>NC_141278.1:9480000-10853443 GCF_054856545.1 Hippocampus guttulatus
TATTTCAACTTGCTTGTAGCATACATACAGCTGTATACAGTGACGTCAAGTTGTTGGTTTGTGTTGTAGCAAACAACTTCTACGACCAATAAGGTTCTTGTTAGCGCATACACATTTTGTCAATGATTAGGGAATTTCTCTTTGCGACGCCGCCCTTCGTTCCTCGCTTCTGGTTGGAGTCCTTTTAGACCAGCGCCGATTGAAGTAGCTGATGCTAGCGAGCTTGTCCGCAGCAACAGCAAAAAGGTTATTTACTTACAGTGATGTCGCCACTTGTCTTTAGAACCAAAAGCCCGGCCCTTATGTGAAGGAGATGAACGACGCAGCCACCTTCTACACCAACAGAGTGCTCAAAGACTACAAGGAAACGTAAAGGCACTTTTGATTTGATTTGACAAGTCAGGCGTACGCTCACCTGACACACATTTTATTCAGAAATTTGAAAAAAGATGATCATTTTCATTTGAACCACTGGGTTACACCATTGTCAAGTGTTACCACTGTAGATTTATTTTTTATATATTATTCTTAGAATCAATGTTATTTATTTTAATATTGTATAGAAGAACATCATGCGTCAATTTTATTGCACATTTTTTGAATTAATGTTTTATTTTATTTTATCATTTAAATTTCTTGAAACAAAATACATGTTAAGAATAGAGTGTAAGGCATCTAAATATTTGAAATGATTAAAAGATATCAACAAATGTTATTCCACACCACTCTAATTACAACCGCTCTAGCCTATATTTATTGCAATTATGAATTGCATATTTCATATTTAAAATCAAAATGTAATGTTTTATTTTGTTAATATTATATCAAAAATAATTTGAAGCATTCATTATTCTTTGTAATTATTTACACATTTAAAAAAATATTTTTATTTTGTGAAATATTTACGACCCAAATGCAATTGTAAATATTGTACGGATTAATATTTTGTAGTATATGATTAAAAATAATGTATGTATGTCATTATTGCATTTATTCAATTTGACGTAGTTGACCAACCGATTGCTTTTATTTGACATATTGCATTGTGTTGATTTGTATCGTCAAATCAAATGAAATGACCGATTACGCTTTGACTGTCTCAGCGACCGACGTCACGTGGACTGGGTGCGCTCGTACCTGTCCATCTGGGCCGGGATGCAGTCGTTCATCAAGCGCCACCATGCCACCGGACTACTCTGGAGCAAGACGGTCAGTCTCCATCAACTGCATTAGCATTAGCATCCGGGCTAATAGCTAACTTTTTCCCATGACGTCACCCCTGACTTGACAGAAGGCGGAGTGTCGCACGAGTCAAAAACAAACTCCCCAAAAGATAACAACAACAACACTTCCCTGTCGTTTTCCACTCAAGATATACGTTGGTGCCTTTTACAAAAGCGCAACTGACGCGGGACAAGTGCGCTGAAACTTGAGCGCCGACAGCGGTGCGCACGTGTGTGTCAGCTGTTACGCTGAAGTGTCTATGAAAGGATGTAGTTTACGGGTCGACAGGTGGTCCTCAGAGAGGGAATGAGGATTTTTGACAATGGGGCCCGTATGCAGGCTGTAACCTAAACTGCAGGACCGCCATGTGACGCTTAAAGCGTCCAACCACATGCTGACCGAGCCCTTGTTCAGCTGTCCTCAACTCCAAGGCCCCTTTTACGCATTTTTGGAACCGAAACTAAAATGCCTTCACTTCTTGTGTTGTCACATTAAATTAATTGGAAATGTGATCCAGTTTTTGTCCGCTTCAGTTCAGGCGCTTGGACAAACAACATGAGACAAGGTCAAGTCAGTACGATGGCATTCAAATCAACCCGCCTCCATTGTGAGTGCCGAGTTTGCGGTCCAGCAATTTCGCGGATGTTCTTTTTGCAGTTTAAGAACCTTTTGTTCTGCCCCCAATTTATTTTGGGAGTAATTCCATCCTTGACCACTAGATGGTGGCACGGTTTTGTTTGGCACAGTGTAAACGTGAAAGAAGAGCGAAAACAGGAAGTACTTTCAGCTCACATTAGTATGTGCGGAAGATTATTGAATGTCAGTGCCCTTCAATACTGCTTTTTACACAATTGGTTGAAAATGCCTCATGGTTCCACAAAAAGCAATAGTTGAAGGTTTATTTTGTAATGTACAGTACATCTTTGGTCATGTGTAACAATGTTTATTGTCAGATGATGCGTTTATTAGTTTGGAAAAAAAATATCTTTTTGTGTAAGCACAGATTGATCAGTGCACTGTTTGCACAGAAATTTTTGTCTTATTCGTTCCTCTTCCTGAGGCTCGATATAAGTGTGTGTAAAAACCTTAAAAAAATTAAGTTTTGTTTTAAATGCTACAAAAACATGTTAATGTATTTAAATATGGTGTTTCTGTGTTGTGTATATCACTTATGACATGGTGGTCTGGAATGAATAGGATTGAAAATATGAATGAAATTGAAATAAAACCAAATGCCTATTGCAGCACTCCCCCCTGGTGGGTGACTTTATATTACACCAATCATTCCTCTACTGCAGGGTCTCCTTGCCCCAGCCGCTCTGTTGGAAAACCCCAGCATTCCCTGCCCACCGCCTCCACCCGCAACCCCGGCTGAAGAACCCCAGGCCACCGGATCCTCCGGGCACTCTACACTATTTTCCCAGCTTAACCAGGGCTTGGACATCACGAAAGGTCAGCACCCCTCTAGTGGTCTATAAATTCACTTCCGGGTCTTCACTCTTGTCTTAATTCCATGTCATAGGTCTAAAGCACATCTCAGACCACCAGAAGTCCCACAAGAACCCGCATCTGCGCTCAAAGGAGGCACCAAGCGGTAAAACCAAACCCAAGAAATCAGCCCCGCCGGCGGCCCCTCAGAAGAAACCCCCACTGCTGGAGCTGGATGGGAAGAAATGGAGGGTGGTAGGTGGAACCGTGAGGCAATTTCAACCAATCGCAGGGGGCTTTACTTAAGGGAGGTACGGTCCCCGCAGGAGTACTTTGAGCACAACCATGACCTGACAATCGAGGAGACGGAGTTACGGCAGGTGGTCTACGTGTTGGCCTGCAACGATACCACACTGCACGTTAAAGGGAAGTTGAACTCCATCATCGTCGGTAAATTAATCCTCGAAAATTCTCCCCGAAAGTTATAAACTGCCTTGTCCTAATGCCACGCTAGAGAATCACTGCCTAAATACAGTTAGTTCAGTTGTATTTAACTTTGATGCTCAATACATTGCCGTTGAATCTGCAAGAACTGAAAAGTGTGCATGTTCAGATAACTGCAAGAAATTTGGGCTGGTGTTTGACAATGTGGTGGGAATCGTGGAGATCATCAACTCCAAGGCCGTTCAGTTACAGGTGAGATGCCGGTTCAAAGTCGAGTTCGTGTTTTAAATTAAAGTTTCGAGCAAGGGTCGAGGTTGAAAAGGAGAGTTTGAATCCTGATTTCTAACAACGGTTTTAAGTCAGTGTTGTCGTTTTAAAATAAGTTGTCTCACCAGCGTCAAGCCCATTGTTATTTTAATTCATGTTAAGGTTTCATGCTGGACATTTTAAGCTTGGCTTATGTTTTTAAGGTATGGTTTCAAATTCATGTTTCCCGTCCCAGTTAGGGTTTCCAGTCATGGTTAAGGTTTTTAAGGTAAGGTTGCAGAATTAGGTTTCAAGCCTGCCAGATGGTTTCAACTCAAGGATAGTGTTTCGATCCAGAGTGAGGGTTTCACTGTGGGAATTCAAAGCAGTCATATGGTTTCAATAAAGTCAGGTTTCAAGGGTGGGGATGTCATTGGTATGTTTTTTTTTATCAGGTGTTAGGAACTGTGCCCACCATCTCCATCAATAAAACGGAAGGATGTCAGCTGTACCTCAGTCAACAGTCCTTAAACTGCCACATCGTCAGCGCCAAAAGCTCCGAGATGAACGTCCTCATACCGCAAGGAGACGGCGACTACGTGAGTGTCTGCGTGCATCCAGGAAGGAACTGAGTCAGCCATTTTGTTAAATCATTTTTGTTTTCCAGAAAGAGCTGCCGCTTCCCGAGCAGTTCAAGACCGTCTGGGATGGATCCAAATTGGTGACCGAACCCAGCGAAATGGCAGGTTGATTGATGGTTAGCGTGGCAAATGCTAACAGTTAGCCTATTGGATTCCCCCACCCCCAATATATTTTAATACTATCTATGTTCAATATGAATTATGCTCTGAGACTAACAGTATGCTGAAACTAAAGCTATCTTAAAAAATGGAAACATTTATATTTTCTGCTCCATATGAAGGCAAAAAAAAATCGCTCAACCTACCCCAATTTATCTCTTTATGAGATCACTCGTTCACATGTATCACAATTTGTATGAATGTCAGCTATCACTTGATTGCATCATAGGACTCGTTCCATGCAGTTAGTCCACAGTGCGTGATAAATAAAAACCTTTATTGTCCATGAAACCAAAACCAACTTTTTATAAATAAAATCTCTCTGCTGTTCCCCTTGTGTCAATGTTTAATCACCATATTTCCCTGGGAGTCTTGCGTAAAGAGCACATTCTTGAAGTCAAACGGAATCGTCATGGGTTTCATCGTGGCAGCTGCGACGACGACGTTGTTGTTGCGGTTTTTGAGGGGACTCCTCCGACCCCGGTGCGCAATCACCCGAAAGCCGTCGGAGTCCTGTGTGAACAGCCGCGCCAGGCTGTCTTCATCGTCATGCTGCCTCGCTCGCTTCTTCGGAGGAGAAAACCCCTCGGATAATGGGCTGCTTTCTTTCTTGTCGTCATTACGAGAAGAGTAAGCAAGTCGAATCAGTTTCTGAGTGGAGGTTTTCTTCCCTTGAACCTCCATCCGAAAGGCCTCTTCGCTTACATCAAAGTTGATTAAGTTTCGGTTTAATGGAAGAGAAGATCGTTGGCTACGGTTCATCTCATCTTGTTGCTCTTCTGGGACATTGAGGTGGACTTCATGTTCCATCTTGTCTGGTTGCTCTTCGCGGACTGGACGCCAGAGAGTTTGTTCTGTCTCATCTTGGCGCTCTTTTCGGACTCTGCCATGGATGATTTGTTTCATCTTGTCTGGTTGTCGGACTGGAGGCCTGATGTTCTGTTCCATTTCGTATGGTTGCTCTTCTCCCACTTTGGGGCTAATGCTGTGTTTCATCATGTCTGGTTGCTCTTCTCTGAGTTCACTGTGTATTTTCTGTTCCAACGTGTCTGGTTGCTCCTCTCGGATTTTGCGGCCGATGTTCTGTTCTATTTTATCTTTTTGCCTTTCTCGGTAGATGTTCTTTTCCATCTCATTAGGTTGCTCTTCTTGCATTTCGCAGTTAATGTGCTCTTCATTATGCTCTTGAGCGTCTCCGTCTTCACACATCTCATCGTCTGATTCGGGTCCAAGATTTCTTTCCGATGCCACATCAGAATTACTTCGAGGCGAAAAGTAGCTGGATATAAAGCTCTGTTTGGTCCTTGGCATCTCAGTCTTGGTTTGTGTGAAGTTGAATACTACAGCCGAGCTGTAGCCGGCAGCTTTGGCCAGTGGGTTGAGCATCTTGGAGATGGGCCTGACTGTTTTTTTCTGAAAAAAATAAAATAAATTTGGTGAAATGTCGCTCAAGAGTGTGGCGACCGTCCTGTTCTTCATCGTCAATAACCTGCTTCGCTTTTCCTTTGAGCTCCACGGTGTCCAACCACACTCCGCATTCTTCGGGGGCAGGGTTTGACTGTACCCCTTTGCACGTCTTCATGCTGGACGCTTAAGGAATAATATTTTCAAACATTTATAAGAAGCAACACTCAAGTGATGTGATGGGTTTGACAACGTTCACGACAACGAACGTGAAACAGGTACCCGTTTCGAAATCATAACGCGCGAAATCATAGCCACATTGGAACGTAACATTTTAACTGCTTTGATAAAATAATCGTTTACACTCTTCGTTTAAGTTATTCAGTCAATATATTTACCTTGTTCTTGATCGGGTCGCTTTTTTTGTATTTTTTGAGTCTGGCGCCTCGACGACGGGCTGTCCCTGACGTTCGACTGTCGAAAAATGTGTAGCCCCGTATACATGAAACTGTATTGACAACAGCACAAACCTGTAATATTGTCGAATGTTTGAGCTATAAAAATGTTAATTGTAAATTTAACCGACCGATAGTATGGCTTTAAAGAGAAGAATCGTTTATTTTTGATCAGGCGTTCACCTCCCACGGTCCTGGCTTGAGGGTGTGTTTACGTTGACGTCATTGCAGCTCCACGGAACAGGGTAAGTGTCGACTTTTAAATGATATAGTTTTGTTTCTAAATGTGATATATATTAATCGATTAAAGGCACACGTGGCAACATGATCTTATAAGGTTGCGTTAATATGCCCAAAAAATACCTTTTAACCACATCTGTCAATGTTGTGGCAATTTTAAAGGACGATGCTACGAATTAGCATTGAATGTTAACTTCGACCTAGCTGGTCCTCTTAACAAAACAAGGGCGACAAGCTATTAGTTTGTCGACATTCTTAGTTTCACTTGTGATTTTTTTTCCTTTGTTGTTAAATTCAAACGTAATTTTAAATAATTGGACTATTATTGGTTTGAGGGAATGAACGTTGTCGTGCTTGGTGGCGTACTACTTCCGTGACGTGTTAATAATTATTGAGACCGAGTATAAAACACATGAATGCGCCAAACGGTGACCTAATTTCTTATTTTCTTGTTTAAGTTGACACATCAAACATCATGTTCCATGGCATACCGGTTACAAGTAGCATGGGAGGAGGTAGGATGATCTTTATTAAAATGACGCTTTCTTCGTCCCACAGTGCGGAACTTTGCAAGTAATTAGTAGCAAATGTGTCCATAAAGTCTCTTTAGAGACTCGAAGAGGTAAAAAAAAAAAAAGCAACAACTTTAATAAACGCTGAACACAATAGAACAAATCTGAATAGAATATCTAATCAATTGCATTTTAATACATTTTTGAAATGGTAAAGAGACTTTATGGACACCCCGTAGATATTCTTATAAAACACATCTGAAGTTGTAGCCTCCTCTTTTCTCAGGAGCGCCACCCAATAAACCCGAGCTGTATGAGGTAAAAGTCGATCAAATCACAGTTTCTCTCAATGATTGTAAGTTAATATATTTATTTTTTCTTTAATCATTCCAGGAGGTGAAATTGTACAAAAATGCAAGAGAAAGAGAAAAGTAAGTGTCATACGATGTTTGAATGTTCTAAGGATTCTTAATGACTGCGGGATGCTTCTTTGTGAAGGTATGACAACATGGCAGAGTTGTTTGCTGTGGTCAAGACCTTGCAGGCTCTGGAGAAAGCCTACATCAAAGACTGTGTCACACCCAATGAGTGAGCTGGGATGAAGTATTCTTAGAAAGTATCGACTTTCCTGCTTCTCTTGATGAAGAGATGTCGTTTTTAAGGTACACCGGCTCGTGTTCCAGACTCCTGGTACAATACAAGGCAGCGTTCAAACAGGTGCAGGGCTCCGACGTGGGATCCATCGACGACTTCTGCCGCAAGTACAGAGTGAGTTTTCTTAAAATGAAAATAATAAAATTATGTTGCACTTTGCTTCAAGATGACATGCAATTGGTGCACACTCGATCAAATTACATCACGTTCAGGTTTAATTCCAGTGAATGAAAATGAAGGATGCAAAGAAGTCAGCTGTGTCTGATTGCCATATGCAATCAGACACAGCTGACTTCTTTGTCTGATTGCCATATGCAATCAGACACTTTTTTTCTTATTAAACCTGATTATTTTTTTTGTTGAATGCTAATCATAATCAGGTACTTACATCAATGTTTTTTCTCCTCTTGTAGCTAGACTGCCCGCTGGCCATGGAAAGGATCAAGGAGGATCGGCCAATCACCATCAAGGACGACAAGGGCAACTTGAACCGCTGCATCGCAGACATAGTTTCTGTACGTTCCCCCTTCAATCAGTCTGGACGGGACACTCGTGCCAGGAGATTTCAAAATGAAATGATGGAGTGTTTATGTGATCAAGCTGAACATTGAGCGGCTCAAGTGAATGGTTTAAATCCTCTGGCAAATCACTTGAAATTAGACTTAATCCCAGCTAATGATGAATACATAGAGGCGAGGTCTTTATTTCCTCTAGTTGCTCCTTATTCATTTGTTTGTTTTTCCGCTTGTTTTTAGCTGTTCATCACCGTCATGGACAAGTTGAGACTGGAGATCAGAGCCATGGATGAGGTAGGTTTCAAGATTTAGCAGTGAGTTGGGGTACTGGTTTACTTAGGGTAGTGTTTATTTATTTTAACGTGGTTGCGTACAACATTGTATCGTTTCGACATTTCAGTCTACCAGAATGCTTATTGTCACTCAAGATATTGTCCCAGCATACCATAAGATCATCTCTCATACGCCGTTATCTGTCCGCACTTAAAATTGTTTTCCTTACTTGGTAGGTGCTGCTGTTTTGATTACCAACAGAATTACAAAGCACGAATGTTTAACCGGGCCTCTGTTTGGATTAGATCCAACCGGACCTGCGTGAGCTGATGGAGACCATGAACCGAATGAGCAACATGCCTCCTGATTCGGAGGCCAAGGACAAAGTTAGCCTCTGGTCAGTCGGCGTCACTGGCGAGTCGGCGTCCGCTTTACAGGCACCCGCTTGCTTTTTTTTCAATGCGTCTCGTGTGTCATCAGGTTGAGCACCCTGAGCAGCATGTCGGCCTCGGACGAGCTCGACGACAGCCAAGTTCGCCAGATGCTCTTCGATCTGGAGTCGGCTTATAATGCCTTCAACCGTTTCCTGCACTCCTCCTGAGCCAATTATGTTTGTCTTTTTGGGTCACATGACCTTTCCATGCATCCTTATCCATGTTCGGTAAAAACCTTTTTGTCTGTTTCTTTCCTCCTGCAATCTTATTGTGTTGTCCAAATGACAGGGAAAGGACTATATAATTAAAATAATTAGGTTCTCTATCCTATTAAAACCTGTGAAGATTAGATTCATGTTTATTAATGTACAGTTGTAGTGTGTTCAATTACTCACTGTGTCTTATTTTAAGTACTCTAGCCACCTTTCCTCCTGGACCCAATTTAGGGACTGCAGTAAATATTTATTAAGATGTATCATTGTATATACAAATATTTGGATATTGAAATTCCAAATCAGACACACTTCTTTTTAACAATAAAATTGAAACATACCTCATAATCAGATTATGGTGTGTGCTAGGATTTCATACTTTGGGTGTTATATCACAAAAATATTTTTAATGTTAATAAATTCCAAAATGTACTGTAAGACATGCTTTCCTTTTACACATAATTATATATTTCATACAAGTACCATTTTTACATTTAAATATTTTTTCATCATTTTGTGTATTCATTTATATTTTGATAAATATGTATCTGAAAATTGAAAGAAAATGGCAGAGCAAAATGTTACAATAGTTTTTCTACATAATTACATATTTCAAGTATAAATGTATTACTTTGATAGGTTTGTTATACACAAAATATATTGTGTAATGTTGATGCCACATATAAACCAAAAACATGAGATTATGTACTCAGCGTTAAGATGTTATTGTATACATAAGAAAATGCAAAATAATAAGACAAAAAAATCACAAGAAATATTTTAATAGGAAGTAAATGAGATTTACAAAGCAAAAACTAAAGTCCGAAGAACAAGGTGAGGAACGAAAAAATGACTTTCTGACTGTGCCCTTCATTACAAGCAGGGGCCGACAAAGCAGCCAAGCCGTTATTTCCCCTTTTCTAATACCCTATTGACATGTATGTTTTATGGGTTTTCTTTGATTTCTTTAATACAAAAACAATATTTTAAGTTGCTCTTTAGAATTTCACTCAAGTGAAGCAACTCTGATGAATGAAGGGGGATCATACAGCACGTGCCCCTCTCTTACGCGTTGCGTGTCACCATGACAACAGCGAACGCTTGACGTCACGGCAATCGTCGCCGCCCGTTGGTCGGCTACGGGCCCTTTAAGCAACAAGCGCTCCCGCCCCCGGTTTCCACGACGACAAGTTGAGACAAAACTCACTTTCCAGGTTCCCACCACCCGCACCCCGACCCCGACTCGACTCGACGCGACGCGCCGCACGGCCGAGCGACAACCATGTTGCGGTCACGCTGCTCTAAACTGACGGGCAGAAGGGCTGGTCAACTTTAAAATGGCTGTTTAGCGTCGGATGTAAAATGGCTCCACCTGCTTGGCTCTTTCTCCGTGGCCGATTTCGCTTAACGGGACTTACCAACCACTTCAAGCTACTAAACAGCCACTAAAGCGACCAAGTGACCCACGAGACACTCAAATAACATGTTCATGGCGTGGAAAGAAGTAAAATAACGACTTTGTTGGCTGGAGAATCATCAGCACTTCCGGTTCGCCACGACTACTTTGCTGTCTTGTGCGTGTCGTCCGACTTTTTGAGGTGCCGTCGTGTAAGGAAAGTGTGGCGGTGTTCAAAATGAGCAAAATTGCGAAATCCGGCAGCATGCCTGAAGTTGAAGAACACATATCCACGAAATACGAGATAAGGAAAAGACTTGGCAAAGGGGTGAGTCTTTATACTTTTTTGTACATGGAGCACCAGAACGCATCACGCACCTTGAAGTTGTACAATGTTTGCCTTTCACTGGCGTCTTTTTTTTTTCTTCCGTTTTTACCTTATTACACAACTATTTGCTTGGTGCAATTTTCCGACTCTTGGCCGCTCCTTGTACAATTACCAAATACTGTAGTTAAAACTACTAATAATAACAACCCTCCCCCGCCCCCGGACACTTTGCAACATTCTGACATCCAACAGGTTGTGGAGTGGAAAGATGGGCTACTGAGTGTCATGTTATACAGCTGGTTAATATGTTTTACACCTGAGGGGGAATACAGTACATTCAAATAATGGATCGTTACTAATTATGTATTATAATGTCATTACTACAAGGCATGTGGAAAAAGTATACGTACTGTATTATGATTTTAAGCAATACAAAACACAAGGCTGCTGATATTTTAACAAGGCAATTAAAAATGTCAATCAATAATAAAGTATCAAAAAGTAGTTTTTCCGTACGTGTGGCAGGCGTATGGCATCGTTTGGAAGGCGGTGGACAGGCAAACGGGCGAGATCGTGGCGGTGAAGAAGATTTTCGACGCCTTCAGGAACAAGACGGACGCTCAGGTGGGTGATTTTTGCAATTTGAGACGGACGCCATCAGAAATTGAAATTCATCCATGTTTGTCCAATGATTGCATCCTTCAGGATGGTTGACTGCCTTGAGTTTACATCCCGATTGCTTATTTGTTGTTGTTTTCTTGAACAGCGGACCTTTCGAGAAGTCATGTTCCTGCAGGTAAGAAAAAAAATTCCTTGCACTCCTATTTGCAACCCATGAAAATAAAGCGAATGTGCAGTGGTTTATTTCTGTTATGTAATTCCTTCGTCCCTTGTTTATGTACAAGGCCTTGACTTTCTATCTGCCAGTTAACGTTCAACCAGCCTTTACCTGAAAAATTAGCCTGGTAGCTCCCGCTGGAAAATGAATTCAGCCTCCAAAGCCAGTTTCAGCTCTCAACATGAAATTTGGTCGGCTTGTATATATGAGTACACCCCCCCCCCCTAAAAGCCTCATAAACTGCCTGAAAAAAAAACGCTGGACATCTGCTACATTGTTTCCAAGTGTCCATTTTAGCCTAATTTTGGCTAAGTCTGATAATCAGGAACCTCGATTGATTTGTTCCTCTTGTCCAGTTGCACCACAGAGCTTGAAGTTTGGTCGGGATGTCCGTCATGAGTCAACCCACAAAAAAGCCTCAAGGAACCATGTCCAGGGGTCCTACAAAAACTACTAAAGATTTTGTTGGATTTGTCATCAAATTTAATGACATTTAGACGATGAAATTTAAGGACTCGCACTAAACACCAAACTAATTAAAATCAACAGCGCCATCAGAATTGACCTTGTTCTGTTGTCATTGTGTGTGTGTGTTTGTGTGTGTGTGTGTGTGTGTGTGCGCGCGCGTGTGCGCAGGAATTTGGCGATCATCCCAATGTGGTCAAACTCCAAAATGTTATCCAAGCACAAAATGACAAAGACATTTATCTCATCTTTGAGTACATGGGTGAGTTTTGGAAAGCTTCTGCACAGCGTTTATCTTGCTCCCGTGTATTTCCACAATGGCAACGTAACCTCGCATCCAAAATGCTTATTAAACCTGTTAGATTTGTGTGTGTATTTGTTTGGGTTTTTTGTTTCATCTAGACAGCGACCTGCATGCGGTGATAAAGAAAGGAACACTATTGAAGGACATTCACAAGCGTTATGTCATGTACCAGCTGCTCAAGGCGGTCAAATATCTGCATTCGGGTAACGTCATCCACCGGGACCAAAAGGTATGATTCCAGCATGTTTAATGGTGCTACACTTTCAGTTTCACCCTTCAAAACCAAATTGCGCGACCACGTCTCAGGAAGTCCGCCATTTTGATGTGATCTGAAGCTTTTCACGTGTTTTTTTTTTTTTTTTTTTTCTTTTCAGCCTTCCAACGTGCTGGTGGACTCGGACTGTGTGGTCAAGCTGTGCGACTTTGGCCTGGCCCGATCCCTCAGCCAGGACCAAGAGGACAGCGGCAACCCGGCGCTGACGGAGTACGTGGCGACCAGGTGGTACCGGGCTCCCGAGATCTTGCTGGGGTCTACCAGGTACACTGTTGACTTGTTAAAGGGATTTCAAGCACGCACAAGTGTCACAAACAAGAACTGGTGGTTGCAAGGTACACAAAGGGCGTGGACATGTGGAGCCTGGGCTGTATCCTGGGAGAGATGTTGCTGGGAAGGGCCTTGTTCCCCGGTACGTCCACCATCAATCAGATCGAGAAGATCATGAGTGCCATACCGCACCCGTGTCCAGAAGGTGACCGATAACGCCACTCCGAGCATGTCTTGATCTTTTTTTAATATATATATATATTTTTAATGAAGCCTATTTTAATTCCTAGATGTCCTCGCCGTCAAGTCTGAAATTGGGTCATCGGTCATTCAGAGAATATTGCAAAGGTGATGCAATATGAATTCTCGTCCTGCTTGCATTGTCAACAAATATTTTTCTGATTTTGTTTCTCCCCGGCCAGGCCGCAGGTTCTTTTGGAGGACCTCCTGCAGTCGTTGGCGCCCCCCGATGCCCTGGACCTCCTGAAGGGTTTGCTGGTCTTCAACCCCGACAAGAGACTGACTGCGGAAAACGCCCTCCAGCATCCTTATGTAGCCAGGTACTCGCGTTCATTTTCTTCTGGTGCACTATTATCGTGTGATAGATGTATCCTGATACTTTTGATATTTTGGGCAAAATATTGTCAGCTCATGTTTTCTTGACTTGGGTAGCTTTTATGATCCATTGTAGATATATCTCATCCATATATTGTTTTGCACACAACCGCTGTATCGTGACATAGTTGACATTTTTCGCCAACAATTGCAACAGCGTCTTTATTTAATGTAATGCAGAACATTACACGTTTTACTTTGCCACGTTCGTCCTTGTCCAGATGGATAGATGGCGCTGTTTCATAAAAGGAAACCACCATAGATAGGTTGATCTTGAAACCTCACGCGGGCGCTCGGTTCCCATGGTCCTCGGCGTAACAGATAGCCTGCAGTTTAAACTGTGCTTGGGAAGCGTGTCTCTTCGTAGGTGCCATTTTCAGGATGTTGTTTTGGATAACACGAGGCGATCCACATTGTTTGGCGCCCCGCCCATTTTGGAGAAAACGAAGACTATTAGGTGCACCTTGTGGTCGAGAAAATACAGGACATGATACTGCATATTGTACTGTCAGTGGTTGTCTTCCTGAAACTTTGTTGTATGGTGTCGTAGTTTATGTGTAATTTGTGTTGTTATTGTAGGTTCCACAATCCGGGCAAGGAACCGTCGCTCCACTACGACGTAGTTCTGCCGCTGGACGACGACGTGCAGTTATCGGTGGAGCAGTACCGCAACAAACTCTACGAGGTACAAGCATAAGCGTGACTTAGAAATTCCAATTTGTTCCGTGGCCAAGATAGTAAATCAATTGTCCCCATTAAAATGAATTTAAATATGCCATCAGTCTGCTCTAAAAAATCTATCGCTTTTCTTTGTAAATAAAAGTGTACCCATATAGTAATGTATAAATATGAGATCGGAAATATAAAGAAATGAACTGATTGTATAAGTTAGCGTTGCCTCCTTGCGCCCTGTCAGTGCTGTCATTGTTTTTATATGTTTGATCGTTTATCCTATTCAGATACTGAAAGACGAATGATTTTTTTGTTTTTCACTTCCCTAAAGCAGCTTTGTGTCTAAACACTGAATCATGACAAAGTTCGTCTGGCAAACAAGGCGAAAAATTGCCCGATTGACAGCTCGCAACTCTAAAAATCGACAGTTAGGGGCACTCGTCAATCAAGGTACCTCTGTAGTCTTCAGAAACTGAACATGACGCTGCCTCACAGATGATTCGAGACAGGAAAAGCCATCAGGGCTTGCTCCGACTCATCCACCCCAAAGAGGCCGTGACCGGCACGGATAAACTTGGCCAAAAAGACAGAGGGGACGACAACCAGGATGCAACGACCAAAAGTGAAAGTCCCCCCAAGGCAGAAAACGCATCACCGCCTCCTCCTGTGGACAAGATAGTCCCTTCAGAGAATCCCCTCGCGGGCAGATGCACTTATAACCCCATCACACACGCGCCAAGTAAGTCTGACGTTAGCCGCGACATCATCAAACTAGTAATTTGAACCGCAGCTCTGACTGTCTTCATCCAGATGGGTTTATTCACCCAACCGCAGCCGGCATGAGAGCAGCAAGACAGAGAAGCGGCAGTGCCACCTCGTCACCAACAGAGGGCGTCACAGCCAACACTGTGTGTTTAAGTGGATCCCCAAACCCCATTCGCATTTTTTGAACCTCATCACCATAAAGTGTTCTTGTTTCCCCAAAGTCCATGGACCAGATTATCCAGCGCGGTCGCTCAGCCCCGGCGCACCTCAACCACACCTTCTCACTGACGCTCGCTCATACTCAGAACAACCCGCTGGTACGCAAGACCGACTCGCCTCCGGGACTGAGCATCACTAACACTAACCCGGTGGGTGAGCGAGAACATTTGTGGTTATTTAACTCATACACTCCCAAAGACGTTTTTAAACGTCTTTCCAGACTTGGTCTAGAATTGGCTGGTACTGAATGAGTTAAGCACTGGGTGGACTACTTTCCTCTGTTGGTCCCGTGCAGAACCACCGCTCGAGCTCTCGGGCCCGTGATGAACGACCGGCACCACGCTTCAGCAAAAAGGTCTTCCAGAACAACTGCAATGTGTCGGCGGCGGGCGATCCCCGCGCCAAGCTGGGCAGCTACTGCCAGGCGTACGGAACTATCAGCAAAACGGAGCTGGACAACCTGCTCCAGGCGCGAACATACAACCAGTAGCACGTTGTGCCCTCTCCAAGCTACGAGGTGGAGATAAAAGAAACACAAACATCGGCGACATCAAAGAGCTCTTACATGAAGAGATTCTGCTTATTAGCTGTGACAACCAAATATACTGGTGTTACTTCAAGGTTCTGCAAGGAATAATGTGTGGGAAGACAATGTAATGTCGAAGTCTTCTTTTCTGAGAAGAGAATATCAATTCTGGGCAACGTGTGTTGAGAGGAGAAGGCATTATCCTACACCTGAGCATTTGTCATTACAGAAGCTCATAGCCCCTTATTGTTCTTTTATGAGAAGAGACGACAATCCTTGTCAGAGGGCCTTTGTTAGAAGAAAAGACAATTTCTTGTCAATGGGCTTCAGTGAAGAGAATTGGATTGGATTGGATAAAACTTTATTGTCAAATGTACTGTATGTGTAACATGTAACATACAGCACAGAATATCTGCGCGTTTTTAGTACGGAAGCCAATTTCTTCTCAATTTACGTTTGGAAGAAGAGAAGACAATCTTGCTCAATGGGCTTTTGTGAGGAGAGAAGACAATTGCCACTCCCAATTTTCTTTCATGAGAAGCAAAGACTATTCCTCTTCAATCCATCATGAGAAGTAAAGGCAACCTCTGATCAATTGGCATTTCGAAAACAAAATTTCATCAGTTGACTTTTATGAGAAGACCTTTTACTGGCTAAGTAAAACTTCAAGAGGGCTCAATCGCCTGTACACTTAATAAAAGTTTTATGATGGTGACAGCTTAACCCTGACGTTATTTGCATTTCCATTTTTTGGAAAAAGTTAACCATGATAATAAGCGTAAGTGTGTGTGTATAACACACACATCCCCAGCTTTGTGATTTTTTTTAATTTGGAAAATTATAAACTTTGCGACAGATACATGCAAAAAATACGTGTTTTTTTTAAACCAACATTTGCTCATTTAACCCATTTAAAAAAAAAAAGTATTAAAAAACAGGACATCAGCTTGTGCTGGAATAACAAATCACATAACCGAGAACGTTCCACCTAAAAAGTGAAAATTCGGAAAAGGGTTAAACGACCAGTCATCTGATAAAGGCAGCATGTTTTGTCATGTGCTATGATTAAAAACAACCCAAAATAAAATAAACACGTGACCAACAACGTCACAATGGCGTACGCTACGTTGCACGTCGCGAGGTGACGTAATCGCCTGACCCACTTGACGACGGAGGTGCTGCCGCCGCATCAATCAGCGACGAGGAGACATTAACGGAATTAAAAATAAATACCGCACAGTCTCCAACGAACGTTCCAGGAGGACAAAAGAGGAGAAATAGACGGTCAGTTGCTCTATTTGGCAGCGAGCTGTTCACATTTTGAGCCGTTGTTCTGCGCTCTCTGTTTTGCGGGTGACAGCCAGCTAGCTTCGCAAGTATCACCCGGGCTTGTTGGGCTTTAGCGTCACCCAAACAAAAATAAGCGACGTCAACGTAAAGTCTTGTGGCTTTTGAAAATGTTACATTTTAATGCTCAAGAAAGTCCACCGAGTTCGAGATAAAATAACGGAAAATGTCAATAATCAGGGCGAACTAAGGGTGTTCGTCAACTCGGCTAACAGTTCATCGCCATCCATGACCACTTAGTAGTTGACATCTACTTCCACACACCGTTTATGTTAAATTTTCACTGTACATCGTTGCTTGGATCCCTGTCGCATTCATCTGCACCGGCGAGGCCCTGATGTTGGAAGAGCGCCTGCTCCTGGTGCTCCATGTTTGGATATTTATGTGGCGCAGAACGCCACCTAGAGTCTTATATGCTCTTTACTTCCACTTTTACCTTTCAAACTGTTTTATTTTAATCCGTTTGCATCGAAATTCACTTCAACGTTGTTTCCCCCCGCCAAAAATAAATAAAATACCAACGTAAGATGGTGAAGATTGTCAGTGTACAATTTAGGCCACTGTGGTGAAGGTGTTTTGGTCAAATGATTGACCATGGCTGGAAATAATTCACTAGTCTATCATATTTCAAGACTTGGGACTTTTGTTAAATCCTGATGTTTTTTATGCAATATGTATAAGATTTATTTCCAGTAACCCCATGTCGTGGAAATGTACATTCTAAGAAATTGATTGTCCTTAACACTCCAAACCAAATTTTGTGATGCTTACAATGTGGAAGAAATGACTTTGATCACATGATGCGTACTTTAGTTGGTTGAGAACCATTTTACGATTGCTTTCACTGTGCTACTACTGAATGATGGGTTGTGGGTTACCAAATGGTCTTTGTTGAGAAAAAAGAAATGTTCTGACTGCAAACGTATCCACCGGTCACAAGGCCAGGCATCAGCGCTTCGAACATCACCGTCAGGGATGCTGCTGATGCGGCACATCTGCCTAACAGCAGCTTGACACACTGCAGCATTAGTTATCCTCATTTTGTGTTACTACTTGCTGTGTTTATGTCATTAAAATGGCAGCCTGACCCCCCCCCCCCTTTTTTTTTTAAACGTCGTGTCATGCATGTAATATGATGTGAGGCATTCGTCAGGGCATATGTTGGACGAATTGTGTTTCAACCTCTCCCCCAGTTTAGCTCAATTCTAGCCCGCACCCACCACGGTGGAGCTTCTCCGCTAAGAGGATTGGAAATGTTTGCGTTGGCCGGAAAAAAAACTGCACCCCCCCCAAAAAAAAAAAAAATACCAAGTATCGCTCCCCATAAATCATTGTGGTCTAACAGTTTTGGGCGTTGGATATTTGAGATGATCACACATTTTGTCACATGGCTTGGTTTCATCTGCTGGTTCCGCACTGATGTGTAAACAAAATGTCTCTTCTGCCTCCATGCACAACCGTGTTATCTAATTGTTGCTATCTAGTATATCCTGCTACCATGTTTTGTCCCGATGATCACAAGGACCCACACGTGAATTTGTTGAGAAACAAGTAGCATTGTCATGAGCCAAACATGTGACCAGAAATCATGTCAATTATAGCTGATCAGTAGGGGCTGATTTTTAAAAAAATTTTTTTAGTGCAAACGTAATCCTGAGCTACAAAGATCTTAACCAAACAGCTTTGTTTTATTTTGTAATTACAATCTAATTTAACAGTATTTTAATAGTGCTGGGCACGGTGATCATCTGGTGAGCACGTCGGCCTCACAGTGCAGAGGTGCGCAGTTAGATTCCGACTCCCGCCTTCCCGTGTGGAGTTTGCATGTTCTCCCCATGCCTGCGTGGGTTTTCTCTGGGTACTCGCGTTTCCTCCCACATTCCAAAACACGCATGGCAGGTTGATTGTGCACCTGGATCCCCTTAGATAAGTTTGTTTTTGTGACTTGAAGTGACATCACACTTTGGGTTTGACGCTCGTCGGGATCTCACTTTAGGAAAACGATTACTTTGTCAAATTATGAAACAAATTATTTATTCATGCTTTATTTCATGTACTTTGTTTAACTCATTCGACCGCAGCCATTTTCACTGGAGCAACCCCCTCAATCCCAGCGTTTAACTGGATTTTGATCTTGCAAGGCCCACAGAATATTTGGTTCTAATGCTATATAAACGTGGAGCCTACCAAAATAAAGTTTGGACTCTCTTCTTTCAGCAGAAAAAAAAATTCCATCTTTTTCCATTCTTCAGCAATCGGCATTACAAAATGGCTAAGTTCGATGGAAATGGCAATTCCTGGGCAAAAACCGGAGAAAAAGAGCTTTTTTTAAAAGCATGCAATTCAAGTACGTGAGGCACCACTGCCACCTACTGGTCGCTTTTTTACATGATTTACAATGCAAACGGCTTATTCTCATTCACAGATTGCATCAGACCCTCCTCCTCTCTATGACGCGAAAAAAAGACTTAGATGTACAAGTACGTCCTTGGTAGGCGGGACTCATTTTAAAAAGACGTACAAGTACGTCTTGTGGAATGACAGAGTTAACAACGTGACACAAAAAAAATTCATTAGGATTGTCTAAAATGACTTCCCAGTTCAGTCCATTTCAATAGGGAACATGGATGTGGAAATTGAGTTCCAACCTTGTTCAGAGAACCAATTGAAGGTAACACTGTATATCTTATAGGGGTGTTCACACGGCACACATTTGCTCCGGCGCTGCACCGATGTATTTTGTTGCGATATATTTTGCACCGCAGCAAATTGTGTGGAGCGTTCACACGTACAAAGCCGCTGAGCGTGTCTGCACCGGCACAGCGTCGGCGCAGCCCCACTTGCGTTCACACGGCAGTTTCTGCAGCGGAGCAAAACGACAGAAAACAAATGAGCTGTCGTGTTGGTTCTTTTTAAAACGTATACACAACTCAAGCGACTACTGGACAGGCACGTCCTTCTCCTTCTCGGTCTCCGTGCCTTCTGCTCGAGAGTGACCGCCCCCGAAAACGTAAATCAACGATGACTTCAATGACACTCAGAAAAGCAAACACGTAATGCGCCAACCAGAAAATCAAGAGAGGAAATCAC
This sequence comes from Hippocampus guttulatus, assembly GCF_054856545.1. Taxonomy (NCBI): domain Eukaryota; kingdom Metazoa; phylum Chordata; class Actinopteri; order Syngnathiformes; family Syngnathidae; genus Hippocampus; species Hippocampus guttulatus. The sequence continues at coordinate 9,499,951 of NC_141278.1, forward strand.
AAAATAAATTATATGGGGAGCGGGGGGTTGTGAACACACAACAAATGAACAAACTACACAAACAACTCCGAGACAGTCCAGTCTTCTACAAAAGGAAAGATGTTACCAGCCAAGTCTTGTGTCGTTATTAAACAAACACATGGCGGAAGTCCGACAGAGCACGAAAGCAACGCATTCTCGCCTTACGTAAACTCTTCACAAGCATTTGCTCTGGAGCAAATTTAACCCAGTTGCGTTCACACGTGCAAATTTACATCGGTGCTGCTTCGCAAACGAGCATTTGCTCCGGAGCAAATTTTTAAACCACCTCCCTGTGGTGGATCAAATTTGGTACGGTGTAAGCCTTTTTCCGGGGCTACGCCGGAGCTAATTTGCACGTGTGAACGCTCTACCGGGGCAGCCCCGGCGTAGCACCGGACCAAATCTTGCCGTGTGAACACCCCTTTTAACAGCCGTGTTCCTTGGCCCTACTTAGTGAAATGTGGGAATCAAACTTGCGTTGATCAGATTATAGGAGCGACTCTCCTATGTCAGGTTCGAACTGGACAGCACCGGCTGGGTAACAATGTAAAATTAAATCAATAAAAATTGAGCAAGCATGCCCTCCTCCCTTGCTGTTTTCTGCCCGACGCTTTGGCTGTCTCCCCGGACTGCAGTTATCAATTTCAAATTGCTGATCAATTTCTCTGTGCCGTCCTTTTTCATAGCTTGTTCCTGAACTCTCCGCCACAACATGTCCCAGGACAAGAGTGGCTACCCCATTATGGGGGAGTCCAACCCACTCCACAACAACATCTACGGACCCCCGCAGCAGCAGGGCTTTGGCGTGCTGCCGCCCAACTACGGCGAAGGCCCCGGAGGCCCGTACCCACCAGCCGCCGGCTACGGCCAGCCTGGCTTCCCCCAGGCTGGCTTCGGCCCGGCTCCCTACCCGCAGATGTCTTACCCCCAGATGCCCTACCCGCAGGGGCCTTATGCTCAAGGCCCCTACCCTGAGGGACCCTACCAGCAAGGACCCGGGCAGCCGGGGTTTCCCGGGGACCCCTCTGGTGAGTGAACAAGCCGAAGAAAGAAAGAATATTTGGGCTTTTGGATATCCTCCTATTGATGAGGTTTGTTTTCCTAGCACCTGGTGGCAGCCCCGGTTACCATGGCGACGTGCCTCCGACTTACTACGACAACGAGGAGTTCACCAACTCGGGCTTCGAGGACAAGAGCATCCGACAGGCCTTCATCAGAAAAGTAATTTGCTGAGTCAGCAAACTTATGTTCCCAAAACACTCAATCTTTTGAAAATCGTCTTACAACATATCCAAAACATTTTCATCAGCCTTGTCACTTCAACGTATTTCCTGGACACCAGTTACTGTTTTGCTATTATCCAAGGATTTTGCGCAATTTTGTCCAGGCTCACCTTCTTCTCCTCCTCTTCCTCCTCCTGCAGGTCTTCATGGTCCTCACCGTGCAGCTGCTGGCCACCTTCTCCTTCGTGGCCGTGTTCACCTTTGTGGATGACGCCAAGGTGTTCGTGCGTCGCAACCCGTGGACATGCTACGTCTCCTACGCGGTCTTCCTGGTGTCCCTCATCGTGCTCAGCTGCTGCGGGGACTTCCACCGCAAGCACCCCTGGAATTTGGTGGCACTGGTAAAGAGGAATAGAAAAAAAAACAAAAGGCAAAGGACGGTGCCAAATGTTGACTATTTTTTTTCCCCCTCCCCACTGTCTCGTAGTCCATTCTGACCCTGAGCCTGTCCTATATGGTGGGCATGATCGCCAGCTTCTACGACACCGACACCGTCATCATGGCCGTGGGGATCACCGCTGTGGTTTGCTTCACCGTGGTCCTCTTCTCACTACAGGTCCCCACAACACAAATTCTGTTGGTCATAATGTGTGGTGTGACTTGGCGGAGGGGAATATCACACACTCACCGGACACAGTATTAGCTACACATGCAAATTTCCCCATGGGAAATACTGGAATTAATTATGTTCCATAAAGCATTGGTGTGTCGTACAACTTTCATCGCTTCAACTCAAACTAAAATACAGTTAAGTTGACACGGCTTTGAAGATCACATTCTGGAGGGGGACCATGAAAGGCATAAGTCACATCGTGGCGTTTCATAAGCGCCGCTGGATCGGAAAATCTCTGTTCAATTCATTTCTGTATGTCATCATTTATTAACAGGGTTGCTCACATTGTAATCTAACAGTCTTAATTTGCTGTTCTGATCGCAAGCAGTGATGTCATCACCGAAAAATCAAACAAAAAGACCATGTTAAACTGAATTCAGAGATTTGTTTCAAAACACGTTATACATTGCACTTTGGCATGAGTTTCCCCTACAGTACTATATAATAACTTGAGCGCTTTGGAGTGCCTCGATGTTGGCCCTGAGTGTGTGCACGTCACGGTGAGCGGCCGGAAGCGGGGACGGGGAGAGGGAGAGAGAGACACACACAGACAGACACACACACACACACACACACACATAGATATAAATAGAATCCGCATGTAGACCAGGACTTTGCGCCACTTTAGAACGCCTCATAGTTACGCCGTGGAAAGGCCCCACGGTGACGCAGTGAGACAGAAAGTGTTCCAGCCACCAGAGGCTTTCAAATGTCTTTGATTCTCGGTCACCTGAGATCTCGTCAGATTTTCTGAGGTCACGCGTATTCCCGGAACTTGTGTTGTAACCATTTTTTGGCCATTTAACTTTGGAGGTTCCACCCTATAACTACACAAGAAAAGCCAAATATTTCGAACAATTTACCCCCGGCTCCATTTGTGGTTTTGAAATCTCCATTTTGTCTGGTTCTTCAGAGCAAGTACGACTTCACTTCCTGTCGAGGCGTGCTGTTCGTGTGCGTCATCGTCCTCTTCCTCTTCAGCATCCTCTGCATGTTCATCCGCCACAAGATCCTGCACCTCGTCTACGCCTCGCTGGGCGCCCTCTTGTTCACCTGTGTGAGTTTCAGGGCGATGGCGGGTGCGGGGGGACGGACGTTTTGGCTACCTGAATTTGTCAACGTGTCTTTTTCTGTCTCAGTTCTTGGCTGTGGACACCCAGCTTCTCCTGGGCAACAAGAAGCTGTCTCTGAGTCCCGAGGAGTACATCTTCGCCGCCCTCAATCTCTACACAGACATCATCAACATTTTCCTCTACATCCTGGCTATTGTGGGACGCTCCCGCGATTGAGCAAAAAAAAAAAGAAAAAAAAGAGGAGAATATGGGCCTGGGGTGAGAGCAGGAAGCCTTCCTTTTTTTGTTCTCTTTTTCCCCTCCCATCCTGACATCTGCTGTTTAATTTATTGAACGTTTTTCGCCAGTATCGCCCAAGTGGCCCCTCACACTTTTAACGCTACCCGCAGCGCCACTAACACAAAACGGTCGTCCGCCGGCAACATCGCCCCACCTTTGGATGTCAGTTTTGGCTCAGCACAAGACGCATCTTTATGTGCGTGTTTGTCTCGGGACAACTGGAAATATCTCCTCCTATTGTAACTGCATGGCAACGGCGCAAAAACACCCTACGCCCATTTCTATAGGTACAAGTGAATAGCTCTTGCTTATTAGTTCGGCTGTAAATAGTTACGTGTACCGCTATACGAGAATGCCACGCTACGCTCATTTGGGGATGTGTTGCTTTTAGGCAGAGGTGTCCAAAACTGAAGGAATGCATGGGGCATTTTGATATTTTTCTTGCCTTTTGTTTATTGAAGTTGCTAAAAGCAATCAAATGTGGAAACAAACAACGTGTCCTAATAGGATCTTAACATACACTGCCCCCAAAAAATTCTGCTTCGGTTCATTCCTTGATGGCAAACTCACGGTCTGTTACAGGAAGGGAAATTGCAACTAAAATGGGAAACACTCCAATAAATGAAGGTGTATCAAAGACAATCATTTATACTTTGCCCTAAAATACAAATATAAAATATTGAATAATTTATCAATTCATCACATCTTACTTTTTTTTTTCATTTTTAGGAAAGTGCAACATCAATAGCTTTTCTCCTGTTATAAAATCAACGACACAGAAAAGTGCAACAGCTACTGCATTACTAAGCCGTAACAACGCAGCGTCCTTTCAAATGACAAAATGAAAATTAACAAGTTTGATGTACCGTTCAAAAAGCATGTCGCTTGCCAGATGCTAAGCTGGAAAAATCGACACCACTCGCCAGGACTGGAGTTTTTGAAATGTTTTCATCATTTTCCCCATAAAATTCGCCAATTTGGTAAGGCTGCTTCTTTTGTATGTTCCGCTTGTGTTTATCAGTTTTATTTTCACCTTTTATTGCTGGCCTTCAACTAATAAAAAGTCAAAACGGCCCCCCCAAGCCAGACTTAGGACACCCATGTTATGACCTTTCCAGCGTTGTAGCTCAACATTTAAAATATGCCAGAATGATGTACAACAAGCAGGCCTTTTTCATACTTATTTTTTCCCCTTTCTCTTCCTGATTGGTCGTTGTTGTGGAGTGAACGTTTTTCTTTTCGGTGTTGTATTTTCCATGTTCCCATTAATATGAAATATTGGTAATGCTGCTCCACATTATTTATTTTTTTTGGGTAGGGGGTGACCACAAAGTATCTGAACACTGGATTTACACATGCAACAGAGATAAATGCATGATAACTTATTTATTGAGCTTCATGTAGATGAAAGTTGAGTGACTAACTCTGAACTGGAAATGTATCAACACTGGTTACGAAGTGACACTGAAGGTACTACTGCAGTCTCCCGCAGTGTTTTTAATTATTTACAAATTACTGTAATTTTATTTGTCATCCCATGCATGCCCTATCGCATGTGCATTGTCAGCACATCGTGCAGTTTGTATTTGGGAGGATTTGTTGTTTGGCAAAGATGTTTGTGTCTCACGCAACATGTAGATGAACATAGAAGTGTTTTGGTGTGTATAGGCCAGGTACTCGTTTGCATTCAATTTGAGTGGAAATGCATTCCTCCTCACGCTGTCAGCTTTACATTAAAATATACCATGTGGAACATGTATCGGAATCTTGTCATTTTCTCTAGCGCTTGTCTTCAGCAAGGTGGGGGTGTGCTGGAGCCTATGCTTGTTGTCTCTGGAAGAAGACAACTTGTCAAAAAATAATTCTGTACTACCCTGCATGCTGACACACAAGGTACAACAATACACAAAAGCTAGTTGTTAAACCAACACAACAGAAAAGTAAAATACATGACCACTGTGTAAAAGACGTGTAAATTTGGTTGCAGGAAATGGGGTACAACCTGGACTGGTTGCCAGTCAATCGCGGGACAAACAAACATTTGTATTCGGGCCTATGAGCAATTTTAATGAAGATAACATGCAAACCCCACATAGGAAGGCCTGAGATTCTAAACCCAGAACCAGGCAACTGTGAAGACAGATGGGCTAATCACTTTTAATGATATTAAATTCGAATTAACAACCTTTAACACTAACCTGTGAATTTCAAAAAAATCCACTTTAACATTAACCTGTCAATTTAAAAATTCAAATTTACACTAAACTGTCGGATAAATAAATAAATAAAATTTGCAGCGAAATGAATATTTCCTTATATAAGTACATCATATGTCCGCCATATTGCCGTATTCGTGGCTACCCGGCCTTTTTTGGCGCCTAATTGCTCGAAAACTTCAGTGGACTAAGTGGCCAACATCACACCAGATTGTTAAACGAGGAGTTTCCATCAAAAACTTAAATGGGCGATTCGGCAGGTGGGTAGACTTTACCACTTCGAGAGAACAAAAAGTACGAGGTAGTAGTCGCCGGTATTAATATCACGTTAGCTTGGTTAGCTTCAACAATACAAGTAATAAGCTTCTAATGTGTACCATTTGTGCGTTCTATTAGTGAAACGCATTATTTTTGTGCTGCTGTAATTAATATTTTACGGATGGCTAAGCTCACACGGCTAACGTTCGCACATTCTACTATAATTGGTTAAGATGAAGCTATAATGTCTTCATTGTGTGGCATATGTGAGGCTTCATTAGCTAATATCAATAATATACCTATAAATTAATGAGTATGGGTTGTATTCACTGATAGTGATTGACTATTTAAAACAATATTTGTTGACATTTTCTTATATTGTCTTGTAACAGGGTTCAACATTGAAGATATTATTAGAGCCAAAGCAGGCAAGCTTGTCTAAGATGTGTTCAAATAGTAAATGTATTGATTTGACACGCAGATATAACATGTCTTAAATTATCAATTCTATTTAACCACTAGGTGGAGGTACACAGGAGCCCAAAATTGAAGAGCTGAAGAGCAAACTCGAGAGCCTGCAACAAGGTGTCATAGCTTTTATTTGTTAACACGTGGTTTTAAAATAAATTTCTTGTTGGGTCGTTAATCATATCATAAATTGATGTGCTCATGGTGTGTATTGCTCGTATTTTTCACAAGTTCTATTTTGGAATTTTCCATTCTTTTACTTCGTTGGTGGCGGAAGTGCTCCCTTGAACACAACTTCGACAAGCTGCGTCATTTCCGTTCCCGTTTTTTTTTCATGTCACCTTGTTTTGGCGTCTTTCTTTGTTAACACAGAATGCCCGACCCAATGTGTGCCAGCTGTGTGTATTATTATTTTATTTCGCGCCGGAATATGAAGTTAATGTGAAAGTATGCCAATGGAAAGTACGATTTGTTTCGTTTTTTATTACGCGCCAATAAGGACGCGTACCTGTCATGACGTCATTGGGTAGTTTTTCATATCGTGTACGTTGAACATTCGAAATGGCCTCAGTAATTGAATTCTCGTCGTGAACTGACTTCGTCCACGTCATGTTGAACGCGGGAGCATCAAGAGTTTCTTTTTTATTTTTTTCAAGAGAGGTGGTTAACATTGCAAGTTGAAACCGTGACTTATTTGGCTTGTGCCCGAAGTCAAATCCACGATTTGCCCGTCGTACTGTATTGTCAGTGAGGTACATCCTTACCTGTTACTCCAAAATGGAGTATCAGAACATGATGAATGGAGATAATGAGCCATGATTAATGTCTCTCTCTTGTTTGGTCTGCACATCCATACAGGAGCCATTCTGATCATTTTATTTGTCAAGGACACTTTGATATTCTCGTCTTTCATTTCAAACTGCTTCAGACAACAAAGCGTGTGACGGAAAAGTGGTTAGGACTGCACGAGTGTCCGTGTTTTATGTTATGTGTTGTGTTTATTATTTTACTTTGTTTACTGTTAAGCGCTTTGTTACAGCTGCCGCTGTTGTGAAAGCGCTATATAAATCAGCATGTATTGTATTGTTTTAAGATAATAGATACGCATTAGAAATAAGTTAAACCGTGTTAATAGAATTCGGGAAGTCTTAGTGACTCTCATGGCAACACACCTCGCAAAGCATCAAGTGTTTGTCATTGGTGCTTATGCGTGCGTGACGGTAGAGTTTTGTCATTCAGCTCTCTTTATTTAGAAGAGCATCAAGTTGTGGAACAATTGTTCCATCTTTGAAAAGTTAGACGTGCATTCAGAGGTTTACAGACGTCAAATCAAATTCACTTGGAATGCTGATAGCGTATTTTAGGTGCCATCCTGGTATTTCACTGGGAAAGTCTGGTATCCCGAATATTTCCTCACTTGTGTTTGATGTTGTTCTTTAAGGCAAAAAAGTCCTGGAGGAGGAAATAATGGAGAGAAAATCACTCAGTGAGTGTCTCCAGAAGGAGCTGGCCACATGTAAGGAGCGAATATATTGTCACCACGTATGTGGAGCCTCCAAAGCAAAACTTCTCTCAAAATGTTACTATTTGGTGTTCAGGAAAAATACTCTTCCAAAAGTAAGAGAAATTTGAATGCAGATCGAGATCCGCCTCGAAAGTCATACAAACCCTTCGATCTCCTGAAATGGAGGTGATTATTATTATTAATGTTTTGGGTTTTTTTGCTGTGCCACAGACGAAAGAATTACTAGTGACAAGAAAGTTTAATGTTAATACCTGACCCAGAAATTGAGTTATAACTACGGTAAATTAAACGCCACAGGGCTTTATTAATTAGCCAGCAATGGTTACAAAATGCCATCAGGGGACATGAAAGCACAGTCAAACACCTCCATTTTCCCTCGCCATATTTTCAACAATTACTCACATTCGTTGAAGAAAGTTTCTAATGTGGACTGCTTGGAGGTTCCACTGAACAATGTACTGCATCTGTTGCTTGCAGCATTTGCTATGAGATCATGTCCTAGAGTACATAAAAAAAAGTCCCTGTTGTTGTTTCAGTGCAAACAGAGGCCTTCCAACTGGAGAGGACCCATCAAGAAACAAAAGGTACTCCAAATTCATGTTCACTTCCGGAAGCTGTCACTCAATCAGTCACTCAATCAACGGAACATCTCCTTTGCTCAAGAATTGTCGCAGAAGTTGCAGCTCCAGTGCGAGGAATCCGAGCGCGAGTTTGTCAGGTGATCTTTCACGCTCAAACCGGAGGCGCAACATACCGAAAAGTCCTTAAGACATTTTTTTTTTCGAGGAGGAGTGATTTGTTATTTTCACACTAGGTGGTAGTAATTTACCGAGGCCTTCTCTAAGTTGTCTTCCTTCTGTTGAAAATAAGGCTTCTTTTCCTATTTGACATACTTCATATTGCTTAGCTTTAATATTGAACATTTCTAAATTGTGCATATACAAGTACTTGAAGCTTTAGAGGGCCTGCGCAGCCGTCAAATCAAAAAATTAAACAACCAAGTGAATCTTTTGCCATATTCAGCGGAAGGTGCATGCATCGTATCCTTTAATTTTTCCACTTCCCGACATCCATTTTAGGCTGGCCGAGCAGAACAAGAAGAGCGACGAACTCCTGGCACAGCACCGCTATGAAATCCAGGAGTTGAAGCTCAAGCGGCGCAAGCTACGGTGCATATTAACTAGAAGTCGTAGCCCCTATGAACTGTTGTTGTTGTACATCTATGGTCATTTTTAAAAAGTCTTCAAACTACAGGCTGAAATTTGAGGATCAGCTCCATCAACTCATTAAGCAGCACAACCAACTGTACGCCGTCATTGTAAGTGGGCACGTTTCCTTGCATCTTTTCATATTGTTAATAACCTAAACCAGGGGTGTCAAACTCATTTTTGTCGTGGGCCACTTTGGAGTTACGTTTTCCCTCGGCGTGCCCTTACGACAGTGAAACCGAATAAATGTTTAATCACCTCTTCGCATAACTTGTACACAACACATGGATTATGAGTTTTGAAATCACTCAAGTCAACTATTTGTTAAATTAGGTTTAAAGTTCATTATTATGTCTTTTTTGGCGAAGTTTCTCTTCAACTCTTACCTGGCTGACGGTTTCGGCTGTCACTTTAGCCTTCGTCGGAGCTGTCACTGCTTCCTTGTGACATGTCTGAAAAACATGATGTGACGGGCCAGATCTGGCCCCCGGGCCTTGACTTTGACACCTGTGACTTAAACAATCTTCTCATTGGATTTCCAGAAAGATTCTCAGCCAAAAACATAACGCAGAGCATTGACTCGAGGTAAATAACCTTCAGCACGTCCTTTTTTTCCTGGCGTGCTTCCTTGCATTTTCCCTTTCCGAACCATTAACTCTTGTTCCGTTGCTTTTGCAGAATGTGAGACGTCCGCTCACCTGACGCCATACGCCGCAAAGACTTCCAAGTGTACTTTAATGGAAAAGAAAAGCGTGGTTTCCTCCCTTTTCCTATGTTGACCCGAGGTAACAGTCAAAATGTTCCCCTGCTAAAACTGTTGGATTTTTTTTCCTCTTCAATTTGTGTTTTAATGCTTCAAACCTGTTTCACGTGTGACATGTTCAATTCTTGTTCAGCCAAATACGTCGTCACTTATGGAATTGCAAAAGTGCACAGACAAGCATTTTTGGCTTTGGAAGAGGTTTAATTCAAATATTTGGAGCATACTTAAAATGCAATTTCATCATACTAAATGACCACATATTCAAATTTTATTTAAGAAAATATGAATACAAGGTTCTTTGAGACTACAGTATGACAAGTATTGGTTAATGAAAAACAGCCAGCCAATTAATGCTTTTGAATATGTACAAACTCGCATATAAAACAGTGCAAAAAATAAAATAAAATTTAGACCAGCCTAAATCTTTGGCTTCATCACACTATCCAAGAGAGGTGTGGATGACATTTAAAATGAATTAAATGAGTCCCGTCAGCAAAATCTTTTTCACTCCAAAGCTGGGAACATGGAATTTCTCCACTTCAAGTTGAAGCTGTAAACATATTTATGTACATTAAATAAGTTCAAAGCCAAAGACGATTACACTTCGTTTAGCTCCGTTGCGTCGACCTGTTGTTGCGAGTCCTGCAAATTGACTACACGCTGGAAATTACACATCAGCGAACCCTCCTTTCACGGCGCGGCTTGAAAATTGCCTTCTTTCAAATTTGAACGACATGTATAATTTGAATACAAAAGGAAATTCACATTAAAATGTCTGATGCTGGCCTAACCGTCTTCTTTTTATTATGTGTCTTAATATTAGGGATTCATTTGCATTACTTTGTATTTGGACACAACAGACTGTCTCATGTAGCGGTCGGAAAACTGCTGCTCAACACGGGTCACATTTGATTTTTAAAACAGACAAATGGACATTTTCATTCATGAATGAGGTTAAGAAAAAATTGTTAATGCTAATTTTATGTGTATATGTATTTTTTATCCAACTAATATTTATAATAAGACAGTGATAAAATTTCAAATAAAAATATGACAGGACTTTTGACAATGTAAATGCTCTGAGGGCCAACTTAAAAAAAAAAAACCCAGTGTGTGTCATATGCGAGCCATGCTTTGCCTACCCCGTTCTCTTATATATACACTTTCTTTCCTTGCAAATATTATACACTTATTCCCACTTTATTACATGTACATCACATCTTATTGCACACCAATTAAAGACACAAACATATGAAACATGGATTAGTGTGTGAGATCTGCAAGTAACATAACAGGAGGGTTTTAACTGTTTTTTTTTTTTTTTTACTGTTAACATTTGTGTTTTACGTGTATTTTGGCACACTAAGAGACACATTCCCGGTGGAAAAACAAATCAAAAAGCAAAGCACATATTTTTGTCGTTGTCGAATGGCATCTATCTGTATTTTCGTTCGTTTAATGTGTTCTTCTGGCTTCCCCTTTCAGTCAACAAGCCTGCACCAAGCCAATCTTTTCTTTTGCACATTTTCCACTTCCAGTCACCTTATAAGGTAAAAGTTGTATCAGTGTTTTACAGACGGGCACATTCTGCACCCATTGATTTTTTTTTTCTTTGTTGCATTTTTCCATGTTGTAGTTTCAAGTTTTCTTCCGGGTTAAAACAAAAACAAAACAAATCCAGCAGGAGAGGTCGCCGTGTTGGAGCAAACTTTCAGAATGTTGTTGGCACATTTATGGCTTTGCTCATCGCGCTTTAGTCGATTCCCACATCGCCATCACCCGGACAACTTTTTCTCCATTATCCAAGGGTATTCCCCATCTGTTAAAAGACCAACAACGCGATTATTTGGTGATGTCACTTTAATCAGTTGGTAACAAATCGAAAAGACATAATTGAAGTGACTGAAATAAAAAGTTGATTTAGAAATGAAACCAGAACGTATTGTCTCTAAACGGAAAAAGGGTATGAAGATCAAGAAGATCTTATTTTTGGAATACTGTTCCGAACCTAATTTCTACATTTTATATCGAAAGATGGACACATACTGTTTGAAAATAATCCTGTTTCAAGGCCTGTTCTGAGATTTTTTTTATTTAAATCAGGGCGAATCCAACCATCCATTTTCTACCGCTTATTGGGAATCGCTCATGGTCGTTTGGGCAACAGCTTTAGCAGGGCAGCCCAGACTTCCCTCTCCTCAGCCACTTCTTCCAGCTCTTTCCAGGGGATGCCAAAGCATTCCCTGGCTAGCCGGGAGACATGGTCTCTCCAGTATGTCCTAGGTCGTCCCCGGGGCCTCCTGCCGGTGGGACGTGCCCGGAACAGCTCACCAGGGAGATGCCCAGGAGGCAACCTAATCAGATGCCCGAGCCACCTCATCTGGCTCCTCTCGACGTGGAGGAGAAGCGGCTTAATTTTGCTTGGGCAAACTCCCAAACTCCCACGCACCCTCGAGAGCTGGTCCAGTGTTCCACGGCCGGGACGAAAACCACACTGCTCCTCCTGAATCTTAGACTCAACTTCCCCACTCCATCACCCCTGAATAGACCTCGGGGCCAATTTCAAGTCTTAATGTACATCAAAAACATAGATTGAGGGTCACAAACAAAGTTGACTAGATTATTGAACATTCTAACCATGATAGGTTGTAAACGAAGGAACCCCTGTCTTCTACTTGTTACTTTTGATGTTCACACAGAATGATTTGGATTATAAAACATCGCCCAAAGCATCAATCGTACAGCATATTCCTAAAATAATACCTAAAACTTTTTTTGAATTCAGTTCTCTAAAAATAATTGAAACACTTGATAGTTGGACTGAAGCATGAAAATGTTCAAAACAGGCTCAATTCTAAAGACTATAGTGAATTGAAGTTTTACTTTGAAATTTAGCCCCAAGTCCAACATCGCTAACTTTTTGAACGTAGCATTAAACTACCTCAAAGCGGCTGTAGACTTTCTTCTCCTTCCTCAGGCTCTCTATCCTCTTTAGCAGTCCCTCCCTCTCCTGTACAACAACTTGAGGTCGCAGCAAGCGGTTCTTCTTGGCGGCAAAGTCGTTGCCCTTTGCGTCGCGGTCTCCGTCCTCGTCCCGTTCGTGTCGGTTCTTCTGACTGTTTGCTGAGATCTGCTCCAGGATGACCTTGGTGTCGTCGCGGAGGTTGCTGCTAAACAGGACCGAGCTCCCGGAGGGCTGGTACCGTGATGAACCTGACATGCCAGCTGATGTCTTGTGGTTGGTGGTGGTCTGATCAACGGCGGCGGTTCCCGTGTCCTTACTTTGCTTTTTATTGTAATCTTCCACCATTTCTTTCACGGTGCTCATGCTGCCGCGATCTTCTCCTGAAGACTTCTTCTCCTTATCTTTGGGACCCAATAATCCCTTTAGCCTCTGAGTCTGTTTCTTCAGGAAGTCAAGCGTTTTGCCGTCGCCCTTTCCATCACCAATCGTGTTGATGGATGTGTTGGATCCCGTAACTTTGTCCTTAGAGTCGTCGTGCAATGCAGTGGAGGAACTATGAGAGCGACTCTTCTTCAGCTCGCTCTTCTCGGAGTCTGTGGCATCCATCAGGATCTCTTCGCCACAGGAGACCCGACGAGGATTGAGTCCCTTAAGCTTAAGCGGGTCCCGTTTAAAGATCTTGGGGGATTGAAGTGGCTTCAACGTCTTAAATATGTCTTTCTTTTGACCGTCGGATGAGTTCTCGTCCTTGTGGGCTTCGGGGGGCTTCACGCTGCTTACAAAAGGTTTGGGAGAGAGTAGAGACGCTTTGGAGGATGTGAGCGAAGATCGCCGAGTGAGTTCCATCCCTTTTGCTGAGGAATCGGGTTTCTTTGTCTCGGATTCTCCCGAACTTTTAAGAGAACTGACTGAAGTATTTGTGGGGGAATTTGTGTCAGAGTAGTCTGACTTCTTCTCTGCAGGCTCCGTGAGTTTTAGCGATGCTTCAGTCTCTATTTTCGATGCTTTTCGCTTAGCGGCTACTTCTTTGAAATACTTAAGTCGACTGGCAGGGTCATTGATGTTCAGAGATGATGATGTGACCGTGTCGGAGGTCTCAATAGTTGGATTTGACTCGGTGTCCTGTGGAGGTTTCTGGTATTCAGCTTTTCCTTCTGCGATGTCTGTCAGTCCTTTCTCGTTTTCCTTTGCATCCTCATTTTTCTTTTCGTCCTCATTACTTTGTTCGTCAGCTATCTTTTTCCACTCGAAAGGTTCCCGAGACAACGATCGCCTCTTCTCTAGGATCTGGGCTACAATAGAGGATTTGCCGTCGTCCTCCGTGCCGGATTTCACGCCGGCACTCCCGCTGTGAATTTCTGCTTTGGAAGATGAGAATATGAGCGAGGAGCGCAGACGTGAGCTACGCTGAAGGAGCGGGTTTACCCGTGAGCGGAAGGAGTCATGTTTGGAAAGGAAGAGTTCTGGGGGCTCTTTGAATTCTTTATCCCTGCTGTCATCCTTTGCATAACCCCATTCTTTCTCCAGTTCCTTCTCACTTCTATCCATCGAAACTGAAGAAAGCAGGTCCTTGGTGGTTAAATCCTTGGTGCTGCCATCGAGGTTGATCGGCTTCCCAAAGCGTGGTTTTTGGATATCCACTCTGGACTTCGAGGCGACATTTGTTGGGTCATTTTGTCCGAAACGGCTGGTTGAACTTTCACCCGGCTCCTGAGCAGGGGAAGGATCGTCAAATGCGTCAGGGCCTGCGGGTTGGTTCAGACCCGCTTCTTCCTCGTATGTGCTCAGATAAGAGTGAATCCGCCAGTTCCGCAATCCATGTCGGACGCTTGCATCCTGACCGTGTTCCTGCTCTGAATACTTTGGAAATGACTTCTTGTCTGGTGGGTGAGGGTGTGTGGGTGAGCTCTGGCAAGCATACGTCTGACCAATGGTTGGCCTCTTCTGGGCAGAGCTTCCGCCGTATCTTCCAGCCACCGGAGGCGCATGAATCCCATCGGGCCCAGTTAAATCCTCAGAGGAAAGATGTGCATAGCCTCTTGGGTAGTTTCCGGTGCTGAACTCTAGGTCTGAGCGAAATGAGCTTGTGTCTGAATACTGGTCGATGGCTAGATGTGGAGGACGATGTCTGTCATAGTGTCCCTGGCCAGAACCTGGTCCTGGACCTTCACTGTAGAAATTGTGTCTCGGTTCCCTGTTAAAAATGCAGAGATTCAATGAGATTTCTCTACGGCTATGAATGTTATTGCCAAAAATATTGGGATTGAAAAGGTTGTATACCTGTGGAAGTCTGTCTCATCCAGATTGTTCATGACTCTGTGCTTCATAAAGTGCCTGGAGGTCATGTAATTGTCCTGTGTTCCTTCTGCGTAGCTGTGCCTCTTGAAGCCGCTCAACTCCATCTGCCGGGACACGATGGAGCGTCCCTGCTCCAAGTAGGACTGCTGTGGACGGAAGTGCTGCTGGGAATACTTCCCGATCATAATTCCTGCCCCGTGCTCAATGGTGTGACGGAAGGGGTCGTTTCTCCGGAAAGGAAGTGCCAGGTTGCGTTCCTGATCTCCGTGGGAGAAGCTCGAGGTTATCTCGGCTTGCCTTCGGAAGCCCAAAGGATTCAGTAAGGACTGGGTCCTCTTTAATCCCAACTGTCTACTGAAGTAACCGCCGCCGTCTGGGACTGTAAGCGCTCCATCCGACGGGTCGATGATGAGTGGCTCTGACTGAGCGTAGAGGATGCGAAACTCTTCGTCGAAGGTGGCCACAAGTTCTCCAAGAAAAAGGTGAGCGATGCAGCGATGTATTTTCTCATATGACCACATGAAGCTAGAAGAAAATACAAAGGAAATGATCTGAATAATATGATTCCTGGAGAGAAATCAAACAAGCAATCACAAGAAACAGAACTCACCTGTAATTACCGCTGAGTACGGCTCTGCAGTCAGCCAGTAGGAAACGATCTTTCATTTGCCCCTTGAACGACTTCCCTGTTCGCGATTGATACGTTATTCCCGCCACAGTCCTGACACGCATCATCTGTAAAATGAAAATACACCTTTAATGTCTCAGCTTTCATGGGAGGCCCACCGTGCCGGATGATAGACACCCGACAAAGCGATTACCTGAATTAAGTCCAAGTTGACCTTGCAGTTGATCACCATGGAGACAAAGTTATGGGCTTCCTGCTCATCCAGAAGAATATAAACAGGAATGTGGCGCGCCGTCGCGTCCAAGAGGTCGGCGAAAATGTCCACGTCTGTAAACGTGTCCATCACCACTGCAATAACCTGAAAAATATGGAGAAAGATTTCGCTTGTTATACAAATCAAACAGTTTGACTTGTTTGTTTGAGATGGCAGTATATAGATGGCAGTGCCACCCCAATCCTGTAGAAGACGGTAATGTGCGTTACCTACAATATGTTGCATGCTTTCTCACTACACTGTACTGTACTGTACTGCACGCCGCATTGAATACATCAGTCATGACAAGAGACACAAGCACGGTCTCCCATAATTACTTCTCAGTCTGTTGGAGAGATTTTACCCCGAGAGAAGACAGACCGGCAAGAAAACGGATTGTGGCAGCAAAGTAGACACTGTAGTCAAATATTGTGTGACGTAGTTCGGCTACATCTATTTAATATCTCAAGGAGCTGCCAATTAAAACTCATTCAGCACCAGCCAATTCTGGACCAAGTCTGAAAAGACGTTTAAAAACGCCTTTGGGAATGAATGAGTTAAGAGCTGTGCTTAGTTAAAAGTTCTTTCCAGAGAATCCAAAACATCCTCAGTCTCGAACCTGGAAAATCATGAAAAAAGCAAAGTGCATCGATCGCACGAAACACCGGATGCAACTAGCATGCGGCATAAACTCCAGACATAAGCCGCCAGTGCGAGCAGGTCTAACTAGTCATGAGTACTGACATCTGGCATGTGCATCTCGTCTTAATTACCCCTTCTTTAGCCCTCACCAGAGCCTGGCAGCCAGACATTCGTCGGAAAGGGCGTAGCAGCAAAGTTGGCAGTGGCAGATAAAGGGTGCAATTATTCTCACGGGGAGATTGCCCGACACAAACATCCACAAATCAGCAATGCTCTGGCTTGTTCAGTAGAAATGCGGTAAAGAGAACAGAAAGATGCGAGTTGTTTGTTGATTGATGACGTGTGGTTCCACACTTGCTGTCACACGGTCTCCTAAATTGAGTGCAGACTGACACACCGATTGGTAATTTATGTGGGAAGCCTTAAGGTACTGTTCAGGTGCCATGGTTCTCCCCGGAGGACCTCATTAAACAAACCCGGATCGGCACGTCCTCTTACCTGCCGTGCATTCTTGATGAGTCTTCTCGCCTGCTCCTTGATGCTTGGCATGCTTGGCTCTGACGGGTTCACCAGAGTGGTGACCTCCGTGGGCCCGATGAAGCTGTTCTGGGTCATCGGCCATCCTAGGTCCAGGCCCGGAGCGGCCAGGTCGGACTGCATGGGCCAATAGGTGTCGGAAGAGCCCTCCACATTTTGGCCTGCCTCCGGGTACCGAAGGTCAGGAATGCTGTGGCCGTGAGTGGGCTCCTGGATCGTAGATTTGATGTGCTCAATTTCAGTTTGTGCCAAGAAGCTGACCACGTCTGCGCTCTGGAGAAACTCATGGTAGCCCTGGTGGGACAGAAAGCACGCAATCAACGCACTGGTTCTGACACAAACAGAGTGTCTGGATGCTTTTTTTTTTCTCTCATACCGGTAAATCATTTTCTATCAGTGCATCAATGGCAAGTCTGTATTCTTCCTTGTAGTGCGGTGGCAGATAGTTTGGGTCCAGGGGGTTATCACCAATGGATGAACTCTGAGACCGGTGAGCCATGGTTGGAGATATGAGTGGGAGTCAAAGTCAAGGTCGTTGATGGGCAATGCAATAACTCTACGACACAAAAGCAGGAGGAAAAGGTACCACGTTAATGTTGAGTATTTTGAAAACCACAGAGTGGGAAGTGGTGAGCAAAAAGTGGAAAGGTTTGCAGCGGGAAAGGTATGCAGAGGTGTATGGACAGGTTCTCTCACTCGGATCCCTGCTGAGTCAACCCGTCATGGCTGGAGGCCACTCAAGACACCAAGTCCAGCATGATGAATACCTTGCTAAATAGACACAGTCATCGGGCTGCAAAAAACAGAAACAAATCATTTGTTTTAGCTAACACAAAACTCCGGTTTTTAGCAGGTCATTTCATCCAGCCCTCAATAGTTGAATTCAGCTTTACGAAGCAAACTCGTCACTCCATTTACAGATCTTTTTTTTCCCCGTTGCAACTAATTGAAATTTCATTTTAATTTCATCTGTTCCACAGCTGCCTAAAAACTAGCATTCCCCCCCCCTTCCATTTTAAACAAGAAAAATGGCCCCGATTTGCATAAAGGCATCAGAAAACCTCATAAAAGAGTACGTAAAGTAATAAACTCATTTTATAAAATGTCGTTACTACTGGCCGTAGACGGCCGGGGATAGGTTCCAGCACGCCCATGAGGACAAGCCGTTCAGATACAAGCTGGATTCTACACATAATCGTGTGCTGGATGTGTGCCTTTAAGCAAAAAAGAAAAAAACACCAAGTGAGGGCTTGTAACTGTCTAAAGACTTAAATTTGGGCACTTGTAAATTAAAATATTCGGATTTGGCACAGCAGACATGAAACCTCACTTTGTCAAGCAAGACCCCTCCATATCAAAACAAGTCACCTACCCATTAACTTATAATTGTCTGAATAATAACGAACCCTAACTCAAGTTAATACATCCGCCTGGAAACACATTTTTTTTCCAGATGATGTGTATCTTAATGAAAATTAATTTTTATGTGAGGGGATGAAACAGGAAGCCCTTTCCTCAAAACTCACCCAATAGCGCCCTGTCACCAGTTTCCCCAATCAACATGAAAATTTGTCCGACATGCCTGTCAGAGCTTAGCCACATAAAAGAATCTTAAGGACCCGTTCCTGAAAAGGAAAAGGAAGTTGGCCATTTTTGGTTTAAAGCAGCCAATTTATAGCGAATTCCAGGAGTCAAACTTTGCCAAACTCCTACTTGGGGAATTGGTCTTGGTCTCAGATTGTATTCTAAGTGCAGCACAGGGTTTTTTTTTTCATTTCATTTGGCCCTACCAGCTGCGTACGAGATGTCTCATCTGGTGGCAGCGGCACTGTGACTTTACGAGCTCCTCGAGAGAGCTCACTCAGCATTTGGAGACTTTAAACTCGCAGCTCTGTCTCGCGTTTCGGAGAATTCCAACTCATGAGGATGCCGCAAAGTCAGTTTTGTCTTTGTTTTAAGTCCGAACCGAGACCATTAAAAAAACCAAAACACTATCCTGTTTAGCAACTTGTTGCAGCTCACGCTTTTTGACTGTGTGGATACGTCTCCATGGAAACGTCCAGTCTGTCATACTATGTCAGGAGGCTGATTGTTAGTGTGTGCACAAATGATCCTTGTTATTTAGGAGGCCGAGTGTTTTTGTTCAAACTTAAAGTGCAAGTGACCGTTCCACAATGTTGCTGTGATAGCAAGGCGGACCTAAGGGAGGCCAGGGAGAGAGCTAACTTTACTAGTAGACCTCGTGAGTCACCAGGTAGCTCATTATTTGTGAGCCCGGCGAGTCATCTGGGAGCAAAATGGCCGACTTCCTGTTTTCTTCCTCTCATTCCTAACTTTTGGAACTGAGCATTTGTGGTCTGCCCCGCTCTTCCAAAGTTTTACAGCGGCCCCGTGGAAGTATGTTGGGCATACATGCTATTTCGCATGGAATCATTTCACAACCCCCGACATTTGATTGTTGAATAGAGCGAGCTGCCTCGGGCTTGAGTCGTTCTGCTGAATCATTACATTTGAAATGTGTGATGAAATTCACACGTGTTAAGAAATAATAACAGGGAACGGAGCCCGGAAGATTCCGAGTCAAACTTTACTGCGGAAAGAAGAAGCGCTACTGGGCGGGTTCGCTCCAAGCCAACCCTCCCGCCTGTCTTCGTCGTTGGGATAGTCAAAACGTAGCCCGGTTGCGTTTGACAGCAACATTAAACTGTCGAAGGTGAGGCAGCGCCGGGGATCGTACGCTGTGAATATAACTCAAGACTGCTGCCTCATCTAAAAGTTGTTTGGCACGTTTACATGCCAACGACAATTTAGGTTGATCTTCAGTCCACAGTGTTGTCAAAACAGTCCTGTAGTTTAGAGTAAACATTAGGGTAAATGTTCGGATTAGGATTAGGGTAAAATTTGGATTGAGGGGGAATGACAATGATTCCACTATTCCATCACGCGTGTTCTTCGTTTTCACCATCCTCCCCATTTTCGAAAAAATAAAGAAATAAAATACCGCAATTCTCATGTAGTGTTGTGTCAGTAGGTGGCAAATTGACAGTAGAGAAATGAGATGCGCATGCTCATTAACGTCTTAATCCAAAACCACCTTTTGTCTACCCTTTATCGACATAGGTGAATACAGTGGACATTAAGCGTCACCCAGTTCTTTGGTTTGATACTTGCTGTGCGCATGTCCTTTTGTTTTCACCGCTACACAAATTTGACGGAGGAAATATCATTTTTATAAAGACTGGAAAATTCATGCCGGGGCAAGCGTTGACAATGTTACTTGACCTACATCGTCTATTGACTACCCTCGGTTGAAATTTGTATCTGTTTCAGATTTACCTTGACATAATCGCATGTGTTTCGTTTTCAGCGTTTTTCACTTTTCGTTGGGTTAAAAAAAAAAAAAAAAAAGCCCCCATATTGAGCCGTGTTTTCAAATGCTTTCATGTCAAGGCTCCAAACTGTCGCGGCCATTTAACACTTCTGTTTTTGTTATCAGTGTCAGGCCTTCAAGCTCGGCCAGGTTTCCAAGCCCGATGTTGAGGTGAGCTCATTCTTGACATTCCTCCATTGACACTGACATGAAATGCATTTCAAGACAAAATGGTGGCCCACAGCAAAAATTAAATTTCCATCTCCACCTGTGAATTAGTAACCTGGCAGCCATATTCCCATATCGCAAATTTATCTGTCGTCTCTTATCCCACCTCGCCCGCTCGCATCCATCAAGCATACTTGGCGTTCATTGATTGAGATAATTCGGCTCAGCGAAGAATACCTGAGAACAGGTTGGGAGGGACGAGCCAGTTCACGTGTTGTGCTGTCAACGCTTTTCAGCAGCGGCTGCTGTTAACGTGTTCGGACAGATGAACGCAAACAACGCACGCCGTGTCTCTCTGCGTATCGTCACACCCCGGCGGAACTGTTGAGTGCCGCACAAAAGGGAGGACTCAAGGTCGAGTTCCGTGTGTGGAAACGACGGGTCCAGGGATTTGTGTTGTTTACAGGCACAAAACCCCACCGAAGAAGCTTGAACTCTCTGTACAAAATTACAGTGGTGGCTTGAACTACGACTGCCCCAACTTTTTCATTTTCAACTTTCTCAATTTTTTTGAGTTACAAGCTGGCACTTTTTTTTGAGCCAACCACAATTTGAGCTGCGATTGAGTTCATTTTAGCTACACTGCTGTTGGCCTCGCATGCAGCAAAGTATAGCATAGATAGATAGATAGATAGATAAACCTTTTTATATTACAACTTTATTCTCATAACCCTACAATTTTATTTCCAGAGTGTTCTTACTTTTTTTTCATACAATTACAGTATGTTCCTCGTAGTTGCTGGAACTTTTAACTTGAGATGCGTAGGAATTTTTCCTTGCCACGTTTTCTACGTTGTTGGTTTCACTGAAAATGATTAGTGTCAAATTTCCTATGCTGCCCCATGTGGCTTCTTGGCGGTACTGCAACATTTTATACCTGTCCGCCAGCTTTCGAAGGCTCTACTATGTAACACAGAGCATGAATGGAACTTTTCCACGATCTCCCAGAACGGAATGAAACCACTTCAGCCCGTGGCTACCCCAACAAAGACCACATCTATAAAAAGATGTGGTCTTTGTAGTAAGAAGAAATTCTTACCACAATACCGACTTTCCCCCCCTTGTAATTACAAACAGTGGACCACTGTTTTCCGAAGTGAGTGACTCACAGGGAAAACGCGGCAACGAGATTTTTTTAAATAGCTGCAAACTAAATTCGATGTGAGCAATAATGACAGTAAAGGTACCAAAGTCCACGGGCGGGGAACGTCTCGAAACTGGAGACCGGTCGGCTTCGTGGGGCGCACCTTTTTCAACTATGCCGTCTCTTTCGAATTAGTTTTTAGGGTATATCCATGTGCAGTATCTACCTGGTGGATGTCATCCACATTTTAGCTTGTTGTTTTCAACTGGAACTGCATTCACACATACGCACGGTGAAATAGAATAGAGAAAAATGTGGGGGGGAAATGCAATGCCGAAGCAGAAGTGCAGGAAAAACGGGATAGGACACATGAAATGGAACAGAAGAGAACACCCTAAACAGTTTAATGTGTAATAAAACGACAGAATAGGGGAGAGAATCGAATGGAATGTGGAGCATGAACACAACAGTAAAAGTCAAGTCAGGAAGTAAATTGAATAGAGCCACTGTACCGACTTGATCTTTTGTCCAACTTCTTTTCGCCTTCCATTTACTGTACCTCCAAACTTGCACGGCGTCTTGTCTATGTGTCCGCAATTGAACTTGTAAACAAAAAGCAAAGATTTATGAAATAATCCCTCGAAGCGAGGCTCCCAGCCCGGTTCGAGTTTTGTGCGTGTGTCCGTCCAAGTGCACCCTCGGGGCCGCCGCCACTACGGCGAATGAGGAAGGAACGACCTGAACGCCCCGAGAGAGGCTCCGCGCTCCCCCGCTCACCGGCCGAGAGGCTCCGCCCAGAGACGTCGCTGGCCCGGCGCAGACACTCGGAGGCTCCAGCTAGAAGCTCCGCCCCGACTGGGGCTTGTGTGCGGTGCAGTTTTTTCCTTCTTTTAAAAATAAATGTTCACTCTTTAAAGTGAAAACGTCATTCTTTGCAGTGTTTAAAATACAGTAATCCCTCGTTTATCACGGTTAATGGGGACCAAAACCACCCGCGATAAACGAAAATCCGCGAAGTAGTGACCAATAAACATACAGGTTAATTTTTTTTAAGTCCGCAAACGGTCCGCGAGAATCTGCAAAACAACAGCGAGTCACATAGAGCAACATATACAGTATTGTACTCCATAAATATGAATATGCTTGAAAAAATCTGTAATGCACTGAAGCGCGATAAACGAACCGCGAAATAGCAAGGGATCACTGTATCTTAATTACTGAATTTAGAGGGGGGGGGGATGGTTCGTAATAAAAACATTTTTTAGATGTTGAATTTTGACTTCCCTCCAGGAAAAAAATAGGATTCTGGTTCATTTGTTCAGTCTAAAGATACTTTTTCGGGTGATTCCCTTTTAAAAAAATTTAGCTACATTATATGTTCATGATTATGCATACGGTGGTAAAGAACTGCCAATTCATCACCATAATCTGATCTTTGATAGTGTGTTGCCTGCATGTGTTTGCTGGTCACAAATAGACCTTGAGGGCTGTTTTATATCTGTCAGTCCACAAATGCTTGGTTCCTTAGCTATAGAGTGACTGCATTGTTATTACTTGTTAATAGGTGAGTGATAAATGCATCACAGGACAACAGAACAGTGACTCACTTTACGACCCATATCACACGTTGGGTTATTTTAACAATGTTTTATTTACTCACTGCAGGCCTGCTTTAGTTTTATCCTCCCTCTGGAATATTTTAATCAATTTCATTTGAAAATATATATATTTTAGCGAAACACTAAATATATATATATTATATTTTATATATGAATATATTTTACACCTGAATATTTTTTTCCCAAATATATTTGATTGAATTGTTGTAATTTTCCAGAAGAATAATTTAAACATTTCATAAAAGATTTTTCTGCCAAATGACTTGTATTAGAAATAAAGGACACAATTCTCCAAAATATTTTCATAAATTTTTGTTTTCCAATTCCATCGTTATGTAATATATTGATGTCATGATCTGGAAAAACTCATTTTTAACATGTTTCCTCCCGTTGTCTTTCTGTCCGGATGTAGGACTGATTAAGTGAACAAAGCCAGCCGAAGCATGAGTGCGCAACCAGGTAAGCTCGTTCCCAGCTCTTTTTATATGGCCTTCATCCTGAACACACCTTGTTCCATGCGCACTCCGACAGCAACACACACACACACACACACACACACACAGGCCACTATTTCCCAAGGGTGCGGCGCTTGTATTGAATCTGTGTTCACTCGCCATGTTTTGAAACTCTCCTCCTGTCTTTTTGCGCTGTTACTCATGCAAATGTGCGAATCCTCCATGTGATGACTCTGCCTTCAGCACGATTGCATGAAAACTTCAAGTGGGAGTGACAAAGGAGGCCGACAAAGACGCTCCTGACGGCAAACAGGTACATACACAAACGGCGGGGCAGAGGGCGCGGCCGCTAGCAGGAATGCGCTGGAGGCATCTCGCCACACCCTCCCGAGATCTCCCCCCCCCCCCCACTCCTCACCACCACCTCCTGCCATGTTGCATTGGCTGAGTCACCTGCTCAACCAGTATGTGTGCAAGTACAGGCTGGAAGTCCAAATCCTGGCCACGCACGCCTCCAGACGCAAGCAAACTTGAAAAGTGGCTGAGGAGGGCATTTTTTATTTAGTCATTCATTTGTACTGCTCAAATGTAAGTGGGACGGGCGTCTATTCACAGTGGTACCTTGACTTACAAGTCAAATCGATTTTCCCCACTGAAATAAATGGAAATGTCTTTCATCCATTCAGCCTCCCAAACTTAACCAACAATACTGTTTGTAAATTATTCTTTAATAAGAAAAAGTAGTTCATAAAAACTGACAGTCAGGACATAATTAAATAGACGCTCAAGAAAGTAAACCCTTTGCCACTTTTTTTGCTTCAATTCGCTGGACAGTGCGTTGTCCATTCTGGTGTGCATACCTTGGTCATCTGCAGGCCGATAAGGAGATGGCCACAACTGCTCAGTAGGATGGAGCAATAGTCATTCTTTGTTACCAGTAAAGAATATATGCCTGTTAGCACACATTATTACATAAGAGAACGATAATGACTTTTAAACACCCGTTACCCTCCCAAAAATGGGGGTGCGGGGATCTCTTTGTTGTAAAGTTTAAAAAATCCAAAAGAACAAAGTATTGTAAATCTGTCAAATCTTCTGCTTATAATTCTTATGTTTATTGCTGTAGCCGTAGAAGGACCCCCCAGTTTGTTTGTTTTTTTTAATTGACCCCCCCAAAATAAGTTAATCTGAATTGGCATCCCCTCACTGGCTCCCCATTCATTTTAGAGTTATTTTCAATATCCTCTTATTTGTTTTCAAATCTCTGAATGATCTCGCGCCACCTTACCTCTCTGAGCTCATCCGCCCCTACGCACCTGCCCGGCGCCTCAGGTCTGTGGACCAGACTTTATTAGAAGTACCAAGAACTAAACTGAGGCTCAGAGGGGATCCAGCCTTTTCTGTTGCTGGTCCCTCTCTCTGGAATGACCTCCCACTGAACATTCGGCAAGCCTCCTCGCTGCCCATCTTCAAAACCCCCCTCAAAACTCACTTGTATTCTTTGGCATTCGTCTCGGCATGACTTAGATTTGTTCTTGGTTTTACTGTTTGGTGCTTTCTACCGCCTTTATTACCGATTTGTCTTACTGTTTATTGTGCATGTTAAATTGCTCCATGTACAGCACTTTGTATGCAGCGATGGCTGTTTGAAAGTGCTCTATAAATACTGTTGACTCTGACTTGACTTGACTTGAATTTCATTCTGCCAAATATTGGAATCTGCCCCATCCTAAAAAAATCCAAATAGGTTCTAGTTCTCACACCACAACACCAATGCTTCATTAGCCCAAGTATGGAACTTTGCATAGTTTGTTAGCATGAAGTCAAGAGGCCTTTTTTGTTTACGAATTGTCCACTCTCTGCCAACTTACTGCTTGTTGTCAAGTGAGTTGACTTCACTGACTATACTGCACTCTTATCTCAAATTTTTGCTTACAAATCAAAGCAAAGAAAAAAAACCCTAATATGCACAATGACAACATTTTTCAGTCATATCTTATCTCCAGGCACCACTGTGTATCATTTTTCCGTCCGTGGAACTTCCTTATCTGCGTTCCGATCCTGTGCGAGGTTTCCCAGCATGCCTTTCTCACGCTGTAATGTCACACCTGAGTATAAGGTGACACTCAACATGCTCGGGTCATCTTGACACCATTGTGCTGCCGGGCTCCACTTTGTCCCCTTTCATAAGCGTGCAGTATGCTCAACACGCGGGGGGTTGATGCCGGGCCGCATTGTGTGCCAATTAACACCATATGGGAAAGGCAAGCTGCCCAGCAATGACCCTTCGCTCAGCACGTATTTGCGCATTCTTGGCTGACATGCGGATCAGCCGTAAAGGATGAATAAATTCATGTTTGTGTAAAACCTTTATCTTGAGATTTTGTAGCTCTACAAGTGCATTAGTTGCAAATCAATATTCTGATTTACAGTATCTGAATTGTGGCTTTTTAGTACTTGACTGTACAATATGTACTCTGCATATATTTGCATGCCATAGACACTCCCTGAAGAAAACCATTCCCACTGTGCAGAGGGATGCAGCTGTGTTCTACTGCCCCCTATCGTGCCAAACTGACATCCACAAAACTCTGGATGACTTCAATTTTGGATCCGTCGTCCATTCATCCATCCATGATCCAAGCAGAATCACTTGCAGTTGTTTTGGGAACCTTTTATTCACCATGAGCTTTGACGTAATGCAACGTATCATGTAATCATATCACACTGTACAGTTTGTTGTCTCTGTATTTGTATTTGCTTTTATTTCGCGTTATTTTATTCTGCCGTCTGCTGCCAGGTCGGCATTGCAAATGAGCATCTGTTCTCAATTGCCTTATCTGTAGCAATTCAATTAAATAATATAAATTATCTATCTATACAATACTGTACTGTATTGTATCTATCTATCTATCTATCTACAGAGAGAGACAGAGAGAGATTTTTATAGTCAGACCAAACATAGGAGTTTAATACTCACAGGCATATCTGCTTTATCGTCTGCAAAGAATGACTAATATTACTCAGAATTACTGAGTCAAATGTGGCGGTCTTCCTGAATAGATGAATGATATCCCCCCCCCCCTGCCCCCCAGTGGCCACGGCCCTCGTAACAGAAGGAGCAGCACAATGGCCGTTGAATTAAAATGTCAAAAATTTTTATATCTTTATTTTTAATTTAATTATCATTACTGTACGTTCTGCGATTGGTTGGCAATCAGCTCAGGATGTATCCCGCCTACCGCCTGAAGGCCGCTGGGATAGGCTCCAGTGCGCCCTCGTGAAGAGAAGCGGCAATACCATCAAGTGGGATTTTTCTCCTTAAAAAAAAACACATTACAAAAATGTTTGGTTATGTGTGGAACAAAACAAATGGAAGAAAACTGAAATAAGCCTCCAAAAAGCATTTTACAAGATTGGCTCCACCCTCTACCGCCCACCCGAGAAAATGTAAAACATATCTAAAAACATATTTGGGGGGGGGGGGGGGTGTCAATGAATATGTGATTCCGCTGGTGCTGAACCGCCGGTAAGCCGGGGTCTATTGTACCAGTTGCGAGCGTGGCCACGGAAAGAAATAAAACTCGTCCGTCGAGGTGCACTTAGCGTAGAAGAAGAACGTTGACCATACAGGTGGCGGCTCCCGCGCATGCGCCCTCGTCCTTCCCCCTGTGGTCAGTCACAACAACAGTGAACCAAGCGGACCACCGCCAGCAGCTGCCGCAACAACGCACTCCCGTCAACTGCCACTCTCGCCCCTCTACCGGCAGCCACCTCACCGTCGTTGCTCCGCTAACACCGACCGGCCCCGCCGGCCGGCTCGCTTCCTGTGCCTGTGAGAGGATGTTCGAGCGGAGGATCATGTCTTCCGGCGAATGACGGCGCGTTATGACCCAGCGAGAGTGTCCACTACCCCGGCGGAGCAAGTGAAAACGGCGGCAAGCGTGAGTTGATGGCGGCTGTGATTTCACGTCGAAAGGCGAGCGCACCGCCTTAGCATCAGGAAGCTAACTAGCAAGTTGCAGCTCCCGTCTCTTTTCCGTGTTACCTCGCGGGCTTGGTAGCGCACACGGCCGGCCGCCTGGCTTGTTGAACAAAGGCGGGGGGGGGGGGGGGCGCGTGGA
The DNA here is from genome assembly GCF_054856545.1 of Hippocampus guttulatus. Classification (NCBI taxonomy): domain Eukaryota; kingdom Metazoa; phylum Chordata; class Actinopteri; order Syngnathiformes; family Syngnathidae; genus Hippocampus; species Hippocampus guttulatus. The sequence goes on from NC_141278.1 coordinate 9,527,861, forward strand.
GACAAACGCCCCGGGAGAGGCGGTTCACTGTCGGACTTGTGTGACCCGCTTGACCACCACCATCCTGACGAACCCGATTCCTAGCATATGTTGCGACGGTGGTGTTGCTAACGCTACAGCTAAATGAACATGACAACACCATCACGCAAACGAGTCGGTAGCCGTTATTCTTTCGCGTTATGATGCAACCAAGTGACTTGTTTATTGCTTTTGCGGTCATGTGGTCGGTTTGCAACATTCCTTGTGTTCATTAACCGAGCTTGTAACAGCGAGGCTCAGTGCTGATTGACACCTTTCGGGAGGCGTTAATTGAATTAATAGAAGCGTTGTTGTGGTTGTGCGACTGTGCTGCATCACCACGAGTCTTTTAACAGTTCCCTTTTAGCATCCAAACCAATCATTAAAATACGTTGTCAGTGAATGCCAATCAAACGGCACTGTGACGTATATGTGACTTCATCTCCAAAAGCTAAGATCAGCGTTTCCCAACTTTTCTTGGCATATTTTCATTTACACAGTTAAAAAGAGATCTCATACCAACAAAACAATGCCACTAATAGTGAATCCTGAACTCAATTTATTCACAAATGGACATTCTGAGCCCTGTTTAGTTGAACACAAAGCCGCTATTCTGTCGTATGAATGGCAGCGGGCACATACAGCTTCATTATATCTTGTGCCATCTAGTGGAAGTGCACTTAATTTGATTATTTTTTTTGCCCGTCAATATGTATTGTTGACATAGATGAGCTATTGTAAACTATTACCCACAGGAGTAATTCAAATGTGACTTTGTGAGGAGCTATCGGCTCTCTTGATGATGAAGAACAGCAAAATGGAAGATTCATTCCAATGAATGTTCCACTGGCAGGTGGGGCTCCTTGACAAAACATGGTGCTTAAACTGGTTAAGATGATGGGTCCGGATCGCCTTTATCAGCGGCGGAGGTTAATGGCTGATTAATGTAAGGTACCGTAAGTGTAAGCAGCAGTAAAACATGTCAAAACACCGGTTTCTGACCCAAAAAAAAGCAGATAAAAGAAGCTTTTTGCAAGGGTTTTGTGAATCCAAAATCAAGACCGAGAAAGTGATTTTGACAGCAAGATAATTTATTTACAGATATACAACTGGGAAATCTGCAATGAGTGACACCGACTTGCTGCTTTGGTTTGAGTTGTTTGCGGATTTTTTTCCCTTTTTTTTTTTTTGGGAGGGGCATTTTTTATTTTCTTTGGGCAGATTTTTCCAACGTGTTTGTGTTTCTCTCCCTCATAATGAAGGCCCACAACAGTGAATCTGGTAACACGTGCAGTTTGTCCCGAAAGAAACATTGTTAAGCAAATATTTGGCTGTCAGTCAAAAACCCTGCACTGCGAGTCGTTCCCATCCTGACTTAAATGTCGTTTATCAGAAGACAACTCCTCCCCCACCCGTGGGAATCTGGCGGCACCTAGCCAGATTAAGGTTAGCGGGTCAGGTGTAACAATTCTTTGCCAGGTAATGGCGTGCCTGCCCATCCAATTAGCGTCACACAGGAATTCTAATGCCGCTTCCAGCATGTCCAGACTTTCTGCCCTTGTTTAGTGTGCACACACACACACACATACAGACGAGTGAAGTGGACTGGAAGTAAAGCAGACAGGCTGGCCTTTTCACTGTACCCCCGTGCACAAAAAAAACCACTTTCCAAGCATGTTGGGAAAGTTCCGTATGTGTCCCGTCTGGCGCTGGATGAGATTTAGAGGAAGGGGGAGGCCTCAAGAAGAAAAGGGGGCTACATGTAGGCCGCAGCTTTATTCAATCTGGCCTAAAATAGAGGCTCTTTGTAAGAGGCCAGACAGATGGCCGTAGGACGAACACTCTAATGATACCCTCCACGCACGCGCACACAGTGTTGCAGAGAGGTGGGTAGGGCGCCAGGAAATGGCGTGCAAGGCAATGTTTCAAGATGGTGATTATTATGCTCCATGCATGTGACAAGAAGCCTGAGTTTTGTTTTGTTTTTTTTCTCCCTCCCCATCTCCAAATCCTCGCCTGGCTGTTAGCACAAATTGGCACATTTGTGACACAGCTCTTTGTCCCACATTGGTGTTTTTTGTTGAAAAATTACATTTACATAAAAAAAAAGATCAAATATAAAAATGGACTTGCCAGGCATTTCTTAGATTTTTTTTGCGTGTGTAGATTTTAGTATCATTTTAATTAGCCATTTGGCTGATTATTAGCACTTTTAAAATTGGCCAAAATTTTGGGGAGCTTTATATATATTTCAGCCAATTAATCGGTAATCAGTTTTATTCTGCAAAATATCAGAATCTGTCTCAGAAAATTTGAGAGAGAGATCGAGAGCTTGAGGCAATCCAAAATATTTGTACATTTTATTTTTTTGTTATGGGGGGGGGGGACACCTTTAAGCACACATTAGTTTGTACTTACTTTTAACATTTGCTTTAGTTTGTTCTGTTTGGCATATTTATGAAATGTACTTCTAAACGGGAGTGTCACACACTTTGCGATGCCAAAATAGACATTTAACGCAAATAAAAAAAGTTTAAACATTTGATTTGTCTTTTCATACAAAATATGTTGTTCAATTTTGCCAATAATATATTTTTTTTCCTTTTTAATGATAAAATACATTTAAAAAACGAAACTTGCTAAACATTTTTGAAATATTTTGTGTCCATTTTTATATCCTTTAGAAAAAAACTAATTTACACATTTTTCTAGCACAAACGTGTTGGAAGCACCTGTTGCAGGCAGTCAATTTGTGATCTGCTCCATTTAGTCTGGATGAATCCCAACTCAACCACACACACACGATTTGTGTGCACCTAGAGAGTGCAATATATGCAAATCCACTGGCGGTATTGAGCACATGGTACTTTTCATCAATGCCGTGAGAGGAATCGATCGCGTGATTAATTCTCCCCCGTCCCCCCCACACACACCTTTATAATTATTTCTCTTGTCTTTTCTTTTTTTCAATCCCACCCCACCCAGTCTTTCCGGTAGGATAACATGCACAGCTGAGAGGTTGATATGTTTTGTCTGCCGCCTCCATCTTCTATTTTCACCTCGCTCCTTCCTTCGCTGGCTTCTCGCATCCGTCTCATCGTTTTCCAGATCGTCCAACCAGTGACGACGCCCCTTTTGCGCTCTCTCTCTCATTCTCTCTCACTCTCTGTCTGTCGCTTTCTCAGGGCAAGGCAGGACCGCCAAGCCATGTTGGTGTGAGTTGTGAGCTGTTCCTGAGCAGGGGAGGAGGAGGAGGAGGCGGAAGGAGGCAAGGAGTTTGCCACACATCCCGTGTTGGGGGGCCGCCGCCGCCGCCATGGGCAACGCGGCCACCAAGTTCCGGAAGGCGCTGGTGGGCGGTGACGAGGCGCTGGCCTGGCAGCTGTACGAGGGCAATCCGCAGTTCAGGGATGGCCTGGACCCCAACGCCTCGTACGGCGAGCAATACCAGCACAACACGCCGCTGCACTATGTCTGCCGCCATGCCATGACGCGGCTGCTCAGGTGAAAGGCACTTTTTTGCTTTGTGGCTTTTTTGGGGGTGATGGTGGGCTGATGGGTAATCGCCAGCTCTGTATGATGCTTATATTTGAGGGAATGAGAATTAGCAGTTCATGAAAGGTGCAGGTGCCGCGCTCACGTCACCGAATGTTACTTTCGGTGCAACCGGACCATCTCAAAGATAACTTTTTGACTGAATGAAACCATATTTGAAATTTTTCCTAATAAAAGCATTTTATTTGATTTACCAAAAAAAAACCAAATTAGTCCTTCCCACATTTACAAATAATTTTTTAATTCCAATTTCCTGGACAAAAACATATTTAAAAAAACTTAAAACATCCGAAAAGAATTGCCACAGCACATTTTAAAATCATCTTTTTAAAATGTAATGTTGAAAATGAATGTTAGGCTTTTGTCACAATTTTTTCATGAGGCATGACACGTGTTGTTTTTCTTAAAAAGTACATTTAAAAGTCTTTTTTTTTCATCCATTTTGTCCTCATTGATGTCGTGGGTGAGCTAGAACCTTTAAGATTTTTGTCCAAATATTTTTTTGAATTAGAAAACAGTAAAATATATTTTGTATGTGTTTATTTTATTGTTAAGTCTTGTCCCATTGAAAAATGTGAAGACTTATTTTTTTTTTTGTATTACCTCAGATATTTACTCAACTGGAGAGGTTGGTTACCGTTGATGTCGGACATCATAGTCACACACTTTTTTCTCCTTCTTTCTCTGGGGGTAAAAGAAAAAGGCAGCGTCTTTTGAAGGCGTGGCAGATATTTCATCTCGTGGATTTTAGTTTTTCTCGAAAATCATATCACCTTGAGTGTGTCAACTCTCATGTCAATTATCTCGGAGATGCAAAGCAGAAACATCCCCGGTTGCCTAAACTGCGAGCCGTCAATCTCCATGGCTCTTTGCATTTCCTTCTTCCTCGCGCAGGTCCTTCTTGTTCAGCAAGGAGGGGAACCCCAACAAGCGTAACGTGCACAATGAGACGTGCCTCCACGTGCTGTGCCAGGGTCCGCTCATCCTGCTGTTGCCTGAGGGGGCGCTGTCGCCGCGCCTCGCCCGGCCTCAGCGGGACGAGCAGCGACGGGCTGACTGTCTGCAGGTACGGCCGACATAAATAAATCTCAAAACCTGTACGGAACCAAATTTTGAGCGTGTTGTTTTTCCAGATGATCCTAAGCTGGACGGGGGCTCGACTGGAGGGGGGCCAGTACGAGAAGGCCAACGTCAACGCCACCGACAACCGCCGCAGCACCTGTCTGCACTATGCCGCTGCGTCGGGCATGAAGAGCTGCGTGGAGGTGAATTCCTTTGCGTCGGTCGCCAAGTTGCACACTTGTTCATTAGCGAAGCGCGAAGCAGCCCGGCGTTCATTTTGGCCACGTTTTCCAGTTGCTCATCCGGAGCAAGGCGGACCTCTTCATCGAGGACGACGACAAGCTGACGCCTTGCGACTACGCTGAGCGCCACCACCACACCGAGCTGGCCCTCAGCCTGGAGTCGCAGATGGTCTTCTCCTCCTCGCCGGAGTCGCGGCCGCCAGCGCCGCACTCCGATGCGGACGCGCGTGGCGAAATCAAGCTCCTGCCGCACAAAGAGGTGAGCGGAGCGGATGAAAGTCGTAGCAATCGGATCGCGGCTACTCTGACCGAATCGCTCGTTGGTTCGGTGACGACAAGACAGGAAGAGAAAGGGGGAGAGAAATCTTGAAACCAAGACATTTGACTTCATTTTCTGGTATTACGCCAACTCTTTCCTTTCTCTTTTCATGTAGCCTTACGAGGGCCTGAAACTGCAAGACCTTCGCCGGCTGAAGGACATGCTGATCGTAGAGACGGCCGACATGTTGCAAGCACCCCTCTTCACTGCTGAGGCCTTGCTGCGAGCGCACGGTACGCTCCACCCCCCCCCCCCCCCCTTTTTTTTTAACCCCTTTGTGACTGCGCCCAATCGTTTCCCGTCTCCAGATTGGGACAGGGAGAAGCTGCTGGAGGCGTGGATGTCGGACGCTGAGACCTGCTGCCAGCGCTCGGGCGTGGCCATGCCCACGCCGCTGCCCAGCGGGTGCAACGCCTGGGACACCTTGCCCTCGCCACGCACCCCTCGGACGCCTCGCTCGCCCGTCATGCTCACCTTCACCTCCCCCACGGACAGCTGCCTCACGCCCGCCGATGAGGGCCTGGCCACGGTAAGACTCTTGGTGTTTATTTCAAGTGTCTTTCCTTTGGTATTACTGGACGGCCATACAGGAGAAAAAAAATAACACACTCTTGTTTGGGACGTGTAGATTACAGTCAAACCTCGGTTTTCGAACGTCTCTGTTCTCGACCAAATCGGTTTTCGAACAAACCGAGCGCACTCGAATGCGCCACTTGACTCCTCTCGCCTTCCTTACACGAGGAAGTGACGCTTCCTCGGGTAGCGTTCCATTGTCAGCAGACGTGTTCAATAAAATGTTTTTTTTTTTTTTTTTAAAGAGTCTGGTTTCGGTTTTCGAACAGCTTTCTGGAACGGATTATGGTCGAAGACCGACTGTACTTCACTTTATTACACGAACTTTTTTTTTTCCATGTTGCTCTTCAAAACTACAAAAAAACCAAATAAACACTGAACCAAACTGTGATCCACTCTCAATAGTAATTGTATCGAACTGAATTAAAAAAAAACAAAAAAACATTTGCAACGCTAACTCATGAATTTTTTCAAGTCACATGCCCGACACTGGCAAATGCCAACAAACATCCAAACGGTTCCAATTGTGCGCAGTGTGGCATCTGCCTGTGCTCCATCTCCGTTTTTGAGGACCCCGTGGACATGTCCTGTGGCCACGAGTTCTGCCGAGCGTGCTGGGAAGGGTAAGTTACAAATCAACGCTGGCATGTTAAAAAGCTGAGACGGTGACTCTTCTGCCCTAACCATGCGTTTGAGATGAGAGCATGACGTAGACAGCGAGCTAAACATTCCTCCAATAAAAACACAAAGATGAGAGTCCACCGTTTGGTATTTTTATGGAAGTCTTTCTTGTAAAACTGTCCACAAATAGAAACACAATACAAATGTTTGCATAGCATCCAATTATACAAATGAAATGATGTTCGACACTCTTGTAACAGCCCTATTCTCGAATTTATTCAACAAATCTATGGTAAATATCTACAAAGATTAATTGATGAAATACTTACTGTATATATGATGATAAATAACTTGTACAGGAGAGAGTGGTATATACAACTGTGTAAACGTACTTACAGATTGTGCCTGAATGTGTCAAAAGGAGGAGGATGGAAGTGGTTATCGCACCTCTCCACTGTTTCACTCTTATGAATTAAAATGGCCACCCCACTGACTTTATTGGTGGTTCTAACTACTTCCACCACTAGAGGCACTGTACTGAACTGTAATACAACACTTCCATCACTAGGGGCACTGCACTGTAATACGATTACCGGGGGAAGAATAGTGACGCCTTTTAACGTTCCCCTGCCGTTTTATCTCAGGTTCCTGAATATAAAGATCCAGGAAGGTGACGCGCACAACATCTTTTGCCCCGCCTACGAGTGCTACCAGTTGGTGCCCGTGCACGTCATCGAGAGCGTGGTCTCGCGGGAGATGGACCAGCGCTACCTGCAGTTTGATATCAAGGTGCTACCGCAAACAGTTAACATGCTAATTCCAAGGCGTTATTTAAATTAGTTAATTAGACGAATTTTATGTTCAGCAAACTTGACATTTTTGTTCCAGACACACCCGGTGAAACTCTGTCAAATCGAGATGTGAGGAAAAGTTGTTGGCATTCCTTTTAGGGCGTGCTTGACTGCCAACTACAGGGCTGGAATGGAACTGCATTTCCCTTCCGACTCAGGCTGACGGATTTCAGACTGTTTTGTTTCTGTCTAGCGTTCTCAACTTTCTTCCTGGGCTGCAGGCCTTTGTGGAGAACAATCCGGCCATCCGTTGGTGTCCGGCGGCACGCTGTGAGCGGGCGGTGCGTCTCACCCGGCCCGGCCTGGGCGAGAGCGACCCACACGGCTTCCCGCTGCTGCCGTCCCCGGCCGTCGACTGCGGCAAGGGTCACCTCTTCTGCTGGTAAACTCCCATTTCAGCTACGAGATTTGAAGTCAAGACAAGCTCTTCACACTCACCTTTTCCCATTTTGCTGGCAAATCGATGCCCGTGTTGCCTAGGGAGTGCCTCGGCGAGGCCCACGAGCCGTGCGACTGTCACATGTGGAAGAACTGGCTCCAAAAAGTCACCGAGATGAAGCCTGAGGAGCGTAAGTCTCGAGCCGGAGATCGGTGGCGTAGTTTGCAGGTTTGAAATGATTCGAATGCGTGCGTATGTTCCGTTGGCAGTGGCAGGTGTGAGCGAGGCTTACGAGGATGCCGCAAATTGCCTGTGGCTGCTGTCCAACTCCAAGCCCTGTGCCAACTGCAAGTCCCCCATTCAGAAGAACGAGGGTTGCAACCACATGCAGTGTGCCAAGGTGGGCATGTGTGAAGAGAGCAACACGCGCACGCATCTGCAGACACTTTATTTTCTTCCTTTTTAAATTATTATTAACAGTGCAAGTACGACTTCTGCTGGATCTGCCTGGAGGAGTGGAAGAAGCACAGCTCGTCGACGGGCGGTTACTACCGCTGCACGCGCTACGAGGTCATCCAGCAGCTGGAGGAGCAGTCCAAAGAGATGACTGTCGAGGTGCAAACACTCGCTCACCCAAAGAACGAAAAATGAAGTGAAATCGTCAATAACTTTTTATTCTCGGAAAGTGACTATATTACAACTTATTTTCTCGGAGAATATAACTTGCCATCGTAACTTTCCGACGTTCTCCCTCGGTGCAACTTTAATCTTGTAGATTTCGGACTTTTTCATGAAAAAAAAATGAGGTCATATCCGAGGATTACAACTTTTTTTTACCTGAGCATAAATTTCCGTACATCTTTTATCTCGTAGAAGTACAACTTTGTTCCCTCTAAAACTATAACTCGTAAAATTACAACTTTTTTCTTTGGAATAAAATACAACTTCAGTCATGCACTATTCTGACTGCTTGATCAAAGAAAAACAAAAGGCATTTCTCTGACTTCATTCTTGTATTTTATCTCAACATTTTATATACAGTATATGTTGGATATTTAAAAAAAATGTAAAAACAAGATTTGTTGTTATACAAATGTTTTCTCCCAATAGTCTGGTTTTGGCTATGAATATTTGTTAAAAAAATACATTCTCAATTTAACTTTTTTTAAACTCAAGTTTAATGTCGTAAAAATGCACTGAGACTTAAATTGTAAGATATATATATATATATATATACCTGTATATATATTTTTTAGTCTATCAGATTCTTTAAAAAAAAACTGAAAATGAAAGTCCTCTTATATGGTCATGACGTTTCGAAAATGTTTGTTCATAGGCAGAGAAGAAGCACAAAAGCTTCCAGGAGCTCGACCGCTTCATGCACTACTACACCCGATTCAAGAACCACGAGCACAGTTACAAGGTGGCCAACACACACACACACACTTGTAATCAGTAAAGGATTTGATTGCGTATGAAGAAACAAAAACAAAAAAAAAAGCCTACCTGCTTACTCTGTGTGGTGTTTCCTTCTACTTGTCCCGTGTTGATTTTTTTTTTCTTCTTGTTTTTGTTTTTTAGCTGGAGCAGAAACTGCTGAAGACGGCCAAGGAGAAGATGGAGCAGCTGAGCAGAGCCTTCATTAGCCGTAAGTCGTTTTCACTTGAAGTGGAAAGTTGATCTGTTCAACTGCTCACTAAGCTAAAGTGCCCACTCTTAGAAAACTTGGTCTCCGTTTCATTCTGGGGCTGCTTTTCTCCACCCAGCACTGGGTGCCCTGAAGACTGAGAAGTCTCACAACAATCAAGGGAATTCATGACGTGAAGTGTGTGTTGCCCTGTTGTCAGAAAAGCTGATCTTTGTTTTTCTGCCACGTGGGCACAAACGCAAATATTAACTCATTCAGTACCAGTCAATTCTGGGCCAAGTCTGAAAAGACCTTTAAAAACGTCTTTGGGAGTGAATGAGTTAAGGCCCTCTTCCTTTGTGCGTCTGCGCCAGGCGAGGGTGCCACGCCCGACACGCGCTTCATCGAGGACGGCGTGAGCGAGCTGCTGAAGACGCGGCGCGTGCTCAAGTGTTCCTACCCGTACGGCTTCTTCCTGCAGCAGGGCAGCACGCAGAAGGAGATCTTTGAGCTCATGCAGGTACTCCACGCAAAGAGCAAAAAGTCACCTCAAGAATCCTCAAAATGTTCCGATTGCCTTCATTCGTAGTTTAACCCCAAACTATGATCACAAAATCTGTTGAATATAATTTCAAACTCATTGAATGCAAAATAAATGGCTATTTAATGAATTGGAACGCATAAGAAAGGGGATATAAACTCTTTGTTTATTCTTTCCGAATTATGTGATGTTTAATTGTCTTATGTTCAATTTATTAGATTTGTATTTTTCCATCACAGTTCATTTGCCCCCTTAAATAAAATTGATTTGAGTGCAAATTTGGGCCTATTGGCACTGAAAAAAGTTTGAATTTTTTTGTGGATTTTGGGGTCAAGTTTTGCCACGTTTTCACAAGTTAAACGAATACTGAATGCCAAAATACTTTAAAACTTTCACATTTTCCCTCTGAATTTAAATACTTTATTGTTAACGGTGTGGAAAATGGATGCATGGTTTTAAGGGGCAAAAAAAGTTAGTTTATTCTTACTTTTTAATCTTTTTTTTTTTTTTAACAGTTCAGCTTGTTGACTCACTTACGCTAACAACCCAGGCTAAACCAACTTTTTTTTCCCCCGACATACAAAGCTCGGATCTTAATCTAGATCAATCACTTCAACATACTTCTTTGACACAATTTACTGCACCACTTTTCCATTTCGACTCTGAAAACTCTTTTTAGCGGCATCTCCTGGCATCTTGCGTGTTGCGTTTTTTGCGATGTTCCACAGACAGATTCACAAGTGGTAAGTTTTCCACCATTGTGGGTCTTTCTTGCGGCCAGACGGACTTGGAGATGGTGGTGGAAGACCTGGCGCAGAAGGTGAACCGCTCCTACCTAAGGACGCCGTGCCACAAGATCATCAGCGCCGCCCGCCTGGTCCAGCAAAAGCGGCAGGAGTTCTTGGCATCGGTGGCCCGTGGCGTGGCGCCCAACGACTCGCCCGAGCCCATGCGCAGGAAGTAAGGAATGCTCCGGCATTAAAAAAAAAAAAAAAAAAAAAGCAGCAGCAAAACGGATCATGAACAGCCACTTTGATGAAGCATCGCTGATCTTATGCTTTGTTTCAGCTATGCTGGAGGATCGTGGGATTGGGAGTACTTGGGCTTTGCCTCTCCTGAGGTAAAGCGATGGGAGTTGTGCTTCGTTTTTGGGGTTCCGGGTTTGAATGCCATTTTGGATTCTGCTTAGTTGTTTGTCTGCATGGCGACCAAACCAGTCTGATGTTTGAAGTCTATCGCAGAAGATTTCAGCAGGCCTCATGCTAAATGCGGTCACACTTGTGTGTGTCCTAGATGGGGAGTCGACACTCTGTGCTGGGAGCAGGAGACCAAAGAGACCGAGCGTCACAGGTAGGCTTTTATTTGAATTTTTTTTCTTTTCTTGTTTGTGTGGGTTATTTCGTCATTTTTGATGGGGGGTTTTTTTTGTGTGTGTGCAAAATGGATTTACGGTCGGTTTGGTGCTCATCAGGAATTGGCTGACATTCAGTATCGCCGACGGCATCGAGCGCGGCGCAGGGGAGAGATGCTGAATCTGCACAATCTCCGAAGCAGCAGCAACACGCCCGAGAGCAGCAGGAGGAGCGACAGCACAGGTCCGACATATGTCACACTCGTGCGCGCGCACATGCACGCCCACGCAATACTCAACTCGTCTGCCAGAGTGCTTTTCGGGTGATCCTGTTCCACTCCAGGCCATTAGGGAGCAGTAATGTTCGTTATAAGAAGTGCGCACAGTTGGCATCGGCAATTCCAAATTCTAGAAATTGGCAGGCAGGGGTCCTTCCAACCCCTACAAAGGCTTGATGTGTACCGGATTGGCCCGAATATAAGACGCTGTTTTTTGCATTGAAATACGACTGAAAAAGTGGGGGTCGTCTTGTATTCGGGGTCTAGACATTATACCCATTCGTGACGCTAGATGGCGCCAGATATCATTGAAGCGAATGCTGAACTTGACTCCCCAGGCCAAAGCGAACCCCTGTCACGAAGAATAAAAATAAAAATAGCGGTAGCATGAAGAAGAAAAAAAAATAGCGGTAAAAAAGAAAAGAGAAGAAAATAATAGTTTACATATTTAAATTTTCAGATATTAACATTTGAATGAGGCAAAACAACATGCTTTTTCTCTCAAATATATTGTTAATCATTTGTTTCAGATGTACTCTAATTATTTTCTGTATAAAAATTAATTTTGTGTTCAAAAAGTCTTTTTCAAAACTTGAGTCTTGAAAAAGAGGGGGTCGTCTTATAATCAGGGCCGTCATATATTCGGGCCAATATGGTATTTGGACACTGTGTGAGGTCGAGTCGCACCGGAAGTTAAAAAACAAACAAACATTTTATCCTGTCTCATGTTGTGGATTTTTTCCTCAGAGAACTCTTTAAATCTCACAGTTCAACTTTTTCTCTGAAAAATCAGATTTTCTTCTCGCACTACGAAGACTGTGGCTGAAGGCAGTGGCCTAGTTCCACGAGACTGCTCCGTCTCCTCAAAACAGGCTCATATGTGTAACTTATTTCCTTTCTTTCGCTCCAATGTGCTGTTTTTTTCTTTCTTCCAGAAGGCCTTGAGAGGAGTGAGGGCCGGCATCGAGCGCTGGGCTCCCTGGACGAGGACGACCCCAACATCCTGCTGGCCATCCAGCTATCCCTTCAGGAGTCTCGACGAGACCGGGGCCCTGAGCTAGAGCGTAGGCTGCAGGCTCCCCCCGGGGGTCCCGCAGGGGACCCCGGTGACGACCCCCCAGGAGCGACGAGGGGCTCGCTGTCTCTTCCCGACCCTCCACGCCCTCCCCACAGGACAGACTCCTCGTCCTGTTCTTCTGTATCGTCCGCGCCGCAGACCACCACCACCACCTTGCCCCTCCCTCCTCCGCCTCCCCCGCTCAGCGCCGAGCTGCTGAAGCTGGGAGACAGCCTTATGAAATTCGGGAACCCGGTGGCTACCGACTCGGACCCTCAGAGTCACTGCCACGCAAGCACACGTCCGGCCGAGGCCGAACACACTGCCCTCGAGAGTCCGTCCGACTATGCTCTCCGTCGCCCCCCCACCCAGTTGTGCCTGCCGTCTCCGGAGCTCGAACCCGAGCTGCTGCTGCTGTCGCCGATTATCCCGCCGGGGGGTCCTTTCACCCCCAGCGACCCACAGAGCCTGGAGGCCTTGGACCCCACCGCCAGCGCCCAGCTGCTGGACAACATCATGGCCTGGTTCAACCACAACATCACGCCGCAGAACAACCCTCAGAGCCTGGCCCTCATCCCCTCGCCGCCCACCACCGAGAGCGACTCGTCCCCGGATGCGCTCACGGAGGCGGCCCCGGAGGCATTTGCCGCCCAATCCGCCTTCGCCTGGCAGCCCCCAGAGGGACAGCTGGACCCACCACACTCCTGTCCCAGCAGGCCCAGCACGCTGCAGTTGGACAACAGAGCGACCGAGGAGGAGAAAGATGAAGAAAGTGATAGCGGGGCAGCGGACGCGTCTCCTCACACAGACGCCCCCGAAGACTTGGACCTGGTCCTTCAGCTGGAAGAGGACCAGTCCCCGGTAGAGTGGGAGGAGAAAGTCCACTTGGTGTGAGGTAAAAGAAGAGAGCTGCTTTTTACTTTGTGTATTATTCTGAAGATTCTTATTGTCCAATCAAACCTCGGTTCACAAGATTTTCAAACAATTTTTGCTTTGGTTAACAAATGTTCCATGTCTCACATGCAGGTATTTTTGTAATCTTTTTTTTTTGCACGCAATTAGCCCTCATTCTGGCGAACTCAAGATGGCAAATTTGTCTTTGTATTCCTGTTCTTGCTCTGCGGTTTGATGAAATCTTCATAGTAAAGTATTTTTGTTTCTTTCTTTCAAAAAAAAAAAATCATAAAAACAAGATTAAGAAACGTTCTAGGACTGAGAACAGATTCATTCTTTTCGGTGTTTGTGAACTGAGGTTTGACTGTAATTATTGTAATGATGTATCTAACGAGGACGTGAAGCAATGATGTCAAGGGCAGTTTTGTTTTGTTTTTTGTTAATTTGTGTTTAAAAATCAAAGCAAATCACGGCAAAGCTTGCAAAGATGGTCACACAAAGTGCTGCACATTTTGTTTTAATTTATTCCCATTCATCACTTGTCCACATATAATCAGGTATTTATTTGATATGTATTTTTTTAATCTAGAAGTACTTTTCTGGAATCTTAATTTATTTTACTTTTTTTTTTAAACTATAATGAGTATTTCCACTGTTAATATAATGGTTCCTTATACATGGTGGCATCCATTTTGTTTTGTTACCCACTGTGGCGTCCATTTTGTTTGACCTGATACAGTTCCTTGCCTTGGAAAGGCCCACATACGACCAAGAAAGCTCCAATCATGTGAACAGGTGGCGCTCTAACTCCTTAGCCAAAGTCAAAAGCCATTCAAGGAAAAGGCTAAAAAAAAAAAAGGATAATGGTGTTCGATTCCCATCTATACCCAAACAAAACAAAACCTTTAAAACATTTGGTTACATAGCCTAATTTCTGGATATATATATATATATATATATAAAATCTTGAAAATTGAAGTAAGCCATTTCAGGAAAAGACCAAATAACCAATTCAAAACATCAAAACTGAGCTTCTGGTAGTCATGAAAAAACAGCCAGTTCCAATGTTTAAGAAAAACAGTGTTTAAAAAAAAAAAAATATATATATATATATATATATATACAGTATACTTTTTTAATCTTTGTATGACTGTCTTAACACTTTTTTATTCACGTTACCGTGTACAATTTGATTTACCTTAGAAAAGTATACAATGTAAGACAATTCTTCATCCCTGTGTACAGTGCATGCCAAAGCAACAGGTGGCACTGGAACATCGATAATCTTAAAAGCCAATTAGATACCTGAAGAAAGCCATTTCTGGAAAAGACACTGTAACCATAAATCAATGTTACATTACATTACACCGGAAAAATTAAACAATTTTATTATCCACATACAAATACCAATTTGGACAAAACTGTTTTTAAAATGTGAAACATTTCCAAACGTTCATGTTTTTTTTTCCCCCTGTTTGATACCTGTTTTTGTCCCAGGGTAGCATTCGCGTTTGACTTATGTCACCAAATAAGGTTCCACACCTTTATAAAGGTGTCCAAAATTTTAAATCTCCATCTATGTAAACCGTGTATGCCAAAGCAACAGATGGAGCTGTACCTCCTGTAATCAGAGGTTTTGTCTGATTTTAGGCATTTCAAGAAAAGGCACCTAAACGAAGATAACATCGACAATAAACATTTTTTTTAATCTAAACAATTTGCCATTTTTAAAAAAATTGTCTTTGTTTATTTTTCCTGAATTCTTGTATTTGTGTGGACTTGGCCTGAAAAGTGTTTGTTCGGTGGCGTTTCGGTGCTTCAATCCAAACGAACTGCCAATGTTTTTATTTAATCAGGGCCCAACATTGGGGGGGAAACACACAATCCTGCTGTAGCCTTTGGAGCTAGCCCTAGCGTACTGTACAATCAAGAGGGCCTCATTTTTGATACTGGATCTTCAAGCACACTGCCTGGAGGAGACAAACCAGACCCTCTCTTATGTTTGATTTTATTTTTCATTTTTGTCTGCCAACAGATACACTAGTTAGTAATATCACAATTACAACAGGGGCAGCCATTTCCTTTGCCCCTTTTTTTGTGGAGATTAGTGTCCATTTCCTAAGTGCCATCCATCATCTACACAGTTGCCATCAGTGGAGTATTTTGATTGTAGCAATTTTTTTAATGCAGATGTCAATGTTACCATACA
Organism: Hippocampus guttulatus; assembly: GCF_054856545.1. NCBI lineage: Eukaryota > Metazoa > Chordata > Actinopteri > Syngnathiformes > Syngnathidae > Hippocampus > Hippocampus guttulatus. Next base: position 9,543,438 of record NC_141278.1, read on the forward strand.
CTAAAAGACTCTGGAAAAAATGTCAATGCTTTTGGGTTTTGCACATTTAAAAAAAAAAAGCAGTAATATTTCTTTTTGCCCCTGTACTGAAATGATAATGTGCAGTGTGTTGTTAATAGACATACTTTTGTCTGTGTGCCTTTTTTAGGTTAGCTTTAATCATGTTTTGAAACTATTTGTATTGTTGATTTTTTTTTCAATCAGAATTTGCATTTCGACATTGCAGTGGGCTGCGTAAAATTCCTCCACGGGCCCGAGTTGGACACCAGGGACCAATCATGTAGCCTCAAAATGTTTGACGTCAAAATACGATTCAGTCCTTTGATATCCTTTTAATCAAGTTCGGACATTTTGGAATTAGGATGTCAAAATCAATCCGAAATACTGCGTTAATTGCTGTCAACGTTTTGTACAGTGGCTGCAACGCCTTCGAGTGACTGTTTGTCGGTTTGAAAAAAAAAATGTAGGTTAACATTTCATGCCACTTTTTTATTTGGGAAGTGTGACACACACTTGGTCATTTATGATGATTGATTTTCTTTGGCATTTGTGGCATTTGGTGATGGTTTTATTGTGACACCTCAAAGAATAGCAGGAAAGGCATTTTCACGCTTATCTATGATACTTGATACATTCCCACTTGCATCCAAAAGAGTAGTTCTTTAATGTGTGGCTACAAAAAAAAAGTGTCAAATGAAAGTGTGTCAGTGCAAAGTTTACGCTCAATTAAAAAGAAAAAACACTGCTCCGAGATGCTTCAGTGCTTTGCGATTGAAAGGAAAAACATTGTTTTTAATTCACAATAAAAGCATTTTTCTGTCATATAAGAGACACATTGTCTTACAAAACAACAATGTTGGGGGTGATTTATTCATTGTGTTGAATAATTGCACCGTTACCTACAAAAACTTTGCGAAGTGTAGAACACTCAGATGTATTGTCAGAAATCTGATAAGTTTAGATTCAGGTGGTTGTGTAATGTCAAAATGGCCTGAGGTATTATATTTATACTTCTTGAGGCATCTCTACAGAACGTCTTTAGGGTGAAACGCAATTGACTATTGGAGCTATAAATATTGTTGAATGGGTGCGGGCGTGGGGGTTAAACGCATTAAATTGCATTCGTTGACAATTAGTACGTCGCCTTTCCTGTTGGTGGCGCTGTGGCCACGGGAACCCCTTTTGGGCGCATTTAGTTGACGTCACGGCTGCGCTCAGTCAACGTAAAGTCTACCATTTGCGGCCTACTGGTTTACCTCAAATCTAGTGCCGTAATTTTTTATTTTTTGCACTCCAATTTTGGTGTAAGAATTGTCGCGACGCCATGAAACTAGTCAGGTGAGACGCTTGAAAACGCATCCGTGTATCTGATAAAGTGTTGTCCAGCGTGCGGAAGGAGGATTTAGACTCCCGATGGAGGTAGATGGAGTCCGGGAGTTGATTGTGTCGAGAGCGCGCCAGGCAGAAAGCGGCGGTTCGAATGAATGGAGACGGTCAAGCTAGTAAAGAAAATTGACAAGACACTTGACGTGCACGTGGATGGACTTCATCAACCTGTACTAAAATTTTGCGTACGTGCGTTGGATAAACGCCTGACTGTAGCCGTTGCATGTTTGTAGTATCTACGGTGAAACCCTCCCTCTCCTGCATTTTTCGCCATCGAAGATGAGTTAGCTTGTAGCAGCATACGAGTCCAAAATTCATTTGAAACGTACAAGATTGTATTCTGTGTCAACAGCGTGATTCCATTGTTTGCTTTCTCATAAGATGTCGTTAAGGCCTTTGTTTTTCAAGGTAGTTAAAATTAGGTTGTAGATTAAAGGATATATGAGTAATTAAAACCGACCCCACAGGTTTTTGATGAAACTGAGCCACGAGACGGTGACCATCGAGTTGAAGAACGGTACCCAGGTCCATGGCACCATCACAGGTAAAGTTAACCACCATATAGCACCAAAGTACAAAAAAAGCTAATACAGCCGCATGATAGGTCGATTATAATGAAAGAGTTCATTACAAATTGAACTCAGGAACACATTTTAACAACTTCCATAGTTGGAAGCCCATCACTACTTACATGCATTGCTTAAAAATTGCTATCAACATGGCTTTGAATGCAAAGTTGCAAGTTGGCTACTTTTTCGACACACAGAGTGACAATCTGTTCTTAAGAAATGGAAAACCTGAGCAGAAGTGTCACATTTTTATGTGTGTTCAGGCAAAATGCAATTAAGGTTGACAAATAATGGAAAGGTTTGACTTGAAGTGACGGCTTTCGGGCTGCAAATATAAATGCTAAAAAAAGGTGGTCGTAACAAACGTATGCAGGACTGTCACGACTGAATATTTTTAGAATGTATTTTACTCTTTTAATAATTGCATAAAAATGTAATTGCTCGAAAGCTTTGCTGCCGGGTATTTCATACAAGGCTGCGGATTTGTGCGCACGTGCTTGCAGGTGTGGACGTGAGCATGAACACGCACTTGAAGGCGGTGAAGATGACGCCGAAGAACCGCGAGCCGGCCCAGCTGGAGTCACTGAGCATCCGCGGCAACAACATCCGCTACTTCATCTTGCCCGACAGCCTGCCACTCGACACGCTGCTCGTTGACATAGAGCCCAAGATCAAGTCTAAGAAGAGAGAAGCCGGTAAGCCATTATTGCCATATTGCACGGTACTAAAATGGAACGTGTGTATTTTCACCCCAAAATGGGATGACTCATCCAACACTTATCCATGCCCCCCCCCCCCCCCCCCCCCCCAAAGTTTGGAATACTTCGAATGCGTGTCAAAATAGTGCAGTAGGTCTGTGTACATTTAATGTTAACTTTTTCCAAATACGAAAGTTAGCTGACCTTTTTTGTTCTCTCACCACTTCACAATACAAAAACATTATTGGTCATTTTGGCCATAGAAAACAGAACAAATACATTTTTCTTTAACCAGCACAGGAGAGCTTGAAGGTGCTTGTTTCAGGAGAGTCGTCACTGATTGGTGTGTGTTTGTGCAGTGGCTGGACGAGGACGGGGCAGAGGCCGAGGACGCGGCAGAGGACGGGGACGAGGACGGGGGGGCCCTAGGAGATGATCACCTCACCCCCAAAACTACTTTTCACCTGCTCTTTCTTCACTGTTTTTGTACAGGATGCTTCTTTTTCTGTGCCCCCCCCCCCCCCGACTCCTTCATTTGTACATTAAAATGTTCCTTGATGAGAAGCTGTTGATTTACTAAGGTTGAGGTCTCAACCTGTTACCCTTTTTCTCATTAAAGTTCATAATTTCATACAAAATGCTTAATTAATTTTTATATGATGACACATCTGTGATTGGCTGGCAACCTGTTCAGGGTGTACACCGCCAATTGCCTGAAGACAGCTGGGATAGATTCCAGCACCCCTCACAACCCTTGTGAGGATAGGCGGACCAGAAAATGGATGGATGATTACACAAGGGGCGGCACAATGGTTGACTGGTTTGCTGCTTCACAGTGCAGAGGTGCAAGGTTCAATTCCAGCGTCGGCCTTCCTGTGTGGAGTTTGCATTGTCTTCCCTGTGCATACGTGGGGTTTCTCCGGGTACTCTGGTTTCCTCCCACATTCCAAAAACATCCATGGAAGGCTAATAGAACACGAATTGTCCCGAGATGTGAGTGTGAGCACGAATTATTGTCTATGTGTGCCCTGCGATTGGCTGGCAACCGGTTCCTACTCCCTCGAAGACAGCTGGGATAGGCTCCAGCACGCCCCGCAACCCTTGTGAGGATAAAGCTGATTAAAAAAATGGATGATTACACATTTTGTGAGGGTGGCCCGGCAGTCCAGTGGTTAGCACGTTGACTTCACAGTGCAGAGGTACTGGGTTCGATTCCAGCTCCGGCCTCCCTTGTGTGGAGTTTGCATGTTCTCCCTGGGCCTGCGTGGGTTTTCTCCGGGTGCTCCGGTTTCCTCCCACATTCCAAAAACATCCATGGCAGGGTGATTGAACACTAAATTGTGTGAGTGCGGGCGTGAGTGGTTGTTTGTCTCTGTGTGCCCTGCGATCGGCTGGCAACCAATTCTGGGTGTCCCCTGCCTACTCCCCGAAGACAGCTGAGATAGGCTCCAGCGACCCTAATGAGGATGAAGCGGTTCGGAAGATGAATGAATACACATTTTGTGATTAACTAGTGCCTGTTTGACTATTAGTTAGCTTACTGAGTCTCTTATATCACCGTGACGCCGGAACCGGATGTAGCCGCTGAGACGTGATCTTTTCGATAAGCTTCCGCATGTCAAGTGTGTAACCATTTACCCCGTTGATGTGATGTGTGAACAATTGCACACAGACCGGTATTGTATGGTTGAAACAAGTCATAGCTAGCTGACGAACCATTAGCAGCGCACTTGCTCGCGATAACGGCGACGACCCGTTCATAGAACCCAACATTGCTAAATGGCGCCAGGAGGCACCGGCACCTTCGCGTATTTTGCGTTCGGGAGCAACATGTTAAAGGAAAGACTGCAGCTGGAAAACCCCTCAGCGACGTACCTCGATACCGGTCGACTGAAGGTCATTCAAATTTATGTATTTTATGGATGCTTATTTGTGGGCACCTGATCCGCCGCCGAAGCCCGTGAAATAAACAGTTTTTCTGATCATGTCCACATTTTGTTACTGATGTCGTCTGTACGTCGCTTCATGCGATATAGTCATGGCGACACCCAATAAGTGCTAAATAATTACACTGTCGCCGTGAGTTCCGCGTGGGCTTTTCATTTGTACACGATGGACTTTAACGGCAAAGAACACTCCACGTGCAAGTGAATCGCCGGGGAAGCATAAGGCTACTTTTCACTTCTGACAATCCAATAATCACCACTAGATGGCGCAAAAGTAAAGCGTTAATCCCTTTTGTTCTGCGCGAAACAAAAAGTTCAATATCATTTATTGGCCTTATGTGCTTGTCAGATGAGTTACGCAGATATTAAGTTGGATGTATAAGACACACAAATTTCACCAGTGACCACAAGTCAAAACACGTAAAAACAAATGTTAAATTCTAACGCGTGTGCGTGCAGGACTATCAACTGGATTTTGGCGTTTGGGGCAGAGGTGCGGAGAACAGTTGGCACGGCGGCGTGGCCACCATCCGAGAAAGTCCTGGTTCTGAGGTGTGGGGGGTTATCTGGACCATCGATCGAGACCACCAGGACACCCTGGACAAGTCAGATCCACACACACGCACATGCACACGCGCACACAATGTCATGACTGGACCTGCGTGTGTTTTCAGGCAGGAAGGCGTCCACGTCGGTATTTATTCCCCGCTGGAGGTGAGAGTGGAGAGCAGCAACCACGGGGAGATGCTGTGCAAGACTTACCAGATGAACAACTTCCATGCTTGGCCAACCTCACCACAGTACAAACATGTTCGTGTCGTTATTGTGTGTGTGTGTGTGTGTGTCTGTCTGTCTGTCTGTCTCTCTGTCTCTCTCTCTCTCTCTCTCTCTCTTTATACAGTGATCCCTCGGTATTTCGTGGCTCAATTATCGCGGCCTCGGTGCATAGCTGTTTTTTTTTCCAAAGTACTGTATTCAGAAAAAAATGCCTAATGACTCAAAGGTTTTATACATGGCTGTAGCTTAATTGGTTCCCAGCACGATGTCGACCAATGAAAGCACGAGTGGATCTATCCCTTGACGCACAGCCATGTTGATTGGCTGTGCATCTTTGCAGCCCCGCCAAGCAACCTCCTTATCACATGGGTTACTCTTTGATCAGTATCTAATTACATGGTTGCCTAGATCAGTGTTGTTTACTTCGCATGTTAGTGTGTGTGGGCGCACGCGAGCTTGTGTGTGTGTGTGTGTGTGTGTGGCTGGGGGAGGTGAGAGAGAGAGAGAGGGAGAAAAGAGATGGGGTGATTGGGCTTGTGTGAAAAAAGCAGCATGTGTCTCTTCTCCTTAATTGTCTTATCATAACCCTACTAAAAGAAAGACGAAAACCCTACTTGTGGATTTTGGTCCTTCGCGGGTGGTTCTGGTCCCCATTAACCACGATAAGTAAGGGATCACTGTATATAAAATAAATAAAATGTTCATTGTTGGTGCTCCAGTGGTTAGCACGTCGACCTCACAGTGCAGAGGTCGTGGGTTCAGTCCGGCCTCCCTGTGTGGAGTTTGCATGTTCTCCCCGGGCCTGCGTGGGTTTTCGCCGGGTACTCCGGTTTCCTCCCACATTCCAAAAACATGCATGGCAGGCCGATTGAACACTCTAAATCAGTGGTTCTTTACCTAATTAGAGGCACCAAACCCAACCAGTTTATATGCACATTCATCAAACTCTTCATTAATGATTTTTTAAAATTGATTTTTTTACAAATTCAAGACCGAAAAAACGCATTTATTACCGACAGAAAGAGCAGCACGTTTTTTAAATTGTGAACAAAATGAATCTCCATGCAGTTTCAAGAAGCGTTCCTTCAGTTTTGCCGACTCAACTTGGCATGACAAATCATGCACATAGGACACAGATTCCCATCACGGTCCGTGATGCATGTGAATCCACGTTGTACATATTTGTGCGACCACTTTCTTTCTTTGCTCGACATGGTTAGCATGTATTAAAACTTTTTTTTTTTTTAATGACGTGATATACTATCACGACGTTGACTACTGAGCGAACTAAATTTCCCGCTGCACTGATTGCACAAGCAGCCAGTGATGGCCAAGCGGGTGTGTCATAACAAAATGACATGTTGAGTCGGGTGTGCCTTAACTTCCATGGCGGAGGCTCCATCGAACCCCTGAGACCGATTCACCAAACCCCTAGGGTTCGATCGAACCCAGGTTAAGAACCACTGCTCCAAATTGTCCCTCGGTGTGATTGTGAGCGCGGTTGGTTGTTCGTCTCTGTGCGCCTTGTGATGGGCTGGCAACCGGTTCAGGGTGTCCCCCGCCCAGGGGCGGTTCTGGATCAATTTCACTGAGGGGGCCGGGCTGGGGCCAGGGGTTTTGATGGGGGGGCACATTCAACCCAGGGCTAAAAAGACAGATTCGAAATCTTATTTGACTTTTTATTTCTTCAGACTTTGAAATTGTAGTCATAACATTACAGTGATGAGAAAAAAAACAGTATTAGGAGGGCTAAAATGTCTGCAAGCGTAACAATACGTCTGTTGAGAATATTCAAGCCAGGGGATGATATGGTACCAGCCTGCCGGGGACAAAAATTGCAAATACACTGAAGCTAGATGTTTTACATGCATATAATTATCCAAATTTTAAAAGGCAATGTCTTATATATTGATCCTGTTAAATAAAAATTAAAATAAAAAGGGAGACTAAAAAAGTTACACACACACACGCACGCGCACACACACACACACGCAAATAGCACTCGTGTCGTGGTAATTTCCTTCTCTGCGGACTGCTTCTCATTTTCCCGCTCATTTTTAAATGGCGCAGCGCACTAAAGGGTCTGACTAGAATGTTAAATCACGCACTTTGGTTCCACCTTTCGCGTCGGCGACTCGGCACGACTGCGTAATCTGCGCTCGGAGGGGGGGCCACAGGGGGGGGCAGAATCGGTGCTACAGGGGCACTGGCCCCCGTTGGCCCCCCCCCCCCAGAACCGCCACTGCCCCCGCCTACTGCCCGAAGACGGATGGGATAGGCTGCAACACCTCCTGCAACCTTCTTCATGATAAGCGATGTTGAAAAAAAAGTATTTATGAGTGAGGTACAAGTGAATGTGTTTTTGTGCGAAGGTGGTGTGTTGTGGCGCCGACCAGAACGGACTTCCTGATGATTACGTTGGCAGGCTGCAGGCGGTGAAGACCAACAACTACATGGGGCCTTCCATGTTGGATCGCATCAAAATGGACGCCAATTAGCAGTGAGACAGCGTTTTACCATCACTGTATGTACTGACATTTATTTATTGGTGCTCCCACTGGAAAAACGTATATTTTTGATACATTTTGAAAAATGCGCAATTCAAAGATTGTAAAAAATTTATTAAAATAAAATATTTTGAATGCTCATTAATGACGGAAACAGCTCAAAACTAACATTGTAGAAAGGGTGAAAATTAGATTAAGTTGCCGCTGTTATGAAAGCGCGATCTAAATCATCATGTATTGGATTGTAATTTATTACAGTTTTTCGATGTACAGACCAAATGTGACCATGCTATGATATGGAGAATGCAAGTGACATCAAGACACTCCTAAAAATGTTTACAAAAAAAAAATGGGTGGATATCTATGACTTCCCCATGACTCTGTGGATGTCACGCTGAATTCTATCTGATCCAGATAGAGATATCTTCCTTACAAGTCGTCAAAGTGAAACTTTATATAATCAATTAGGCCACCAATCCAAATTCATTACTGTTTATTTCCATTTTCCCAGCCAAAAGTTTCTTTTTTCTTTTTTAACTCATTCAATCGCAGCCATTTTCACTGGAGCAACCCCCTCAATCCCAGTTTTTGACTGGATTTTGACTGATCTTGCAAGGCCCACAGAATATTTGGTACTAATGCTGTATAAAAATGGAGCCTACCAAAATAAAGTTTGGACGCTCTTCTTTCAGCAGAAAAAAATATTGTTTCTATCTTTTTCCATTCTTCAGCAATCGGCATTACAAAATGGCAAAAAAGTTCGATGGAAAATGGCGATTCCTGGGCAAAAAACTGAGAAAAATAGCTTTTTGTAAAAGCACGCATTTCAAGCACATGAGGCACCACTGCCACCTACTGGTCGCTTTTTTACATGATTTACAATGCAAACGGCTTATTCTCATTCACAGATTGCACCAGACCCCCCTCCTCTCAATAATGACGCAAAAAAAAAAGACTTTGACGTACAAGTACGTCCTTGGTAGGCGGGGCCTAATTTGAAAAGACCTACAAGTACATCTTGTGGAATGAAAGAGTTAATCAATACATGAGCAGACCTGTGTAGCATATTTTACTGCATATCACTTGGCTGTGTTGTTTGCATCTGCTGAAGTCGCACAATCTGGAAATAAAAAATGCATAAACAGCAAATGGCTTCACTTATGTTTGATGAAAACTATTGTCTTCCCGCAGGGGTTCCAAGCTTGAACTCCTGACCACGCTTAATGAATCGAAACGAATCATTTCCCTTTTACGCGTGACGCGTGAGCGGGACTAAATGAGGAAAATATCCCGTTATCACCATCCCCCCTCACCAAAATAAATGCTTCACATCATATACAGCACCTCGAATAGACTGCTAATGTTAGCCATTGCTTTTTAGACCGCTCAATGGAGTTCACTGGTAATGTTTGCCAGCATTTATCCAGAACACAGGAGTCCACTGATAACAAATGCTATCTGTTGATATTCAATCTGAGCATTTGAGTCCACTGCTAACATGAGCCAGAAGTTACCTCGAGCACTGGTGTTCACTAATCACGTGAAACGCTCATTATCCCTTGAGAATTGAAGTCAGCTGCTAATGTGAGCAGATAATTAGCCAGAATGTTTGAGTCCACAGCTAATGTTAGCCACTAGTTGGCCAGATCACTGGAGTCCACTGAAAACAAATGGCAACGATATCTGGTGATATTCGATACAAGCACTGGAGTCCACTACTAACATTAGCCGCAAGTTAGCCTCAGCACAGGTGTTCACTTCTCGCATTAGCACTAGTTAGCCCTTGAGCACTGGATTCTAAGACTAATGTCAGACAGTACTTAGCCAAACACTGAAGTAAACTGCTAATGTTTGTGACCTTTAGTTAGCCAGAGCACTGGAGGCCACCACTAACGCTAACGTAACACTGCTTAAGTCAGACTTGGGTTAGCCAGAACATTGGGGTCACAACGCTAATGCTGATGTTAGCCCCGAATTCTGGAGTCCTCTGCTAACATTATTCGCTCGCTAGCTGGTCACCTACTAACACTCATCAAGAGTAGACTTATTTTTTGCTGAGAAAAATGTGAGAAAACATGTTAAAAAAAAGTTGCCACTTAATTTGACCAAAGGTTTTTGGGAGCTTGCGGTCTGACCTTGCAATGGCTGAATTCTACTTCCAAATTTCTCAGTCGTACAAAAAAAAAAGCCCACGTGTGTTCCACTTGCGCTAATTGGTTTGCTTCAGGCCTCAAAGGGCCTCATGAGAACTTGACAAGTGTCCTCTTTTGAATTACACACCCGCACGTGCGCCCAAACACACACACACACAAAATCAGAAAAAAAAAAGTTTTTTTAACGTGAAACAAGGTGGAAATGCATATTTACCTTACAGATAAATACAGAAAAAGAACAGCTGTTGTAATGCGCTTTCATGTGTATCTTTATTTCAGCCTTCAAGAACTCGATTTGAAACTTGAGAAACATAGAAACTGATGTTTTGGTCTGCATTTGCAAATGAAAGTGTCTGGAATGAAACCAGCAGGTCAAACACCGTGCGTGAATGCAGATTGTATTTGTGCACGTTCAAAAAAGGCCACAGCGTATGCCCTGCACTGAGGATAAATATGTAAATTGCCAGAATTCAAATGGTTTCTGAGTCGATTCACATCTTGGGTAAACAAAGAAAGTGAATTTAGACAATTTATTGTGGCAGGTTTCGCCTTGGTTTATATTATTTATTCATGAAAAAAATACTGACTTCTTAGTTTTACACTAGTAATTATTTGGAGTACTTTTTACTTTTGCTCTTCTACTTGAGTACATTTTTTGCCCACTCCCATGGAACTCAGCTGGTAGCTAGTCCAGGGTGGAAGCAACTTCTCTCGCCAGAAGTCATCTTGATTTGGCTTCCTTGCCTTGTGCATTCCCAAACCATATATGCCTGTGATTATCTGGCGACCAGTCCATGGTCTAATCATATCCCCAAATGCAACTGGGTAAAGGGCTCCAGTTCGCCCGTTCCACCCACTGAGGGAGGACAAGTGGAATATAACCTGGATGGATGAACGAAATAAATGGTTCACATTTGGGCCTACTTTTCGGAGCTACCATCGGCGTCCAAATCCATAAAGTAACAAAAACGAATGAACACAGGGTGTATGGCTTCCAAATGTTTGTGACGGGCTTGACGACAACTCGCACGAAAGCGACGCCCTGCCCTGAGTGACAACGGCGAGTGCGAACGTCCGTCCGCCGGGAAGTGCACTATTACGTAAGGCAGATAACGAACACCCCTGTCCTTTTCGGAAATGCGTATTTGGTTCGGCCATCGCTGAGCGTCGAACGCTGATTGGTCTGACGGACGGCCGAGGCCGCGCCCACGAGCCGTTGCTGAACTTTTGCTATTTCCTACCGCCGCAGCGGGAGTCACTTGCTTACTGTTGAAGAGGCAGGAGGACGCTGAGGACCTCGCAAGCAACGAAGCTTCGACGAACCATATGGCCGCAACAGCCGCTGCTCTTTCTTTCAACGTGGGGCCCACTACTCTTTAAAAATTCCGCCGAAAAAGAGAAGACGATTTTCTAAAACCTTCTGGCCGTTATCTCACGTAAGTCGATGGCCTACTCACTAGGCCCTAGTGTGTTGTAAGTTTCTGTGTGGCGTTAACATGGCGGGCTGCTCTTTCCGCCTCCATTGACCCAAACCTGACAGGCCTTTACAATGCGGTTTTCCGTCGACTCGAATGTCTGAAGGTGTGGTTCAAATATCTAAAACGATAAGCGAGATAGTCTGACGTTACGGTGGAGTATTTCATATGTCATATAGGCATTCGGTGCTGTGCCTGGCTATTTATAACGTGAGCCGACAACGTCAGCTCCTATGGTGGTGTTCTCATTGGCACCACAACATTTATCTGACCCCTTTTCGGCGACAAATTGTCTATTTTTCTGCACTACCGCCTTTCGAGGAGCTAGAAATGACCCCTCGTCGCGACATTTGCCGCTTTTGTAATGTCTCTACGTCTTTTCGGCTTTGGCGTCGCCATTGAATCACTGATCTCAGTTGTCAAGTTGTTTGGTGCGCATGCGCATTTGGCGTTTCATCAAAGATGGCCATTCCAGTAGTTTTAAAAAGGGCAGGCTTGTTTCCGAGGCTGAGAAAAATTACGACAAAACCCGTTTTAATAACTCGCCACAATGAGAAGAAACACAAGTTTAACTCTTTTATTAACCTTCATAGTGATTCCACTGAGGAAAAAAAGTAATATTACATGTGAGGTTGCATTTAGTTTTTTTCAACAGAGAACAATTTAAATTTCCCCTTAATGCTGCTGTTGGTATTTGTTTAGTACTTTGTGATATGCTGCTGTGATAATTTCATTTTCCCTGCTGGGATGAGTTACATCTCTTTTTATTCTGCTTTTAACAATCAGGGGCTTGGAACTGATCAGTGTGTTAAAAATGTTTTTTAAAAATCCCCAATTTGATCAGAAGATGGACTAATGTATCCAAGCTATTTAAACAACTTGTTTATTAACTGCAGAATTGATTCCTGTTATTGGGCTCGGCACAGGAATAGCCCAAATTTGTATAGTATTGACACCCCTTGACATTTTGAGAAAAAAAATAACTGAACCCTAAAAATTCAGTATGTGGAAAATGGTGGCGACCTAACACCCTTTAAAAAACTCAAATTATTGAAGAATATTGGGGGAGGGGAAATTGTGAAAAAAAAATCCAACTGTATATGTGACAAAACCTTGGATTATTAACAATGCACAGAACATCCCTGGAGTGAATGAGACGGAACATAACAAATTGCTGCCATAATGTTGAATGTGAGTGTTTTACATCTGCGTGCAGGGCTCCCCTGTCTCAACACAGGTGTATGAGCGCTATCCAGAGGGCCTAGGGGCAGCTCTTTACCGGGAGCACTTCGACTTCAACGCTGAGCCGCCTTGGGATCCTAGCTGATAGTGGGACAGGTCCGTCCCCCGACTTGTCCATGTGAGTCATGCCAACATGTTGTTTCTCCTGTTTATCAATCTCCCAACATTCATATAATGTCGTTTTTTTCTGCCCCTCCCCCCCACCTCTCAGTTTGTTGCATAACCGGCAGGACCCCCATTTGGCTCAGTCGTGACCCCCTCGCTGCAGATTCTCTCTCACTCATTCTTAATGATTTTTGGCTCGCTGGAATACGGGTAAGATGAAAGGACTCGCCGACCGACCCGCCGGCTACACCGTCGAGCTGCTGGGGGGTGGTGCCACCCTCGACGATGTCATCGACGAGCGCATCCGTGAACAGGCCCCGGTTGGTACACACACTTGGAATTTTCTGTGCTTCTGCAAACAGCAGTTTATTTATTTGACGACAGATTGGGAGAGGCAACACATTTGTGTGTGTGTGTGGGGGGGGGGGTAATATTAAACCGTAATCCTGGTATTCTAAGATGTCAAAGAGGGAAATAAAACCATACTGCAGGATTTTTTTTTTTAACCAGAATTGTAAAATTACAGGGACAATTTCGTCATTTTACAAGGAAAGTTGTCATTTGTACCAGAGTGAAGAGGAGAATTTTTTTTCGGAAAACGTGTATCATCTTCCCAGAATCAAGTTGTAATTTGCGCCTCTGTTGGTGCCGCTAAATCTTCTGCTTTTTTTGTGTTGATAGGTGGAGAAGAGCGCCTTCATCGTGGGTGACCTGGGCGCTCTGATCCGCCAGCACTCTCTCTGGAAGAGTGCCACACAGCGGCTGCAGCCGTACTTCCCGCTCCGGTGCAACCGCAGCCCGGCAGTTCTCGAGTTGCTCGCCTCCCTGGGCTTGGGCTTTGTCTGCGCCAACAAAGTGAGTATTTGATTTCATTAAAACCGCACGCGGCTAATTAGTCATCCATTTGTACAACAAAGTCAGCTCTGATTTGGATGGTTTTCAATGATCTTTTGTCACTTGCAGGCCGAAGTCAACCTGGCGCTGGAGCACGGCGTTCCGCCCGACAACATCATCCTGTCGGGCATCTGCAAGCAGCTGGCGCTCATCAAGGCTGCCGCCAAGCACGAAGTCCACCATCTCGTCTGCGAGAATGAGGCCGAGCTGGCCAAGATTGCGCGGCTCCACCCACGTGCCAAGTCAGTCGAAAGAACATAGTTGCTGAAGACATGGAACAAGAAAATAAGGTGGAATGTTCTGACTAATAGTTCATGTTATATGGTCTTGCAGATTGTTGCTGCAGCTGAGCACAGAGGCTCACGCGGCTGAGACCAGCATGGCCTTCGGCGCGACCCCGAAGAGCTGCCGTCACTTGCTGGAGGCGGCCAAGGTGCTCGGCGTGCAGGTGGTGGGCGTGGCCTTACACATGCCGACCTCCTGCCTGGAGCTCCAGCGGGCCTACGGCCACGCGCTGGCAGACGCCCGCAGCGTCTTCGACATGGGGGTGAGTGCCCAGGGTTTTATGCATATTTTATGGGAAATGGCAAAATTCTATGCATAGGATTTGGTACTGAAAATCTCTGTTCTCGACCAAATCGGTTTTCGACCAAAGATTTCGAGTTTTTTATGCCTCGGATAACGACGAAAATCTGTTCTCGAACAAACTGAGCGCACTTGAATGCGCCACTTGACTCCTCTCGCCTTCCTTACACGAGGAAGTGACGCTTCCTCGGGTAGACCCGGAAGTGACGCTTCCTCGTGTAGCGTTCAATTGTGAGCAGACGTGTTCAATAAAGATTTTTTTTTTTAAAGCGTGGTTTCAGTTTTCGAACAAATCGGTTTTTGAACAGCCTTCTGGAACGGATTATGGTCGTAAAACCGAGGTATAAGTGTAATACATTTTGGAATAAGTACAGATGTGGACATGCATCGAGTTCACCCAGCACTTTGTAAACTTCCATAATAGAACAACCGTAAAATGTGAAGCAAAGTGAATGATTTCCACACTCGCGCTCAGGTGGTCCCCACTCACAGGCCTTTTGTTAGCTCACATCTGTTTGTTGTTCATTGTAGGCGGACCTGGGCTTCAACATGAACATCCTGGACATTGGCGGTGGATTCACCGGGTCGGAGTTCCAACTTAAACAGGTCAACACCTTAAATGACATCTTGATGAGGTCAGACTTTGACCTGCTGTTTAGTGTCAGCAAGGACACAGATAAGACTTGTTTACTTCTTGCACTTTGTATACAGCGATGGCTGTTTGAAAGTGCTCTATCAATACGGTTGACTTGACTTGAAGGTTTTGTCTCGCTAGCTGTGTTAACTTCAGCGCAGCTAGTGAGGCCGTGACTGACGGCTAGATCAGCGTCATTTGAGGTTCAAGTCAGCAGCACCAGACAGGATTTATTTTCGGAGTCATTTTTAGCAGAGGTCTGAAAGTCCGTTTGATTTAATCACATGAAATTAGTTTGGAATGTCTATGATGACTCAATCTCCAAAATATCTTAAGTAGCAATCCCTGAAAAAAATGTATCAAGTCAGCCATTTTTCTTTGAACAAGCCATTCCAGTGCCATTTTGACCATTTTCAGGGGTCCTTCGAATGATTTAAAAAAGTCGGTCCCTGAAATCAGGTCAACTGGGCGACATGAACATTTTGGTTTTAGACACGCAGTCTACCATTTTGGAACGCAGAGGCCATTTTAGCTTGTCTTTTTGCCATTTTCAGGCTTCCAAAACTGAATTTTTCCGAGAGCAGGGGTTACCAATGTCACACATAACTGTCTATTTGCGACACTCTTGTTTTCTATAAATCTCTGTCAGTGTTTACATTTTCAAACGATCACTTTTTCTACAAAATTTCTCAAAGCACCAATGTCCTATGGCTGGATCTATTTTCAGAACAAGCCTCTAGGCTACTCATGGGATCTTTGGGTGCTCACGGTTTCAGATTGCTTCTATATTTGAACCACATAGGCTGGACAGATGGATGATGCTAAATTGCTAAGAATGTGAGTTTTGGGTAGGGATGAACATCTTGAGTAGACCCACCAAAAAGTCTCACAAAGCCATGTCTGATAAGACAGGAGAAATGTGACATTTTGTTTTGAAGTGGCCATTTTGGTGTCAGTTTTGTCATCGTGGTGTCTGAGATTTGCTCGAACGCTACAAAAATCAGAACCCGGCGTGTTCGCATAATAGATGGGTGACGAAACATGGCATCAAAGTTAATGTTATGTATACGTTGTTGTGTACACAGGTGGAATCCGTCCTCAGCCCGCTGTTGGAAGCCTACTTCCCGCCGCTGTCTGGTGTGCGCGTGCTGGCCCAGTCGGGCTCTTTCTATGTGGCGTCGGCCTTCACCCTGGCTGTCAACGTGATTGCCAAGGAGGTGGTGACCCGCTGCTGGGATGGCTTGGTTCCAGGTGGGTCCAATTAATCACATGGCCGCAAAGTAGCTACGCGTGGCTGTTGAGTAATCGTAGTACATGGCCAGAGCTCAAATTCCACTGCGGTGTCATGTTGTGTTGTTATTGTTGTTGTTCCACTTTTCAAACCTCGCGTGTGTCGTCAGGTGATAACGGCGAGGACGCGGAGTTCCTGTACTACATGAACGAGGGCGTTTATGGCCCGTTTGGTGTCAAGCTCCTAGGGAACGCCATCGCCGCCCCGTCAGTGCACAAGGTTTGGAAGCCGCCCACTCGATTGAATGAATCCACCTGAAAGCGGGTCGGGGATCTACAGATTAACAATGTGTACTGACATGTTTTGTACACGCACGTCCTACTTGACTGACCTTCTTGTTTACAACGGTACACAGATCAAAACTAGTTCCCGTTACGTTGTGCAAGGTTTTCTGAAGATAACGCACATTTGAAGCTCAAAACGTACAAAAACCAAAAAATATTTGTTGCTGTAATAGTGATGTCCTTTCGTCTGCAGTTCCATTATTTATCACTTCCTAATACGAAACTGTGCCACATGCTTGATCAACATCTGTTTTCTCTCACTTGGGGAGGATTTGACAAATTTGTAATAGGCTCATGACAAAGAAGAAATGAGTTTGCTTTTGCAAGAAGTGGATCAAAATTATTCCCAAATTCCAAAATGATTCCCCCTATAGTTACACTATTGAGCCCATTACTAATGGTCATGTTTACGGAACAATTCTTTTAAATAAAGTAGCCTTGAATCTGAAATTAGGATTGAAACACTTTGCCTGCGTTGAATTAAATTAATTCAAAATATACAGAAAATATAATCATTTTCCATGTAATTAATTAACTCATTCATTCCCAAATACGTTTTTAAACGTATTTTCAGACTTTGTCCAGAATTGGCTGGTACTGAATGAGTTAAAAAAGGGGGTTGGTGTTGATTTGTCTTGGAAATGTTAAAGACTAGCCACAAAATTGACGACTGTTTTGGTCATTTAAAAAAATATATCGTTACAGATAAAGTGAAAGCCTGCATACTTGCGCTTTCTTACTCACGGATTCACCAATTGTTGATTTAAAAAGAAAACGTTATATTTTTTAATATTGTATTTTGGGGGTGTGAAGAGCAACCCTATTTTCTGGGGAAAACATTGAATATTTCTCAACAGTTATTCTCAAGTATTGAAAAATTGTTGGGGGTTCAGAACCAAATTTGTTTTTCGACTACCGCAGATGCAAATTTTCACTATCTGGTCGCTTTCCCTCACAAAAAGCATGACTCCCTGATTTGCGTGCAGCACGCGCCGTGCGCCGACGCAGCAATGTATCCCAGCAGTCTGTGGGGTCCCACGCTGGATCAGTTGGACTTTGTGGTGGAGCGCTGCCTCCTGCCCGAACTCAACGTGGGCGACTGGCTGCTCTTCGCCAACATGGGCGCCTGCGGCTTGGATGACCTTGCCGGGGCCACGTGCGCCTCACCACAGCTGCCCGTCTACTACGCTGCCACCTCCTCGGACTGGTAGGTGTTCTTCGGACAGGATTCGGATTGTCATCAAACAAGAAAAATCACCATTTCTTGAAGTAAAAAGATCTATTTCTAATAATCGAATCAAATGCCCCAAAAATGTGACTTAAATTGATTTTAAATCATGTGATATCAAGCCCAAAAAAATCGAATTAAAGCAAGCCTTAAAAAAAAAAAGTTGACCTAGTTTGTGGCCACATTTACCGTGACCGCCGTCGACAATGCGTTGCTGACATTTTTTGACAGATCACAAGCACAATAGGACGAGATGTCATGCATTTTGAACATCTGACAGACCAATTTCGTCCAGTCTCGTCCACGAAAATTCATACGTCACGGCACGTCATGTTTTAGTCATCAGAGGCATGTTTAGCTCGTCGTCATCTCATTATCATCATGAAAAAGGGTGAATTAATGGGTGTGTGTCTCTCATTTTATATATATATATATATATATATATGGGGGCAGAAAAAAGTGTTTCATTGCACAAAATGTTTCAGAAAAGAACTATACACAGTTCAATGTAAGTGCAATATAAAATATAGCATTAGCAATATATTATGTTTTTATATTATATATGAAATCACTGTCTGTCTCACTCAATCATTCCTGATTGTGAAGGCGCAGAATCCACTGACAACTGGTTGTGGTCCGCAGGTACGAAATGCAGGAAGCGGGCGTGACGCTGGACAGTGCGATCAAGACCGTCTTCGTGTAGTAGCCCTAAAATTTCCTTTCGCCAACCTCAAGCGTCTCGCTGTGGTCAACATTCCAGACAGCGCGTTAGTATGAAATAATCCCACCCCTATTTTATTTATTTGTTTTGCCCTGCCATATCAAATCAATCCTGCCCAAGTGATGTTTATGCAACAAAATGGATGACTCTGGAGATGGGAACACCCCCCCACCCCCCAAAATCACCACACTAACCCAGCAGTGTGGGGGGTGGCCCTCACCATTACCTTTTACAAAATTGCTTATGCTCCCTATCGTTGTTTGTGTGAAAACTTTTGAGAAATGTTGTGGTACCTCAGAGCCTAGCATAGCTAAAAAGAAATTATGTTCTTCAATTTTTGGTATTTATTGGATGATGTTGTTGCTGCGGCGATGGCTTTATTCCTAATAAGATGTTCATGTGTGTTTGGGGTTTTGTGTTTGTATTCCCCCCAAAACGGCTTCCTATGTGCTGTCATGTGACTGTCATTTATCATCTGAAAATGGTCACCAAGTCATCTACTGGCTCATTTTGTACAGCTTACCTTCGTATTCGAGGCCACCTGACCCTTTGGGAAAGTGTTGATCAACATCTGTTTGATGTATTCATAAAGAATTTGTTGTCTACAAGCACTAATGGACCATACCATGTTTGTTTTTGACTGTAAATTGTGTTTGTTGAAGTAATGAAAGTGGTTAATTTAATACATTTCTGACTGAAATCATTCATCCTGGGTGAGCGTGATTGATTTGCAGTTTTGATTTCCTTACACAATAAATACCCAATTTGTTCATTATGTAACACACTGGTATGTACAAGCTCTTAGATCAAAAATAGAATGATAAAATATTGTATTAGTTTTCAAATTGACTGTCCACAAGCCTTCATTATAAAAACATGTTAGACTAAATTGCCTATATGTGCATAGTTTGTCCCTTGACGTTCAATATATTGCCATAAAATTAGTTTTGTTGAATTTGCCTAGGTTTATGTGAACATGAAAGTTACCATTTGTGCTTAAGCAAAATTATTGTTGTAAGTGGGTTTGCTATTGTTCTCAGCCATATTTTTTTTTTTTTGGTAATATGATCACGGTAAAAGTTCTTATATTGGAAGACGTGAGCTTTGTGAGGTTACGTTGAAAGATTTTGCTATGCCTAATCCGTGAACATTGTAAATTTGAAGTGTTGAGTTTGTCTGTGCAAACATTTACATTTTGTTAAAAAAGTTTATTTTACAAAACGGGATGTTTGCAATAGAAGCCGATGATGTTGGAAATGAGTGTGTCTAACCGACAAAGTTGTGAGGTTTGTGTTAATGTGCGAGTTGATTTTTGTCGAAATGTTTTGAGGTTTTTGTCATAGACATTGCCGGGTTGTGTAAAAAAACTTAAATTTTTGAAAGTGCTGGGCTTTACCGTAATGTTAAATTTGCAATCTTTCTAAAAATATTTTTCATATATAAAAACATCTTTAAAATTTTCTTCGAAAATAGCTTTCCCCAATTTTTGTCTGAACTAGTTTGTAATCCTGCTTTTCACCACTTTGCTCTAATTTGCGAAATGGGGGCCCTGTTTGGGATTGGCTAATAAAAGTGGCATGATATGACGTCACCCCAAAAAGGCCGCCCATTTAGCTCACTTTCCCGACCTCCCATTGGCCGAGCTCCGCCGTGTACCACGTGATCACGCTAGACAGCCCCCGTAGCCACGCCCCCTAGAACGAGCTAGCATTTCAACCCACAAAACCAATTAAGAAATCCCCAAGTCTAAAAGTTTATTTAAAAAATTGTTAACTCGAACTCTTGGAAAGTCAGTTGTAACTCATTAGCAGGCTAGTAAAAAGTTACTTAGCCAAAAAGCTAGGAGGTCGCCCATTGGTCAGTTTGTGTGGTATGCAAATAACATAGCCGGACGTCACATCCTGAACTTCAGCGCCATTTTTTCCGTCACGGCGAAGAAAGGGGACAAAAAGCCGTGCAAAAAATTGCCAATGTCCTTGTCCTCGGCTCACTAACGAGTAACGACGTGTTTTAAAACCCCGAAGCGGCCGCACAGACGCACGGGATGCGGTTCCGCTGAGTGCGACGGCGGAGGAAGACGGAGAGAACTCTGCGGGCGGGCGAGTGTTGTCGCTGGGGGACGAGTGGAGGAACTGTGGTGAACGCAGTGCGAGCATAGCCGAACCCTACATCGGAGCCCGGCGCAGGTAGGCGTTCGCCGGCGGGGTTTCTGTCGTCAGGGGGCGGGGAAGGAGGCTCCTCTGACCCGGCGTGATGCTGTCACCGCGGCGCCCAATCACTCGGGCGCGCACGCTTGCCTTGTTTACACTTATTGGTGCCCAGTCCCCACTCGTTCCACGCATTTCAAGTTAATTCATATTTCACGTCACTTAACTTGGCACAATTCTTAACAGTATTCCGTTTAAAATGTAAATAAATTATTATTCATTCGACAGTGATTGAAATTATATTCCTTGAGTGGTTAGAAAGGCGCCCACAAATGTATTATTATTATTATTATATTCATTAATTGAGGATGATGGCTGCTGGAAGATTCGAGCACTGAGCAAGCGTCGTCCGTCCAGTCAGATGGCCGAGATGTCATTAGCTACGCCGCTCATATCCACTAGGGGGCAATCATGCGAGAAGTCATTTTGGAATGCTTTCATAAAACAAGAAAAAACCCCACACAAATTAAACAAGCAAGTATCCAGTTACCTTAATTCACTTTTTGGGGATGACCAGGATTTAAATATTTGTTGTTGTTGTTTTGTTTTGGGGGAGGAGAAGCATTATTAATAATTTATTTATTTATTTGGGGAGGGGGGACAATTAAAAATGACTGATGCAATTACGGTTTTAAGCAAACGATTTGCAAACCTGGGATACTATAGGATTGTGTGGAAGTCTTAGTTTTTATATTCTTTTTTGTAAAATATCATATTCACAATTTCCTTTGTTTATTTAACACTTAAACCTTTTTATTTCAGTATGATTTTATTGTTTTAAATTTGCATTTAATTTGAAATTTGAGTCAAACGTCATGAGGTCATGTGAGTGTCTTGCCTTTTGTACGGACAAATTCACTCTCCAATTCCCAATCCGTTTCATCAATCCTTTATCAAGCTAACATGAGCCTCAACTAGGATAACAAGATTCCCTACCTTCCTCCAATAAGTGAGCTCTGACTCGTTCTCATAGTCTAAAAGCAGTCAAAAAGGAGACGTCGATGGTCAAGGATGAAACAGGAATATAAATATATATGACATGCTACAAGTTAGCGCGACAATGCTTTCTTTCATTGGTCCAAGAAATGCGCGCCAAAGGAATGGCATTAACCATGTAATTTTGTCTGAAGGACGTGAGCAACAATGTATCAGCTCCCGGTGAACAACTTGGAGAAGGTCCGCAAGGCGCGCAAGGCGGTGAAGAACGTGTTGAGTGAAATCGGCCTGGAGGACTGCCAGAAATTTCTCGAGGTACTCATTTATAGCTCAACGTAAAATAATAATGACGTTCACTCTTCGTTGTTCATCTGGTTTAGGAGCTGGATGGTCAAAAGATTGAGGAAGACTCAGAGGAAGAGGATCCTTTGCTGGGGACGGAGTGGACCGACTTCACTGACGGATACAACGGACGACTACGTAAGAAGGTGACTTTAGCTAACGGCGAAAGGTAGAGATTGGCTGATGAAGCTTCGTGAAGCTCTTGAGGCCTTTACCATATTAATTGGGGAAAAAGTCCAAGTCTCAGAGCCTCACTGGCTTTGTCGCACAGATTTTAACGTTAGGGTTCCCCCACAGCTAACTAACTGCCTTGTCCCCTGTGTCTCCCCAGTGGCCTTACCGCTCACGCACCATGTGCTGCATCATGTGCAAATACTCGTCCAAGAACATCTACCACTACCGCAATCATGTGGCGCGCTGCCACGAGTACCTACAGCGCCTATGCTCACTCACCTCCTGCCAACGGTGCATTTTCGTGGCCCACCCGCGCGCCGTCAAGAAGCACATCCTGCTCTTCCACAGCGGGCGTGCAACCGATTCGGCGGTGCCGGTGGCACCGTCTGGCGTGGCGACCACTACGACGACGACGACGACGACGGCGGTGGCGGGTGGCGCAATTCACCGAGCCGTTGAGCGCTACAAGTGCAGGAAGTGCTCCTACCCGTCACAGTCTGTCTTCGCCATCAAGAAGCATATCATCCTCAAGCACATGGAGGGTGTGGCTGAACAATACATTGGGTACCGGCATCCCATAGCGGGTTCCAACGCCAAGCTTTACTGCTGTAAAGCGTGCACCGTCAACACAGGCAACCTGGACCAGATGCTGCACCACTTGCTGGTGGACCCCAAGCACTACAGCATCAGCACGCAGGTAGGGTTGCAATAGTCTGGGAATTTTCAAACTTGGACAGTCAGAGAAACTTTTGGAAATGAACAGGAATGGAACCAAGAATTTACAACCTTGAAAGTTGTTTTTTCAGAGGAAACGTAAGCCTTTCAGGGACAGCGCTTACTACAGTGGACAGCTTATCATGTTATCAGGTTACAGGGTGCATGAAAGGGTTATTGGGGGGGGGAAATATATTTCATATTCACCGTTTTGCAACCCTACTCACAGGTGCAGGCGATGATTTATGACAACAAGGCGGGTCCCGCTGCTGTCCCCCGGGCCATCTCCACAGCTAACGGCAACGGTCTCTATGTCACGTTACCCAACCTGGCGCCCAAGCCCATGAACAGCAAGCCCTTTGTGGTGCCCAGCAACGGGCAGCCCGGCAGCGGCACTGTGGTGGCCTTACAGCAGCTCCAAGGGGCGTCCAACAGTGCCACCCTGATCTGCGCTCCCGGGAGCAACCAGGCTTTCCTGCCCCCACAGGCGTCGGCATTGGTGCAACTGGCGAGCGCCGAGGCCAAGGGTTTACTCCAGCCCGGTGCCACCATCTCCCTGCGGGGATCCTCGGTTGTGCAATATCCTAGCGTGAAGCCGCCGGCCCCGGCGGTAGTGGCCTCGCCTCAAGCGCAACAGGTCCTGGTCCCGGCGCCTAAACCCGCCGTGGCGCAGGTGCCACCGGCCAACCAGGTGACTCTCCAAGGCACCATGCTAACCTCCCAGTCGCTGCTGAGCCACCTCATCCCCACCGGCAACCGCGTCAACGGCATGCCCACGTACACCTTCGCGCCGCTGCAGGTGGCGGTGCCCGTCACGCAGAGTTCCACCAAGCCCGCTGAACAGACCACCAACCAGGCCAAGAAGTGGATCACCTGCCCTCTCTGCAACGAACTCTTCCCTAGCAACGTCTTCGACATGCACATCGAGGTCGCCCACCAGACCAAGTTGGCCACGGCCCGCACGGAGAGCCTGGCGAGCCGAGCGGCGTTCCTCAAGAAGATGCCCGACAAGACCATCAAGTGTCTGACGTGCAAGGTGCTGCTGTCTGAAAGGAGCGTCCTGCAGCACCTGCTCCACGGCCTCAGCTGTCTCTACTGCTCCACCTTATTCTTCTCAGTCAAGCAGCTGGCCGAGCACGTCAAGAAACACAACCCCACCGGCAAGCTTTACTGCGACTTCCTCCGCCAGAACTACAAGATCTACACGAAGAGCAACGCCGGCCTCCTGATACCGTACTTTGACGTCACCACCGAGGCGCCGCAGGAAATCCTCGGGGAGTGCGAAGTCAACCTGGCTCTGGTCACCAGCTCTCTGGAGCTCATCTACGTCAAGCTGCTGCCGAGCAGTCGGTCCGAAGTCTGCGCGGCGCCCGTCAAAGTCAATGCCTCCTGCTGCCCCTTCTGCAATGAGAAGTTCCAGGCGGAGTCCAAATACCTGCAGCACCTGAAGCAGAAACATTTGGTGGCTCCCACCATCCACGCCATCCTCAAGACCGACGCCTTCAAATGTATCTACTGCAACGGGGTCTACACGGGCAAGGTGACCCAGCAGGCCGTCATGCTGCACATCCAAAGATGCCGCTGTTCCCCGAAGCCACCGCAGGTTCCCAAAATCACAGCCCCGCCGCCTCAACTGGTGGCCAAAGCCCCTCAGGCGCCTCGCCAGCCCTCGGGCCTCTACTTCCTCCAGGTGCCCCAAACCGTGACGGTGAAAGCGCTGCAACCGAAGCCGCCGGCGCAGAACAAAGATCAGCTCGAATCCACCAAGAGGCTGGAGGCCGCCTTGAAGCAGGTCATCGAGATCAACAAGCGGGAGCGCGAACAGAGAGCGTCCGTGCGCCGGAAGGAACCGCCGGAACCCGAAATGGAAGCGGACCCCAAAGTCAAGCTGGCGCTGGAGCCGCTGCCGCAGGACCGCCGCGGGTACGAGGAGCGGCGTGACTTCATCGCCCGCTACTTCAACCTCCGGCCGTACCTTAACCGCATCGAGACGGAAGAGCTGTGCCGCCGCCTGTCGCTCAGCAAGTCGGAGCTGGTGGCGCTCTTCAGCAAGAAGCGCATCCGCTGCATGAAGAGCTTCAGCGGAAGCACTGCCAGCGTGCTCTTGGGCTTCGACATGGCCCGACTGGCGCAGCTGCAGCACCCGCTCCACATTCCCGAGCAGAGGGTCGTCGAGACGAGGGAGATTCAGTTGGACGAGCTGCCGGAGTTAACGGAGGACGCCACGACGCGGCCGGCCGATGCCGCCGAGGCGGCGCTTGAACCGGAACCGATGGATGAAAGCGAGATTGACAAAACAGCTGCTGAGGTGCCTATGGAGCAAAATAATTGACATGAGAAGGATACTTTGAAAGCCCCAGACATGACATAGGATTTGTTCAGAATTTCCAAACACTCCCGTGAGTAGCAAAAAAATCCAGGAGTAACCTAACATCGTACACTGTGTAATGGTTGATGGTTTGCCTATACAGGTCCTTCTCAAAAAAATTACAGAAAATAATGAACCTTATCACAATATGCACATTTTTTGAAAAGGACTCGTAGATGTCACAAAATAGTCGCAAAGCATTACTTTTCAATTGCACGGGACCTTGCCGCAATCTTGTGACATCTTGGTGCACATCATTCACAGCACAAAGACAGAAAAGCCAAGTTTTTCAACCAATAACGGAGGACAGGTTACAAAATATTCTAGTAATCTTTCTAATTTATATTCATATTTCCCTACTTTGTGGCCACAAATGAGCGCTTTGTGCGCACATTATATCTTCTAGGGGCCACCAAATAATTTGTCGTGTCTCGGGTCCAGTGAACTTTCCCCTCCGAACCTTAAATTGTGACAATTTATAAGCAAATTATGCCCCCCTCCCCCCAAAAAAATACACTGTACTGTAAATACTTATAAGTAGTAGCAAAGCCCTATTTCAGTTTAAATGGAGCTACTCACATAAACTGATGGCATACGATCATTTTTTTATGGGAACAGTAAAACAGCTTTTTTTTCCAGCAACTGATGGATAGGTTTAAAAAAAAATCCCACTAAAATTCGGGGTTCACTGTAATTTTAATTGTAACAGGGTAACGGCGACGTGACGCCGTCGTGTGGTTGTAGTACTTTTTTGGTCCACTAGATGTTGCCATTTCTTCCCATGGTGAGGTGACTGAAAAGCACGTCTTGACCTATCCACCCCCTCCACCCGTTCTGCTTTCCACGCCCACTTTTTGTTACATAAATGTACAGAATTTTATTTTTCGCTTGTATGCTAACACATAACTGAGTTAATCCCCCCCGCCCCCCTTTTGAGTTGTTGCAATTTATTTTTCCACGGGCTTCCGGACCTAATTTCCCTTCTGTATATTTAATATTTTTTTAAAAGGTGTTGAAAATGTGTAATAGTGTACAGGTGACGATTTCATAAAAATAAACTCACGTTTAGTTTGGGTCGCCACGTACTTGCGCATTTAGACACTACAGTGTATCACGGTGTGCTTATCTTCTGTTCTCTACTCCTGACAGCATTTTTTTTTTTATTTGACTGTATTTGGTGGGCGGAGGGCATTTCCCAAAGTAAAACCTCAACCCCTACTTCTCTTCTCTCCTCAGTCTTTCCGCAACGGTGTTGTACCAAAATAAAAGTGCTTTCATATCCTGTTTGGTTATACTGTATTTAATTTAATTTATTTTATTTCGCAAGTGTGAAACTTGAGGTCTCTCGGGCCACTAACCTGCATGTTTTATGTGTTTCCCTCCTTCAACACACCTGCCTCAAATGATCAGCTTCTCAGGAAACACTGCAGGAGCCTGATAACGATCCTGATCAATTGAATCGGGTGTGTTGGAGGAGGGAAACATCAAAAACATGCAGGATAGTTACCTTTGAGCATCGGAGTTTGACACCTGTGCTCTATAGCTTTAGTTGTATTACTGTTTTAAAGTTATATAGATCATTTAATATGTTAGTCATAATTTAAAATGTCCATTCATCCATCCATTTTCTGATCCGCTTTATCCGCACAAGAGGGGCGGGGGGGGGGGGGGGGGTGCTGGAGCCTACCCAGCTGTCATCAGGCAGTAGGCGGGGGCACCCTGAACCGGTTGCCAGCCAATCACAGGGTACACAGAAACGAACAACCATCCACGCTCTCACTCACACTTTGGGAGTGTTCAATCAGCCTGCCGTGCATGTTTTTGGAATGTGGGAGGAAACCTGAGTACCCGGAGAAAACCCACGCAGGACCGGGGAGAACATGCAAACTCCACACAGGGAGGCCGGAGCTGGAATTGAACCTCTGCACTGTGAGGTTGACGTTAACCACTGGCCAGGGGCGGTTCTGGATCAATTTCACTGAGGGGGCTGGGCTGGGGCCAGGGGCTTTGATGGGGGGGCACATTCAACCCAGGGCTAAAAAGACAGATTCGAAATCTTATTTGACTTTTTATTTCTTCAGACTTGGGTGTCTTGAAAGGCGCTTATAAATAAAATGTATTATTATTATTATTATTATTAGGAGGGCTAAAATGTCTGCAAGCGTAACAATACGTCTGTTGAGAATATTCAAGCCAGGGGATGATATGGTACCAGCCTGCCGGGGACAAAAATTGCAAATACACTGAAGCTGATGTTTTACATGCATATAATTATCCAAATTTTAAAAGGCAATGTCTTATATATTGATCCTGTTAAATAAAAATTAAAATAAAAAGGGAGACTAAAAAAGTTACACGCACACACGCACACACGCGCGCACACAAACACGCGTATACACACACAGAGACGCACACTCACACACACGCACGCACACGCGCACGCACGCACACACACACGCAAATAGCACTCGTGTCGTGGTAATTTCCTTCTCTGCGGACTGCTTCTCATTTTCCCGCTCATTTTTAAATGGCGCAGCGCACTAAAGGGTCCGACTAGAATGTTAAATCACGCGCTTTGGTTCCACCTTTCGCGTCGGCGACTCGGCACGACTGCGTAATCTGCGCTCGGAGGGGGGGCCACAAGGGGGGCCAGAATCGGTGCTACAGGGGCACTGGCCCCCGTTGCCCCCCCCCCAGAACCGCCAGTGGCACTGGCCCACTGGGATGCCCCAACTTTTTTTTTAATGTAAGTATTTTAATTTGTTTTACAATTAATTATAGGGGTAGCATCTGCTGTCGAATTTAGTCCAAATGATTTCAAGACTCAAAAAAATAAATTTGTAATCTCACTGTACGAGCTCATTAATCGTAAATGACTATTGTTTCTTGAACTACTGACAATGCATCACTTCCTTGTTTTCATTTGGCCATTTCCCTCTGCTTGTGGTCATCAAATCTTTTCGGTCCTTGAGGGCAAGATGACTGAAGCGTACTCTGTTGCAATGCTTTAATCACACCAGGGGCGTCACTCTTGAGTCAAAATTGATGTCACTCAAAACCAATACAGTACTCTCCGAATGAATTGCTTTCAAAGACTATCAATAATTCAAAATATCAATTTTACATTCAGTTGCTCAAACGTCAACATTACAAATCATGAATTCCTTTTTAAAATGAAAGTATGGTATTCAAATGACAAAATCATGCATAATACCGAAATGCGTAATATTTCCTCTCTTTAAGAAGTCAATTCACGAAACTTTTTTGGTCATTGAAGGCAGCATGGTGACGTTTGCGCAACGCGCATGCGTGCGCGCACACCCTCACCGTCTCTGCTAATCAGCTGACCGGAGATGCTAGCTAGGCTGAATTGAAGGACCTCTGGGTCGCCACGACGCTATTATTAGCAGTAATATTTATTAATATTTAGTGATATGAATGGGAATCTGCGACTGTCTGACTGAAACCCACCGAGTCAAGCGAACGGTGAAGACTGTGTTTCGGTAAGGACGGCGACGAAGCAATTGACGAATGTCGTGACATGGCTGAATGCTAATAGTAACTCGCACATATTGGTCATGTACCATTTTAATATTTGTTGATAATGTTTGTTTCCGGCTATTTTTGTGTCGTAAATGTGTCGAGGAAATGTTTAATATTCTCTTCTGCGTATGACGGTCATATGACAGCAACTCTTCTGACGTCATCGCCATGCTGCAGAGGCTGAATGCAATGCGAGAAACATTCACAGTAGTGAAAAGAGGAACAAAGTCATGTCATGAGGATTTAAAATTGCTCACAAGAGGAGACATTAGTTACACAATCTGTTGCCATCCGATAACGAACTAAAAGCTAGCTGCCTTTGCACATGCTTATTTTTGGGTTAACATTGTTGTGGTAGGAGTTTGCATTCATGTGCAGCTCTTATGCATCAGCTCTTATTCTTAATATTGTGGCCGGTAAATAAATGTCATAAAAATACATTTTTAAATACTTTGAAAATCACTGCACGACTGAGAAAAGTCCGCAGCCCCTTAAGTGACACAAAAAAAACATGTTCCTCATTAGAAACTTCCCCATCCATACAAGAAGCTTTCTCATTAGAACGAGAAAGTAGTTTTCAGGAAAGAGTGTAAGTCTGCTCCCATTGTTGTGTTTAGCGAACACAAGTTGGGAAACAAAATATGACCCTAATCACTTGTTTGGGCTTGCCATGAAGGTCTTCTTCTTCTCTTTTTCAGTTGCTACAGGGGCGTTGAACAAGAGGTAGCAGCAGAAAAAGAATGTCTCGTTAGGATGAGAAACTTTTTTTCCCCCATGTGACTTTAGGTACTCTGTAGAAAAAATGTCATGTCTATTTTTATGTATTTTTTCCCCAACCACTGCAGTGCTCCTCCTGCATTAGTTGAACTCTCCTGGAAGCCCAACAGCAGCCGCCATGACGGAATTCTGGTTGATCTCTGCGCCAGGTGAGAAGACGTGTCAGCAGACATGGGACAAGCTGATGGTGGCCACCACGCGCACCAACAACCTCTCCACCAACACCAAGTTCAACATTCCCGACCTCAAGGTGAACAAAATGATCTCAAAACAAAGTCATTGTGGCTAACAGAGACAAGCTAACATAGCAGTCAACAACATCACACAGCACCAGGCTTGTTCCTGCCAGTATGTGTTGCTGTCTTTACCACAGCACAGGTGGCATTTGTCAAGCTGAAGTACTGATTTTAGTATCTGCGACAGGTGGGCACGCTGGACGTCCTGGTGGGTCTGTCCGACGAGCTGGCCAAGCTGGATACATTTGTGGAAAGGTGACCAAAGAAAATGGAGTGAAGGACCACTATCCATCCATCTACCATCCACACCACACCAAAAAACAATTTAGACTGATCTATTAACTCTTTCATTCCACGAGACGTACTTGTACGTCTTTTTAGAATTAGGCCCAGCCTACCAAGGACGTACTTGTACGTCTGTCTTTTTTTTTTTTTGCGTCATAGAGAGGAGGAGGGTCTGATGTAATCTGTGAATGAGAATAAGCCGTTTGCATTGTAAATCATGTAAAAAAGCGACCAGTAGGCGGCAGTAGTGCCTCACGTGATTGAAATGCATGCTTTTACAAAAAGCTATTTTTCTCCATTTTTGCCCGGGAATCGCCATTTCCATCGAACTTAGCCATTTTGTAATGCCGATTGCTGAAGAAGGGAAAAAGATAGAAACTATTTTTTTTCTGCTGGAAGAAGAGAGTCCAAACTTTATTTTGGTAGGCTCCACGTTTATATAGCATTCGAACCAAATATTCTGTGGGCCTTGCAAGATCAGTCAAAATTCAGTAAAACGCTCCAGGGGGTTGCTCCAGTGAAAATGGCTGCGATTGAATGAGTTAATCATGACCGTGCATGTTTTTGGAATGTGGGAGGAACCTGGACTGGCTCTTTATTTATTTGTGTGAATGCAGTGTGGTGAAGAAGGTGGCTCAGTACATGGCCGACGTTCTGGAGGACAGCCGGGACAAAGTTCAGGAGAACCTGCTGGCCAACGGACGTAAGACATTGCTCCCCTCGTCCCTGCTTCTTCTTCTTCTCAAAGCACTCGTCGATGGTGTCTTATTGTCATTGGACAGTGGACCTGGTCACGTACATCACCAGATTCCAGTGGGACATGGCCAAGTATCCCATCAAACAGTCGCTGAAGAACATCTCCGAGATCGTCTCCAAGGTGGGTTGGAGAATTTGGATGCTTTGCCTTAGTTGCTCATTGGCATCTCTTCTTTATCCTCTGTGAAGAAGGACTGATATTACTGTGGCCTACTGAGTCAATTCTGTATGTCTTTGTTATACTCCCCCCTGGTGGCCAAAGTCCTACACACCAGAAAACGGTTTAATTCTTGAACATCTATGATGTATAATTTTATTCATCACAAGTATGGATTATTGGCATTTCATCAGTTTCTATTCTTTGTGACTTTCCAGCAAGCAACGCAGATTGACAATGACCTGAAGGCCCGAGCATTGGCCTATAACAACCTGAAGGGGAACCTGCAGAACCTAGAGCGGAAGAACGCGTGAGTGTTTCTTCCGTTAGTTTGTTTGCCTTTTGCGAATGTTGCAGCTAAACCGTAAAGCGCTTTTGACCTCCACCAGGGGGAGCCTGCTAACCAGGAGTCTGGCCGACATTGTGAAGAAAGATGACTTTGTGCTAGACTCGGAGTACCTGGTCACCATGCTGGTGGTTGTTCCCAAGTAGGTTGCAGGTGTTCGAAATTGGATAGAACTGAGTTTAAATTGTACGGGAACTCAAAATAGGCATATCTCAAATCATCTTTTTTTTTGTGCTGGAATCAGGACGAGCTTTGTAGACTGGCAGAAGACGTACGAAACCCTGGCGGAGATGGTGGTGCCGCGTTCCACTAAGTAGACGCTCCACCCGTGCAGACACGTTTCATTGTCGAGCGCTCCTCGCAATCAGCGTGAAGAGCGAAGACGTCGACTCCTGCGTTAGCTCGCCATGCTAACCGGCCTCGTCTCTCTGCAGGTTGCTGTTTGAGGACAACGACAGTGGCCTGTTCAGCGTCACGCTCTTCCGGAAGGCCGTGGATGACTTCAAGCACAAGGCCAGGGAAAACAAGTAAGTGTGCAAAATCAACTCATCAATGAAGGTACGGTAATTTACTTACCGTATTTTCCAGACTACAAGTCGCTCCTTAGTGTAAGTAGCACCAGCCATAAAATGCATAATAATGAAGAAAAAAAACATACATAAGTCGCACTGGAGTATAAATCACATTTTGGGGGGAAATTTATGTGATAAAATCCAATCCCAAGAACAGACATGTCATCTTGAAAGGCAAATAAAAATAAAAATAGAGAACAACAGGCTGAATAAGTATGTTACAAGCTAACGTTACATGACGCATAAACAACGAAAGTGCCTGGTATGTTCACGTAACATATTAAGACTTATTCAGATAACTATTGCATAAAGAACATGCTAACAAGTTTACCAAACCATCAGTGTCTCTCCAAATCACTAAATCCAATGAAATCTTCATCCTCGGTGTCTGTCTGAAACAAGTCTGCCAACTCTGGAGGTAGAAGCTGTGGCGCTTCCGATTCTACATCGCTTACGTCACGCATTGTCGACTTATCACACAGGCATAGAGCGCCCTCTTGTGGTTTAGTGTGAAAATAACACGTGAAATGATATAATATTGTGCTAATAATTTCACACATACGTCGCACCAGAGTATAAATCGCACCCCCGGCCAAACTATGAAAAAAACTGTGACTTGTAATCCGAAAAATACGGTAGTTGTGGGAAAGGAGAGCTATCGATTTCTCACAAGTGTCTGTCAGTGACAAAGCAAAATGTTGACATTTTGGCTTGAATGTGATTCTTTTTTTTTTCTTTATCTCCATAATAGATAGAAAATTTTCAATTCTGAATATTTTCAAATTCGCCCACTTTAACTTGCCATGGAAATTTCGAGTCTACTTTCCAGGGATTCGCCGTAAATTTTCCACCCAGGTCGCAAAAATGCCAGACGAAATGATGTGAACGTGCGTTGTTGTGTTCAGGTTCACGGTGCGCGACTTTCAGTACAACGAGGAAGAGATGAAGGCCGACAAGGAGGAGATGACGCGCTTGTCCACCGACAAAAAGAAGCAGTTTGTATGTTGTCCACACGCACACGCACACGCACGCTCGTGGCCCTTCACCGTTCCCGTTGTGGTCCATTTTAGGGTCCTCTGGTGCGGTGGCTCAAAGTCAACTTCAGTGAAGCCTTCATCGCGTGGATCCACATCAAAGCGCTGCGTGTCTTTGTGGAGTCGGTCCTGAGGTGAGCCATTGAAAAATATCCACTTTTTTATATTGACTGGCTATCTTTTAAACTTTGCATCCAGAACAGTCATTTTAACCCTTTCAGGGACAACGGTTACCACAGTGAACAGCTTATCATGTGATCAAGTTACAGGGTGCATGAAAGGGTTAATATGGACCAAATACTAATCCATACTGAATAAAAGATATCCTGTACATGTAATGGCTCAACAACACCACGAATGAACAAAACACGCTAAAAAAAAAAAGTGGAAATGTTTTTGTTGTACACAGGTACGGGCTTCCGGTGAACTTCCAGGCCATGCTGCTGCAGCCCAACAAGAAGAACATGAAGAAGTTGCGGGAGGTTCTGTACGACCTGTACAAGCACCTGGACAGCAGCGCCGCCATCATCGACGTGAGCCGAACAACGGCATCGATGAACACTTTGCGCAAACTTGATTCACCTTTCACCAAACCGTCCGTCCCCTTCTTTTCCAAAGCGCGCGCTTGCGTCGCCATGCCGACAGCCGGTGTCAAAACGTCATTTGGAATTTTATAAGAAGTCTGCCATTTTGTTTAGAAGCAGACATTTTGCGAGTTAGTTTGATTTCATTCCAAATTTGCAAAGTTAGAGAAAAAAAAATCAGCCTTAGATACCAGTTCCACAAATCAACACGAAATTTTGTGACGTCCATCATGACAGGAAACACACAAAAAAGGCTTCTGGACTCGCGGTGAAAATTTAATAGGAAGTCAGCCACTTTGGGTGAGTTTCAGGGCTCACAGCTTGATTTTATTTTTTATTTTTTTGTCCCTCACAGGCCTCCATGGACATCCCCGGTCTGAACCTGAGCCAGCAGGAGTACTACCCGTACGTTTACTACAAGATCGACTGCAACCTGCTCGACTTCAAAGTTTAGACGCGCCGTTGTCATCGCAACGGTTTTACATTCTTCCCCCCCCACCCCTCCGTTTTTCCCCTCGTCTTAATCTCAATTTTTGTTCCCGTTCCATTCCGCTTTCAAAAGTCAAGGAGGATCGATTCAAAGTGATGAAAGGGGTGGCTGGACATGCCCATCTGCTATCCAAAGGCATTGATAATCCTTCATTTATATTGTCACAAGTGTCGTCCGACTGGTACACAAATGGAGATGTATATGATAAATATATTATTTATTTTAAGTCTCTAAACAGTCAGTGAAGATTTTATTTGACAGTGATGTGAGTTCTTAACGTGTTTGTTTCAAGTTAGATGTTGATCATCCCCCACGTTAAAGATGCACTCTATTTGCTGACTGTGCGCTTCTGTTAATTCTGTATTGATCCTTTGCTCGCTACTGTAATGCTGCCCCGATGTAAACATATTTAAAAAGAAAGCAAATAATAAATGTGAAAACAATGATTGTCGTGAAAGGCAAACTGACTGCTCAATTTAAAAAAAAACATTTGCAAGATGAAAATCAACAATAATGCAAGCAAACACAAATACTACACTACCAAAGAAGCACATGAATGGGTAAATGTTTATTGGAGTCAATAAGTAATTCGTTGGAATCTGTAGTTTAATCTTATGAATTGATTATTTTATATCTATCTATCTATATATATCACCTGTATAAGTGTACTGTATTTAATAAATCTGGCCATAGGATCTTGAAGGATGTACTTAATCATTTGACCTAAGCATTGTCAGGGTGTACCTAATAAAATGGCCTTAGCATGAGCTTTTTAGGGGCTGTTGCTAATAATATGTGCAGAACGTGATATATGAACGTGCCCAATAACTTGACCGCAGTGTTAATCTTTAAAGGGTGTGCCTAACAATTTGACCGGAGGAATATCGTCGTCGCGGGTGTGCCTAATCGTTTGGCCAAATCATAACCACTGCGCCCATCCCCGCATTCGAAGTCTCACTTTGTCAAGTGTTCCCAATGTTCTGTCCAGAAAACTCTTACGATGACGACGGCGACGACATTGACGAGCCGAGCACTCGGCCAATCAGCGTCGCCAGGTAGACTCGACCCCACCCCCTGTCCCTCGATCCCTCCTTCGTTCGGATGACGCACGTCGTGTGGTCAGACGGGTCAGCCGATGCTCTCAGAGGGACCAGCATCACCGGCACGGCAGCAAGAGTGAGCCCAGCCTCCCCCGAGCGCTTCCGCGACGGCGTCATGAAGCACGAAGGTTCCGGCAGGATGAGCGCGAGGACGTAAGTGGGCCCAGGCCGCCTTTGGGCGCACCTGTGGCTGATGATGGGCTGCGGGGGGAGCAGGGCGGACGCGATAATCGAGCCGAGGTACCACGAGAGCTGGACCAGAGACACCGAGTCGACGTGGCTCACCAACACCGATGTGGAGGCTCCACTGTCGGTCGGCAACAGTAAGAACGACGCCTCCACACCCAGACCCAACCCGCGTTTTTTCTTTTCTTTTTCGGCCGCTACTAAAATCTTGTGAAAAGCAGTGGTGTGCAACCTTAGGCACATGGGCCGCATATGGCCCTTTCACTGTATTTGCCATTCACAGTATGAAGAGTTTTTGAGGACGAGTACAATGCAGGCAAAAAGTGAGAAGAGAGGACCTTGACACCACTCACATTTTTCTAGGCTTTCATCCAATTAAATCATTCATTTAGAGTAGCGAGTGTGCCAAGTAAATTGTAAATGTGCTGTTACTGATATAGCACTTTTCTACCTTTGGTACTCAAAGCGCTTTACATTGTTTTTCTCATTTACCTACTGATGGCACAGCATCAGGAGCAAGTGGGGGCGGGGGGGGGGGGTCAATATGGTGCTC
Source organism: Hippocampus guttulatus (assembly GCF_054856545.1). Lineage (NCBI taxonomy): Eukaryota > Metazoa > Chordata > Actinopteri > Syngnathiformes > Syngnathidae > Hippocampus > Hippocampus guttulatus. Next base: position 9,579,293 of record NC_141278.1, read on the forward strand.
AAGGACAACAAGTTTGAAATGGCTGTGGTTCGAACTCTCAACCTCTGGTGAAAAAGTACACATTTTACTGTGTATGTATTTTTTATTTTATGATGTTATTTTTATTTTTTCTGGGGTGAAATCCTTTGTTCAAATAGCTTCGCAAGTGGATCAAGAGGGCGTTTATGAGACAGGAAAGCACTGAATAAGCAAGAAATATTTGAAATGTTTTGATTTTTTTCAACCAATTCAAATGTCTTATGAGAGAAGGTTTGCAAGTGTAGCGAGCGGTGATATGCGCGAGGCCGGCAAACGGTGGAAGAAACTTTCTCCTCTGTTGATCTGGCAGTTAATTGTTGTCGGCAGGTAAGGCGTTCGAGGCGGGCCTGCGTGAGAAGAGGATGGTGACCACAGGCACGCAGTGTGGCAAGCAGACCCTCACCAACAACACCAGCGCAGCCTGCAACCATCATAGGAGACCCAGGGGCTCGTTCAGTGACGAAAGACTTTCGGTCATGCCGCATTCCATTTGCACACTAAAACCAAACATGATTTTCTTTGCCAAGGGCTAATTTAGCCTATGGCTCTGATTATACTGCAGTTGTGCCTTAAGGCAACAATAACAGAAAAAGAGCAGCAGAAATAAGGTGTTTTTTGTTAATCAGCCAATCAGTTGAATAACTGTTTAAAATAAATGAAAGTATAATGTAATGAATTTTAGTTTAATTACAATTTAAACAGATGTAATTTCATATGGGTATAAAATACTGTCATCTAAAGGCTGCACATTAATTAGCTGGTCTAACAAAAGCAGATTGAACAATATGAGTACCAAGATTGACCCTTGGGGCACTCCATAGGTTAGCTTTTTGGTCAAAGACACCCCAAACAGTTTCAACAAAGTACGTCCTGTCCTCTTGGCAGGATTTGAAGTCTAGAGCAGTTCCAAGAATTCCCACACAGTGTTCTAACTTATTAAATATTTTAAAAAATTCCACTTTATGGAATGGGCATTTTGTCTGCATTTTCTTTATGGACTACGGAGAAACTTAAGACTGAATTAATGTTCAAACTTTTACATATCATTTTAAGAGGTAATCTCTGTGTGCAATGTTCTGAACTCTCTTTTCCATGAATTTCCCAGCACGCCAGTCGCGACTCCAAGTGCAAGACCTCCAAGAAGACCGGCGCTTTGAGCAAGGACATGCAGTCCATCGGTGGCGGTGGCGACGATGATGAGTCCTGCAATGCGTGCGACGAGACGTGAACGCCACCCGGAGCTGCGCCGCTGAAACGACCTAGTCGGCCCAGCCCCAGGGCTCATTCGGAGTCGATGTTTCCGAAAGCGCTGCAACGCACCCCCCAGAAGAGTTTGGGATGCTGCCATCTTTGTGCCCACCCACCACCTGTCCCCCCTCCTCTTGCATGCCAAAGCAAAGTTGGCGCTCAGGGAGCGGATCACTGTGCCACAGCGCTACAATCGGCTTCACTTCTTCTCTGTGCACACGCGCTCCCGTTTCAGAGTGCATCAATTGACTTTGATTGTTTTTTTTTCTTCAAAAGAAACCAGAAGTGCTGTTTTGTAGAGAGTCTCTGCAAGATGTTGAAAAACACCCGCACGTGCCTACGCTGTTTGACGCTTTTGTTGGTCATTGGAGTGCTGTGTCACTCGTGCAGAAACCCATACATGACATGGGAGGAAAAATATACTCATTCTTGCATGTGACATGCTAATTTGTACATGAAAAACACTGATTTCTGTGTACAAAATACCACAAATATACAAAAACTAGTCATTTATGCGCACAAAATACTACAAAAATGAACTGGTCGGCAGCCAAACACTAATTTATATTGACAGAATACTCCTTGAACAAAAATACAAACAATGCGATGCAATTAGTGCTTATGAAATAATAATTTGTATGAACAAAGGACTAGTTATGCACACAAATCAGAAAAATAAATAAAAATACAGATTGATATGATCTAATTTTGTGAGCTCAAAATACTTTCTGGCCAGGAAATATGAAAAAAATACTTATTCGTGCACACCAAAAATAATTTGTGTGCACTAAATAATTATGCTACAAAATCACACCTCCCAAAAAATTGTGCTCATAAATTACTAACTTGGGCGGATGAAATGCTATCTTGTGTGCACAAAATACTACAAAAATACAAGTCAATACAAATTAATGTCCATGGAATACTAATTTGTGCATGTGAGATGCTAATTTGTCCACCTGAAATGGAACAAAAATTTGAAAAATAATTTGTGCGCACAAAAACATGCATTTTAATGTCGTGTCTGAGGCTGCGCACTCATTTGCTTGTCCAAAAACCGCGAAAAAAGCTGTCTTTGTCAGTAAAACAAACCAGTTTGCGCAAACGCCATGTGCCATGTGCTGAATGGCCATCAGAGAGCGTTGTTGAGTAAGCAAATCCAAGTGATGCTTTGAATTTAATTCGGACGTTTATTAATAAAACGTGGAAAGAAAAAAAAACATGACATGTGTTATCCATCACGAATCTACTGTAAGAATTTAAATAGCACAAGAAAACCCCAAATATTGTCTAAAATTGTATGTTAGATTTCTATCATGTCACAAAATTGTTCCGCAGTTAAGAATTTGTATAGTAAGCAGCATCATTGACACCCTTTTTGGTTTGTGTCTCTTTTGGTCCTTGGATATTACGTTTGGAAGCGGATATTAAAAATAGAAAAGCGACTGGTTAGTTGATTTTTGGTTTAAACGTGGAAACCCTCAAATTTAATCACAGCTTGATATCCTAGATTATTTTCAAGTTTTAGTTTTACAACGAAAATAGAATATAGTCCGAGACACAAATGTAAAAAAACGAGTCGTCCCTTCCCGGAAGTTGATACTGACAGCATTTCCCCTACTGACCAAGAGATGGCGACAGTATGTAAAGAGAGCCAGAATGACGTACTTTATGGTATGTGATTCATTTTTATTTTTGTGGCGTAAAATGGAAGGACCAATTTCCAGGGTAGACTAAAGATGTCATCATGAAAAGGTCACCCGGTGGCGCTAACAGAAGAAGGATGGTTACTGACCGTATGACGTCACAGATACTTACGTTTGCTCGGTGGCGTCCGGTTTTAAAAATGCAGGGTAAAATATGCAACACTCTTTTAAAAAAAGTTATATTTTATTATAGTTATTATAGTTTAATATAGTCTATTATAGTTTGACAACAAATATATAAAATTGTGTATATTAAAAAAAGAAATCTCGTCAAAATGGAATACCGAGGCAGCGCCTTTGTTACACCATCCGGCCAGAGGGGCGCTATAGTCACTCGCCCTATTGCGACAAGCGAAAAAGACACTCCGGAAGAAAAGGTCCCTGTGCGCAGCACGTTTTATTCATTGCCTTGATGAATGTTTTGACGCTCATTTGGTCAAATTTCAAGATTTAAATCATATATTGGATACAACTTTATTGTCAGATGTGCTGTGTTTGTAACATACATGTAATCTTATGAAGATCTTCGTGTAGCCTACTAAAAACCAAATCGTTAATCATGGACGAAGGCGATGTCGAGACGCCGGAGGAGCTGTTACTAAAGCAGCATCGTAGGGAGAAGAAGGACCTGCAAGGTATATTTTCGATCATCTTTCGTGTTGTCAAGTCAAAATTAGTTATATAGCCCTTAATCACCAACATTCCCTACGGGCTTCACATGCCCTCAGTTAACAAATATTAACGACATTCCCTGATCTTAACCGACAGGAAGGCAAGGACAAAAAGGTTTACGTACTAGGTGTTCATTTAACAATCTTTGTATGGTGCTGATAGGACGAGACTGCACAATAGCTACATGATTAAAAACGGTGCATATTATTAAATTAATACCCGAATGACAATATCAAATTACAAACTGAACATGACGTAGTAAAGGCAGAATGTTGTATTTTACAGCCTAAACCAATATTTTCCATGCTCACTTTGCAGTCAGCTGACTGAACTTTTTGTTTTTTGACAGCCAAGATCCAGAGCATGAAAAACAGCGTTCCCAAAAACGACAAGAAAAGGCGGAAGCAGATGACGGAAGAAATCGCGAAGATGGAGGCCGAGCTAGATCACAAGCATGACGAGGAGCTGCGGCAACTCGTGTCTACGTCTGACACACAGGTACGGCACTAATCCACTTCTTTCAATTCACTTTCATCCACCACGGATCTCCTTTGAAGGTGGAGGAGGCAGTAAATGGAGTGGAGGGGCTGACGGTTGAAGAGCAACCTCGTGTCACCAAAGCCCAGAAGAGAAGGGTGAGCTCCAAATTCAAGCGCTCACAACAACTGGAGCTCCAGTATCCTTTACTGAGCTATGCTTCCAGAACAAGAAGGCTGCCCAGGAACGGGAACGCGAGAACAGGATCGCCGAGGCCGAAGTGCAAAACCTGCAGGGCGAGCGCCACCTCGAGGGCGTCAAGCTGGCAGAGAAACTGTCATCGCGCGGGCTTCAGATCAAGGAGATTTCCTCCGATGGCCACTGCATGTACCGCGCCATCCAGGACCAGCTGGTGCGACGAGATGAGGTACAAATGTACACTGATGATTTTCTGTCTAGATGAATACAAGCCTCCACCCGTCTGCAGTCGAGACAACACCCGCGTTCTGTTGTGTTCTATCAAAGTCCGAGTTGAGCGTGAAGGAGCTGCGGTGTCGGACGGCGGCGTACATGCGGGGCCACGCAGACGATTTCCTGCCGTTCCTCAGCAACCCCGACACGGGCGACGTGTACACAGCGGGTACCCAAAAGCGCAGCACGTTAACATGATTCGTCAATTACTTTCATCCATCCTGAAAATCGTAATGTGTGGGTTGTTTCGCAGAGGGCTTTGAGAAATACTGTAACGACGTGGAGCACACGGCGGCATGGGGCGGACAGCTGGAAGTGAGTCTTGAACCTAGCAAATGTATTATTATTATTGTCTGAGTCAAATTTTCAGGTATTTTTTTATTCATTGCCGATCAGGCAAAAAGCTTGCTAGGATTCATAGTTGCTTGTGTCAATTAATACTGCAGCTGCAACATTTTTATTTTTTTATGAAATGAATCTTATGTTTAAAAAAAAAACAAAAAGTTGCGTTAATTGATTTTTATGTTTCTGGTCATTAATTGATGGCAGTGACCGAAGATATATTTGGAAAATAATTTGATTTGAACAAAGACTTTGTTTGCAATAAGCAGCAGCGGACCAACCGAGTCAGTTATTTTATATAACTGTAAAATTAGACCCCAAAAAAATGAGACCGTGGCAAAAAGCTGTGAAATAACAGCTCAACAACTGCAAATTTGTTTTACCGGTATTTGTATATGTTCAACAAATACTATACTATTTAGAATGTGTTCAAATTTTTTTTTAAAACAATTTAGTATTTTTAATTAGAGCTGTCAGTTTAGCGCGTTATTATCGGCATTCGTGTAAATGAATTTTAACGTGATTAAATTTTTTCTCGCGAGATTAACGCGGCACACGTCAAAGCGGATTTTACGTTGCTCTATAAATAAACCGGAAACAAAACAACAAGTGCGCTGCAGAAGTCCACGCCCATGTCTGTTTTGCCAGCCACGGCAGTGCGAGACACCGAAAACAGATACTTGGAGTTTATGAATGGAAAGTTTACTTTTAAAAAGTTGCCAGATTGTTCCACTGACAAGACCAAAGTTACCTGTATGTTTTGCAGTCGTAAACTGAGCTATCATCATAGCACGTCGAGTCTGAAATACCACTTAATGGCCAAGCACTCAGCTGATGTGAGTACTCCCACACCACGTCTAAGACAGACGGGTATGGATCATTTCAAAGCGAAGAAAATGGATGACGCGACTAAGAACACATTTGCTGAAGCCATAGCTAAATGTATGGCTTCTGCACGCAAGCCTGTCAACATGTCCACCGCTAGAGCTAGTTTCGGTGGAGCTCCTCTGTGTTCGTCTGACAGTGACAGTGCGCTGAGGCACGTCGAGAGTTCAGCGGTGCAGTCGGAGCGACCACGCTGAAAATAAAACGTCTCCAACCAAGTGTAGTCATCCGAAATGATGTCTACACAAAACCATAGAGAGACTTCCGCGCAAGAAGGACCAACAGAATCAACATAGCCTGACTGCTGTGTTCAAAGCAAACTTGAGAAAAACGAAATATGCAATCATGGCTTAAATCCACGATAGGCTGAGTACCAGTTTACCTTAGATATGTGCACTTTATAATTTGAAAGTGCTCTCTAAATACAGTTGAGTTGTTTTGATTCCCTAAAAAGAGCTGTTATAGGAGCTGTTGTGCGGCAAAATATTTTTTTCACACTTGTTGATAGACAGTAATATTGTGTGAGAGATTATGTGTGAATAACTGCGCCAAGTGAAAAATGTTCATGTAAAATTGAAAATCGAAATTGTTGTTTCAGCAAATATTTGCATTTTGCACATAGAAAACGGATCCATGATTTCATGTTGATGAGAGCATTAAAACGGGAAAAAATAGGACAAAAAAATAAAAGGAAATTCAGCAACGATAAAAAATGTGTGAGTAATCACGATTAATTGTGTGTTCATTTGAGTTAATTGACGGTTGCATTTTTAATTCGATTAAATATTTTAATATATATTTAATATTTAACTGAATGCCCCCCCCCAAAAAAAACATTTTGTACATACTGTACTACGGGTTATTTCTATTTGGGACTTAAAGTCTTAGGGCATCAACATATTTGTTGTTTGTCGCTCAACCCTTTGTGGAGTATAACGTCTCATTGAATATTTAAAGTTTGACATCCCGACCACTCGACAAAGCTATATCGGAGGATTAAAACACACAAATTCTTACCAGGACATCGAGAAAAAAAAAAGGGGGCGGGTAGCATATGTGAGCATATTGGTCGCGCTATCGAGACCTGCTTAAGTACATCTTATGGTCCGAATCCCTCATTATCTGTGACCAGCTGCAAGCACTGAGCAGAGTCCTGCGGTGTCCCATTGAAGTCATCCAGGCCGATTCACCGCCCATCAGCATTGGCGAGGAGCACGCCGGCGACCTCATCACCCTCATGTGAGTTCTTTATTCAAAGAAATATATCCCCCCCCCCCCCCCTTCACATCTGTTTTTATGTATGGCTTTGCAGCTACATGCGTCACGCTTACGGCCTGGGAGAGCACTACAATTCCGTGGAGCAGCTCAAGGAGCCGGCCGACAACAAACGAGCCGAGTGCGAAAGGACAGAAGGCTGAAGAAATCGGAGCGGTAGCTGGGAAAAAGATGAAAGGAATGGAGGAGGGCGAGAAGGCTGACGGCAAAGAGGAATCAAGGATAGGAGGAAGCTGGACGGACGGATGGAAGGAGGCTCACTGTCACCTATACTTGGATTTTAAACCCGACTCCGAAAGATTAGGATCCCCCCACCCCCTTTACTAAATCGAGGCTGCATTGTATGCACCGCCCTTGTGAGACATTCAAATTGCTGTGATGATCTGAAATTGAAATGTCATGCCCCCCCCCCCCCCCCCCAAAAAAAAATCAGCAAGGGTAGTTGGCTCAATGCCCATTGATGAACATTTGAGCCTTGGCGGAGGCCATCAAGACATTCAAGCATTGCTTAAGGCAACAAAAGAGTCTGCGGGCACTTGATGTCCCTCCCGGTTGGTTCAATGGTTGTATGATCAGAGATGAAAGTGGATTTTCCTGAAAATTCCGGAGGAAAAAAAAAATATATATGTACACACGCACCTGGCCGATCACGCATGAATTAGTTTACACAAAAACGCTATTCAAATACTCGACATTCAATGATTAATCGTCCTTTTGTGTACGCACGTGCACCCTTTGTGGCTTCCGTTCTCGCCGAAATTTCGAAATCTCCGAGATATGCCGAGGCCATGAGAATGCGAGGCGAGGGTATTACTGTTGTGGCGACGCCATTCGAGCCAACCGCGCCTCAGCAGTAGATAGTCCGCTGCTCTCTGCTGTGCGTGCGTCAGCGCCAACATGTACGCAAGCGCGTCTTTTGATTTCAACCAATCGGCGCCGGCGCAACCGACGTCACACGCGACAACAGCTAAGCTAACCGAAATGACACTCAAAGTCGGACGGGCACGTTTTTCTGCCAATCTGTGCATTTCCCTTTTTGTCCAAATATATTTTTTACGACAACTGTCTTGTCCACGGCGTCTTTTATTCGTTCCACCGGGGTTTAGCAAGTGTGTTTATAAAGAGACGAAAATCTCTTTACTGTTACCAGTGTTAGTGCCTCAACATGGCTACGCTCGTGAAAGCAAAACAACGAACTCAAACGCGTGTTCATTCGGTGTTGTCAACTAATATCTGGATTAATTTTAGGCAATTCTTCCTCAATTCTCCGGAGAAATTTTCATTAAAATTTAAAATTCCGGGAAAATCCGGAGGACTTTCATCTCTGTATGATCTATGAATAACTCTGCTGGTCTGTCCGATTTCCCTCCCAGCCTTCTAAAAATAGCAAGCAGGGAGAAATAGAGCAACAGTGACCAGCTATATGCTTTCCCTCCAGCTTTTCGTCCTCTTGGCTGTCATGTGACTTTATCAGGCGGTCACCTGCAAAAAAAGTAAAAAATGGGAGTTGGGGGGGTGGGACAGCACCAAATCCTGCCGTCAGCCTGCCTTTTCAACGTATATTTGACATGCCTGTTTGGATGCTGAACATTTCCGCTGTGCACCTGAGCTAAGCGGGCCACGGAAAAGTAAATTAAAAATAAAATCTTCAGTGTCTAAATTTTGTCCTCCACTTGCATCGTGCAAAACGCCATACATGGGCTCACCAAAGTATTTCTCGTCTTAAGCCGCTGTTCTCCGCAGGCAGCGTTTCTCAAATAGTGGGGCGCGCCCCACCATTTCAAGTATGAAGTATCCGGTTTGTATTGCAGCAAAGGGAATCAAAACTAATTTCATTGTATTTCAGTGCAGAAAGGGTTCTTTTTGGCAGCACCTCTGACTGTTCAATCACCAACATTTTCACAAGTGATGTGTCAGTCGCGAACGAGCCGGTACAAAGAGCCTCTTTGAAGCGAACGATGAGCCGTTTTTAGATGAAAAAAACGACAATGTATAATAAGGCGTTTTTTGACGAAAAAAATGACCGTGTGTAGTAAGGCGTTTTTCGACGAAAAAAACGACCATGAATAGTAAGGCGTTTTGAGCCGAAAAAAAAGGACCACGTATATAGTAAGGCGTTTTTAGCTGAAAAAAACTACCCTGTATACTAATGCATTTTTCGACGAAGAAAAACGACCATGTATAGAAAGGCGTTTTTAGCCGAAAAAAAATGACCACATACAGTAAGGCATTTTTAGCTGAAAAGAACGACCGTGTATAGTAAGGCGTTTTTAGCCGAAAGTAATGACCATGTGTAGGAAGGTGTTTTTAGACGAAAAAAACGACCATGTATAGTAAGCCGTTTTTAGACGAAAAAAACGACATAGTATAGTAAGCCGTTTTTAGACGAAAAAAATCCACCATGTATAGTAAGGCGTTTTTAGCACACTGGACGGGGTTTGAACCCGCGCTGCCTGGACGGAAAGCCAGCGTGTATACTTCTACACTACCAGTGACTGTGAGTTTCTTTGCATGATAGGCATATTTGACATGCACTCTGGAGGGTTTGCAGGAAAATAACTGTTTGGTGTTGTTTTTCGTACGTCACTGAGCTGGGTTTGAACTGGAGTTGCGTGGACGGAACGCCGGCGTTTATTCCACTACACCACCAGTGACTTTGATTTGTTCTGCACGATAGGCATATTTGACATGCACTTTGGAGGGTTTGCAGGAAGATTACGATGTTTTTTTTCGGGCGAAAAACACCTTACTTTACATGGTCGTTTTTTTCGGGCTAAAAACGCCTTACTATACATAGTCGTTTTTTTCGTCTAAAAAATGGTCGTTTTTTTTTTCGTCTAAAAATGCATTAGTATACAGGGTCGTTTTTTTGGCTAAAAACGCCTTACTATATGGTCGTTTTTTTCGGGCTAAAAACGCCTTACTATACATGGTCGTTTTTTTTTCGTCGAAAAATGCATTAGTATACAGGGTCGTTTTTTTGGCTAAAAACGCCTTACTATTATACATGGTGGTTTTTTTCGTCTAAAAACGCCTTACTATACATGGTCGTTTTTTTGGTCGTTTTTTTTCGCTCAAAAACGCCTTACTATATATACATGGTCGTTACACAAAGGAGTGCCAGAGTGGGAATCGAACTCCGCACCTCTCGGCTGTGAAGCTGACGCACTAACCCAGGGGTCGGCAACCCAAAATGTTAAAAGAGCCATATAGGACAAAAAAACAAAAACAAAAATGTCTGGAGCCGTAAAAAAATAAAAGCTTTCTATAAAACTTACAATGAAGATAACACATGCTGTATGTATGTAGGAGACTGGACTGTCTCAGAATTGTTTGTTATCCATTCCTTTGTTGTGTGTTCACAAACACCCCCATAGAATTCATTTTGTAATTTCCTCGCTTGTTTTTTTTATTTTGGTGCATTATTTTCGCTTTTCTTTGTGTCAGTGAAGTGATCATGAATTTCCGTTTTTCAGAGGCTGTCTTTGAACGCCTCTCGAGTCGAACGAAAAGAGAGAAGGCACGTGTCTGTCGAGACTGTTAAAAGCATAAATAAAGTGTACGTTTAAAAAAAAAACACCACATCTCTCCTTTTTCGGAGCTGCAACGTGTATCTATATCTATTTGAGCTATATTAGCCTACTATCAAAATCTTTTCCCATTTTCAAAATTTTTTATAAAGCTCCAGGGAGCCACTAGATGTCGCTAAAGAGCCGCATGCGGCTCTGGAGCCGCGTGTTGCCGACCCCCGCACTAAGCAGTCGACCACCGGTGCTAAGTATAACTGCGCACGCTGAATAGCTAAAAAAAATATGCTCCATTGCTCATCATGCTGCGAGTATGCAAAAATAAACTTTATTGCAACCTGTAAAGAGCAAAGCAACCAGTGCCACCGACAGTGCAGTCACACAGACGACATAGAAATGACGCCATCTACAGACACGCATCCTCGCCTGCAACTGTTCGTCCAAACGTCGCGGGGTTCATTTCACTTGTCACTCCCCCCCCCCCCAAAAAAACAGCTGAAGAGCGAGAAAATACTGTCATGCTTATTTTGCGCATATCAAATTGAAACAAAGCACAGGGGAACAAAATGATCTCGAAAGTTCACACATTTACAAATGACATTATACAAAATACTTTTTTTTTTTTTTTTTTTAAATAGGAGCACTTGTTTCCAGGGAGCATTATGGCTTTTCAAGCAGGAGTTTTGTTTTGATTGTGCTTTCCTCGTCGGGCCAAAATGGAAGTCCAAGTTGAACATACATTCTCATTTCAAAAACAAAAATTTGTTATGGTCAGAATAAATCTCCGCAGTCATTAAGTGAATAGCTTTGTTATTTGTTAAGGAATATAAAGCGCCATCGCCACAATAATCATCTAATATTAAAAAAAATAATACTCAAATTAAATCAATAGAGGACATATTCTTTAATATTTTTAAAAAGTAAAGCACCAGATTAAGTACAGAACAAACGTAGAATCCATACACACCAAGTCCTCCGCACGTAACGCAGCGGGAGAAAATATTAATGCGAAGAATAAATAAAAATCACATTTCCATATAGAATTGCACTTGGAAAACGACACATATTGAAGAGGACCAAATCAAGTCACCCGCCACGCGGCGCCTTGCATTTTCCTGCACAAAAAAAAAAAAACCCCGAACGCATTGCAAGTCCGCACGTAACACTTTACAAACTTAAATATACAGACTGGCCGCGTGTTTACAAGTGCAAAATTGTGGTATCGAGAAAAAAAACAAAACAGTTGAGCTTTTACAGCCACAAGTGAAGACGTGAGCAAGTCGCGAGTGCCGTGTCCAGTGAACGATTGTGCTTTTCCAGTTGAACCCCAAAATATTCTTGTGGTTGTGTGCGCATGTTGTGGTGTGCAGAGATTCAGTTCACGAGATGTTAATTATCCCCCCCCCCCTCGTCCTGCCGTCTTAGAAGGCGGTGGTGACGGCGCTTCCCCGCCAAGTGCCCAAGCGAATCATTTCCCCCGGCACCGTGTCCAGTTGCTCGTAGGCCAGACGACCCTCCTCACCTGGATTGGGGGGGGGGGGGGGGGGGGAGAAGAAAAAAAGGTTTTAAAAACATTCACTGACAGCCATTTTACAGCATTTGGACTTTTGCAAGACCCAGAATATTGTGCTGAACGATTACGTGTCTCCCAAATGAAAGAATCGAGCCGACGGACTGACCGAACATGAGCAGCGTTTCGATGGCAACGTGTCGCAGCTCTTCGTCGGCTGAGTCGCACAGCGCCACCACAGCTCGGATGCTCTCCACTGCCTGCCCATCAAAAAAAAAAAAAAAAAGGAGGCACAATCTTTCAGGTTGCTGGGGCCAAATACGGGCAAGCAAAAATATTGGCGAGAGCCGTCCAGTAACCTGCAGGCAATTGAGCGCCGTACACGCCGCCCTCTGGCTGTGGACGCCCGCCTCCGACAGCGACTCGGTGTAACACTCCACCGCCTGGCGACGTGAAAACATTTTCGTGACGTTTACATCAACACATTATGGTTTGAAAACAAAACAAGAAAAAAAAAAGGAGATAATGTGAAAGGAAGCCACAAGTGACCTTGTTCCTAAAATGGGTGTGCGGCGCGGCGGCGGCGAGGTAATCGGCGGCCGCCTTGTTGACGGTTGCGTCATCGTGGAGGAGCAGTGAGGCCAGCGTCCTCAGGGTGGCGCTGTGAGGCCACAGGCCCCACGCTGGCACCTCCTCCAGAGGTGACGAGTCTCCGTTGCGCAACCTCTCTGCAAATGACTCTGGAAAAAAAAAATTGCTGTCATCGTTGCATTTTATTATACAATTGTAATAAAAAAAGAAATATTGATTTATTATCCAATTTTTTTTTCGACGTACACAAACGGGGGGGGGGGGGGGGGGGATAGGGATCTGTGACTCGGGCTCACCCTCGGCGGCCAAGTGCAGCAGGTGGGTCTCCATGTCGCGGACTTGACGTTGCGCCACGTACGCGTGGAACTGAAAAACGGTGACGACGTCCTGCCTCAGGCCGTTGCACTCGTGCAAGTCGTTTGCATCCACCATCTCGCGCACCACTAAAGGGATCACTGCAACGCAACAACGGGGACATAGGGGGGAAGTGACGGGGGGGGGGGGGCCCTTGGCATTTTTACACCAGCAAGTTTAAAAACAAAAAGTACATTTTGTAGAATGTTATTATTCCAAGAGCTTTTTTTTAAAGGCTCTATTCAAAGTATTTTTAAAGGTGTCAAAGTCAAGGCCTGGGGGCCAGATCTGGCCCCCCAAGTGATTTTATGTGGCCCGCAGGAGCAAATCATGTGTGTCGACGATCATGATTCTTGCTGAAATCTGGACCGAGATGTCAAATTGTTACGGGTAATAAATAACGTTGAGATTTTGCACCGGCCCGCCGAGGGAAGCCTCAACTCCGAAGTGGCCGACGACAAAAAATGAGTTTGACACCCCTGGTCTAAGGTACGAAAAGTTGTTTTTGAATATGAACAAATTTGTAGGGTGTTTTTTATTTTTTCAACATTGTCATTTCATGTGAAAGCAGGTTATCATTTTATGAAAACTAATTTCAAAGCTCGTAATTCTAATTTTGTGAGAAAAACGTCAAGGAAAAAAGTGCCAGCTTTAAAAGATGTTTTCAGTTGTTTTATAACCTTCAAAGTTTTTAAAAGGTTGTCTTTTTTTTTTTTTAGATAAATATTCTTAAAAATTGGTGCTCCTTTTGGATGAGTCTTCATTTAGCAAAAGTGGAAAATTATCTCCTTTACACCCCCCACCCCCCAGCGGTTGTCATTTACATTGGCAAGTTTACAAAAAGGTCAAAATTGTACACATTGTAAAAAGCGTCATTTGATCCATTTTTTCAAGTTTTCCAAGACCAGTGTAATGTGTCATCTTTGACGTGAACGTCATTCCCATTGTAAGGTTCAAAATCAGGATGTCTTCTCCCGCCCCCACAAAACAATTGTCAGCGTCATGAACAACAACTCAACATTTTGTAGCTCATCAGTAAAAGAAAAAGAAGAAAACCACGAAAGAACGTGGCCATAAGACACAAACGAGAACAAAATTGCGACCTGCTTGGCAACTCTGCGGGTATTTCTCCCTCAGCGTTCCCTGGTAGCGCCTCGTCATGTGACTGGCCACCCGGTCGAGCGCGGTGTGGAAGAGTCCCGCAGAGCCGCTGCACTCGGCCCACAGCGCCATCAGCCCGGCGCGCTCCGCCAGGCCCGGTGCCGCTGCAACGGAGACGGGAGCGTCAGGGCGCGGCGACAACGTGGCGGCAAACTCACCGGCGCGTGTGCGCGCGCGCACCTTGGGTGGGAGACGTGAGCGGCCCCGGGTGGTCCACGATGACCTCAGCCAGCCCCTCCACCAGCGCCGTCTGAGACGCCAACTTGAGGAGGAGGCCGCGACGGCGCCACGCGCTCACGCCGCCGCTCAAAACCTGCGCAAGCGGAAAAGTCCATTCGACGGCGTCACTCAAACTATTTCTTGATTTGAAATTGGAGCGGGTCGGCCCCAAAAATTGCATCGAGGCGCGTCTACGTGAGGTGGTCGGGCGTACCTGGACGAGTCGACAGCAGTAGCGCAGGTGCACGGCGAGGGCGGCGTCCAAGCTGTCGTTGGCGGTGGTGAGCGGCAGGGGGCTGCCGGCCACGCTGTTGCCGACCCCCGTGTCCTCCGTCAACGCCTCGCTCAGGTGGCCTCGCGCCTCCGCCTGCTGTCCTCTGTTCAAACGCAAAGTAAATAATGCGAAAACAAAAACCTAAAATGAGTAATTGGATGATTGACATATTTGAGAGAGCTTGCATCATTTCATCTTTCATCATTTCATCATTTCACTGTCTGATTTATTTTACGGAAATTTCTTGACACCGTATAAAAAATAATTGACATTTTCATCACTACAATTTATTGTGACGTATCTTTGCCAATTTTGGGGGATTGTGCAAAAGTTAATTTATGACACAGTGTATTATTTAGGGACTCTCTGTTAATGCGTTTCTATAATACCGTATTGGCCCGAATATAAGACGGTGTTTTTTTGCATTGAAATAAGACTGAAAAAGTGGGGGGTCGTCTTATATTTGGGGTCGAGACATTATACCCATTCGCGACGCTAGATGGCGCCAGATATCATTGAAGCGAATACTGAACATGACTCCCCAGGCCAAAGTCACGCAGAAGAAAAATAAAAAATAGCGGTAAGAAAGAAAAGAGAATAAAAGAAGAGATAACAGAAAATGGAGAAACGCAGCAACAATCTGGAGAAAAGTGGGTCGAAGATCGGCCAGGTTAACCGGCAGCTGAGAAGTTATGATGTCATTTACATTTCAAAAACCAGAAGCCATTCATTTACGAATGTGATTGCACTTTACATTTGAATGAGGCAAAATAACATACTTTTTCTCTCAAATATATTGTTATCATCATTTGTTTCAGATGTACTGTAATTATTTTCTGTATAAAAATGAATTTGATGTTCAAAAAGTCTTTTTTCAAACTTGAGTTTTGAAAAAGAGGGGGTCGTCTTATATTCGGGCCCATTGATCTCTGCATCTTCAATTTGTACAACTTATTGAACAGCGTAGCTTTTTAGTTGAATAAATTGAGGAATAGATTTATTTGTATACTTTGTGAATAATTTATGGAAAAAATTGCGATAATTTATGACATCAATTTATTTTATCTCTCAACCCTAAGTATATTTTCCTGAACAATTATTTTGGGGAGGAGTCATCTACTCAACAATTATTTTGGTTTGCTTGACTAATTTTCATTTGTACAATTTCTTTTTTTTACTGCAGATACATGGTTTCTATTTTTTATTCACTATGTAGTTTGATTCATTTCTTTTTATGGACACTTTTTATATTTCCTTAAATAATGAGTGGATGGTGCACTAATATACAGTACATCAAATAAAAAAGTGACAACTGTTTTGTTAATTGATTGATATTTGCAATTGTAACCTGTTGATGTTTGTGCATCAAAACAGGAGACCGAATCTGAACGTTTGAAGCTCACCCGATTCTGTTAGAATCGCTGTCGAATAGCGGCGACCTGTGCGGCGGCGGCGGCGCAGCCAGAACGACGGCGGCGGCGGCGGCAGCGTCGTCGCCAGTGTCGTCGTCGTCAAAATCGGACGTGTTCAGGAAGTCGAAACTCTCCAGCGCGCTTTCCACTGTCAGGCTGAGGCTGGACGAGCGGCTCCTGTGGCCCGGCAGGCGGCACTGAGGACGCCAAGTATTGGGTGGAGACATTCGGTGTGAGGGCGGCATTATTCAAAGGAGAGGGCGGGGCTAGCGAACATGAGCCGGTCACCTTCAAGAGGTCCTCCAGCCGCATGACTTCCTGCTCCAGGTCCTGCAGCTCTCGGCATCGGTGCGTCAGCGTCTCCAGCGTCAGCAGCAGGCCGTGGATGGCGTCCTCCAGGCCGCCCTCCGCCAGCAGCCCGTGGCCCACCTCCACGTTGCCGCCGCCCTCGTCGTCCGCCTCCGACGACGTCGTCAGCTGCTTGACCAGCTGCCGCGTCAGGTTGCCGCCTTTGTCGTCGTCGTCGTCTGTGGTGATTCATACTCAGTAACTATTTTTGTGATGGCAAAATCATCTTGGGGACTTTTGGATTTGTGGAAGATTGTTTATCTGAAATTGTCATAAGGATATACCGTATTGGCCCGAATATAAGACGGTGTTTTTTGCATTGAAATAAGACTGAAAAAGTGGGGGTCGTCTTATATTCGAGGTCTAGACATTATACCCATTCACGACGCTAGATATCATTGAAGCGAATGCTGAACTTGACTCCCCAGGCCAAAGCAAACCGCTGTCACGAATAATAATAAAATAAAAATAGCGGTAGCACGAAGAAGAAAAATAAAAAATAGCGGTAAAAAAGAAAAGAAAATAATAGAAGAGATAACAGAAAATGGAGAAACGTAGCGACAAAAGTGGGTCGAAGATCGGCCAGGTTAACCGGCAGCTGAGGAGAAATTATGATGTCATTTACATTTCAAAAACCAGATGCCATTTATTTATGAATGTGATTGCACTTTAGTTTACATTTTTTAAATGTTCAGATATTAAGATTTGAATGAGGCAAAATATAACATGCTTTTTCTCTCAAATATATTGTTAGAATCATTTGTTTCAGATGTACGGTCATTATTTTCTTTATCAAAATTTATTTGGTGTTCAAAAAGTCTTTTTTCAAACTTGAGTCTTGAAAAAGAAGGGGTCGTCTAATAATCAGGACCGTCTTATATTCGGGCCAATACGGTAAATGATATATATAATTTTAGATGAATTGTCATTTTAGAAGAATAAAGAAAAGTAGAATTTATTTCACATTTTATGGTCAAAAGTTCTTGACAAAAAAAGTTAAATCGGTGTCTGATATCAAAAAGTTGACATCAGGAAAAAGCCATTTGACCCAAAAAGTTTGTGACAGATTTTGGGGGCGGAGCAAAGGAAATGATTTCATAAAATTTCACAAGACGTGTAAAGGAAAACTATTGTCCCTTTACGATAAAATTATACAGTAAAAATTATTTTACAAGGAAAAAAAAGTTGTAATTACGTACTTTAAAAAAATAAACGGATAAGCGGCGGTAAATGAATGGATGGGAATATATTTTCTGAGAACAGACTTGACAGTTCATTCTTAGAAAACAGATTTTTTTTTCCATTTACCTGAGAGTTTTTGCAATTTTATGTCCCCCCCCCCGCAAAAAACGTCATTATTTTGAAAACAATCAACAAAGACAAACTAGAGCTGCAAAACGTTCAAATGAACTTCAAGTCAAACGCGCCAAAGTGTTGCGACCTTGTTCCAACTGGACGGGCTTGAGGTGCTCGGCGTGGTCCAGGAAGACGTCCTCGGGCGAGACGGCGGGCGTGCGCCCGTTGCGTTGGGACTCGGTGCGTTCCCATTCCGAGTCCTCCAGGCTGCCGCTCGTCCCGCTATCCGTCTCGCCGCCGCCACCGCCGCCTTCCTCGTCCTCCTCGGCGATGGAGCCCTCCCGCAGCCTGGAGGGCGAGGCGGACGCATCCGTGTCCGGCGGCGTGACGGTGATATCTGGGTTGGACGGCGCCGGGGAGTGCGAGCTGGGCGCCGGGCTTGGGCTGGAGATGTCCGAGAAGGCGAATGACAGACGCTTGCATTCCGACGCGCTGCCATTTTCAAACACGTCGTCTGGGAGTGTTGACTGATGATGGCAGGGGGGGAGGGGGGGTGGGGGTGGGAGTCAGAAGTTGTCAATTTAAGAATAAATAAATAAGTTGTTTTATGACAAGTTGCCCCTTTAAGAGGAAAAGGGAAACTACACCAGGGAACAAAATAATACCCATGGGAAATTTTTATAAAATAATTGTAATAATTATTTATTTTTGTAATATGAGTTACAGATTACCCCCCCTCCCCCCAAAAAATATTTGTATGAAGACCGATTCAATTTAAACAGTTTTAGTCAATATTTGCATGCATTTAACTTTTTTTGTTGTTGTTGTTAAAGAGGACAACTTTGCAAGAACAGCAAAAGCGAAAGGACGAAATGAGGAAATGGCAGCCACTTGGAAAGCCCATGCAGACACATTTCAAACATGGAGGAAAGTCAGTCAGCAAGGTTCGCGTTGGGGAGGGGCCATGCCACGCACTCACGTAGACCTCCAGGCTGGCCTTGGGCCTGGGCGCCGACAGTTCGCCGAAGGAGCGGGCGTGCCGGAAGGCTTCCAGCAGGGCGCCGCCGAGCGCGTGCAGAAAGGACTGGCGTTGGTGCTCGGCAGGGGGGCGGCGCCGCGTCTTTGCGCGCACGGTTGAGGGTGGGCAAGGTTAGTTTGGGAAGGCAGGCAGGCGGGTGGTGGCACGAGGTGACGGCATACTCGACACACAATTAAGTGACGCGACGTTGGCGGGCGATGGCGCTACTCACGAAGAAGGAGGCGTCCTGGAAGGTGGGCGTCTCGGGCGTGCCCTGGCTGTAGACGGACACTCGCCGTTGCAGCGCCGCCGCCTTGCTCACGTTGCCCGATGACAGCGTCAGGTCCTCCGCGTCGAAGGGGCTGGCGAGACACACCAACGTCACCGACCGCGAGGGAGCAAACGGGCGAGCGGGGAAGGGACACTGGGACACTTGATTAGGCACCCCGGAATTCAAATTGTGTCTTCACAAAAATGATTGCAGCGGCACTGAGAACACACTGACGTGAAGAGTTGAGCCGCCGACTTACAACCAGGTGACCTCCAGGTTGAGCTTGATGGTGGCCAGGTCGTTGACGTCCACGGCCACCACCTGCGGCATGGCGGTGAACAGCTCCTTGGTCTCGCAGATGATGCTCCCCACCAGCAGGTGGGTGGCCAGCCCCTTCAGCTCCGTCACCTGAGGCCACGCGCAAAAATTATGCGGTCAACCTTTGCAAACGAGCGGGGGGATACAGCGGCATCCCCGCTTTTACAATCCGCAAGTTGCCAAAGCTTACATTACATAGGGACTTGTAATTGCGCACATGTGCCACAAGGTGGCAGCAAAACACAAAACGTTGCTGAGTCCATGTTGTATCAACACAAACAAAGTGACTTCACCCCGAGAGAACATTGCTGGAATTTGGCCTTCTAAATATTATGTACATATACCTATATGGAGGGGGGGGGGGGGGGGGGGTCGCTACTTCGCAGATTTTCGTTTATCACGGGTGGTTTTGGTCCCCATTAACCGCGATAAATGAGGGATTACTGTACCTTGATGTTGATGAAGTCGCTGATGAGCGGCATGAAGACCATCCCGTCGCCATCCCAACTCTGGCGGGAGTTCACCTCGATCCGGCCCTTCAGCTTCCACCGCTGACGGCCGTAGCGCATGAAGATCTGCGAGTGTCACAGACAGCGCCCAGTGAACACATGCATCCGCAATTCGGGAAGAAGAGAAACTAAACGCAGCGACGCCTCAACAGCCCATTTCCTTTTGTACTCAAATGCAGTGTTAAAAATAAAAAATGACCATATTTTTTAATAAAAAAAATGGTGCTCAGTTATGAAAACATTCACTTAATTTCTTGTTAGATTTTTTTCATTATAAGTTTGATTCTGTACTTATTTTAACTTTTCTTTGATTTATCATTCAAATATTTATTCATTCATTCATTCATTTTCCGAACCGCTTGATCCTCACTAGGGTCGCGGGGGGTGCTGGAGCCTATCCCAGCCGTCTTCGGGCAGTAGGCGGGGGACACCCTGAATCGGTTGCCAGCCAATCGCAGTTCAAATATTTAATGGCAAACTATATTATAAGCAATCTCAAATATTGAATTCATTTTGTTTATAGATTTAAGATTTTTTTTTTAAACATCAAATGTTCCACTGACCTCGATTTATACTGCATACATTGTGTCTGTATTTTTAATACCCTCAACATTTTCATTATTACTGTATTTAAAAATGATTCCCAATTTCTTGAATTTGAATCGATGATACATTTTGAATTAGAATGAAGTTCAAATCATTTCCACCCAGTTTATCTTACATAAATTAATCTAAATTTCTGTACATTTATCATGCTTTAAAAAAAAAAAAAACACCCTACATTTCTATATTCTATTTTTCCCCCCATATTATCGTACATTACAAAGTATCTACTATATATATAGACTTTTGTTTTAAATCACACTGACCTTGTATTCTTAAAAAAAGAATAATAATAACAACTTACCTCATACTGGTCTCCCGGACAGAGACGAGCAAAGCCTGCCAAACCTGACGGAGGGGGAAGGGGGGAGACATTTTGACTTTCCTGGGCTCAAACACCGACGACAAATCGGAGGACGGCCTCAATTTCAAGCAACAACCACCACTTGCGGCCAGCAGAAAAAGTTCCAGCCGCTGACGCTCACCTTTCATCTTGATGTGAAATTCCCCGAGTAGGTTCTCCAGATCGCTCTCAAAGGCGCTCATTTTCTGAAAAAGACAAGCGGCATCAAATCGCGCTATGGCGCTTGTGGGGGGCGGGGGGGGGGGGAGTTCTTGGTCGCGAGAGGCACACCTCGGTGTATTCTTTGTAGCGCCGGTTGACCTCAGCGATGCTTTCCTTGGTGGCCTTGGTGGAGGGCGAGCAGGTGAAGGCCTGCTTCATGCGGCTGGCTCCGTCCCGCAGGCGACTCTGGATGCAGAAGGCCTCGTACAACTCGTCCACCTGCGCGCAACACACACAAATAATAAGACACATTGGTTCAGACACACACAGAAAAAAAACAATACACAGACATGAGAGAGTGGAAGTCGCCATTGGGCGCTAATGGCGTTCAAGATGGGAGCAGACATCAAAACAGACGCGCTTTGCAGATTCTCTCTTTCACACACACAAGTTTCTGATTGGCCAGTCATGTCTCATGCCAGCTGGCAAATGAAAATGAGCATTTGAACGAAATATGATTTATGTAAAACAATGGGACCTTAATTTACATTTTCTATGGACATCTTTCTTCATTTTGTCTTTTTAAAAAAAATCAAACTGAAATCGAGATGAACATTTTACGATATTTGCAAAGTAAAAAAAATGGGATCTTATGGAGATTTACTCATGTATATTTTTTCCAATTAAAAAATGTCATTTTACTATTCCGTTGAATGCCTTTTGATATTTTATATTTTGATGCAAAATTGGGATTTTTCTTTTTTTTATGCAGAAGTGAGTTTCTGTATTTTTTTTTTTTAGTACATCAGATTATTTTGTAAAAGGTAGGATTTTACTTTGGAGTTTTAAAATAACATTTGCATTATATTTTTGGGATAATAGTTTCAGTTTTTAAAAATGAAGTTACAACTTGAAGTAAATCACCTTTGACGTATTTATGACTTCAATGAAATTCCGTTTCACAGTTCTGCAAAAAGTGTAAAAATGTGGTTTCCTTCCCTCTTATTTGTAATGATTAAAAATTTGATTTGTTTTACATTTATGGCAGATTACATTGGTGATTTTTCGATGCATTCTAAATTCTTGTGATTTAAAATGATGTCCTGTCAATGTAAAAACTTAAATTGTTATGTGCTAATGTCATTTTTGTTTATTTATTATTTATTGATTTTTACACATTGCGTTTTTTTTGCAATTAGACCAGAAAGCATCCTGTCGTGTCACTTTTCTTGAACTCCTTCATTTTGTATAACATTTGAAGGTTCATGACCTTCTGAGCAAAACTTAATACGTGAATTGTGATTCTATTTTCGGGCGCCGCCAAGAACAGAGAAAGCTTCATTCGCAGGCTTCGCAAAGCATTTGTTTGTTTTAACACCGGCTGGGCTCTTATTGAGGCCCTCTGCCCCCCTTCCCACACACACACACACACACACACACACACACACATTCCTCAAAGCGCCTCAAGTGCTGACCCACATCCACAGGAAGCACGCGTGTGTGTTTTTTATTGTCCGCCGGGCGCTTATGAACGTATTAAAGGTGGCCCGCTAGATGTCACTCGGCGGATGAGGCGGCCTGCTGGTAACCACGGCAACCCCGAGAGCAGCATGCGTGCGCTGCCGTCACGTGTGATTGGACGCGCGGGGACAGCCACACGCGAGATCATTTGCGTCACCCTGAAGATGACAAACGCAAAAGACTACTTTGCAACCTCAGCCGGAGTATTTATTTATTTTTTAATCTTGACCGACAGGACTTGGCGTCCCGATTTTCCTTTTCGGTCAAGTGGAGCGCACTTTGAATTGACTTTAAATGGGGTACAGGGATTTCATTTTGTGTATGTTTTTGTTTGTTCCATGGCATGGATTGCTCGTTTACCTTGCTGATGTGAAACTCGAGCCGTCTCATGTACCTCTCGATGGCTTTGATTTGCTGCAAAGACAAATAAGGGGAAGTGCACGTGACACACCTTGGCTCGCTGCGAAAACATCCAATGGGTATTTAGACGAAAAGCTAAACATGTCATTTGACAAAAATGGCCGCAGAGGTGTACATATACTTAAAATCCTTGCGGAGCTTCTCCCTCTTTCAAAACCTGCCCTGTATTTATTATTCCTCATATGATGTCAACATTTTTTTTTTCGACAGCATGTCCTCACTCACCTTGTCCAGATCGTAGAGAACGCCCTGCACAAAAGGAAACAAACGGAAAAGAACACTCCGTTATTACAGGATTAGCTTTTCATTTTTAGTCCTTGTGCCCATGAGTCACGCCGGGCGGCCATCTTGATTTTCTCGCACTCACCAGACGCGAGTTCCTCTTCATGTCCTTCATGAGCAATGTCAGTTTGTCCAACTCTGCCTGGTGTACCTCCAGATACTCGCTTAGTGCCCAAAAAAAAAAGAAAAAGAAAAACAATGTCTGTTAGCTTAATGCTAACACATAATGTAAAGCGTCATTCACTGGCTAACGGTACTACACTGAAGGTGTGCAACTCTGAATTGTGCTTAGAAAAAAAAAGACCCTGCTTAAACGACTGGTATGAAGCAGTGAGCGCCAGAGACGAAGCACAAATTAGCGCGGAAACACTTTCCACTCACTCCAGGCCTCGTTTGAGTGCGATGTAGACGTCCTCCAGTCTTTGCGGTTGAGGCTCTCTGGAGCCGCCGCTGCCGCCGCCCTTGTGACCGGACAGGTGAGGCCTCTTGGGCTTGGACGCCGGCTTCTTCTGTGCCACCGAGTTGGCCATGAAGGAGTTACACCTATGGGTAAAAACACGCGCTCATGGGAAGCCATTTGGCTGGGTGTGCCTAATCAAGCGTCCAGTGGAGTTGTGCTCATTCATCATGAATTCATCACATTGGAAAACTTCTCCGGCTCAAACTTGGTAGTTGTTCAGGTCCTACATTATTCATTTTGACAAACAACACACCCACACACGCCGTCGTCCGCTATGACCCCGATGCGGTGATTTCACTGGATCTCCGTGTGAATAATTGAAGCTGGCGAAGAGTGTGCTGCCGATAAACGGGCTGCGGGTGATGGGCAAATATAAGGGCCGCATGGCAAAGAAGAGTTGTGGGACAGTTTTCAACCAAATTAATGAAGGTCTACTCGGTTCTTTACATGCAAGCGATTTACAAGATCTCTGTGTGAAAGAGGCTCATTGGGAACAGCACCTCATCTGCTGCCCAAACAGGCTACAATAGAAATGTGAACAATATGAACCCTGCACAGCAAAGGTGGGATGTGGAATGGTTTTTCACAAAAAAAAAAAAAAAAAAAAAAAAAAATACCCTGAGGCACATTAGCTTCTTGCATACTATTTGCAGGTTCTCTGTGAGAAAGAGGCTAATTGAAGCGAGCGACAAGTATTTGGCCAAAACGGGCTGCGGTGGGTGCAGGATCTCTCTGGATGACTAACTGAGGCCAGTGATGAGTGCGCCACCTAAACGGGAGGTGGTTGCGGGACTGTTTTTAAGCCCAAAATGATATTATGATGCGTATAGTATTGGCATAGCAGCCACGGCTTCGTGTTTTTCCAACACGCAACATTTGCTACACTGCCGAAGCGCAAGTTCCTTAGCCATGCCGTGAACAACAACAGTGCAGCTAAGCCAACTTTTTCAGTTCCTGAAAAGATGTTAAATTATTTATGTCGCACGTTCCTAAAAAGAAGAGCTGTTGTACATTATTAAGTATACAAGACTGTCGATGGGTGGCCTGCGCATGCGTGCAGCCCTGTGTCATGTGCATGTGTGCGGACTGCCAAGTAGTATACGTGCGTGAGATCCACGATGTGAGCTCATGCAGTGACCCCCCCTTAAGGCTGCCCTACATTTGAGGTAGCACAAACCGACTGGCGCGCGCATCAGCGCTGCCGTGTTCCAACCAGTTTGCGGCGTCAGATTGGCGCTCCTCGCCGCTTAAGGAAATGTCAGCTAAACGAGTGCGAGGGCAGCGCGAGACGAGCGTGACCTAAAAATGGGACGATGGGAGGAAGGCACGCCTGTTTTTCATACGTGCAGATCACAACTCTTAATACTTTTTGTTTTGTAATAAGAGTCGAATCTGCTGCAGCTCTGTCTGATTTTGGAAAATAAATTATCCAGTGGGCCAATTATGGGCGCTGATATTCTAAATTTTGATGACTATCGCTGCTGGTAGCTACTTTAAGTTGGCCTCTATTTTCATGAATACAAGGAGTACTCAAACAGACATTGACACTTTAATTTGAAAGTAAATTATAATCAAGCGTCTTTTTTTTTTTAAGAGTTCAACATATTTTTGTGACACGTAGAAATCAAATTTGGTGTTCCTTGTGGGAGTTCGCCGATTTCATAAATGTAACATTGGTCTTATTTTAAGGTATTGCTTAATTGTGGAAGCTGTCGATACACCAACCGCTGATACTTGAGGCAAAAAAATAAAAATAAAATCTGACAATTCCTCCTTTCGGTGAGAGTTGGCACATCATCTGCGTCACGAAGAAATGTCTTAGTTCACAATATTTTGTTATTGTTTTCAATGAAAGTTTAGATTTCAAAAGTACTAGTGGTAACGGAACTCAGTATTGGTGAGTACTCAAAGAGTCAATACTTGGACAAGTATCGGTACTGGTCTGAATAAAAGCGGCATGGAAGATCCCAACTTTAGATGTCAAAACTGTTCTGTGGGTGCTGGTGGTTTGTTCCCCCCACCCCCTCTTGTGGTTCAAGAGCCAAAGTGGTTCTTGAAGGATTTAAGATTGCCAACCCCTAATTGGAAGGACATTAATCAAGATTGAGTTTGAGATTTGCGTTGAGATTTGGTTTTGAGTCTTTTGGCAACACCTGAGTCCCTCCTCACTCAACTTCGCCGAACAGGTAGCGATCGTTCCCTTCCTCGAACCTGTCGATATTCAGTAATCGTCATCCCAAATCGCCGATTATCGGCGGCGCGGGCCTTACCGCGAGCGTCGCTCCTGCAGCGTGCTGAAGCCGGCGAAGGACTGACTCCGAATGATCCCGTTGGGCCCTCCCGGGGAGTGCGTCCCACTGGCCGCCATGATCTCCGGGATGCGCGCCGACACACCTGCATCATCAGATGGTGGAGGGGTGGGGGGGAGAAACTAGTTTTAGGAGGTTGGCACTCAGCCATCATGACCTTTCCCAGCTGCAAACACGCCATCTGTGAAACGTGACTCCCATCACTCAGCCGACATGTGTACTTTGTACATATTTCTCGGTCGTGCTAATTGGTGAGACCGAGCAGAAAACATTCCAAGAATACGGCAAAAGATGTTTCGCCATTACCTAATCGTCTCCTTCTATAAATAAGACACCTCTTTATAAAAATCGGCCAGTCTGGATTTAGCAGCAGCTTGTCAAAAGCGCCACTATTTTAAGAAAGTGCAACACGAAGCCGCTGATGCTGGAGGGAATATGCAGAAAATAGATGCGAGACTTCAAGCTCGCCTTGCACCGATGAACCCTGTAAGGGTTTGTATCTTGAGGAATATCCGAGAAGGATTTAATAGTTGGACTCGTTTTGCAATGAGTCGTCAATTTTCTCGATTACTCTTTTGAGGAAACTCGATGACGATTGAGTATCCTGTAACAAATGCGATCATGAGTAATTCAAAGTCCGGTATTAGCGTTAGCTCGGTTTCAGAAACGTTGCTCTTTCTTTGTTAGCATTACGCTTTGCTAAAAATAAAAAATGAAAAAAATGACAATTAAAATCCAGACCTTGCCTCCGCACTCGAATGCTGCGAATGTTTCTGCTCATAGTGTAGAGCGAAAAATGGATGCTACGCCATCCGCGGTGCGCTATGAGGCGCTAACCAACAGCTAGCTTGCCCGCTAACAGGCTTCTGGGCGCCACTTCTTTGCTTGAGGAATTTGAAAAATGACAAGGGAAGATGCACTTTCTGCGTAGCTAGCTAAACGCAATTCGATAAACTCACTCTCTAGTCTTCAGGGTCTATTTTTTTTCTTAGGTCTATTTTCTTCTTCTTATTTTGACCGTGACATCATTTGCTTTTTTACTATCACTGTGCGGTAACCAAGGAAATTTATGTTGGCCGGTTGTTGTGAAGTTTGGAACACAAAGCAAAAAAGAAAAAAAACAAACAACTGAGCACCGTCTTCTAACCTAAAACACCACTCCATGTTATATAATGTCATCTAATCTAAAATGTTAAAAACAATATAGTGGGGGCGGGGGGGGGGGGGTGCAAACGATGAAATGAGAAACAGAAAGGAGGGGTCAAGTCAAGAATTTCCGCAGACAGTTGCTATCTGCGAAAATTCTTGACTTGTGCAAGACGTCTCCGGCTGCCCGGTTTCTGATCTATATGAAAGAGGTTCCCTGTGATTCTGCCCCCGAATCAACCGCCATCTGCGAGGTCTCGTTGGGCTGCTATTGTTAGCCGGGACAGTTTTGGTCACCGGCCTTTTGTCCTCCGTTCTGGCGGACAAACAAGGCCGGCGGCGTGTTGTCTCTTTGTGCCGGACCGAAAGGAGATGCTCTCGGGATGCGCTAACGTGGAGGTTGTCGTCCCACTGCGTTTTTGGGGGGTTTGCATGAGGGCAAAACCATTGCAAAAAAACATTGCAGCGGCCTGCTGACAGGAAGGAGAACAAAGGCCAGCGGGATTTTCAGTGGTTTTGGAAAAGGCCGACCACATAGCAGGGGTGCCGTAATCAAGGCTGATTCCTGCGCTTGTTTGGTAGACTAATGTCTTATGACAATTTTGTGGGTCCTGAAGGCACATCAGCGCTGGACTCTATTGCGCTACGGTAACCCACACGCAAACAGAAGAGGTTTCCTTGACGTGACAGACCAAAAATACATTTTTAAAAAATTATCTGCCTTTACGGCAGTTTTAAGGCATGTGAGCTGATCTTTCAAGACCCACAAAATACTGTCTTCGGTGACAAAGTATAGACGTTCTTCTTCTGCCATCACCCATTGCTGCCATTCTTCTTCGCACAGACATACTGTGGGGTAGCCTCAATTCCAAAGTCAAGTGCACAGCGGCAGTCTGTTCAAAGATTTTGCTCCAAGTGAAAGCCAAACGTGGAAGATGACCAAGTCTAACGTAAACATTTTCTAAAAACTGCACTACCTACCTATCCACGAGCCAAGAGGATCTAATCACTTAAGGAAAACCAAGGCTGATAACATGATAAGCTGTCCACTGTAGTGACCGCTGTCCCTGAAAGGGTTAACGGAAAATACACAACGAGAATACATTGATTCTTTTTTTTTTTTTTAAATATGGCTTTATAGTACACAGATGAACTCGGTACCACTTTGTGTTGAAAGCAATTCACTTAAAAGTCACAACAAGGGTGACTTTTAAGTGAATTGTGCATTTGACTGTTTGTGCAGTTCAGAAGAAAACAAAACAAAACGGGTGACTCTGAAGGTTGTGATTGAGACTCCTTTTTGGGCTCGCCAGACAAAGCAAATCTCAAGAAGAAAAAGACCCAGCGAAGACAGAAAATTACATTGTTGCGTTGACTTCACCCCTCAATCCGGTGCCAATTCTAGGAAAACTGACAAAAGGTTTCAAAATGTTTTTGTTCCCAGGCGGCAATGAAAGGGGGCAATACGTGACGAGCACACGCTGAGGTGTGACATCGCTTACTTTTGTCGTCAGCTTGCGTCGCTTGCTAAACCAACATTTGTCTTCCTTGAGGAAGTTTCCGTTTCCTTTGTGGCTGGACACACACAAAAAAAAAAAGAAAAGCCATTGTCGTCACCTCTAAGAGGTGACGTCTCCATTGACAGCAGTTGTGTGTCCTCGCGTCTTTCCATTTTTGGCGGCTCCGGTCAGCGGCGCAGGCGAGCACGTGTCGGGAAATTGTTGTATTATTAAACGCCGGCCTGCTGTCGTCCTCAAACGAGCTCCTCTCGGGATGTTTACGTAAGCAAAATCCTGACTCATCACGAACGGCCTTAATTCAGTGTTGGGTCTCTGGCAAATTTCCCACACACAAAAAAAGAAGAAAAAAAACTTTCCATACACCATTTTGACAAAATTATTCAGATTTCATGAATTTTCCAAGTGATCAATGGAATACGAAATCGGAGGAATTGATTCTAAAAGGATTTGTTTGTGAAAGCTCTAATATACAGCATCATAAAATTTTGGTGGTTGAGTGCACCAAAGCAATGAATCACAAGAATGTGCGTGCGCATCTTTTACATAACCTGCCTACTCCCATTTTGTCCCCGGTTGCCATGGCACGGCTAATTCATACAGGCAGCAAGAATTAGCTCCCCCATTGTCACGCACACTCTCAAACACACACATTCAGGATTATTTAAGTTTGGTAACATCGCTGTCGGCCCACGGTCACGCATCCCAAAGCGACAGCGACCACTCGCCAATCACATTCGGCAAATACACCAAGACAAAAAAAAACTAACAACAAAATCTAATAAAAGCTCAACTAAAATAAAGCATGAAAAAACAATAGCTCCTAAGCTAACAAACCCCCTCCAAAAACTCTAAAATCCTAACCCTGCCACTCTCAGTGATGCTAATTCCAATGCTAACGTTAAACTGCGTGCCTGATGTCGTTTTTGTTTGACAGTTTGAGTCGTCTTCGTTGATTGGGAGCCACCAGACGACGACTTCTACTCTCAGAGATGCTAACTACAGTCGGAACTATCATTCAAATTTGAAACCGTAATGCTCGCCGTTTCAGCGGTCAGAAATTTCAACCCGACTTCTGCCGTTTGCGACCTGCGCAACACACACCAGACCAGATAGACGCCAAAAACGCAACGACTCTCAGAGACAACTGCGCTAGTGACAGGAATTCAAATTTTAAACCGTAAACTAAACAACTTCATCAACCGTTTGCGTCTTCTTTGTCTTCGCTGAAACAGATTTTTGTCAGATTAATCGGTGTTCCGCCATCTGCTTTGTTCCTACGTCCGACCACTTTTTCATCGTCTGCGGGCGCGTCGTGCCTGCATTTTTGCCTCCCAATTTCATTGAAAATCCTCTTTTCTCGCGAGTGAAAACGATCCGCGGAATGGATGCGGTGTTTTTCCTTCTTGAGCCAACCTGTGAAAACATCTCACGCCCCCCCAAACAGCTACAAACCACCCTCGCGCCTCGTTCAAGAGCGTCTAAGGATGCCATTGTGCAGCGCCGCCCAAAGGCTTGAATGGACTGACTGGCAGCCGCATTCAGCGGCATGAAAGGCCGCCGGCCGATGGGAACGCCGAACGGGAACGTGCGACGAGTCGCCTTTGTCGCTCTCAGGGCGATGGGGTGGCGTCGCTCGCACAGCTCGAAACGCCATCTTTGTTTGGCCAGCATGGGAAAATGGACTAGTGGGTGCCATAGCTGGAGGGTGCACTACATGGTGTGTGTTCGAGGGTATAATTGAAACATTAAGGGTGGAATCAATATCGTATTGATGCAATATTAAGTATATGCGACACCAGGGTTGAGTTATTTTCCCTAAATCACTGAGAGTTTGTGTTTTTGCAGGCGAGAGGTCAGAAACCGGTCACGTTTGGATATCATGGCCGATAACGGTCACCTTTTTTAGATGATCAGTATTGGCATCGGTATCCTTAATTTTTAAAGGTCAAAACGGCAAAATAACATCCCAAGGAAGTACAAAGATAGTGCCAACCTGAAACATTTTAAGAGTTTTTTTTATTTTTTTGAAGGCACAGTGGAGATCATTCCCCTCCCCCGACATGTGTCTGCAATTGTGGCCCTGTTTTAATTATAGGTCACGGGCAGCCTGATGGGCCCGCACGGCATTAAGTGCAGGCGACGTGCTGCTGGCATTTCAAAGGCGCAGATGAGCAGATTAAGCCAGGCGTGGCCTGACTGCGATTTATATTCTGGCTGCTGCCGATGATGATGATGATGACATTGTCGCCAGGCGTGCGATTGCGCCACCCATGATTTTTGGAGCTGGAGACAAAGTACAGTAGATGCCCCCCGCCGACCCCCCAAAAAAAGAAAAAGCCACATGCGGTGCGGCTCCCCACTGGTGGAAAGATCAGCATCTGTGCTGGAATGCAGCTACTACGCAAACAAGGATCAACGCTGTTGTTTCAGCGCCATTTTTTTTTTTTTTTTTTGCAGGAGAACACAAACATTCCTTTGACTGATAGCGGCGACCGCTTCTGTGATGAGAGCTAGCGGTGTGTCCGACGACCATGGGAAACCAGACCGTTAGCATTCCCGCTAGGAGCTATGTAAGAAATTGCTACAGTGTTAGCTTGTAGCATAATTTTCTTTAATTGTCATTGAGTCGATTCTCAATCATCCAGGTCAAATTGCCGAGGTTAAGTCAAGGGCGACTGCGGTTCTCTCGCTTGTTGAATTTGTGGTTTCTTTCAGAAAACTTAAAAAAAATGACGCGGGGCAACTTTGTCAATTGCCTTGGGTTGTATTCGTCACTCAAAGCAAGTGCAACAAAAATACTCCATCGACAGCAGGCGGTGGAGTATTTTTGTCCGAACTAGTGACCTGTAAGTGGCATTGATGTCCAATGTCTTCCATTAATCTTCTTCCACACACAATGTAAAAAAAAAAAATTGCAATACAATCACAAATAATTCTTTTTTTTTTTTAATCGTATGAAATTTCTGATGCGAAGAAGACGCTATACGTCTGTTAGTATTTGATCAACTTTACATTCAACATTCGATTCTGTATTTACTCCTATTCATCATTTCGCATGCTCTGGACATTTTCTTCCACATAGTAAAAAAAAATAAAAAATCCCTTGTACGCAACACTGTTTCATCCAGCTGCCGCAAAGGGGAAGAAAACAACCAAAACAGACGGATTATGATCTTAGGCTGCTTAAAAAAAAAAACCCGCTTACGGCGCTCGCATGGCGGCCAGCTGCTACCCACCAGAGGTGCGCCTCCAAGTATCATGTGACGCCGGCGCGCAGCATGTGCCATGTGCTGCATGCCAGGGCAACCACACCCCGCTCTGCCGCCACCCGCCCCCACCACCGAGCTAACATACTGTACACACTGTCATATACGGTACTGTAATGGCGAGTTGCGGGAAGAATTTGTGAGCAAAAGTTAAAATTCGGCCTTGGCGAAGGCAGCAGAACTTCACAGTTATGCGATGTCGTTTTAGCATATTGTTGAGTTTGCTATTCTGTGTTGAGACAATAAGATGATGGGCTGGAGTCAACGTTATTCCAAAATAACTCAAACTAAGATTTGAAAAAAGATTTTCTGGAACCAAATTAAATGAAAAAAAAATGCATTCAAAAATCAAAAACTAACCAAAACAACATCATGCGTTCATAAAAACAAACGAGATTTCTAGCGATAAAGTCCTTCGCTTTTGCATTTGTCAATATCATACACACGCTTTCTCGGGTTCAGTTTAAATGTACTTTTCCCGCCAGTTGTTTGAAAATTCAAGTTTATTTTATGACACGATACTTTGCGTTTTTTTCTAATCCTGCAATCAACAAACATTCCATTTACTTAAAAAAAAGAAGCTAAAATTAATAAAAGTAAAATTTCAAAACTTCAAGCAAACAAATTTGCTACTGGATAAAACAAACTGAATTTAAAAAACAAAAAACAAAACAGTCACCACAAAATAAAAATTAACTACTATAATGAAACATCCCGACCTCTTTTCACCCAGACTGGAGTGATTCATTCACTTTGACATCAGTTTACAAGGTACAAAACCCTTGATTTCAGAAAATAAATAAATAAATAAATAAATAACAACAACCTCTTAATACATTTCCACAAGGTGTGAACTTTTTTTTTTTTTTTTTAAACTAAAACATGCGCTGCTGTGACGAAACATGAGCGGTTTCACAAGACCGTCCAGCTAAACTCGCCTTGTCAGACTGGACCGGTCACTCACTGGACTTTACCCCGTAGCCCCGGTGCTAGCAAAGAAGCTAAGAGCACATCATTTTAAAGAGACAGCTGAAGAATTCCCACCTCCCTTTGCGACCGCCCCCCGGCCCGCTCTTCCACATAGCACTTGACACAACAAGCCGCCTCCAAAGCCCAAATTAAAAGCCCCTCGCTCGTCCCCTCGCCGAGTGATTGCAGGGTGCGACAAGCCTGAGCAGGCCTGTCCGTCGTCATGACTATCAGCTTCAGATGAGATAACCTCTGCCTCAACGGGTCTGGCGTCACTCAAAACGTCCAAATACACGTCTGAGGACTCGCGTGGCCCACTTTTTAAAAGAAACCCGAAGAAGAAAAAGCGGTGCTAGCCTGACCGTCGGAGAGGTGGCTTTCTACGCCGCGAGTTAGCGGGACGACGCAAAATAAAAGCTAACTGACGTGCGCGAAACTAAAAGAATACTTGGATGAAATTCACGACTGCTGCCAAGAGGTTCGAAGCGCAACACGTCCCGACGTTGCAACAAATACAGAACATCTTCGAGTTCAACAGTTTTCAATTACTTTACAATGAGCAATAGCGCCACCTAAAGGACCGGAGTGGAACGTGATCGTCGTAATGAAAACAGGGGAATGTCATGTTTCCTGCCTTGTTTTCGCTTTGGTAAAGCACCGTGCTATCCACGAAGCATTCTTCAACAACTACGTCATGAGCATTTGAGCCTCCCAGATGACTGGAGTGGATCATGTTTTTTTTGTAAACAAAAAATGTTCTTGCCATTTTCTTGCTCCAGTTTCCCTCTCACTACCTATTCCATTAGCCTCAAAGCCACCAGGGAGCTTGTCCAGAGTTTGCCTGCAGCATTCCTGCGTATGAAATAACTTTGAAGAGGGCGATCCTCTTGTAAGAATGCGGGCGTCGACATTTGCTACGACACCCCCACATCACTGCCGAAAAAAAGCCATGTAGATGGAATGACAGATGGACTAGGAAGCAGGAAATGTGTTCGTTAGAGCAATAACCCGCACAAATTAAGAACGACAACGCATTGCAACTTCCCCAAAAAGTGATACAAATATGAGAATCTGCAGAAAAGTCCCGTTCAACAATCATTTT
Organism: Hippocampus guttulatus; assembly: GCF_054856545.1. Lineage (NCBI taxonomy): Eukaryota > Metazoa > Chordata > Actinopteri > Syngnathiformes > Syngnathidae > Hippocampus > Hippocampus guttulatus. The sequence goes on from NC_141278.1 coordinate 9,613,298, forward strand.
AAACTCATGTTTCTGGGCTTGCTTTTTAACTTTTGGCTGAAACCACTAAGCAACTAAGACAAATAAGTGTTGGTGCTACCAAAAGGTAGCATCATGGCTAATGCCTCAAATATCAATTCACCCACAAGTCTTGAGCTCCTCGAAAAACTCACTTCGTCTTCCCTTTTACGCAACTGACAGCAAGTGAGTATTTTTATTTTGATTTAATGTGATCATACGGTGACTACGTTTCCGACATTACTTGAAAAACGCACCGGTCGGCTGACTGAAAGAAATACATTCATTCATTCCACACTTACAATTTACAGTGTTTGCAGCCACTTTTAGAAGGGTGGCCTTGAGGGGGAGAAACCCACCTCAAAATACGGCAACAACAAAAAAGACGGATACATTTACTCCAAACCACGTCACAGGCATAATTCCCTAAATGAGACTTTGGTGAAAGGGCTGTGTGGAAATGAGCATGTGCACTACATGCCCAGGGGAATGAAAAGACTGTTCCGGAAAAGGCAAAGCAAGGGAGAGAAAGAGTCTGGGAAGAGACGCTGCTCTGCATCCCGAATGGCTCTTTTGAAAGTGCTTCACCGCAGCCCAAACATGCTGGTAGGGGAGGCTAAGCGCAGCCACTTAACCATATCAAAGCCGGCTTGCTCCCACACTCCCAAAAACATTTAGACTCCGACATTCTCCCCCCTGATTTCAACTCATCTGCCATCAGAGCGTGATGTACACGAACCCAGCAAGTGTGACGACAGATGGGCAATATTAAGTTACGAGGGTCACGGGGTTGGATTGTAGAGTGGGTGTGGCAAAAGTACAATAATTCACCATAAAACTGTAGTTTTCAAGTTTTTGCATGAGGGCCCCAGTGCATTTGATTTCCGTGAAATCTCACACCGATGGTGACAGATGGCTGACAATAATGTTCTCGAATTTGGAAGGAACTTGGTGGAGACAGATACATTCCCAAAGCAAGGCCCAACTTGCTGGAAAAAAGGATTTCCAGGGAGCGCTAGCTCATCTCCAGAGCAGACACATCCACTCTGGGTGGTATTTGCAACACACTGGCAACCTTTCAGCCTTTTCCGCACAGCCGTGGAGGGCACTTTTCAAAAACAATGGAATGAAACTAGCTTCTTTTTTCTTTCCACAAAAACATGAGGAAAAAAAGAGTGAAAGTAGACTTTCCCTAATGGTTTCACATCATGTCAAAATGAAAAAGAAGTATCCCATATAACCACATTTTATGACTTTTTTTGGGGGGAAAAAAACTTTCTCCAACGAATTCTGCCTAGCAACAAGTGACCAATCTGAACAAAACCTTGGCTGCCATTTGCTCGCGCAACTTCATCTAGCTCGCTTAAATCAATTTTAGTTTGATGATTTTAGGGTAGGAATCCATCAAAATGGATACGTTGTTTAAATGTTAGTGATAGTAAATCGATCTTTAGAGTCGCATAAGTGACTTTGTCCAACATATTCTTCGTAGTAAAAATGATGAGCAAAACTATTCAAGGCAATTCGGTGAATTGTTGATATGTGCACCTGCTGCGCCGGCTAACTCAATATTGGTTGTATCGATTTACCGGAGAAAGTCCCCTCACAACATTAGTTGTTGTTGCCTCAAAATATTTGGATTATTTTACAAGGTTTTGTGCGCGTTTGCTCACCGAAATGTCATGGGAATATCCCCCGAAAAACGAATAGTCCACATATGAAAATATATGCCAAAACCAGGCGGGAGCACCAAATGAAACCTATAATTGCCGTGGCGTACGGAGCCACAAACCCCCCCGCCCCCCAACAACAAAACGTACACACACGCACACACCGTGACCTCATGTCACTTGTCGTTTGATATTTCAACACAACAAAGGGTGGCAAACTCCGGATAAAAATAGAAAACACGATTCGTATGTAATTCGTGTGTACCAAACACACCGCTGTAGGGATTACAAGTGAAAAAGGGGCTTTCTCCCTAATGTCCCTGAATGTCGCCGCGGTCCACTGACCTGCAGGGGAAAATACTATCATTGCGTTGGTTTAAAAGAGCAAACCATAATTTTAACTCACCTTTGCCAATATGTTTTTCGGCGTCTCAAGTGCGATGTTTTCGGAGCTTGCCTACGTGCTCCCCTCTATCCATCCGCTCATTCATTCATATGTCACAATGAGGTCCTTTTACCACACGAGAATTGTATGCCACGGTCCGATTTTATGTCTATATAAAAAAGCGTCTAAAATATAATAAAATGCTGGTTAAAATGAGTAAATCTAAACGAGCAACGTGTGCCATTTCATCGTCGGTCGGTCGTCCACTACTAGTGGATTCACTCCCACAGATTCCAGTTTGTGTTCGCCTCGCTCCTCCTGGGCAACCGCCAGCCAATCGGAGGTCGAGAAGGCGGGGCCAGAACGAGTTGACTTCCGGGGTCAAGACGGCAAGGCGGTGGAACAGAATTGTAAAATAAAAACTGGAGCGTTCTCATAGTATGACAAATATTGAACCTAAACGCATTTTAGTGCAATGTACTCGATTTACACAAAAATAATTAGACTCATTGAAATTGTTTGATTTAAAGTCGTATCGTTCCTGCTTTATTCACATTTATCTGAATTATGGGAGTAAGTTTGTAATTCACACACTGCCCTCAATGAACCCCAACGCACCACAGAAAATGTACATCAAAATATAACTATTGAAAACTCCTCACGCATATGAAAACGTAGTTCTACAAAGATATGAGTAGTATTCAATAGAAATATATTTTCACCCCGATTTATATTATATACACAATGCAGATGCAAATAATTACATAACTCAACTACAAAGAAAAAAAAAGACGAGCACTTCAAACATTTTGTCAACAAATACACAGCTTTCATCATGTTCAAACGGATGAGAATCCTCAAATTATATTTAAACCATTTGAATACATTTTTAAAAATGTAAACAACCCAATACTGTACTGTATTCAACCCGATTGGCCATGTAACATCCATCCATTATCTGGACCGATCACATGAGAGTCACAGGCGTGCTTGAGCCCATCCCAACTGACTTTGAGCAGCGGGACAACATATTTTAATAAATCTAACTTAAAAATACACTGACAGTCATGTATTGGGGGTAATAACTAATAACCTGCAAGCACCCTTTGTGGTACGCATTATATCGAAGGAATAATTCTAATATTTGGTTACAATACTTTCCACACTTCAATTCAATACCCCATAAAGTTTCTTCCCAGGAGACATTTTATTATCGTATTTTCCAGTCCATCCGTCATTGTGTTCGTCTTGTGTGAGAGCCGCCACGGTCACGGTAATTGGTGTGCATGAGTGGACGCGCTGTTCCACTCAATGCATCCAAATCCAATTGAGTGTGCGCCCTTCCAAGAAGCAAGGGGAGCAGATAATGTTTTTGTCCCTCTTTATCCATCACTCGGCATTAGAACGCCAGGAAGGAAGAAAAGGGCTCCCAAGGGGTTACCCTTGGCCATATAATTCATATTTACACAAGAGGTAACATTTTTTTTCTTTTCCACACATTCACCTTTGAGCTTTCATCTGCAGAAAAGAGAAGCTACATAAAGAAAAAGGGCTGAAATTTCTCAAGTTTTTTTGTGAGCAGTGAGTCATGCAAGACTCGAACAGGCTCAGGCTTCCTCAGCTGTTGCGAACTTGGCCCTGTAATTACATCTGTCATCAAAGTCAAGTCCTGACCGCCGGCTGGATTTATCGCCATGTACGTACACACACAAATATGAATCAGCCATGTTTGCGCGGACTCGTCCTTATGTTGGACTCGTACGGCTTTAAGAGGGGGTCTACCTGGTGCCAACGTCTGACCAGCATCCAGAGAAAAGCAGAATCAACTTCCTGCAAGTGGCCTCCAAACGATAGCCGCTGAGGTTTGTAATGAGCAGCTTGTCGCTGTTGTTCCGTTCCTCCCAAGCGCCCCGCGGGAATGTCTCCGGCCTGCCGAATGGAACCGAAAGCCGACTTGTCTGTGTCTGATTTGGCAAACTATGCTCATGTTCGGCATTTTTTAAATAGTCCACTTCATTGCCATTGCTGGAATGCAATGCAACAACACAGAATGGGGTGTGCCAAATCACTGCGGGGGGTCAGAATCAAAGAGGGGGAAGGAGTCAAAGCCCGAACTACAGACCGTAAGAAAAACAAGGAAATATGATGAAATATGGGGGGGGGGGGGTGTTTGATTGAAAACAACAGGGGTACACCCTCCATTGGGTGCGTCAGACTGAAAGATGAGGATTGTGGAGTGTAAGGAGATGACAGATAGAAAGGAATGAGCACCACACTGGATAAAAAAAAAAAGTGTCAAGAACAGAACTAACGTGAGAGGGTGCGCAAGTACCCTCTCAATGGGCTGTCAGATTTAAAAAAAAAAGGGGAGGGGGGATGCCCTGCAGAAGGTGCGCCACATTTGAAAATGAGGAGCGCAAGGATACAACACATACAAATGGAACGACCTCCAGACCGGAAGAAAAAAATGAAATTTGGTGCAGACACACAGAAAGGGGGATTCGTAAAATACGGTGGTGTGTCAAGAGTAGAAATGGGGACTATAAAGAGGCAAACGATGCAGCTGGAGTGAACTCCAGACTGGAAGGAAAAATAAGGATGACATATGAACAGGGGGTGCGCATGTAACCTCCAGGTGATGCAAAAGATTCCTACATAGCCACGCAGACCTCTACCAAGTAAAAATAATCCCTATAAAGACAAATTTGGGGGGGGGGGGAGTGAGGAAATGTTCATATTCAATATATCTTTTCACAAAGACGAATGACAAAAACATTGAATAGTTTGGGGAGTACACATCTAATTTCAACTCCAGCCTGTAATTACAAAAACTTCCCATTTGGAAGCCGGACCACTTTTGAAGAATTGGTTGAAAACCAACAAATTAGACACGATTCACATATGCACCAACAAATAAAGGTGTCATAAAATGGGTGCAGTGGACACACCTCGAAAGGGTGCACCATTTCTTGCTCAATAAACCAAATGACAAAAAGCCTGTTTAGTAGTTATTTCCATTGAAAACAACCTCTAACTTATTAGCTTCTCGTCCACTACCACGGATGTGCCCTTCGCACCTCCGCTGGGCTTCAAAGTCACCTGACGCAGCCCCGACACCCCCCGTTTCTTAGCCTACCTTCCTCGTAAAAGACGTCCTCTGCCTCCTCGCGCATCATCATCATCTCATCTAGGTCATCCCGCATGATAGCCATTAAACGTCTTCTTCTTGTGGTGCGTTAAGTCGAGGGGACGGGGCAAAGTGAGTGCGTGTCCGCCGACTGCCATGCAGTGCACAAGCAAGCGACCCCTTGCTAACTTTCACCAACTGGGCGGACCGTTTCGTAACATCCTGTGGAAAGCTGAAGTGAGTGAGGGTGTGTGTTTGTATGTGTGTGTGTCGCCTGGAGAGTACTCGTGTGGGTCAGTGTGCATGTGTGTTCGTGTGAGTCAATTAAGTGGAGGGGCAACTGTTGATTAGCAGGAATAATTAGCTCTCGTGTTTTAAAACAAGCACAGATGCTGTCAAAGTGTGTGTGTGTCATTCCTTCAAGGTTCACAGGGATTTTTTTTTGTTTTGTTCCGCACTATACTCGGCCTAAATGGAAAGGCCTCAGCGCTGTGGCTATTAATATCTCACATGGTCGCCATGGCACCCAACTCGAAATACACTTAGCGAACACTTCATTAGGTACACCTGCACAAGCTCAAACTCAAAAGGGAAGAAGTTGGCGATGCTCATTTTTGAGATCGGTCAATTTATTTAGTTTTTTTCAAATTATTTTTTTTATTTTTATTTTTGGAGAAATAGTTTTTCTTGTCAGTTATTTTGGTTTGAACAAATTTAGTTTTAGTCGCGGCCAAAAATATTTTGTTGGGGATATGTAATTTAGAGATGAAAGAGTTTGCTTTGATGTTCCAAAACGAATAGTATTTTATTGTGCTAATTTTTATATAATTAATTATTTTGAAAATAGAGCATTTTTCATGGTTGCCAAAAGATTTTTTCCAATGGATGACTTTTTGCAGGGTAATTATTGTTCCTGTTTGGACTTTTTTTTTTGTTTTTTTGCATGCCATTTAATTCACATTTTCAATCAAATTTATACAAATAATGATCATTTTGGAATTGATAAATTAATTTGAAATATTTTTGTTTGCTATAACTATATTGTTTCTTTTTTGTATTTAAAAAAAAACTTTGAAACAAATTGCATTTTTGAATAACAATATTTTCTTAATCATTCATTTTATGAAAAGCTTCTTTTTTTTTGGGCGGGAGGGTGGGGGGGTAAACATTTTTTCCTCTCTAACAAGGTCCAGTCTTAGATTCTGACTAATCTTGTGCCATTTTTTTTTTTACCTTTGACTCGTGCTATCTTGCATCTTTGTGTGGTTTCCTGAGTCATTTCCTATTTTCCAAAGTGGAAATAGAATGAAGAGCTGGCGTAGATTCATTAGCACTTTTCCTTAAGACATCTCTTGGGGGGAAACCGGAGGGCAAACTCATTTTCGCCTCCTCTCACAAGTGTGGACAAAAATATTCAGATGTCCAAGTTCAATAAAAACCTTCCTTCAAATAAATCTCACTTTTAACTGCACGAGTGAAACAAATTTATCAAGCCATTGCTCGGGGGAGAGTTGCGGGAGGGGCGTGGGGGATATTGCACCAGCTTGAGCAATGCGAGCAACTTTCCCAGCCCAAAAGGGAAATTGCAACAAAAGTGATGAAATTCTTTGATGTCAAACCAAATGCATTCAAGATGTGACAACGGTGGACAAATTCTCTTTGCTGAAAGCAAAGAAGAGGGTCTGCATGTTAATCAAGGGGCGCGAAATGGGAGCATCCCACTGAGCACCAACAAGGCAAAGGCAAGCGTATGTTGGATGGACGTCAATGTACAAAACAACAAAATGAGTGGGAAACTAATGTTTGGAATTTGAATTTTTTTTATGCCCAACACTGTTTTACTCAATCGCAATTTATTTATTTATTCATAAAGGTTTTTCTGTAACATTTCTTTGGGTATTGCTTGTGCAGTCAGGCCAACTTAATGCTCATTCTCAGCTTGTTTGTTTGTTCGTGCGATGAGCCAATGACATCCCATTGCTAAGGTTGCCTGGTTACCGTAGCAACAATAATGAGGACATTGCATGCTGAAACGCATTTGTCACGCCACTCCGTTGTGCATTCGGGGTGCACGTGGGTGAATGGAGGACAACCATCTTGTACAATGGATATATAAATAAAAAAGTCTACACACCCTTATTCAAATGCCAGGTTTTTGCGATTAAAAAAAATAAATGGGACCAAGATAAAACAAAAATAGAGAGGGGAAATTCAAATAAACTGATACCGTATAATGTGGTTGCACACCACTTCTCAAAGATCGTCTGATTAATCCAAATAAACTTCAGCTGTTCCAGTATTCATACATCACAAGCATTAGATTACTAATAGTAACTAAATGCGTACAGACATGGTTTAACGTCTTAACTTGACGCTGCATTATGAAGAACACCGACAACTGTTCCTCTACTGACAGATTTTTTTCATTGAGAGCTCTTTTCCCCGGTTGCTATTGTCTTTTTTTTTTTTACCCCCCCCTCCACAATTGTCTTTTTGTCTCCGAAGAGGGCACAGCGGGCATGAGATGATAGCGACTGGCACCATACACAAGGACGACCATTTGATTGATTGCTGAATATTTGTCTTCAGCACGAAATTTGGATGCAAAACAGCAGCCTTACCACGTCATTAGCAAGGACATTGTTGAAAGCAGCGTTCCACCTGGCTCTTTTCTAAGTCCCTTGTCTTATTTTAGTTCTGTCAGACAGAAACATTTTGGTTATTTCTTTTGGCTTCCATACAAATAAGTTTGCAGAACAAAACTGGTCTGATTTTTTTTTTTTTGCGGGAGGAGTGGGTTGGGATGGATTAAATTACATTTTTTAGCACAAAATATTTTGGGGGGAGCGGGGGAGTTGCAGGACAAAAATGCGTCATTTTATTGTGTGCCAACTGTTTTTATTTAGGTCAGGGCAAAGTAATTATTTTAAAAAATTCTGTCCCTCCTTAGGGGGAGTAAGTACACCAAACAAATTTTAAGACATTTTATTTAACAAATTTAATTATACGATTGAGGGAGTTTATTTGGCGTGCCCACCCCCCACCCCTTCACAATAATACATAAATTGTGCATTATTTTGGGGTGCCCCTAAAATAACACAATTTATGTACTTTTGCCTTGACAAGCTATTTATTATTTTATTTAACTTTTGGGGAGGGGGGAAAAATATGATGTTTTTTTTTTTTTTGCCCACAAAATAAATGCAGATCGGCAAAAATGTAGGTCATTTTTGGATGGAGTAACATCGTGCTTTGCTGGAGAGGACAGATGTGAGGTCAGGGCAGATGGTGCGCCCCCCCCCCCCCCCACCCACACACACGGTACATACAGCATGTACAGTAGACGCAGGCAAATTTATAGATGTCATGATGCGTGATGAAGAAGTGTTGTGCTCATCGGTGCAGAAAGTCACTCAAGTCGCCAGTTGTACACTCGGACGCACTCGCTCGATTCCAGCCCTTCACTTCCTCTTTTGCTCTGTACACTCGTAAAACTTGTGCACTATTTGTGTTGGCCAAGCTTCCTTCCAGGCCGGCCAAGGGCTTTCGAAAAAGTCAAGTTCCCCTTTCGGCAGGTGATAGGATGCGTTTGGGTGGGGTGGGACAGGAAGCCCACTCTTTGTTTCCTGACCCCACCCTGCTGCCAGCGATGATTACATCATCACTAGCAGCTCATTTAGTGGCTCTCATTTACGAAACGCTCGAAGACAGTCTCTTTAGTTTCGGTTTGAAACCTAAACCCAAAACTATAAACTGTACAGAGATGCTACCAATTCATGTATGAAGCCATTTCATATTAAATTGGGTGTGATTCATGTCAGCCAAGACTAAGCAAGCTCTTCTTTCACATTATTGTGATGTTCCTTTCTGGGTCATCTGCACTTGTCATCAGCAGAAGCCAACATTTTTCTTTCCATTCACAATGAATGACACACTCAGACACACACAAAGACCCCATAGAGAGACTTCCAGACCACTGGTGTGGTCACACAAATGCAAAAGCCAACAATGGGGCCAAGGGAACAAACATCGGTTAAAAAACAAACAAACAAAAAAACAAAACTTTGCTAGTTTTAAACGCCTCAATGATACCATGCTAGCATTAGCTATTGACAAGTCCGTTAGCATTTTTTTTTTTTTAAATCCAGCCCCGAGGCGCTCTTCAAAACACTAGAATGACTTTTCCAGTTGCGCTGAAGAGAGATAAGAAAAGAGAAAATGCTTGCGGGAAAACGAGCTAATCTGCTTAGCCATTGGGCTGATTCAATTTCATTCATTTTAGCATGATAAGACTGCAGACGTTGCGGCCGTGACCAAACGCAGATGGGGTTTTAACCAATTAGCAACTGATATTGAGGATATTTTATGGTGCTTTGGTTGGACGATGACAACTCTTAAAGGGAATCTATTATGGGAAATTGACTTGCAAATATCTTATATTTTAAGTTATGTCTCTGGAGTGTTTGCCCGCCAATCAAGTGTGGAACAAAATAACTAAGTACATCTTCTGTGGGTGGTCTTGTTCACAAAAGGAACAGTCAACGTGTCCAGTTAGCAGCTGGGGTGGCTGAAGAGCTAGAGTCACTTTCAAACAATCTTGTCAAAACCCAAAGAGTAACATTCACTTTTGCACTGAATGTTGTTGGATATGCAGATTAGCGATGGCTAAAACATTAGCTTCTGATAAGCCGCAGATACATGGTGAGTTTGTCAATGCAGCCATGGGGTATTTGTGTTTTGAAATGCGTCATGCATCCACACAGAGTTGTAATTTTGGTGGAGACAAAGATTGGTGTTAAAGTCGAATAAGTGGCAATTGATGCCGTAGTGAGGTTTTCTACGAAAAGAAAAATTAATTTGTTGTTGGTAATTCAGGCTCAGTGACAAGTCGAGGTCAGCCTTTACCGAGGAAATTTTCATAAAACTGAAAAAATAAAAAAAATACTTTTTACACATTGTTAGAAGGACCTCCCGTTATCCACAAAAACGAAAGCTCTCCGAATTGTTTTGTTCCCACCAGCAGCATGCACGCACCCACGCAAGCAGCCTTTTATTCCGGAACGCTTCCAGCTGAGCTGGAAAATTAAGCGTCAAGGCAATGTGCAATTTCCCCGTTGCCATGGAGTGAGAAGATATCACGTGCTAGTCAAGGTTCTTGTGGCCACACTGGGAGAGGAGAGTTGACGGACTGGTCAAAGAAAGGCAACTGGTAACACAATAACGACAGTAATTATCATTTTTATCTGAAAAGTAACTCTGTTAAAGGCAGCGTTGTCCGTTCATGGATGGAGGGAGGGCTTTTCATATATCATCAAGTTTAGGACGACCTCTTCTGGTGAGTAGTAGGATAACTATGATCAATGAAGGGGGGGGGGGGGGGGGGAGTCCCCTAAAACGTAAAATATTTATTTTGATTGAAGTGTTACACCAAGGAGTGATACTTGGAAATAGCATCGTTTTTCAGTGGTTAAAAAAAGATTCTCAAAGCCTTACAAATAAATTACAATACTCATATTTATGAGTTGCATTTACAGGTATCTTTTATTGTTTTCAAATATACATAATGCAATAAAATAAAAATGAAAACCAGGAGCCAAATTGCACTTAAAGGCCAAGCGCTTGTCGTGAAAATTACTATTCAATATATGCAAAAAATAAAAAAGTGTCAAATTGTCGGTGCAAGACAAAATAATGAGATGTTGCAAATTATTATTTTTTTCAATTCAGATTTGACAGCCAGTGGAGAGGGGCTTCGCACTGATGACTGCTTTCATGCCTCGTTCTCACCCGTGTGCGCGCACGCACGCGTCACCCAAACAAAGACGGAAGAGCAAAAAGAGAGGGATTTTTTTTTTTTACCTCATAATTTGATTTATTTCACTTTAAGGACCTTCAGCTTCAAAACCGGGTGAAAGGCTAAACTAATGCTTAATTTGTACATAAGAGACAAACCCAACTTAAGCGCAAACGACGGCACACTTACGGTTGAACTCTCGATGGCGCACGTGAGGCCTCCGAGGACGCTTCCGGAACCAGTTGAGACGTCCGGGCATCTCCATCGTTGCCCGACGGCTTCCCTCTCGCCAAAAACGTCAGCCGCAGCTACTTCGCATATCCATCCTTCACGACCATGATGGTAAAATGGAGTACCCTTTACTTGAGGCGTCACGATGCCCTCCTGCAGGTAGACATCGCACATCGCTCATATTTTATTTATGTGTGACTCAGCGCAACTGAACTCTTGTGTGTGCCACTTGCCTGTTCGGAGAGGAGAACCAATCAGAAGACAGCTTGTGGCGGGCTGTAATATGATGACCCCCTCCACCCCCCCCCCCCCCCCCCGCCTCACCAAAGTCCATCAAATATTTGATGAAAAACATTTTTAAAAATCGTCATAAAAATGTGAGCTATTTAACATTTTAAGAGTAGAAACAATAACGCTGATGGTATTCATGTCCCTGAATAAATGTAAAACTAAACCTAAAATGTACTAAAAACGTAGAAGCACATCAATGTCTCCACTGAAAAAAAGAACAACTTTATTTAGATTTAATTATATTTAAAAAAAAAATAACCCAATACTCACAATTGGTTTGTTCTAAATGTACAATAAATAAAAACATTTGGCACAAACAACCCCAACTGTACAAACACACATTTGGCAGTGACATGAAAATATAAAAGACTATAACACGCAACTTTATATCACAACTTTTCTTAGATTGGAAATTCAGCTCTTGGAAGTGAATAGAAATATACAGTATATATATATATATATATATATATTTCTATATAAATGTTACCTAATACAGTTATTCTTGCTAAGAGCTACAATTTTTCTTTTTTAATCATCTTGATTTTATTTTGAGTGCTTCTGCTGGCTAGGGGCAATACCAAGATGCCCAATCATAAATAGGCTTGCGAAAGGGGTGAAAAATGCCCAATAAAGTTAAATGCGCCATGAAATTTCCATGGGAAGGTAATGTTCAATTTTGAAAATACGTTTCCATGTGAATTCGTTTTTATCATTGTGCTAATATTGTATTTGAAGCTCTCTATTACTAGCCAACCTTCAATTTGGTAAATTCTTGGTTTTACTCCCATAATTCCCATACAAAGTTGCCAACATCAAAAATTTTACAAAATGTTGCACCCCAACTGTCACGTCTAATCTGGAAATCTGCTCTGATAAACATTATGGCGAGCACAAATATTGGCAGGAAACTGAGGCAAAAGGCACATTTGATTCACAAACAGGGTAGTTCTACATTAAAAGCCGATCCGTTCGAGTGCCCCCCCCCCACCACAAACCCCTATGTCAAGCAGAGCATGTGCAACATGAATGGGGGGTGAGGGGGTAAAAACAAAAAACAAAGAAAGTTCCAAAGGCACCGTGAAATGAAAGCCTGATCCTGAGGTTTGATACTGATGACAAGAGGCACTGTTGAAAATGACAATAACAACGTCGTAAAGATGAAAGAAAATGGTTCCAATGTCAAGAGGAAAAGAGTTGTGATTATTTTTAACAAATGTTTCTTGAGAGGAAAAAGTAATTGTTTGAACATGAAGGCATATTTTTACTGCCAGGGGGGGGGGGGGGGGGGGTCAGATTTATCAAATGTTTAAAAAACAGTAATTTTTATGAGAAAAAAAAGATGACGCAACAAGGAAAAAATATTAAATGTTTTTTTAATATTTGAAAAAATATCCAGATTGTGAAAGTCTTGTTTTTATAAGTTTCATTTTTTTACCCAAATTGTCATTTTCCAAGAAAAAAAGTGGTACTTTTGGCACAAGTGGCAATATTAAAAGAGCTTAACCATTTTCCACCTTTATCTTTTTAACATGGAAAAAAAATAAACTGCTGCTCTCTCTCCCCCCTTCAAGTCAAGTCAGTGCAATCATCAAAGGAAAGATGATGGAAAATCTTTTGCGTCCACTAAGAGGCATAACAGACCAAACCTGATCACAGTGATTGTTGCTCCAGTGCTGAGCCTGCCTTTAACAACAAAAGCAAAACTGAGGTGTGAAACAGTCAAATAATCCCAACTCCAGTAAAAATAAATATCCACAACGCGTTCTTAAAATAGAACAACGTAAAATGTACAACTTGACGGCATATAACTTTTTCTCAAAATGTTGGTGGGCTGTGGCAACGTGGCGATGTGCAGAGTGTGCAGGTACCGCTTTCTTCTTCATCCTCCCCCTCTTCAAAATAATAATAATAAAAAAAAAGAGGATTGTCTTGAGCAGAGGGTCGCTGTCCCTTCTGTCTTTCTTTCACTCCATCTTTTCGGCGTCGATGTTGTCCAAGTCGATGTCGGGCGACGCCACGCAGCAGTAGCACAATTTTTGGGTGTAAGACGAAAGTGTGTCTGTCAGAAAAAAAAAAAAACATACGAAGATCTGTTACGCTTTGCCAGTTGTGGGGGAGTAACAAAGTGTAACTACTTGGTGACTCTACTTAGGTAGTATTTGTAAGTGCAGTTCTGTATCTAAAACAGTTACATACCGTAGAAAAGTTGGTTCATTCGTATTTCTGCACCTTTTTTTTTTGCTATATGCTAAAATCTCGGCTATTTGAAAGTATGTTTCTGCTTCTCTCACAAAGCCACAACACAATTGTAGTTTGGCATTTAGACACAATAGCGAATACAGGCAAAGTTCAATTTAATGGCTCAATAGCGTTTGTATATGGCGCTCGTGTGCGTACATGTTTGGCCGTATGTGATCAATTTGAGACAGCATCTTAATTAGTATTGCCGAGCCTCATGTAAAGGTTTACTGAAAAATGACATGACTGAAGACACTCATTTATGTAACATGGGTTCAGGAGTGTCGACATGCTCGAAGTATGGCTGATGTTTCATTATCCTCTTCTTTTGAAGTGGATTGCCACTGTCTAGAACAGAGGTGGGCAAACTACGGCCCGCGGGCCGAATCCGGCCCGTTGGTCTTTTTAATACGGCCCGCCAAAGGTTAGTCGACAATTAAGGTTCGATGTGAATGATTGCATTCATTTCAATTGGACTTGTAATAACAGGCATTTCACCGCCAGGTGGCACATTGACTTGAAGTTGAAGAACACGGGGGGGGGGGGGGGGGGGGGGGTCTTTTCGACCACCTAGGACCTCTGTATCGCTCGACTTCTACTGGTCTGATCACAACCCATCTGCAGCAATGCACAGGCTAAAATAGGTAATCAACAACACTGTTGTCATTTTAAAAGAGTATATTAATACAGTACTTTCATGCTTTTGTTCTGTTGATGTTTGATATGGACCGTCAACAAAAGCAGTTTTTTTTATTTTTTAATGTACCATAGCTCGTGCTGACCTGGCCCTTCCGTCAACTTTTAAAAGTCAATGCGGCCCCCGAGCCAAAAGGTTTGCCCACCCCTGGTCTAGAAGCATCTAGACGCAATCGCAAATCCCTTTTCGAGGAGAGAATCAAATAGTTGTGGATTTCGGTGCTTCTCACTTTCGACACCTGTATAGCTCAGGGGTCGGCAACCCAAAATGTTGAAAGAGCCTATAAGACAAAAAAAAAACAAAAACACAAATATGTCTGAAGCCGCAAAAAAATAAAAGCCTTCTATAAAACTGTATGTATGTAGGAGACTGGACTGTCTCAGAATTGTTTATGTTGTTCATTCCTTTGTTGTGTGTTCACAAACGCCCCCATAGAATTTATTTTGTAATTTCTTCGCTTGATTTTTTTGTTTTAGTGCATTATTTTCGCTTTTCTTAGTGTCAGTGAAGTGATCATGAATTTCCGTTTTTAGGAGGCTGTCTTTGAACGCCTCTCGAGTCGAACGAGAAGAGAGAAGGCACGGAGTCGGACGCAGACGTGTGTGTTTGTCGAGACTGTTAAAAGCATAAATAAAGTGTTCGTTTTAAAAAACCAACACCACATCTCTCCTTTTTTGGAGCTGCAACATGTATCTATATCTATTTGAGCTATATTAGCCTACTATGAAAATATTTTTCCATTTTCCAACATTTTTTATAAAGCTCCAGGGAGCCACTAGATGTCGCTAAAGAGCCGCATGCGGCTCTGGAGCCGCGTGTTGCCGACCCACGAGCTAGCTGATGAGATCAATGCAAAATAGATATAAACAGACAGAAATCCTGCTTTTGATGGATTTCGTTTAAAGGGTAGAGATGGATGTAGACAAAAAAAAGACATGTCTCTCACGGAGGATTTTGTTGAGGAAAGCGGGCCTGGAGCTGCGCGGCAGGCGGAAGCAGAGGAAGTAGACGGGCACACCGGACAGCGCCACGCAGATGCCCACCAGTGAGTTGATGGTGTCACTGTAGAGCGGCACCACCACCAGGAAGAGGCTGCACAGGCAGTACACGATGGGGAAGAACAAGGACAGCTGTAGGAGGGACACCCCACAGGGGGGAGGAAGTTAGTCTTCAATGTTTTCTGGGGGGGGTTTTTTCGTTTTTAAAATTTAGGCAGACGAACGCAGCGCTGACCTTGACGGGTCGGTGCAACTTGGGGGCCTTGAAGCGAAGATAGATGAGGCTGACGATGGACAGGCCGATGAAGAGCCAGTAGTTGAAGCTGAAATAGTTGATCAGGCGAAAGACGTCGGGCACGGACAGATACAACAGAGACATGAAGCCCTGAAGTAAAAAGTAAAAAAACAAAAGACAAACGCAGCTGATTACAAGGCATTTAAAAACATGAGAAAAATCAAGCAAAAGAAATGTGCTTGATTCAAAAGTCGTAATGGGCATGCTGTTCCACTCCAGTCCTGTAGGAGGCAGGAAATTTAGATTCGTTTTCACCACAGGCCCATGATACCACTTCATTCACATTATTATATAATTGCATGCATGTTAAATGATACTTTTAGTTTGCTCAACCTTTTTTCAAAATATCATCACATATTTCTGGTAAGTCTACAACCATTTACCATTTAGATGACAACCTCTTAATATTATGACTTTGCTCTTACATAAAAGGCCTGACGCTGACCGCATTTGACAGAGGTAAGTAAAGTTGATACTAACATTAAAAATCAAGGCAGGGATGGGGGTGAAGCGCTTGACGTGGATCATGCACAGGATGTTGGGGAGGTGGCCTTCACGGGAACCCACGAAAAATAACCTGCGGGGGGGGGGGGGGGGGTTCATTGAGCACGCAAGTCAAGATGCAGCACCAAACATTTATGTGACACTTGAGGCTTCAAGGCCTCGACATTTCTACAGTATGATTTTTTTTCCCTAAAAGTTAGGGCAGGACATTAACATTCACACAGAATAGTTAATGGATTGTGAAAAGACAGTTTTGTAAATCTCTGCCTAAAATGTGTCTAAAATTTGAAATAGGTCATGCTCTATGATTTTAACAAAAATGAATTTGAAAACACAATCTGTATTGTTTGGGTTTGATCATCTCTGGTAGCAGTCAGAAATGCTGAGCACATCTTTGCCTTTATGATAGTAGCACGTCGACAGAATAATGATATCAATGTTAGACTTAATGGGAAAGGTTATTTTGCTACGTTTGGAATTCACTTGTGAGTTCAATTCATTCAAAACGCTTATCTCAAATCCTCTTTCAGTATTTAAATGAATATACGAAGTCAACAGGTTAGGTGCCACTGCTCCTGGTATGCACACCGTGGCCATCTGGGGGCAGTATAGGGCAGGCCTACAGATAATAATATGGAGTGTATTTTCAGCTGAAGAACATATGCCAAGGAGGATCGTTATATTGTCTACCCACGTGATGCTGCACCTCACAGTTATGCTCAAAAGTTTAATGGGGGGGGGGGGAATTTCTCCATTGTGAGACAAATAAAGGATTTCTTATCTTAAAAAAAGGAAAATAAGTTGGACTTTTCTATCAGTGACTTAATGGTGTGGTAAAGTGTGACCTGGAGGCAGCAATGATGGAAGAGTTGAGACCGCCATAGCAGGAAATGGCCACAGCCAGCGGGATCAGCCAGCGGCCCCAGCCCAGAACCTCGTCCGCAAAAGTCTGAGGAGAGCGTCAGCGTCGTTGGGATTAACGTTCAAACATCGGACAATCAAAATAAAGGCAACAGCCATGTGGAAACAATTACAGAGCACTCATGCGCTAAAGTCATTAAGTCAACAGACAGACTTTCCGCTCGCAATCAGTGAAGATGCTCTGGCAGACTGACTGACTGCAAGTCAAGCTGACCGGCCGCAACATTAGGTACACCTCTGCAATCTGGTGACATCCAGTGAAAAGCCACGATTAAATTGCTCAGTTTTGACCGTGACACTCCGAGAGATTGTGGAAAAAGCGCTTCCTTGGCAGCTGCATGAGGTGCAGGTCCAGGTAAAAGGTGCCGGAAGGCTCATCCAGATTTCCAGGAACACATAGCTCCACAAACTACAAGTAGATAACTGTTTCTTTCGTCAAAACACAAACAACTACTTCCTGGACCACCGCCCCAACCCTCCCAAACTCAAATCAGACAATCGTTCCAATGGTCAAAACAAGTTCCCAGTTGCGCGGTCGTGTGGGAAGTACTCACCACGGCGACGGCTTCGCTATTGAGAACCTGTTCGGCATCCATGACCACATAGTAGGCCACGTTGGTCAAGATGTAAATGACGGTGACGATGGGCATGGAAATGGCGATGCTCAGGGGGAGATTTCTGCAACAACAAAATGAAGTGCTCCTTATCTTTTGGAAGAAACGGCAAACATGACAATGTTACGCAAGCAGGAGACTGGATTGTTTTTGTTTCCCCGCCCCCCTACCTCTCTGGGTTCTTAATCTCCTCGGTGATGAAATTGAGCGTGTCCCAGCCGGAGTAGGAGTAGAGCGCCGAGTAGAGGGCCAGTGCCATTTCGCCGGCGTTCATCTTGGAGCCTCGGAACGAGTCCTCAAAGTTCTGACTGAAACCTGTCCTCAAACCAAGCAGTGGGGGGGGATGACTTGGCCCCACGTTCTCACCAATTCAGCTCAGGAGCTATGGAACTAGGTTGGTGTGAATTCCGAAGCGGTATGTTGTGCTATTGTATGTCAGCATAGTGTGGTATCAACTAAGCAACTCGGGCTGGGCAATTAATTTGAGTAGACTGGACACTATTTTCCCATATTTGTTGAATCGGGTTCTGTTAAGGCTGGTGTCAAACTCAAGGTCCGGGGGCCAGATCTGGCCCACCACCTCATTTTATGTGGCCCGCCAAAGCAAATCAAATATGCTAACTCCCACGATGCTTGCTAAAATCTCAACCAAAATTTAAAATTCTCATATGTAATAAATAAGAGACATATTGTAAGCATTTTCTTGTAACCAAACCCTTCATTACAGGAATTTAAACAATAGTTGAATAAACCGGCCCTCCAAGGGAAAATGGTTACAAAAATGTGGCCCACGACAAAAATGAGTTTGACACCCCTGTGTTAAGGGGAGGTTATCAACTATACTTTCTCAACATTCCTTAGATGGAATCTTTTTTTTTTGGTCCACAATTGCTGTTGAGATGATCCAATGTTCCTTTTTGTGGGAGTAATAAAGCTAAGCCAATCGAATCAAATTTTACTACATCCTGTTTTAATGATTTACGTAACATCAGAGGTTATGCTCATTTGAGCTGCCAAAAGCTGTTTTATTGCTTTTAACAGCCTCGACTTGGATGATATAACTCATCGACTGTCGTGGACGTTTCTATTCGTCATTAAGAATCCAAGAGTTTACTACCATCAACGTATATAGAGGTCCAAATTCCGGTTTGTAAACCACTGGAAAGACTGAAGTGATTCCTGTAAATGGTGGCACCGCATCACCTTAGGATTTGAGATCAGAGCAGCGCCATGTGGTGTCATAAAATATTAGTGGCAAAGTTACTTGTCCCCTTGAGATGTGTCTTTTGTTTTCAGAAAAAAAATTATTTCTCTCCTTTTTGGTCAGAGTCTGTGTTTTTGGTGAAACTTAAATTGCTTATTACTAAAATAAAAATGAAAAAAATGTGAAAAACATCCATCTATTATCCGAGCAACACATCCTCACGAGGGGCGTGCTCGGGTTCATCCCAGACATCTGCTCTCTCTTTTTGTGCTTAAGTTGTCCCAGAACACAACACCACGTGAGTCAAGAACAATCTTTCGAAATGCTGTATAGTCGTCTGGCAGGTTAACTAGTTAACAATTTCACTTGAAACTATTTAACAATATGTACCGGTACCTTGACCCAGCTTGACAAGGCCGGTGATGATAATGACAATCAGGGCCAGCACTTTGGCCACGGTGGAGATGACCTGAAGAATGGCGCCCCACTTCACCTTCAAACAATTCACGTATGTCAGCAGGCCTGAGAAACAGTAACATGTCATGGGGGGAGATAAGAGCTGCAGCATTGTTGGATACACAGGCAAAAATTGACATCACATACATTTTTTTTTAGAATACTTAAACCTATTTTGCATGAATCTGAATGAAGTTTTAGAAACATTTTGAATACATTTAAAGAACCCGTATGAAAAGGTAGATTTTCTTTAATGAAAACTAACTTATGAAATTAGTGTAAATATGAAACAATGTAAATGAAAAGTTTGTATACACTGTTATGACAGTATTTGAATATGTTTGTGAATTAGTTTCAGAAACATATTGGGGGGTAATATTTTGTACTTCACGAAGAATTCTATGAACATTCAGTGGAAATTGAAATGACTGAGAATTGAGTATAGACCATTTGGTATCAATTTGAATGAATTTGGATGAAAACTGTCGAAAGAAAATTTGCACACGGTTGAATAATTTAAATGAATATGAGAACTGAACAATCTGTTAATGTTTTTTTGCAACATTTTATTGACTCAAATGGAAAATTTCATTTGCGTGAGACAGTCTGTGCGTGTATGCATAATTTTATTTTTATTTATTTTATTTTAATTTTATTTAAGTTTTTCACTGAAGCTATTTTGCTTAAAGACAGATTCCTTTTGACACCTTTTTTAATTTGTAACATAATAATACATCTTTCTTTTTTTAATCCTTTCAATATGCAGTCATGCAAAATCCAGTTTGCCAATTGGCTGACTGCCCAGGAGTTCAACCTGAAAGACAACACACGCTGGGAGGAACTTTGTGGAAATGAGCCAACATATTTGACTGACGAGGTTTACGAAAATCATACAACTGTGCCAATCAAAAAGTCCCGGAATATCTAAAACCTGTTACGTTTACGACACATCAACTATGCCAAGTGGGGCTGTGCTGGCTTGATTTTGCAACCGTATTTTACTCACGCCTGACCCGCCCGATTGGAGGCATTATCAGCTCTGAGCAAACACTCCTCAAGTCTTAATGCGCTCCAACACAGACAAGACGAATGGAGGAAATTGTGACTTGTCACTTGACAAGGTAGTTGACACACGCAGCTCAAATGGCTTCAGTGCTATGCTAACCAATGAGCAGGAAACTGACCTCATCGCAAGAAATGAACATTTTTGGGGGGAAATCTCATCATCTTGCAGCTTTTTTTCCTCTCAGTATTGCAATTATGATTTAATATGCTTTTTTTATTTCAAAAGATCCTCTTCCAATGTATTTTTTCACAAACAAGCACATTTTTGTGAACAATTTGCATGAAAAAGAATTTTGGTAGCAATAGCTTAAAAATATGAAATTCCGTTGATAAATTTTGCAACCTTTCTGAAAATTTCATAAAGGGAAGGTAACATCAAATTTTTCTCACCAACAATGTATTTTTGCGTCCTCACGAGGCTAAACACGGCCTTCTTCTCAGATAACGAGCAAGCACAGCTTAGCTTGCAAACCTCATGTGACCAAACTCAGAAAACAGTTAGGCCGTGATTGGCCCTGACCTGAGCGACTGTGATGTCATTTTTCAGTCGAGAGCCGGTGACAAAATGGCCGCTCACACTATTGTCAAGAAAATGTTTGAGTTGACATCCCCTTTATAATTAAATCATTTTTCATAAAGATTGCAAAAACATTTTTAAGATCGTTCCATGGACATTTCTTATGAAAATTTTGGAGCATTTTGAAAAACTGGTGAACATTTGGCAGAAATGTGCATTTTTAGAGAAGTCTGGAGAAATTAACAAATGTGTAAGTAAAAATGTCATAAGAAATTTTGAATCTGTCTTAAAATTTCATATTTTCCATGACGCTTCATAGAAATTAGATTTTTTTTTCCCCATCTGATAATTTTGTAGAAATTAGAATTTGTTGAAATTCTGGAAAAACTTCAAATATCACTTAAAAAAGTGATTCAAATATTTTCCAGAATTTTGTCGTCATTTTTGTAGAAATGTGAAAATTTGGGGGGCAGGGGTGAAAAAAAATGAGAATTTTGGTCACAATTTTAGCCGGAATGAAGCATTTTATCTGAAATGTCATCCGAGTTTGAAAAGACTGATGCATGTCAGTCCTTCAAGGCATGAAGGAAGACTACAAAAGTTTGACTCTGCAAAACTCACAAATGATGACAGCGGCGATGAGGCGGACTGCGTAATAGGGGGTGGGGCATGTCATGTAGAGTGGCTCGACCAGGTAGCTGGAGAAGGTCAAGGCGATCACTGCCTGGCAGGCCGGCTCCACAATCAATAACGATGTCCATAGCCTTTCGACAACAAGAAGAACCAGACGCCACAAGTGAGTCATGACAGGGATACGTTGCCCAGGCGGTTGAACAAGTTGGTGCTACATACCGAATGAATGCTAAGAAGCTCCCGAACGCCTCCAGGATGTACGCGTAGGAGGCTCCCGATTTACGGATGGTGGTGCCCAGCTCGGCGTAACACAATGCGCCGAAAACGGAGAAAACCCCTCCGACCGCCCAGATGACCAGCGACAAGCCGAATGAGCCGGTGTGCTGGAGCACCCCCTGCGTCAGGTGACACACAATTGATATTTCTACAAATTGGAAAGGCGAAGTTATGTCAAAATCTTTGACAATATGTTCTATGCAGCCGCATTCATCTCCACGCGGATGAATATCGCATCTGCGGAAAATGAATGAAGCAGCGAGATTTCTTAATTCATCTCAGGGGGCGGCCATTTTGCCACGTGCTTTGGATGGAAAATGAGATTACAGTGGCTCAGGTATTAATCAAGCGCCACCACCGTTTTTGACTTGACTTCCCCTCCAAGAACTTTGTAAGAAATAAGCACAGATCATTGTATTCTGTGAACATGTTGTGGAAAGTGAAAGGATGGTCTGAACAATTAGATTTTTTTTTGTCCATTCAAAAGCAAATTGATTGTTTGAACAGTAAAGTTAATGTTTCACACTTGGAATGCAAACTTCTCATTGGAATAAAAATCTTGAAACAAACAAGTTGCAAGATCAGCTCAACAATCACGCTCATTCAACAGCTGCGCTTTGCCTTGCACGTCTGTAATGCAAGGCGAGTCTGATGCAATCATCAAGTTGCACGGCTCGTTTTACGTTACCTTGGGTGACACGAAGATGCCGGAACCGATCATGTTGCCCACGATGAGGCAGACGCCGTGCAGCAGGGAGATCTCCTGTTTCAGCCGCACACCGCCGCTGCCTCCGGACGCCGTGTCGGCCTCCTCTGAGACCATGTTGACGGGCTCCTGACTGCCACCTCCGATGAGCAGAGTAGAACCGCGGCTCGGCAGGAGAACTTGAAGAGGGGGTAGACTAGTAGGTGGGGACTAGAGAGAAAGGGCGTGTGAGAGTATGTGTGTGTGTGTGAAAGAGAAGGAGAGGGAGAAACCACGTGAGAGCGTGAGAGAGCCAGAGCCAGAGCCAGAGCGAGAGCGAGACAAAAATAATGGCAGTTGACAGGAAATTCCCCTGAGCAGTGATATGATGTGCAAGTTGTGTATTAGCAAGTCATCTAACACACACACACAGGAAGTGGACTTTCTTACCATTTAGTTTCACCTGTTTAGAAAACATGGTTCAAATTTGGTTTGAAATCGGCAACATATCAAGCCTGTTTGCACTTTTGAAAGACGCATGAAATTGAGAAATCTGGCTCTAAAATAGTCACCTGTAACCAAAACGGCAGACTTTACATGTGCTTTTTGGGCAAAGCTTCTTCAGACTTTTTTGTGGTCGACTCGTAGAAGACAGATTTCCTGTTGCTCAGTGAAATTGGCTACGTTCTGGCAGCTGATTAACGCTTTCACAGTTCGCCACACTGCAGGACTCACAAACCACTGTTCTTCTGTAAAGAGCAGTAGAACATCGCTTGGTTTGCACCAAAAACATCAGTTTCTGATCAACTGAGAAAATTTGGTTTTTGCAAAAAGGGGAAAAAAAATGTATGGTAACTTTGACACTAATATTTTGGGGCTTTTCTGAATGCCCAAACTATAAAACAAGAAAAACAAGAATGAGAAAGGGCTTCTGAGGGCAAACTAATCATTTACTTTGATAGCATCAATTTTTCTTTTTTGTTTACATGGTGTTCACCATTCACTCATGACTGCAACACATTTCTATTATTTACTCTGATTCTATTACACATATACATACTCTGTGCTAGTGTCATGCACCAAACCAACATGTTGGCATTTCTCTTCCTCAAAATCAATTTGACAAGCCGAGCTTTGCGACCTAATCTTTATTTTCTACACAAAAGCTGTGCTGATGTAAAAACCAAAGCAATCCTTTGAGAAGGATCTGTTTGCCATCACAGTGGTTTACCAAGCTGAATTTCACGGACAAGCGATGCAAGACTTACTTCCGGGCCGAAAAACATGCTTGATGTATATATTCAAGGGCAGCGAACAGTTGGATTTCATTTGACGAAACGAAATGTCCACAGCAGTCATTGAAGAAAATGATTGACTTTTACTTCATTTATTTTTATTTAAATGTGCTATATTCGAATTCATTTTTTTTTTCCTGGACATGAGATGAAGCTTTTATGATAAATGAATCCACTTGAGATGATTTCTCATGGGAACCAAAGTCTTTTGTTTGACGCAGCTTTTGGCGAGCGTTCTTTGTTGACATGTTAGGGTTTGCAACAAGGCGAGAGGTCTATGAGGCATGAAGTGTAAATTTGTACACACTTGCACGCCAAGAGAACATCGGTGTGAGTGAGGGAAGGTTGCAGGTGTGCTGGTGGTCTCGGGAGTCAGGGGAGGAAAAAAAAAAAAAAACGCCTTTCAGATGACGGATCAGACGTTCACGTGTCATTTCCATACAGTCACATTCCTGAGGGAGTTCAAAGACGACTGGATTAAAACACAATGGTCGGCTCATGCAGTCGGCTCATGCGGTCTGCTCGAAAGGCTTATCTGGGGGGGGGGGCGGGGGGGGGGGGTGTCCTTTGCTTTCTATTTAGATACCAAAACAGGAAAGGGTGAGTATGTGCAGTTCATAACATGAGCAACATAATTAAGATAAGAAAACCTTTATTAGTCTCGCAATGGAGAAATTCCCAATTAGACTATAAATCATTTTCACGAGCAGATTTTAAATAGCATGTAGCTAAAAAAAAGATTGGATAATAATAATAATGAATGTTTATTAGCACACGAGTCAGCCATTTACAATGGGGTGGGAACTTTACTTAATTTCAGACAATTTTGGTGTGGCAATGCTTTTGAGTGTGTGGGCAAGGAGAGCACTTGATGAAGCTCTTGTTGAACCGGTCCAAAAGTCAGACATGCTAATACAAAATGAAATTGAATACACTCGCAAGGAGCCTCTGTATGTAGGCCACCACAACTCACACCCCAACGCTTGCAAATAATATAATGACAAATCTGAAGTCTCCCACAAAGCTACGCCACGGTTCATACAGTAATTTCACTTGATGAAACTTGATGTTTTTCCGTTTTATCACTTGTTGTTTTCCATTTAAAAACACGCAACAACATGGTGGGGGGTTTATAACATCTGAAATGAATTAATCGCATCAGTTTAGTCACAGAGCAAACAAAACTTGTAACTCAGGGTACCACTTCATGTTTTAAAATTGGTACTTCTGTCATTTGCAAACCCTATTGTCAGAACTATCCTTTTGTATTAAATTGATCTCGTATAATGATGAAATGAAATCCGAACTCGATGACCCCACGTTGATGGTTGGGCAGTGACGTCACGGGGCAGCATTTTCTTCCACTGTTTTTTTTCCAGTCGTCGTCGTACTCATAGGAGGAAAAAAAAAAGACTTCTGCAAGAAGTTGCCGATAAGCTGATACCAAGAAGAAAAACGAGGGTCGTGCCGTGGCGAGTCACCACGTTGGCGACTTGAATAGTCCAACTAGAAACGGAAACATGTGGCTCGTGTTAAGATTTAGCATGAAGTGACGCCATATGCTAATGCGCGAGGATGCAGCGGTTGCTAGCCTGCGAAATACTCTCATCGCCGTCTCCCACATGGCTTCTTTCTTTGAGACAAAATGGAGACGCGAGTGTCTACTAGGAGATAAATAGAGGGAGAGTTTTGAAGAACACACACGAAAAAAGTGAACATACCGGCGTGTGGGCACCAGGAACCAAACGTGAGGAGAAGAGGAGAGACGCGCTTCTTCGTCTTCCAGACGGCGTGTGACTAGCACGCCAAAATCTGTAGTTAGCTAGTCGGCTAGCTCCTCCTCCCCAATTCCAAAATCCACGAAGGATGTTTCCGTGGTCACGTTCAAACTTGTCTTGCGGACATACTCACAGCTGGCGTACACCAACCATGACATATTTTGCATATTTGATTGAATTACAACCGAGTAGTAGTGGCCTCAAGAAGGGAGTGCGTGGAAGCGGAGGAAAATTAGTCGCTAAATCATAGCGTTGCCTTCAAGCAATCAGACTCCCTCCGCCAAAGGTGAAGTTAGTCCCTTCACGTAGGTATAAAATACGTGGCTCAGACACCTACTTGTGATAACTCACAAAAGAAAACTTCTCCCCTCAATTTGCATTATAGTATCAGACGTCAGTCTCTGGGTTTCAATAAAATAAGTTTGGTACCTGAATTGGAATAAATCAGGTCCAGTTTTAGCCATTTTAGAATTGCTTTTGTCCTGGTACAAAACTGCTTCAAAAATTGCCTCAGGACGGGTGTTCTCAAAATGAGGATGCAGACCCATATTGGTCGGCAGGTCCGTTTTCAGTGAGTTTTTCCAGGGACAAAGCTGGCCGGAAAATTCCTGAAGACCCCCAAATATGGCAAGAAGACGTTGAGGCCTTAATTGGGACAATTGCATCAGTTACATTGCTGCTTAATTGAGCGTTTCTGAAAAGTTGTGTCAGGAGCCACATGGGTGCTCAATCGGGTCTATCTTGAGTCATTTTTGAATTTTTTCCAGAAACAAGAGTGCCAGGAAATTGAAGACATCCAAATATGAAAACAACACACAAGCAAGGACCGTGGCCTTAATTTGGAGAATTTTACCATTTCCATTGATGTGTCATTAAAGGACTTGATCACACTCTGAACCATATTTGATTGGATAGTTCAACCAACAACTTACTCAGAAGGCCCTGGGCAGTTTAGATTGACAGGGCAACACACAAGAGTCTAAAATCCAAATCGAACCTCCGCCTATGTCTACTAGAAGTGCGGCCAAGAGAAAAGCGACCAAGTGAAGAGAAGACATGTTGGGAATAAATAAACATAATTTTCCTGCCTGCGTGTTGTCGTATATATAGGGGCACTTAGACCGTATAAAAGTACAAAACAAAAAGCAGTCATTGAACTGCATGTCATAAAATGTGGGATATCTGATTGTACCTGACACTTGTCTCACTTCAGATAACCGAACACGAATCTAAGGAGGTGCCTGCTTTTATTCTGAAGGACTGGGTGGCACACGCACCCCTTCACCACCTGCTTCCTGTCGCTCATAACGGAGCAGCAGGCGTCCCGGCAGCCCCCCTTTCTCTCTGCTGACTCAGTTCCTTCGCAGCAGTCCTGCCCATCCCCGACAACGAGCAGCAGCAGTATCCTCCTCCGCCCAGCAGCGCAGAAATGGCCAAAACCGCAATTGGTGAGCCTTTGGATTTCTCTTATCATGACGGCGATGCGCATTGCATGTATGCATGAGGATGTTGGGGATGCGGCGACACCCATAGCACCCAAAAGGATGCTGAGGGGAGGTTGAGTGGCAACAGCTCTGCATACGTTGCACATCCATAACCCAAATTTCCGTGTTAATGTATTTTTTTTTGGAATTGCTGATTTAGAATTTGCATGCGACACCTTTTGTCTCCTCCTGACTGATAATCCAGACGAGGCACGAGTCAGTCGGTGACCCATATTTTATTAATTCATCAAACAAATCAAGGTGAACTATTTTTATGTACATTTTTTTTGCCCTTAGATGGGCGTTGCGGCACCGCCACCTGCCCCGTATTGCCTGAGTCACGGCCGCGCAGCATAATGCAGAGCCAGCGACCCCACCCAACATAGCTGGTGTACCCCCCCCCCCCCCACACACACATATCCTCCCCCCTCAGCTGCCACTCCCCACCCTCCTTATCCTCATCTGAGCTCAGCAGCTTCGCATCCTGCCCTCCTAATTGCAATTGTGCTCTTTTATGTTGCTGTGTCCGTTCTGTTTTACGAACGGGGGGTTTCGCTTGTGCAAGGATGCATGATAGGGTGTCATATTTTTGTTACCGACTGGCGAAGATGTTTTCAAATCCATCAGTAAGGTGCGATAATGTACAAAATCGAATACGGTAGTGATGTGTTTTAGGCCTCGGCATTCATTTTAGGCTCGTGCAATTAGCATTAGCAACACCGTGATGAATTTGAAAAGCGCTGGTGTCTGAACTGCTCTTGTTAGTGTTCTGCTTGAAGAGGCGCTTGATGGATGGGGGGGGGGGGGGTGCGCGCAGACAGACAGAGAAGAGGGGGCGCCGGTGTCCCTGACCATTTATATATTTATTTGCCGCCACCCTCCTTTCTTCCTCTCATCTTGGCTGAGCCTAGAAGGTCGAGAATGGCGAGGGTAGGCCATGTTTCGAGCTCCTCGTCATTGTTTCACTTTAATTTTTCAATACTGTGGGTTGACTACAAAGCGGTGCGCCTCTGTGGTTTAAAAAGCCACGCGCCCCTTTCAACATCCCGACAGGTTGTAGACTTGAAAGTGACTTGTCTATTCCCCTATGAAACACACGACGTTTGGCATCTTAACATTCTGGAGAATCGGAAGGGGTGCGATCTTATCACAAACAATATCCACGCTCCCTTCAACATCCCAACAGAATGTAGATGAAAAAGTGGTGCGTTCATGTCCCCGATAAATTCTGACAGAGTCCAGATCACCAAATTGTGCGTCCCTCCCGGTGATCAACCCCCATTCAACATCATGACAGATTGTCCACTAAATCCTTCCAGATTCCAGACTACAAAGTGGTGCGTACATGCCCATAATAAAACATTCACCGCTTCAATAGCTTGACAGATTATCGACTACAATTTGGTGGATCCATCTCCCTTTGACATCCTGACAGAATGTCGACTTAGAAAGTGCGGCACACTCCCCTCCAGCAGCCCAACAGATCGCAACGCATCCATCTCGCCAATGGGCCGCACACCCCTCCCAGTGCTCCTACATCCTAATACGCCACGGCACCCCTTCCAACATCGCACCAGAGCATTACTTAGAAAGGCGAGTTCATCTCACTAATAAACAGCGCACCCGCTCCAACATTGGACAGAATGCAGACAAGAAAAAGATCCATCCGTCTACCTAAACAAGCCGCTCTTGGAAAATGTCTAAAATGTCTCGTATGCTATGTTATGACCTCAAATTATCTTTTGGGGTTTTTTTAGTGCGAGGATAAGAAAGTGGAGCTTTTTCTCTATCTGTGTGATAATGTGTTTTCACTTCTGTGACACAAAGCAAAACGTCTGTGGTTATGGGGGCACCAGTTTCATGAGGCGGATGATAATTGCTGCTTCGCCCTAAAGAGAATTAGACCGATACTTCCTCGAGCAGCCACTGGGTTTTATTTTGAATCGTCTCCATCATTACGACACACTCGAGACTCCAAAGCGCTGTGTTCCATATTCCTCAAAAGCGTCTGTTTCCTGTCCACTGTCCAATTAGGTGTGGTCATGAAGCTCCAGACCCCCCCCCCCCCCCCCCCACGACAACCCCTCCCGGTTCGCCTCTGGTCCCCCACTTTTTTTTTTTTTTTTGTCGCAGCCGTGCATTTGTCAGCGAGGTTCTCTAATCAATGGCGCACACGCCCATGACCGGCTGGGATGACAATTGCTCTTGAAAAGCAGCCTGAGAGGAATTGATGAGGTCATTTTATAAGGAGAGGGAAGGCGACTTACGTTATTGCCAGTTCGCCACCACGAAGTACATCCGATTGACAAGAAACCGGATACGTATTCATCACGGTGAGGCACGCGAAAAAAAATTCAGTGAGTCAAAGGTCCATTTATCGCGGTTGTTCAAAACGTCCTTTTCATTTAAATTAAACAAACGTACAAAGTGAAACGTAACCAATGAGTTTGCTGTCGAGTTAGCAACATTTACACGGTGACCATTTCACTTCCTGAATGGTATTCTTATTGTGAAAGTCAGACAGAGCTCAATACTTCCGGTGACTTTGAAATCGCTCCGCAAAACTCTCACTCATAAACATCACGTCAAAACGCTCGCACAGGAACGCGCAGTTCACTCATTACTTAATTGCGTAGCGGGCGCAGAGCAAATGTGACTTTGTGCTGATGTACGACTCGAAGCTCTCAGTGGGGAAAGGCAGGGACCCGGAATACATCTGTCGACCAATCGGGACTTCCTCCTTGGCGATATTTTTGACGAGCTGTTGGGTTCAGGTGATGGATCGAAACCGGAACTGTGGAGCAGCACACAATAACAACTTGTGTTCTCTGGTGGCGAGTGCCTGGGCCCCTCTGAGGGATTAAAAAGCCCCAGTGGGACTCCCATCAAAACCCTCGAGGTCTCCTCTTGGATCGAGATCAAGCGAAAGCACTTTCCAGCGGCAATTAGCAGACCTTGCCATTTCTTCCCAATTTTGCAGCCTTGTCAATGTGTCGTGAAGCAATGCGCACGTCCACAACAGAGGTCCCGGCGCTCACTGAGGCAGATCATTTGAGATCAGTGCTTCCGGAGCTAACTGACAGCTTCCAAGATTGGAGCCACGAGGGTTTCACGTTTAATGGCAAAGCATCAAATTTGGGCACCAGACTCCACTTGCAAACGTTCAATCTTGTGTCGTTGTTCATTTGTCTCAGATCGTCACGTACATTTTTGTGTTCTTCGGGTCATTTGCATTGGTTCAGGAACACGGGAAAAGGTCAAAATACCACAAAAATGGCACCATCAACCACAAGAGCAGATCTGTGCATTTCCAGCAGTGCTGTGAAAATGTGTTTGCCCCCTTCCTAATTACAGTGTTCTTTGCATATTTATCACATACAAAGGTTTTGGCCCATCGAACCAATTCACACAGAGACAACCCAAGGCAATACAAAATCCAGTTCTGAAATGCTAATTTAATCTATCTGGGCACAAAAAAAAATCCCAAATTATATGTCCTTATGTGAAAAAGTAATTGCTCCCATAGTTAAATCACAAAGTAATTGTGCCTAACGACAGTTTTGGGGACCCCAAATTCAATTTCACAGGCAACACCCAAGCACAACATTTGTTGAATCAAGAAATCACATAAATGGAATCTGTCAAAGTGAAGCTGCTTTGCTACCTCAGGCCCAGGACAACTTGCTATGATTGATGTGTCAATGAGTTCTGCTGTCGACCAGAAAATCTTCAAGGAGAAGGTCCAACAATCAGTTTGCGGCCTCAAACTCACACTTTCTTGGATATTTCTCCATGTGATATTAAAATTGGTTTGATGAACTGAAACCTTTGGGTGTGATAAATATACAAAGAACACAGAAATCACTTTGTTCACAGCACTGTATGATTTTGTGTCTCCTGTCACAATGATTTTTTGGGGCGGATGGTCAGTGGTTGAATTCCCTTGGAGAAAGCAGTTCAGGTATCATATTCACTTTTTCCATACTTTGTGTACAGCGGGGGTGGGCAACCTACAGCCACGTGAGCGCATTTAATCCGGCCTGCCATGTAACTGTCAAAACAAAGGAAATCTTATTAAAACACAGCAAAAAACTTCAATCCACAAATCCTATCATATCATAATAAATGTTGCTTTTGTCCGAATTTTTCCACATGTACACGTATGTGGTACATATGGTTCTCAAAAGACAACCCCCAACGGTCCATCATGGGAAAAAGGCTACTTGCCGTTGATATACACACTCATTGGCCACTTCATTAGGTACCCCCGTATCCTGTCAGGATTACATTCTGGTCCGGTGAACTCCCAAGGAGGAAGATACAGTTACAACTATGGACGCGGCCTAAATTTTTACCACCCCCTCCCCACCCCTTCCACGCACACACAAATTTACTGCCCTACTTTTCAACAACCTATGTCAACAGTTTCTCAGCGTATAATGAAACATCATATTAAAATTGAATAGATGATCATATTAAAAGAAATAATTTTCAATCAATCAATTGAGACTCCAGGCGGCCCGGTAGCCAGTGGTTAGCGCGTCAACCTCACAGTGCAGAGGTACCGGGTTCAATTCCAGCTCCGGCCTCCCTGTGTGGAGTTTGTGTGTTCTCCGCGGGCCTGCGTGGGTTTTTTCCGGGTCCTCCGGTTTCCTCCCACATTCCAAAAACATGCATGGCAGGCTGGTTGAACACTCTAAATTATCCCTTGCTGTGATTGTGAGCGCGGATGGTTGTTCATCTCTGTGTGCCCTGCGATTGGCTGGCAACCGGTTCAGGGTGTCCCCCGCCTACTGCCCCGAAGACAGCTGGGATAGGCTCCAGCACCCCCCGCGACCCTTGTGACGAGAAGTGGATCGGAAAATAGATGGATGGATTTTAGATTCTTTTTCGAGGCCTGATGCAAATATTTTGTAACATTTTTGATTCGACAGTGCAGCAAAGCTCTCAAGTGTGCCTAATAAAGTGTCTCAGGTGATCAAACAAGGGCTCTGTGGAGAGCGTATCAGCTTCATAATTATGCATAAGCCGGTTCATAATGTTACTATTTGCAGAGCAGCTGAGAGGCAAAATAATCATAAAAGGGTATGGGCCCATTAATAAATGCAAATGAAATCAAACAGTCCTCTGTGGAAGATGCCGGCAGCATCAAAACAACAGCAAGAAAGACAAAGCGCGCGGTTTTTATTTTATGTTATTGATGTGTGATGACGTGACAACATGAAAGTGCTCATGGGGGGCAATGGGGGGGGGGTGTTCATGAAATTCCGTCCGTTCATCCTGTTTTTGCCTCGGCAGCTTACAAGGAGAAGATGAAGGAGATTTCCGTCTTCTCGCTCATCTGCTCCTGTCTCTACCCCGACAGCCGCAAAAAGACCCTGGGAGACTTTGAAGGTAACATGGAAGCTTGCTTGTGCATCACTCACGACCAAGATCAGGAGATGTTCACTCAAACGTGCAAGATCACGAAAACGACGATTCAAGCAGCATTTTCATAAACGGAATAACGTAAAAATAAACAGGCTTAAAAAAAACCGAACACTAACTGAAACTACATATGTTTTATATAAGTAGTAGTGGAATAGTTTTTGATTTTCTACTGTAGTTAGTTTTTAGGTATGTTTTTCGATTCAGTCACTCTTAGTTTTTTTAAGGATTCATTTAGGGTTTTTTTTTATTTTGCCACAGATGGATTATTTCTTGAGTGTAAAAAAAAAACAGGTCACAAAGTATTGTGTAATAAAATATACGACAATCGCCCAACAACTGTTTGACCTTCCGTCTTCATACATTTTAAATGAACCCCCGAAAGCTCACGTAGTAGATTAACTGACAAAGATGAAACCACAGCACATATGCCCTATAATTATCGTTAGTTTTCTAAACATAAGATGTAGTTTCGGTTAATTTTCATGAATATAAAAGTGAACACCTACTGAAGCGAGCCTTGTCGTTTGCCAGAGTTGGACATCAAGCCGATCAACAAGCGCGCGTCGGGCCAGGCCTTCGAGATCCTCCTGAAGCCGACGTCGCCCGTGTCCGACACTGCCCACTGCGTCACCTCGCCCCCCAAGAGGGACATCTCCCTGGACGACATCCAGAAGAAGCTGGAGGCCGCCGAGGATCGCAGGAGAGTAAGCGCCTTCTCGTCATCCCTTTTTTTTTGCCTGCCAGCAAACAGACAGCTACAATCAAAAAAAAGACCACAAAACTATGTGAGAGCGAAATATGAGGCCCGCGCGTAAAGCCGAGTTAGCTCACCCGAGACCTCAGAGGCTCAGATTTGGTTTTATGGGTTGGACTGCTTTGCTGTGAGCGTGGCTCCTAGTTTAGTGATGCGATTTGTGCCGGGGGCGTCAGTCTCAGGAAGCGCAGGTGCTCCAGGCGCTGGCGGAGAAGCGCGAACACGAGCGCGACGTGTTGCTGAAGGCCATGGAGGAGAACAGCAACTTCAGCCGCATGGCCGAGGAGAAGCTCCAGCTGAAGATGGAGCAAATCCAGGAGAACCGCCAGGCCTACCTCGACGCGCTCATGGACCGCCTGCACCAGAGGGTGAGCGCTCCAAATTCTTCCTAATGTCAAAAGCCGCCACTTGAGCGTCTTTGGCCAGAGGTCTGAGAAATGAAACACTGCCCTCTACTGTCAACTTTAGCGAAATACAAAGTGCCGGCGCACCATAGCCTCTTTGTGACAGTGTGTTGCAAACTCGGTGATATTCAACTTACATTAAGATCACAAGAGTAGACGAAGAATGTTTCGATTTAAATATATTATTATAACTTATTTTTCACAGATATGTGCCTGTGCGTATTGTAATGCCCTTCAATGCGGAAAGAAGGATGCACGCAGTCGCCGATGTAATCTGTCGTGTTTTTTTAAATAGACAAAAAGAGCAATAACACACACATTCATAGGAGTTGCTGTTAGCCACAACTCACGCCCAACTCCACACTCAGACTAACCGCCGGAGCCAAAATTCCCCCAACGTGGCCCCTGCCCTGTCTATGACGTTACACAAATACAAGAAACCGATATTACAGTATATATTACGTGTAGGGAACGTCGCTTGAGTGAATATTCGTTATTCCTGGAGAACCGTGTCTATTTTCTTGCGGCCTGTCAATAGAGTTTTACATTCTATGTTCGCATTAAGAATGTTTTGTACTTTGTATTTAAATTCGCCATATGTGAAGATCTTTTTGTTCTATCAACACTAACTGAATTGTCAATATACAGAAAGGCAGACCTTCGTCTTCAAGTCAAACCCAAAGTCACAATTACGTTCCGATTGTAAGCTTACGTTATATTATTCATTATCATTTTATGTTTGGGCAGCATATTATTTCATGTTAAGCATACCTAAATTATATTCTGTTGTTTAATAATTGCTTAGACATGTTTTTATGTCGATAGGTTCTGATTGGCTATTAAAGTAAGAGAAGCAGGAAGTGATTTTAGTTACGAGAGTTGTGTTCTCGAACGTGCTGCGGTGCAGACGTCTTTTTAATAAAACTGCATTAAAGGATTCAATCTCTCCTTTTGTCATTCGTAAAGAAGAGCTATCCACTAAAAACAACGAACCCCTCAACTTACACGATTAATCGCCGAGCCCGCGCAGTTCTTTGCCCTTTCTCTGACAATACCTATCGGTACTAAAATACAATTAGATCATTTGAGCAGTGTATTTTGTGTTCAATTACAATACGTTTGACCTTAATTTTCCACATTAATGGCACTTTTCCTCAAGTTTCATTTAATTACAGTAACCCGATCAATCTAAAATGAAAAAAAAAAACGGAAAATACGTCAAGTTTGACCACATTTTCATTATGCGACAAAAGCTAACTCAATTTGACTTTATGATAGCTCCCAAAATGTTTTGTGGCCCCAGTTGCACCCTGGGGCGGCCGAATCTTCTGACGCAGGGAAAGGGAGGACTGGGAAACCAAATCACTTCGGGTTGGACTAACATGTGATGACTTGCGTTCCCCCCCCCCCCCCCCCCCCCAGGAGAGGCACGCTCAGGAGGTGCGCAGGAACAAGGAATTGAGAGAAGAGGTGACAGCGTGAAGAGCTCCCTACTCACCTCCAACCGCCCCCCCAGGTCTTTCGTGTCCACTCAACAAACTTCCGCCCTCCTCCCCTGGGTCCTAGTCCCTACCTACTATTTAAACGCCACCAATTCCTTCCTCTTTTCCATACAACCACAGAGCATTCCAAGACCGAGGCGCACACGCGGGAGGGTTTTGGTGGAAGTCTCATTAATAATCACAAAAAACAAATCGGCCACTCTTCTCAACAACAACAAAAATGGAATCTGATTGCCAGTAAGCAACAGCGGTGGTGTAAATACCTTTTTTCCTTATATCCAGTACAAATAGTATCGATTGTAGTCTGCCATTTTTTTTGTCATTACGTTTATTTTTGTTGTTGCTTTGTGGCTTCGATGTTTTGGTGGTGCGTTTGCAAGCTCCCCCTTTCCGTCCCGCTAGTTAGCATTTATTGCTAAGCTAACGCATAGCATCCCTAATCTCTTTCTTGGTCAGTCACACGCGTTTAGCATAGCACACAGCTAATTAGCATTTAGCAACGCTGCAGAAGACAACAAACTGGAATCCTGCCATCCCATCTTCTATCAAGCCTGAGGACGAACCCCGTTAGTTGGTCCCATTTCACGTGACTTGATGACCGTGTGTGTGTGCGTGCGCGCGTGTCTGCATTAATGTACATTTTTGTCAATCAAGCTGTGGTTAATAAAGATTTGGGGTTCACTGAAGAACATGGCCTCACTGTGATGATGTGGGATGCTTTGGATCATGAGCTGTTTTTTTTAATGATCTTATAATTTATTGCGTACCACGTCTAGCCACATGGCGGTGACAAAGCTCAGGTTTTCAAAATAACCCCGTCAGACAATGGTAATAGTGTAACTATAACAATCAGAATTGATTGTTCATTTAACATTTTAAACCACCATGGAGCTACAGCCAGACCACAACTGAAAATGTGTCATAAAATAATATAATTATGCTTACGTTAGCCGAAGTTTTTGTTTTAAAGTGTTTTCCCTCATCTAGTTTGGTTCCCACTTGATTATACTGAGCAAATTGGTAAACAGAACTCCCAAATCGTTTATGACGTAGGTTTACCAAATGAGTTGGCCGGTCACATCTCTGGAAGCCGTTCCCACACGGCGCTCGAGGAGTGGGGGGTGCTTGGTGGGCTGCCAGGATATCCCCTCCTTGTTAATGGCTTCCTGTGTGTCAAACACACACAACGACAACAACACACACACACACACACACACAAACTATTACACTCATCACAAAGACATTGATTCATCAGAGCCTGTTTATTAAAAGGAAGTGGTGCCAGTGCGCCTCCAGGGGGTGTGCCACAAACCGAAATTTTGACGTTATCGGTTATAGCAGTTCGTTTTTTTGCTTTTTTTTTTTTTTTGAAGGTACGCCAACATCTGTTGGGATATTGAACCGGGTGTGTGGCGTGAAAAGTTGTCAGAAATCCAGATAAGCCCACAGATAATTCAGAGCTTTTTTATTTAGGGTGGTTGTCATGAGCAATAAGAAAAACCTCAAAAACGGCGGTGCGAACACACCTATTGTCACGGTGCGTGGTGATGGTGGACCCCAAAAAACAGGCAGCCAAAGGATTGCCTCGCCAGGGAACAAGAACGAAAAGCGACGGCAACCCTTGCCTCGCCGGGAAACATGAACGAAAACCGACGGCAACCCTTGCCTCGCCAGGGAACAGTAACGGAGAGCAGCGGCAACAGATCTGAATGTAGTGTCGGAAGGAAAGGGGGTGCGATCTGCATCTGTTGCTTGTGTCAAACTAAATCAAACAAAACACCTGGTTGGGCTTATTCCATGCCATAAACTGCTCTCTAAAGAAGCGGGGTCCACCCTCACCCCACACCAACACTGGGCTGTTTCAGGTCCAAACAACGGGCTTGTGTGCAAAGGGGTGCATGGCTGGCTGTGGGTGGTTTACGCCTTGTTTTCTTGCATTGGAACTTGATAGACGATCGCTTGACCCTCTGGAAAAGTTGTTCCCGACTGCCAAATGACTGAGGGAAAAATTTTGGGTGGGAAGGCACAGACATTAATCAATACAGTAAATCCCTCTTGTTGCACACCTCTCCCTGTGCACCCCTTCTACGTGACACGAGAATCAACGAGAGGGTCTTTGGCATTGAGAAACAACATAGCGAGACCGCTAGACGGGTGGAAATGAGGGGAAAGATGGTGGCTAGATGGGGATCGGCATGGGTAGAGTGAATGGATGATACTTAGAGAGGGTGGGTGACGGCTAGACGGGTTGAAGAATCGGATGGATGTTACAGACTTGAGACAGGTGAAGACCAGAAGGGATGCGGGGAGGAAAGAAAATCCATGACAAATAAAGGTTACTGATAATGAGTTGCAAAAAATATGGAGGCAAGAGGAAATGGGGGACAGATAGGCTGGAACTGGAAGAGGATGGCAAAAACAGGGGATGGAGAACGAATTGAAGGGACAGGCGTGGCTAGATGGGGTTGGAGACGGGGGGCGGGGGGTGGTGAATGGGGGCTAGAATTGGTAGAGGGGGAATAGAAAACAATTGAGAGATAAATCTTGGACGAGTCCAGCTCATCACGAGTCTTTTTTGGGCAGTCAAAAAGCTCCAATCTCCATTCCCCAAGGTCTGTAAGGTTTGCCCACGGGGGGAACCGTCGGGGTTGGCGAGCTGAGGGTGGCAGCCGTAGTGGGGGAAATGAGCGGGAATGCTCCGAAGGGGAAGGGGAACGCCGAGAGGAGATGCTTGGTTGTTGATGAGGACACCAAAGCGGGGTGCAAGACGGTCCCGGCGGGGGTCCTTCGCACACTGGGTGGCAACTGTTCTGAGTGAGGGGTCGCGGTCCCGCTTCGCCTGCCGCTGGGATGAGTCTCAGCAGACGGCGATGACGAAGCAGAAGAGGACGGCGAGCGGGGGCTGCTACTTCCGCAGCGGGGCAACCCGGCCACGAGCAGGGGGTGGGACATGTGGGCGGCCGGCGAGGCGAAGGCGGAACCCCACGCCGCCAGGTGGCCCAGTCCCGAGTGGGCCTCGCGCTGGCTGGCATAGTTGTTCAGGTGTGACATCAGCCGGATCTTCAGGGGGTCGGCGTTGTCCAGACCTTCCATGACGCTGAGGTAGCGCGCCGTCTCCGCCAGGCACTCCCGGAAACCCAGACCACGGTAATCCATTGCTAGGGCGTGGGCGTCGAAAAAGCCTGAAGAGGGTTATAGGCGCTTCAATTAGTCTCCACACGCAACCCAAGTCCCACCTCCATGAGTGGAGGCATACAAAAACTAAAGCCCCCATTCAAAACAAGTTTACCCAGAAAACAATGCAACAAGCCTGTCTGACCCATTTCGGTGGGTCATGTCACCCACCCTTCGACATATCGCATGTTGACTCATTCAGTACCAACCAATTCTGGACCAAGTCTGAAAAGACGTTTAAACACGTCTTTGGGAGTGAATGAGTTAAAGGGAACGGGAACCGCCACATCGCAACCGTTTTACCCAGAAATTGAAACCCTTTGGGTGGGTGTCTACTACTCAACAAGGAACCATTTTGGTGGGAAAAGCAGCCACTTAAGCCAATGTGCCTAAATGGCATAAGGCCGTTTAGGCACGTTGGCTTGGTTGTTTGTTTATTGAACATAAAACAT
This sequence comes from Hippocampus guttulatus, assembly GCF_054856545.1. NCBI lineage: Eukaryota > Metazoa > Chordata > Actinopteri > Syngnathiformes > Syngnathidae > Hippocampus > Hippocampus guttulatus. The sequence continues at coordinate 9,652,169 of NC_141278.1, forward strand.
ATACGGTCATAATTTGACAGAAAATAAAGTAAATAAAATTGTATAAAGGAAAGAGAAATCAGTCATCAATCAACACAGTTATTATGTTCGAGGGAGTAGGAAGAAGTAAAAAACTTATCTAGTCCTACCCCGTGTTATGTGTTTATATCTAAGAAATCATTTTTATATCAATCAGAAAAGAAAGAAAGCAAGAAGAAAGAAGTCTCCACTGAGGCTCATACTTTACCCTTAACCGTGATATTTTTACAACTTTTGGTTTGTATCGGGATTTTATACATACACACCCTGGCACTCTTGTGTCAATTTTCTCTTGTATTCATAATGGATATTTCAATACCTTTCTCTATTTATCAACTTAGTTCTGATTTATCCTTATATTTCATGTTTAGAATTGATCATTTTAACTCAGATTGATCTAGGTTGTTTGTACTATTTTTTTGAACTCGGCAAGCGATTTACTCATTTTCAGGTCTGTTTCGAAATTATTCCACAGATTAATACCTTTGATAGATACACTTCTTTGCTTGATGTTTGTTCTTGTTTTGAGTTTTTTTAAATAAGTTGGTGGCTCTTAAATCATAGCTGCTTTCTCGAATTTCGAAAAACTTCAGAATGTTTTGGCAGAGCAGGTTATTGTGTGTTAAGGTGGGTTGGGTAGCACCGCGGCTTGCACCTAAACGGGTAGAGGGAGCGCTTCGATTCCGCATTCAAGCAAATTGTACCCCATAAAACACATCTGTGGTCCCTCCACACGTGCCGCCTCGACGGTGTGGGTAACTTCAATTACAATTCACAGTCAGACCAGACCGTCCATCCAAACCTCAAAACGATTTTGGCGAGGAACTACAACTCGACTAATTTGTCAGAGCTGTTTAATGGATGTCAGGATTTAAAAAGATATATATTTAATACACAAACAAAAGGTGTACCTTTGCCACCGGCCGCATGGAGCATCTTCAGGTGGTCGACGGTCATCTGTAAAATCTCTGCTTTCTCCAATTTGGCCGAACCCTGAAGTGCGCACGGCATGCGCAGGAAATGGCGTAAATATATCCATTCGGAATCGACTAAATTGAATGAAAGGTTTCCAAACAAGACACACCTGCTTTTCGAAGGCGCTCGGCACTAGCCGCCGCAGTTCACTCAGGCTGTTGTTGATTCTGTCTCGCCGACGTTTCTCGATGATCTAATAACAAGGGACAAATCCGCCATTTCAATGACCCGCCCACTTTTTTGCTTTGCTTATTTTAAAACGGCAAATTGGACTCACCCCTCGCCGCCTCTTCCTCGCCTGCACCTGAATGGAAGCGCTTGGTGATGTCGAGCTCAGAGGAGAGCGAATATTCCTGAATAGTAATCACAAAAACAAAGACTTTTTTTCAAGGTGACTCGACAGGCATTCCTGAAAAACACGCCGAATAAAGATGTTAAAAAGACTGGCAAATTGGGCCAACTTTTTTTTCCATCTTAGTCGTATTAAAAGACTTTTTATTCGCCGGCTTATGACTCAGCATTCAGCTCTGCATTTTAGTGATGAATGGTGCTTGCGCCATTTTTTGTAACCGTTTACAGCAGGGGTGCCCAAACTTTTTCGGACCTAAGATCTGCTTTTCGTTCAACCAACCTCCCGGGATCGCCCCTTACCGCGCACGCACACACACACACACACACACACACGCACACGCACGCACACCATGATGAGAAACCAAACACAGAAGCAAGCAATGCACTTTTGCAGCCTGTTGACTATCGTAGCGCTCATTGGATGTTTAGCGCCGATTGGATGTTTAGCGCTGATTGAATGATTAGGGTGCAGTGTACATTAACACAAAAAAATATGTTACTAACATGTACAAAGACACACAAATGTTTTTTGGGGGTTTTTTCTCCTCTACACCTTCCGGATCTAATTGGGACGAGTCCTACATCTACCGGTCGTAATGGGCACCCTTGGTTTACAGCATTGTATAAGAAGCAATGGTACGTTAAACTGTATAAAAGTGGAGTTGAATAATAACCAGAACAATCAAGACGTGATGAAGTTAATTTTCCAAATTGACCATTATTAACTATTGCCGAATAAAAAACTCAAAATAAAAGAGTTCAGAGTTATTTAACCAGAAAAAAACAAGCCATTGTGAAAAGTATTACCTGAATAACGACCACAAAAATAAAGACGTCGTCAAGTTAAGTTTTTAAACTGAGTCGACGGGTAATCCCTTTTGAAAAGTACGTTGCAGTTCTAAAGTAATTTCTCAAGGTGAGTCCAGTCAGTGTGTGGCGACGAAGCAACGAGAAACCAACGTACCCGCTCTCATCCGCGCTGTCCTTCTCCACCTCGATGGCTTCGTCCAGCTCGCTGTCTGACAAGGTGCTCCTCTTCATCGCGTCCGCGCTGCTCGTCGTCGTCGCGATAAGGAGCTCAATCGCCAATATCGTAATCCTCCGCCAGCGTGTGCTTGCGAGTTGCTTGTGGCTGCCTCGGCGTTTTCACGGCGTCTTTTAAGGGACTGGAGGGTAGGGGACGGCGCAGGAGGGCGGGATTGCCCCGGAAGCAGCCAATCGGAAAGCGAGCTAGCGTTTTGATTGACGGGCGCGCTGGACACGCGTTTCGGCCAGTCTGAGAGTAGAGACGATCGCGGGAAGTAAGAAGGTCTCACACTTGGAGAAATTTAAAGGTCGGGCTGTGACGTCATGTGTGCGCTGGGTGGGCGCCGTCTTGAAACGAAGCCTGAGGGGGACAGGTAGAAGGGATGACTGCACGGCTTGAAGGACTGGAAGATGTCATGGTGGACGTTTAGAAGTGATTGGGCAGGCCCAGAGGGGTAATTTGGATATTTGGACAATTTCCCCGCTAAATACACTGCAATGGGCTATCAGTCACATAGAGACTGGTTGAGTTAACGAAGACGTGCAGAACAAAAGAGTGATGATGGGATTGGACAGGCAGAGGACATGAGGACGGGTCGATGGGGCGGACGGCAATCGCACAAGGGATTGTTTCAACTCAACGCCACATTCCAACATTGCGTGCACCGAATGAAAGGGGTTGACTATTATTGAAGGTGTATTCAGGTGATGCGTCTTCATCAAAATAGACGATCTTTGGAGAACATTTGACAGCGGTCCAATAGAAGTTAGGTCCTTGGCTGCACCCCCCCCCCCCCCCGCGCCTCCCGCGCCCACCAGCCCTTCTCGGTGTGCTTGGGTGCGCGTCCCAGTGGCCGCAACGTTGGTTGGCCGGCTGGCAGCACGCGTTGGGCCGTGGGAAAGTTCCCCCCGGCCGGCGCCGATATCCAATCAGAGGCCGGCGGGCCATCTCCTCCGGCGCTGCACTGAATGGAGCAATTGCTCGGCGGGGCGACGGGCCGTCTGCTCACGAGCGTGTGAACGTGTAATCCAATACACGCACACACACACACACACACACACACGCACACACACACACACACACACACAGAGGCAGGCAGCCAGCGGAGACGGGAGCGCTGCTGCAGCCAGAGGAAGCCACCGCGTCCCCGACAGCCTCCCCTCCGGGTGCCTCCTCCTCTTCAATGCGATGCAACGACGCCTCGTTGTTTGACAGCCCCAGTGCAGTGTTTGTACACAAGAGGGAGTCTCGTATTACCACATGTGTGTGGGGGGGGGGGGGGGGGGGGTCCATGCAATTACGCACAGTGTTAACGTCCATAGTTCCTGGTCATGTCGTTAGGTATAACCTCAAGATGGTGGTAATTCTCTTCTATCAAAACAAATAGGTTGTAACGTTAATGGCTTGATACAAGTCTGTCTTTCAAGGAGCCCTTGGAAATTTCGAACCCTTAAAAAGTCTGTTTCAAATCAAGATGACTGCCTTTTTTGTGTTTTGGAACATGGTTTCTCTTTCAAATTTGCAGGTGAACTTTCAAACAATCCAGAGGACGGCTGAAACTTGTCAAATGACCCAAAAATGGCCGCTTTCAAATCAAAATGGCAGACTTTTTGTGATTTTTTTAGGCATGACTTGAGACTTTTTTGTGGGTCTACTCCTGCCTAGCAAAGTTCAGGTCGTGATATCAGATTTGCGGGTTGGACTTTCAAACAATTAGATGGACCCCTGAAAAATGACAAAACGATGCTAAAATGGTTGCTTGAAATCAAAATGGCAGATTTCCTGTACATTTTCAAGCGAGGACAGCTGAAACTTGTCAAATGACACTAATATGGCCGCTTTAAAATTAAAATGGCAGACTTTCTGTGATTTTTCAGGCATGACTTCTTGAGACTTTTTTTGTGGTTCTACTCATGGTAGACATGTCTACCAAATTTCACATCGCTTCAGGGGTAGAATTTTCAAAGAGTTGGAGGGACCACAAAAAGGGCCAAAATGGTCTCTTCAAACCAAGATGGCCACTATCCTGTGTCTTTTCCCATAATGCTTTGTGAGACTTTTTTTGGGAGGGTCGACTGATGATCGCCATATGTACCCAATTTCACTTTGTTGAGTAAAAACCGGTTTTGGGGGCTGAATTTTGCAAACAATCAATGGGGGGATTTCGCAGCGAGGGACATTGTTAAAAGTGTCAAAAACGTGAAGCCGCCAAAAACTCACACTTGTGTGGCATGATGCAAAACCTGCAATCTCTAGCACAATAAACACAGGTGTGCATCCACATGTGTGAGTGTGTGTTCAGTGTGCATGTGAGAGGGATGGGGGAAGAAGTGGCAGAATGTCGGTGGTGTGGGGGGGGGGGGGGGGGGACGGTCGCGGGAGGGGGAGGCGCTGAAGTAGCGTTGAGCTCATTTGTTGTATTTCAAGTTCAGCCAGAGTTCCCACGCTGTTATTTTCTGCCCCTCCACTCTTTGTTCTGGCGTCTCATCACATGTTGTGATTAGTCAGGCCGCCCTTTCAAGGGCCACCCTTTGAAGGTGAGGGATGCCCCCCCCCTCCTCCAACCACCACCACCTCTCCACCCTCTGTCTGCAAATCAGGCCACCAACCCAATTGCCCTCCAAACAATGGCGGTTTCTGTGACGCTTTGGCGTCTGGATCTAATCTTGGCTGTCTTTTATTTTGCGCGCTTCAAGGCTGCCCGTGACACATGATGGGCTTTTATTGTGAAAGGCTGTTGTGTGGTAATTTAGCCACACATGATGCGTGCCTCAGTCTTGTCCCATTTTCTTGCAGATTTAACAGAGAAGCATTCGAGCTTGTCCGGTTGCAACAAAACAGGGCTATTCAAACGCCAAATTATTTTCACTCATTATTGACTATCTATATCTATATCTATATGCCACCGTTCAATGCTGCGGTGACGCAATGCTGTGTGGCTCACTTCTCAGAGAGTTCAAGATTGCTCTCGAGTAACCGTCAACACTATAATTTGTGTAATCATGCGTCAAAATAACAGATGGGAACCAGACCGACAGTATGAATTTGTGAAAAGAAAAAAAAAAGGAAATTGACCATATTTGGAGATAGCAAGGTTCCGCCAGACAGCAACGATATGCATCGTCATACAGTATATTCTGTTTGTGCGCGTCGCCGCTCCGTGCGCGAGAAAGTGGCACTTGTTTGAAATTTTTTGAATGAGCGTTACATCCATGATTATTTTCGTTAAGCGTAGCATTTCGCATTTCATGGAAGCTCACGGTCAAATGACCCGAACACGGTCGCTTTAAGTCCAAATTGCGGACAATCTGTGTCTTTTTAGGCATGGCTTTTTTTAAAGACCTTTTTGTGGCTTTACTCATGACAGATATGTCAACCAAATTTCATGTTTCCTAGTCAAATCGAGCTTGCGAGCTGAATTTTCAAAGGACCCATGAAAATGCTCAAATGACCCGACAATGGCCGTTTCCAAGTCTTGAGACTTATTTTTTTGTGGTGTACTCATGATGCACACCCTCCAAATTCCATGTTGCTAATTGAAACTGGTTTCTGGAGCAGATCTGTCAGACCATTTGGAAAAAAAAATAGCAGGTGTAGAATTACGGTTAGCCTTTGTGTAGCTATTCAAATTCTACCTTAACATCAAGCTAGCAGACGTTAGTTGTTATAGGGCTTTAGTTGAACGTTTTGGTAACATACAATATTTAATTCTCTTTTGTTTTACAAAAAATGTGTCCGCCGCCATACACGGGGTTTCGCTACTTGACTCTCCCATGTGGTTTTGGCGCATCTTGTTTGTTTTCCTTTGGACTTCCCCGCAAAATGCTACAAGGTTCTGACTCTGAGGCAGACGACGACGGATGTTTGGGAACCTTAAAAACGTCGAATGCTAATTAAACCCATCTGAGCGGCGATGTTTTGCTACGGGGTGTCGCCACAGGAAGCGCCACGTCTGGACACTTACGTAACTGGTTTCAGTGGCGACAGCCCCCTTCGCGCATCTTAGCGCCCTCATTGGCGTTTCTGATTTGTTGTCAAAGTCAACCGAGCAATTTCATGGCATTTAAAATCGCATCACATCATCACCGATTCTTCCGTTACGACCGATGCGCCAATATTCACGACACGGTGTCTCATCAACCAACCAAAACGCAAGTGACTCGTTAATGCCAACATGCTAATGCTAAAATGGCGGCGCCTGCGGGCAGATGTTCATCAGCTGCAAACAATACGTGGAGGCTGCTTATTGTTTCCCAAACTCGCGCAACCTTGTTGGCCCTGACGGCGAGAGGAAGTGGCGGCTAATTCTGTTTGAGACGTGTGTGAGACACCACACGTTTGTGCGTGTGCGTGTGTGAGCGTGTGTGTGTGTGTCTGAGAGAAACTAGTATTGTCCTTTGTAAATTTGGGTGCTGGGGAGTGCGAAGGGGGACAAAATGTCATTGTTCACCCTTGTCGGTCCCCCCATTGGCGTTGTTAACGGGTGGCCTCACATTAGCGTGCGCACGCGCATACACATTCATGTTAGCATTGAGGAAGTGAAGGAAGTGGCCGAGTTGACACCTCTCATTAGTTTAAGTTATGAAAAAAAAGGGCAAACATGGGCACTGGTAACACTGCTACGATCTTTGAACAGAGATGAGGGCACAATATTTTGTAATTATTTAGTTGAACCCCCCCCCCCCCCCCCCCTCTCCCTTCCCATGGACTATATCCTTGTAAGGGAATTCATGTTTTTTTTCCCCATGGGTTATTATATTCACCATTATAATATTTTGTTTTAAGATAAAAGGAGTCCAGTAAAAGTAGTCGAAAATCTTGATTTAGAAGTTCTTCATTAAATGAAATAATTTTAAATATAAATTCCAATGTAAATTATTCGACTTCTGAATAAAACAATGATAATAATATAAAATAAATATCAGTGCTATGGGTAATCCATGGAATAATATGACAATATAAATGATTATTTTTTTGTCATGATACATTTATTCATAAAAAATGAGCACATTTTTAAAAATTGACATTTTTAATATATTGATTTAAAAATATTGGATTAAAACAGTATGAGTGTAATTATGTTTTTATTTTTGCATCTTAATTTTTATTTCATTTTATATCTTGACATTTAAAAATGGACTCATCAGTTTGACAGTTTCTTAAAAAATGCTGCTTAAAACACTAATAAATAGAAACGTATGTATTGCAACCTTTTTCCTCGTTCTTTGTGACCTTTTTAAGTCCTACGACTTTAAAAAAAAGTCTGAGTGTTCTTTTGGCACCTGTGGAAGTGGAAGTGTGTTACGTTTCAATCGTCACATCTGTGATTTGACTTGAAATGACAGGGAGGTTGTCCCCTTTCTCTGATGTCTCGTCAAATAATCCAGACTCCCGTCTGGTTCATCTGATATGCGCGCTGGGGGGGGGGGGGGGGGGGGGCGGGTCTGGTACCTGACGAGACAGTAGAGATATGAGAGGTGCGGGGGTGAAAACGAGGGCGTCTGGGCGAAACTGAAAGTCACCCAAGAACAAAAGGCCCAGTTTCACTTTTCAACTCGGCTTCACTCACACACACGCGATTATTCGATTCGGCAGCGAGGAATCGATTTGAAATGAACGATTGCCGCTCTTCCCAAGCAACGCTCGTTTCCCGCTGCGAGCGGCGTGCCGAGTCGAAACTTTATTCGACACGTGCGCGTTGACGTCTAATCCGTCACCTTGAGCCGCTAATTCTGTAAGCAGCCTAAACAGCGGCTACAGCTTTTAGCGTTTGACACTTGGCCCGCCGGCCGCGGTGGGAACGGCGGCAGGAGTCAGAAGAAGGAGAAAAAAAAAAATCCTACCCCGCGGCAGCGGTGGCTGCGACGAGGGAGGTCGGCAGTCCTTCTGACCTCGCTAATGGCGGCGGGTCAGGAGTCAGCCGCTGTGACGGGAACGTCTGCGGAGCGCGTGACGAACGCCTGGGAACCAAAACGCCACCCCGTCAGCCCGTCTAACACGTCTCCAATGTGCGCGCCCGCACTCGTGTTTAGCCGATCGAGTTTAGCCGGTAGCTAATACGACAACAAAAACATCCTTCAATCATGCAACCTGCAACCTGATAACACGGTGAGCTGTCCACTGTCGTGACAGCTGTCCATCAAAGGGTTCATTTGTTTCACTTCAGTCACGATCTGATCCGATGAAAAATCGGAATGCGGTTTGATTCACGCCACGATACGACGAGCTATCTGATTCGCTAGCACGATCGCCTTCGCTCGGTTTTCCAGATGCCTCGACTCGCACGACGATGCAATTATGATGCGTGACACGGGCCGCTAAAGCGGAGTGCGATGGCGCGACATCGCATGTCGTCGCCGAAAGCGTTTTACGACTCTTGTCATAAATCATCAAATATGGAGCATTTGATGTTTACTGTTTCTTTGCATGCTGTCGGAGATTTCGAAGAGGAGGGCGCAGTCCTCGAGCGGCCAGCTTGTCTGCCTTCTTCTTCTCCTCCTCCTCTTTCTAAATCTTAAAAGAGTCTTACACCACCCCCCCCCCCTCGCCTTATCCTTTTCCCCCCCATTCCTCTCCTGAGGCTTTGCGTGGACATTTCCCAACAATCCCGACTATTAGCGGAGGCTTGTGATGTCTGATCCAATCTCGCCATGTCCCCCCCCCCCGTCCGTGGGGGCCTAGTGCGGAAAAGGCGGGTCCCCCCCACAAAAAAAGAATGACTAAAATCCCGTCTGATTCTGATTGTGTGACAACGAGCGACGCGTCAAACCGCCTTTGGCTTCTCTTGAAACGACATGTGCTCCCCATATGGACAAACATAACCAGGCACGCACCCACACATTTGCCCACAATAAAGGTGGGCTATCAAGAGTTTGTGTCCCCACATGTCGCAGGACAAGAACACGCGCACACTACACAAAGGCGGTGGGATGGGGCCGGGGGGGCGGCAGGGCTTTGCGGTCACAACCATTAGAGACGAGAATACCACAGGTGGGATGTCAAGGGTTGTGTTCCCAAGCACAGAATGACAACAACAACACACACACACACAGAGTGAGATGTCTTGATTTTTTTTTTTGTCTCCGCAAACACAGAAAGACAACAACATGCACACACTCACACACACACTATCCAGGGAGTGAGTGTCCCCGAGCACAGGAAAACAAGAACGCACACACTCAGAGGAGAATATTGTGGGAGGTGGGACACCGCCTGTGCGTGTGTGCGTGTGTGTGCGTAAATGCAACAGCGGCTGGCGGCCATGGACGCAGCTGTCTGTCTACACTCACACTCACACACACACACACACACACACACACACATACTTGTAGTAGTACAGTGTGCATCTGTGAGAGATCCCCCCCACGACTGTTTCCCATGGAAGGAAAACAAAGACCAACACAAACGCGCACACGCATACACACACACACACACACACACACACGACAATGCACGTAGGCACGCACCAAGATGATACGCTAACTTGTGTCTCAAAGCGCTTGCAACGATACATTCGCGGTAAAAGTGAGTCCCGATTCACTCAACTGGCTTCAACTTGCGACTAAAGTTCCCTTCCGCGATGACGCGGTCTCCGTTACTATTCTTTTCAACGACGACGCATAATGATTCATCGCAAATACAATTCACGATTGAATCCGAAACATTGAGATGTGATTCAATCCGCTGACGAAACGATTCGATGACACGGCTCCCTGCAATAACGATTTTAATCCAATTCACTCGGATTGTAATTCCGATCAAATGACGCCTTCCAAATAACGCTGCAATCAAATTCGCTCTCATCACGACACGAATCGACGATTGACACCAATTACTCAACGGTTGCTCAATTCACATAAACGACGATAGAAAACACTCCGATAACGTTACGCTGGGATTGAATTTGCTCCACTTACGCAAAACAATGCACCTGAATTACAATTCCGATAACGTTAAGTTGGGATTCAATTCGCTCCACTTGCGCAAAACGACGCACCTGAATTACAATTCATCCCAACTAGGGTCAAACGCAACTCGCGACAATGTCAATCATATGCGCTAACATTCACTCGGTTACGTGGGGCTAAGCTAGAAATCCAATTCGGATTTCGGAGATGTGCCGTTCACTCCAACTTCCGACACATCGTTCGTTTGCTTCTGAGTTTTTAGCGATGCAAAAACACGAAGTGGATCTGGCCTGTTTTGACTGGAAGCGTTTGCTTCTTTTTCGCTGGCTTTGATGTTATTAGCCCGCATGTGTGAGTCTTGCTGGCTTTCATGTTTGCGATCCCACATTTGAAGCCGGAGCCAAAGACAGAAAGTCACGTGACGGCCGTACGAGAAACGCTTTGACGTGACTGCGCCGGCAACCGCACATACTTGCTTTGTTGGAGTCTCGCCGCACACACTTGTGGTTAATCGATGCGTGCTTGCGATGAGGCACGCCACTTGCGCAAGACGCGCACGCGGCCCAGACACAAGGAGATAATCAGCCCGGTCAAAATGGAAGGGCAAAAACCCACCGGGAAGGACGGCAAACATCCTTCGTTTTCCCCACGTGAAAACGTCAAACACTGGACAGACACGTTTTCAGAATGACATCGCGTGTGTTTAGCGATGGCCGATTGCCATTTTGGGAGTCGGCTCCAAACTTGGTGGGCGGTTTTCTTATGCGTAGTATCTATTTCTTTTGTCACATAAAAAAAAACGCGATTTACCCTGTAGCTGACGGCAGTATTGAGCTGATTGGTTGCCATGACAACTAAAATATAATTTATTTATTTAAGTGTTTTATGTTTCCATGTGAACCTTTATGTTTTTCTTTAAAGCCTTTCAAGATGCTATTTGGAATGTTTTGTCGAGGATCACTTCCGGTTCAGGGTCACGTGTCGCGGATGGCGAGGAAATTAGGCAGAGAGATCGATATAAAAGAGAATACGAGAGAGACGAAACGATACCGTCTGGTCAACTTCAATTCAGATTATCTACTACTAAAGGGTTAATTTTAGACCTGCACCTTTTGAGAATGAGATCAATCTATGAATATTTTTATGTGTGTACACAAACACACAACAGAAATAAATAAATACGGTTGGTAGGTAACTACTGTTTTGTTCAGTTTGGGCACTCTTGGGTATTAGCAAGATTAGCATGAGCAGGGAAAACCAAATGGGTGGCCGTGCGTGTGGCGTTTTTTTTTTTTGTGAGTGTGTTTGTGGATAACATGCGTGTGGCGTTTTTGTTGATTGACAGTCCAAGGTCTGGCGCTCGCTCACCCGCCACTTCCTGTCACGGCTCTCGTCATTGTGGGGCTCCCTGGACCCTCGCCCCCACCCACCCTCTCACCCCCCCCCCCCCCCCACCCCGCCAGCTTTTTCGAACCTCGCCCAGGGTCCCTCCAAGATCGAGTTGCACAGATGTTCCTTGCTGGCACCTCAATGGGTTGCGGTCGGGGTGACTCTGGGCTTTTTCTACAGAGAGGTTGGGTTTTGGGGTGGGGGTACGGGGGATCAGGACCCCCGAAGCCCGGATGAGAGCTTCCTTTGTGGGATACAAAGAATTGTCTGTGCTGGGAAAGGTCGCCGAGGTGGATGGGAACTTCCAGACGTCGTGGCTCAACTAGCGTGCTAACAGCTAATCAAGCCCGCCTGCAGCTTTTGGTCTTGCTTTTCCACCCGCTTAAAAGTTCACCTGAAATGAAAGCGACAGCGAGCGGCAAAATGTGATTGTATTCCATCAACGTCTAAATCGGTGGAATTATGAAAACGAGTCGTAACATGTGACAGAAACTGCAAGTGAATGTGTACTTTGAACTCACATTCCAATATCTTCCGCAGCCCATCTAGGCGTTTAGTAATGACGCAATCTTGAGAAGTTCTCAATAACTCACCCAAACCCCCCCAAAAGATTAAATGTTTCCAAATGGCTGCCAAACAATCTCCGCCCTTTTATACACCCACAAGAAGGGGTCTTAAACGGGAAGTTCGTCCTCTATTTTGGAGCGTTTGGGAACTGTCATTTGTTGAGTGGTCGGGGGGAAGTGGGACACTTTGATTACTTGCGGTTTTTACATCCGGTGTGACATCGCATGTCTATTTGTGTATTATTATTATTTTTTTGTGTGTGTCCGTTCCCGCCAACTGGCGGTGGAAATCCCCGCCGCTGCCGTCGCCCGCCCGCCGCCTGGAAAGGACGCGACGGCCGCGCTTGCAGTCTCACAGCTATTTCTGTGCGAGGCTTATTTAGGACCTTGAGAAATGAGCGGGTCCTGAGAGAGTCGCGCGTGCCTTGGGAGAGGTCCTCCAAGGGGGTAATTAAACAGGTGGCGGGCGGGGCCAAATTTTTGCTTTGAATTATCCATGCTTTAGTTTTTCTACGAAATTCACGCGAGGTGAAATTGAACGTTGAAACCAGCTCTACGTGCGGAACTTTTTTGGAAGCTTTCCAACTAAATTTCACTGAGGCTGCAGGGAACATAAACATTTAAGAAAGGAATGTGTTTTTAGGGTAGGTGGGGGTGGGGGGGCGCATTTTCAAAGTAAATTTCAGTGCAAATGTTTCAGTCATGCCATTTTGAAACTCCAATGAGAATAAATTCCATGGCTCAAAATGGCCGCCGACAACATCTGAGTAAAATCCAACCCTGTCATGTTCCAAGTGTAATTTTCGGGTCAGCAGGCCCACTTGCTCTTTTCCTGTCCCGTCATCGGACGTGAACGCGAGCACATTTATCGGAACCTGCGGGCCGGCTTCCATTTCGACGCTTCGGGATCACCGGACGGTTGAACGCGTCGGGCCTGAAGGGCTTTTGCGGGTGCCGGGGGGCGAATGGCCGCACGCGTCCGGCCGACGCCACCTGTCTCGGGGAGCCCGGCGCCGTCAAAGTGTCCGTTCACATCCTGGTGACCGTTCATTTGTTGTGGGCTCAAAGGAAGTCTGTGTCTGTTTGTTTAAGGCGGTCCAATGGGAGCTGCAGCTGCGCGCTCGCAATCGACATGCCGGCCTCACTTGCGCCCGGAATGGTCTGGACTAAGGTTCTGTTTCGATGAAGGGAGGGGGGTGGGGGGTGGGGGGTGATGGAGGATTTTTCTGTTTGACGCCCGTGTGGTGTCTTGCCTGGAGAAAGATATTTTGCTGTTTGTTGGAATTTTTTTTGTCAATGGGAGGACGTGGGGGATGGAGATGGAGATTAACAAAAAAATGAAAAGCATCCATCCATCCATTTTCCAATCCGCTTATCCTCACGAGGGTCGCGGGCATGCTGGAGCCTCTCCCAGCTGTCATCGGGCAGCAGGCGGGGGACACCCTGAACTGGTTGCCAGCCAATCGCAGGGCCTGAATGAATACCAACTTCACAAAAAAAAAAAAAAAAAACATTCAAAACTAACATGAAAAATCAAAAACTTTCCTAACCAAGCTCCGAAGGCGGCCTATTTGGTGGTGCGCACCAAATCTCGGCCTCCCCCCCAAACCACCCGCAAGGCTGCAGAGCACCTTGAAGAAACAAACAAGGCTGCGGTGAACTTGAGATTTTGCATTTCTTTTTCAAATCTGGAAGAACAGCAGGAAGCGTTTGAATTTTCAGCGCCAACATTTCAAACACAAACACACTTTGAAACAAACGGGGGGCGGGGGGGTAGGGGGGGCGCCCTCGCAAGGCCATTCAAGCTCATGCTGAGGCGAGCGAGCACGCGCACGTTTGGTGATTGTTGTGTCACACGTGCACCGCGGAATTCCCCCCCCCCCCTTGGTGGCCTCTCTCCTCTTTCAGCGCATGTGAGTGGCATTGCGGACGACACGGCGCACAGGACACAGGACAGGCCTTGTGTTTTTGTGTGTGTGTGTGTGCGCGTGCGTGCGTGCGACAACTGCACCGTCAACCTTTGACCTGTGACAGCATGGGAAAGTAGGTGCATTCAGCTGTCAGTAGCCGGAGTTACACACAACAACAACCGTCCAAATTTGGCGTCAATTAACACACACCCGCACACACACACACACACACACCACAATTAGGGTGATGTTATACTTTGGTGAAGTGTACTTGGATATGTAACAGTTCGCACACCTCCATTTTTTTTTAGTTGGTTGGCACACCTCGACGGAATTTAATAGACTTCGTGGTGGACCATCGCCGTATTTAGACTACGTATCTTTTTTGGAATCGGTGCAGCCCTCATGAAGCATTCTACCTGGTCTGCGCACTCCCATATTTTGACTTTATTGAAACAGTCTGTGCACCTCCGTATCATTCGGTGGGCGCACCTCTAATTTATCATTTCAGTGACCTGCTACCTCCATTTCCGCCCCCCCCCCCGCTTTTTTCTTTTTTTTTTTAAACCCTGGAGAACCCACGGGGTCAAATATGGCTACTCAAATGCTACCCTTAAATCCCAAAGCGTCAAATTTGGCCCTAATCCTAAATGAGGATTAAAGCATTGAATATTTGAGAAAAAAAATGTTGGTGTTCAGTGAACATATAGCAGTCATTTAATGTATAATTCATTATTTTTCCAAAGAAGAAAAGGGTTCTTGGGTTCTCCAGGGTTAATTGGCGTACCTCCAAAGGGCCATCTTTAATGGTTTTGCGCACCTCCACACGCACCCGTAATTCAACATATTCAGTGGGGCGCACCCCCCCAAATTAACGTTTACTTGACGGTGAGCATTTTTGCCGTATTTATGACGTTGAATGGACTCTACACCCCAAATGTACATTATTTAATGGCGTGTGCACCTCTGTGGAGGCACATGTCCAGACAGCGCAGTCTACAGGGGCACAAACATGCACGCACACACACGGTGGTGGTGCGGGGGGACTTTTTGAAGACATATTTCTCACAGTCCCCCAGCCAGCGCAGGAATGTCAAGTATCCTGTTGGCCTCCCGGGCCGCGCTCCCACGTCACGCGCCGGGCGGGACCGCAGGGCGGGCAGCGGCCCCCGCGTTCCCACCGGACGGCGGTCACACGGCGCCCGCCTCGTGCTAAAACGCCACCGGCGCGGCCACGCGTTTTGTCTTTGAAGCGGCGCGAACGAATATCGAATGGAAATCGGAGCGTGCGATCTATTTGATGTTTTGCGTAATCGCCGCTAATGGATAGCAACTCGCTAATTAGCCATCGGGCCCCGGGCTGTGTGATAAAAGCAGGGAGGGGTGGACCCGATAAGATAAGTGCGGCGAGGATAGGGATTTCCTCACTGCGGTGCGCACACACCCTGGAGGTACGCAAGCGCCCTTCAACAGAGTTGATATTAAAACGTTGTGTCGATAAGGTATAACAGACCTTTCTTTTTTTAGAGGATGGGGGTGCATCAACTGTGTGCTGTGCCCTGGAGAAGAATTTTATACTACTTTTACAATTTGAAATTGAATTTGAAAGCCATACACCGACTTCAACGTCATTGCTGGACGGTGCACCACTTTTTTAATACCAGGTTGAAGGGTGGTGCACCACCGCCCCCTGGAAAAAAACCAACAACAATGGTATAAAAAAAACGCCATTCCATCTCTGATTTCACAGCCCCGAGGGCAGAGCACCTTTGTTAACCTGCGCACCCCAACTCATTTCCGACGTGCTGAAACTGAACTACGTCCCACATTATAATCGCTTTGTTTGACCTCTGAAGGCCAACACAAATCTTTCCCAGTGTTTGCCTCACGCCAGCTGTCCTCGCACCCGCTGATAAACACGCCTACACATTTGCATACGCAGACACTTGATAGCCCAAGTGCGCCCACGCACCCCCTACGTGCTCAAACACAGGTACACACACACTCCTGTGTGTACAGGAGTGTGTCCAAGTGCTCCTGTTTTCCCACTAAGCAGAAAATGCTGGGAAAGTCTTGTCCGTAATTGATTCCACCAGATGAGCACACTCGCGCACACTCACACACACACAAACACACACACGCAACAAACACAACATTCATGATAGCACAACGCAACGCAAAAGTATTGCAAAACGCAAATAGGAGACAAAAAACCCCACACAAATAAAAACAATACACAAATCGCTCACACACACACACACACACTGTAACGTCATGTTTGTATGGTCTATATGTGGCGTCATGTCTGCTTGTTTGCGTGTGTCCGCGCTGTGGCCGTCCAGTCGACACGATAAACTATCGAGTCTGTGAGGGGGAAATCTTTTCTCTCACACACACACACGCACACACACACACACACTCAAGAGGGAGTGGAGAGAAGCATCACTCACACGGGGGTTGGGTTACACCCGAATTAGAGCTGAGCTGTGGGAACCGCCACCTTCTCCCGAGACACACACACACACGCGCGCACGCACACGGCGCGCGTTGTCAGTTCTGGACATGACACTTCAGCGCACACGCTCACATGTTTACACTCACACACGTACATTTTCCTCACATGCTGACGTATTCGCAGATGGTTATAAACAGACACACACCCAGAAAAGTTCCCAAAAGAGACACATGCACGCGTAAAATAACAACATGCACCACGGAGAGACACGACAAGCAAACACGTAACGCACACGCCCAAACAAAAACAAATCTGTAAAAATACAAAAGCTCTCTCTCTCTCACACACACACACAAATCCCAAAAGACAGACATGCACACAGACATTTTAAAAAGACCCGCGTTCGCAAGAGAACACACACAGCAAATACCGACAAAAACACAGATGCTAAAAAGACAAAGGATATTCTTGGTCCAAGAAAAAAAAAGCGGGGATTTAACCGCGAAGACATTTTTTTTTCACTTCTGCTCAACTAAATATGGGACAAATAAATGCTATCTTATCTTATCTTATCTTAACTACAACTCTATGAATGCACTGGAGGGGGCGGCACGTCGACCCCTCGTCCCCAACACACACGCTCATGTGTGACTTTCGGTGCCAGATTTGAGCAAAAAAAAAAAAAAAAAGTCGCAGTTCCTCGTGTTTTGGTGGAGGATTTTCGACGACAACCGGATACAGAATCCCACCAAAGGAGATAAAAAGGACTCCAACCACGTCCGGCGGTTGTGAAGAGAGCAACATGGATGTGCAAGTGGTACCACCTAGTGGCAAACGTGACAAACGAGATACAAAGGAGCGGGCAGCAATCCGGTGTCGATAGGTTCCAAACGGAGACTTTCGATTCGGTAAAATAAGCTTTCAGACGAACGTGAATGCGCAAAAATGGACTCAAATAAATATGTTGAGTAATAAACCTACAAATAATATAAATTATTGCCAGAAAAAAACCCACATTTTTTTTCTGGCAATAATTTTAAGAATGAACGCCTTGAATATAAAATAATACTTTGTGTTTTAAGGCAGTCACAATTCTTTTTTTTCTTCCTTTTTTGGAGGGGAAGCACATAACTTTGCCTTCGGCTAGCTTAATGCTAACACAATGAAAAACACCATGGCTAATGAAACATTTAGGTTTCCCTTGGTCTAAAGGTTACTCTGAAACAACGATCATTGGAACAAAAAAGGTGCAGCACCATATAAAAACAGACAATACAACAAAATCCAGAAGCATGTATTCCAATCCTCCAGCAAAAAAACTGTTGAGTGGAAATACACGCCTTTAAAAATATGGTGATGGAACATCAAACTTATTTCGAACCATGAATTAAAAGAAACAAAAATTGAAGCCTTGCAGAAATATCAATGTTGCTGTGTACTGCAAAAATTGATCAATGCTACATTTGATGAGTTTTCTGCATCAGAGGTTCGAACAAAGCTCCCCCCCCCCCCTTTCAACGATGGCTGAAACACAAAAAAAAGATTCCCAAACAATTGGAGCAATATCAAAGTTTTATTCTTCAAATGTAGTACAGAGAGGAACAGTAGTACAATTCATTTATTTATTTTAAAACGGAGACAAGAGCAACAAACCAGGAGAATGTTAAGTTCCATCTTTGAAAAGTTCTGGTAAAAACGTAAAAAGAGTAACCTGAATTTTACTTTTTTGTGTTCGGAGGGCACCGAGTTTTGCATCGCTGTCAGAGAGCAAATAAGTTGAAAAATACAACTTTTTTTTTGTCTTTTTAAAAAAAAAATTAATCTTAAAAGCATTTAAAAAAATACAGCTAAAAATGAGGATGGATGGGTCTGGTGCACGCGTGTATGTGTGGGGAAACAAAATCTGTAGTGTGGTGCAATTTCATTTGATTTGTTTTACTTGTTGTCCATACAAGAAATACAGCATTAAAATAATTAACAAAAATCAGTAGAATGGCATGAATCATTAAAAAAAAAAAAAGACAGGAATGGACAGACAGACAAGTAGCACACAGCAAAGCGGAGGGGACTTAAATAATAGATTTTTCCTATATATATATATATATCTTCATATTTCATAGACTCTCCACGTATACATATGTGTGTATATGTATATATTGGCTATATCATAGGCCCCACCCACAGTGATTTTTGAAAGTGACACGAGAAGGAAGATGGTGTCCCGTACAAACTGCATATGAACACACATACTGTATGTGTGTGATGATATATATATATATATATATATATATACACACACACACACACACACACGCTAATCGAAAAAACGTGTGCTGAAGTCATGGGAGGGAACAATCAGAAAGGGGGTGAGCACTCACACCCGGCTTCTCCCGTACATTAAAAAGAAGAATTAACAATAACAATAATAATTTTGGTTGGACAAAATACAAATTAACAGTCTTGATTGAATTTTTTTTTTGGAGTCAATATATATATATATATATATATATATATATTAAATAAACCACACAAAAAAAATGTAGAGAAAGTTCCTTTCAGACACACTTTTTGGGCTGAACAAATGAAGAAACTAAAACGTTCATAAAAAAAAAAAAGTTAAGTGCATGTCTATGATGGCGCCATAGAGCTTCACTTGCTTTCGTCTGGTGAACATTTTTTTTTTAACTACCTGGCAGACCAAATTAAATGGAAACTAAACAATAAACCCTCACAAAACAACAAACAAAAAAAAAAAAAACGCTTCGGACGTGCTGTCACTGTCAAGTGATTCCAAATATGTATAAACGGCGTTTATAATTCGGTACCAAATATAAACAAAAAGACATCCGCTTTAGGTCCTCGTAACACATATTTCACATGGAAAAGTACTGCCAGTAGTTCGACGGAAAGACCCCTCCTTCCCCCCAAAACGCGCAGGTGTTAAAAAAAAAAAAAAACAATAAAATGACAAAACGATTACCTGATAGTCTACAGAAGCCCGTTTTAACACCGGCATTTTTCCGCCTCTTTTCACCATGACCCGGCAATTGTTTTCCGTAACGGAAACCGAAATGTCTCATAGGGCAGCAAAATGTCCGATAAAGGGATGGCATGACGCCGCGTCAACTTTCGCTCGGCGCCGAAGGTAGATAGATCAGTGTCTCTTCTGTGACGGCTCCGATGCCAATTTTGCAGTGCAGGACTTGGTGTTGTCAGAGTTTTAAAAAAAACGTTTTTAGGATGTTAAAAGCATAAGAATTAAAGCCGCACCGTTGGTCCAATATTCAGCAATGTCGCGACAGCGGTGTGACGTTTCATACTTCGACTCCTGCCAAGCAGGGCAAAGGCAGATGCAGGAAGTCTGCGTGACGGAGGCGTGTGTTGTCGGTGGCGACGTCATAATTAAAGCCGCATCGTAGGTCCAGTGGTCCAAACGTGCTGAGCTATTAGGGTGTGACGTTTAACACCCACTCTGGTTTAGCAAGACTCTCCATGAAAAAGGCCAGAGTTGTCGGAAGCGACAGTATGGATGATGGGAAATCATAAGAATTAAAGCCACACTCTTGATCCAATATTACACAATACCGGGATAGTGATAAGTTTAACACCCAACTTCTCTTTCCCCAGTTGTATTTTTTTTTCGAGACCATGTGAAAAAGCGCTAGTGGTGTTGGAAATGAAGGTATTGACGCTGAGAAATCACAAGAATTAAAGTCACACTGTAGGTTGAGTTTTCACCGACAAAGCCATGGAAGCGTAAAGGTATTCCGCGATGCCGGGACAGGGGTGTGAAAGTCAACATCCACACAATTCTCCCGCCCCGTTTTTTTTTTTTTGGCGAGGTTGCTAGTGTTGATAGAGGTAACGTTTTTTTTTTTTTTTTTTTTTTAAAAGACAAGAATCAAAGCCATGCTGTAGGTCCAGTATTCCGCAATGTCGGCACAGGGGTGTTTAGTTTAATACTCCATAATTCTCTGACCCTATTTTTGCAAGATCCCCTGCGTGAGAGAGGCAAAATCATAAGAATTAAAGCCAGACTATCGGTAGTCTCGCGCAAAGCTGAGTGTGATGTTTAACACCGACACTCTCTTCTCCTGCCGCCTTTTTTTGCAAACTCTATGCGTGAAAGAGGCTAGTGTTGTTGGAGGTAAAGGTTTTGATTCTGACAGAAATGCTAAGATTTAAAGCTATGCTGTAGGTCCAGTATTTCGAAATGAAGCCATCGGTGCGCAAAGGTATACTGTGGGCCACGGTCCCGTATGAAGTTTAACTCCCGATATTCACTTCTCCCGCCATTTCATCTCTGCGCGAAAGAGGCTAGTGTTGTTGGAAGCAAAGGTTTGGATGATGTGACTACGACAAGAAATCATAAAAATTAAAGCCATGATGCAGATTCTGAGATGAAGTTTAACACCAGATACACGTCTGTCAGATTTTCGGTGACGGCTATGATTTTGCGCACTCTCTGCGTCACCTGACGCTTCTTACGACAACAAAGATAAGAATTAAAGCTTGGCTTTAGCGTGAAAAGCAAAAGCGGGCAAATGTCGGGTGTTATTTTTGTCTGTTTTGGTGGGATCTCTGCGTGAAAGGCGATAGTGTTGTAGAGAGGAGGTGAAGCGTCAGTTGAACAATCAAAGCTTTTTTTTTTCTTTTCGTGACGACAGACATCATAAGAATTAAAGCCTCGCTTGTTTTTAGGTCCAGTATTCTGCGACAAAGCATTACAGCACCAAATGTCGTCATTTGGCAAAAAAAATAAAAAAAAAATTAAAATAGGAACAAAAGACCGAACATTTCAAGCTTTAAGTGAAGGTCAAATGCTTTTTTTTTTTAAAGTGTTAGCGTGACGCGGTGATTGGTATAAAGCTAGCTAGAACAGCCCCCTCCCTCCCGCACTTCTTATACTTTTAAATATTTTTTCTTAAAACTCTAAAACAAACGAACAAAAACAACAAACAAGAAAGGTGTCTTTTCTTTGAAGCATATTCAGTAGTTTTTCCTGCTCCATCTTGGTGTGCGGTCTGTTTGGCACGATGTCATCACAGCCCTCGTTTTTAGTAACTTTTTTTTTTTTTTTTTTAATATATCATAAATATGGCTGCAGAGCATTAAAGTCACCAAACAGATTTTTTGGTTCCAAGATTTGCGCAGGGAAACAAAAGGAAAGAAAAACGGAATAATATAGAATATTTTAGCGCAACTAAACGCCATCTACACAGCAAGTAAAAAAGGAAAACAAAAACAAAAATTTACGACAAAAATTAGATCATCTGTGATAAGACCATAAAATCTTTTAAATTAAATATTTTTTTATACCTCCAATGATTGGTCTAGCTAGCCCTCCCCACCTATTTAAAAGGAAACATAGCCCCCCGCCCAAACAACAACCTGATTATTTCATATAATCTTTCTCTGGTGAGGATTAATAATAATAATAATAATAATTAAATCTGTACATGGCGGGCTTCCCACGCTACCAACGCTTTTTTTTTTCCTTCTTTTTGTCAAACTCGCATATTTAAGCAACCTCAAGGTTTCGATAGCACTTTTGGAGTTGATTGTTTACCAGCTTACATATATTAAAAACAGAAAAAAACCCAAACAAAAAAAAAGACGAAAAGAAAAATGTGAGGCTAGAACTCCTTGTCCTGCGGAGGGGTGGTGGCAACGGCGGGGCCGGCGACGGCGGGGGCCTGGCGGCCCCAGGCAGCTTGGTCGTGGTCGGCGGAATCGTTGTCGGCCTCCAGCAGGTCGTCGGCGTCGTCGCCCTCAAAGTCGTCGTCCCGGGGGAACTCCATGCCCTCCTGGCCGGCCTGGTGCGAGTCGGCACAGTCCACGCACACGCCGTAGCGCCGCGAGCCGTGCCGGATGCCCACGCTGGCCGCGAGCATGAAGATCTTCTTGCACACCATGCACTTGTACTTCTTGTCCTTCTTGTGCACCTGCCGAGACGGGGACGCACGGGACGGGAGAGGCGGGGACGGACACCGTCAGTCCAGTTTTCGCCCGACAATAGGAAGCCAACTTCCTCCGCAGCCTTCATTTGGAATGGACTAGTTTGCGAGGTGCAACGATTCATTGATTTTGAGAATTGATTCATCATTTTGGGACATTTGGAACAATTGTCCAACGCCTTGGAATTTCAGCCTTTGAAATAAATGTGTCAAAATTAAATTGATTAATCATACAGCTAATCGATACTCAAATTAATCGTCAACTACTTGATTAATCGTCTACATTAACTTAAAAAACTTAATCTTTGGAATTTCAGCCTTTCAATGAGATGCTTCCAAATAAATAAATTAACCAGCAATTAATCGATGATCAGATTCATCGACAAATACACGACAATCAATTAAGAGACTGGTGTTGAAATTGTCCAAATTTCAACCTTTCAACAGTAATAAATATTCTCCGATTGCTGTAACCTTCTATCAAAGCAGACGGATTGTCTTTGTTGAATCAAAGATCTGCTTTTTTGATCAACATTTTTGACAATTTTGCTGACATGCTTACAGATCGGGTTCAGGACCAAAACGGTCACCAAGTCATTGTTATCAATTGTATTTGTGCATTTATAGCACTGTGAATTTGAAAGAATGTCTGCTTTTTGGAAAAAAAAAATGCCCCCCCCCCCAAAATATCAAGTTGCTTCATCAATTTAAAAAAACAACAAAGAAAAAAATGATTCATGGTTGATTAAAATCAACATTAGTTGCACCCATACTATCATCCATACAATGATGAGAAATAATCCTAACAGGCTCGCAACAGTCGATAGACTAATGAACTATTATGTAACTATTTTGAAAAACAATTAATCGACTTACAAACTTAAAATTGTTCTAATGCTAATAATTTTAGCATCAATGGTATTCTTCAATTTCTGAAGTCCCCATGAGAGGAAGCGGTTTATACATGTATAAAAAAATAAAAAAATAAAAATAACATGAACAAACATCCGCTTTTACTTTGGAAACAATAAGTGTCCTTTTTACGGATTTTCTGATCACGCACATCTTTTGTGCGAAATGTAACATCCTGCAGCTGCTTTCCAGATTTACGATTCGGAATGTTAAATCAAGTCAAAAATTGTCTTGACAAGATTTTCTCTGCCCCCCCATGAGTCTAAACGTGGCGTTTTGATTCATTTTAATATTGTGGAACATGAACCAGGGAGCCAGTTATCTTAACTGCATCTATTTTGTATTTTTTTAAGTTTAAGCCGGCAAATGCTATACTAGCCAGCAGGTAATTTTGATGGCAGCTATTTGCGGCGCGTTTCATGTACTGACCAAGGAATGTCTCTTGACGTGTTCACGGCGGGTGAAAAGCTTGCCGCAGATGTCACAGCTGAAGGAGCGCACACCCGAGTGGATGACCAGGTGCCTCTTGAGGGTGCGCCGGTGCTTGGCGATGTAGTTGCAGTGCGGACACTTTAGCTTGTTGATGGCCAGCAGCGATGACTCACCTAGTAGGTAAAAATAAAGAAATAAAATACTTTGAATTTAAAAAATATATATCGATAAAGTCAGCGGGAAACAGGAAAAAAAATCTTGGTTGACCCGCAATCAAAACGTTTTAAAGGCAATGAAATAAATAAAATGTATATTATTATTATAATGAATGCGGTTAGCAACGTGGAGGCTAGCAGCTAGTTAGCTTCAGTGCAGCATTTTTATCTACTTGGCTCCTCCTTTAGCTGCTAAACGCGATTTACGTTGCTACATACGCACCATGTAGTTGCTAGTGGGATTTTAGGGTGCCTGCAAGCAGTTTCAAAGTCGACACAAGTTGCCCTTGTTAGAGCATCTCACGTCGCTGCTAATTGGATCACTACAGCAATTTGGTCAGGTATTTTGAAGACACTGAATGTCCACCGAGGCTCAGGGTGCCCTCACAATACATTTCTTGAGCACTTTCAGCAGAGTGGCCAGTGGCTACTGAACTTCTGCCTTTTTCGGCGCTGCGGTTGTTGCTAGCTAGTTTGAGGCTTCCTGCTATGAGGAAAGCGGCTATCAAGCAATATTTCTCTGAATCGTAACCATTATCTATTACCTGCCTGGGACAAGGTAGAAGAGGCATATGAGAAGGACGCCAGCTGCTTTGTGCTTCAACGGCGCTTTTCTCCCCCCCCCCCCCCCCTGCGCCCGCCACCCTCGGACGCTAACGAGCTCGCGCGGACAGATGGTTTTGAGCGTAAATTAGTAGCCTATTGATTTTGAAAGCGCTTCAAAAATGGAGCACGTTGGGGGGAAGTGAAGAGTCACGGCCTTTTGTTTGAACTCACAACAGTGCCGTCGTCAAGGCAGGTTGCTAAGGGGGGTGGTGGGGGGGAGTGAAGGTTTGGGGTGGCGGGGGTGTTGATGAATCCCAGGTTACCTGCGTGCGCGCGCGTATGTGCGCATGTGTGTCTGCGCACGCACACTTCTTGTATACGTGCGTGTTCCTTGAAGAGTCTGCATTGGCCACGGCGCTCGTTTCAAGTGACAAAAGGTTTTGGTGCACCTTTCCCTTAATTTGGCACCCATTTTGCATATAACCACGCTGTTGTCATGGCAATGACACGCTTCGAGCCCAACCTCCACTCAGTTGAGGTGTCGTATAATAGGGGGGGAAGAGTCCAAATTCGAGAAGGAATTCAGTAGAAAGTTGTACGAAAACTGCAGAAAAAAATTATTACATTTTGCCATTAAAAAAAAAAAAAAACTTTCCTCAGGAGTCGACAAGCTATGTACATCTGACTTGAGTGTTTGCTCCACTTTGTGTGTCATAGAATCACACCGCTGTTAGCGATGACACGCTTCCATCCTAATTGGAGTGCAACACATTCGCGGACAGAGTAGAAAATTGTACGAAAACTTGCAGCAGATGCTAGCTAGCTTAAAATCATTGACTATTGTCACCCACACAAAGGGGGAAAAAAAACAAAAAACAGCAGGTTACGTCATGTTTCCAAGGGAGCAGTCAAACTCTCTCTTACTTCACACAAATGTTTTCTTCGAGAACATGCTACAAAGTCTTGTGATTCATACAACCGCAATGTTGACACAGCGACGGCATGCTTTCCGGCCTCTATTCACCAGCGGAATTGAAATGAAACGCATCAATGAGTGCGACTTAATTGGGGAGTTGTAATTTCAGTGCCAAGCATCTGTGGATTTGGTCGAGGAAAAAAAAACCAAACAAACTAAAACTCACGTTTAAACAAAAAAAAATAAAAGCCTAAAAATATGACACCGTCATTTCTACGCTGAAACTGACAACGGAAAAGCACTGAGCGTATCAGCTTTACTATTCAGCACTTTTTTTTTCTCGCCCCATCTAAAATCTTTACATCCACACTGTTACTTTTCAATTAAAATGATGAACATTCAAGTGTGACGTCATTGTGAAGTCCAAAGATTAATATGCATTTTGGATTTTAGCAGGAAATCTTTATATTTTTTTTAAATTCACAACTCACCACCCCAAAAACTAAATTTTGTGACATTTTTACATCTGTTACAAATTGCTTTTTTTTTTTTTTTTGCGTAAAGTTAATATTTTGAGAGCATTTTGTATTTTGATTTGTGCTTCAGACTGCGAGGTGGCCTCCATTAAAATGGTCGAGCGCCCGGATTTCGGGGCCACCTGTGTGGAAAAAAAAAAAAAGGGCCTGGCATGCGAGGGCGTGTGCTCATCATTGCCGCTTACCATTCTCCCAGGACTCCCCTGGCTGGATGATGCTGTACTGGATCTGATTGGCCAGCTCTGGGAAAAGGGGGGCGGGGTTTGGGGATTTGAGGAGAGAAGCGAGAGGGAGACATAAAAACAAGACCAAAAAACAAGAAGGGGGAGGTGAGAGGTTTGTCAGAGGGGAGGTGGGAGCCACGTTTTTGTGTACACAACTAAGCAGTCCACACACACACGGGGAACAATTCAGGCTTCGCTTACATAAAAACGCACACGCACACACGCGGGGCCCTATTGTATGTAAAGTAGCGTTGGCTGGGAAGTGGGGAGGGCTTGGGGCACACCTGAAAGTGTGCGTTCCTCCATGTTGAGTCCCTTGGTCCCATTGAGAACATGGCTGCCACGCTACCTTGGTCAAGACTTGGAAAAGGGCCAATGGTTTAGCCAGGTGGCCACGCCCACCAACGGTAGTTTTGTTTTTTGGGTGATTTAAAAAAAAAAAAACCCACGAGGCTAAGTTACGTCATCTGAAACGTTGTCAACCATCGTGACCTTAAATCTGCCAATCTAGAATTGGAAAAGAACTGAACAACAGTGGTTGTATAAGTGTGCACACCCTCAAAACTAAAGGGTGCTCGGAACAAATCCCACTCAACGGGAGTCGCCGTTTGAAGTCACTCTGCTTATTCCCAAACAAAGGTCAGCTGATCGAGCAGCTCACGCTTTTACAATGGCGTTATCTCAGTAGTTTGGCTTTCCTTTGAAGAAATGGCTTCATTTTCTTCTTTTTTTTTTTTTACATAACATGAAAAGTGAATTTGAACAGGGCTCAAAGTTCATGCGCTTGGATTTGTGTACTTGATTCTGAGAGTGCAGGCGAGGTTGATTAGCATCGTCGAATTCCCACCAAATCAATTGCGCCCTCGCTCTTTGCTTTTGCGGCGACGGCGCGGAAGCCATGTGACGGGCGCAACAAAACGCCCCACTGTGTTGCGCCTTAATTGGCCATGGCCGCTGGACGGCGAGGAGAAGACGATCCGTTTTGCTGATGAGGATCATCAAAAGCGTGCACATTTGCTTCCCGCATGGCGGCCAACATGTATATGGGCACCCTTGAGCGCAGGCCATTAGTGCGCCCCCCTACCCCCCCTTCCCCACAAGGCATCACTTGTGGAGCGCATTAGAGGAGCTGCAGGCGCTAAGAGCATTGCAGCACATTTAGAGGGGGAGGCCTGAGGGAGCGGATCCCCCTCCTCCCCTCCCTTGCCCCCCCCCCCCCCCCCCCCCACGCGTTCTTCATTATCCTGCATTAGGGAGGGAAGCAAATGTTGGGAGGAAAAAAAAAAAAAAAAAAAAAAAAAGAACGCCCCGTGCTTCCGTCACGGTGGAGGAGCGCCGCTTTAATGGCCGGAGGAGAGATTAGGCCCTACGAGAAAGGGCGGCGGGGGGGGGATTAAAAGGTTATTCCAGGATGAAATCAACATGTATGGAAGGACACAAAGAGGATTTTCAAATGGGAGTCATGCCGATTTATTTTATTTTTTATTGTGGAAGGAAGGGCAAGAGTGTGCGGCGAAGGCTTGTGTGGCGTCAGCGCCCACAAAGCAGCCGTTAACGTGGGTTAACGCGGCCCCGCCCCCACCCCCACAGCCCCGGCTCGGGAGCGATTAGCGGGGGATCATCAGGAGGAAAACGGCGGGCCAGGTTGAGCCTGCTTGATGAGCGCGCACGCGCAGCCCAGCTCGGGTATGGGGGGGGGGGGGGGGGGGTCGTGCGACGGCCACACGCCAGCCTTTAAAACTTCTGGAATTTGAACGTAAATTTTAGCTGTGTGCGTTCAATGCACGACATGTTTGCACTGCGGTTGAGAGAGGGAAATCATTTCGTCTGTGTTGTGTATGTTACACAGAGAGCATATTTGGCAATAAAAGCTGACTTGACTTGACATGAAGGCGCACTTCCAAATGCAAACGTACATTAACAGGCACAAGGCTGCAGTGACATATACGCACGTTCACACGTGCAAAACCTGAGCTACACAGACACACAAAAAAAAAACCACGTACAGAGACTTGCACGCGTTTACAAGCACACAAACATACACACACATTTACAAGCACGCTCATGACAATTGACGACTTCGTTTATGACCATTCGCACCTCCACAGCCAGCAAATTTTAAATTGTGCGCCGATAAATTTGACTTTTCAACCTACGGATGACCCGTTTGGAAATCCAGACAAACCATTTTCAAAAATGTAACGCCTTGTCAAAACCCGGACTGGAAAGTGAATTATGGTGTCACGGTGAGCTCATTTGAGGTTTCTTTTGACTTAACTTTTGCGATTTTTGTTTCCGTTTAAAAAAGGGGGTTTTGGATCCAAAAGCGCTTGCGATATCTCCACGGTTTTAAAAGTGAAGACAGTTTCGGTGCAGCCTTTGGCGCTTTCGCTCTCCCAAACTGGGGGAACACGGCTGCAGTTGTTGCAACAGGACGGTGAAACTTTCCAGGAGCTGCGATTCCCATTTGCGCCCCCTTGTGTCTCAAAGCATGATTACATTTCTTTGTCGTCAACTAAAGATTCGGAACGAGGGTGAAAACGATCTGCTGTGACGGCTAACGTAGAGATGGCGCGTAACACCGCGTCGGGGAAAAAAAAAATTTCAAAGGGGGCCGGTGGGGAAACGAATACGCACACGGTGATGAATCAAAGGCGGCGGCCATTTTTAAGAGTGGCGATGTGCGCCTTACCGGCGTTTTCCGAGAGCGCCGAGAAGTCCTCTCGGGGGTAGGAGGCGGACGGCTGGACGAACATGCCCTCGTCGAAGCCCTCCTCGGGCTCCGGCGGGAAGTTGTAGACGAACCTCCGCGTGGCGGCCTGCTTTTTCCGCCGCCCGCTGCCGGCAGCGGCGTCGGGGGCCTCGCGCTTGATGGCCGCCGCCGCGCCGGGCTCGTTCCAGACGAAAACCTGCGAGCGGGCCTCGTTGTTGTCGGCCGAGTCGGAGGAGTTGTCGTTGTGGTGGCTCCAGCTCCCCGAGGGGGCGCCGGGGGGACCGGCCCCGAGCGGCGTCACCTCCACGTCGCTGGACTCCTCCTTCACCCTCCCGCCGCCGTCTTCCTCGCCGTCCTCCGCCGCCGCCGACCGCTTCCCTTGGCCGTTGCCGCTCGCTTGGATGGAGAGCTTGGAGAGGATACTGGTGGCCCAGAAGTTGCCCGGCTTGCGGTCGGCGTGGCCCCGCGGGCCTTCCTTGGTCACCGTCTGCCGCTTGTTGTAGTCCACCACCACCGAGTCGGGCGCCTCCTGCTTGATGCTGATGTTGAGCGCGTCCTTGATGAAAGCCCGGCACGACTGCACCACCTCGGTCATCTGCAGGTAGCTGGCCACCGACATGACCTCGATGGCGTTCTGGCTGGTGAGCAGCAGGTTGCCCGAGTAGAGGAAGTCCAGGATGACCGAGAAACCCTGCACGGCGGCCACGTCCAAGTGCGTGACGGTGGCCCGGTCCTGCGCCTCGCTCTGCGTCAGGCAGTAGAGGGTCTTGAAGTAGCGGCTGCCCGCCACCAGGATGTTCTTGTGGGCGCGGAACACCTGGCCCGACACCACGATGTTGACGTCGCACAGGATGCCGCTCTTGCGCTGCTTGTCCAGCTCCTGCAGCAGCTGGTAGCAGTACGAGTTCTCGTTGGGTTTGTTGCGGTAGTCGTCCTCGGAGGAGTTGGTGGACGGGCTGGCGTTGTCCAGGGGCCTTGCCGATTCCTTGGTCGAGAGAGACAAAACGAGACGGGTTACTCAAGGACCGGGCGTGGCCAAAATGAACGGCGTCATGTGACCTGAACCAAAAACGGGGAAGCCCGATGATGAAAGTCACCGGCTCTCTTTCACTGTTATTCGCCAAAATATTTGAAGTTGTCATATTCGGTGGGCTTAACCCTGGAGAACCCAAGAACCCTTTTCTTCTTTGGAAAATGATGAATTATACATTAAATGACTGCTATATGTTCACCGAACACCAAAATACAGTCAAACCTCGGTTCTCGAACGTCTGGGTTCTCGACCAATTCGGTTTTCAACCCAAAATTTCGGTTCTCGAACAAACTGAACGCATTTGAATGCGCAATTTGACTCCTCCCGCCTTCCTTATACGAGGAAGTGACGCTTCCTCGTGTTGCTTTCCGTTGTGAGCAGACGTGTTCAGTAAACGTTTTTATTTTAAAAAGAGCGTGGTTTCGGTTTTCGAACAGCCTTCTGGAACGGATTATGGACGAAAACCGAAGGTGTGACTGTATATGTTTTTTCAAATATTCAATGCCTTAATCCTAATTTAGGATAAGGGCCAAATTTGACCCTTTGGGTTCTTTCTCCAGGGTTAAAAACTCAAACTTTTTTTTTTTCTTCTGGAGTGGAAGTGGACAAAATTTGCAAGAATTGCATCATGCTTTTTGGGCTCCCTACAAACTTTGGGAAGAAAATTGCCTACGACAGATTATGAGTGAATACGATGCGTCTATTCCAGAGTGCCCCTTTGTACAGGGTGTCCATAAAGTCTCTTTAGCATTTCAAAAATTTATAAAAAATGCAATTGATTAGATATTTTATTCAGATTTGTTCTATTGTATTCAGTGTTTATTAAAGTTTTTTTTTTAAATCACACTGCATTTGTGTGTTTCAGGGATCCTGTTTGTTTCTAATTGGTCCATTTTTCTTCAACGGGACATCCATTTCTGCAAATGTTTCCCTTGACCTTTGAACTGAATATGTGTCACCACAACTGAATGACCTTCAACCAAGCATCATTTTTCAGCAAGATGCTGCACCACCACATTGGGGGCTGCATGTTCGTGGGTTCCTCAATCAAACATTTCCAGACCGGTGGATTGGAAGGGATGGGCCAATTCCGTGGCCGCCACGTTCACCAGATATCACTCCCCTGGACTTCTTTCTATGGGGCTGTGTTAAAGATATCGTGTATCGAACAAAGATAAGGGACATTACTGACCTAGAGCAAAGGATGACTGATGCCAATGCCACAATTGATGAGGCTATGCTACGGCGAACATTAGTTGCACAGAGTGCAACTAATGTAGAAGTGTGTATGTAGAAGTGTATTAACTCCCAAAGACGTTTTTAAAATTTTGTCCACTTCCACTCCAGAAGAAAAAAAAAAAAAGTTTGAGTTTCTAATGTAGAAGTGTATTAACTCCCAAAGACGTTTTTAAACGTCTTTTCAGACTTGGTCTAGAATTGGCTGGTACTGAATGAGTTAAAAGAGGTTAAAAAACAAAACAAAACTTTAATAAACACTGAATACAATAGAACAAATCTGAATTTCTAATCAATTACATTTTTAATCCATTTTTGAAATGGTAAAGAGACTTTATGGACACCCTGTATTTCATTTCCCGCACGATGACAATGGCGAGTTGTCATCGGATTCGGCGATTTGTTTACAACCTCGGGTTGCACCTTATTCGTGCCGTTATTTTTGCAGGTGCAAATGTGGTCAGAATAAATTAATAAGCCACATTCCCGAAAATGACAACTCCCAAATTGTGCGTGAAATGAACAAAAGGCCAATTTGGGGTACCGTCTTTCGTTTGGCTGTCATTTAAAAGGACGTGCAAACGGAGTACCGGGTGGGACTCGGTTGTAGAAGGGGAGCAACGGCTCGGGAAGTTTGCCGAAGGACATTTTGAGCACAGGGTGTACAAAATAAAAGGATAGTTGTGTGCTTATACAAAATAGGACATTTCCCTGGCAGAGCCTCATCTTTACTAAACACTGTGGCGTCGGCAAACGCCCCCAGGGTTCCTGACACGCCTGCTGGCGGCTGAGGGGGGGAGACCACAAACTGGTCCGACAGGCTTCCAAAAGGGGAGCGGGGATACAAATGAGGTACAATGGAGGGATGGGCTGGGAGACACGGTCAGGTTGTTGCTTCCAAGCCAAGCCCCGAGATCAAGAGCAAACTCTTCCCGAGACGTTCCGGTTTGCACGTCCAACAGTTGAATCAAACGCCGATGCGGCGCTTCGCCCCAAAATGACATTTTCGCCAGACTGTACACACTTGTGAGAAAATTGTGCGACGTTGCCCCGCTAATTAAAAAAAGCAGCCATTTCTGATAATAAGAATAATAATCATAATCATAATCTTGGGCCAAACCAATTTGTTGCTGGGAGGGGGAACAAATTTGACAGATTGGGACGTCTGCGAGCAAAACAGCAGCAAGAGATCCCAACCAGCCACCCCCCCCCCCCCAAAAAAAAGTGGAGTCTGAGACACGGCAGCTCTGGAACAAAACAATCACATAGATTCTTTCCTTCTTAACCGCAGAAGTTGAGTCTTCAGCCAAAACACGGAGAGCAATGGCAGCCATTTCGTTACCTCTGCGCCCCGCGTCCTAGACGCATAATTTTCCCGCCAGACGCACAGTTCCAAATAATGTGCGTTTTTGGGACGCAAGGAAATTTCTCCGTCTAAAACCCCTCAAAAAACTACGGTAAATCTTTTTTTCCCAGCAACGATCGCAGTTTGACAATCGCCGCCATTGTTGTTTTGATCTCGCGTGACAGGATTTCCGTTCTCGCGAGACGAGATTGGCGAAAATCGGGCTTCACCTCTTGGAAAGCAGACGATTGCCAAGTTGTGTAACGTGAAAACGAGTGTCGCCAACAAGTGTTGCGAAAGTTTATCGCGGAGATATGAACTCCAAGACTCAACCATGGGATGAAGTAAGAACCTATTTCTCAGCAATTCTTGTTTGCCTGAATTATTTACATTTTTGCAGCGTTTGTTTAGAAGAAATAAACCTATTATCAATGTACAGTCATACCTCGGTTTTCGACCATAATCCGTTCCAGAAGGCTGTTCGAAAACCGATTTGTTTGAAAACTGAAACAAAGATCTTTAAAAAAAAAAAAAAAAAAAAAAATCTTTAATGAACACGTCTGCTCACTATTGAACGCTAAACGAGGAAGCGTCACTTCCTCGTCTACCCGAGGAAGCATCACTTCCTTGTGTAATGAAGGCGAGAGGAGTCAAGTGACGCATTCAGGTGCGCTCAGTTTGTTTGAAAACTGAAATTCGATCGTCATCAGAGGCATAAAAAACTCGAAATATTTGGTCGAAAACCGATTTGGACAGAGACAGAGACGTTCGAAAACCGAGGTTTGACTGTATATTGTTGTTGTTTGTGTTATTATCATATGCAATTGAATAAGTTGACCATTTCAGAATTCGAAATTTGGGACTATCTTAATGCAAAATGGGATTCATACTTTTCTGATCAGCGAGTCCCTGGGACTCGCTGGGGTTAAACTGTAAAATTATCACTGTAGTGGCACAGCTGGTTTCTTTCTGGGGTTTTTTTTGGTTCACGCCGAGACGTTGACGCTGTTTTGAGTCAATCGTTTCTTGCAACGTCTCGTGTTTTGAAGGAAGTTGGGATCGCAACGCCTCAGACGAGTGCGATTGAAGTCATTGAAGCTCCCGTCACTTCCACGACAGAAATTTGGTTCCGACAAAAACGAATGTTGTCAAACCCCAAATTTCGGCCTGGTTCTGAATAGACAACATGCGGGATGTCGAGAAATCACAACCAGGCAACCGCAGATGTGACTTCTTCAGTTAGCCAAGTGACGTACGAATAGTTTTGGTTGAAAAATATACCTTTGAGGTCAGCGAAATAGTTGAGGGATTTTATATTTACTGGGGGAAAAAAACAAAACGCTTCAGATTCTTTTTGTTGACAATTTGCAAAAATAACTCCCCCCCCCGCCCCCCCCCCCCCATGTTATCATGTGGAGAATCTTTAAGTACAAATGTATTGATTTCATTCTGGAATAAGACGACCAAAATGAAGTGTGGCAATCTTCACTTCATTTCCGATATTTGTATTAAAAAAAAAAGTCATTTATGCGATAGTGTTGTTTTAGAAAAGTGTAGAGAAAAAAAAGGTAAGTGCTGTGTGAGATCCCCCCCCCCAGGCTGCACTGGAGATGTGGCCTCCCCATCTAATGGTGGCCTCTTTGTACAGTGAAACAAAGAGAAGACCTGGAGGAGGGCTGTCCAAGGATGCACGATTGGCGAAGGGAGCTGGCGGACAAGTCGACCGGCCCCGTAACAGCACAACCCCCCCCCCCCCCCCCCCCCCCCAACTCACTCCCCCACCTGCCCTCCAGACAAGCCAAAGAGCCAGCCTGGTACCGAGCAACTCAAACGGGGTCGCGTGCCCGTTCAGTACATACGCACAAATGGCAAGCATTGCCAACGCCTCCATTGCGAGTTTTTATTTTATTTTGGGGGGGGGGGGGGGGTGCAAACAAATTGCACAGCAGATGTCCTAATCCAGAAGAATTCACATTGCTCTGGCATTTCTGCCACCACCCTCGTAAACACACACAGAAAGTGAGCTGCCCACTGCACCCCCCCCCCCCCCCCCCACCATGGGTGCACGCGCACAGCTGGGGTTTCAGCCGATGAAATCCATTTCTCAGAGGTCCCCACACCCAGCCCCCACTCTCTGCACAGCAGCCCGGGCATGCAGGATGGCATAAAAAGGGGAGGAGAGGAGCAGATGGGGGCGGGGGGAGGGGGGTTATCATCCAGCTGGAGGGTGAGAGAGAGAAAGAGAATACGGGCGATGGGATGTGAGGGATCGCGAGAGAGCCAATGGGAGCACGCACGCTTTCAGCAAGCCGAACGACACGCTCGCGACATCGGCTGAAAAGGAGCCTTATAATGGAGGAAAAGTTACAAAGGCGACATGAGAGACGGTTGATGGTTGGCCAGACCTCGAGAGAAAATGTGGAGCAAGCGGAGGAGGGCACTTGGAAGGGACAAGCGCGCGCCCAAGTTGACGGGTCACCCCATTTATTTATATATTTTTTTTCTCGGCGGCCTTCACAATGCCCCGCGTTCTCCCCGAGGCTCATTGCCCACTCACTGTGGGCCTTTTGTGAAATCACTTCTTCAGACCGCGCGGGACGGAGCCAGGGGGTGCGCCGAGGCAACTCGGGCCAGGGCGGATGCATCAGAGTCCAATTCAACGTGCCAACGCAATACAAAATTTGCCGTCCATTTTTTTGGGGGGCGGGGGGGGGGGGGTCATCCCATCCTGAACATGGCGAAAACATTCAGCAAACAAACAAGTCAGCGCAAGATCACGTGAGACCTTGGGCAAATCCTTACAAACGTGAACTTCACAAACAAGCTAGGCGAGACCCTCTGCCACGTCTACCCGTCCCAAAAATGGACGGGAGGAATATTTACACCGGCGGTGGTAAACTGTTGGATTCCAGTCGACAAATCTACCGTCTATGAGTGTGGTTTTTCTTTTTGAACATTTATTTTGGTACATTTTTTTCATTAATCAGTGATGTTTTTGGTGTTAATGTTCCTCCCAAGGTCCCAGATCAGATCACGGTGGACCAAAAGGCGTTCTAGAGAAACTTCAGGATGAGTCCCCTGCAGTTTTTTTCTGCCATTTGCGCAGCGAAACAACCGCACAAGAAGCGACGACGTGAAAGAATTGGACATTACTCCAGAATTTCACCCGGCGATGAAAATACTGTAATGCCCTCACATATGGGCAAGGAGAGCCACAGTCCTGATGCAAGAAATAAATACAAAATGAAACCACACAAGGAGTTGCTGGAGGCCACAACTCATGTCCTGACACTCACACAAAAATGTGATAGCTCCTAACGTTACTCATTAGGCCACGCCCATTCAGGGAACACATTGAACACACAGTTACTACAGTACGTAAAGTAATTTGAAATGTCTTTACGTTCTCTTTCATGTGTCGTTGGTGGAGTACAAATTTTCTCCATAAAAAAATATTTGGGTGCTTTGGGGGCTTGAAGGGGCTAAGAGCATTTCAAAATTGGATTTGACAGAGCAGCAAATTAGGTTACAAGCGTGGTTCGGACCAAATTAAACTCTCAAGTCAAGGACTTTGACTGTGTAGCACACGAACTGAAAGTTGGGTGGCAGGTCGCAACAACCCAAGATGGAGGGGCCGAGCGAGGCATCACGATAGGCCGCAGCACAAATAAAACTCAACCCTAAGCAAAGCGTGGAGCCCCGCCCACTCCAGTGGCGGCCGATCCGCGGCAAACATGACGCGCCCTGAAATGTAATCCAGCAGCGTCGCCACGCAGAAATTGAAGCCCCCCTCAAGAACCCCACCCTAAACTTCATCTAGTCTCATGGCCGGACCCCCCCCCCCCCCCGGCCCCACTTCCACCCCCCCAAAAAAGACGTCTAGTCTCATCAACCAGCCCGCCCCCAGATAGCAGAACAATACAGCTGTGTGCATTTGGCCCAAGGTGTGGGAGGTGTGTCTCCCGGCCGCTCAACAATGGCGCGCCAGAGAAGAAGAAGTAGACGAGGGGAAGAGGGCAGAGAGTCGCTAATTCAACAAGAATTTTCCCTCTGGCGGCAGTCCGCCCCGTTTTAACGACCTGTGGCCCCCAATAAACATCCCGTCCACCTCTGTATCTTGTCTCAGACTGCAAACAGCACCCCCCCCCCGCCCCAAAAAGGGGTGTGGCCTTGTCTTTGTCAAAGGAACAATAAACGGGTGAAATGACCCCGCAATTTCGGGCTCTTGGGGATCACTTCAGTTGGCCGATCTTTGACTCAACCGGAGGGGCGGGGCTTCAACAAGCCACACGTAGCCCACCGCAAGGGTGGGCTACATTGTTCCCCTCCGAGGGCCAGACTAAACTTTGGTTTTGGTGGGCAACATGAGGTTTCCCGACTCAGTGGCAATATCCATACCCCACTCCCGCTTTTTAAAAAAAGTTCTCCAACCTGTCCTGTCTGGTTTTGAAGGGTAGTTGGCACACCACACACGGAGAAAAACAAAAGTGAAACTAAATTCTGAGAGATTTTTTTTGTTTTTGTCTCCTGTGCTCTGAAACTGCAGTTCAATTTCTGTGGTCACCAAAGCAAACAAATACAACTAAGCGACATCACCGGCAACGTCTAAACGGACGACGTTAGCCAAAATGGCAGTTTTCTACTGAAAATGTCAACCAAAAAAATGTGCGCTCAATTTGGTAGAAAGATTCTCAGGTTTTGCTCACCTATTTCAGCCTCATTCCCATTTTTAGTGCGTTTTAAGTTTTGGTTTGACAGCTTGGCAAATGGATCAACGCCGACAAATGTGGTTTTCCGCTCGCTGCATTTTTCCCCCTGCAACTAAAAAGGCTCTTCAGTAACATTTAACCAAACTGGGCGGATAAAAGTTTCAATCAGGCGTGTGTTTTGTTTTTTTACAAATACAGTGCAACTTTTTGGTGCAGAATACCCCTAAAAATGTCTCTCTCGTCACATTTTTACCTTACGAGACTTATTTTGGTCTGCTCTGGCTAAAATCCAGACACAAGATGGCGCAGAGACAATTCCAGACAGCCTACTCTCTCCGAAAGAAACCCGCATTTAGCCCAGCTGCCCCGCATGCTGGCGGCTAATCGAGTTAGCTTCCCTCCCAACGCTTTGCCGACTTCCAACGCACTTCTTGCAAAAAACCTTTGCCGTGTATTCGCTTCAGCAGCGTATGGGATAGGAGGACATAGCGTACGTGCGGGGGTTCTCGTTGCCGGGGAGGATCCGCGGCACTGAGCCCCCCCCGCCTTCTAATCCACTGGCAGCGCTCTCGTTCCCAATTAGACGTGTGTACACGTTAGTGGATCACTTTAAGTCATTCTGATTAGTGATTGCGTGTGGCGCGGGAAGGAACTAAATGCGGTCGTCCAATCCTCTTGCGAGTCAAACGGGCCTCCGAGTCGGCCGTGACAGCTCGCTCTGCGCAAAAACGCTCTTTGACACCCGGCTGGGATCGCCCGTGACGTCGACCAAACACTCCCTAGTTTTATGGCATTTGAGAACACTGTGTAAATGTTGGCGCCATAAAAAAATTAAAAAAAATAAAAAAAGTGTGCGCACACACGTACAGTCTTTACAGTCACGTAGCCCTCAAATATTCAGTGGTGATTTCAACAAGGCTGAAAAACAAGATACGCCCCAAAGGGACGAAAGTCAACAACAACAAAAACTGTTATGAAAGATGGGGGGGGGGGGCATGGAATTTAAAAGTATTGGTTGTATTGTGCGTGGTCTATTAAGATTAGGTCCCATTATCCATTTCGGAAAAGGTTTTCAGAGAGACTCTCGCACATGATCTCTCCAAAACGAGAAAAAGTCGATGTTATACGACTGCTTCGGAAGCGGACCACAGGCTGGAGTGCTGTAAGACGGTGATGTCAGAAAAAAATAAAAAATAAAAAAAGGACTTGCTTTCGAAAATATATCATGCCATCTGGAGATATGCCATATCCAACACAACATTTTGACAATTCCAGGCTAGTAATAATTTTGCTTTTTAACTACAGAAAATTATATCCGTTTTCAACCAATTACTGATTGGGGGGCGGGGGGTGACTACAAAACAAAAATCTATTATGGTCTAGTAGTACCTTAATTATTAATCCAACTTCCAAAATATTTAAATAACACTTTTGGCAATCCAAAACCTTGACAACCACAATTCCCATATCAGTTTCCCACAAACTGTGCAATTTTGTCCAAAATGCAACTATAAGTCAACATGTCTTTGTCCCCAATGACAAAAAAGAAATACAATTAAATTAAAATGAAAAAAAAGATTTGCATTTTGCTACCTTACTGTACCCTAAAAGAACCAAACTAGGAACTGAAAATATGTATTATACCGGCAACCATGAGACTCGCCGTTTGACACCTCTGTATTAGGGACTTCTATTTCACCCTGCTCTCACCCTCCCACTCCTATATTTTATTTTTTTTTGCTTGGGTCCAGTATAGATTTTGGATGGGTGTGGGGGGCGGGGGCGGGGGATCATTCTGGCACAACGCCTCTAATTTATCTCCCCAAGGGGAGGAGGGGGAAGGTTGTGTAAAAGCACCAGAGGTCACCAGGGAGCGCGAGCCTTGAGAGGCCGCACAGGAGGGCCCAAAGGGGGGGTAGTTGGCGTGCGGCTCCCCATGTCACTGTGACCTCTGGCGAGATAGTAATCAAGACAGATGCTGATGCAACCAAAAAAACGGAGACGAAAGGGAAGGGTTTATGTACAGTACCAAATGAATAAAACTGCTGAAATTTCAGACAGGGGTGTACAGGTTTGTGCTCAAGGGTAGTTTTTGATTTTTTTTTTTGGAAGAGATGGATGAGCCAGGTTTTCTAAATCTGGGAAATTCATCAGGAAGATGTTAAATAGTCTAATAAGATTTTTTAATTACTGTATCATTTCCAATTGCTAACGTTTTAAGAAAATAAAAATATTAAATATGTAAAAATGTTTATTTGGATTTGTAAGTAATTCTCTATTTTACAGGTTAATTTGTAATCAAACTGCTTATTTTACAAAACAATATTTCGAAATAATATATGAACTTGCCGAGTATTTAATAAAATGCACGTAACCAATTAACGAAGCGAATTTGATGAATGACAAACAAATTCAACAATCATTCAACAAGATACATGAACAAAGTCACTTTCTGGCAGCAATTTTAAGAAAACGCCGCAACAAATATTCAAAGCCGGTTCTCTTGGTCAGATCAAGTCTTGATCAAAGGGCTCAACCTGTGCCTTCTTGGGACCGCGGGCTACATGTAGCCCAACCCTGGCCTTGAACAACTACTTTTGTTTTTACTCCGACAAAGGCGAGAAAGAAGCACAGAAGTGTCACCAAAACGTACAGTTGAACTCGACAGCCAACTGTACGTTAAATAGTCAGCGACTCCAGCGAGGGGTTCACCCCAGACTCGAACGTCCAATCCTGGCTTACACAGTCGGCAAGCAGCAAGCTAGGAGCTAGCTCCGAGGCTAATTATCCGCAAAGCGAACAGCGTTACGGGGTGGGGTGGGGGGCTTCGAAAAGCTCGTTTACACTCAAAATGTTCGCGAATATGAGCAAAGTATCACCCGCGAGTTGTGATAATATCGCATTTAAAGTGATTTTGGGGTGTTTCGAAAGCGTCCTGGGTTAATGTTTTGACAGCGGCGCAGGGGTGCGGGTTGCTACCGAAGCGGGTACCTGTTTGCTGGGGTCATTCCTGCCGTGCTCGGAGGACAGGTGATGTCGGAGGAGCAGGGCCCGCTTGTAGCTGCGGCTGCCCTTGGTGAGCTCGTCGCTGCTGCGGGTGGCGGCTTCACGGCACCACGAGCACGACATGAGCCCCGTCTGCTGGCAGAAGCGCAGCCACGGGAACTCGTGGAGCCACGACGCGTGGAACAGCGAGTGCTTCTGGAGTAGCGTCTGCGGTCTCATCTCCACGCCGCATTTCCTGGGTCCCGCCTCGGCGCTCCCCGACTCCGCCAAGTCTCCGCTGCCCGCTTCCTTGTAGCCGTTCGCCGCCGAGTCGGCGGCGTCAACGCCGCGGCTCCCGGCCGCCCCCTCTGTGTCCTCTTCCTCCTCGGCGTCGAGCTCCGTGCTGTCGCTCACCGAGCCGGCGCCCTCCCGTCGCTTCCGCGTTGGTCCCGTCGCCCCCAGGTCCCCGTCGTCGTCCTGGTCCGGCCGGTTGCCGTTAAAATGTCGATCGTGGCAGGCCGGGGCCTCCCAGCTGTTACCGTTCCCCCCGCCGCCGCCGCCTACGGAGCCCGTTAGCCCGGCTAGTCCACCGCCTCGGAACGCCAGCGACCTGCGGTTCCTCTCGCCGGACATTTTCTTGCGCTTATGACAAATGTCTCACCAGGATCCCCCCCGCCACGGCAAAACGTTCCTTTTCCCTTCCGTCTCCTCGCTGTCTCCCAGCCGCCGTCGTTGCTCGTCGTTGTTCGGTCGCGGGGCCCCCGGCCGGTGCGAGTGTGTCGGTTATGCGGAAATAAGTGTCCCTTTCAAGCGCATAATGCCATTTTCAGGGTTCTGGCTGAGTCCGCGCAGGCCCCGCAGAGGTCGAATGGCAACGACTTTCCTCCCCACAATGCACC
Organism: Hippocampus guttulatus; assembly: GCF_054856545.1. Lineage (NCBI taxonomy): Eukaryota > Metazoa > Chordata > Actinopteri > Syngnathiformes > Syngnathidae > Hippocampus > Hippocampus guttulatus. Next base: position 9,693,425 of record NC_141278.1, read on the forward strand.
TCGACTGGTGGTGGTGGAGGAGGAGGGGGAGGAGGAGGAACGGGAGGGGGCCGCCTGGAAGAGGGCGAGATGGGGGTGCTGTGGAGCGCCAATGGGGGCTTTTGTGTGTGCAAGGCTGCACCCATTTTCCGCATGCTTCTCATATCTCTCCGTCTCTCGCGCTCGCGTTTGTTTTCTATTTCGTTATCTCTTTAACGCTCGCAGGCTCTGCCGCAAGCACAGAAATGCACTTTTTGAACATTGGATGGGAATCACAAGATCACGTGACTTCACGCTTTTCCGACCTATGGAAACTGTTGATTATACCGATATCACATACATCCAATAAAAATACAATACCTCTTTATGGGTACAGCGCTTTCACAACAGCTGCCGCTCCAACAAAGCGCTTTTTCCTGGACACCAAACATAACAATAATACAACGGAACACAACCAAAAACATCGCAACAACTATTCCTACGTACGCCTTGTTGTTGGAAGGGGTTGTAAATGAAAGAGGAGAGAATCGAATTGCGCTATTGCATTAAATATCACACAATTTACGTGAAAGGTGTGTTTTATTTTGGTGAATTTTTATTTATCGTGAATAAAAAATACATAATGCAATAGTACTAAAAAAAATCAGGTTTGTGGTTTCATTAAAATGTACATATTTATATTTGACTGTTTATTCTGAATATTTTTATACATATGTATAAAATATACAGACTGATGAATACAACATTTATATTTCATAAAATCTCATTATAATCAACAATATACCTAATGGTGGGATGTATATTTCGTATTCACCTTTACAATATTTTATGTTATGAATGCATGATAAAATTATAATAGAATTTTTTTTAAATATTTAAGCAACGCTACTTATTGTATCGTTGTAAAAACTGGCCACATACCAATATGCTGTAGTTACATCAGGCATCCATCCCACAATGTTGTTGTCCTGTGCAGCGACAGGACAGAATGTGCACTTCAGCTTCTTTGCAGTGTGTGTGTGTGTGTGTGTGTGCGCACTCGTGATAGTTTGCATAGTCCGGTGTAAAGTTTCACGGGTGTCCAATTAAGGGCTTTGCAGACAGCGTGTGAACAGCGGCGGGGCATAACCCGGGCTGAGACAACATGAAGGTGCCTGTTTGGGGATGTGTCACGCAAGTGTAATGGCAGACTGTCAGGCCTGGAAGCACGCTTTGCATTGCTCCTGTATCGTTGGCTCGCTCTTCGAACTTAAAATATGTAGCGCCTGCTTCAATGATTTTAGATGGGCAGCATGTGATGCTAACCATACAGCAGGAAAATGAACATATGGCCGAGTCAGATAGCAGCTGTGTGTAATTAGCATGTCGGCAAAAGAGTAATGCTAAATATGAGCCTAAAAATTGCACAGAGAAGCTTGCCAAAAAATATTATTTCTACTCTTCTGGTTTAAAAAACAGTTTCCCATAACAAAGTGCCCGCAAAGCCTGAGCGTTTTTACTTTATTTTAGCTGTATTATCCAGTGTTTAGCTTCACTTTATACTCATATGACAGTTACGAATGTCACTTGTTCCGTTCTGGAGGTTTCGCTGTATATTACATACAAATTGCACATAAAGTCTCATAACGGTTAAATATATCTCAAATTTTCTCTGGTTTCTGGAATGATGAAGTGAGTGGAACATTTCACCTACACAGCGATATTATTTTATTTACCAAATAAAAAGAAAATCCATGAAATGCTCAAAATAAGAATTCCTGCTTGTGTTTGACAGAAACACGTCAGCCGAAATGGGTTGTTTAGTGCGCGTGCGCAATGTTGACAGCGTCGCTTTGACACCCACGTGCTCACCTCTGTTTACACTTGTACGCGGTGACGTCAGGCAGCATGCTCCGCCTCCCACGCCGTGAATGGCAGCCACTCAGCGACCAGAAGGCAGAAACCAGGAAAAGAAGAAGGAGGAGGAGAAGAACAAGGGGAAGAAGAGCAGAATCAATTTGTACGCTTAAAAAGCGTGTCGCGACTGAACCGAACTGCTACTTTCCTGCCTCGGACCGAATCCACGCTTAGACCCGTTCATGGATGACAACGAGAAAGGTAAATCATTGCTTCTGAACGTCTCGCTCGAAGCTTTGGCTTGCTGTCGCTTTTTAAAACAAAGAAGAAAAAGACGGAAACCTAAACTCTAGGCAAGCAAACTATCTCGGTTTTGCGCCCCAACCTTCACGTCTTAATGTGGACCAAAGAAAATGTTCACTTGTGGGTTCGTCATGCCCAGAAAACGGAAGTGAACGTGTCCGCGCAACTCATTTGACGTGGCGAATAAATTCAATTCAATAAATAAAATGAAATAAAAACAAAGAACGGTCCGATGATGGTTTTAAACGCCGCTTGTCCGCGTTAGAGATCCATTTTGAGATGTGCGTTTAATGTTTGAGTGGCCAAACAGGCTCGAGTGCGCATGTCAGTAACGAAAAGCAGGAAGTGAAGTGAGCACAAGCATGCCAAATACATTTTATCTTCTAGTACACTCGGACGCTCCGTTTTTGGAATTAGTCGACTCTGTGTTGAGTGTTTTCGGACACTTTGTTTTTCTGCTTTCAGAACGCTGCATGCACTACAAATTGATTATTTTGTATTCTGGTACTCAATGTTTACTATCTGGCGTCTCGGTAAACTGCACGTTTGTTGTTTTGTATTTTAGGACACTGCATGGGTGTCTCGTGTTTAAGTACACTGTTCATTGAGTAGCTGGTATGTGCAGTATCTTGTGTTTTAGTACACTGCATTTTGAGTGTTTGTGTACTTTCTTTCATATTTGGTGATCTCGTAACACCGTATATTATGTCGCGTGTGTGCTTTAGTACTCCACGTGTGTCTTAGTACACAACGTGGAGTATTTTGTGAGCACCCTGTGATGTGAAACTGTTTTGTGTGCCATAACTGTACTTTAAAAAACAAATGAGACGTCAGACGAAGAGCGATTTTAAAAAAGCGCAAAACGTACAAATACTCAGAGTAACAACACGGATTTTTTCCCCTTATATTTTAAGAATTGACCTTCTGGGGTCAAACACCACTTCCAAAATAAGATCTAAAATGTTTGTTTTTATGCAGCTAGATGATGCTGCAACCTCCGCTCTAACCTGGTAAGCGGAGATTTTGACGAATTATCTTATTTGTAGGTAAGGCTTAACCTAACGCAACATTATCGGGGCCCATCGTCTACATTGCTCCTTTTTATAGGCGCTTTGTCGTCCTGGCAACAACCCCCGCCCCCCTCTCCAGTCTGAGCTGGAAACGACTCCGGCCGGCGTTGTTTTCCCTCTCTGTGCATCCTCTGGATGCGATTGATCTGGAGCAGCATGAGGAGTGCTGCTTGTAATTTGATTTCCAACCGAGACGCCAGCGCGCTTTCAGAAAGCAGCAGCGCTTGAGTCGACATCATATTACACCAATTTATGATGGTTCTCTCTTTTTGGCTTACGTGTAACCGACCTTGACCCCCCCCCCCCCCCACTCCCCTGCAGCCACTTCTCATGGGGCATCAGTGTAGCACAGTGAGGCAGCACCCCCCCCCCCCCCCACCCCATCCTCTCTTTGTCCCGTGATTTTGCTTTTCAGGCCCATCATGTGACACGCTGTGTGGCAAATATTACGCTAATTGGTTTGATGCTGCAACCCATCAGGCCGCTCAAACGGACGCTTGTTCCTGTTTGGTCGAAGTCGACGTAACCCAACAATGTCCGCTTTCAACGAGACATAGTTGAACAAAACCGGAGTTTTTTTGTTGTTGTTGTTCTGAAATAAAACTTGTTCAGCCTTTTGACGTTACCTGACGCACATTTTATAAACATTCGCTGCCATACTAACGTTAATCACTGTAGGGGGAAAAAAAAAACAGTAAATCTGACCCCCCCCCACCCCTTCGAAAATGAATGCATGATAAAACGCAACTGCACAGACAAAATAATGTGCAAAAAAAAAACAACAAAAAAACAATGGAAACCTAACAGCCTTTGACGTCATATTATGAGAGGCATTTTACACACACACACACACACACATTCATGTTCGTTATAAGCACAGAATATTCCCGCCGCCACCCCTCGTGCGTCCATTCTAACTGACATGAATAAAAGAGATGGACGGATGGGCCCCGGCCCGGATTAACGCCGGCCGGGCTGTAATCTGGGACAGGGTAGATTACGCTCTTCACTTGGCTCACGTGACGCCTCGACGGGACATCCAGGATGGAGGGTGGGAAGAAGGGTCACGCGATAACGCAGCCGCCGCCGCGGAGACCGCCGAGCGCAAAAGGGACGCCGTTCTTGATGCCGAATAGCTCCGCGGGCGCTCAGACAAGGCGATGGAGGCCGCGGAGGAGTACCGCTCCCCCTTCGACTTTGAGCAAGGCGTCAACGCCAGCTACCTTTACCTGGCGCCCGCTTTCAGCGACACGCCGCCCGGCTCGCCGGCGCTCCCCGGCAGAGGTAAACGGCGCAATGCGACGACGACAATGGCGTGAATGATTAACCATTGCCGTCAACTAGCGCTAGATCATTTCCGACCGATTCACGCCAGTTGTGGTCCAATTACGATCGATCGATCGAGTCACTCCGACGACGTCGATAAATTCACTGCACTTCCATTTCGATTCACTCCGATTATGATGCGACGCCATCGGATTCCAACGACAATGCCGCTCCTTCAGGGCGTCCTTCCGAAAACCACTTCCTCCGACTGATGTGATCAAATACCATTTGACGCGGATGCGTGCGATTGACAGCAATGCTCTTTTGTATTATTGATGTCCCGCCGCTCCCGTAGCCGTCAAAGCGCTCGTGCTCGCGTGTGTACTTAAACTCACCCTCAGACGATCATGTTGGTACCGTGAATGCCGCTGCGCTCCCCCGACGCTGGTCGCAAGCCCCTCCACCATCTTTTCCATCCGAAGCGTGTTGCAAACGTGCTTGCGTCGACCCCGCAGTCTCGCGGCAGCGCGCGGATCCGCCGGCCGAGGTGGGAGAGGACGCGGCCGTCGGCGTGGGACCCCCATCGCCGACGCCCGCCATGACGGAGGAGGAACGCCAGGAGCTGCAAGCGGAGTTGTTGAGGGTTAGCAGGCGTTGAGTGCCGCCGTTGATGCTACATTGCAGGAGTTTACCGGGGGGGGGGGGCACTGGGAATTGACCAAGTTGAACTGCGTGCGTGCAGGTGGAGGATGAGGTCCAGACCCTGTCTCAGGTTCTGGCGGTGAAGGAGAGACAGCTGGCCGACATCAAGAGGAAGTTGGGGGTGACGCCCTTCAACGAGCTCAAGCAGAACTTCAGCAAAACCTGGCAGGAGGTCACCACCTCGTCAGCGTACGTCCTGCCCCCCCCCCCCATCCTCTTTACCTACGTGTCTGTCTGTGTACACGGCCGACGCTTGAAAAATCAAAACCGGACCAGCTTTTGCTCTATTCAGGTACAAAAGGACATCAGAGACGCTGTCGCACGCAGGCTTGAAAGCCACGGCGGCTTTCTCCACCATGAGCTCGGCCCTCAGCCGCAAGCTGGAAGACGTCAGGTGAGCTAACGGACAAACGCCGCGTCGGTCACTCCCTCCTGGCGGCCGACGGGGTTGATTTCCACTCGTTTTGTTTTTTTAACCAAGATGGAATTTCGACCGCGTGTTGCTTCCCATCTCTGCTCTTGTGATTGATGATCACTTAGCATGCTCCTCCCATGGTAGGGGACATTTCGCACATGCTACCGTCTTGGCCCGAATATAAGACGGTGTTTTTTGCATTGAAATACGACTGAAAAAGTGCGGGTCGTCTTATATTCGGGGTCTAGACATTATACCCATTCACGACGCTAGATGGCGCCAGACATCAATGAAGCGAATGCTGAACTTGACTCCCCAGGCCAAAGCGAATCGCTGTCACGAAGAATAAAAATAAAAATAGCGGTAGCACGAAGAAGAAAAATAAAAATAAATAGCAGTGAGAAGAAAATAATAGAAGAGAAAACAGAAAATGGAGAAACGTAGCGACAAAAGTGGGTCGAAGATCGGCCAGCTTAACCGGCAGTTGAGAAGTTATGATGTCATTTACATTTCAAAAACCAGAAGCCATTCATTTTCGAATGTGATTGCACTTTAGTTTACATATTTAAATGTTCAGATATTAAGATTTGAATGAGGAAAAACAACATGCTTTTTCCCTCAAATATATTGTTATCATCATTTGTTTCAGATGTACGGTCATTATTTTCTGTATAAAAATTAATTTGGTGTTCAAAAAGTTCAAACTTGAGTCTTGAAAAAGAGGGGGTCATCTTATATTCGGGCCAATACGGTAATAACTCAACTAGTATCTCAGGGTGTCTTGTTAGCACTACAAAGAGAGGTCGTTCATTTTTTTTAAATAATAATAATAATAATGATAAATAGAAATATTAAGGCAGGACAGAACAAAAACATGGATGAACACTAAGGCAATCTCATCTTTCAAACCAACCAAAAAGCTAAATGAACTAACTAACTCACCAGACCAGATAAACTGCTGAAACTGAGCTTGCGATTATCTCGACAGATTTTTTTTTTCAACCACGCCAGAAATGAATTCAACTGGCTCGACTGATCAAGTGATTCGTTGCCAAAGACTCAATGACCGATTTACTAGACGAGCCGATCAACCAATTAAAAAAAAAAAAACGGACTCACTCGACCACCTCGACGGCAGGCTGCTGAGTGACCAAGTCTCACCGAGTGACCAGATGATTCTGTGCGTCGCTTTGGCGCTGCTGTTTTGGTTGGTAGCAGAGTTAACTGTTTAACCTCCATCTGTGAATGAGGGCGTCTTATTTGATCCTTACAGAGACGACATTTTTTGTTTTCTTGATGTTAAAAGGGGCGGCGGGGGGAGGGGGGGGCGTCCATTGCTAGGAGGTGTTTATTCGTCTTCAGCCGATGGCAAGTCATCGATGCATCTTCATTACTGGCATGGCCTCTATGAGTCGTTATTTATTTATATACAGTATATATTTTAAAACCAAACCGCCACGACTCTCGCTAATTGTTTCCGGCTTAATCCCACAGTAAGAACCTGCCAACGACAAGACTCGGGTACTACCCCCTCCCTCCCCAAGCGAGCTAATCCAACTTCTCCGCTGTCATCCTTCTTCCGTGGATTAGCAAAGCGCAAACAAGATTAGCGGGCTCCTCAAAGCTGATGATTACTCTGAAATGCAACCACATGCAAGTTGCTGACTGGGGGGCCCGGAGGGGGGTCTTCGATAAGGGGCAGCGGGTGTTTTTGTGATGACACGTGCAAGGGGGGTAATTGGAATGCCCCCCGCAAAAATACACAAGGATCAACACGCTCACTCACAATCAGTCTTAATAGGATGTAGTCGTGTCTGTGCGTGGAGTAAAAGTGTGCCGACTGGCGTTGTGAAATGACCACTAATACCCCCCCCCCCACCCCCACCCTTCTTTTTAACGCTGCCGACTAGCAAGCGCTCTTTGCAGCACTCGGCTAGTATGCCTGTCATGAGGTAAGAAGGACACCATCGTGTGTCCGCCGCACATTTGATTTTGATTTGGTCAGCTAAGTTCCGTCGAAGTGCACATTTGGTTTCGTCATGCATGCACGCTACCTTTTTAAAAGCTTTCCATTTCCATTTTACCAGGAAAATAAATCATATATGCAATCTAATGGGAAATTGTACAAAAAATGTCCCAAAAGTTGTTGTTTTTTTTCCCTTGGAGAAATTGTATGATTCATACTGCCTGATGGTGACATTCTAACAGGTTCAGCATCAATCTTTTTTGTCCAAAAAGATATATTTTTTAGAAAATCGTAGTTTCAAATAATTGTTGTATATTGTAAAAACATTTACCTGTTCCGTTTTTTAAAAGTCAAATTGAGCTTGGTTTTACAAAAATAAATCTCAACATAGGCACTTTAGTTGAAAATCGTACAAAGAAAAATGTAATTGCTGGGGGAAATTTTATTTCCACTGCCAAAAATTATACACTGACATACATATCTGCTAATATTTGAAGTATCAACATTTTTTTTATTTTTAAAGATTGGTTTTGGAGGTTTTCTGCAATAACAGCGACACACACACACACACACAAAAGAAAGAAAATGCTAAAATTGTCTTATTTATTTCATTATTTTAATTTTTAAATAGACTAATTGTAAATTTGTTGGCGTTGCATTTCACTTTCAGTTCGACTTCTTTCACCCAAATATATGCCAATTGCTGTAACAATATGAATAGAAAAGCAGCACAAAACATTATTTCTTGAATATTCTAAAATGTTCCGTTTTTGTTGTTGTTCCGATTCATTTGTATGTACAGTAGTTTTCTTTTCCACCAAAAATGTCACTTTCCCTACTAGTTCCCAACTATTTTTTTTTAAAGCAAAACTCCACAAAATTCAAGATGCAATCCCTGATTGGCTTTTTTTTTCTTCCCAGGAACACTCCCTCATTCAAGTCATTTGAGGAGAAGGTGGGAACATGGAAGGTATTATCATTAAAAAACAAACTCTAGCGTTAACGATGTGTGAGATCTTTATCAAAATTCTACTTCCCGTTTCAGAACAAGACGAGCCCGTCGGAGATCGATGCCAGCGAGCAAATGAACGTTCCCGACGACGCAGAGGCTCAGCACCAGGACACGCCCACCAACCTAGACACACCCTTGCACTGACCTTGTGACCCCCCCAACCCTTGACCTTTGAACCTCCCACATTGTCACCCCTCTACAAGTCTTTAAAGGTGACAGCAACATGCCTTCATTAAAACCGCGAAACCTCTTGACATCGCTTTTTGCCGCCACACGCTCAGTCGGTTTAACAGCGCACGCACACACATTTTAGTTTTCTCATTTTCGGGGCCAAATCAGCTTTATTTATCCAAGTTTAAAACATTCACGCATGCATGCATGCACGCACACACGGTATGTGGAGTGAAGCTAAAGTGAACATTGGAACACTCTTGGTTAAGGTTGCTTTGTTACTAACCAGACACTGTAAAAATATAAACTTCTTGTTTAACAGTGACACTGCCTGACTTTCAAAATAAAATACTTTTTCCTCAGTGCGCTTAAAGATATTTTAATACAAGTCTCTCATGGATTTTGTTGAAAAGAAATAAAAATATTAAACTGCTCAACCGTTGTCATTTTTTTTTTCAATGAACCTCAAACCAGAAAAACCCCCCGATCAAGATGTACTTTTACTATAGAATTTATAAATTCATTCACGGAAATGAACTATTTTAAGTACTCATAATTTAAAAATGGTTTCTATCGATATTGCAAACAAAATACAAATACAGTACTGTTCCATCATCAGAATAGAATCATTTATGTGAAGGAGTATGTTGGAACAGTTAATATTGTATTGTCAATGTTTTATGTGATGTGTTCTGTTGTTTTATTTCACGTTGAATTTACTGTAAAGCGCTTTGTTACAGTCGCAGCTGTTGTGTAAGGTCCATCTATATATATGTACAGTATGCAGTATGTATATTTGAGAAAGAAAATGCATATTAGCTGCAGTTCGCATTTTAAACACTAGATAGAGGCAGAGAACAAAAGTAGCATCAAAGTGCCCCTTGGGAAAGCCACCTTTCCTTCACCCTTGTTGGAGGACGTCATCAAGCTAAAGAGATGAATAGGTGCTTCTTCAACTTAAGGACAGCCCTGGTTCAATTTTTTTTCCCGAAGCTACAAGCTTTAATAATCACTTGCTAAAGGCAAACAAGAATTGTGCAAGCTTACCAGTTGCTGACGCCGCGGGGTTTGCTTGCGCTCTACGAGGGAAGAAAAGGCACCAAGAGTTTGTCACTTTTGTCAGACATTTTCAGCGTCAAAGAACGTTCCGAGATTGGTTCTCGACCTATTTTCGCCACTTGAAACCGATTCATATTGCGTTAAAACATGAAAAAATTATTCAAGTAAGAGACCAGGCGACGGCAGATACACCCTGATTAGGGAAACGTGCTTTCTTCTGCCTCTGACGTCAGCAGACTCACGCAGGTGTCGCCCATAAGTGTTAAATGGGGCACGGTTCGAAGTTATTAAATCTCTGATAATTTTATATACTGTATTTAAATTGATGACTCTGTTTCGGACATTTTACAGCAAAATTGTTGCAATGCTAATTCTAATATTGATGTATTTCTGAGTACTGAGCAACTTTTCCTAAACAGTCCAAATTGTGAAAAAGGAAGGTGATTAGGAGAGTTGCCCGTTGTGCACTTACCAGGCCCCACGCCGTGGAGTTGCACAGCCACCAAAAACAAGTTCATCATCTTCCGCTCCTTTCAGTACAACCCAACTGTGGTCTCGTCTATTTCCTTGATTGACAATGACAGAATTTGGGCTCTATCTATTTCCTGGAGACAGTGATCTTGATCAACAACAAATGAAGGAATGCGGCCTGGTCTATTTCCTACACGCGGCAATACAAAAGACATAGAAGTGCGGTCTGATTCCTGGATGTTGCCAATAAACAACTGTGCCTGTGACATTGACAATATTTCAGATGAACCGTGGTCTGGTTTGTTTCTTGATGGGAGTGATATTGACCATAGGAGGAAAACAAGTATGGTCTATTTCCTGGATTCAACGCGTTTTGTGTATCAAGAAAAACACACTGGTGACACCACTTTTAACAATCAGCTGCCAGCAAAGGAACCCAACTTGTTTAATTTTGTTAAAATCCCCACAGTTGTGACGCCACATGAATTAAAAAAAAACTCCAAAAATTGTACAAACAGCAACAACAACAGCACCAGAACCAACACAAGGGTCAGTAAACACATTTGTACAGAGAGAATATAATTTGTGTGTGGGGGAGAGAGAGAGAGAGAGAGAGATATATCCATACACACTGACTGTTAATACCTGTTTTGCTTTAATTTGTGTTTTCTTTATATATATATAAAGAAAACACAAATTAAAGCAAAACAGGTATTAACAGTCAGTGTGTATGGATTCATATTTATATTTAATTGGATTATGATGTATAAAAAACAAACCTGGGTGTAATAGAGTACTTTTTTAGATACAGCATATATACTTTGACATATACATTTTTGTTTATATTGCAAGTGCTTTCGTGGAGCAGTTTATAACAACAAATAAAAACAAAAAAGCTGATAAATGACTCCCTTGCATTAGCTTTGTTAGCTTAGCTTTGATGTTGAACACCCATAAAGTTTTGTGTACAGTATTGTTTGTTGTAATATATAAATTTGAAATCACAATAGTGGTCATGCTCTTGTGGTCCAAATGCTAAAAAATAAAAACGGGGGAAAACAGTCAAAACATCACAGTGAGATTTTATGTCCGTCAAATAAAAAGGTAGTGACTCTGTCTATGCTATGCTATGCTAAAGTTCTGTAATGTTTATTTTAAAGAAAGGAAAAAGACAGGAATGGAAACAGGAAAGAGATTTCTGGAGTTGATGTTTTACCGAAAAAGAACGAAATAAAGTTACTATCTTGGTCATGCTAGTATCACATTAGCAAATGTTGGTTTTGAAATGTGGAAATTGATTTTTGGTCAAATTTTGGTAAACATTGATGTTCATGCCCTACTCATCAACAAATGAAGAATATTCGTCGATGCCAAGATAAGACGACCAAGCATAATATTTTCTAAAGAGAAAATGAACATTTGGCCCCATGTTGAATTATATGTCATGCCTACTGACAAATGAACAAAATAACATTACAGAGCTATGTTAAGTTAACAGATGCAAACATATCGTTTGTTTTGAAAGATGAAAAGGGGCATTTCGGGAAAATGCCTTTATGACTTGATTTTCATAATCATGGGGAAAAATTATTTCTTCTTTTCACACATTAGCAACTGTATGAAATAGGGATTTGGCCGTAAATGATAAGAGTTTTTATGGCAAACATTTTACTAAGACGATTGTGTGACAGTTTTTGCTCTCGAATCTGAAACATGGACGACACATCACAACGTCTTTGAACTAATTTCAACGTGTTAGCATGCACATGCGACATAAGCAATTTTTTATAAAAGAATTAATATTGTTAGCGTATTTACACCACGTGTGTTGAAATCTTGAGTTTGTGATTGCAGAGTTGGCCAATGAAATCGTCCGGGTTGCATATTGACGAGCTGCCAAAATATTTCAAAAAATTATGAAAAAACTCATTACGGCGTTGTCATCCTTTCCTGCTCAGCATTAAGAGGGACGATCTAATTGGCCCTTTGTCGTTGTGTGAGGCTTTCTGTGATTTTCCCAAAAATTCCAGGGGGAAAGAAAATTTGAACCACAACACGGACATGAGAATTATGTACAAGCCCTTGTCAAGAAGGGGTAGCACAAATTGAATTAAAAAATTGTGAATTAAAAAAAAAAAAGATAGCAAACACAGTATTGGCGTTAAACAACACGGAAAATATCGTAGAAAAAGTCACACCGTCTTTCGGAAAATAAAAACTCAACCTGGAAACATTCCCTCCGCTTTCCGGAGACATCTGCTCTGGAAGTTCAATCAAGGCACATTCGGCATTCCGAAAATGATGTGAGCCAACATCGCTAACATGAGTTTACAAATAATTGCCCCGCCCCCGTACTCTCTCTCAACGCGGTTGCCATGAAGACAAGTGTTGGGACCATAAAATTGGTTTCTGTTGTATACGCCGATCATTGAATACAGTTTGAAAGAGGCTACTAAATGACAGAAGCGGAAGTCTGAATTCTGAAATCCAGATCAATTCCTTCACCATTGTGACATGTCACTGCAATGCGTTCAATTTTGTCATTTTTGACTTATGTTGTTCGAAAATGATTTTGAATCTGCGATTCAAATCAAAAATGACGCACTGGATTTCGTCATCATTTAGATCAAAATTGATTTGAATATTAGAAAACGGATCCATTTGTTTTGACGCCTGTTGTGATCCTGACCCAAATTCAGATACTGAAGATCATGATCCAGTTCCATATCTAAAATGAATCTTAATCCGTTTTGCTGCGAACAGACAAACAAACAAACACAAAAGCAAAAATTTTGCTTAGCTTAGCTGCACTGTTTTAGTGGGTTAGCGGCTAACGTAGCACCGTGGTCCAGTTTCAGCCCACGATCTTTCGAGTTGTTAATCAAGCTTGCAAGCGCATTAAGAAACAAACGGAAAAAATGTCAAATACGATACAGTATACAGTTAAATGGTAAGCATCAAAATTAAAAAATGTTGAATTTTTCCTCATTTTTGTGAAATCCCGACATTTGTTGATAAGATAGATAGATCTCTCGAGAACAAAACAACGGCTAATATTTTTGTTTGATTGCACGGAAGAAGCACACGATTTTTTAAACTATTTTTATTTCACGGAAGTGACTTTTAAAGGCCAGCGTCCGATAGAAAAATCGGATAGGTCGCGTATAAAGAAGTTGTAAACAAACCGTATGACAAATACTTGTTAGCAAGTTTTGTGGCATATGCCAATCAACAAAAAGATTGCGAAAATAGGATTAAAAAGTGTCGGGGGAAAATACATCAGTATTAGTTAAAAAAAAAAAAGCAAAAATCTGTAAACATTTTTTGGGCTTTAAAATGTTTCCCATCAACTAGCGACAATAAAACAAAAGCACAATATAATCCAAATGACGTAGATTAACGAAAAAAACCCTAACTAAAATAGTGACCTAATCACTTACCGGTAAGTGCTTTTTTTCATCTAGTTTCAAAACTTTCCAAGTTTCTCTTGTTTGTTCCGTCGACATATGTTCATAAAAAGGGAGTTTTAGGCGCTAACAAAGACTGAACAAGTGCTGCGTTTAAGTGCCTCGCTTTTGGTTTGGGGCCCTCCTCAGTTGCTTTGCATCAAAATATTTTTTTTTTAAAGGACCATTTTGCAGAGGAGGGCTGACATAGTTTTTTTTTTTTTAAGCTTTTAACTTTTTATTTTGACATTTTTTTGTATGTCGGTCTTAGTTTCACCAGAGAAGAAAAAAAAAGACACAAATAAACACGGCCGTGTAACAAAACGCTAACATACAAATGAACAAGCTTTTGGTTGCAATGTTTCCACATGAAATTAAAAAAAAAAAAAAAAAAAAAAGCTTAAACGAGCTGCTGGTTTTTCCACTCGATTCCATATCCGATAAAGGAACCAAAAGGAGAAATATCCAGTTGCAACTTTGTTGTCCAAATGTTCCCTCGGAGCAATAAATCAAGGTTCTTGGGAAATTCGTATAAAGAAAAAAAAAAGATGAAACCAATGAGGCTGTCATATTGTTCCTCCACGCTCCTTGGAATTCTTGCGAAGGACTTTGTTCAAAAGTTGTTCCTTTTTTTTTTTTGAATGTTTCTTCACTTGGTTAGCCGAACTTTCCAAAAGGAACAAGGGAAAGGATGCTGGTGATGGGGAAAATGGTTCACGATGTCAAACAAAAGCGAAAGACAATGAACACCTCACTATAGCGATTCCTGATTTTTTTGCGCTTCTTCTTTTGGATAATTTCTGACCCCCCCCCCAAAAAAAGTATCTTTTTTTTTTTTTGGACAATTCTTTCCATGAACATTGGGTAGAAACGACTTTACAAGAAGGATGCCAGGCATTAAAAAGGTCACCTTCATTCGTGTTGTTATTCAAATTTTCCTCAGTTTGCGAGCGAACGTTTGCTTAATTTTGCAAAATTTCCCAGTCAAACCACAAAAGTCCAGTCTCCACAAAAGAAGAAACAACTTCTTAAAAAGTGGGTCCAAATGGAAAACATGAAAGAAGAAAATGAGGGAGCCGTCACGCTGTTTTCCCGCTTTTTCTGGAAATTATTATCAAATAAGTTCTCTGTTTGGATAATTTTTTGGGCCATTTCTGTACTGCGACGTTCCGTTGAAAAAAAATCACAAAAGGGAGCACAAAATGTCCGATTTCTTTTTCCAAGGTTGAGAAAAAAAAACAGATGAAGACATTACAAATGTTCGTCCACACTCAAAACTGCGAGCAAATGATTTCTTTTTCTTCTTTTGGATCATTTTCTGACAAAAACATCCATCCACCCATTTTCCGATCCGCTTTATCCTAACAAGGGTCGCGGGGGGTGCTGGAGCCTATCGCAGCTGTCTTCGAGGAGTAGGCGGGGGACACCCTGAACCGGTTGCCGGCCAATCGCAGGGCAAACAGAGACGAACAACCATCCGCGCTCACAATCACACCGAGGGACAATTTGGAGCAGTGGTTCTTAACCTGGGTTCGATCGAACCTCAGGGGTTCGACGGAGCCTCTGCCATGGAAGTTAAGACACACCCGAATCAACATGTCATTTAGTTATGACACGCCCGCTTGGCTATCACTGGCTGCAGATGATCACATTACATTGCTTGTGCAATCAGTGCAGCGGGAAATTTAGTTCGCTCAGTAGTCAACGTGTGACTGTCGTGATTGTACGTGATTTTTTTTTTATGTTTTAAAACATGCTAACCATGTCGAGCAAAGAAAGAAAAGTGGTCGGACGAATATGTACAACGTGGATTCACATGCATCACGGACCGTGATGGGACTCAGCTTCCTATATGCATGATTTGTCATGCCAAGTGGAGTCGGCAAAACTGAAGGAACGCTTCTTGAAACTGCATGGAGATTCATTTTGTTCACAATTTAAAAAACGTGCTGCTCTTTGTGTTGTTAATAAATGTGTTTTTTTAGGTCTTGAATTTGTAATTTTTTTTTTAAATTTTTCATTTCTGAAAGGTTGAATGTACACATAAACTGGTAGCATTCGGTACCTCTAATAAGGTTAAGAACCACTGATTTAGAGTGTTCAATCAGCCTGCCATGCTTGTTTTTGGAATGTGGGAGTACCCGGAGAAAACCTACACAGGCACGGGAAGAACAGGCAAACTCCACACAGGAAGGCTGGGACGTTCCATGTAAAACCTTTCCAAAACACAGAAAAGAAGAAACGAACAAAAATAAAAAATAAAAAACATCTGAAATGGATCATTTTTCCGAACAGTTTTTTAGCTGCACTTTCCCAAAAAGTGGGACTGATGGACCGACGTCCTGGCTCGGCGCCACCTTGTGGGATGGAGGGATGTCGGCACTGGGGGCGGAGCTGGAGCTTGATGGACAGTTGCGATTTTGATGTGAAGACAGAATGCATGCAGAACGAGGCTCCTCGCCCCGTTTCGGCGGGTCCCGACGTCCATCTAGTCGGTAAATCTCTGGCAAGCCTTCTTCCAGCGGCAGGCGGTGCACCACATGTCGCGGTTCTCCATCCCGTACACTTTGCGGCACTTCTTGCCTTCGCCACGTACTTTACGACTGTGAGGTAAATAAAAAAAAAAAGACGGATAATATAGTGTATAATCATTTTGAGATTTTGCTTGATTCTTTTTTGTTATTTTTATTTTTTTGTAGTCGTCACCTGAGGGCGGCTGTGGCTCTGGGTGGCGACGAGAGGACGGCGATGGTTTGGGAACGCTGCTCGGTGAAGCTCTGACTCTTACTGGGTGACACCTGCAGGAGGCGCACAAGCCCAACCATACATTGAAACCCCCAAATGCAATCAATGGCATCGGCACATCTGAATGCTGTTGGTAGTGTGTGCGTGCGTGCGTGCGTTTTGTTTCCTGACCATGTTTCCGGTGAAGGCGATGGGAGGTGACTGCCAGGAGATGCTGAAACCCGAGCCGTTGGTGGGCGTGAAGCTGTAAGAGGCTGCCGGGTTGGTCGCACCGTTGGACGGGATGGACACCGGGGGCGTAGCCTGAACGGGGGGCAAGGCGGGGGTCACGTGGTTAAAGTGGGGTTCAATTTAAGAGTGAAGAAGGATGTGTGTGTGTATATGTGTGTGTGTGTGTGTGAGCCGCCTTCACCTGGTAGGCGTGGTCGGCGTGGATGAGGTAGAGCGCGCTGGGCGCAGAGCGACTGAGCGGCGTGGCGCTGCCAGAGTGAGGCTCCTTGGTGCAGGGCGGCGGCGGGGGCAGGGGCAGGGGAAGGGGCGTGGCCCCATGGGCGTCCGTCAGCGAAGGCGGGGTCAGGACGGAGGGCGACACGGGCGACAGGTTGCTCAGGCCCTCGGCAACCGCGTCTGTGTTGAGCTTGATCTCTGTGTAGTAAAAGTCCTCCTCGCCGTCGCTGCAGTCTGAGTCGCAGTTGCGCCTGGAAGGAGGGATTGACAAAATAGGACCTGAGCAAACAGGAAATGAGCTCAGCAAACAGCAAGTGGGTACGTACCCCAGGTGGATGGTGCGGATGTGCCTCTGGATGCCGGCGGCGGTGCTCAGCACTTTGCCGCAGTTCTTCCACAGGCACTTGAACATCACCTTCATGGAGTTCTGCACAGGACAAACGTAGCCCAGTTAGCACCAGGGGCTAGCTGGTTTGCTAGGTGGCTAGCAAAGCGCATTTTTGAATAATGACAATGAGACTTTGGTGACTTATTTGTTTAGACTAGTGTGCTTGTAGCTGGTTACCATTATTGTTAACATGAAGTGTGGCTAACAAGTGCTAACACGATCACAACGTTAGCACTATCATTTGAATGTCGAATGGCTAACTTGTCCATGTAACCAAACATTAAAAAACACAAGGTCATCAGACACTTGTTTACTCTATAAGATGATTAGATTAGCATTTTCTTTAGCTATGACAAAGTGGACTAAAGTATATTGTTTTAGGTGTTTAACTCATCTTTTTAGCAAGTTAGCTTAATATTGTCATTAGCACATTGGGTCTCACTGCTCACGTGGCTAACTAAAACAACCATGGGCGGCCACCTTGCGCTTGCGTGGTATCGGCTCGTCGAAGAGCAGGCTGCTTCCATCCGTCTCCTCCAGGCTGGGGTCTTCGGACCCCGCATTGGGGGGGCCCCCGCCAGGCACCCGGAAGGGCTTGAAGCTGTCGGCTGAGAGAGGCGGCGACGGCGTGGACGGGTTGGACTGGTCGCTGGGTGCCGACCAGCTCCAGTAGCCGCCGGATGAGCTGTTGCTGGATGGAGTGAAGGGACCCCCGGAGCCGTTCTCTTTCCATGAGCCGCTCAGAGCCTCTGAGGGGGGTAACGAAATCTTTATGCGCTGTTATTTTGGTGAGCACCACAACAGTGCTGTGTGACCATGTCAAAATTGGAACGCTAATAGTTGGTAACGTAACAGAAGTTAATATTGCGCAGGGATCTCGTTTACTGCGTTTCGGTTAGCAAACGTGTCTGTTAGCTTACCGCTGACTTTGACGGGCGGACTCCGGACCAGTGGGCTGGTGGAGAGGCTGGTGAGAACCATGGCGGCCGTCACCTTGTCCATGTCCACTTCCTCCTCTGACCGTCTGTTTAAAAACAACAACCAAAAAAACATGATTAAACGAGCAGCTAAAATACAGTTTAAAAGTTTGGTGTTCCATATTTGGACGTGCATATCCTCCTGACTACCAGTAGTTCAAATTTGTCCTCTGTAGAGGACATTTGTGAACCTAAATATCTCCCACCCAGTGCATCCAATCGCATTAACTCCTTTTGTTACTCTAAAGAGGACATTCAGTGCTTTCCAATGATACCAAATTTGTAGAGGTTAGAAAAAGTAAGAAAACGGCTTCCCTCAGTGCAAGCACTTTTTATGGGAAGAGGAAAAGTAATACTTTTTATCAAACACATTTTGTCTTGAAATGCTGTTGGCATTTTATTTATAAGACTCTTATGAACCCGTTAAAGTGTTGTTTGAATTGTTTTAAGTGTATGTGAGCCTAATATTCAAGTGTTTAAAAAATGTAATGGTATTTCAAAAATTTCTTTTGGAGTAGTCCAATTACTTCACATAGATTGGGGAATTTCAAAATAAATGTGATTGGACAACATTTTTTTTTTCCTGGTAGTCAGGAGGCTATGATCGGGTTCATCAGGTGACATGATGAAAACAAGCTCATTTAGCATTTATGAATAGCCGCCAGCGAACCAGCTGGAGTTACGTGCGGCTTCTGCTTGTCAACAAGCTACTTTGGGACCTCCAGGGGGCTCTGCTAGCGAGATGTTTTATTGCAAGTCGGCTGAGATGACTGGTCGCGCACACGCACACACATTTATGAACGACATCCATCAGACTTTGACTTAGCGATCCGTTAGGCAGTTTGTCGTTAATTATGCACTTGGACGCCAACTCCCACCGCTCGTACATCACGTCTTAATTGAGAGTCCTCCAAATGCGCTTGTCACGCCGTGATGAGCGCTCGCTGTTGCCTTGACGACAGTCGGTCACTTGACGGCGTCCCCCAAGGTGACCAGGAAGTGGAGGACGTGGTTTGTGCGCAACGGCATCTTGATTGATGCGCGGCGTGATTAGCCAACGGCGCAGGCGTTCTTCATCAATATCGCGGCGGCTAACGGACGGACGTTCACGGTTTTGACTCCTCGACTCGCCTTTTGTCTCCTCCTTCCTCCCATCTTCTCTTTTGTTTGTCTCTTCCTATCTGACCTCCTCCCGCCTTCAGCGCCTATTTGTAGTTCACTATCGTCGACTGGCAGATCTCCGGGTCTTGGGGCTACTCACATTGAATGGGAGAAAGCCCAACTGCTGGAAAGTTGCTGTTTTCTTTTTCTTTTCTTTTTTTTTTTTTTAATTGAAATGATTTTAAATGGCATCGTTTGATACTCTGTCCCTTTACTGCCCTCTGCTGGGACAGAGAGGAATGACATTTTTAATGACGTGTTGCAGCAAGAGGGACTCTTTTCGTACCTGCTCCGAGAGCGCCTCGACACTTCCTCTTCTCGCCCCCCCCTCTTCAGCCTCACCTCCTCCCAGCGCGTCCATACCCCCCCCCCCCCCCAATTTGTCTCCTCCCCTATTTGCACCATATCTTCTCCATTCCCACCGCCCCATGCTTTAACTACCATCTTCCTCTCCCTTCCTCTTGTACTCTCTTCTTCCTCGCTGCGCCTCGCCTCAGATCCTTTACACTCCTCCTTTTGTCTCCTTTCCTACGGCGCCACCTTTTGTTTCCTCTTCTCTCACCTCCGCCGCGCTCCCTTTGTCTCCCGCCCTCGCACCTCCTCGATCTTGTCAGACCTTTGCCATTGTTGCTCACGCCCTTAAAGGTACGACAAAAGGTTGGGCGAAGGGTCTGGATGAGAAGCAAATATGTGTGTGTGTGTATGCCGCGAGACCACAAGGGTTGAGTTTCAAGCAAAACGCGCGCGAGTGTCAAGGAGGAAAAGTGCGTCTTTGTTTTCCCGGCGGACGTTTAATTCTTCTTGTGCGTTCGCTTAGCGTGTGTCATGTTTGGCCCCCCCCCCCGGCGACACGACGCAAGCTCAAGCGTCAAGGACGCACGCATTTGTGCGTAGGAAGAAGATTGGACGCCTGGGGTGGGGGGGCTAATTTACACCAGTTGCACCCCCAGATGGCTGCCACCCATTGACTCACTTGAGGACACACACACGCACGCACATCTGCGTTTAATACACTTGGAAATCGAGAACACGATGTGGGAAGCCGCCTTAGACGTACGGCGAAGAATTGAAACATCGATATTTAATATAGAGCAGGGATTGTAACTATGCTCTTCTCGCTGTAGTTTTTTTTCTGCAAGGTGGGGAAGTGTGGCTCATATTTTTGTCATGTTCTGTCTGTTTTGGTTGTTTTCAGCCCCAGCTGGAGCGGAGGGCGTTTCCCTCCAACAGGCGCACCTGATCCGCGTTTACCAACCAAGCCCGCCATTTGTTTAAGGACTGCCAAGCCTCTTGTCGGATGATTGACTTTGCACGCTGTTGAGCTTTCAGGTGTTGTATTCTAAACCTTTTCGTTTTGTCTCAGAACTTTGTGTTTTCATGATTCCTTTCTTGTTTGAATCAATCTTTCTATTTGCTTTCGCGTTATTGGACTTTTGATATTTTGTTTGTGTATTCTCGCTGTTCTCTCGTACCTTGCCTTTGCAAGCGCTTTTTGTTTTATGCATTTTTTTGGTTCTGGTTGTAATAAATATTTTGTTGTTGCAGTTTGAGTCTGCATTTCTGGAATCCAAAATATTCAGGTCAGAATATGACAATTTTAACCTTTCTATTTAACACAAGAGCAGACATTATATTGGGAACCTGCTGTCAACCGTCTTTTTTTGGATGGTGCACAGTTTTTTGTTTTTTTTGCGGTGGGGGGGGGCATTTCTGCATGGCATGCCGGTGTAGGGGGGAGCCAATCATATTCCTGTCCATTAATTGGTGGACAGAGAATGAGGCACTTTTGCCGACAGTCTCAGGGAAGGAAGCCTTTGGAGCTGTATCACTCAGCCACCCTCGAGTGTACCACTGCGTGGAAACTGGCTTAGCCTTGCTATTTAGCTTACCCCCGTATAAAATCAGCAGGATGTTTTCCCCGAATCCCGGCTCCATCTAAACTTAGCGAGGTCAATCTCGATGCACGCAAACGGGCAGAAACAGAAACCCAGGTGGCTTCGGTTTCCCTGCCGGCTTCACGGTGATCAATCATTTCAAATGAAGGCTACTGAACGCTGCGCTGGATTACAGGAATTCCCCGCCCCTCACTCCTCTGTTTTGCCGGGCATGACTGTCTTCCCCGCCAACATTCCCGCCCACGCGGCCGGCCTCTTTTGCTGTCGTGCATTGCTACTTTTTGGGGGGGGGGGGGGTACGGCAAAGGGCGAGAGGCGTTTATTACAGCCGCGCCACTCTGGCGCCTATTTCCTGTGCTGTACAGTGGCAGTGAACTCACCTCAATTTATTTCACAAAAAGCACCAGCTTGTCAGATTGCGAATAAAGACTAAAGGGCATATATTCTTTGTCCTCTGCGAAGAACGACCACAAGCACAGTGAGCAATTGCGATTGGCATCTCTTACAATACTAATAAAAGTAATGCGAGATTACGGGAATCGTCCTTGGCAATGTCCACATTGGACTTCCCGCGAGGGGTGCGTTAAATGCTGGCTGGCCGACCAAACATAAGGGTGCGCGCCAGGTTTCAGACAGGTGCGGTTGGCAGCTGCGGGCCGATGATTGCATCACGTGTATGTTTTTCTGCCGCCTGAGGTTGTATCAGGACCCAAAGAGAGTCAGACCATTGACTGTGTGGAAAACCTCCGCAACACCTTGAGAGCGGGTGTGACGTTGAACTCCCAAGCAATCGTCCAAGTATTTCCATGTCAGCCCCTTTCGGACGCTTTGTAAAAGCATGTCAAAATAATAATTTCCACGATGAGGCCCCTTTCACACAGTCACGGTCTTTGGTAAAAAAATACCAAAATGCAATAGTTGGATGAAATTGATGGGCTATCGACCGAGTATCAACGGGAGAACAGCACCCGTGTGTAAAAGTAGTGCAAAACACAGGAAGCAGGCAGTGAAGTTTAAAACCCAAGCCTCACTCCGTCCTACCTGCTGCGTTGAAAGCAACTGCCACCGTCCGATGATGTCATCGATATCCCCATTCACAAATCCTTTTCCCAGGGTGAAAACGGCCAAATAAAGCAACGGCGATCAAATAGTTTTAGGATTGACTATTCTCTTGATTGTCATATCAATAGTTTGAATGATGCCGGTGAGTGATGTGGGAGCCGGCAAATGAGAGCGTAGACTTGACTGGCTGTTAACTAGCGAACCGGTGTGAGTGCGTTGAGTGACGGCGTCAATTGAAGCCATCGCTAGGTCGTCGAAGAAAACGTTTGGGGGAAGGCGTATTCTGTTAACGTTGATTGATATAAATCAGTCTTCCTCAACTGGCGGACCGCGATCCACGACCGGACCGCCGACCTCCTCTGTCCGGACCCTCGGCAAATTGTATAAAATAAAAAATTATAAAGTGATTTTTACGTTATACATTTTATATTTTTGGACTATAATCTGCGCATTACCGCGATCGCTTGTTAAAATTATCCGTTGTATTCTTTGCGTGCACTAACAGATGTAATGCAGAGGACCGCAGCAGCACAACTTTGTGTGTATAATGTTTGACTAACTGGAGACCCTGGCAGAGCAGGGCATGTCGGCGATAACGATGCACTGATTGGCTACTCTGAACTGAAGGTGTGCCCATACATAAGCGTCACGCATTCAAAATGGATGATTGTGTCAGGAAACAGACGCATGCGCGACGCCACAGTGTGCTCACAGCTTCAGCCCAGGAGAGCCGCACACAGACAATTAGACAAAACGAATCGCGGGAGGTTTCGATTGTGTGCAGTTTTGCTCCCGTCTACCCGGGGATCTTTGCAGCTGTTTAACAGCAGAACACCGCAACATGGTAAATGAACATCCCAATGGCGTCCTCAAATAATTTTTTTTGTAATTGTAATAAATTGTAAATTTCCCCAGTGTGGGACAAATAAAGGATATCTTATCTTATAATATTTGCATGCCTCAGACATTGCATTCACCTTTAGTGGAAGAACAGCACTGCACATTCCTGTGCTCCCTTGTGTCAGTGTTTAAAATGGTTCTTAACTCCTCTTCTGATATATTTTTCAGTGATTTCAGAGGGGATGTGAAAAGGGGAATTGTACAAATGAAAAGGATATTTTTGTTTTCATGTTTAGTATTTATTTTGGTAAAATTAGTATTTTGTTTTGTTTTTGTTAAATTAAGGAAAAAAAAGACAACTACTGTTTAACAAAGTTAAAGTAAAAATGTCTTATTTCCCTAAAAGGGCTATTTCTATCATTAAGCAGGCACAACTTAACAAAATAAAAGAGTTCCTGTGTCTCAACACAATACCTCTCATTATTTGCCGTGTACTGGCAAAGTGAATAATTGTTATTTTCATGCACCCCATTATTGGTTGGTTGTGAGGAGTGTTGATTTGTATAAGCTTAGCTTTACCATACTAAATGGGCATATAGCCCTGCTCTCCATGACCGCCGTGCATGGGATCGGACCTTGGTCTTATTAAAAAAAAAAAAAAAAAGTGGACCTACAGCATTTCTAGTTGAGGACCACTGATATATATATATATATATATATAGTACGTATGATTGATAAATAGCCAGAGTGTGATCACTGGATGCCATGTTTGCAATTTTATCCAACCATTTGGGTTGTGCCGTCAAAGGATCCGGCCGATAAATAAAGGGTCTTTGTATTTGTTTCTGAATCATTCGGACCAGCATCACCACGTTTTCCGGAGGGCACAGACAGCTGCTCTCAAAGACACACAACAATCAGCAGCCCGCGTCACGGTCGCAGTCATAACAACATATGCACTGGCCCGGAGCCGCGGCCAGCCTTCCAGAACCTCCTCGGGACTCGTAACTAGTTCAGACTTTCCCCATTCGCGGAATCTGCTCGAGCGAAATAAAGCCGATGCGGATTTGGTCACGACCCCGATTTTGAATATTAGTGAAAGTGAAACTTAATTCGTCTTAAAACACGTTTGTAAGAGCAGTTTGTGGTTCTAGATCGACGAAACAAATGCACTCGGCTCGACAGAGAGCAACAGGGTGTGGTGTACATTAGCTGTGGAGCGCGCCAAAGACCCTGTGACTACTTTGTGTGTGTGTTTCTGTGTGTGCGTGCGCGTGTGTGTGAGACCGCTTGCCAAACAAGCGCAATTGCTGGCCAACAGCTATGCCGAAGCAAATCAACAGAAAGTGTGTCACATGCACATTAGCCTCGCTTTTGTCCCTTTTCTGCCTCCCACGGTGGACATGTTGCGATTGATGCTACAAACAAATAAAAAGCAGGGCGTCAAGCGTCCCCTCGTCTTAGCTTATTTACAGATTCACAAGCGATTAAAATATCGGTTTGTCGTTCGTATTTGGTAGCCATTGGGAAAAAATAAATCTCTCGGTTTGAAGATGGTCTGGAAAACGGGCAAGATTATCTTTGTGTGACAACATGTCGGGCTTCATCAAGGTACAAAAAGACTTTTTTATGGGTCCAATCATGAACGACATGCTTACTAAACTTGATGCTGCTAAGTGAAACGGGCTCTGGGAGCTTGAATGTAAATAATGAGCGAAAAATGGCAGCGTGGAGGCAAAATGGCAGACTTTTGCAGCTGGCTTCTTGAGACTTTTTTTGTGGGTCTTCTCGTGATAGACCTCCCCACTAAATTTCATGCGAAACAGTCTTGGGGGGCTGACTTTTCAAAAAAGAATTCTGGGAGAAATGGATTTACCCAATCGTATTTTTGATTAACACGGTGCATTTTTTTTGATCGTGCATGACACCTTATAGCCACTTTTTGTGGATGGAGGCCATAAAGTAGAGCAAAAATGTCCTAATTAAGCGTGTGTGCAAAAATACGCTGGAGTGTGTGTTCTTGTTATGAAAGGAAATGAAAAGGCTCACAAATACCGTCTTGCGCACGTGTCTGGCAGTTTGATGTACACTATGGGATATAGGTCGATCTTTTTTTTTTTTATGACACACACACTTCTAGCTGTCCATCATGTCTGATGATGACACTTGCTCCAAGGGAGGGGAGGATGGGTAGGGGGGTGGGGGTGGGGGGGGGGGGTCAGCAACTCTGTCGCTGGTGCCACTTCTCGTGGGCATAGAGACCGATTCTTGAGCCGCAGACTCGACCACAGATGGAGCAAGGGAAACCGGATACCAGGGGGGTACCAGCTGCCCGCTGGTGTCGTTGAATGCGTTTCTCGGTTCGTCTGGCTTGGTTAATTTTGTGTATTTCAGAGATTGCAGTAGCACAAGTGATCTGCCAGGTTGGTCTGTTGAGTGCAAGTGTTTCAAGCTGCGTGGGGTTGATGTTGGCTCGCTTTAGGAGGTCCCTGCTGTAGTCCTTGAGGCGCCGCTTTTGGTCCCCAGCAGAACGCTTTGCACCTCTCAGTTGGCCATAGAGGACCTGGCGGGGCAGGCGGTTGTCTGGCATGCGAATGGTGTGTCCAATCCACCGAAGATGTTTTTTCGCCACGGCCGCTTCCACGCAGATGGAATTGGTGCTTTCGAGGATGTCTGTATAGGGAATTCGATCTTCCCAGGACAGGCCAAGGATCTTTTGCAGGCAGCGGATGTGGAAGGCTTCCAAGGTAGTAATGTGCCGGCGATATGGAGTCCATGACTCTGACCCGTAGAGCAGAGTGGAGAGACACACTGCGTTGTACACAGCAATCTTGGTACAGGTCTTCAGGTTTCGGTTTTCAAAGACCCTGCTGCGTAGGCGACCAAAGGATGATGATGCTTTATTAATACGGGTGTGGACTTCAGTGTCAAGGGAACAGTTTGAAGATAAAGTGGAGCCAAGGTAGGTGAAATGGTCCACTACGTTTAGTGGAGTGCCATTAATGTGAAAGCTGGGGGATGTGGAGGTTGGGGTAGCGAGTTGGAACATGACCTCAGTTTTTTTAATGTTGATCTGAAGACCAAAGGATTGGTACAGATTGGAAATGGTGTCGAGGGCGTGCTGCATAGAGTTTGAACTGTGAGCTAATATAGTGCAGTCATCAGCACACTGAAGCTCACAGATCTGACAGATTTTTGTCTTTGTGTGAGCCTGGAGCCGTCTGATGTTGAAGAGGCTTCCGTCTAGGCGGTATTCCATATGGACACCGTCTTCATGTCCCATGCCATGGTGGAAGAGGCACGTGGTGGCAGAGAGGAGGATGTTAAAAAGCACTGGAGCCAAGACACAGCCCTGCTTCACCCCGACTTTCACCTTGAAGAGCTCTGACTGGAGTCCTCCGATGAGCACTCTGGCTTGCATCCCATCATGCAGCTGCTGGAGGATGCTGAGAAACTTGGGTGGGACCCCAAGTTTGGAGAGATGTTTCCAGAGCAACTCACGGTTAATGGTGTCAAAGGCTTTGCTGAGATCGATGAAGGCTATGTACAGGTCCTTTTGATGTTCTCTGCTTTTCTCCATTAGCTGTCTTAAAACAAAGATCATGTCAGTGGTGGATCTAGTCTTCCGGTAGCCACACTGGGTTTCTGGAAGCACACCTTCTGAGATGTGCTCGACTAGCCTGCTGAGCATGATTTTGGCCAAGATCTTTCCTGCGGTGGAGAGGAGAGAGATTCCTCGGCTATTCCCACAGGCTGCTCTGTCCCCTTTCTGCTTATAGATAACAACGATGTTAGCATCCTTCCAATCCTGCGGGACGGTCCCATGTTCCCAGATGTTTTGAATCAGGAGGTGCAGTCGGCGCGTGAGGAGATAACCTCCGTGTTTGAAAACCTCTGCAGGGATGCCATCAGGTCCAGCGCTTTTGTTGTTCTTTAGGCCCGCAATGGCTTGCTGGGTTTCAGAATAGGATGGTGGGGCGTCGAGGCTCATGATTGTTGGCAGGTCTGGAAGATTGTCCAGAATGTGTGGATTGACAGGGTTGGTATGGTTGAGAAGATGTTCAAAGTGGTTTGCCCAACGGGCAAGGATCTCATGGTGGTCCTTGAGGAGTGCAGAGCCCTCAGCTGATCGGACTGGAGCAATTGCCCGCTTCTTGGGACCATACAGTGCTTTGATGGCATTGTAGAAGCCCTGGGTGTTGTTACAGTCTGCCAGATTTTGGATCTCATTTGCCTTCTGCACCCACCAGGTGTCCTCCATGATACGGAGTGCTCGCTGGGTCACTGTTCAAACTGCAGAAAAGGTGGCTTTACGGGTGAGAGATGTAGGGCAGGACAGGAGAGCTTTATGGGCCTCATGCTTTGCTTTCAGAAGTGTATGTATCTCGGTTGAGTTGCAGTCAAACCAATCCTGGTGGCGTCTCCTTGACTGGCCAAGCACCTCCGAAGCTGTGCTCTGGATAGCCTGGTGCAGAGCTGGCCAGTCACTTGATTCCTCCGGGATCTTGTCAAGGTTTTCAGCAAGGAGTCGCCGGAGGTTGGCTCTGGTGGTGGGGTTGTTCAATGCTGCACAGTTGAGCCTTTTGTTGGGAGCTGTCCTTGGATGACGGGGTTGAATGCTCATGAGGAGTTTGGATCTGACCATGAGATGGTCAGTCCAACACTCAGCTCCGCGCATGACACGGGTGATGAGGACATCCCGTATGTCCTTTTGACGGACAATCACATAGTCCAGGAGATGCCAGTGTTTGGAGCGGGGATGCTGCCAGGTGGTCTTAAACCTGTTCTTCATTTGGAAAATGGTGTTAGTGATGACCAACTGATGTTCTGCACAGAGAGAGAGGAGCCGAAGGCCGTTGTTGTTCATTTTTCCCACTCCATGCTGGCCAATAACTTTACTCCATACCAGGTGTTCCGTGCCCACCCTAGCATTGAAATCTCCCATGACTATGAGCTTGTCCATAGCCGGTGTTTGCTGCAGGATGGTGTCCAGAGTTCTGTAGAAATCCTCCTTTATATTCTGCTCGGCATTCAGAGTAGGTGCGTAGGCACTGATGAGTGTGGCGAAGCGTCCCTTTGCCAGGGGAATGCGCCATGTCATCAGCCTTTCATTGATGCCGGTGGGGGATTCTGGGATGCGCTTCAGCAGTTGGGACTTCACAGCAAAGCCAACTCCATGGTTTCGACGAGTGCCTTCAGGGACCCCTTTCCAGAAGAAGGTATACCCTGCACCAACTTCTGTCAGGGAGTCCTCTCCATGTATCCTGGTCTCGCTGAGAGCTGCGATATCGATGTTATACCTCGCGAGCTCTGTGGCCACAAGTGCTGTCCTCCGGTGGGGCCTGTCAGGAGTTTCAGCCAGGTCCAGCAGTGTGCGGACGTTCCACGAAGCTATGCATAGATTTTTTCTATTTCGTTTATTATCCTTTCGACCGCAAGGGGGATGCTCCGACGATTGCGGTTTACCGTCCGGAGTGTGGAGAGCAGACAATTTTTAGACCATTTTTTCTAGGTCCCTCCCCATCTCAGGGGTGAGCAGTGTGGAGCTGCTCAGTCACAATGGAAGCTGCCGAAGAGATGCGCTGCTCCATCCCGCAGTGTCAACGACCATCACTCCATTGCCGCCTGTGTGCATGGTTTGGCTAGGCACTCCCAGCCACATCCTTGGCCTGTGCCCACCGCCATTCCACATCGCCACAGGACTTTGGGGGATTAGGGGGATGCAGGGTGGGGGATTGGGTGTGGGGTTGGGGCAAGAAGCTTGCGCAGAGGTTCGGATTAAGGTGAGGGTGTGGGCGCGCAGTCCTCACTCCCACCATCTTCACTCCTGCCAGGTGGTTTCCGGTGGCATGAGGGTACCCATGACGACCTTCTCCTGGCAAGAGTTGCAGGGGGCTGCCGGTAGTCCGGTCTGTTGGACTCCGCCTGTGCCTGCCCCCAGGTGCCGGTTTGGGATCACTCTTTGTCTGGCCTCTACCCTTCGACCTGTTCGGCTTGGGTGACCCTGCCAGGAGTGCGGGACTCCTGCCGACATAGCTCTAGGGGTCATGGAGACGCGCAAAGTGCCTCACCACGATAAGGTGGTGATCCCATCGAGGCACCGCACACACACACACACACACACACACGCACACACACACGCACACACGCCTAGTAACCCCCTCAAGCAAGCCAGATAAAGGGGAAATGATCTTGTGCTCACTTCATTGCGCTTTACCTTGAGATGATTGACGCGCGCAGATACTTCAGAAGCCGTGCGCGCCCTACATTTTCCACTATACATTGGGGTGTTTTCACGCTACCTCCGATGGGGCAAATAAAGACGCGTAGATGGCCTATATGTGGCGTGGCGGAGGTTTTCCTTGGCCGTTTGCCTCTGGCACGAGAGGGCACACGTACGCATAGGATGGGAGGCTCTCCTCTTTGTCCACTCGAGCAGCAGGTAATGGAAAAACAAGCACCCCCCCCCCCCCCCCACCCGGTGAAATTGCACACGGGCACCACGTCCGACGAGGTACGCGTCGCTACGCCGCGTCAAACAAAGGCGGCGGAGTTGACAATCATGGCGACCTATAGCGCAAATCATCAGTAAATAATACCCCCCCCCCGTCAACTGGCTTTCATTTAGGAGGAGGAGGGCTCCCATCTATATGATGCGGCGGCAAGCAAAACAAAGAGAAGAGGCTCAGTGAAGCGAGCAAATGTAGAGGCTAAACGTGCTCGGCTCCGGAGGTAAATATGAGAGGAAGTGCCACCCCCGCCCCGCCCGCTCCCGCTCTCTCCCGTCCTTTGTCCTCCATGGCTTGATGTAAAGGAATGAGCAGCAAAGTAGCAGCTAAGACATTCAACGGGGGGTGGTGGGGGGGGGGGGTGTAGTCCGCCTTCAAAACAGACTGAAAATGGTGCCATAGGAATGCCAGTCCAGTCACCTCAACCCCCCCACCACCCCCCTGCCTAATTTGCATTTGTGTGGGTCCTTTACATACACGACTCACAAATTGTAACCTTCTCTAAAGCTTTTGAATGCACACGTGCAACTGTTTAAATGTTTCAGTACTTTTTGAACAAGTTGCCGCTCTCTAACGAGGAGCTTAAGCGGCAAAATTCACAACGACTTCGAATCGACCAAAAAATGTCCTGGTGTTTCAACAGTCGTCCTCATCATGCTGTTCACATTTTGACATCATGAGACCAATATGGCCCCCAACAAAGGATCAAAAGTATTCCACCTCTAAAACTTTCCTTGTCCTATTTGGGGGAACATTTGGACATATTGCACGTATTCCGCAAATTGGTGAGCCTTGGCTATGCACATAACCGAGGCTGGCCAATGTGTGACTTTTCCATTCGCCATTCATTGTGATGGGGGGGACGCTCCAGCCGCCACTACCTGCCGATTACGGCGCGCGCACGCGCACACGCACACGCACACTCAGCCTTTTATCAGTGCCACTCTCAATTTTAAACACCTCGGCTGTACGTTAAGCATGGTGATGCACACGTGAGTCCAGTCGCTCATCTCCCAGGAGGACCGTTGCAGCCCTGGAGGAGGGGGGGGGGGGGGCCCTTTCCCAATTACACTTCCTGACGTGTGTGTGTGTGTGTGTGTGTGTGTGCGTGTGTTTGCTGAAGGTGCTCATGAAATCCTGTGGAGATTGAGCCGATGGAGGGAGCGTTAGAAAAGGCCTATCAGCGGCTGCCATCGCCTGCGGGCAGGACAAAGGAGCCTAAAGGCCTTTGACCCCCCAGCCCCCCCACCCTCAGTGGCACCTACCACGAGCCCCAATTCCCTCCACTTTTCTCTCTTTCGCTTGAGTCCCGTTTATGTGCTGTTGTTGACCTTTGTCAGCCAGCCTTTGTGTTGCCTTTTATCATGGAAGGGCTGTGAAACAACAATTTCCCAACGAGCGTTCCGAAGCTAAACACTTTTTGGGGTTCAGTGTGTACAGAGAAAGCCCCCCCCCCCTCCATCTTTATTCCGTGTCCAAGGACAACGTCAACCTGCCAAGTTTTCACGTTAACCACGTCATTGATAATTGCCTAGAAATGCCACATGATGGCGCCAAAGCACTTTTTTCCCTATTGGAAAGGATATGGCTTGATTAATTGAAGCTCCTGGAATTCATGATGGTTACCCTGCCCCTGACTGCCACCGATGTACAGTATACGTATATTTATATATACACACACACGCACATATACATTATATATATATATATATATATATATATAAAAAACATATATAAAAACATTTAAGCTGCTTCACGCACACCCACACACACACAAACACACACAGTCCTACTTCGGTTTTCGACCGTAATCCGTTCCAGAAGGCTGAAACTATTTTACTAGCCCATGATTAGGGACTAATACACGATGCAGAAAAAACATGAAAACAATCAGATTTGCATAAATCACAACAAACACGTCTACTCACAATGAAGCGTCACTTCCTAGTGTAAGGAAGCCAAGAGGAGTCAAGTGGCGTATTCGGGTTTGCTCAGTTTGGTCAAAAAACGGTTTTCGGTCGTAATCCGAGGCGTAAAAATTTCAAATTTTCTGGTCGAAAACCGATTTGGTCGAGAACAGAGATGTTTGAAAACCGAGGTTTGACTCCCCGTCCAAAACAAATGGGTGTTTTGTTGTTTTCACATTTTATTGTAACAGTGGGTAACTAACTACTACGAAGAAGAAACCACGCTCACTGTTTTGCATTTACATTCTCTTTTTTTTTTTTTGCCTTTTTAGCAGACTACAAGTGCTTTTACATACAAATAGCTACCGTAATTGTGACCTAACTACTGCATTAGTGTTGATTACATCACATGGAGCTCTGGTCATAAAGTCGAGAGAGAGAGAGAGAGAGAGAGAGAGAAAAGTTAATGGATCTCCGATGCTAACCGCTAACGGCGCTGTTCCGTTTCTCGAACGAAAACAGAGGCCTCTTTGACGGGCCGAGAGGGAGCCGGTGATGGTAAACACATTCATTTTGGGCCTGCGGCCTGTCAGAGCCAGCACACGCACACAAAGTCACACAAAAGTTGGGATGCGAGCCCTCAGGTTTGGCAGGACATCACATTGCCGCGACAATCCAAACCCCAGAGACGACTCTGCACAGGCAGTGTCCTCATCCAATTGGAGTCAAGTTCAACGAGCGCAGCCTGAATCAAAACAAAAACAATCACGGCGGCGGCTGATTAGGTGACCGCAAGTCCGTATCGGCTATGACTGAGCCTGAATGACGATGGGGCGTGAAGTTTGGAAGTGTAACCCTACAATGTTCGCCATTTCACTATATCTTTTTTTTTTCCAGAGTGATACAACTTCCAAGATTTTCAGAGTTACAAAATACGACTTGGTCAGTTTTTCACTTTCTGTTGTGAGAAAAAAAAAGTGACTTACAAGTGAGCTACTGAACCTCCACCAACAGATGGTGGCAGTGAATTTCACAACATCTGGCCACAATCAGTTCACATGGTTAGCTTGTTTTGTTTCCATTTTTTGGGTGCAGGTTTCACCAGATTTCCTTCTTTTGAAAGGGAGTCCTTAAAATCATGAAAAATGGGAGGCGGGCGGTGTACGTGTGGACTGGGTATGGAGTAGTACTAAAGCAGGAGTAGGGAAAAAAAAGGTCTGAGGCCAGCCAAATGTGTTAAAATTAATTCGAAGTTGCTAACTAACCTGCCCATGAAAAGAGAAGCTCCTGAAAATGGGGAAATTGTGGCCAAAAAAACAAAAAACAAACAACCCTCCCCCCCAGTTCATATTAAGTTCACTTAAAGTCAAAGACTAAAAGTGGAGCAAGTAAGGGGAAAAAAATGTACATTCAAGTTTATTATGCTACTACAGTGAAATTCCTCTACAACGAAACCATGTTTGCAGCAACATATTTTTCACAACAGGGGGGTTTTCACTGCAGCAAATTTGATCTCAGATGTAAACACACACACACACAAACGTATGTGTACGCTTTATTTTTCTTCTAATAGTGCATAAATATGAGCATACACTTATTTGACATTTCATACAGTCAGTGTAGAAAGAAAAAAAACGGGAAAGAAATTGCGAAATTTACGATCACCATTCACTTTCACTTACATCAATTTCTTGGATAATGTCTTTTATTTTGTTTCCTCCGTCTTTCATTTTGATCACTTTTACCCTCTCTTCCAGCGTCAGAGCTCTTCTTGTCTTAGCTGCTTGACATCCAAAGGTCCGTTTTGTAACCATTTTAGCAAAGCAACGTTCTTGCTGCATCTGAAACTAACAATAACAAATACTTCTTGGACTACTGCGCATGTGTAAACCAGTGTGGTGGTTGCTGTTGCCGTTTCCGAACGAAGCAGTAGAGGTCGCTGTTGGATTAGACTTCGTTGTAGTGAATCTCGTCGCGAGGCAAAAGAAAAAGATTTCATATAACGCAACTGGGTTTTTTCGTTGTACGGGGGGCAGGAAAGTGGGAATGGTGTTAATGCATGAAGATGTTTTCACACTAGAGGGTATTTTCACCCATGTAGGTTTCATTGTAGAGGCGTTTCACTGTAGATGTTTTGTACAGTACAGTACATTATAGAGCTTTGGTATGACTAAAAACACTTCAGATTTTTTTTTTTTGTGGGTCTGGAACAAATTAATGACATTTCCAATCATTTTACTGGGGAAATTTCATTTAAGATACAAGTGATTTGAGTTATGAGTATGACCAAGAAACAAATTAAACTCACCAGTCAATGTTCTAACTGTATTTACACTTCACTTACGTGTGGGAAAGGAGAGCCACAGTCACGGCTGTGTTTTCCCCATGCTTATTGACCACCGAGAGGACAAAAGAAAATTATAAAACACACTTAGAGCACACTCACTGCTGTCAGCCGCTGCTCCGGCGATAAACAGAGCTCACTGTAACATTCTATCCTCATACGAGGCGAAGCGTCGGGGAGGATTTGGTGCCCCCGCAATTTGCTCAGCGCGAAGATAACAGGAATGATCCTCCCCCCCCACGCGTTTGTCTTTTGGTAGCAGGTAAAAGCGGCGCGGCTAATGACCGATGTCTGCGACGAACAATAAGATGAGCAACAATGGGATGGAAGCGCTATTAGCCACCGAGTCAAAGCAATTATTTGATTTAGCGGTGCCGTGGAAACAGACATAATACGCTCATTGAGGTCCCGTTGTTGCCGGGGTATAACCTTTGTTCAATCTACGGGGAATTTTTTTTTTCTAAGGAAATCAACATTTTGATCCAAGTTGTCAGCGTAGCTTGTATGATCGTGCCCTCAAAAGGACGCAGCAAGCAGTCATGAATATGTACAACAATGGCAACAAAAATGAGTACACCCCTCGGTGCGATTTCTGATATGATATAAAATATTTACAAAAAACACAGTAGGTAAAAACCAAATGAGGGGAGTTTTACCTCACTTTGAAAGTGTAGATGTAAAAATAAGTGCTCGGTTAGCATGCAATGATTAATTGCCTAATAGGATGTAAAATAGTTAGATGACAAAAATAGCCGAAGCAAAATCTCAGCCGTATGCAAGCGTCCATAAAAGACAAGCAAAGGTTAGCAAATGAACAGCCAGCCAACCACACACTCTCATTTGCTGACACCCATATCGGTCACGAGGCCCCGCCTTTTAAAGCCGTACACACACAAAGTTACAGACTTCCCAGTCGGACGTGAGGATGGCACCCGCAAGTGGACAAAATAATATCCGAATCTCACATCCACTGTATCGTGTGTTCATCATGAAAAATCATATTTCATAAATGGAATAATCACTAGAATACTCAATTCTGAAAATATTCGATAGTTGCAGACAGTGTAAAAAAAACAAAACACTGAAGCCAATCGGTTGTATGCCTGCTGCACTGAGTTCCCGATTGGAAGTGACTTTTTCCTGTTCACAGTTTTGGTTAAATTCAGAACTGTACAAACTCAGCTTAAGACATAATCCATGCTCATAAAGTTTCTCCATCATCATCATCATCATCATGACGAGAAGTTGGACTTTGTTTCTTTGTTACGTTGCTATACGCTACATCTGGCCAAGTGCTGGAGCAAGCTCGCAAGTCTGGCAGATGACAGATTAGCCTCTAAAATTCCTGCCTGAGCTTTTTTTTTTTTTTTTTGTATTTACGGTTCTGGTCAGCTGCCTGCTCATGAGGAAAAGACACCAAAGACACCAAAGGCAGCCTCTTGCGGGATTGTAAAAAGGAGATTCTCGCTCTTGTCTTTCTTCGGGCGAGATTTATGTAACATCAGAGGCAGAACAGATGCTCATTTGATGTGGAGACCAACAAATGGAAAACTTTCAATTAATAGCTCACCAGGACATCTGTTGCGTGCTTTTTAACTCAACGTCTGCGTTATTAACGACAGGGCGTGGATGGGAATCCGATTATCAAACTTTGATGAAATTCCGCTTTCAGCAAACGCATCAAGCATCGACGCTCGCCCAATTGCTCACAAAGGTGAAATTAAACGGCAGAGTTGCCGCCGAGTCGAGCGCATTACCTTCTCCCCTTGTGCGCCAAAAGATATTGGTCGCATCTGGAGAAGCAGACGGCAAATGAAAAGGAGAGTCTGATGCTCCACGTGATCGCACTCGCCCTATTCGAATGAAATGTACAATTTCAACAAACACATTTGAGGGGGAGGGGGGGTTGGGAATTAAATCTATAAAAAAAAAGAGGAATATTATCCTGCGTTACTTTGCATTTTAGGGAGCACATCACAAAGCCCGCCAACTAAATTCTGTTACCACAGCTGTGACAACCCAATTTTGTCGTGATTTTTTTTTTCAGTTGGACTCACTAATACAGTAGTGAACTCAGAGTTGCAGGAAAGAAATAATAATAATAATGATAATAATAATAATAACAATGTTTAAAAAAAACACTTTCTGGCCATAAATATAAAACAATCAAATGAAACACAGGAAGGACTGCAGTAACTTCGCTGGGATTCTTAAGAGCGCAAGCTAGCTTGCTGTCCAAAAAACATCGTTTTGTCAGTTTCGAAGAACCTAAAAGGTGTTCTTATTCTTGTTGAACTGTGGCATACCCTTAAAATGTTCATTCAAACGAAACTAAATAAACACTCTCTAAATTGCATAAAGTAACTGTGCAACTTAGGGATATGGCAAGTTGATCAATTTTTTGGCTAAGGTCAGGTCAAAGTCCTCTCTGCGGATTTATAAAGGAAGGCCGCCGCTACGTCCAACGCCTCATTAGCGCGTTGGTTTTGGCCGCAAATTGCGACAGTGGCAGCCGTCAATTCGGCCCGCCTCGTGGAACTATAAACGTCGCCGTCTGCGCCGTCGATGCACGCCTGTCCATAGAATCAATTAGAGCCTATTCTCCGGGCGCAGCACTTTGAGTTGGCGCTCCATTAAAGCCCGCAACTATGGATTAGCGCGAGGGGAGCCGGTATCGCGTCAACGCAGGCCCGATGCGATATGCATTATAGATAGCGAGCGGGCAATGATAACACGCGGAGCCTCACTCACAGATACAAGTAGGGCAAATTAGCATATCGGTGATGTTCTTCTCTTGGATTGATTCATGCCGCCGCTGCTGACAGGACGCGAAAATGCAGTCAAGAAAAGACCTGGTCAATTTGTCTCCTAAGAACCAGCGCCATGTTTTTTTTTAAAGGCACGACGCCACAAGGACACTTTTTTTTTTTTTTTTTCAGTTAAAACCGGCCCGTTATGTTCCTCAAAACCGTGAAATTGTCCCAATTGGCACCTCGTGCCGTACACGGCAGGGTGTGAGGGGGCCGGGCAAATTAAGTTTAACGCAGAGATTTGCAGCGGCCCGCACGACCGACGGCTCTCAAGCCAAGCGTCGGCAAATCCATGCTCGCTGACATTCAGCGCGCGTAATTAAAAGCAACCATTTGCATATCGACTTGAACTCGTGACTCCTTTTCGTCAGCATTGCAGGTGAACTTTGTCACAGAGACGCTGCAACCAATTCGCACAGGCCCGTGTTTTGTCGGTACGCCGTATGGTTGTGAAAATTAGACCGATGGTTATAAAATGCACCAGAATCGATTAATAACGGATGCATATGTCAATCTAATTAAATACTCTCATAGCAACATTCATCGGAAGGGGCATGAAAATGTGTTTACGACAAAGTCAGATTTGCGACTCTCTCGCTCCAGAATTCTCCGTGAGTAAATATTTGAAGGCTTGGGTTTCACCGAATATAACCCTGAGCATTTTGGCTCTGGACTTTATAGTCAGCGCTCAACTATTTTGGACGCGGCGGGGCCATTAATCTTCCTCCTCAACGAGGGGATCGCAGGCTAGCGATCTGGTGGCGTGGCTAACGACCGTTGTGGTTTTCCAGCCTTGAACCAAAAAAACGCTTCCTTTGGAGCCATCATCTAAATTTCCTTCTGCGAGGCACTTGTCCCTGGCGGAGGTCCGTGAAGATGGAGGATGCCAAATGATACAATATTGAAGTCATCGACAAAGACTGCCTGGAGGAAAACTTTCACACGCATCGTTGCGCCACAAGAGCCTTTTGTTTGGCGCCTTGATTATTTCCCGATGCAGAAAGGTCTGATTTTTATTTATTTAATTTTTAAATACTCGCCGTTACGCCGAGGCACTAAAGGCAGAAATGTGGGAATATGATCATACAACAACGCAGAGGGCCCATGACTGTAATTAGATAATGACGCTCTAATTTTAGAGCTTTTCCACCGGTTGCGCAGAATTAACATGGGGATTCTTCTGCTGCGCGAGATGATCGTAGACGGGAAACTCAAGTTGCGGACAGTGGATGAAGCCATGCGGTTGAAATCTTTGAAAATCCGGCACACTTTATCCCTAAAATGATTCAGTTTGGCAACTTTAAAAAAATAATACCGCCATAAGAACAGAACACTAATCTAAGCAGGCTAGCTACAGCAAGTTATGCTAATGTTGTTGATACAAAACTCTCGCCTGGTAAGGACGCACACTCCAAACATTTGCGGCGTATAAATGAAAAGCACATTTTGGTTATTTTTAGCCACACTCCGATTGTATCGGATGTCGGAAAAGTTAACGAAGGAGAAAATAGTTTCGGGGTGGGGGGAGACAAGCTTGTCCTTTAATCCATTCAGAACGCGGAGGCTTGGAGATAGCGATCGGTACGGGAAAACCGCTTTTCTTTGGCAAATGCTGGCTGCAGCTGGCTTTTGTTGTGCATTTTCCTTGCCGCGTGGTTCTGCGTGAACGGTACAAACATGGAATAGAAGGCTTGAGGTCACACCAGAGGTGCTGCAGCCTACTGTTACGTCTCCGATGTTACAATTTCACACGAGACTCTGCGTGAAAGGTCAAGGCCGTCTTTTTTTCCCCCGTGTTACTGTTGTGCGTGAAAGGTACCAAAAGTCGACCCGCTAATTTCTGTGAAGTGGAACAGAGGCACGACGCGGCTCGTCCTGCATTTCTGATTCGTTCCCAACAACTCCGGAGGATCTTGTTTTGGAGCAGAACAACTGGAGCTTGTACTTCATTTCCCCTTTCTAGCAATTAGTCGCCGCAAAACCATTTGTCAAAAGGCTAAAGCGCTGTCGAGCCCTGCTCGGCTCCGGTTACAATTGACTCTTTCCTGCGTGTTGGGAAAACATAGTGAGCCCCTTTGCTTTGGAGTGAGAAGCTGGAAGGCATGAATAAAAAGAAAGACGCTGATAAATGTGTCTGAAACAAATCAGAAATGTGCCACAATGACCACTTTCCGCACGGCCACACGCAGCAACTTTCATATAAATATTTCGAAGGGGGCGTTTGGGAGTTGGATGTCACCTTCAAAGGCTCACTGCATATCCTCCTGAAGCCTTATATTTCTCAAACCTCCACCCGTGTCTTTTTTTTTTTTTTCAGCGCAGGCGAGATATTCAGGATGTCTAGCGCGTAGCTAACGAGTTAGCCGGAGGGCCGGACATTTTCTCACTAAATCACCGGCAAGAAACTTTTTGGAGAGCACAATTAACAACCCCAAAGTCAGGATTCTCCAGGGAGCCGGTAGTGAAAAATGAAAAGGGGGGGGGGGGGGGGGGGACAAAATCCCCTGACATTTTCCCCCTCCATCAGTCACCTTTTTTTTCTCCTTGTTAACAAGCCCCCTTTCGTCTCCTTACCCACTCGCCTCCATTATAGATAAATGTGAGTGTGTGGTCGCAGATGGGCAACGGACGGAGATCCGAGGGCTCTTTAATCTCACGGCAATAATGGTCGCGCTTGGGGTTCTATTCGCTGCTCAGGCAGTCAATTTCATTTATTTATTCATTTATTTTTACAATTGGGATCTTTTAGAATTTATGCCGGTGTAAGCTTTGAAGTGCCAGTCTCAAAAATAATGACATGTCAAGTGGGGGCAAATTGCTGCCCATTATTGCGGATCCTAAAACGCCATTGTGACGTGAAGAAGCCGTGCGCTCTGGTGATTGCCGCTGAAGTTAACGTATGGTAAGACACCAACCAGACTTACTTTTATTTTTTTTCGTACTTTTGATAGAGTCTGCTGTTTTGGTTAGCAAATGGCCTCCGCAGTTAACGAGAGTGAGCAATAGCCAAAGGAGTGACGGAACGTAGCGCCTCTATGAAGGTTCGAGACAAAACACCGGGCAACTGATGGGAGCGAGGGGTTTTTTTGAGGCCCGGCCTTTACCGGAGGCGCTACAATGACATCATCCTCTCAACACACAAAAAGCGGCTGTGGCCACGCGGCGCACACAGTGATGAAAGTGGATGTCACGCGACAGTGACACAACTATGCCATAAACCTTTGCTGAACTTTGCTCTGATGAACTCCCTCCCAGTGAGACATCACACCCGCTGTCAACTTGCGTAAACACACACACACAAACCACACACAGTCAATCAGAACATTTTGGAGGTTTGAGATACATTTATGGTAAGTAATGATGGCGAACAAATTGTGCTTTCTGTGGCAGCTGTGCTTGTGCATCGAGTTATCCAAAGAAGTTGACAAAAAATTTTTTTCTTTCTTCGGGAACCGACCCCGGATAAAATTAGGTGACCATTTGCATTCTTTTTTTAGTGTGTGAATTTTTTTTAAGAGGTAATGGTTAAGCACGGCACTTGGGGGACCTACACTAGTTTCCTGTGAAGTGCGAAAGAACTTGTAGTGATGTTAAACCCAAACTAATCCTGAAAAAAGGGGTTGTCCACAAAGCAAACGATGCATCAGGGGCAGCTGCACACCTGCCCCGCGCTATCCAATTCTTTCAGGAATCACAAATAACCTACTTGTATTAGCTGTACAATAGGAATACGCTGTTAGCTTACCAGGGGCGGTGCTAGCAAGTTAAGCTAGCCCCTAATGGCTCCATTGAACTCAATGATAAGGCTCTGCAGCTATCGGTGTAGTTTAGTTTTTACTTGGGATTTTGATCTTTTAAAAAAATGTAACGGCAATTTTCCAATCTTTGTGGGGCACCTGCGCAAGTGCCCCCACTTATCCTGAAAGGCTGACCGGAAATATCTTTGTTCCCACAAAAAATGAATAAATAAAGCTGGTAGGCAATTCACAGAACTGGATTTTTACTTTGCAGATGTATTTGAGTCTTTTAAGAAAGGTAATTATGGTGAACCAATGCACTTGGGGCACCTACACAAGTGCCCCAAATTATCCTGAGAGGTTGTGGGGAAATATTTTCTTTGTTTCTTTTTTTTGGGGGGGGGGGGGGCCAAAGCCAAATGAGTGTCTACC
Organism: Hippocampus guttulatus; assembly: GCF_054856545.1. Taxonomy (NCBI): domain Eukaryota; kingdom Metazoa; phylum Chordata; class Actinopteri; order Syngnathiformes; family Syngnathidae; genus Hippocampus; species Hippocampus guttulatus. Next base: position 9,734,375 of record NC_141278.1, read on the forward strand.
TGGCGTGGGGGACGTCGATGCTGGAGGAGACAACCTTGCGCTTCTGTTCCAGCAGGGACACCGACCGACAGGCGTCCATTCGTTTGCCGTTTGTCTCACGGTGGTCGCTCTCCGCCGCCGTCGTCTCAGGGCCGTCCGCCTTTTGCCCTTCTGGGCCTCCGTTAATGGAGCTCTGAGTGGGGGAAGAAACGGTCAGGACTGGATGCATCAAAGGATGTTAGTTAACGAGACTAGCAACATAAGCTAGCCCCTAGTGAGATACATTTATGGTAAGTAATGATGGCGAACAAATTGTGCTTGCTGTGGCAGCTGTGCTTGTGCATCGAGTTATCCAAAGAAGTTGACACACACTCACACCCTCCTTGGTTTGTTCGGCAGCGCGGGCATGTCGCCAAGTGCTCGTGAGTCTTGGACACATTCAATGGTAAAGAGTCAGAAATGACTCTGCCACACATTGAAATGTCACCGGCACGTTAGATTCACCGGAAGCAGAGCCATGCATTTGAAATGATGGCCTGTATACAGTACGTGCTGTTTTGTGAAGTTGGGTAAATCATCTTGCTCACATAAAAACAAACAGTCGGGTAGAAAAACAAACAAACATGCATAATAATTGATGAGGCGATTCACCGATCGTCAAGGATCATGTTTGCCGAGATGCAACAGGCAGAGTTTGAACATCAACACTGCACTCCACTAACAGAACGTAAAAAAATGATGACTTCAAAATGGATTCAATTCAAATGTATTACACGTAAAAACAACATTAAAAAACAGCTACATGAAAATAATAGATTCTCATGATTAAATGCAAACGTATTGTACTTAAAAGGTAACGAAAACTGAACCGGAGTGAAATGTGCTGTCGTGGATTGAAAGAAAAATTCAGTTTCAACACAGAATCCAGCGATTCTTTCACATGCCTCAAGAGGGAGCCCACGGACATCTTGAGGCAATTGTTGCACACTTTGCGAATTACTTTAGTGAAACAATTGTTTTAAGTCTTCTGGTTCTTCTTTTTTTTTTTCTTTTGAGGAATTGTTTTGAACATGGAAATGAAGTAAGACGGAAATTCATCAGGCTCTTTGGCTATGAATAAATAACATGAAAAACAAAAAGCATAATCACAGAAGATAAAACTAGCTCGACCAGGGGTCCCCAACCGCCGGTCCGCGGACTGGTACCGGTCCGCAGGGCTTTTGGTACCGGGCCGCACAGAAAGAACTTGCCTTAATTCCGTTTATTTCGGAAAACGAATGATGTTTTATTTTGAAAAATTACCGGATTCTCCGTTACATCCGTCTGTGTCACGCTTGACACGCCTCAAGCCACGCTTCTCCGTCACGTGACCGAATACGCTAAAAACAAAACGGCGGAGCTCGCAAAATGAGTAAGAAAACTGCTGAAGATCGCAAATGACGGCGGCCTTAAAAGTACGTTTGAGACAACTGGATTAAAGTTATGGCTGAATACTCTGAGATCGCCACAAGAGCACTGTTGCTATTTCCGACATCCTACCTGTGTGAGGCGGGGGTTTTCTGCAGCAACGGTGACTAAAACACAATTACAAAGTAGACTGGACATAAACCACACACTATTTGTCTCCTATTACCCCGAGATGGGACTGTCTGGTTGCAGAAAATCAAGCTCGGGGCTGTGGTGAGTCGTCATTTTCATGCACTTTGAATTTGCGTTGTATCGTATTTTGAAGGCATTAAACATTACCATCGCGATCAGAGTGTTGCGGCCAGATTAGATGCTCCTTGTGTTTATTATTATATTTCGAAAACACCACCGTTTTCATGCGGCTCATGCCATAGTATTTTGTTGTATCATTTCCGCCACACCTTAAATGCCGGTCCCTGAAAATATTGTCTGACATAAACCGGCCCGTAGGGCAAAAAAGGTTGGGGACCACTGAGCTAGTCAATAAATTCAATTGTATTTCATGAAAGCTCAAATTGATTCATTTGAATCAATTGTTTTCTTTCTTTTTTTTTGTATTATTCAAAATGCAAATGTGACTTGATATTTCAAACAATATACCTTTGTACAATATACCGGTCGTAATATTCAGAACATTACTTTGTTTAAAAATCCAAGAGAAATTTGCAGAGGAAAAACTCGAAATAAAAACATGCTTTTAAGAAGAAAAAAAAATCCTACGCGTTGTGGGAAGCAATACTAGCTGTTGTCAATGAAAGCTGCCTCATCCATTCCAGACTTGCCCACCATCCCATGCCAACAGTGATGCCTCTTTTGGCACGGTGCCAAATAGCAAACTGCCAACAAGTGGCTATGAACACACACACAAACACACACACTCACACCCTCCTTGGTTTGTTCGGCAGCGCGGGCATGTCGCCAAGCGCTCAGATTCCTCGGAGGATGCCACCCGCTGCCGACCTGGGGGTGCCCGCTTTGTTGGCCTGTGCAGCTGCGTCAAGGGGGGTCGGCGGCGTACCCTCACAAACAACAAAAACCCTCCATGTTTGAAATAGCAACACACGCACGCACACACGCACGCCTCTTCCTCATTTTAGGGCTTGTTTTCGAGCTCGGAGGGACACTTGTGACCATTGTGCATTGCTAACCCCCTTTGTGGACATTCTAAACGCGGGCTCGCATGTGCGCGCACACACACGCCCACACGGGCTATTTAGTTTTGAGGTTACAAACGTAAACACGACGAGGCTAAAGTTGAACAATTTGAGGTTTTAGGTCAAAATAAGCCTTGTAATTGCGCAATAGTATCAAAAATTGGTGAGACTTCAGCTCAGCGAGCCTCGCAAGGAGTGTGATTGGCAAACACCGAACAGGAAATGAAATGAATTCATTAACTTACGACAACATAAAAACGAGGGCGGTTCCATGAATTAACGTTCGCTGTAAATTCACACATTCTGTTTAATTTTACTGTGTATTCATTTGCCGTAAATACCCAAATGGTGTTTGATTGCATACATATTTATCTCTGGTATGAATTATTATTGTTTTTTTGTTTTTTTTTTTAAATCAAGCCATGCAAATCATTTGAAGGCCTAGGGAACGGGCCAATCAATCCACACGCCACCACAAGTGATCCTTTGTGACCACTAGGGGTCAGTATTGCTAAATTCCTTCAAGGGTGAGTAGTTTACTTGATCTTTATTTTTTGAACTTCTTATTAACATTTGTTTTACGGTTAAAACCCTTCAACTGTTTTTCCCTGTCCCTGGCGTTCACCTACACCGGGGCAATTCCAATCAAGACTCCTCAAACGCTGACTAGCAAGAAGTAACACACTGCTATGGACCTCCTGAAAATTGTTTGTGGACTTTTTGGCTTTTTTAAATGAATGGGTGGATGGCATGTTCGGCCAACTGTTGTAAGTGGTGGTGGTTGCACGTCCATTTTGGGTGAGTACATTTACTTTAAGTTGTACCCAAAATTCTTTTTTTTTTACCTGGACAAGTATTAAGAATGGTAACATGTGACATTAGACAAGTGACAACAGAACAGGCTTAAAATAGCACTGGTCTGTCTTGGGCATTGTTGTCATCGTGCCACGTTACACACAACAGCAACAAAACACGACCAGCCACTATTTAAAACGACGAATGGCCAGATGTGAAATGGAATGCTTGAAAGAACATATTTTGTTTACTCCTTTTTAAACATTTGTTTGACAATGAAGACAGTAAACGTGATGGAAGAGGACAAAATATGAAGGCGTGATTCGAATGTCCTGTGCTGCGTTACGTTTTTTCATCATGCCGGTTGGCAAAAGCAACAACAAAACAAAAGCAAGCTATGGTAAGAAGACAAAATGCGTGCCATTTTTATGTTGAAGGAAATCAAACATCGGTGCTCATGAATATGTGTCAAAATATAATCAGGACAAATGACAATTATTTACTGTGTGGAGTAGTTTGCATCATGCCACCATGCGACAAAAAGAAAGAGCACATGCAAACTATGGTTAGACTGCAAAACGCGTGCAATTTTTTATCAAATGGGATGACTGACATCGAACGATCGATTGCAATACCCACGAACAATTGTACAAATATAAGAAAGACAAGCTTAAAACAACAACGTCGTGTTGTGTATTGATTACATCACGCCACGTGACAAACACAACGCGTCGCCATCTGACGCTAAATTGGATGCTCGAAACTGAATAAGTAGTTGCCAATGTGAAAAAAAAATGTTAAAGTGCAGGACACCAGGAGTCCAAATGGCTGCTGTCGTTTGCCTGCCTCTGCTCAGCCGCCCACGAGAGCACATGAACACGGCGCAGGCCCCGCAGTGGAGCCCATTGTGCCACATTGCAGAATGTCTCCAAAATGTCATGACAGCACGCCTTTTTTGCCTGTCCCGTTTACTCGCCGTCGTTAATCACGCCCCGGGCACTGAAAGTCAAGGCATCCCGCGGAGGAAGCCCCGAAAACGGCCACAACACCCTCGACCGTCCCCCCTTCGTTTCACGTACCTTCAAGCTGGACTTGAGCGTCCCCTTCGCGTGGTTCAAGCCGGCAGCGGCTATCTCGTCCTCGGCGAACTCCTTCAGGCTGCCGTCCGGCAGAAGCACCGTGTAGACGCTGCTAGTGTTTCCGCCGCGCCGGGCCCCCGCGTCCCCGCTGCTCTCCTGCTTGACAGCCTGGACCACTCCGGTCACCGGAGCGCCATCGCCGGTCGGGCTCGGCGCGTACACTCGGCTGCCGAGGATGGAGCGCTTCACCAGGCGTCGGGTGTGCATCTCTACGCGGGTGTCCAAAGCGAATTTACCGGAGGAGGGGAGGGATTTTTATTTATTTATTTTTACAGCATGAAGCTGTTGGACTGGTAAACAACGTCAAGGGGCGGCAGCAGCGGGTGCCCTGACAAAACGTCCGGAAGGGGGAACATACTCGATGGGCTCGACACTCGAACGGACGCCGTCGTCGTCTTCGCCGACTTCCGCGGTGAAGACAAGACAAACAATTCTCTCCACGTCCAAAACCCGCTGCCAATCTTGCTCCTGCTTGTTTTTTTTTTTTCGTTTCTTCGACCTGTTTGTTTTCGCTGCCTGCCTCGCTAGCTGGGAGAGAAGTCGGACAGAAAACGCGGAGCTGGCCTAGCCGCCATGTTACGTTTACACGATGGAGCAAAATGGCGTCAAGCCGGTCGACCAAGCTTCTTCTCGTCGACGACTTCGCTTCAATTGTCACGTTTAAACCTTTCTACTCGACGCCATTCGCTGTCGTGCACCCGCAGAAAGTGAAATTAGTTGAAAACACGCGTTTTCAAGGGATCCGCGTCCAGTTGCGGAATGCTCCAGTACGGACTCTGATCAAGCCCCAACCGGCGGAATGCTGCACGTAAACATGTGCGGTCCCGCCGTCGAGACGCTCCGCCATTGGCCGGCGGAGCACACGCCTCCACAAGCCCCCACCCGCTCACCGCTCCTGCGCTTCCTTCCTCCGGCTTGCTCTCTTTCTCGCCTTCTGTCGGGTCCGCTCCATTCAAAACAATTACGCAAGGGAGGAGAGGAAGCGAGGGAGGAAAGGGGGGAAATGGAGAAGACAGATACACTTTGTGCTTTAACCCAGTTTGCAGACGTGTAGCCTACTTTTTATGTGTCACGGGATTTACCAAATTACCACTTAATAGGCTCGAGATTGGAGGACAAAAAAACCCCCCGACAGGCTCTTGTTTTTGTGACTATAAACCATCCATCCATCCATTTTCCGAACCGCTTGATCCTCACTAGGGTCGCGGGGGGTGCTGGAGCCTATCCCAGCCGTCTTCGGGCAGTAGGCGGGGGACACCCTGAATCAGTTGCCAGCCAATCGCAGGGCTGACTATAAACCAAGTAGACATTTCATGTGCGTTTCAGTCTAACAAGATACATTTCTTTCCAACATTAAAGTGAAACCCTTGTTCACATATTCTCGTTTTTTCCGATCGTCAATGAGTCTTTTTGTTTTTGACTAAACTGTATCTGTATCGCCTAAAATGCCACAATATGGCACTAAAGCCCTCGCTAAATAGGCAAGTAGTAATTGGTGTCACAAAGTTGGTGAAAGTGATGCATCTGCTGTGTTCAGAAATGGGAATATATATTGATTTTAAACCTCAATACTGATTTTAAACCTCAACATTTTCCAAATTTCTCTTCTCCCATTTCCAATCAGAATATTAACGACCTGCTAATTACCCCCCAACGAGCTTTAGCGTTGTGGCTGTAACAAAATAGCCAAATTAATGACAAGTGGAAGAATGAAAGAAAACCTACCCCATTTTTTCTTAACACGTAAGGTGGATAAATTTCCATAGCAGGCGGCCTGTTGTCATCAAATATTTATGGCGTGGAGCGGCTAGTGACAGATGTGTCGCTAACTGCCACAGCAGAATGTGCGATGGACAGCGGCGAAATGTGGGATGCTTGTAAGGCCGACAAATGGGATCATTAGTGAGCGGAGGGCGCAGCGGCGGGGACCTTTTAGGGGCTTGAGGGGGGGTTCAATTGGTTTATGGTGTGTAAGTGTGCTTCTATATCAGTAGATGAAGTGAATAAGGGATTTTTGCGTTGTGCATCCATCCACATGGCACTAAAACATCTCAATGTGGCACATCATTTTCCCCAGGCGTCTATGGCTTCGTGTGTGTTTTGATGTGTGCGATGGCGACACCAAAATGGAGTCATGTCACTAAGGATCACAAAAGCACTTTGGAAATAGCACTTCAGCATTCACACATGTTTTTTACACTTGAGAATTTGACCCCAAATGTTTGGAATATCTTCAGAGTTCAATCTGACAATGTCAAATTACATTGAAAGTTGCAGTTCAGAATTGGGACCAAATATTTTGGGAAAAATAAGTTGTAGAAAACTTCCAAGTTCGATCTGCCAGGGTGTTGCGAGATCTACAGTTGAACAAACTAGAATCCGCACTTTGGAATTCTTCACACTTAATAATTTGACCAAGAACCTTATGGAAAAATGTCCTGCTAAAAACAAAACAAAACATGGGGAGTCTAGGCTACTTTTGAATGAATATGACAGCAGCCCAGTTAGGCTGCATGTGTTTTTATTTTACTTGAATAGCCACAAGTCTAATACTAGACTGCAAAAAACACATTCAGGGGTTGCGTGATACTTACACAAAACGTCATTGTCACAACAAAGCACACATAAAAAGTAGAATTATTTTTTAAATAAACGTACCACAAATACAAAATGTACCAACACAATGTACCAATTTTCCAGACATCTGATTGTCTACTAGCTCATAACATAGTGACTAGCCAGTGGACGATGCTGTTTGCACACATACATCAGTGCTCTTCTAATAATAACAACAACAACAGAAGGACAAATAGATGCAAACGCAAGATATTCCCATGGGTAAAGCTGGGTTAACATAGTGCTTTGTAGTAAGTTATGTTGTGCTACTATACACTTAAGCGATAACATATTGAAATTGTGCAGAGGAAACAAACAAAAAATACCGTACCGCAATTGCAGACCTTGTGCTTCGATGCCATCAAGGAAGTGAAGACGATATCATGTACCGCAAAATCCCGTACAAATCGTCTGCGTCGATAACCGTTAAGAATTAACGTCTGAAAGATGAAGTCATTAAAGTTAAGGTCACATGTACCAAATGTTCTCCCGTCTAGAAAAGCGCAAGAAACCATCGAAAAAAAAATCCAAAGGGAATTTTCTTCTGGCAGGCAGGCACACGTTCACATTGGCACGTTGTTGTAAATAAGCAAATCCATAGGAAAAGGCCCATGTGGGCCCATCGGGAAAAACTAGGGAAAGGCAACTATTACGCTACTGAAGTGTTGTCCCCATTGTCTGTGGGACCTAAACTACAGCGCTAGCAAGTGGCCACCTAGCATCATGACCCAGGCGGGGACGTCTAGGAAATCTCTAGAAAGGCGAGACAGTTACTTTTATGGAGTGGTGGCACAATTGAGTGAGCTCTCAAAGGGGTTGGCAGGTAGGGAGTGTTCTCAAAGTGATGCCACCCCTGAATTGCAACTCAGATTTAATTGTTGGTATGAAGGTCCTTGTAGATTACTGTGGAGAGTGAGTTCTGGAAGGACGCCCCAGTATTGTGACAAAACAAATGTTTTGGGGTAAATCATTGAAGAATTGGGATGGAACACAAATTCAGGGATAAGTCCGCAGAGGTTGGTCTGCAGGGTGAGTCCTTGAAGAATGCCACCCTCGATCTCAAGGTAGATTTTAGGGTGGGCCTTCAAAGGTTGGCTCAGTTCTTAAAGAGTGCCACTCTTGAATTGCAACTCCAATTTTCATTTAGGTCCACATTAGTGGGAAGGGTGGGTCCTTGAAGGGTGCTACCCCAGAAGCGTCAAGGAACTCAAATTTAGGGGTGGATTCGTGAAGGTGGGCTAGCTGGGTGGGTCCTTGGATGTTGACACACATGGTGGACCCTTGAAGGCTACCACCCCTGAATTGGGATAAAGGTGTCTCCTCGAAGATAGGCACCTACAGTGGGGTCTTAAGGGGTGCTTCCCCTGAAACGAGACAACTCAAATTTAAGGATGGATCTCCAAAGGCTGCCTTCAAGGATGGGTCTTTGGCGCGGGGCTCTGCAAAGTGTGCTGCTCAAAATTCCAACTCAAACTTTAGGGGTGCGATGTCAAAGGTTGACAGCTGAGGTGTGTTCTTGACGGGCACTGCCCCTTTTGTGGATTTAAAGGTTGGCGCAGAGGGCGGGACCCCAAATGTAGGAGGTGCGAAGGGTGCCGCCCATAATTTGGGACACTACTCAAGACTTTGAATCTTGGATGCATGAATGCAGATGCTCTTGATATGAAAGTAACAAATGCCTGGGCACAGGTTTGTGTTCTTATCCGAACGGCGTGCCAACCTTTGCTCAAGTCCTCTGGAAATCCACACTGGCCTTGGCAACTTTTGAAATCCTTCGAGATTATTCACGCGTCACCTTTGAAATGCAGCATGTGTGGATTGATATGTCATTGTGAGGTATTTGCTACGACCGGGCGGCTATTAGTACCAACGACAGGTGTACCAAAACATGCCGACGAACCGACAAGATGATAATGATGATGACCAGTCGCTCAAAGACGAGACATTTCCCGACCCAGACCCAACTCCCCGACGCTCTCGTAGTCTGGTTCCGAGTCGTCACCCCCGCGGCAATCCCTGCGCGCCTCGTCTGAGCCGCTGCCATTCTTTGGGATGCAGATGCTCTCGTAGCCTGGGTCGGCGCCATCCTGGGTGGTGTCCCCCGTCGGCTGGGCGTAGACATCCTTCACGCTGGCGTAAAGATCCCCGGAGGATCCGGCCGAGATCAGACCTTTGAGCTCGGCGATGCTGCTGTAGTCGTGCTCCTTGTCCTCACGGCTCACGCTGCTGTCCTCCACCTTTGTTCTGTCCACACTGGAGTATTTGCAAGACTGAAACACAAACACAACATTTGATGGATTAAGCCGGCCAGGTAAGGAAACAGATTTTGGTAACTCAGCTGGTTAGCTTGTAAAGTGCCGACTCATCCAGTTATAAACCCTAAACAAACCAAGCCAGTCAGCGGGAGAGAAACCACATTTTAGCGATTAATACCCCTTTTCCACCTCCCCCAAAATGGTGCTCGTTCGGCGCCAGGGATAATGCTGTGCTTAGTTGATGCTTAACAGTGGTTAACATTGGTTTTCCAATGGCGAAAGGCCAAGTAGGAGCTACATCAGTGGTGGGCAAACTACGGCGCACGGGCCGAATTCGGCCCGTTGGTCTTTTTAATACGGCCCGCCGAAGGTTGGTCCACAATTAAGGTTCGATGTGAATGATTGCATTCATTTCAATTGGACTTGTAATGACCGTCATTTCACCGCCAGGTGGCGCATTGACTTGAAGTTGCAGAACACGGGGAGGGGGGGGGGGGCTTTTCGACCACCTAGGACCTCTGTATCGCTCTACTTCTACTGGTCTGATCACAACCCATCTGCAGAAATGCACAGGCTAAAATAGGTCATCAACAACACTGTTGTCATTTTAAAAAAGTATATTAATACAGTACTTTCATGCTTTTGTTCTGTTGATGTTTGATATGGACTGTCAACAAATGCAGTTTATTTTTTTTAATGTACCATAGCTCGTGCTGACCTGGCCCTTCTGTCAAATTTTAAAAGTCAATGCGGCCCCCGAGCCAAAAAGTTTGCCCACCCCTGAGCTACATCATCGTAAAGCGTTTACCCAAGAGCGCCTGCGCTAATAATAATAAGAACAACAATGCGCTTTAATCATCTGCTAGCCGATTTAGCATAGCATCAATGATACTTGTATGTAGCATATAACAGTCAGGGTTGCAGTCAGCAAATGCTAATATCTTAATCAGTGTAGATGATCACGAGGCTGGCTGCGAGTCATTGATTGCCTGCTGTCTGAGCACGTTGGCGATCGCTCTTCTGGTGGGACACAATTGTGCCGGAGTTCACCACTCATCAGTTTGTGCAAAACCTCCGTGTGTCCTGGGAGGCATTCCTCTACAGCTGCGATCGTCATGATAACTCCGCCCACCGCCCCTTGACGCAGTTGGTGCCAGAGTCTGGCCCAACAAATAATATGGACCCATTTTAAGCATCAGTTTCAAGCATCAGAGCTAAAGACAATTTCAACGGTGGAAAAAGAAAGAACTGGTGCTAAACTGGACACTGCCCCGGAACTAGGACAAGCACAAGCGCAGTAGAAAAGGGTCATGAGTCTGTTGGTGGACCAGGAACCAAACGTTTGAGAACTTTACTGGTTAGTGGTAAAGAAAGCTTATTTGTAAACTTTATTACACTCCACCAAGACATAAATCTCAGTACTCTGTTCCATAAAAGTTTAACCCGGTTAAAATATGTAAACGCTTAAACTAAAGATGTGTGCGTACGGTGGACTCCCTGGTGGGTCCCCCCCACCTTGGAGCATACCGTCTGATCCTCTGTCATCTTTTCATTGTTCGGTGCTCTCCTTGAGCAAAGTGCTTCCGTCTGGGGGAAAAGTGTGAACAGCTTGCGTTTGGGGAATCGGGGATCGTTTTATTTTTTTTCCTGACAGCGCCTTCTTGTGGCTCTCGGGAGACCGCAAAGAGCGACGCTATGTGAAAGGAGTACAAAGCGCACGTTTAGAACAATCCTCGGGCTACAAAAGTCTCTCAGGAACCTGCGCCGTCGCGCGGAAATGGCTAATTTACCAACTCGTTCCCACACTTTATTCTATCAAAGTATGGATAAGTGCTCGGCGCGGCTGGCGGAGGAGGATGTGATGATGATGATGGATGACGGCGCGCTTCATCGTCATTTTAGGAAAGACGACGTGAGACCCGGTGGTCATTCATCACCGCGTCTTTGGCGGGGTATTAATCAATACACTTATGGACGCATGATTACTTTTATGGATCTGCTTTTCCATTTGGCTTGAATTGGCCTGCCAATTAGGCAGAGTGCCCTCACTGCCATGCCATGCACTGTATACGGATTATGTTTGTAGGATTATGGATGTTGCTTATACATATTAAGTGACACAGAGACGTGTGAATGACACTAATCTGATTAAATTTAGCTCTCTGGACAAGTCCTTCCTGATGCCGTCCACGCTGACACTTATTATCTTCACTTCCTGTTTAGCTCATTCGGTCTATCATAACAATACCAGTCTAAGCAAAATAAACATTGTTGAATAGCGAAGGCAGGGACCATGACTCTGGCGGTCCCGGGAGCCCATCAGGTGGGTCAAACTCATTTGCTAAAAGGCCTGCGGGCACTGCGACGTTTGCTTATGTTCGAGAGCGATTGGGGGGACCGTGCGTGCATTTACTGTACCGCCGCCGGAGGGAATTTACATACAGCGCGGGCATGTCGGCGCGGAAGCCGAGTACGCGCCATCATCCATCATGGCCCTGGAACAACTGTCACTGGGACAAATACTGTAGCAGCTGGCTCTCTCGATCCATACACACACCAACACTCACACACTTATACACACACACACCAGATCTGACAAGACAAATCACCTCCTGGTCGTACGCGAGTGTAAACTGCAGGGAGTCGGAACCACACAGGGTTAATCTTACATCAGGCCCCGGAGGGAGGAGGTGGGGGGGTCGCCATGCAGCACAATAACATGAAAACATGCACATATATATACTGTATACGTGTGTGTGTGTGTGCGGGGTAGGGTGGAAGAGCCAGAATTCCTGCTGAGTGAACCAGTGGACTAGCCGGAGGTCGGCCATATTCGGTACATCTGAGCAAAGCTGTTGTTTAAATGACAACATGCTTGTTGTTGTGGTTTGTGTCGTTCAGCCTGGAAATAACTCACTCTGGGAAGATCGTTAATTGGGCGAGGAAGCATCTTTGATAAATTAACTATCTGGCAAGGACACGTATTTGATAACTAACAAAGTAGGCAAAGAAGCACAGTTGGCAACTTATGTGGACAAGGAACCAGATTTGCTGACATAAACTGAACCAGAAAGCATATTTGGGTATTTTACCCTTTTCTGGGAAAGGAAGCATATTTGGTAATCGTACTTCTTGGGAAATATGGCATATTTGGTCAAATAGCCCTTATTAGGTGAGGAACCCTGTTTGGTTACTTCAGGGTTCCCACTCTTCCACTTTCTTTTTATTTTTGGACCTTTTAAGGACGTTTGAGTTCTTAAAAGGTCCATATATAATTTAGCCATTTTTAAGGACCTTTTCTCCATTCAGCAGGGGATTCACGGTGGATTCAATGCCCGCTCAGCAACATGCGGGCTGAACAAAAAGCCACATGTCACTGAGCAGGTGTTCAAATCATTGCTGCCAAAGGAAGGGCACATCTTTATTTTTAGGGGCAATCAGCTAACCCTTTAATTGACATACTGTATGTCAATTTTTCATTTTCCTACCTGTAAATGAAAAAAAACCCCCGAATTCATTCTCAAATAAAGTATACTAAGATACATTTGAAATTAGAAAATATAAAACTTCAATTTATTTTTGAGTAAAAATACATTTTTAAGGATTTTTATTGATTTTAGAAGCTTTCCCTGAAAATTAAGGACAATTAAGAACATAATTTTACAACTTCTTTTTTATGGATTTTTATGCACTTTAAGGACCTGTGGGAACCCTGTGTAACTTGGCCCTTGATTGCACAAGAAATCATGATTGTTAGTTTCAAAAAGAAGGAACCATATTGGGTAAGATAATAAAAAAGGCTAGGAACCACATTTGGTAACTTTACTAGTAGTCAGACAAGAAACCATTTTGGTTATTTTGAGGGCCAATTACCTAACTAGTAACTAAATTGGGTAAGGAACCTTATTTGGACAAGTAGCCCTGTAAGTACGTGGAGGAGGGCAAAGTGAACAGGAAGCATCTGCCAAAAGCTTTATTTGCATTTCAAACGGTGACTTTTAGGAGTTTTACAGCCCCATGGGCACAGTGCGCCCGTAAAACATGGCAGCGACACGTTGTCGCCTCATAAAGCACTAACGGCCGACCTACCTTCCCGTTGTGCAGCTCGGGGCCGGCGTGTCCGTTTAAGAGCGTGGGCTGGTTGTCATTTTCATCCAAAACTTTCTCCGGTAGCGGCGGGGGCATATCCTCAGGTTCGACCTTGAGCGCGGGAGGCGGAGCGCTTTCGGACCGCCGCTTGGCCTCCAAGTCGATGCTGTAGCGGCTCTTTTTGTTGCGGTCTACTGAGGCGTACTCGGGCGTGCCGGGGCTGCCGGCAGGGACGCCGGCGTGGCTGTTGACAAGGGGCGGAGGAGGGGGGGTGTCGCCGGGAGATGGGCCGGCGGTTCCGTTGGGGAGGCCCAGTTTCTTCGGGGGATCTTTGAGCTCCTTCACCGTCTCGTAGAGGGAGTCCTCCACACTGACGTCGCGGGATGCCGTCGACATGTCTTTGACCACCTGCATCCCCGCCCAAAAAAAGGCCAAACCATTACATGGAAAATGTTTCTGCCCATTATTTTGCCATGTATGTCATAAAGAGCCATTTTGCCCATTTTTTTTCAAAATCCAAAAACATTTTCATTAAAAAAGGATGTTGGGGGAAAAAATGTACATTTAAATAAAAGTAAAAAAATGCAAAAAATAGAAAAAAATAGAAAACATACTGAATATGTATATTTTCTGAAATATACATACACATAAAAATTGTATATATATATTATATATATATATTCAAATTTACATTTTTTTGTTTAATCGAGGTACACAATACATAATACAATTCAAAAAATTCAATAAATGAATAATAGGAAGAGTACCGTTAATTCATTTTCATTCATTGTTTTTTCAAGGTTTTTGAAATCAAAAGATATTTGTAATTATGCAAAACACTTTGAATGCATTTTGTGCGCTCCCTTCAGTGGCACTTAAACCTAGCAATGGCAAAGTGGATGACTGGTTAGCACGTCGGGCTCACAGTGTAGAGGTGCAGGGTTCGATTCCGGCTCCGCCCTTCCTGTGTGGAGTCTGCATGTTCTCCCCGTGCCTGCGTTTCCTCCCATATTCCAAAAACATGCGTGGAAGCTTCATGGAACACTCAAAATTGCCCTTAGGTGTGAGTGTGAACACGAAAGGTTGTTCATTTATGTGTGCCCTGCGATTGACTGGCAACCAGTTCAGGGTGTACCTCGCCAATTGCCAAAAGACAGCTGGCATAGGCTCCAGCAAGCCCGCGACCCTCGTGAGGATCAGCGGATTAGAAAATGGATGGATGAATTTAATTGTATTTTTATCTGATAGGCGATAATAGCTACATATAGGCAATGTTGATATATTGCTAACCTCATAGGTGCTGTCCCCGGATGTGGGCTGGGCGCCGTCCGGGACTACAGAGCTGCTGGGCGGGATGCTGGGCAACTCACGTCCCTGCGGACACTTTGAGGACCTGTGCTCCAATTGACTGAAGGGTACATCCTCCGATGGCTGAGGACTGCTGGCTTGCGTGTCTGTGAAGACTTCACGAGCACGCAACACAATTAAGTTTCGAGCTCCGCCATTGGTCGAAAGTGAGCCGCCGTGACGTACTTGTACCGCTGGTGAAAGGTCCGTTGTGAGAGCCGCTCACGCAAACGTCCGTCGCCGGACTGTCGGCCGACTGGCTGATGGTTTCTTTGTCCGACACCTGGAAAGGACAGAAACATTGTGAGCCTCATCGCATCGTAAATGTTTCATACGAGATTGGTTGAAAGTAGCATATGTAAAAAAGATTGGAGTACATGTTTGAAACTTCAGTGGGAGGGGCTTGATTTTAGCATTTTTAATAATAAAAATGTTAACTTAAAATAAAACATATAGCATAGCCACACGTTTCACTTATTTCATGTCTCCATCTTCTCATAATAAGCAAAGCCACGGCTTGCCGTCCTAACAACTTTCTGTCCAGGAGGATTTGTGTTAATTCGCCCACACTGATGGCAAAAAAACACACAAAAAACAAAACTAACAAAAATAAATCAAATTAAAAACGTTTTGGTGGTTTTTAACACTGTGACTTTTTGAACAGTCCTTGAAAATGGTCACATGCCTTTGCCTGGTTGTCATAATTCGACACAAAACCGTGTCTTTGCATTAATCCGCACACAGTTGCTGCAATATCCTTTGGACCTGTTGGGTTCTGTTTAAAAGGTAAAAAAACAGATTAGGATAAATGTCAGGTCTTCAGTTACAGCTGCAACGCGTCACTTTGGCAGAGTTACGACAACGACAACCCTGAAACTCAAGAGAAGACATCCTGCAAGACGAAGGCTTTTTTTTCCTTCTGTAGAGGCTTAGCTAAGCAAACAGGTGAGAAGCGTCAGCCTCTGCAGAGTTAAAAAGAAATCAAACAACACGTCCCCCTCTTCCTCCGCTTCATCATTAGCGAGAAACGCACACGTCAGGAGTTCACATGAGGACGAGGAAGATTCTTTTTTTTTTCTCCCCCCTTCTGCAGAGTTAAGAGCTCGAGACAGACAGGCTGGGACAAAAGCGGCACCCAGTGGACGCACGCAGTAAATGAAGCTCCACTCTAAATGACGTCATCTTTTAGCTCCATCAAGCCACTCTTTGCTGACGTCCATCCATCCATCCATTTTCTACCGCTTATCTGGGGTTGGGTTGGGGCGGGTCAGCATGGCAGCCCAGACTTCCCTCCCCCAGCCACTTCTTCTAACTCTTCCCGGGGGATCCCGAGGCGTTCCCAAGCCAGCTAGGAGACATCGTCTCTCCAGCGTGTCCTAGGCCGTCCCCGGGGCCTCCTGCCGGTGCGACGTGCCCGGAACACCTCACCAGGGAGGTGTCCAAGAGGCATCCTAATCAGATGCCCGAGCCACTTCATCTGGTTCCTCTCGACGTGGAGGAGAAGCGGCTAAATACAACAGTTGCACTAATAAATATACAGAACCTGGCAGAAGTCATATGTATAAATATTAGCTTTTTTTGGGGGGTGGGGGGATTAAATGAGTTGTGACTGAACCAACTCATTATTTGTCTTTATTGCTAGATTTTATTTAATGACTGTGCCGTTCTAAAATGCTTTATGGTGTCACTTAAATCTCGTAAAAAATGATTTTTGCCTGATCAATCGTTTTCTTTGAGTTTTTATTTCATATTATTTCAAGCCGATTTAATTTGAGCAATTTTGTATATTTGAAAAATGTTTCCTTTAAGATAACTGAACTTAACAAATATCCCTGCATATTTTTCATTTGCTTGTAGGAATGTAATTTTAAAAAGTAAAAATAACTCAAGTGAATGACCTTTTTTTAAAATCAACAGGACAAACGTGTCACATCAGCTGACGAATGTAAAAAGACAACTGAATTGGATGTAACTCATTCAATTCGTTGACATCTTTTTGTTCCTATATTGAAGAAGTGTGTGTGCGTGTGTGTGTGTGTATTGTACTCACTCCATCCATGAGGTCCACTCTGTCTCCTGCCGGATGCCCAATGGCTGGTTTCTTCTGCCTGTAAAAGAAGACAAAACGGAGCATTTTTAATCAGAATTTCTATTGAGGTTCTTCTGAACAGATTGTGCAAGGTGAAGACTCCATTTCCCATCAGGCATTGCACTCACCCACGGCAACTGGTGCACAGCAGCAGTAAGACGGACACCAGAAGTAGGGCGGCCAGGGTGCTGAGGGCGGCCACCAGGGCGAGCTGGGCGCCGTTGCTACCGCCGCTGACCACCCAGGCTGCCGCCCGGCCCCCCGCCCCCGTGCCCACAATAGCCACCTCAGGCCCCCACCACACGCTGCTCAGCAAGGGGGCCATGACGCATCACACCAGGACAGGAGAGCACATCGGACAGGCGCCAGCTGGAAACCAAAATAACACACTGAGCGTTTTTTCCCCACTATTAGGATGCATTTGAATTAAGATTTGAAATCCATAAATAGTCCATTTTTTGTTGTTGTGCCACGGAGAAAAAAAAGTGGCATTTTCATTGGATAGTGTGATGTTCACATTAATTTTGTCAAAAAATATCATTTATTATTTACTTCATGTTTTTATTTTTGAAAAACATGCAAACATAATAAATGTACATATAGTCACAGTTATACATTTACATTTTGAAGGAATTTTTCAAGTTTGCATGTAAAAATGTTTTTTACTGAAAAAAAAATCTATTTTCTATTTTCAACTGCACAAAAAGTTAATTATTTGAAATAAGGACAATAATAATTTATTATTGTGTCATTTTTATTCAGATAATCAAAAAGCAACATTTATTTGAAATTGTACAAATTATTAAGAATGACTTTAAAATGTTTTTTTCCCCTCAGCATGTTTCTCCCAGATAATCACACAGCAAATGTAATTGAACTTTTCAATAAATATGACATTAATGTAAAGACAACAAAGCCCCCCCCCCCCACAAAAAAGAATCTGTTTTTACATGTAAAAAAACCCAGACATTTTTATTCTCCCTCCTGCATGGAGACATAAGTTTTGTTCAAAAAATATGCATCTGTTCATCATCATACAATGTGCAATCACGCGCCTTCATCTTGTTTTATGTTGAGAGGGAAGAAATTTCATCTGTGCTGTATGTTACACATACAGTACATTTGACAAAGTTTATCCAATCATGTGAAACAAAGTCTGGATTGGGCAGCAGGTGGCAGCAGAGAGCAGCGATGCAGTGGAACAAACTGCAAGAGTGCCGCAGCGTCTGCACACAAGTCACCATCAGCAACCTGCTCACATCTCCATCCGCCGTCCATTTGACTCCCAAAACACTCCGGCCCCGCATGCCAGGGCAAATGCAAACTTGAAACTCGGCTAGCATGAGACTTTTGTCCATGGAGTTGATTGCGTTTAGTGGGCATGAGCAATGGCACTTCCTGTCCTTGCCGTGGGCTGCGTTCGCAATGTCAACAGGTTTTAGCGGCAGCTGGCTAGAGCGAACCGCATCGTCCAAATGGACCCATCGCATCTGTGGTAGGAAGCTTAATTTCAAGGTTGAAAAAAAGTTCAACTTTGTGGCAACATTTTCGGTGAAGAATTAACTGATGCCAACATGTGACCTCCTTGCTTCTTCGAGAAAGGAATGAAGAATAAGCCACTGAGCATTGATTTGCGGTTTGCGGTTGAGAATAATGACAGTCAGCTCCGGCGCTGCGTTGCCACAGCAACACCCTGGCATGAAGCTGTGGGTGGCGTGTGTGTTCGGCCAATAGAGCGTTGATTTACTCAAACTGCAGCATTGTGCTCCACAGTCTCCACTTTGTTGCACTTCGCCCTCATTCTAAAAATGGCCTCCTTCATACAGGAGAAATTCGTTCGGCCTCGCTGTTGTTTGTTAGCAAGTCTTGCTTGTGAGGGCGGTCAGCTCAATGTGGTGTGGTTTTTGCAATTTGGAAACTAAAGACACACACGAGTGCCCTCAGTCTCCTCTCGAATAAAAATGATGCAAAATAAATAAATCACAATTCAGAACTAAATCCAGATTTCCCTCGTTTTCATAATGACTGCCTGCCAGTGAGATTTTCGCAGTTGTACTACTGTAAAGCAGCAAAAACAAAACCGCCCCCAAACTCCCCTTGGATAAAAAAAAATGTTTTCTCACCATTGCGAAGGTCTAACTACAGCGACCCATCCCCTTCTCGTACCAATTGATGCATTCGATGCGGCAAAGCTTTCAGTGTCCTGCTGAACTATTTCGAATAGGGGACAAACAAGTTTGCCCTTAGTCTCCCCTTGGATGAAAATGCATTTCATTTGATGCATTGAAAGCAGCGCGCTTCTGGCAGTAACCTGCCTCAGTCAGATTCACACATGCTGGCAGCCATCTTGTGCCCTGACCCCATGAAGGCCATTTGGTGGGTGGGGGTGGGACGGAATAGGACAACGCCGGCAAACGCAAACATCGCACATGTCGAACTGGCGGCGGGGAACATCTGTTGCCATGGCAACACCGCCCCGGCAGCAGCTCTGATGATTTCGGCGTGACAAATGGAGCCGTCTTATTGGAAACCAGGAAACAGGATAACTATCATTTAGCCATGCTCGTGTTACACTTATGGATAAAAGTAACGAACGTGCCCATTAATAAATCAATTCTGCAAGTGGGCGCCTGGACCAGACCCCTTGGGTGATTAATTATTCATCCATGCGATACATTTTGGGAAAACGGTCAGTTTTCTGTCCCTTTATGGACTGTAAAGCACCGCTTAGATGACTTTGGACTTTTACTATTCGTTCATGCTCCCAAAATGGTGGACAGAGGAAACATTTGGATTCCCCTAAATGGCGGCCAAAAGAGAGGACAAATTCATTATTTTCACATTCAAAAAGAGGTCAATGGTCAAATGATGGACACACCCCAAGCATGCTGTTCCCCAAGTGACCCTCATGAGGACGTCAAGCAAAAACGCGTCCACATTTAGCTCCTTTGCGGCAGGGTGTGTCTCACAAAGGAAATACAAATGCAAAGTACAGTGTGCCATGTTCCTCTTTTTTCTTTTCTAGTTTGAACTTGACGATCCAAATTTGGCCACCGTTCGCTCTCACGTGCAGCACTTTTACTTCCGTACGTCATAAAGCAAAATGAGGACGTGTCAAACTCATCTACACCATCAAACAACGGAGAAGCAAAAAAAAAAAAAAAGATGTTGAGTCATCCTTTTGAAATCAAGTATTCTCTATATTTAAAATTCGATTGTTTTTAATCAGAAAGCAAAGCGCATACAGCAGGGGACGCCGCAGCAAGATCAACTTGTGCCTCATTTAAGCGGCTTGAAAAAGTCTGTCGTAATCCCCACACGAGTGATTTCCTTGAAAGTGAAGGAGGATAAATCCCGCGATTTGTGCCAGGGATTGCTGCTGCGCGCCGACGCGGAACAAGTGTCGGGCCTGATCAAGAAAACGACATCCAGGGGAATATCGGTGCCGAACGCCCTCAAAAAGGCCCCCGCGAGAAAGGACAGGAATGAAGCCGCATAATGTGTGTGTGTGTGTGGGTGGGGGGGGGGGGGGCGACACACAATTTCATGAAATATTAACAGTAAAGGTGCTCATTCATCCAGAAAGTATGTTCTCCGCAGACCGCAGGGACAAATTAATGTCAGCGTGTCAAACAAGGTTCACGGAGAAAGGCTAAATGGAAACCAGAAGAAAATAAATTCGGTAGCAACATTCAATCGAGGAAAATTACAACGGTGTGGAGCTGGTCGAATATTACACGTAAATATCAAGTTTTTTTTTTAAAAAAAAGTGAAAATTTCTCTGAACAGGTGGCTCTATTAAATGTAACAATGAGAGAGAATTAGGCGGCATAGCGAAGAAAAGAAGGAAGAAAGCAAAGCATGCAAATCTCCATGACGACAACATCATGATCATCAGACTGGTGCTGTGTCTGCGCATCGGCACACACACACAGCGAGGTTGCTTGGGGGTGGGGGTGGGGGGGGATGGGAAAGGAGGTCTGGCATCCTCATCCTCATGTGCCGCTTGGCATCCTAATCTGTGGCCGTATTGTGTCGCGTCCCCGTGAATGGGCGTTTGTCCCTCCCCTGCCGGTGAAGGAACGCTGCCTTTCGCGGCCCCCGCCAAGTCCCACTGAGCGCGGGAAAAACTAGAACAGATCACAGCCGTTGGGCTGTTATTATGGCGTGTGGTGAGCCTCGAAAAACCATTTTAGGGGAGGCAAATTTTTTTAAAAACATCTTCTGGGGATGCTTGACAAGACCGGAGATGCGGAGTGAATCCATTGCATTAACTTGATCAAGAGTGAATGTTGCTCAGTTGGTTCAATCAAGCGGTTATTTACAAAACGTAATCCTGGGAAAATACGGTTCTCCGGTTGCAGCCATGTCATGGAATTAAGGACGTGAGCGTTAAGCACAGGTTTGTAGCCTGTAATAATGTTGCTGGGATTACGCCGCAATACTGCGCGCCATGGTTTTTATAGGCTTAGCGTTTAGCGGCTAGCGTAGATTTTGGCAGGGGGGGCCGCTAAAATGGCCGATCGTCGCAACAGCAGACACAATAGTTACAAGCCAGGCTTTCAATGGAATGGTTAGCCCTAACTGTGTCGAAAATGTTTTGCGTATATAATTTTTACATTTTTATTAAGGCTTTGGATGCACATACACGGATCGATTCGTTGATCGTTAAGATGAGTCTCCTTTAATGTGAACTCGCTTTTAATAGCTGTCGATCAATGGGAGGCTAGCCACATGCTAACAAGTGGAATGAAGCCCGAACACAGGAAGTGAGCCATGTGTTCCCGCTTTAGCGACTCGCCTTCAAAGTCACGTCGCCTCGCTTTGAAATGTCGCACTCTGACCTATTTGTGGACCCCCAATCCGCCAGCACACCCCTCCGCTTGGACCTGCTAATCCCCCGGCGACCCAGAAAGTTCCTTCTAGAGCAGGTGGCAATGTGGGCTGGAGGATGAGCCGCACAACAATGGCGGCAGCGGGGGTTTAGCATCCCTCGCTGCATTATTCAGAGCCTCCCGAGAATAGGAACAAGTGGCGAAGAACCAGTTTTAGTCAAAACTAGTTAAAAAGTGAAAAGTTTTGGCTAGCTGTTGGTTTGACATCTTGGATCTCTTTCGGTTTTGAACCCAACATGGTTAGAATAAAGGGCCCTATGCGCATTGCCCCTATGGTGGCATTTTCACCCTAAAATTTGAGACGGCGCAAGCACATTTTTTAGCTAGAACACAGGTGTCAAACTTAAGGCCCGGGGGCCAGATCTGGCCTGGAACAGAATTTTATGTGTCCCACGAAAGCAAATTGAATATGTCAACTTCCATGATGCGTGCTAAAATCTTGACCAAAATTTAAAATTCTCATATGTAATAAATGAGACATATTGTAAGAACTCCCTCATTAGAGTACCTTCAACAATAGTTGAATAAACCCTTATTATTGACATCTATTACAGTCAGACCTCTGTTTTCGAACGTCTCTGTTCTCGACCAAATCGGTTTTCGACCATAAAATTCGAGTTTTTTATGCCTCGGATTACGACCGAAAATCGGTTCTCGACCAAAATGAGCGCACTTGAATGCGCCACTTGACTCCTCTCGCCTCCCTTACACGAGGAAGTGACGCTTCCTCGTGTAGCGTTCCATTGTGAGCAGATGTGTTCAATAGAGATTTAAATTTTTTTTAAAAGAGAGTGGTTTCGGTTTTCGAACAGCCTTCTGGAACGGATTCTGGTCGAAAACCGAGGTATGACTGAATTTGGTTTCGGTCACAACGGCCCCCCAAGGGAAATGGGAATTAAAATGTGTAAAAATTAGTTTGACACACCTGATCTAGAATGTCATGTTTTTATGGGAGCCCCCGCCCCTCCCCCCCCAAAAAAGCCAAAGATTTCAGAAATCTTTTTCAGGAAAACGTAACCATGCTATTTTCAGCTGTTATTTGATCACATTTTGCATGCTACCACTGGAAGAAAACGGGCCTTAACCCTTTCTGGGACAGCGGTCACTACAGTGGACAGCTTATCATGTTATCAGGTTACCGGTACATGTTTCGATATTGGTACATGAAAGGGTTAAACCGGACGCTGTCATTGTCCTGTCGGCAACGAGGGTTTCGGATTGGATGCGTCGCACAGCAGCGGCGGACACAAATGTGACGTGAACTCGGCGCAACAAGCGCTGCCCTTGTTTGGGCCGGCGCTGCGGCGGAGATGGGCCGGCTGTTTGGGGATTGTCTGCGGCTTACAATCACGGGCGGCATTGCTTCTGTTTGCCGCACAAATGAAGGGGGTGATCAGCTGGAAACAACTGGCAGCGTCTGTTACCGCTGGCTCAGTGTCTGTGTGTGTGTGTGTGTGTGTATAAGATATGATGTATGAAGCATGCAAATGGGAGTGAAGCCATGTTGGAATTCCCCCCTATCTCTCTTCCTGCGTTTCACATAGAAAAGCAGCGAAGGAAGCGTATACAGTAGTGGGTATTTATTGTCGGGCCACCCGACAGGCAGTCGTTTTCTCATTTATTCAAACGGAACAATGAAGCAGAACCGCCAGTGACGATGAAACGTAATGAGCGAGGGAAGAAAGAGTCACGGGTCAAAGCAAAGGGGAAGACTTGCTAAATGAAACCTCCGAGTTGGTCATCAACACATGCGGATGATTGTTTCACGCGCGCTTCCCCCGACCGTTATTAATCTGGAGTAACCGCTGTGCCTAAAAGGGTGAAATAAGGCCCAAGCATGATTCTTCAGAAAAATGCTGCCCTCAAAGCTTGTTTCACTTGGCAACGTGATATTTGATACCATGAGCAGACCCACAAAAAAAAAAAAAGGATCATGGAGCAAGGCCTTCAAAGATACAGGAAGCGTGCCATTTTGCCTCAACGCAAGCATGTAAATTGTAATTTCCAGGCATCCCAGACTAGACTAGACGAACGTGTCCCCGGGATGTTGTCCGATTGCTGACCGATGAATACTCATAAAGTTCATTTTGTGTCATTGAGCGTGGGCAGTCTGTCGCGGGGAAGTTTGATGACATGGGAGATCAAATGTTTTGGTTGGAAGAGACAATTTCGGGGTCATGTTGGCCCTTTTCCAAAACAGACTGACGATTGGTAACAAAGTCGATGACATGCCCCAAAATGTAAAACTCTACAACTGAACTCCCTGAGGTCAGTTTCAATCCAGATCATATTTGAATGATTTTTTTTTGTGTTTGTTTAGTTTCTTTTGTTCTACCCAATCTTTGCAATTGCAAATTTCCCCAATGTGGGACAAATAAAGGTTATCTTATCTTAAAAAGGCTTCACAAGAGACAGAGAGGCTTTGCTTCCCTTGAAAACCTCCCATGAGGCTTCTTGTGTCATTCCGAGCAGGTGTTGGACTGAAGTGTTTGTTACAAGAGAATGTCTCTCTTTATGGATACAAATTACACTTTTAAAAAGAACACAAAGAAATGTTTGTGTCGCTAGTGACACACAGTTGCATTGACACATTTTGGATTTTTGCTCTGGAGATGGTCTCTCTCTCACTCTCTCTTCTCTCGAGGGGGAAATGCCCACTCAGCAGGATGTCTCCCAAAACGCACCGATCGCTTTATTTCCTGTCTGCTGAGATTCCTTCAAGCAACAAGGCGCTCAGATTTTTTTTGTTGTTGTTGATTCAGAACAGTCAACTCGAAACGTCTGCCGTTGTCCTCGAAAGCACGCCGCTATTCGGCAAACGCGTTTGTGAACAAACGCCGATGCGAGATTGAACCGATTGGCCACTAACGCTACGGGTCGGGATAAGAAGTGCAGCTCATTTGCATGGCCGACGTTTATTGTGTCATGTCTCATTTGGAGGACCCCGCCCCATCTTCGCTCTCTGCCCACCGTGCATACCACCGCCCGCATTTGCCGTTTCAGAAAATTCCATTTTTGGACAATCTACTTTTTAACTTCTTCCACAAGTGGTATATTCATAACTTCTGTTTGACATGAAGCATTGTAATGCCAGCCATTATTGTCGAGCCATTATATTGTCCATCTTACTTCCTTTCATCGCCATCAAACTGGAAAGGGAGCCTTTGAGGTATTGTACCCTTCCTGCCTTTTTTCTACCTCAGCATCTCTTTGATCAGAAATATTACTTAGATGGGGGGGGCTTGTTTTTTTGTTTTTGTTTTGTTTTTTAACTCCGTGAGTGCACATGTTGACAGAAACTATTATACGGCTGAGACAGGGGAGGGTGAAATTAAATCAAATCAAATGAGGCCATGTTGCGGTCTGGATGAGACGGGTGGGCCTGATTGCAAAATGTGCAGACGGTGGCGATGTTCAAAGGAAGGAAGATAAACGGAGAGTCCGGCGGAGTGTATGAGGACGCAAGAGTACATCGAAAGAGAGTCCAACAAAGAGTCGCTTGTTGAGGAAGGCGAGAGGCCTTTCACTTCCTGGATGCTTGATCCCTGATGTTATTCTTAGATTCTCGGGAGCGTGGAAGCTTTGACAGACTGCAAGTTTGTACAGCCTCTAAGTCCTTGATTTGACTTTGTTTCGGGAAAGAGAATGTTTGAAAAAAATGTCTCGCGAATGAGAGCAAGTGGACACTTTGACATGGTCGCTAACCTACATTTGGGAACGATCTGTTAATTGGTGATTTTTGAAAAAATTTTACAATACAGGGTACAACTGTGAGTGTGCTGGGAGTCGAAAATTGTGCTGTCATCAGGTAACAATCTCATGACCTGCCTTAAAAGAACACTGGTTTGGCAGCGCGTGTGGAAATACTCGGCATACCGTCAACGGCCGACATTCCCCAGATGTCTGGGCTTCATCCATGTTTCATCGCGCCGCGCTACAACAGCGAGGCACTCAAAGCCTGCTTTTTTCACTTTCTTTGGCAAGAATTATTACGGTCCGGTATTGTTCGGTCGAGGCTGAAAGAGATTGACGGCACTGCTGAGTGCGCGCAAGTGGGTGACGAGGCGGAATGTTCTTTCTGGTGCTGATGCAGCACTTGACATTCGTGCTGCAGACTTGCCGCGGTGCTCCCGAGAGGGGGGAGGAAGGGGTGAGGGGGTTCTGCTGTTTTTAACAGCTTGTGTACTGAGTCTCTGGAGGGACTTCCAACCTATCAAATGAGAAATTTAGCAAGCAAGTTTCGCTATGAGCTTCCTTCCCAAAGTGTGCCTGCATTTGGCTGATTTGTGACATCGCAGCAAGTTTCGGCGCCCTTGACTGTCAAAACTAAGCCGGGAAAGATCCGCTATTTTCAAGCGAGGGTTGGCATACAGCAACCGCACGGATGCGCATGTCAAATGGTAATCATTAACCGGCACGTACTGAAATGTTTGGCGGGATTCATTTCATTTGGCAACCTGTGGATAAAGTGCTGTCTTCACGTGTGAAAACACACTTGGATTTTTTTTGTAATCATTATTGACCAAACGCATGTGTTTTTGTGAGAGGTTTTGACATTTCTGTCTTCTGTGAACCTTTGTATTTTTGTAGTCATCAGACAATTTTGAGTTGAGAACAAATGCAACTTTTTATAAATTACCGTATTGGCCCGAATATAAGACGGTGTTTTTTGCATTGAAATAAGACAGACAAAGTGGGGGTCGTCTTATATTTGGGGTCTAGACATTATACCCATTCACAACGCTAGATGTCGCCAGATATCATTGAAGCGAATGCTGAACTTGACTCCCCAGGCCAAAGTGAACCCCTGTCACGAAGAATAAAAGTAAAAATAGCGGTAGCACGAAGAAGAAAAATAAAAAATAGCGGTAAGAGAGAAAAGAGAAGAAAATAATAGAAGAGATAACAGAAAATGGAGAAACGTAGTGACAATCTGGAGAAAAGTGGGTCGAAGCTGAGTAGAGGTTATGATGTAAGTTACATTTCAAAAACCAGAAGCCATTCATCTATGAATGTTATTGCACTTTAGTTTACCTATTTAAATGTTCAGATATTAAGATTTGAATGAGGCAAAATAACATGCTTTTTCTCTCAAATATATTGTTATAATCATTTGTTTCAGATGTACTGTAATTATTTTCTGGATAAAAATTAATTTGGTGTTCAAAAAGTCTTTTTTCAAACTTGAGTCTTGAAAAAGAGGGGGTCGTCTTATAATCAGGGCCGTCTTATATTCGGGCCAATACGGTATAAAGACATTTTTTTTTGTGTAAAATTGATTCCCGCCTCATCTTCAATGAACCTAGCTTCATTTATTTTTGTGAACGTTTTGGATATTTTTGTCATGAGCTAATCGAATATATGAAGACCAATTTCGACCAAACAACTTTAAGGGAGAAGGTTAGCAGCACATTTTCATTTCTTTGTTGGCCTTTGGGCAATTCATCCTCCGACAAAGCACGAGACAGGAAGCCCCGCTCTGCTCTCTGTGTCGTGGTGACTCGAGCCGCAGTAGAGGGACTCTTGATTTCCCACAAGAGCCTCACAGAAGCAATCTCTGCTAATCGCATCCGGCACGTTTTCTCACTGCAAACACACAGCGCAAGTATGAAGCTCAGACTGGGTGCTCGGAGGTATTGCGCAGGGCAGGAATGCGGCCAGTGTACATCAGGACAAACGGGTCTGCTTTTCAGAGCGCTGCAGTGGTAGCAACCAACTCGTTTGATGTGGCTTTTGAGGTGTTAGCTCACCGCGTGTCAACTTGCAATCAGCGTGGCTAATGTTTAATGCGCGAGGTCAGCTGGCTTCCCCTTTACGGCCGCGAGCGCTTCCTGATGGGACCGAGGTTTGCTGCGGGTGCGCGAGCTCCTGCAAAATGGGATCCGGGAGCGCTTGCCAAGTGCTCCGCGTCACAAACGACCAATCAATTCTCAGAAGGTCAGCAGCTCCGGCGCTGAATATCAATATACTCTTTTTATGATTACAACCGCCCTCCCGCCCTTTCATTGTCCTCATCAGTCACATTTTGCGTGAAGTTACCTCCTCCCGGTCAGGTCGATGGACCACAATTTCCCAGTTTTGCTGCTCTGTGTGCACATGGAATGGCAGGGTCAAAATGGAGCAGTAAATGTGCAACTTTTGGAATGAAAGTAAGGCTGCAGACATTGAATATTTTTAGAATTGATTATTCTAGCAATTATTCACAAATTATTGATGTGGTCAGGTAAAAAAAACAAAACGAATTTGCATGATTAAACAGCGATACACAGACAAAATATGCATGTGTGGGGCAGGTATTATTTTCGTGCACTTGGGGTTGCCTTCATCATGGTCTAGAACTGGAGCATCTGTGAGTGACATGGGTGCCCACAGCTAAATGTTTATGGTTGTTGTTTTATTTATTTTTTGTCTTCTTATTCAAATGCTTTCCTGGACTGTCTACCCACCAATCAACGGACTGCAGCATGACCAGCTCCATCCTTCAAGGATTGACGAGCAAAAAAAAAAAAAAAGGTCTAGTATTCATCAGCTATTCGGACCAGGTGGAAAATTATTGATCAATAAAACAATTGCTGAGGGTTTTTATTTTAGGCTCGTCTTTCTCTTTCTGAATGTGTTAAATGATAAATACAGATAACCATCAATGACGTTTAACTCATTCACTCCCAAAGACGTTTTTAAACGTCTTTTCAGACTTGGTCTAGAATTGGCTGGTACTGAATGAGTTAAGAGCTGGGTAGCCGAACAAACCTGGAACAACATGTTGGGCTTGTTAGCAACTAACGCTAACTTGTATTGTCAAGGCTGCACGGTGCCAATACAAGACAACGTCGGTTTTTGTGGCAAACCGGTTCCGAGGGAAGCCCATACCTGCGACAGGTGCCAACTTGGGTTTCCTTGCGAGAGGTATTCTTTTATGCGTAAATAAATCTGCCTGGAGCTTCCCTTAAAATGTGTGTCAGTGTGTGTGTGTGTGTGTGTGTGTGTGTGTGTGTGGTCGGCTCAAAGACGTTTTGACAAGGAAGAGAAGATCCAGAGGCAGATTATCCTTGCACTTTCATCAACAGAATGGTACCAGGAAGTACGAAAACGAAGTCCAAAGGGGGCCTAAAGTTTCTTTAAAATTTGTAAAAGAAGATGCCGGACTTCTCTGCCTTTCCTTTCACGCCAATCTTGTGAAATTCCAATGACACTACCTCACAAGCTGGGAAATTTGCAAATCATCTGACTGAAATGAATGGAAATTCCCATTATCTGTTC
The DNA here is from genome assembly GCF_054856545.1 of Hippocampus guttulatus. Lineage (NCBI taxonomy): Eukaryota > Metazoa > Chordata > Actinopteri > Syngnathiformes > Syngnathidae > Hippocampus > Hippocampus guttulatus. Next base: position 9,763,460 of record NC_141278.1, read on the forward strand.
AAAAAACATTTTTGTAAACTAGCATAAAAAATAAATAGAATAGCACCAAAAAAAACCCAACTGCAGTAATAGTTACACGTAACGAATTAAAGACTTTTTACCTGATTTTTATTTGCTTCAACTCAAGGACATTGGGCCACTCCTTCTGTTTGATGTCTCTTTCTTGAAGTATTGTTCACAATCAACCTAATTGCGGCTACTTTAGAGTTAAGTTGAGTCTACTGCCACCACACAGCGCTTGTACGGAATTTTGCGTTTCGACTTTGTATTCTGCACCTTGAGACAGAACAGCGACCCTGACAAAAAGTCTATTTTGAGTGACAGTGTGAAAGGGGCTTGCGGGAAAACTTGAAATAATTAGATGCACCTCCGACCGCGTCGAATAATTGATGGAAGTCGTAATAAAAGCGCAGACACCCGCAACCATTAAGTGAACAACCTTGGAAAGCCACAGATGGAGGAAACGCGCGCACACGGTGTAGATTTGCCAGACCAAAATCTTTCTTGTTGAGAACATTCTTGGAAACCTTTGCTCCCGTCTAACATGCAACAGCTGCAGTAATAACTAATCATCGACTTCCATCCCCGGCATGCTCGGGATTCCCACGAGCTGCCGTCTTGCAACATCCCCTGGTGCGCTGCTGTTCCCAAAAGGCGGACCTTCTTTTGCACCTATCGCGTGCTGTTTGACGAGCACAAGGACACTTGGTTGCAAAAGTGCGACAAAGTGCAAATTGTGTGGGCCTGAGTCGATTTTTTTTTTAATGGGGCTGCTGCAGCGAAGATGTGCTGCCAAGAGGCGGATGAAGGGGTGTAGGGTGTCCGCATGGATTGGAATGACATGGGGAGGAGTTGAGGGTCTTATTTAGAGGGGGAAAATACCCTATTTGAAAGTGCATTCAAAACAATAGCCAAACACACGGCACACTCGCGAGCCCCCTACACTTTGCGGCAGCATCCATGACACATGCCCCGGTTATCAAAGAGTAAAAGGCGAGGCTTTGTACTGACACTATTGCAGTTATACCTAATAAAGTGTCCAGTGTGAGTGACAGGTTCCCCACCCACAACCCTGGTCAAAATGTAAACACACGCGCGGTGGGGGCGATTGAAGATGCGTTCAATGTCACTGTAATTGACAGCGCTTTTTGCATTCTAATGAGGAAACCGGCAACAAGTCACCGTTGAAGGCTCGGCACTTTCACTATAACTCGCCTAAACATTACTACACACACATTGGCATGCGACTAAGGGAATCAAATAAACACGAAGCGGTTGTTACCTCGCAAGGGTCTTCTCCGCAGAAGCTTCCCGCCGTTGGAATGCGTCGTATCGCTCCGTTAAACGTTCCCCCGTTGTCGTGGTGTCACGTCCCGGCGTAAGATGGAGGTGTTGTCGTAATGGGGATGCGGCTGTGTCTCTGGCTGTCTTCAAATTGCGTACATTTCACCAGAGGAAGTGAAAAGCAAAACGCGCCGATGTCGTTGCCGATGCTTTGGCCGAGTGAGCTCTCCCGTTGCCCCGCCAGCAGCGCGCTGCCTCAGCCGGGAGCCAAGCAGCCAATCAGGGAGGGCATTGTTATCCCAAGGGCTTGTGGGTAATGGAGTCTTGCTACAAAAAAGGGGGAAACCCCAAACTTACTTTTTAAATATTACAATTCATCAAGCAATTATTTAATGACATGGACGACAAATGTTAAATGTACACGTAAAACTGGCTATTTAAATAACAAAATAATTTATTTTAATTTAGTGATAAATAACCAATTGTTTAACAAAACCAAAAAATGTTCAAGTACATGAAAAAAGGTTTACTAATAATCACATTATAACTTCTTAATTGGCAATATTCATATTTTACACTATTATAAATAATCAACCATTACAAATATTTATTAAAGCAATTAAAACATGTTAAATATGTAATGTGTAAAATGTGTATTGATTTTAATAGAGAAATTATTTTTATTGGATTACTTCTATTTCATTATAGTCAAGTCAATTAAGTAAGTATTTCATAAAAGAGAGTTAAATTTGTTCCGTTTATGTATTTATTTATTCTTATTTCATTATATTATTTATCCATTCATCCAATCTAATCTGCATATCCACGTGAGGATCGTAGACGTGCTGTTTTCGGGCAGTAGGCAGGGCACACCCCGAACTGGTTGCCAGTTAATCACAGTTCATTGTATTATTTACAGTAAATCAACTAATCAATTTTAAATCCGATCAAGTAAGAAAAATAAATGGATTCCAGTTCAGGGAGGCCATGGAAGCCGACTTCTGGACGGCTTCGAGGAAATTCTGGTCCACCGTCTGACGTCTCAGAACATAAACACCGTCTAGAGTGGGGATGGGGCAATGTTGACCTCGACTCGGGACACTGTGAGTCAGTGGGCAGAATACTTCGTAGACCTCAAGTCCACCAACACACCTTCTTTAGAGGAAAGGAGAGTCTGAGAACTCTGAGGTGGGCTCTCCTATCTCTGGGGTTAAAGTCACCGAGGGAGTTAAAAAGCTCCTCTGTGGCAGGGGTGGGATCTTACTCCAAGTGGAGGCGTTTAAATATCTTGGGAGTCTTGTTCACGAGTGAAGGCAGGATAGAGCGGGAGATCGACAGGTTTTAAACACACTTCCTACTCTGCCTGTGAATGGAACTGCATACTTGCCGAACAACGCATTCTACTGTATTCCCATTGTAACGGAAACAATCCTCCATCCACCAACGGAATGTCCGCATTTTGAGCATATGTCTTGAAAGAAATGGCGGGGGGCTTCCTGCAGTTAAGTCCATTTTGCGGTCTGGGGAGGAACGGAGAAGTCAGAACAAGTTTTTACTCGCTTCTCCATGACAGTTTTTTTTCAAGAGCGCATAAAGAACCAACGGTGTAACGTGTCGTTATCTTGCCTCCGGCCTCCTTCCTGAAACACAAATGTAACCGCCGCCTGTGACAGTTGGACAGTGGAGCCAAATGCCGGCTAAATTTAGATGGAGACTCCAGCATTTCCTTGACACACACACACACGCACACACACACACACACACACACACACACACACACACACACACACACACACACAAAGTACTGTCGATGGTTATTTGAGTCATTTTTAGGGCTCCTACTGTAAGAAAGCGGCGACAGTGTGGCACAATAAATCCTCAAGTGAGGGGCGGGATGACCTGAAAGAATGGACTGGCTATTTTTGGCATGCAGCACTTCACCCATCAGGGACTCTGCCACAACACAAGTATTATCTTTGCAACATACAGTATATTGTCTCCACGAATGAGACCACCCCACCCAAAATCCCCTCAGGCGCATGGAAGAACATTTTTGAAATCCGGCATGTGTGTTCATCATGACAGAATGCACACAAACCAATGTAGAACCTGCGCACGGGTTTATTCTTGTGTTTTCATTTATTAATTGAATAATAATTATTGAACAAATTACATTGCATGTTCTCCTTGTGCCTGCGTGGGATTTCCTCCCACATTCCAAAAACATGCATAGCAGGTTAATGGAACACTCTAAATTGTCCCTAGGTGTGATTATGAGTGTGAATGGTTGTTCAGCTATCTGTGCCCTGCGAATGGCTGGCAACCAGTTCACGGTGTACCCCACCTACTGCCCGAAGAGAGCTGGGATAGGCTCCAGCACGCCCGCGACCCTCGTGAGGATAAGCAGATTAGAAAATGGATGGATGAACAAATTATGTAAGACATCCCAACTGCGAAAGGAATATACCTTGATTTGAATTTATTATTTAAAATACATAAATCAAGAAATGATTCATGATTAAACAAATTAATAGAACTCATGTAAATACATTTTAATGAACCAATCTGAGGAAAAGCTCTAAATGACGCAACAAACATTGCACAAAAGCCATTGCTTCTACTTTACAAACCCTGTTAGAATATTTCCCCCAAAGTATACAATAGTTATTAATAAAATTAAGAGTAAAACAAATTTTAATTTGGCGTGCGCCGTTTTACGCTATCATTGTACGTAGTGTATTTTTATGAAGCCACATTATTAAACTACACAGGTCGTCTGGCGCCCTCCAGTGGCCACTGACAAATATCGCGCTGCTCGTCCCGGCGTGTCAGCTGGAAACAAACATGGCGGCCCCCGGTAAAGCGCCCGTGGTGCTGAAGGCGGTGAAGAAAATCGCCGTCCACTTTTGCCCCTTCGAGGCTAACGTGCGCTCAACGAGGTAAGACGCCCGTGGATGGATTTTGGGCGCTCGCGCCGTGCCTAATAACCGCAAATGGCGACAGGAAAAAACAGTTTCTCCGCGGATTGCCGGGTTAGCATGTTGCCAATTAGCCTTCTCTTTACACGAAAGTCAATAATGTCTGTCACTTTTTTATGTGCAATATGCATATAAAATGGTGGTACTGTACGGTTTGACCTCTTCGCCGTGTTATCCGATTGAATAAACGCTAACTATTGCATGTCGTTAAGTTTTGACCAATCCTACTGATACATTAATAAAAGTCAGTTTGCTTAAATGTCTCAGTGTCGTTACGGACTGTGTCTTGGTCGATCTCCTGCAGGGAATTTCTGGTCATGGTGGGCTCGGAGAGGGCCAGATCGACCAATTTAAACTGCGAGGTCATATCCATGGTGAAACACGACAAGTCGGAACCTGTTGTGGATGTCACTTATGGTAAGTGTGTGAAATAAATAAGTGACAGCTCGGCTGTCACTTATTTGCTGAGCTGTCTGTAACCTGAGCGGAATTAGCTGCAAAGGTGCAAATGCTAACATGTTGGTACAGTGAACCCCCCTGACACAGAAAGTGAAAATCTATTTAGCCATCAAGATGGGAGCAAAGCACAACCTTTGACAAATTAAACTCATTAACTCACTTTGACATAGTTTGTTGGGTCCACGATGTCACAAGATGGCGCCAGAGCGACACTTATGTATAATGGGGGGGATGCTTAATGAAATAGATTGCTTGACACACTAGGAACCCCACCCTAAAATCATAGAAATTTTTTTATTTGAGAAAACATTCTGGTTAAAAAAAATGGCAAAACGAATAACATCAAAATAAGTAGTAGTCGTATTATCTGATAATAGTTTGCGATGTATTCATACATTAAAATATAAGCTACATGTTAAACCTGAACAAAAAGCTAATTTCTCCAAGTGCTTTCATAATGACCAACATTGAAATCCTGTCGTATTAAAAAAGTGAACTGATTGTAAATTGAAGAAACATAAAAATGCCTTCCTTTGAGATTGAGACGATAGATTAAAAAAAAAAATCGCGAACATGTTATTTTTATTGATATGGTGACACTATGTTAAAAACGACTTGGGGCCACTATGCTCTTAGGCTAATTATTTCATATTATTGTACGCCAGTGAAACACCGAGCACAGTTTGAAAATGAAAACTTAAAGTAAAATAGAAAAAGTACTTCAATTATACTGTTATGAGAAAACAAAATGAACTTTTTTTTGGAAAGTTTTTAAAACATCAAAAGTTAAATATAACTGAACTGTAACCATACATCAATTTGTATCTTCCTCTTTTTTTGTGGCATTGGTTAATGAAACATTTTTGATTATATCTCATGTTTTCATATTGTTTATTTTAGGTTTGATTTAGTTGATGGTTTCTTCGCCTTGACAATGAACCCAATTATTTCGAGGCCCATTATTTCTGATGGGAAACATTCGTTTTGGAAGTCCAACAACCGGCTTGTGTTGAACTAAGGTTCCACTCCTCTGCCTTGCAATTCATCATTTTGCGAGTGAAAACACATGCATCTATGCCATAGGTCAAGAGCAGCTCGCCGTCCTATTGTGTGTGCACCGCTTGACGTTTACTCACACTTAACTTTGTCCGGCCATTGTGTCATTGTCCTGACGAGCTCCTCCTGCTTTTTGTTTTCCTCCTCAGTGGACGGCGAGAGGCTGCTGATGAAGGGCGCCAACCTGACAAGCAAAGAGATGCTCAGCGCCTTCCAGGCCCGATGTACAGCCAAGGACCCGCAGGCCAAGACTGCAGCCAAATAGCAATCAACATACTCTTGTCTACATAACTGGATATTTATAATAAAATATGTCTCATTGGATGTTTAGCAGATTGTTTGGTTTTGCTTAGTTTTTTCCCCTCCCCGAAAAGTCGATCCAAAGAGGGTCATGTTGTTTCATGCTTGATTTTCCAAACATTTAGGGAGGACATTTTGCAAGCAGTGACCCTTAATACACAAGTGGGGGGTTTTTTGTGTGTTTTGAACCACTGAAAACTATTTTGAGGCTATATTTCCCGGCCTTTCATCAAACTACATATTTAAAACAAACCAGTCATAATACTCATCTGCAACAAAATAGGAATTTAAGTTAACATGACACCGATAAATTAAACATATGTTGTATTTTCAGCGTTTAGAAAGGTGAGTCAAAGATGCTAGTAGCTAGTTAAAAACGAACAAGTGCCCGAGTTTGGTACTTTGCAGGCTGTGATTGTTATTCAACATGTTCTGAGCAGGTGGCCCGGTAGTCCAGTGGTTAGCACGTCGACTTTACAGTGAAGCGGTACCTGGTTCAATTCCAGCTGCGGCCTCCCTGTGTGGAGTTTGCATGTTCTCCCCAGGCCTGCGTGGGTTTTCTCAGGGTACTCCGGTTTCCGCTCACATTCCAAAAACATGCATCGCAGGCTGATTGAACACTCTAAATTGGCCCTAGGTGTGAGCGTGGACGCGGATGGTTGTTCGTCTCTGTGTGGCAACCGATTCAGGGAGTCCCCCACCTACTGCCCGAAGGTGGCTGGGATAGGCAGCTACTGCCCGAAGACAGCTGCGATCGGCTTCAGCGCACTCGTGAGGATAAGGGGATTAGAAGGTGGATGGATGTCCTGAGCAATTAATGTTGTGCCTCAACCCTAAAAAATAAAATACTTTGAGTGTAGTTATCATTATAAAACAGCATGTTAAAAATGACAAGAAAATTGTACTCATTTTAAAAAGTCTATCAATCAACTTCACACAAAGTCATAGTACAGAGTTCCTTACGACTGTCATTGAACACCCCTATTGTTCATTTATGTGAGAACAGTCAATATATTTGTTTGTTTTAGCAGAAATGGTGTGATTTTATTCACAATAATATTGAAAAGGGTGTCATCACTGCCTGCAAAAATTTGTTTTTTAAGATTGCATGGAAAACAATAATGCGTATTATCTGATAAATCTTTTGGTACGAATGTCAAAATATCATATTCATTGTTGTAAATTCCATGGAAGAAATCCTTGACTTTCTTTTATTAATCATTTCGACAATACAGTGCATTTTCTCAAAAACTATATATCTGCAGTAACTTAAAGGTGTTCATATAATCTTTTATGCCCCATGTTGAAGCACAATATTTTTCTCTCTTTGCCATTGTAACTTTTTTCTCCTTTATATTCATATCTTCTGGATGTCTTGACTGATCTGTTTTTTTATATATATTGTATCACTACAATTGTATCTTTTGCACTTTAGAATTTTATATCTATATATGGTCAAAACACACGTTTCTGACATTGTACTTTTGTAAAATATGTCGAAAGTGATACTTACCGCTAATGTCTAATAAAGTTGAATCTACTGCCGTTACTTTGCCATCTAGCAATGTTAGCCAAAGATGCTAGTAGCAACCCGGTGAAGCCGGGGGGCGGGCTTTCTCTCCCGTCTCATTGCTATGACGTCTCGTGCTCTGATTGGGCCTTCGTCCTTCATAAATACCGAGAGCGTTTACTATACTGTCAGATTTGGGAGTTTACACGCGAATTTGGAATATCACCAGAAACCAAAACAAACACTTGCAACAATGGTTGAGAAGTTTGTCGGGACGTGGAAGATGATTTCCAGCGAGAACTTCGACGACTATATGAAAGCAATTGGTAAGATATTATGTTTTATTATTATTGGAAAAATCTTAGTAAAAGGTAGTATGAGCCACCCTATTATTATTATTTTTTTTTTTTAATTTCGAACTTTGTTAACCTGCAACTAGGAATAGTTCACGAAATCCCCTCTGCAATATTGGTTTTATGTCCACGTACCTGCGCTTTTCTCCTCACAAATGGGACGTCGTTGACTTGCTGCGCGCTTGTGCTGGTGCGCAGGCGTCGGTTTCGCCATCCGGCAGGTGGGCAACCGCACCAAGCCCAACTTGATCGTCACGGTGGACGAGCAGGGCACCGTGAGCATGAAGACGCAGAGCACGTTCAAGACTTCCGAGATCAAATTCAAGCTCAACGAGCCCTTCGAGGAGACCACCGCCGACGACAGGAAGACGCGGGTTGGTTCGAACCCCACACTTGCTTTCTCTCGTTCTTCTCGAGTGGGTGCATGCATGCGTGCATACGTGCGTCCACTTAGCCGGAGGGATGGTCTCTCTTTTTGTGTGTGCGTGTGTGTGTGCGTGTTTAGACCGTCATCAGCTTGGAAAATGGCAAACTTGTGCAGAAGCAGAGCTGGGACGGCAAAGAGACGAGCATCGAGAGAGAAGTGACCGATGGCAAATTAATAGCGGTAAGTAATTCAACCAGGACATTGAAGTCTTTGATTTATCGTGCGCTTGGGGAAGAAAATATTTTTTTTCTTTTAATCCTGTGTCTTAAAAAATATCGGAATACTGTACTGAAAATTATGTTAGTCACATCAACAAGTGAACAAACACTTGATGCAAAGCAAATATTTTTCTTATTGTTTGAGCCATACGTTCTCTTAAAAATTATCATGTAAACATAAGAAATTAATGACATCTAATACTAAAGGAAGACATTTTTATGTTTCTTCAAATTACGATCAGTTCGTTTTTTTCCAGGAATTTAAATTTAAATCTGGTAAAAGTCCATATCGTCAAGATACAAAATAAGGATATTATAAGTACAAATTGAAGATGCTGGCAACCAGTTCAGTGTGTACCCCGCCTACTGCCAAAGACCACCCACATGAGGATCAGTGGATTAGAAAATGGGCAGATGGATAGTTGGAAAATGAAGATGTTTTAATATGGGGAAAAAAAATCCTCCCCCCAAAAAAGTAATATTTGTATATTTTTAATATACATTTTCAAACGATGAAATGGCTATAACTTTAAATGTGCAACAAGCATTTACTTTATTTTTCATATTGATGAGATAACATGTTCCTTTGGAGTTTATGAGTATTCCCTCCCATTAACAAATTATACATATTTATAGAATATTAAATTGTTATTTTAGAGTACAATTTTTGCAGATATTAAATCAACATTTTCAAAAGTATTTGTAATCTGTAGTGATTGTGACCCATTGGGCTCATGGTGTTGTATATGTGTGTGTGTGTGTGTTGCTGCAGAGGTGCATCATGGGAGACGTGGTGGCGGTGAGGACATACGTGAGGGAGGCGTGATGACGTGTCGCCGCCGCCTCGCCGGACCCCTGACAGGCTCAGTTTCATGAGCGTCATTTTTTTTTTCTTTGGGGTGGGGGCGGGGATGTTGCCTCCAAATTGTTAAAATTGTGCAGATTTCAAATAAAGCTCATTTGTCAAAGCGTCATTTTCATTTGTGATGACAATCAAGCCAACCGGAGCCAAAATGGCTTCCTGCCTTTGATTTGTTTCGCTTCAATTTTTGGGCGGCTTCAACGCTAAACACTAAACACTTCAAAGGTTTGATGTATGATTCCCTCTGGCAGCAGGAATGTCCAGTGGAGAGGGTCACGCAGGGACCGCAGTGAGGAAATGTCTTTTTTTTCCCTTTTCACATCCAGGAGGTCACACATTTCCCATTACACATGTACAGCCACTAAAATGGATTTTGCGTGTCTGCACTTAACCCTTTCAGGGACAGCGGTTACTACAATGGATGGCTTATCGTGTTATCAGGTTACAGGTGATCATTCTTGGTGCATGAAATGGTCAACATAAAATTGCAATTGGGTTATTTGCATACCAAGCATATATCCACCAGCACACACCATGACACTATCATAAAAACCCATCCATCCATTTTCCGAACCGCTTGATCCTCACTAGGGTCGCGGGGGTGCTGGAGCCTATCCCAGCCGTCTCCGGGCAGTAGGCGGGGGACACCCTGAATCAGTTGCCAGCCAATCGCAGGGCACACACAGACGAACAACCATCCACGCCCACACTCACACCTAGGGACAATTTAGAGCGTCCAATCAGCCTGCCATGCATGTTTTTGGAATGTGGGAGGAAACCGGAGCACCCGGAGAAAACCCACGCAGGCCCGGGGAGAACATGCAAACTCCACACAGGGAGGCCGGAGCTGGAATCGAACCCGGTACCTCTGCACTGTGAAGCCGACGTGCCAACCACTGGACTACCGGGCCGCCATCATAAAAACCAGTACGGAGATTTACAAACGTATTATCTTGCGTATTCGATTCATCCTGGGTTAGAAGTCCAAATTGGGTAACTTGAACTATGTAGTATGGATTTAAGATGACATATAGTAGTAGCATGACCACAAAATAAAATGTGACATCATTCATGTGTATGCTCTCCATGCTGAGATTAAAAAAATAAATAAAATAAAAATCTGAATTGAATCTATGTACTGTACATCCAACCTTGGATGGAGTGCCATGCATATATAATATTCAGTATGATTAGTCACGGGCATGCATATTCGTGTGTACGTATGTGCTCCCTATCGCGAGGCAGAATGCGAGAAATTGAAAATGGGATCGTTACACCATGGAGCAGGCGGCCCGGTAGTCCAGTGGTTAGCACATCGACTTCACAGTGCAGAGGTACCGGATTCAATTCCAGCTCCGGCCTCCCTGTGTGGAGTTTGCATGTTCTCCCCGGGCCTGCGTGGGTTTTCTCCGGGTACTCCGGTTTCCTCCCACATTCCAAAAACATGCATGGCAGGCTGATTGATCACTCTAAATTGTCCCGAGGTGTGAGTGAGGGTGTGCATGGTTGTTCGCCTCTGTGTGCCCTGCGATTGGCTGGCTACCAATTCGGGGTGTCCCCCGCCTACTGCCTGAAGACGGCTGGGATAGGCTCCAGCGCCCCCGCGACCCTAGTGAGGATGAAGCGGTTCGGAAGATGAATGAATGAATGAATGAACACCATGGAGCAAACGTTAGCGATAGCATCATGCAAACATGAAATTATGCATTATGACTCGTCATCCTGAAATGAACCCCTTTCGGGGACAGCGGCCACTACGGTGGGCATCTTATCATGTTATCAGGTTACAGTGCGCATGAAAGGGTTAAACAATAAAATTCAGTCATTTTAACGACGATATGTAGTCCAGATCCAAGTTTGATTTAGAATCGCGCATCATAAACGATCCCGTATGATTCCTCGGCAAGTGTACGTGTTACCAACATTTGAAAAGTTCACATCTGCTCGGTGTTGACTCGCAGGTGCAGCGGGAGACCGAGACGAGACCTCCTCCGGGGGAATCCCGTTGTTTGGGAATGATCGCAAGCCGACAACCCGGCGGGAGCCACGCGGGAAAGCGTTCAAGGAATAACGTTGATACGGCAGCGCCGGCGTACCTCATGTTTTGGCTGCTGTTTTTCTTCCCACATTTGAACCTTTATCGCTAGTCCGAACAGGGAGGGAACTTTGTGGGAAGTTTCGCCGCCCAAACAGGGAAGCCACACAGGAAGCAGCGTGATAGCGAGAAGGCCGCCGTCGGAGGGGCTCGGCCGCTTGCAGCTGCTTCGTGTTATTCCCGTCAACCTAACCTGGCTTTGTGTCCGTGTAACCGCTCCACCCTCAGAACCAAAATCAAAGTTGTCTGACTTGAACTCTTGTCTGGTTATATCATTTCGGCCGTCTGTCTCTTCACTAACATGCGGATGCGTATGCACTCCCTCCTGACAGCGCGGCATGAGAGATGGCTCACTCGAATGACGCAATATACTACAGATCCAACCTTGGATGAAGTAGCATTCGTGTTCTATAACAGGCAGTATGATGGTTAACGACGGTGTATTTTGGATGAGGCGGCGCGGGGTTGTTTTCGTTTTAAAGGCTCGGTGTCACGACCTCGGCGCAAACATCTGGAAAGCTTCATTTGACTGGGAGCGTGGACGCCCTTCCTCCGCTTGTCCTCAACTTCACACCAGAAGTTTGACGAGACGGAGAACAATACGACGCTACAAATATGAACGCAGAATGATGAGTGCAGTGGTACCTCTACTTACGAACGTCTCTTCGTATGAAATTTTTACAAAATGTTTCATCAGGAAAATATTGTCTCTTGTTACAAAAGAAATTTCAAGATACGAAAGGTAAAAATACAGTATGGGCAGCTCGTCACATATCCGAGTTTACTGAACGCAACATACTTAAATCTGCTCCGCCATTGGCTATTACCGAGCATCTTCCTAGCATCCCATTGGCTAAGCGGGATGTACGCATGTATGTGTGTGTATAGAGATAGATAAGTGTCTATGCAGCATCCTTGTCATTCGCCCCTCGGGCCGTGAGGCGTTCCGATAGTTTTACGTAAATGTGAATCACCCAAAAAAGTGTACACCAGTACGACTATCGCTCACTTTGCCGATGTTTGCCTTGGACATTTCCGAAGGATTGTTAAAAGCCGACAAAAGCAAACGGCCTTGGATTAGATCTTTTTTACAAAACGCCATGCAAAAATCACTTCTGGGAGAGAACATGGACTAAAGAGGGCAAAAAAATGATGAGGACGCAGTTGAGAGTTCAATGATGTCATCATTTTTATTCTTTATTCTATTATTTGTTTTTTTTTTTTACATGACAGGTATGCACAACTCTCTTTTATTGCACAATAAATCGAATTGTAAAATGTATTTGTTACACATTTTGATGCATTTTTATGCTTTAGGAAACATATACTGTATGTCTGAATTTTGGGTGGGGCTTGGAACGGATTAGGGCATTTACATGGAAAACGCGTCTCGACTTACAAAACTTTCTAGTTAAGAAATTTCTTCCAGAACTAATTAATTTTGTAAGTAGAGGTACCACTGTCATAATAATTTAATGCTGTATATAATAATGATATATTCAGATTAAAAGAAATGGCACCAGAGATACAACGATAACAAACACATACAAAATATGAACTAAAAAGACCTAGAAATACAAAAACAAACCCTCAAGAAAATTCCCATTAAAAAAAAGGTCGAAATTTTGCAAGAGCAGAGCCCCGAGCTTTCCCCTTCCAGTCCCCGCTGTGCCTAGCGTATAGAACGATAGAAATCTTTCAAGTGAGGCCACGCAAACAAATGCAACACAATGGCCTTCGGGCCCGCGCTCACTGCTGCTGCAAACAAAATTAGACATTAGTCAGCAGGAGGTGAGCGGCTGGTCCCCCCCCGCTTTTTTATTTTTATTTATTTATTTATTCATTTTGCCGCATCTTCACAATTTTCAACCATGGGACCAGTAATGCGGAGAGGGTTTTGACGACACCAGAACAAGCGTATGCGCTTGTGTAGATGTGGCCAGACTCCTTTGTGCGGAACTCTTTGGAGTGCGCGGAAATGTTTATTTGTCCTTATTGTATGGACGCAGCATGATCTTCCCGAGCAGGAAAAATTTCAGAGTGTCACCGCCCAAAAAAAAAAAAAAAAAAATTAAAGGGGAAGTCAAGTCAAACATTTTCCTATTCGATCCCGCTCGTCTAAACACACATTCTGATGAATAGTGCGTTGGCGGAGAAGGAAGGAAGCAGCAAAATGCAACCGTTTTGATCCATCTCAAGGGCGGACAGTTTGACTGAAAATGTTGCTGAGGTATTGACCAATCACAGCTCACCCTGCGAATGTCACATGACCAAAGTCAGAAAACAGGTGAAATCAAACTTTAAACTTTTTTTTTTTAAATGAGAAATCTGTGAAGTTCCGATCTGCTGAGCTACAAATTTGATGCCATTATGATAAATACAAGCGCATTCTAAAACATTTCACTAATTGCCTCATGCTGGCAGCGTGTATTTTGGTTGCCCACTTCTTTCACCCAAAATGGCTCTCACACAGCTTCATAGATTTTAATCAGAAAGTTCTGGCACAAACGTTTGGTATGGATCAGTTGTGCGCAACCTTTGGAAGCAAACCTGTGAGAAAAAAAAAGTGGATCCTACTTCTAAAACCAAGAAATTCAAGTAGGTTTGATGCAAATCTGATTTTATTAATGTGACTTCTGTTTCATCATCATAAATATTCATTGATACAGAATTAATTTTGACTGCCTCACAATGAGGTGTGCAAATCTGTTTTGGCACCCCACTTCTATCACCAAAGCTAAATTTGCTTGTCTGACAATTTCGAGACTTCGCATGAGCTATCATCAGAAAGAAAGCGCTACTGAAATTGAGTGGATCCTACTTCCTAGACCAGGAAATCTGTTCAATTGTGATACACCAAGCTTCTAAGGATTATTTAATTATTTAGAGGGCATTGAAAAATCCCAACCATTGATTAGAACTTCTGGCTCATTGTGAGGCTTCCACAGGATGTCTGTTTTTCGTACGCCACTTCTGTCACCCAAAAGGTTTCCTAGAAATTTAAGGGGCCACATGAGCTTGTTTTCTACGTCTTAATATTCTTATGTCAAATTCTTCTCAAACAAAATAATAAAATAAATAAATAATATCAGAGCACAGTTTCCTCTCCAGGGATGGCGTGAGCTCCCGCCGTCTTTGTTTGGAACGTGAAACTTCAGATTTTCCCCCCTCTGCTGTCCTCACGTCCGGACAAACAAAGCAGACTGTCCCGCTACAGACAGACAGTTCTGCGGCCTTGACCCCGCCGCGCTATTAGCAAACAAACAATAGGCCTTCGGGCCGGTTGACCTCATACACACTTTTCGGGAGACGACATCGGCGCGCTGCGGAGGTAACGGGCAGCCCGAGAAGCCATTAAGACACAGGATGAGCAATTGTTTGCTCTTGCAAACACGTCTTTTGAATGGGCCTCACAAAAGCTCTTAAATCTGACCATCGCCCTTGAGAGTCGAGAGGGCAGGACGGAGACGACGCCCGTGGGAAAATCAGCGGGACGTCGTCCAGCTGTATGGCGGCCACGCACAGCTGCGGCTTAAAACAGCAAACACTTTCGGGCTTGTTTTTACTGAGGGAGAGACAGACAGATCAATTTACAGGTTACCCGAAAGACCGACTGACGGACTGACTAAGCGGAATAAAGACAAAAACGCGAACCGATGGACTGACGATGGGAGGGATTGATAGTCCACCCGACCAATCACCGGACGGACAGACAGAGAGGCCGGCCGACGATTGACAGACCAACCAAAGAACAGACAGACAGTCCGACTAAATGTGACCATCTGAGGAGGTGACAGACCAACCAACCGATCAACCTAAAGACAGACAGACTAACATAATGACAACAGGCCAACTGAGCGTCCAACAGACCGACCGTCCAACTGACTGAAGAACTGACCATGGGACGGATTGACGGACAGTCCAACCGACCAACCTGTGGACAGACAGGCCGACCGACGATTGACAGACAGACATACGTACTCACAGACCAACCAAAGAACAGACAGACAGGCCGACGAAATGTGACCATCTGAGGAGGTGACAGACCAACCAACCGATCAACCTAAGGACAGACAGACAAACCTAATGACAGCAGGCCAACTGAGCATCCAACAGACCGACTGTCCAACTGACTGAAGAACTGACCATGGGACGGATTGACAGACAGTACAATTGACCAATCACTGGACGGACAGACAGACAGGCCGACCGACGACTCACAGACAGACAGACTTACAGGCCAACCAAAGAACAGACGGACAACCCGACAAAATGTGACCATCTGAGGAGGTGACAGACCAACCAACTGATCAACCTAAGGACAGACAGACTAACATAATGACAACAGGCCAATTGAGCATCCAACAGACCGACTGTCCAACTGGCTGAAGAACTGACCGTGGGACGGATTGACAGACAGTCCAACCGACCAACCCGTGGACAGACAGATAGACCGGCAGACTAAGCATCTGACTGATGGTCGTTTCATGAACCATCGGACCAAAAGACAGACAGACAGACTGACCGCTGGCGGGCCAATCCTCCCCTTGTTTCCCACTCCCCAAAAAAATAAATAAATCCCTAGCGAGTGAGTACGAAACGAATAAAGGATTTCCAAACACAGCCAATCCCCTTCATCTCTGCGTGACACCTCGGGATTAATTTGAGACGGTAAAGAATTTGGACACGGGGTAAGTGGAGTAGATCCATTGTGGATTTCAACCGCTTGAGTAATTAACAATCACATGACTCCCCCCTTCCCACTCGAGATGGGATGTCAGTGACCCTTCTTTTGTCCCCCCCCCACCAACATTCCTTAAAGCCGAGCCTGCCGCAGTCCCAGAGCTTGTACAAGGAAGCCAGAAAAGCAGCCTGGAATGAGGCCAAAGAATTTCCTTGCTCCCACAGGGGGCTGATTCCAAATGATCCCCAACAGCACATCAGAGACTCCAAATGCCAAACATGAAGCCAGTTCCTTTGGGAGCATTTTCAGAGAGTTGTTTCTTCTGCTTAGCCACGTTTAGTGCCATTGCCGTTTGGATTTGGGTAGGTTTCCACTTCCCGTTGTCTGGTTTGAGAGCGCTCTCAGGCAGCGCTTACACTGACAAACGTTTTGCGACTAAAAGCATCATGGACGGACGTAATTTCAACGTCATACTATACGAATGTAGCTTGATTTTTAGCCGACAGACATGTCGCAGACAACCGTGGTGTCTCGTAGCTGATTTAGTGTTGTAGCCCGTGTAGTGTGACATACTCAAGCAACATCTGGGATGCTTCATGCCCAAGTGATGACCAATATCTGTCAAGTCAGAATTTTTGTTGGTCTTGACGCATCCTGTGACATGTTCCACCTTCGATTCATTCTTCAACATTGACCAATAGAAAGATTGTGCCCACATACTTATGTCGAGAGACTGGACGTGGCACGCACAAACAACCAAAATTGCGAAAAAAAAGTGGAAATATTGGAAAGTCTACATGACATTTTAATTCATGCTATGTTTGCTAACTGCAACGCTAGTAGAAGTTCCTCGCCCCTTGTTCTGAGCCAATATGCGTTGGCTATATAACAGTAAATGTAATTTTTTTTAAAAAGCATTTAAGGACTGAAAATGTGCTTAAAACGAGACCCCGGTGAAGTCAAAATAGACATATTTCGGCGCAACAGGGATGATTGAGTGTCCTTGTTCCTTTTCAGTGTATGTCCCAGACTGTAAAAGACCTAACAGGCAACACAGACATAGCAAACTGTTCCCATCATGACCTTTATAGGACACTGTGAACTCCAAAATGGATTCACAGAACAAACACATGAGTCCAATAGGGGAGACTTAGAAGAATGACACTGCGTTGACAAATGCCTTTTACCCCTCAACAGCCACCGTACTTGCAAAACTTGTCAATTCCAGAGTTCTGGCCATGATTGTAACACGCAGGGACAGGAACAGACATCAATCAAGGACAGACTGAACAGCTTCTTAATGTAAACCCCTTTGGAAGGACAAACAACTTCTCTTGCAACTTCTTATGAAACACGGAAAGCAAATATCAATTGCTCTCCTTCTCCGAGTGAACTTTGGCCACCTTGCGCCACGCTGACGCTACTTCTCCCATTGACCTCCGACGCCCCAAAAGCCATCTGTACTGTAATCCCTGCAGGTCTGCCGTGTTCTACGGAGGTCAGCGTTTGCCGGATGCTAGAATTACACCCATCGTCGTCCGCCTCGCTGCCTCCATTCACCAGGGCACCAAGTACAATCCTTTTTACAACCGGCATACCTAACACATGAATGCAACCCAAGCCCAGTCAGCATACACACAGAAAGAGAGCGAGGGGTTATATGCGGACAAAAGGGGGCCGAGTTGACACATATTGAGCAAATATGTGATCTGTGACACATAAAACCATATGAAGAAATGAAAGATTGCCGGTGCTGTAAATCACTTCATGGGTGTAGGTTTTTGTTTGACTAACGGGCCTCTGCTGGTCTCTAGTGGTGACAACGGGAAACTTATCCAAACGCTACCACCAGTTTAAAAAGAAATATATCAATTAATTATTGTTATTAATTGTTATTAAATGAAAATAAATGCCAAATAATTACAAACAGTTGAAAAACATTTCAAAGCCTTTTTGCTCTATGGAATGGAACATACGATTGTTGATAAAAGGAAGTGGGGCACATATGTACTTTTGACAATTTCCTGTTACAAACTGCCTCGTTTATGAACAGTTTATGGTTAGAAAATCATTATTACCCAGAGAAGAAGCGCAATATAAGATGTTACCAGCAAAATTGTGTGTTAGCATTAATAGAGGGGAAAGTAGTACAAACACACACCCCTCTATTAGAAAGAGCCTTAGCTAGCTCGCAATGCTGTGATGACGGAGGAACGGAAAGTTTGTTGTCTTTTACCCGAAGTGATAAAGGTCGATATGTCCATAAATCACTGCGCCACAACAAAACAACGTGCAAAAGTTAGACGGCTGCATGTGGTCTTTGACGAAGAAAGTCTACTTACAGGACTCCAAGAGGCTGCCGTCTCACGTTTTCTCCATCTCTCGTTCTCTCTATCCTCCCTTTTGGGTTCGTTGCAGGCCTGGTGTTGCTGGGCTGCGTTGAAACCTCAAAAACATGAAATGGCTGCTTCACTTGCAGCGGGTGTTAGAATGACACTCAAAAATGAGAACGAGACGACGCTGACGTCCACATCGTTGTTTTTTTAACCTTTAAAATCCTCGTTTGTTTTTACGATGGGTGGTCGTTTAAAATGTCCAAAGTTAAATTTGAATATATTTGATATACTGTATTATACTGTACTTGTTTTTGCATCGCCCTCGGTCCAGTCCTTCTACGGCCAGCAGAGGGAGCTTCCGTTTTTTAAATAAAAATGTAATTCCTCTTAGAATCCCAATTGTCATTCATTTTCTCCAACGGAGTTAAGTAAGCCTGTTTTGGAAACTAACAATATTAACTGAAATTATAAGTAATTTGGTCGAAAATGTGTTGAATCAAGAATGAAACTCATTGAACCAACATTCAATGAGTCACTACAGCAAATAATAAGGAATGAAAAAAAATTAATGGGTTTCACACTGTCCAAAAGTGGTGACGACGAAGCCAAAAGGAAAAAAAAATCAATCAAAATCAGTCAACAATTCAATATTAAAAAGTGAACAAATTGAGACAAAAATAAACGCAGTGGGAAGGTATGTTCCTTTTGCTCTTCCTTTACTTCTGTATGTTGTGTGTTTGTTGCCATTGACTGAGGCCTGGCGAATTGACATCTAGTTAATTCGCTTTTTTCACTTCATTAATATCGAAAATTACAACTATCAAAAGACCGAAACCCAAATATTCATGTAAGCTTATGTTAAATTATTAAACATTTTCATTTTATATTTGAGCATTATATTCTTTTATATTATAGTTATCTAAATTATATTCTGTTTAATAATTGTTGAAACATTCTTATGTTGCTTGCGTCTGATTGGCTAAAGAGAAGCAGGAAGTGTTTTCGTCAGTGAAAGGGGGTTGTGTTCTCGTTCATCCGTTCGGAGGTGCAGGCTTTTTTTTTCTTTCTCTCTTTCATTTAATAAATTGCATTAAAGGATTCCATCTCTCCTTTTGTCATTCATAAAGAAGAGCCATCCACTGAAAAACAACGGACCTCAACTTACCTCCACCATATACAATAAGTGCGCCTCTTGCTGTGTAAACGTGGTACTGCATCCCATCCCACTCATTTCTATGTGGAGGACGTCTTTTGACCACAACCTTTGAACCCAATGGTTGAGACATTCAGAATCAACGTCCACGCCCCGATTTCAGGGTCCCTGAACACGCTGGATGTGCTTCTGTGTCTCGACAACGCCCTGTTCAAAGAAAATGGACATTAAAAAAATGGCCGGTTCTGCCACTTCCGTCAAAAAGCTTAGCTCCGCCCCGAATGGAGGCTGAGAATGAGTAATTTTCAATGTTTTAAAGTATTTTTAAAAATACCGTGGCGTATTAAGATGGCGCATCATTTCATTTAAACCGCAGGAGAAAAGAGTTTCCAATCCGTGTGGGGGGGTCAAGCGTTTTGATCCCGCCCACGTACAAGCAGGCCTTGAACTTCGCTCTGCAGCTACCGCGACGAGCATGGAAGAGTCCACTTGAGTGGTCACGTGATTTTCCCAATAGAGCGAAGTGCTTGCGCTTCTGGTCTTGACGGTTCCCAGACACTGGGAATGAAAGCGTCGCTGTTTCTGCACAGCCTGCAAAAACACGCGCTGGTTTTCATCTCTTCTTACGCGGACACCACTGAATTTGAACCGCAAAACAAATCGACGCAATTTGAACTTGGAAAAGGAGTCGCAGCAACCCGACTTGACGCGAGTGACGTCATCGCCAGGCTGGCTTGTCATCATCGGATGAGGCGGGCATCTTATTTTAGTTTGTTGTGGTTGGACTGAAGAAAGGAGCAGAAGATGTCGAAGATGATTATTTTATTTGGGCTGTTTGTGGTGGCTGCGCAGTTCCAAGTTGTGAGGCCTGGTAAGTGCGCCACATGGATTCTGCCTTTCGGTTTCGTTTTTTCTCGGCTTGACGCACTTGAAGGAAACAACCGTTTCACTGCTCAGGACAAAGTTCCTTCACCACAACGCATTATAATTACGATTAGATTTGCACTAGTTTTGTTGGAAATTGTCCCGCGCTGAGTTCATCGATTTCAATATCCAAAAATGGATCATCGATTGAATCACGAAGTTCAAGGATGTCAAACTCCAAATCGTCGTTATGGCTTCCGTCTGAGGGCCAAAATGAATATATGTTTCATATAACACATTTACAGTGAAGGACAACTCATTTTGAAATCAAAAGCCAGTAAAGAAAAAAACGATATATTGTCAAATGTTTAAACGGGTGATGAGAAACAACAACACAAAATGCTTGGAACATCTGCATGTTAATGAAAGTGAAGACAATTTGCAATTTTGTCATTTTAGCAAGAAACATGGAATTGATGCAGATGATTTGCCTTTCTGGAAGAAGATGTTTGGAGTTTGTTGAACGATTTGAGCATTAAAAAATGTTTTTGTGTTTTTCTTTCAGTGATCCACTCGTACAAGTATTTTAAGACTGCGTATTCTCCGACTCCAAACAAGGTCGACTATTGGATGGTTTCTTATCTTGACGACGTTCAGATCCTTCACTACCACAGCAAGAGCGGGACGTTTGAAGCCACACAGGAGTGGATGAACAATGTCACACTCGACGATCCCCACTACTGGGAGAGCATGAGAGACAGGGCTAATCGTAACCAGGAGATTAACAAATTCAGTTTGGCAAAGATGAGAGAGCGCTTCAACCTTACTGGAGGTTTGTTTACCGTCAACTTTCTACGAGAAAAAGACATTTCATGTGCTCACGCACTTTTTTACTTTCAGAGACGGGTCGACAGGGACGACTGCTTGCTCAGGGACTTTTGGGGAATAAAAAAAAAAAATTGCATTGGATTTTTAATTAGCGAAAAAATTGTCCTGGGCAGCACGGTGAATGACTGGTTTGCACATCCGCCTTACAGTGCCGAAGTCGCGGGGTCAAATTCCAAATAATTCTTTCTCCGGATACTAAACGATTTGCTCCGGCATTCCAAAAACACGCACGGGAGCTTCACTCTTGACTCTGAATTGTCCAAATGTGTGAACAGTTCTTTATTCACTTGTGTCTTGCGATTGGCAGGCGACCGATTGGCTGTCCCCCCGCCTCTCGCTTAAAGACAGCTGGGATAGGCTCCGGCACACCCGCGACCCATCAGGAGGGGAAATGCTTCAGAGAATGGCTTGATGGATGAACTTCTCTTTTTACTCCAGAAGATGCGAGTTCGACCCGATCTCAGCACATCCTGTCTCAGGCGTGTGTGTGTGTCATTGTGTCAGGTGTTCACATGAAGCAGAGAATATCTGGCTGCGATTGGGACGAAGAGGCTGACAAGGTTTACGGTTCAACTCACATCAGTTACGACGGCGAAGACTACCTGACGTTTGACCTGCAGACGCTGACATGGATCGCCGTCCAGCCGCAAGCTTTCGCCACCAAACTCGCATGGGACCGATCGGACGCCTATCGTCATTACAAGCAGCATTACCACATGGAGATTTGTCCTTCTTTGCTGAAGATGTTTTTGAGACATGGGAGGGACTTTGTGATGAGAACAGGTACCAGGACACCCTCCCCTGGAGCAACACGGCTGCCACGGCAACCCGCTCTCTCTCTTCTCTCAACACATTCCCTTCGCCAGCGTCTCACTTTTTCTCCTTTGCGCGCAGAGCTCCCGGTGATGTCCCTGCTGCAGAAGACGCCGTCGTCTCCGATCACCTGCCACGTGACGGGTTTCTACCCCTACAAAGCCGCCCTTTTCTGGAGGAAGGACGGCACGGAGCTCTACGAGGACGTGGAGATGGGAGAGACCCTCCCCAACCACGACGGAACCTTCCAGATGACGGCCCACCTGAATGCCGAGCTGCCGGCCGACGCGGAGGACCGCTACGAATGCGTCTTCCAGCTGTCCGGCGTCGAGGGCGACGTGGTCACCAAGCTGGACAGAAGACTCATCCTGAGCAACGAGCGCGACCGAGGTGAGCCAGCCGCCCCCCCCCCCCCCCCCCCCCCCGATGTCTTCCTTCTCACGTCTTCTTTGCTCTCGTCCAGAGGAAGAAGTCAGGAAGATGACGCTGGCCGTGGCGATCCCCGTCGTGCTCCTCGTTCTGCTGGCGCTGCTGCTCGTGGTCCTCGTCAAGCTTCACAAAAGCAGACGAGGTGAGGGACGCAAATGTGTGTCTGGTCGGCAAAATTTGGCACCAAAACAAACCGCAACTTGTCTCTTTTTTTTTTGTGTGTTTTTTCCTTGCAGCCAAATACATGGCAGCATGTAAGTAAAACGTCACCTGTTTTCGTCCCGCCGCAAATGAGCGTTGAAGCCTCAACGCTGTGTTTGCACCCCGCAGCCGTTGACGGCGATTCCGAGCTCCCTCCCAGGCCTCCTTCCGAGCCCGCTTCCGAACACGTTTCCGAGCCCACTTCCCTGTGAGATGCAGCCACCTTCACCTGGTGAGTTAGTTCGTCAACATGGCCTCCGCGTGTTCTTGGGACTCTCTCAAGATTCAGCTGTGCCATTTGCTGTGCTCGTCTTCCTCCAGGTGTTGGAAGACAACTGAGGGGCCTCCATCCGAAGGCTTTCCTGTCAGGCTTGGATTTCAAAACAGGGAAAAGATCGGAGTTGTTCTTCAGAGATGATTTGCGCACTGCTGTTATTATATATATATATATTATGTCGTGGTAAAGAAGGAGCTGAGCCAAAGGGCGAAGCTCTCAATTTACCAGTAGATCTACGTTCCAACCCTCCTCTATGGTCACGAGCTATGGGTCGTGACCGAAAGAACGAGATCCCGGATACAAGCGGCCGAAATGAGTTTTCTCCGCAGGGTGTCCGGGCTCTCCCTTAGAGGTAAGGTGAGAAGCTCGGTCATCCGGGAGGGGCTCAGAGTCGAGCCGCTTCTCCTCCACATCGAGAGGAGCCAGATGAGGTGGCTTGGGCATCTGATTCGGATGCCTCCTGAACGGTGAGGTGTTCCGGGCATGTCCCACCGGGAGGAGACCCCGAGGAAGACCCAGGACACGCTGGAGAGACTATGTCACCCAGCTGGCCTGGGAACGCCTCGGGATCCCCCGGGGAGAGCTGGAAGAAGTAGCTAGGGAGAGGGAAGTCTGGGCTTCCCTGCTAAAGCTGCTGCCCCCGCGACCCGGCCCCGGATCGGCGGTAGAAGCTGGATGGATGGATGGATGTTATTTTTATTTTTTGCTGGCTTTGGTGTCTTGGAGATTTGATTGAGTTGCTTTCTTGTGTTCATTTAATTTGTAAGAAATCAGCAGTCTCATCATGACAAGGATCTCCCCCCCCCCCCAGGCTCAAATGAATTCCCAAGTTACCTTACTCGGCTGCTATTTAGCCAGGGCGACTCGTCTTTGAGTCAACGACAAAGAGAAGAGTCTCAAAATAATGAAAAGGCCAGCGCGACCCGGACGAAAACTTCCAACGAAGATGAGCCAGAATTGCAAACGATTCAACTCGCAATCAGCTCGTGATCGATCAAAGTCGGTCTGAAGTTACCTGAGAGACTTGTGACGGCAGATGGCGGTGTGAAGCTCTTGCCAGTTTTTTCCATCGACACTTTTTCACCCTCAAACATACTGTTTTGCAATAAACATTTGACATGTTTTTAATCAAGAAATCTTCATCATGGGCTCTTTTTCATACTGGTAAGAAGTAAAGACGGGACATTTAAAATAAAGTCATATTGATGCGCTTCCACGGGTAAAATCAAGCAATTTATTTGTACATGTTGAGACATAAAAACATCTTTTGTATCACCTGAATAAACATTTCTTCCAGACGAGTAATAGAAATACATGGATTGAATCATCAGTAACATTTATTTTTGTTCTCTTTAATCGACAAACAACCTTTTTTTTTTTTTGGTCATTAAAAAATTATTTTACACACTGGATGGCCAAGTAGGCAAAGCTGCTCTTTTCAATTCATCATTCTCACTATTCTTTTATTCTTATTTCTCAAAGTCATGCAAGACTCGGTTGACATCAAAACTTAACAATTGGAAGGAAACCGCGGTGAAAACCCAAACACGGGCCGCCGTGCACTTTAATACACGACTAACGGCGGGTTAAGGCAACGGAATCAAATTCCCGCGGTTTGCTTGTTTTTCCATGTTCCGCTTTACAGCCAGATCATGATGTAAAAATAAAATCATCATCATAAAGTCCGCAAACAGGTGCGAGCGAGCGTCCTTTTGACCACATCGGTGGCCAGTTCAGGTTCATCAGAATCAAACTTTCCTGCTAGGTATTGTCACCATCCACAAAGGGGCGGGGTCAACCTTCGGGAATCCAAATGTAGTTGAAACGCGAGATGATAAATGAGATATGCCAATATTTATTTATATTACAGCATAGCGGCTCGGATAACGGATGGATGGTTCGGTACATTTCAAGTGTCTTTACAGTGCTCCCTTTTGACTTCATTTGGCATTACACTGCCCCCTAGTGGTTTTAAATTCAATTGTCATTTTTAAATACAAATCTTTTTTTATTGCACTGCACTGACACATGGTAGTGGTCGATGAAATCTTGTTAATTTTCCACCATAAAAAAAAAAACAGTTGGTGATTCTGCGATTTATTAACCCCTGGTAGCTCTTCATTTTAATTGGTATTCAAGAACTAATGTTGACAATCCAGGACTCCATGGGGGCTCTTAATTTGGTTCACGTTGTTGTTTTATCATTTTTACAGTAAATTTCATGTTTTATTTTCACATACTTATGAAATACTAAATTAAAAGATTACATCTACTTTTTCACATTCCAACTACCCGCAACGGCTGTTCGATAACTTCAGTTTTCAACTTGAAATCATAATTTTGAACATCAGTTCTCTGGATTTAAAAACGAGATTCTAGTTTTGAAACACACCTAACGTTACAGCGCCCCTTGTGGACTGACATACAATAATCCCTCAAGGCAAATTCAATTGACTTCACTTTTACGGCTAATAATGTCCCCAAGTCAATAGTACAGTTTTTTTTTACAAGGACAGCAGGGAAGTCATTCAAAGTGTAAACAAATAAGTGCAAAAAAAATGCAACCTAAAATTACTCAAATGATAAAAACCACAGCAAAAGTCCAGTGTGCAGTAAAAATAGTGCAAATTAGACTCGAGTGCGTCAGACTCCCTCCTCTACACATTCCATAAACTTCATGTCGCCCAGTAAGTGATCATCTTTGTCTTATTATTAATCAATAATTGGATTAAAAAAAAATTCCAGACAGAAGCTGCTCATTATTGCATATTGACAAATTCCACAATCATTTGCATAAAAAGGTCAGAAAAGGGGTCGGGTTGTCAGGTGACTACTACGTTTCCCTTCTGGCCTTTTTCTTGTCTTTTTTTGCCGTTTCCGCCGCCGTCATTGCCAGCGTTTTTCTCGGGTCGCTCTACCAAACACAAAACGGATGCGGTTCAGCGTGCTCATTTGCTGGTTTCCTTTTTCAAGAGAAATTCAGACTTACTCCGGGTTGATGATATGCTCGGCTTTTTGGAGGCAGCGACCGGAAGATCTTCAGGTTTGGGTAGCGAGTTTACCGCCTAATATTGGTCAACCACAACACTTTGATTTCACAAAACAGAAGCACATTTCGCTCCCTGCTGCGTACATTTCAAGAAACATTAACACATTTTTCCCCCTACCAAACAGTAAACATTGCTAACTTGCCAAAACGTCCCCAAATGTGCATGGGAACATGTGATCTTCACCGCGTAGCATCTCCAGTTTGACTCGGGTCGACTTTTGAAATTTAAACTCAAGGGCAATTTAAACCCGAGGATCAAATATTAAAACCTGGGGAAAAAAATCATCCCCTCCCCCACACTTGTTATTGGACCATCTCCAAATTTGGTGGACAGCTGCTTAACTGATTCTATTGAGGTGAAGATTAACTGTGCCGCCAAACATCAAAAATCACCATCAAAATTCACCAGCATTCCGGCAAAGCCCCATCAAGTGACACGTCAAATTTAGAGACCCTGAAGCAAACTTTGCGGATACATACTGTATATTTTGTCAATTTAATCTCTTATGATGACGTAATAACCAAAACATGTCTTGCCTGAGCCTCAGGTATGCCCTCCTCTTTGCTCGCGGTCTTCTTTCTTCTCTTCTTCTTGGACTTAGCGGCGCCCTCTGCTGGATCGTCACTGTCCTCTGACACCTACAAGACCACCAATGTATTTCTTGAAGCAACCAAGCCTTCCCAAAAAATCTGACATTACGACTTTGAAGAGTGAGACCTTATTGGTCAAAGTCCGCTGCTTCAGCTGAGTCAGTAGCCTCGACACCACAGGGGGCTCCTCGTAGTTGCCCCAGTGCTCCGCGGGGGCATTCCAGTCGGAGTCCGCACCCTCTGTGGCAGAGACACTTTTGAGTGAAGTCAAGTGAAGGGCGCGGGTTGAACACACTCACTTGTACCGCCCCATTCATCGTCAGCATGGGTGGTCCAATGCAGATCCACTGTCCACTTGGACAGTGGGTCTGGCAGAGAGAAGATGGACAGAACAGGAGGGATTGAGGTACGGCCTTCAAACAGAAAGTGTGACGAGGTATTGATCATCTGTCCTACCTGGCGTCGCATTCAGGCGCAGCATGGACAAAGAGACCGGGTCATGGTCCGATTTTATGTTGGCCACCCATGTCTGGCCCCCTTGCGACTCCTGGGACCAGGACCGGGGTTCGGCTCGGGTGCGGTAGTGAGAACCAAACTTGCTCGGCTCGGTGGAACCCATGTGAGTCGGCGGGACCATGGCAGAAAAGTCGGTCCACCCTCCGCTGTTGACGCCGTCGCCTCCTTGGCTGGGTGAGGCTTTGGCGGCTGATTTGGGGTTTTGAGAGTCTGAAAGGAGGTCCAAAGTGGGATTATATGCCACTTTATTAGGTACACATGCATTGACGCTCCGAAACTCAAACATACCATTGGCCCCTTTGTTTTTCTTCTTCACATTGCTGTTGGACTCCACGTGGCTCTGGGCAGCGGGCGTCCCTTCTTGGCCACTGAAGGAGTCGGCGCCTTTGTCCTTCCGCCGCTGCTGCTTCTTCTCACGGTTACTGACCTTGGTTTCCCAGGCGCCTACAGGCCAAAATAACAAGTGTCTTAAGCCATTTCACTACTTGAGATCATCTTTTGCACATTTACAAATTGTGGTAAAATGCCACACTTTCACCATTTATGTGCTTCCGTTTTCGTTAGCAACACAATGTTGGAGGTTACCTTCGTCGAGTTCTTTCCCATCATGCGTGATCACATATTGTGCTGGTTTAACACTGATCTTGCTTTTCTTCTTGTCTTTTTTCAATTGCACAGGCGGCTGTGCTTCGGGCGCCTGTCGACAAGCACGCAAACTAAGGCATAATCAGATTTTTGAGCTAAAAGAGGCTCCGGCAAATGTACCTTCCGGGTTTTGGTGGACGGCGGTTGCAGTTTGGAAAGTACATCCGGGACTTTGACTTCCTGTTGCACTACCAACGCAGCAGCAGGCTTTCCGTTGGGCTGAAGCTTCTGCTGAAATGTGGCATTAACATATTTCATACAACTGACTTTAGAATGATTCGAGTTAAAATGATAATTGTTTCGTGTTTATAGTTATGAGGGGTGTTAGACAGCACAGTATATTTACGGTATGAATAAATCACTTCAATTGTTTACCAACCAGACACCTTCTCTAGTAAAGCTATAATCTTGGCTGAATAATGAGCGATTGATGTAATGACAGTTCATGAGGATTCTTCCGCGGTTTGGAAATCAAAACGGAATGAATTTGAACCTGACATGCCATTAGCTCAACGATAAACCTTGCCGATTGAATCTTATTACAAAATGGCGTCCTCGTTAGTGCTGCGAATAAACCAAGTTAATTGATTTTAGCTAAACACGTTATCCGACGCTCAGTTATTCAAGACTCGACGAGCTTAAAATGTCAGACCTTCTCCCCCGCTTTCTTGGCGTTTCTTTTCTTCGTCTCTTCCGGTTTAACCGTCTTGGTCACCGGAGTCTTAGCGACGGGCGGGCCGCCGCGGGTGACCACCCGGATGCTCCGTTTACTCCTGCCGCCGCCGCCGCCGCAGATGGCGGCCCAGGAGACGGCGAGCAGGAGCAGCGCGCCCATGCCTGCCGTCGCCAACATGAGCCAGGTCGGGTACAGTTCCGGCGCCAGACCCAAGTCCAAGCCCAGGTGGCTGCGGACATACGCTTGGCCGGAGGACAGCAGGTCCTTCAGGCGCCCAGAAAGGAGCTCAGCTTCTTCCATCGCAAAGCCTCGCCAGTCTCCTCCAGCCATGGCGGGGTACGAATGAAGCCGAGGACCGGAGATGCAAACGGCTAAGTGTTAGCCTGCTAGCTGCTAGCTGTTAGCAACTGCATGCTAACGGAGCGATGACGTCAGGATTCCACCACGTCGTGCTTTTACTTCTTCGGTGGATTTTTTGGGCGCCTTACTATTCTTTTACCGCCACTCTGTGCACAGGAGTGTGGACCGAGAGAAGGCGCAAAAATAGCCGAAATACTGCTTCAGGTATCAATTGGAACACACGATAAAAAAAATATATATATACTGTATATATCACATTTCGTGATCCACTCATCTGTGCTGTATGTTACAGATACAGTACATTTGACAATAAAGTTTATCCAATCCAAAGTCCCTCTACTGTACAATAAAAAAAAGACCTAAATTATTTTGATTTTGCTTGTGAAACTACTCTCTGTTCAGCATATAAACTAGTGAAAACATCTTCATATAGTAAATACAAGGGTGCTCTATATCAAATCTGTTGTACTGTAATGATTCATCTAATTAAATTGATCAAATTTCTACACAGTTAATTGAAGCAGACATGCATTTCGTTTTACCTTAACAATGAAGACATGATGAATCTATAAAGGTAAAGACTTTTATAAAGATAGTACTTTTTTGGGGTACAAACTCTAAAATAATACCTGCTTTTTAAAATAAGATCTTGGTACCATGATGCATGAGTGGTTTGCGCATCCGCCTCACAGTTCTGAGGTTGCGGGGTTTGAAACCGGGCTCCAACCTTCTTGTGTGGACCTTGTACGTTTGCCAAAGCACTGAGAGAAAACCCCCGCAAGCACGGGTTTCTCCTGATACTCTGGCATCCTCCCACATTCCAAAAACATGTAAGAGCTACAGACCAAAATCACAGAGTTGTTGTAGTTTTGCTAATATGAGTTTGAATATCCTGGATGAGTTTTACTGCACTATATGACTGGCTGGACACGAGAAGATGCAAATGTTTTGTCTTTTGGTATTTGTGACCCTGAATGCGTGACTTAAATACATTTCAAAAAAAGAAAAAAAGATGGAACTTCAAAAGTCGGCGTCCAGAGTGAACTCGCAGTCCATCATGCTGGACATGACTCCGAATCTCTGGTACTCGCCCACTCGCTTCTCAAAGAAATTGGTCTTCCCCTCCAGGGAAATAGACTCCATGAAGTCGAACGGGTTCTCGGACAAGTAAACCTTAAAAAAAAAAAAGTTAAAAATAATAACATCGAGAAGCGCATTCATTTTCATGAACATTCAGCAAATATCACATTTGTTGGTCAGTGAAATGCTGAACCCATTTGAATTCTGTTGAGAACCAAAATAGCAGCATCTACAGAATGACATAAAAGAGCCTGTTTTGGGATTCTATTGGTCAGCTGGAATCTGATCGTTTACTGCCACCAACTAATATATTTGTCCAGTGTGTTTTTCGACGGGCAGGCGTGGAAGGGGGTCTCACGCAAGTTGTCGGTGAAATTCAGGTTTAACCACCGTTATGACTCACAGCTACCAGGAGATGGCGGCGGTGAATCACTTCAGATTGGAGATCAGCACAGCTTTTGAATGGAAGATCAAGGTTAGGCAGTGAATCTCAACTTGTCAGGTTTATTGTCACACCTCATTCAAATGTTCCGCTCATCGGCGTGCGCTGCAGGAGCCTGATAATTATTCGTGATCATTTGAATGAGGTGTGTTGCAGCCGGGAGAGATGGAAAACATTTGGGATCATGGCCCTGCGTCTTACAACAATATTTAAAGCTTATTAGGTCAAATATACTGGTTCGGCTCATTTGATCAAAAATTGGGGCAAATGCAACCCCTGAATTAAATGAGCCAGACACCGCTGGCCTAAATAACCACTTGATTTAGCAGGATTACCTTTGCTAGTCCCAGGTCAGTGAGGAGGTGGTCAGCCACATACTGGATGTACTGCTTCATGAGGGAAGAGTTGATTCCAATCAGCTCCACCGGTAAGGCCTCAGTCAGAAACTCCTGACTCGGCAAAACCAGGCAATGTTTAAGTATGCCAGGCCATTGGGAAAAGACGCTTAAACTGGCCGACCTGCTCGATGCTAACGGCCTCAGTGATGATGCCCTTCACACGGTCCTCGGAAGGCTTCTTCACCAGGTAGCTGTACAGCAGACAGGCAAAGTTGCAGTGCAGTCCCTAAAGAAAATGTAGAGTGCTGCATGAGCCGCCGCGTGCTTATCACTTGTGACTTCGGGCGAGCAAAGGACTTCACCTCGTCCCGGCTGATGAGCTCGTTGGAGTAGGTGAGGCCAGGCATGAGGCCTCTTTTCTTCAACCAGTAGATGGCGGCGAAGGAGCCGGAGAAGAAGATGCCCTCCACCGCTGCAAAGGCCACAAGTCGCTCGGCTGCCAGCACAAAAGACACGTGTTAGCTTACCGATTATCAGTGGTGGCAAGTAACAAAGACTTTGTTATTCTACTTTAATCGAATTGTTAGGCAATTTCTACACATACAAATGAGGTGAGTTTTTCCAGAGCAACGCTGAATTTGATTGCAGTTTATGCTTCTTCGTGTATTATGCATGCCTTCTATATTACTGCTTCGTGGTCGCCAAGGTACACATACCAGTAGGCCCACAATGTTAATGACAGCCTGAAATACAAAAACGTGTTCATTCTTTGCCATTCTATTAAATTATTGTTGCATTTTTTGAAATAAAGTAAAATACTTTGGAATTCCTTTTTTAATTAGTTATCGCTGTTTTTTGTTTTGTTTTGTTTTTTGTGGTGCTGGAACGGATGAATGGCATTTTCATTCATTTCAGTGGGGCAGGATGAATTGGGTCAATGTTGGCTCGCTCTTGCACATGTGACAATTTTTTTTCTCTTCTCAGTTCAAACACAATCAGAAATAATAAAAGAAGCAAACTATGTGAAGTTTTTTCTATTGAGCAACATTTTGAGTATTGTATGACAGTGACATAAAAATTCATTTTTACTTTTGTATGTGAGTGCACTTCAATGTGTCCTCCCTTTGTGTGCGTGTGTGTGTGTGTGTGTTTAACTGAGGTCCAGGAGTTGAATAAGCACTTGATATCGTTTCTCACCAAAGGTGGACTGGCTGTCATTTATCCACTGGAGCGCCCAGTCGGCCTTACGCTTGACACATGGGAGCAATTGAATGGCGTTGAAGAGAGAGTCTCTGGAAATACGACAAGATAGTAAACAAGTGAATTTTCCCCAAAATTGGTTTCGTTTCCAGCATTGTGGTTATTATTGCACTTCCTCTTTCCAGTCGCCTCTGTGGTGCCATCACAAAAAAGCTCCAAGATGTCCCACATACTCTTAAGTTTTGGTCTTTCTTGAGCTTTTTTGTGTGATTCCATCACTATATGGGGGGTAATTTATTCTTTGACATTTGTATGGCGATTAAAAAAACAAAAACAAAAATCCCCCCCCCCAAAATCGCTCCAGGTGCTGCGACCACAAAACAGTCGGTAAAGTGGTCTAGAGGATTTATCGCATTCTCAAACAGCTGCACGGCTGAAAACGGTTCTTTCCTCTGAGCCGCCGTTGAGCTGTTGATGTTGTTTTGTGTTTGATGAAGGGGTGGGGGAAAAAAAAAACCAACAACTGCTTGACAAACACAATTAAGGCAGAATCGGACCTTTCCTTGAGATCCCGTATGTAGGTGTTGATGAGTATGCTGTACATCTCCGAGTGCACCGTCTCTATCAGGATTTGGAAGCTGTAGAAGGCACGTGCCTCGGGGACCTGGACCTCCTCGCAGAATCTCTTCACCTGGTTGCACGAGTAAACACATGTGATAGTACAGCACTGGATTTGTATTTTTATTAATTTTTTTGATCTGGCAGCTAAAATGTAAGATACGGACGCTGTATGGTGCCAGTGAATTTAACTCTCTGTCATGAAAATGAAACACGGTCTGAGGAAGTTAGTGGTTTTCAGGAAGCCTTTCGATGCCCCCCCCCGCGACCCTTCTTTCTTTCTTTCTTACAGCAGCGTTATGTGAAAAACATGCAGATCTTCATCAACACCCCTTAATTTAACTCACTACATAGAAATAAAGAAACACTATTCAAAATTCTAACCGCTCATTAAAAAAGTGAAAAAAGTTTTACTTCCAGTGTTAAAGTACATCAAATATGAGAAACCTTTTGATACTTAAGACTTTTACTCAAGTCACAGCCTTTCACTTTGACTCCCGTTTTCTTCTGTTCAGACACTTGTCCTGTTGGTCAAGTATCGGTTTCAGGTACTTGATTTGAGACTATATTATCATGTAGCGGAGTTCCAATGTGTCGTGAGCAAAAGTTGTTGCTAGTCTTGAAAAGCAGCAAACAACAATGAGCAATAGAGGCCACAATGTATCCCACGACGGCTTAGTGTCCATATCGGAGAAAAAAAAAATCATTTTCTGTTTGCAGGTTATTGTTTCTCAGCATGAGAGAAGTTGTAGCAGAAAAAAAGTGTATTAATGTACTGGGAACGCAGCTACTGGACATTCCGAATCATTCAGCCAATTTACTACTACACCTGACTACTACATTGGGATTCCCTGCCCTGGCAGCATTTGTTTGTGTGAAATGTTAATTCCTCCACTTTCCAACACTACCCTTTAATCTCACCAAGTTCTCATTCACAATGCCATCGCTGGCAGCGAAGAAGGCCAGGACATGCGAGATAAAATGCTTCTCCTCAGGTTTGAGCCGGTCCCAGTGCGCCAGGTCTTTGGAGAGATCCACCTGAAAGAGGCAGAGTGTTTTATATGAAGTATTTTAGTAGTTGTGGGCGAGGATGTGGAAAAGGATGCGGACCTCTTCCACTGTCCAAAAGGAAGCCTGGGCCTGCTTGTACATCTTCCACACTTCGAGGTACTGGATGGGGAAGATGACAAAGCGTCTGGGGTTCTCTCGGAGCAGAGGCTCATCCTCCTGGCAGTCGGCGTTGATGTCTTTTACGCCATTCTATGCAGAAAAATAATTCAAAAATATTATGTCACAATGTTTATGATAATGGTACCAAATGATAAATTTCTTGTCTTATTATTGTTAATCCCCAGGAGCATGGATGTACACAAAAACATTGTACATTCCTTGAAAAACATGTTTTATTACCAGATATTTTGAAAGGTATTTTTCTTCTGGATAGTTTGCTATACTGTATCGTTTATCTGCAACCCATTAAATACTTTTTGATTGGGTCGAAGAAATAAATAATTCAACATATACGTAAATTGAGTGATAAGAATGATTTTTTTGAACGTCTCAAAAGGCTTACGGTGACAATGATATCCAACATTTTCATTCGAATGTTTGCGTCGTTTTGTAATCAACTAGGATTAAAAACAGTGTCTACAAATATGTCCCCATTTTTATTCATTTATTACGGGCGAGTGCTTTAGTAACACTATGAGACAACAATCCAAAAATACAAGCATAAACAGACACATGAGTTAACTCCGGTGCATTTTTAGAAAAAGGTTCGAACTAGAATTCGCCGGTGTTCGTCTTTCCAGTGTCACGCTTAGGAGCTAGCGAGCGTTAGCACGCAAGGCTAATATTAAGATGCCTTTAATTGTATTACCGGTTCTCCGCGAAGGTCGTCACTCAAGCAGTCCATGTCTTGAGATCTTCTTGGTCGGTGTCATTCCGGCACATTGAGTCGACGCTGTCGTTTCCTGAAGATTTTGGGTTTGGAGCTAAGCGATTTAAAGGGACGTCCTTTGACAGAGGCAGGTGATGGGAACACGGCGCCCCGTGGAGGCCAGTCGTCGTATTGCACGAGACGGCCGGACACGACATTAGGTACAACACTAAACGACTGGACACCGGAAGTCCTCGTTTTACAACAAAGGTTAAATACGTACGTACACGTTCGGGTTACGTCTCCGTCATCATAAATGGAATCCGTCGTTAACCAAGGATTCTGACGTAAACATTGAGGGGGAAAAAAAATAGAAGCCATCCAGATCTGTTTATAAGCCAAACAATGTCTTTAAAAACGTTTGGAGTGAATTTCATTGAGTCAACTCTCCTGTTCTAGTGTAGGTCAAATAGTTTTAAAGGTAAATAATAAACTATCTCTTTGTATCATCTTTAATTTATATTTGTATTTACTAAACATAGCGGGTCATGCTGATTCATTAACATTTTTGCCCAAGAAACGTAACAGGATGGTTTATTCTATTTTTTTTTTATCTGCACTTTATTTTCTATTCTGTGATTAAGTTACCGTGTTTGCCAAGTGGATCCTGTCACTCACTGGTCCCCTACATTTTTTTCGTACCACGGATCAATTAAAGGTACGAGGGCAAGAAAATGAATAAAAATAAAAGGCTGTTAAATTGCCTCTCAAGAGATTGTCATCAGTAGAGTAAATGACATATGTCAATAAAACTGAGATAAAGCGAGTTAAAAAAAATTTCTGGAAAAGTTTTGGGGGGCTACTGTGCTCTAAATGTTCCGATGTTATCGTAGAATTCCCACAAATGAACAGAGACGACAGAAGATTTCAGTTGTCCCATTTTTCTTTTTTTTTTAAACTCTGGGGTGGGGGAATGACGACACGACATACGAGGAGAACGTGATGAGCAATTGGGAGGGCAGGCTTGGGTGGTTGGCTGGGTGGACTCAGAGAGTCGTTTGAAGTCTTGTCTGCTACTGAGGCTCCACGGCTATGTTATGTATACCCAGGCGGAACACATCATTCGTGCACACCCAGTTGCAGTTCTGCGGCTTCAGCATGAAAACTTGATGGAAGGCCAAAGGTGGATCATTGTCGGTCTGTCGGCAAACCAAACATATGGAAATCAAAACCCCCGCCTCAAATAGAGGACTCCTTTTTCCTTTTCAAGTGAAATTACTCCAGTTCATCGACGCTTTATTTATCACACGCGGATGTTGAAGACAAATCTCGACCTAAATATGGTGCGTCATTCCCATCAGACAAACGCCTCTTCCCAAATAACAACCTCCCTTCAGGAGTAAGTGTAATTGACAAGACGGTCAATGGAGAATCTTGACTTTTTGGGGGGGGGGGGGGGGTGAATGGCTGAAAAGAAAAAAACCCAAGTTTGTGGATAGCCTGTTGTCCGCTCAAAATAGGCACCACTCACAAATGGTCCAAATCCTTAAAATTTCAGCCTCTCGCCAGGAAGCATTCAACATTTTCTGTAGCTCTCCATGTTTTTGTTTTAAATCAAAATAAAACATTAGCTTTTACTTTGGAAAACAATGATCAACATTGAAGCCCATTTTCTGACAATCCTAAATAATGCGCGTGTTCTCTGCACCGTCAAGTTGAAATAAAGTCCTGTTTTAGTGAGGACATCCATCTTACCTTTAACTGTCCAAAGACCATGATGAGGATGCTGTTGTCTATTGTGGGCTGGATATCTTGCTCTGTGACAATGTGCTTAATTTGCTGGAATGGCATACCCTGTGCGGTTCCAAACAGAACTATGAGTTGAAACACAAAAGCAGACATCCCCCCCCCCCCCGCCTTTTTTTGGAGGGTGAAGTTAGTCCAAATTTGTTCTTTTTTTAAATGTCTGGTTACAGCTTCAAGTTAACATTTTTTAAAATGTATTTCATCTGTTCTAAATCAATACATTGCATGCAATACTTACAGTCAGTTTGCCAGCAATGGCTTCTCTCCCATGGAAGAGGGTTCCTTCCCATGTCAGAGTAGCGCCTTCAGCCTAAGAAACGACCAAAATACAGTTACACAATCAATTGATGACACACTGCAGGCGACGCTGGTGGACCACACTCACATAAAGGTTAACCAGTTCCATCCTGTTGGTGTGATCAAACTGGTTGTAGTACCACTGCACGAAACCTTCGCCAACTCTTTGACAGTCAATTTCGCCCCCCTGCATGATTGACACCGTGGAACTGCAAAATGGAGATTTATTTAAAAATATATATATATTGTCACATCTTATTGAAGAAGCATAATCAGTGAGGCACAAGTGAAAAATCTCCACAAAATAAAGACAGAAAAGAACAATAAGTGATCCCTTACTACTCTAAAAGCACACTTTGGAGAGAGACTTGACAGGTCCTTCATAGAATCGCTCAAAAGGTCCAAACAAATGCAGATAAACTCAGCTCCCAACAATCTGGGCCTATCACAAGGCTTTGTACTGCGACCAGGAATTATTATTCTTTAGAGTTGACCAAATCCAATCACATGAATGGAAATCAGGCTAACATGCTTTTAGGCTGATCAATATTAAGAATGGATTTTTGAATTTTCTTAAATTACTAAGTCAAGAATAAATGATTTAATTTTTTTAACTTGACCCGAAACCACTGCTGACTTACAGCCATATACAAATTTACCATATTAGGATACCTTATTCAAATAAATAGAAATTATGATAAGGAAGACAATTTGGATGTGGTATGCTTTATATTCTTGATTGCATTTTATTAGAGAGGTATTGGATCGAGACTTGGTATCAGCAGATATTTAATATAAAGTGACTTGGACTCGGGTGCAACAAAATGCAATCGGGACGGCCCTATTTTTTTATTATTGTTATTCTTTTTTTTTTTGCCCAGTCTGGATTGCTCAATTCACACCTGCAAAAGGTTGCAGTTTCAGGTTCCATGTGTAGGCTTTAGTGTCTTTTGACTGGCCGGCGACCAGTCCAGGGTGTGTAGATATATTTCAGACCCTGCACCCCACTCTACCCCAAACGACCCTGCCCCTTGCCGGAAGTCAGCTGGAATGTTGGCTCCACCACAGCCGTGAGTCTCCTGAGTCAAAGCAATATTAAATCTTCCTGGATGAATGCTGTTATTGTTCAGCCTCCCTGGATCTCCTGAAAGACGCTTGATCAATTCAAGCTTGTGTGATAAAGCAGCGCAAAAAAACTAGCAAAAACTCTTAGCAAAACATGCTAACTCATGCCTTGATGGCTGCCATGAGTTTACGCTTGACTTTTCGCTATTCAGCCCCAAACTAACGCCAGCGATGGACCCAATTCAATGAGATAACACAAGTCTTATTGTAGAGTATCTCCTTTTACAAGCTAATGAGGTACTCACAAGCTTTATGCCACTTTGTTCGAGAGCCGGCAGGCAGGCCTGCATGGAAGTAAGGCGGGGAGGGCCGAGGCAAATGAACAACTTCCGTTCACCTCAACCCGTGACGTACTGAACGTGCTAGCCAATGGGTATTCGCATAACGCTCCACGTGCCCATTGTTCGGCTCGTTGATTCGCCCCTCACATTGGTCAAATTGATGTAATTGGCTGGACGTTTTCTTGGCACGCCCCCACTACAGGAAACAGTTTGAAACTATTTAACTACTTAGCCCATGATGCATTGCACACGGATGGAACAGACTGTCGTGTTCTGCGGTTCGAAATATCGTGTTTGATATCAATTCATTCTTAATTTGAGAATAAAAGACCTGTTAACGTAAGCGTCGAGTTGTTCTCATGCTTCGGAGAATAGTAAAATATTAGCCCATGTGTGCAGACGCTGCCATAGCAACAGTGACAAACTAGTGTTCTGCGCGTGCGCAGACCACATCCTGACATCTGATTGGCCCTATAGTGAGACTGACTTCCGGGATTTTATACGCTTCAAATATTTTTTGAAACAGTCATGGGAAGGCGACATAAACAACGACGTCACATCATACAAAACTTTAATTATTGTCGAAAATGTGACAAAAATAAACCTGCAACGTCCGATTTTTAGTAATCAGACGTCAACAATGTGATAAACGAAGCTGATGTGATTCCAACCAGGTCCATTTCTCTGCCCAAAAGGTCAGGCACTGTTTCACTATTAAGCCACAATAAACACAGGAGTCATGTGCTTTTTAAATGACAAATATGCAGCCAGTAAGAAACATGAAGCTAAAAATACAGTTAGTATTATTAAATGGAAGACGTAATACTTGAGGTCCATATTGCTCGCAGTGACTGATTAGTCTAATTCAGGGGTGTCCAAACTCGTTCCTCAAGGGCCGCTGTCCAGGCTGTTATCCCTCTCTACCTGCTGCACTCATCTGATTCAAATGATGAAGATCGTTCTCATCCTTCTGCAGAGCTTGCTGATGAGCTGATCCTTGGAATAAGATTTGATGAAACAGGGAGGGAGAAACAGGCTGCAGGGAGGGAGAAACAGGCTGCAGGGAGGGAGAAACAGGCTGGACAGCGACCCGCGAGGACCAGAGCTCGACATGCCTGGTCTAATTGGACATGGATTTACAACAGCATGCATTATTTTTAAACAATCACAACAGACCGTATTAATTAAAAAAAATGCTTGGATGATGCGTCAGGCTTGTTACAAAGCTAACAAACAGCGGAAAACAAGACCACTGAGGCACTTTTAAAAACTAAAATCACTTTTTTTTTTTGCTACAGTTCAGTGTCACCTCGCGGACCTCCAGTGACTTGTTGGCTATTGCTTGGCTGTAGACGTTGGGGTCATCTTTATGCCTCTGAGGCGTGTCACTGCTCTGCCTGCTGTGATGTGATGATGTAGTCGTCCGTGCAGAATACTCGAGGGATTTCTTGATGCTGCTGATGTGGCGCTGTTCTTCGTGGGCTGTTTGGTTTCTATGACACCCCAAGCCCCCCAAAAAAAGATTGAAACTGCAGAACACATCCAACCCCCCCCCCCCCCCCCCACTTTCTTAAAGGTACTGGGTACCTTGACTTCCGTGTTCTGTTCATTCCTTGATCAAGCTCGTAACCCACGGTACATGCAATTTGATTAACCCCATTGAACTGACTCACCAAAAACACCACCATGTTTTGTTATTGTACATTTGTGATCATGAAAATTGCACTTTATTATATAAAACAACAATGTAAGATGAATGTGAGGAAATGAAGTGGTTTCGTAACACGTAATTTAGGGCCGTAACTAACATTTATTTTAATAATTTATTAATCTGTTGATAATTTTTTTGGATTAAATTGCTGAATTGGATTAAAAAAAAACAACTAAATTTCCAAACAGGCCAGAAACTAACAACTATTTTAATCAGCATCAGCTTTTTTAAAATTTCCATTCCTTTATCTAAATCGTTTATGGCATGCGGACTTTGCCTATTATTTGAAGAACTGTTCCCTATCTGCCGAATTAAACACTGCATGTCCAAGGAGGGCAGAATATAAACAAATCAAACAAACTCCCCAAACTGCCAATGATACTGAATGAAACAAAAAAAAAGAGCAAAGATGAGTGCGCCTCACATTTAAGAAGCTGGGAACGCTTATCGTGCGTAAGATCTTCTTGAAGGCGCCCGGTAGTGTGGATAGTTCTCCCTCCGCCTGGGTCAACTGCTCCTCCATGGCGCCAACGTTGGCTCCCACCATCTTGACAAAGCCCTGCAGACAAATGCCAACACTGGAACATTCCATTCGGGATTGATGTTGAATTATGTGGTTGTTTTTGATGGCTACGTTATAGTTTTGTGTCTTTGCCACTGCATCCAAAGCCTCTTCAACTTGTTAGCCCTCATCTGAGGAGATTGGAAAATGTTTAATATCAATTGTAATCGAAGAAAAAAAAAAGAAGAAACAAAAGAAAGCAAGCGAGTCTACTGGCCTTTCCATACTAAGCTTAGTTTACTCTCCCGATAGACAACTACCAATGTACGACAGTGACCATCGCTCACCTCTAATTGGTCGATGCGTCTGTAGAGTTGTCTTATTTCCTCAGACTTCTGCTGAATTTGAGGTATGTTTTCACTCACGATCTGTGATGTGTCGCTACGAATCTGCAAAAAAATAAAAAATAAACAAACAAAAAAAATAAACACCCATCTGTGATGTCTCTGACCCGGAGTGCCTTTACCGTACCATATCTAGCATGCCGACAAACTCGTCTACTCTGGTCAGCATTTCCTCCAGGCTTTTCTCCAAGCACAGAATCTGAATGAGGAATAGTTTGCGTCAGACAAGACAATCTTTGGCTGAAATTCAATAAATTAGGCTTGGATCTTTCTCCAGGAAGCTGGGGAAACACACACACACACACACACACACACACACACACACACACACACACACACACACACACACACACACACACACACACACACACACACACACACACACACACACACACACACAACAAACAGTCCAGTGTATGTTTTTTTATTTAATAAAGAATGTCCAAATTAACAAATGCATAAATAAACTCATATTCCTCAAAAGTTTTTATATTTTTTATTTCAGAAACCGGAGTTAAAAAAGACGCTAAAAGAGAGTTTAGTCGCCACTTTTTAAGGCTGGCCAAGTGGTTGTTTTTGTCGAATATTTACCTCTTCTCCCGCTGTTGCCTTCACGTAGGAG
This sequence comes from Hippocampus guttulatus, assembly GCF_054856545.1. Taxonomy (NCBI): domain Eukaryota; kingdom Metazoa; phylum Chordata; class Actinopteri; order Syngnathiformes; family Syngnathidae; genus Hippocampus; species Hippocampus guttulatus. The sequence goes on from NC_141278.1 coordinate 9,804,789, forward strand.
GAGTAGGTGAAAGCGGTGTGGACCAGGTCGTCGTCGCCGTGTCCTTCTGAGCCCTGCTGAGACGCCGACGTCGCTTCGTGAAGGCTCGGACTGGGCGACGCGACCACGTTAGCCGCCGCGCCGAAGCTGGGGCTCTGCGACACAGTGCCGCTGCTGAAGATGTCGCTCACCATGGACAAGCTGCTGGCGCTCTGCGACACGATGCCGCTGTCCCGGCTGATTTCGGCGCTCGACTCCTCCAGGGGGGACAGAAGGCCCACCCTGTCCACGCGACGGTGGTCCATGTCGCTTGGCTCACTGGAGGTGAGCTGGTGAGGTGACCGTAGCTGGCGGTACAGCAAAATTACAGCCGCGTTACGCTAGTCAGCTGACTGAGTAGTCACGTGGTTGGTAGGACGATGGCGACTCGCGAGGGTCAAAACAGCAAAGTACAAGTGACAGCCCATTGAACACGTATTAAAATATAGAATCAATCGTTAGATATTTCGTACTCGTTGCAAAAAGAGGTTTGATTTACGTCGATAGGTTTTTGTGTACTCTGTACACTGTAAAAATTATTCACCGCTTTAAAATGGAAACACAGATTGTAAAAATGTCAACATAGCATTACAACGTTCAATGATGTCACGTGAATGTGATTTTTCTTCCGTTTTTTACCTGCTGTTCACACTGTGAAAGAAAAAAAAGGACCTAACTTTTAATATTAAAATGGAACAATCATAAAACATACCTGAGGCGATTTTGCGTTGCATTTGATGAACTCAACTCAACCCAATTGTATTTATAGAGCACCTTAAAACAACTACCGTTTGATACAAAATGCTGTTACATGGAACAACAATAATTAATACAATAACAAACAATAAAACTAATTAATAATGAAGACATTAGAAGCCACAAAAACAGTAAAACTAAAAAACAAATTTCATGCTGAGTCAAAAGCCAAAGAATAAAAATATGTTTCAAAAATGGGTAGCAAGGGGCCTTGCCTAACGTTCAGTCCGAGGGGTCAAGCGAGCGTAAAAAAGGTAGCCACAGTAAAAGTGACTTATTAGAAGATTATAGAGGTTTGTTTTGAGTTTTGAAAGCATTGCAGTTTTGCCCACCAGATGGCAGCCTTCATTGTTACATGGCTCAGTCAAAGGTCATCGAGCTGCGCTATTTTTCATTCTCTTATTTATTTTTAGATGCAGGGATGGTGCTAGCCGGGGCCTACGGTGTACTACAACCCCCCCTCAGAAATCTGTGTTGACACATTTAAGACCATCCGGTCTTTTATTTGATATTCTGAAATATATTTGTTATTTTCCCCACCACCGTATGTATCAGCCAAGCCCCCTTTAGCCTTGGCTGAGAAAAAAATCTTGGTGCTGTACCTCTTTCGATGATAAATTCAATGAAGCTTGAAGTGTATGAGTGATGTGTCAACATACTGTCACGATGGGGAAACTGCACTTTGTAAATACTGTAGTTGCAGTGAACCAAGCGTGTGTTCGGTTTGTCATGAGTGTGGCTATGAGGTCTTGAAAGATCACAGCCAAAGAAACAAATCAGATGAAAGCCAAAAGAGAGCGGTGGCTCAAGTCTCAAGCGAGGCGGTCTGCGTGTGGAGTCGCTGGACATGAGCCGTTGCCAATGGCAGCTTTTGGATGTGGTTTCTGCTCCGCTCATGGGAATAAAGCGAAATGAGGAGCCTCAGCGACCGCGTCATCCTTAATCACATACAAACAGCGGGGGTTCAAAGCACAGTAGATGCCCCAGAAATGTTTTATTTTGGCGGGGGGGGGGGGGTGCAAGATTTTCTAACTTCATGCCCATCAATCACAGGTGGATTCCCCTCCACATTTTTGGATGAACCTTCATGAACGATTTTCGAGCATAGACGGGGATGGGGGTGCTGTGGATGCTCCCACCTGCCCCGATCTCATCAATGCTCTGCATTTTTGGCTCAGAAGTGCATTGTCACTCATTTTTTTTGCCAGTTGCATCAGAAAATGCCATGAAAAGCCTCCATTTAACATGCGACGAACCTAACTGCAAAGGGATAGGGAAAAGTTCCCTAGCCTTCCTTTTTAGTACTAAATAAAAGTGTGACAAGTGGTTCAATATTGGCAGTATGCTGATTGACTGTGCAGACTAAAGCGAACCACTTTGGCCTTGAGGGTGATTTATTATGTTTGGACAATGTGACGTGCTTTGTAAACACTGCAGAAAAAAAAGTTTATCAGTAAAGAGGTGAGAGGAGGAAGAAGGGTTTGTACCTTGCAAAAAGCTTTGTTCGTGTCGATATGAAATCAGAAGTGAACACAGTCAGCACACCCTGCGAAAATGAAGAATAATTTATTGAAATTTATTTCATCACAATCATTGAAAAGATCAATTAAAAAAAGCATACGCCGGGCATCCCAGAAATATAGATTTACTCTTTCAAAAGACAATGACGATATGCAAGCCACAGTTTGGTCCCAGGATTAAGAATGAAAAGAATCTCGAGAAAAGTGGTCACTTAAGTTTTAAAAAAGACATCATTTGTTCTGACGCTTATAACACACATAGGCTTTTTTGAAATAAGACGAGAAACATTAAAAAATACAAGGTGTATATACAGTACGACCAATTTCTGTGATCCTTGGCGTGCAGCTTCCTATTATTACAGTAATTATCTTGGGGGGAGAAAAGTCTCCGTCATGGCGTTCCCCTGTCCGAGCGGGATATTTGCCGCTATTATAGTGTGATGACGGTGCCATCTTCCTCCACCCCTCCCCTTGGCAGGGCCAGGCTGTGCCGCGGGTCCGTTTTCAGCGAGCTGAGGATTTTGTGCAGGCTCCCGTTACTGTGACGGAGTGCCGGATTGCTTGCGTGGTAGGGCAGCTGGCTGCCGGGTTGATTTTGCTGGAGGTTCAGGTCTCTGAGGAGCTGATAGCTCAGACTGCTGTGTTGGTGGTGCTGCGAGCCCCCGTTGAGGCTCGTCTGAGAGTGAAAAGAAGCGGTGGATACGACGGAAGCGGGGCGCGACGGAGGGCTGGGCGGCGCCGCCGGACCCGACGTGGCGGCGCTCGGCGTTTGCTGTTGATGAAAGCGAGACGCGTTGGATGCCAAGGAAGCGTTGGACCTCCGCGACGGCCGCTTGAGGCTGCTCTCGATGACGATGTCGGTCTCGTCGTCGCTCTCCAAGTCGTCCTGGTAACCTTGGGCGGCGGAGGGCGGCGCTGCCCCCGGGGGCGCAGACAGAACCGGGTAGCCGGTGGAACCGCTGCTGTCCGAGGACTGGCCCGAGCTCCCGGAGATGCGACTGCCGCGCACCACATTGTTGCGCTGGTTGACGGGCTTGACGGTGACGATGAGATTGTGGCTGTTGGCAATCATCATGTCTGTAACCTGGTCCAGCGATTTCCAGCTCACCTCGATCCCGTTCACTTCCAGGACTTCGTCGTTGACCGCTAACAGACCCGTGCTTTCCGCCAGCCCACCGGGTACCAGCCGGGATATGAAGATCCCCGGCACCTTCTCCAAGCCGTGGGGTGTCACGCGGACGCTGGTTCCATCCCGGATGTAAAATCCCAAGGGTTTGTCTGAGCCGTGGCGATAAAGTCGAACGCGGCGATGCGATTCCGGCAGGATGTCCACGTCGATAATGGAGGAGACCGGCCGGAAGTCTTGCGGCATGCCGATGCGGATGTGCGCCCTCTTTCGGTTGATGTCGTTGTTGCGTAGAGCCGCCACGGTCTTTTTCTTGCGGGTGATGGTGTTGGTGCCATAGTTAGCGTAATCCATTTCTTCTGCAAAGATGAAAGGGGGAAAAAAAATTACGAAAGGGAAGTACACCTTTAAATCCCAGCTCCCGCCTCAAATCGCACACAGATGTACTCCCCAGGAATTTTCCTTGGAGAGTCCTGTTAATCATTCCCACAGATTGTACTGGCTCTTATTACGGAGGCCCTTAAAGAAAAAAAAACTTCAAAAGCCGTGTTGTAAACAAAGTTCAAACTACAAGTTAGAAATGACATGGTGATTGTATTCACACTGTTCAGGAAGGAGAGAGGCGTCTATGTCGAGGAATCGCTGAGTGTGCAGAGCGTTCCCGTACACGCTCTATATCGAGCGATCCTCCTTTCAGATACCAGGAGGCAGCTCTGGGATGACTAAAAGTCTTTCCCACCCAAACACAGCTCAGCTTCTACAGTCAATGTTTTGGTTTTTTTTAGCACTCTTGATGGATGTCCTCCATTGGTCTTTATCATGATTTAGCCTTCTCGACTATCTTGACTGGATTTCTCGAAATCAAGGCAGATCAGGATGTATTGTTCCAAACTGAACTAAAACGCTGAGGGTGAACATAAGCCGCACCGAATGATGTCAAGATTGGACCGAGAAGACTATAATAAGAATAATAAGAAAAATAAGAAAACCTTAATTCGTCTCACAGTGGAAAAATTCCCAATTTACAGCAGCAAAGTTATGAAAAGAAGAAAGCAGAAGAACAAAAAGTATAGGAGCTGCTGGAAAGGCAGCCACTCTCGCGGCGCCATCTTGAAGCCATAATAAAATAAGAACAAAAGAATACAACACAACACATAAGACACAAACAGTCATTCAATCTTTTATTTTTTTTAATGTATTTTAAATTTAAATCAATTAGGATTTCGCATTCCAAGCCATGCAGGTACAAACTGGAACACTTTGTTGGAAACATACGATCCCGCAATGGAAACACAGGGCAGATCAGGATTAAGCATTCGATACCATGCCAGATTGAACTGGAATACTGAACTCATTCAGTACCAGCCAATTGTGGACCAAGTCTGAAAAGACGTTTAAAAACGTCTTTGGGAGTGAATGAGTTAACGAGTTTGTACGCTATCGAGACGAACAAAATCAGGCTTTCCCATTCAGATCGGCCTGGTGCGTTGAGTGCCATCCTGCTGACATTCGCTGTGCTGGGGATTTCAAAATCCCCAAACCACGCCGGATCGAACGGGTACACCGGATGGAAAGGTTCACCCTTAGCCCGCCCCTCGAAGGAAGAGGTGTTATCTAAATGATGAGTCGGAATATTTTACAGGAAACTTGTTGGAAAGATCTCTCTGAGGCTACGAGAAGTTTTGGAGAAGCCAGCTGACTTTACACTCTTCCTCCCTTCTGTGCACCTTTTTGAAGACGGGGCCAAAAATGACCCCCACCCCCCCTAAAAAAAAGGGTGAGTCATTCAGCAAATAACGCAGGTGTCCCGTAGCAGTGCAAGTCATCGTGTTTTTCCAAACGGTCTCAAATCAGAGATGTTCACTTCCTGTGTCCGTTTCCTGTCTGTCTGAGGAGGTAAGATTAGATAGTGTTTTTTTTTTTTTGGGCTCTCCTCAAACAAGTCCATTCCTGTCGCGTTCCACCTCGAGGTGCATCGCTTCACTCGTTTTTTGTCCCCAATCAACATGCTTCGACTCGCTGCCTCGTCTCTCTCATTGTTATCTTCTCCACCGTGAAGGTTTCCATTGTCGGATTGTTCCGACAGTTTCTGGTGGAATGTGGTTTTTAAGACCCGAGATGTTCCAACAACCTGAAAAGAGGATTCTTTTCCGCACTGTTTTGAGGCCGCAAGATTGGGCCTTGCAACCCCACGCAAGGTCAGAGGGGACGAGTTGGCTTCCATGTGAGCATGCCCCCCCCACAGGAATGTAGTCAAAAGATACCGTCGATGAACATGATCAACGCCTCTTTACACGCAGGCTAATATTTTTAAGACAAGGTAGTTCAAAACGAATATAGCCCACCCACCCTTCCGCCCTACTCATTAAAAAAAAAAAAAAATCTCCTTTCGAGCCACCCCCCGCCCTCACATGCTGCTGGCCGGCCTTCACACACTCGCTGCTGACATTAGGGAAATGAACTGTGCCTTAAAAAAAAATAAATTAAAAAATAGCGAGAGTGTGAAGCACATGTGTCAACAAATGAGCTCCTGCTAACTGCGCAGGAGTCACTCGGTGACATACTGGGGCCAGACCACGCACCAACGCTTCAGCCTCAGCTGGGTGGGACATTTGGTGAAAAGTTGGAGGTAGTGTGATATTACCTTTAACGGATGGCAAAAGTCAAACATGGCACTTCTCTAATCGGTGTGCTCAGACGGTTTTGCTTCCACGCGGATCTTCTAGACCACATCGTAAGCAGCAAGCAGTGACATGCTGTCCAGGCCGTCCAGCCCGTTTCGACCCGCAGCCCCATTCATTCGCATTCCTGCACCCCAACAACCCCTTGGACCGCCTCCCCTTCTCCTCAATCTGTACCTCCCTCACGATGGCGTGACAAAGTGCTGAGTGACAGAAGAGCCCATAATCACTGGAACGGGGGGGGGGGGGCATAGGGTAAAGCGCGAATAGTGCAAGCATGAGGTCAGTAAATGCTGCGGTAGTTGCAGTAGTGGTCGGCTTCATTCCGTGCCCCCCCCCCCCTTCAAACACCACATTTCAATCCCAAGCAGCCAGCTCAAAAGTGAAATGCGCTCTTCTGCATTTGCTCAGGATTTGGAGGAGTGTATCATGAACCTGCAATTTTGAGCACTCTAAGCGAGGGGTGATTGCTTTGAGCCAAACGGACACATACTGGGGGAGAGGGGGGGGAGGAAGAAAAAAAACAGGGGGGCTATATTGAGTTCACATTGGAGACATCACGGGAAGACTTGAGTGCGTGTTTAGAGATTAAATTGCTGCCAAGGCAAAGCGAGTGGGGGGGAAAAAAAAGGAAAAAAAGAAGCAACCCAGACAGAGCGAAAAAAACTTGAAACAGGCAAACATATTTGACATTCTTGCCTGGATGGAAAATATTGGAGGGGCTCGATAAACCAAACGAAATGTGTTCGTGCCAAATACGAGAACACTTCACGGGTTGTGGCGCAGGTGTGTCCCCTTCGGAGAATGTAAGTCAACACCAAAAGGAATGTCCTCGTCTTCTGGAATGATCTTATTTTGAAAGGCATACCTGAGTGCGCAATGTACTGTACCTGGCAAGGCGGGGGCGAATTGAGTTCAAACCGCAGATTAAATTGCACTCTCAGTGCGATATGAAGAAACAATTCTAAAATGTCAACTTTCAAGACAGTTTCGGGACGCCTTGTGTCGGATAAATCTTCACGGTTGGCGAGACGTTTCCTCTTTCTTGACGTTCACATTGACAAATTCATTATGCCTTTGCCTCCGCTGTCCCCGGCGTTCAAAGTTTTTGGTTTAGCAATCACGGAAATGTGTTTGGTTGTTTTTCGGCGGTGCGTATTTGTTGATAAGGAAGCGCTCACGAATCAGGTTGGTCAGGTGAAAAGAATGCGCGGGTGACAATGAGCACCAACAGGTTTTCTCGCCCGATAAAAGCTGATCGTCTTTGCACGCGTGCTGTTCGGAGGCATATCACACCGACTGCCCTCCCCCATTTGTGAGCAGCCCCCACCCCCGCACTCGCTTCCCGAGCAAATTTCCCGGCACATCTGGGACGACTTAAAACGAGGCAACCTTGGACACACGGGGGGGTGGGGAAGGGAGTTTCAGGTTCTCCGTAGGTGCCCGTAGGTACCCCCCAGCGACATAAGCGGTTCACCGACAGCGGTTAAGGGCAAGCGTAGGGCGCTTCAAGGAGTAGCGGACACGCTCAACATCGAAGCAGGAGCATTCCCTACACCACAGGTGTCAAACTGGAGGCCCGGGGGCCAGATACCGCCAGCCACGTCATCTTATGTGGCCCGCTGAAGCAAATCAAGCTTGTCAACTTGCATGATGTTTGCTTGACCAAAATTACATCTCATATTTAATAAATAAAAGACATATCATAAGCATTGTATGGAACCAAACCCCTCATTCCAGTAATTGAAACAATAGTGAGCCATGAGGCGTTCCGATTGTTTTACGTACAGTTCTTTACAAAACGGCAGGCAAAAACCACTTCCGAGAAGAGAACACGAACTAAAGAGGGCAAAAAATGATGAGGATGCAGTTAAAAGTTAAATGACCATCATTTTTATTCTTTACTCTTGTTTTTTTACATGATGCACAACTCTCATTTATTGCGCAATAATGTATTTTTAACATATTTGTTACATATTTTGATGCATTTTTATGCTTTAGAAAACATTTATATCTGAATTTGGAACGAATTAGGGCATTTACATGGAAAACTCGTCTCGACTTACAAAATTTTCTAGTTTATAAATTTCTTCCAGAACCAATTAATTTCATAAGTTGAGGTACCACTGTAGGTGCCTTCTGTATTCCTGTTTTATAATAGAGGGTTTAACCTATTTTTAGAATTGAAGTACAGCATGTTCATTCAAAAAAAAGTGGCCTGTACAGTTAATTTGAATTCATTTCTCCACTTGAATGATTTCCCTTGGAGAAAAAGTGGTTTTGAAATGGGAACCACTCGGAAACCACTCAGCTAAATTCCTTTGAAGACATTCGTGGAGGATGAAGCGAAACGTAGCTGCGGTGGAGACCCGGTTGCCATGAGGAGAGATAGTCGGAATAAACACACGTTCATACTAAAGCGTTTGGTTGCAGCAGCAGGAGAGGCTGAATGGAAAAACATAAAAATAAACAATGCCCCTATTGGATGTCTCCCTGGCTTTAGCTTAACAGCTCAATAGCTGCTAATTGTAGCCGCTAAAGTAACAGTGATCCACAGAGTTCGTAACCTCCGCGGCTGGCTCTCTCTCCCCGAGCCCCCCACCCCACCCGCCGGAGTCACTTTCTAATCTTTCTGACAGGCTGGCTGGCAGATGACAGACAACAAGCAGACAAACGGGATTAGCAACACACATGCAGCGGGAATGCAAAAAGGTTGTGAGGTCCGACCGAAAAGATTAGTTTATCCGATACCAATGAACAAATGACTCATTTCCTTTGACCAACAGGTGACGTGTTAGCAAGGGACGGCCTCGGAAGATAAGACAATATTTTTTTTCTCCCGCCGATTAAAATACTGTATATCGAAGCCCATGCGGGATCGATGTGACAGTATCAAATGTCACTATTGTTTTATTGTAATAATTCGACTCTTCATCAAACAAGTCGTGGTTTAGTGAAGTCATTTTTTTTCGTTCGCCAAAGGGATTCGCAATATTTGAATGTCGTCATGTAACGTGTCGAGACAGCGACATCAGACAGCGTGACACGGGGTTGTCCAATTATTATTATTTTTTGTTGCGCCCAAAAATCATGATATTGCTAACGCGAGCAAAATATCGCAATAATAGTGGATTACTCGCCCAAATATGTACGATATTACAACTTTTTACCATTCGCGCTCTTCTGTCCCAAGGTAGCGATCGAGTAGAACGTAGCAGCACTAAACTATGACGTAATGTGTCGAAAGTGCAGCCACATCTGGAGACCTTCAGCACATTTGCTCACTGAAAAAAAAAAAAAAAAAAAAAAAGGAATCAAGCAAAGACGTGCGTATTGCAACTTGATTTGTGTCCCGCCAGGGAAAATATTGTTATTTCAAGTTCAAAGAGGACTGTCATGTTCTCATAGATCCAATAAAAGCTTTTCCTTGTTGCCACGCTAAACCTTCACCTTTGAAGTTGACTCGGCGTGCGCCTTCTGCGCAAGTCAACTGCCTGTAAAATCTGGCAGCCCCCCTGACCCCCCGCCTCTTTTCTCCCTGCATATTGATGTTCTGTTCCGATGGCACAGACACAGAATCGGGGCCAAAGTCAAGCCCGCGACTTGAAGGTACGGCGAGACTTTAACCTAAGAGTTGGATTTGTTCCGTTATCAAGCTTGTAACTCCTTTTACCTGTAAATCCAGTTAATGAAATTAATTGAATTTCGATTGATTGGTTCCGGCCTCCCAAACCCCCGACATTTTTCATTACAGAAAGTAGCAATGTATTTGAAGTGCTCACACTCGCTGTGACAACGAGGCACTCTAAAGCGGCAGCAGACTATCTGAAGGCAAGATACAAGATGCATTTTTTGGGGGGGGTTGTAGGCAGCTAGCAAACAAGCTGCACGTCGCAATTGTGCCGCATAACTGCTGATGCGAACGGAGGCGTTCAAATTCTTATGCAGAGGGGGAGGGGGACTTACTCAAACAAGTCCTCATTTTTGCCCTGATTTAAACACTATGTCGACACAGTTGAGAACTACGTAGTCCTCACTCTTTGCGCTTGTTTTCAGCCACCATCTTCAAGAAACAAATCTCTGAATCCACTTGACACTTTCAGGACAAACGTTGAATCAGTCGTACTTTTTGTTTGTTTTTTTTGCCACCTGTGAGTACTTTTGCCACCCGAGCCTAAATCTCTTGCAGCGCACCGATTGAAGAAATCCTTCCCAAGCCTGCCACTCACACTTAGACCTGAACCAAAGGATCACAAGCAAAGATCACTTCCTGAGCGTGCTGACACACATCCTCGGCCTCTTCCTGCCTTCCCCCGCCTCCTTTGCTTCACTGACTCCGTTTGCTTACTTCATCTCCTCGGCCTGCCCGCAAACATGTCAGTGGGAGTATTTCCACACGAGTTGTCATGCGTCTATTGTTTTTCACCGGCTCAAAGAGTCAGAGCCCGCAAGGGTCCTCCCGACGCCGCGCTCCTTTTCCTTCCTCTTCCATCCTAAAGTGCTGAGGCTGTCCGATTCACGCTGCCAAATAGGCAACCCACAAAAAAAGTTGTTTTGGTGCATCGAACAATAATTCATGGACGAAAAGATTTGCGCGTCCGATCACAGTGGGAGTCCATCCCCCCCTTTCCTAAAATTTTGACCCTCTCATATAGCCATGATGCTAGCCACTTGTTTCTGGTGATGTTGTACTGTCCGGTCACAATAAAATTGGCTCAGTTCGAGCCAATCACAGCCCTCTGGTGTTACAGCAGTACAATAGTCAGGCTGGTAAAGCCGGGGGTGGGGGGGGGGGGGGGGTTCAGGATGGGAGGGGGTGTTAGTGCGACAGCTTGTCCCGTTGTTTTAGCCTCATGACCTATATACTGTATGCTTGTTGAGCTGGATACTCATTGGGGCGCTAAACCCCACAAAAGGTGACGTCAAATGAGATGTGGAAATGTCCACAAAAGGTTTGGTAATGTCAGGTTCTTCTCCAGAGGAGTCAGCCAATCCTCCATGAAGCATCTCCAGTTGGTCCAGAATGCTGCTGCTCACCTCTTGACTGGTACTCGTAAGAGGGATTACATAACTCCTACTCTGGCATTGCTTCACTCGCTCCCTATACACTTTAGAGTTCTTTTTAAGATCCTATTATTTGGTTTTCAAATTTTTAAATGGCCTCTCTGCGCTCCTCCGCCCCTACACACCTGCCCGGTGCCTCAGGTCTGCGGACCACACATTATTAGAGGTACCAAGAACTAAGCGGCAGCTCAGAGGGGACCGAGCCTTTTCCGTTGCTGGTCCCTTTCTTTGATGACCTCCCACTGAACATTCAGCAAGCCCCCTCGCTGCCCATCTCAAAACTCATTTGTATTCTTTGGCATTTGACTCGGCATGACTCAGACTTGATCTTAGTTTTACTGTTTGGTGCTTTCTACTGTTTTTGTAATTAATTTATTGTTTTATTGTTGTATATATGATATTTGCTCCATGTCCAGCACTTTGTATACAGTGGTGTTTTTTTTAAAGTGCTCTATAAATGTAGTTGAGTTGAGTTCTGACATGGCCACCACAACCTGGCTCAGGGATGGACGTCGTACCCACGAAAGGATCCGTGACTGCTCACGTGAACACAACCAACATTGTACAGAGAAACAACATCAAAACAACGGGCGGGCAGAGTAAAAAAACATACTTGTGATCTGCAGCCGTGCATAAAAATTGCCCAGCCTTTATCGAAGGTACATGCGTTTGTGTACTCTTAGATGAAAAGATGGTGCGCGCATGGATGCAATCTTGAGGACATAAGGGCTCTGTTAACTTATTCAAGTACCAGCCAATTCTGGACCAAGTCTGAAAAGACGTTTAAAAACGTCTTTGGGAGTGAATGAGTTAATCCAACCTCCTCGGGCTTTCTTATGTTTGTGCCTCTGAATTTAACAAGGCAGTAAGTGACCTCACATGCTTCAAAGGAGAGAGCAGGACGGCCCTGTGATAGAATATACAGCGCTCTCAACGTGCACGAACGTCTTTTATAGAAGCAGCAAGGTGGGCTGGGTTGCCAGCGCAGCCGAGCCGAGCCACTTTGTAATTACGGCCTCCCAAAATAGCCCTTCTGCGCGAGTAATGCGAGCGAGTTCACATCCCCCCACCCGTCGTTTGGATGCAGGCCTATGGGCGCTTTAAAGATTATTAAGGCTTGAATTCAAAAGGTTCTTTCAAATACGTGCAAGGCTATTCTTCCAAGACAGGCAGAAATGTTTAACTCATGCCTTTGCGGCTGAGCGACATTTCAGATGTATCGTTACAGTGTGCCAGGCCTGGCCTGCTTGGAGTTGAGCTGTAATTAAGGAGGAGCAGCAAGCGAGCGGCCTCCGAGCAAACCAGTAACTCCTCCCTCGCAGAACCCACTAAAAACCCACTGTGAGCCCAGCTGCCTTTCTTCACTGACTCACTTCAGCCTTATTCAACCATGGTCCTGCTCTAAAGTTTATCTGGGGACTTTCCCGAAGAAGGTCAAGACTCCTGGGATCAGGACTCCAAATTTCAGTGTCAGGAAACTGGATCTTTTTGTTCTAAAAATCCGGACAACAAAGAAGCCTATATTCCCCAAAAAAAAGAAAAGAAAAAGAAAAAAAAGCCGGATCTTGCACACAGTCAGCAGATGATTCAATGCGGTATGACGTAGAAAAGACTTGATGGACACCAACAACAGGATGGGATCACAGAGTCTCTGGTGTTGACCTTCACACTTCAGTCCCCAATACACACAAGCATCTTCGCGTCTCTGTTACGGGTCTGAGCCTACCTCCCAAAAAAAAAAAAAAAAAAAAAAAGTAGGAAAACTGCCAGGTCCACTTCACCTTCCTGAAAATCCCCCAAAGAACTAACTTTTACAGGAACTACCTAGTCTCTTTCAGCGCAGAGTTTCTACCCTTACGCTGGCTCCGTGACAAGTCTGATACTACCTCCAAAGGCGGAAACTGCCACAGGGTGGACCTCATCCAATCGCAATTTCAAGGTCACTTTTTACCGACACTGCGAAAGCGTGTCAAAAGTGGGAATAATATCGGTCAGTCCAGGCGTGTCGGGTGTTAAAACTGTGTCCTTGCGCAATACCCGTACACCGCCTTGTTCATGGCTCCGATAGGGGAAAAAAAAACTAACAAACTTGGGTTTGTTCTAATTAAGGCTCATCCATTCAACGAATTATAGAACAAAAATAAGTCTTGAAATGAGTTCATTGAAAATGGTTCCATGTTTCGCTTGGAGCTAGAGCACTGAACAAGAGTTTGCAAAATCCTTTTTGCACGGCCAGGCTGTTTGCTGGCTTTTCTAAAATTAAAACATGACGTCAGACGCGTGCGTCAAAAATCAATTTTATGCACCCATGAAAAAAAAAAAAGGCCCAGAATAGCAACAGAGCACAGCTTTTTTTTTCTTTTGCGCTTTGAAGTTCAACACTAACTCGGGAAGTTGTTTTATTTGTAGCTTAAGGAACAACTAATCACCACATAGAGAAAAACAGAGATGGGATAGAACTAGGTCAACTGCAAGTCATATTCACAGAGTACACTTGATCGAGTGTGAATCTTAACGTGGACCAATATATTCCCATTCTCAATAATTTACACCACGGTAGAGGTGGGTTGTCAATGGTTACACACGTCGAGTGAGACTCGACTTTTAGACCACTCAATCAAAGAATAAATATGGAGTTGTGCAGAAAAAAAGGCAAAAACCGAATCAACGAGGTCGTATAGCTCCCCTGGACCACAAACATGAAGCTGCGCATGTTGCCACCGTCATTAAGATCATATAAAACAAGTCCTCGCAGGTCAGGAACAGCCTCCGCAGGAACAGCCTCCACATATGGGAAGATCAGCTTTCGTGAGTTGACATCATCTGCTAAGTTTCCAGACTTGAATCATTCTGAAACACTGTTTCGATGCTTCAACAGCTGTTTTAACCCTTTCGGGGACGGCGGTTACTACAGTGGACAGCTTATCGGGTCATCAGGTTACAGGTTATCATCTCCGTTTTCAATAAGGGCGTGTGTGAACCCCCCACTGGTAATGAGACGATTGATGAAGAAACTTGTCAGTCACCAATCGAATTTTGGAAGAACGTGCTGGCAGCTTAAAGCAAACGCCTGAACTATAAACCAAAACCTCCAACTAGCCCAACAATGTCTGGAAATTTCCCTGCAGGGGAGTAGGAGGCGGAATGAGGGGGAGGTTGGTGCTGGGCGGGTCACGGTTCAAAGCGTGGTCGTAAAGCAATATGAAAAGCCTGAAGGAGACACAAACACCAACCAGAGCTTTGGCAAACACAACAAACCTAGCGAGTTTAATGAAAAAGACCGGGGGGGGCCTCCCCAGTGGCGGTCGTGGAGGGTGACGGTAGTAAATGATCACAAGCCATCCGAGTCAAATTTTCAAATGGCCGCAGATTCACGTTCTTTCCTCTCCTGCTTATTTACAAGACGGATCGCGCTGGGATTTCATCAGTCAGAGCGAGACGGCACCCCGCTGTACGTCGCGGCCCCATTCCGACTTCAAGAGGCGTTCGCACACTTTGTCATCAGCAAACCTGCTTCCAAGGAGGGACCTGGATTTATTCTCTAGCCACGTGCGCACGCAGCTGGTGGGAAGCGTTCCAACACACCTTTTGGGAGGGGAGCCATGCTGAAGCCTTTCCAGAGGTAGCTTGGGGGTCTGTGCTGCCGCCTTGTGCTTCAAAGTATCCCGGTGAGCAACCCGATAAGGGGGAAAGAACCAACCCCCCCCCCCCCCCACCGCACCACCCCAGACCCTTGCAAAGAGCCATCAAGGACACTCCTCTTTTTTTCTGCATACGTTTCACGTCTCTATATCCGCTGCCCTATTCCAAACATCCATATTGTTGGCCCAGAAAATTCATAAAGCCGAATAACGTTTTTTTTTTTTTTTGTGTGTGTGTTTGTTTTAACCTTGTGCTTACAGGAACTTTTACTCTTCTTCAGACACTCAACTTCCTTTGCGGCAAAAAATAGCCTTGAAACCACAGGATGGCCCACGGTGGATTCAGCCTGCCAACTTTCTTCCTCCTCAGGAATGGCGCTAACACCAGAGCTCGCGGGTGGGGCGGCTACAGCCCCACATCAGGAATCTGTGTAGCCCCAGTTCAGCCAATACAGTGAAACTCCTCTACAACGAAATCATGTTTGCAGCAAGACATTTTTCACAACAGGGGGCTTTTCACTGTAGCAAATGTTATCTCAGATGTAAACACACACACAAACGTATGTGTGTACTCTTTAGTTTTATTCCAATACGTAGTGCATAAATATGACCATACACTTATTTGACACTTCATATAGCCAGTGTAGAAAGAAAAAAACGGGAACGAAATTGCGAAATTTATGATCAGCATTTGCTTTCACTTACATCAATTTCTTGCATAATGTCTTTTACTTTGCTTCCTCCAGCTTTCATTTTTATTACTTTTATCCTGTCTTCAAACGTGAATGCTTTTCTTTTCTTAACTCCTTGGTCTGCAAATGTCCGTTTCGTAGTCATTTTAGCAATGCAACGTTCAAAATGCATCTGAAAATAACAATATCAAATGATTCCTGGACTACTGTGAATGTGTAAACCAGTAGAGGCCGCTGTGGCATGCTGAGGTTGGATTAGACTTTTGCGGAAGGCTTGTTTTCATTGTAGTGAATCTCGTAGCGAGGCAAGAGCAGAGAAAAAGATTTCGTATAACGGAACAGGGGGACTTTTTGTCCTATGGAGAGCAGAAAAGTGGGAATGGCTTTCATGCATGAAAATATTTTTCACACTAGGCGGTATTTTCGCCCATGTAGGTTTCATTGTAGAGGAGTTTCACTGGATTCTGAAATCTATTTAGAAAATATTTTCGAACACTCGCCTGACTTGCGTGCAGGCAGCGTGGAATCGCTTCCCGCTCGGTGACGTTGCGGATGAGCGTGTCAAGTCAAGTCAAGTACAACTTTATTGTCAAATGTGCTGTATGGGCAACATTGAGCACAGATGAAATGTGTATCATTGTCCGCCTCTATGTGTGCCCTGCGACTAGCTGGTGAGCAGTTCAGGGCGTAATCCGCCCTTTCGCCCTGTTCAACCCCCCCAGGAGTGATAAAAATGCGGGAGCTGTTCCTCGACCCTTCTTCCTGGCTGCTCTTGCTTCCACTCGGGACTGTCTGCAGACGTGGGCTTTGACAACTGACTCACGCTTAAGCTCTAGTGTCTGTCTCTTTGGGTAGCTAAATGCTTGAGGAGGGGTGGGGGGGGCAGTTGGGAAGGGGGTCAGACAGATGAGGTGAGCCAAAGGCCTGAGAGTTTTGCTTGCCACGATACTTCTGAGCTTAACTCTTCATCTGTCCAGAAACCTTAAGTAGGAGTTCACAAAGGATATCCTCGGACGTTTCACTGCAAATCGGTAGCACCTTCAAATACTGGACACACCAGAAAATCCTGCTCCTGCCCAAGAACCAACAAAGAACTGGCTTCACAGCCGTGTCCTTTGAGCTTCAAGCAGCTGCGGTATGCCACAAAACTTTAAAGTACCGTACAGGCATTGTTGAAAGTCATATTTTAGCACAGCTAACCATTACTTAAGTGAAAAAATAAAGGCATTCTAGTCAGCCCAAATGGAAATAGAAAACCAACAAAACACGAAAAAAAAAACCTAATCTTCACAGAACAAGTCGTTTTATAGGTTGTACATTTCCAGGCGTTCCAAGCGCTACACTGTGTCAGTCCTCGAATAAAACAGGACGGAAGGTGAAATAGCACCTTGTCGCATTATGTTTGTCATCCATGTCGCGGTTCACACACAACAGCGATATAAGATAAAGAGGCTACAGTGCTTGACCTCTTCTGTACCCGGTGTCAAGAACCGATCATTATCTTTCATTACTTGAACACGACTATAAATAGAAAAAGAACAAAACAGGAACGCCTGCTTAAGGGACACCACAACCTCTAATCAGATGGAACCAAGAGTCATCACATTCCCATGCCTGGTATGAGGAAAGACGGCCTTCACTCTCATCGTGGTATGGCGAGCATGCGAGTTAATCATCCCCTGGGAGGCTTCAAACATGCAAAAAAAGCAACAAAGCATGACCGGAGTTTTGTAGAGATTCAAAGTTGTCGTTGTCTTGTCATCGTGTGCCGAAACGTAATCGGCGGCGGAGGTGCGGGCCAGACGGCCGCCATGGCCAACACCTGCCCAGAAATCTACCGGCCGTTTGGGGAAAAAGGCCCCTATTTTTTCCAGAAATTCCCGATGCCCCTCCCCCGACATCCAGCTTGTGTGGACACAAGCGCAAATTCACACGAGCCCTTTGGCATACAGAGAGAGGCCAGACGTACACCGGTTGGCCGCGTCCAAAAGCACACACAAAAGGACACGCTAAAACTCCGGCGGTGCGCGCCAGCGTACACCGACAATGACGCCAACAAAACAGAAGATAATATGATGGGAATGTACGGAACAAAAACAAGTTGGGTCCAAGACAAGTAAGCTAACGTCCCTACCCATAGGAAATTGGATGTCTACCTGCGCTCTTTTCGTGCTTCAGAAAGGAAATAATAATAACTCCTGGCGATCGAAGTGCAACAAATGGGCGCTTATCATCATTTGGACATGACTTTTTTTCCACAGTGTTATGAAATAAAAGATGGAGGGAGGCTGCGAAAACATTTAGCGCTTCCTCTTGGCTCCTCTGTCAGTTAAACAGTCACATGAAGGTCAGGCTCTTATGCAATGCAATGCTGACCCCCTCCCCCACCCCCACCCCAAAAAAAACATGTCTCCAGCGATGTTTCTGCTGTTGCCCGAGTACCAACTAAAACTTGGACTGGCTTCACTGCGCTGGCTCCCGTGAATTTTGTTTGATCCCAGAGCAGCTGCGTTCGGTTGCAAAGTTAAGCAACAGCAGTTTGGTCCGCTCATCTGCACTTGCTTCCATTTTTTTCTTTTCTTATCAGTCTTTCCGATTGTCTTTGGCCTTGCCGCTCTGTTTACGTAAACATTCAGCCTCCCCAGTCTCTTCCCTTTGTTAAAAGTTTAATCGGAGCTCAACCGTGCGGCTCCCCGGCGCTAACCGGAGCTAGCAAAACAAGCGGCGGTGTTTTGCTTGGGCAAAACCATATCTGCGAACTCACTCTGTATATCGTTTGTTATCGCGGAGGATAAGGGTAGATCCTGTGTGGATTAACGTATCAGAAAATCCCCGGTCCCAAGTTCTTTTACACCCAACGTAGAAGCGGAAGGCCAAAATATTTTAAGATGAAGGGTGACGCAAAGCTATCTAGCCCGTGTATGAGATAATTGATGTGTTGCTTCTCTCGACGCCAACACCTGACGGCGTCTTTCTGATTAGATAACAAGACGCCATTTACAATAAGAGACGGGCATTGACTGGAATGTGTGTGGCGTCTTAATTAAGACGGGAATGTTGGCCGCAACGCCTGCTCACTTTTGCTAATGCCGCCATGTGGGAAACTGTGTAGTGGCGTTTGTCTTGCCCTCAAAGGCTTTTTGTGCAGTGGTCTTGCTCACTTAGGTATCTTATTATAGCGTCATTCTCAAAATATTGCAATTACGTAAACTGGCGCAACATCGTATCGCGTTTTCTCTTCAGATGGCTCGATATCAACGCACCCCATAAACGGGTTTTCTTTCCATGATATTCGTGATTGCACAATGCCTGAATGGTGGGTGACTGATATTGTTGAGAAAAGATCACAAGATTACAAGAGTTTTCTTCAGTTCGATGGAACCGTTGATGGCTTTTCTTTCTGCCACGACGATTATCACACTCTTGTCTGTGTTGATACTGCTGTTATCATTGGGAAAATAATTACAATCGTGGACTTTTTCTTCAGTTTGACGGATACCGTGGTGTTTTTAAGGTTGTTCTAAGACAGGGATTGGCAACCCAAAATGTTGAAAGAGCCATATCGGACAAAAAAACCCCCCAAAACAAATATGTCTGGAGCCGCAAAAAAATAAAAGCCTTCTATAAAACTTACAATGAAGGAAACACATGATGTATGTATGTAAGAGACTGGACTGTCTCAGAATTGTTTGTTATTTATTCCTTTGTTGTGTGTAGATTTTATTTTGTGATTCCTCGCTTGATTTTTTTGTTTTGGTGCATTATTTTCGCTTTTCTTAGTGTCAGTGAAGTGATCATGAATTTCCGTTTTTCGGAGGCCGTCTTTGAACGCCTCTTGAGTTGAACGAGAGGAGAGAAGGCACGGAGTCGGACGCAGACGTGTTTGTGTTTGTCGAGACTGTTAAAAGCATAAATAAAGTGTGCGTCTTAAAAAAAAAACAATACCACAGCTCTCCTTTTTCGGAGCTGCAACATCTATATCTATTTGAGCTATATTAGCCTACTATCAAAATATTTTTCCATTTTCAAACATTTTTAGAAAAGCTCCAGGGAGCCACTAGATGTCGCTAAAGAGCCGCATGCGGCTCTGGAGCCGCGTGTTGCCGACCCCCGTTCTAAGATATCAATTATTGACACATGCAGGTACATTTTTTTGAGGACGGGGAGGGGGGGGGGGGAACTACTGTATATTTGGACCATGTTACTGTGAAAACTGCACATTTATGTCACCTTTTTTGCCTTTAGTCTGCCGCAATGAGCAAGGAAGCCTTTGGGCCAAATGGATCTGGGTTAGATTAGCTTCCTGTCCCCAGTTAATTTTGGCCCAAAATAAACAAACGTAGGCAGCCCGCCCTCATACGGCCACGTCCCAATTTACAGGATTTGTCATCGAAACTGAACAACAACGTCGACAAATTCACGCAAAAGGCGTCACGCGCTCCTCTTTTAGCCAGATGAATTACGAAATGCGTCAGGAAAACAAAGAGCCTGCTCATCCCGCTGTGACGGTGCCACTCTTCTCACCATTTGAGCTCTTCCTCATCAAGCCAGCAATCACAACACGTCATTTTAGCGCTCCGCAACATTTTTGCGGCTGACGCGCGTATGGGGCGGCGGCATCGCGCCGGTGTTCCTTTTTTGGCGCAACGCAGACTGGCTCCACTTGAAAGTTGAGGCGGACGTGCTCGTGAATGCATGCAAACAAGCACGCAGACAGGGGAAAAAGGTTAGTTAGCCTTTTTACGCTGGTTACCCAAAGCAACATGTTTTGCATCGCAAAAAAAGCAAAGCAATGGAAGTAAGTATTCCATAGCCGGAAATGTAGGCTAGGAATGTTTATTTACTCGAGGAGATGAAACCTATGAGCCGTGAGGGCCATTTTTGGAATAGTACAGTAAAAAAACAATGTACTTCAGTAGACCTTTCAGGTATTTGGATTTTTTTGGGCTTTTGAGTGAGTCAAAGCTGTAAAAAGCCAGCTACGGTCTTTTATCCAGGGCTCACCGTCTGATCAGCCACTGACGCGCTTTCTTTGTTGTCTTCCATTATCCCCCCACCGCGGGGTAGCAACAGGTATCCTTTTAGCCAGCGCGTGTGCCTCTGATCTCCCCAACAATGGCATCCCCTCTTGATGAAAGACGAGAAGATAAGCGTGTGATCTCAAGCGGGAAACAGATTGAAGTTTGGAGTGTTTGACACCATGTGAAAGAAAAAAAAATATTATTTTTTTGATTTGGACAAGTGACCGCCCAGTAAGCATGTTTTCCAATTGGTCCCAATTTCTTTTGTGATGTCACAGTGACGGAGGACGCTGGGGCATCTTGAGTCGTCAGTGCAGCGCATTGTTGCATTGTTAGACAAAGAGGCATGCACGCCCGTGTGTGTGTGTGCGTGTGTGTGTGTGTGTGTGCCAAAAGTGTATGACTACCTCATGCATCAGGGGTGTGCGTGTGTGTGTGAGATGGCGGTGTCAGCCAGTGCCACTCGTCCAGGTCATCACAATGGGCTCAGGGTTGGCGTGCAGACCACCTCCGACATGTCAAAAGACGGCTTTTACACTTTCCGCATTCTTCAGCGTCTCCGAAAAAGTGGACCGCTCTCATGCTACTTGTACTTTTGCTGGGTCGCTGTGTGTGTGTGTGTGTGTGTGTGTGTGTGTGTGTGTGTGAGAAAGAAACGGTAGTGATAAAGTCGAAGCAGAACTTTTGCACATTGTGTGGTAGTTTCAGCTGACTGACTAGCTTTGAGAGTGCTGGAAAATTAATATTAATTAGGCACATTGGTATACCGGGGCTCATTTGCATACTCGTTGGCAGGCTAGTTAGTGGGCCGCCATTCGCACTCACGTTTTGTTTTATTTTGTAACGTCGAAATCAACGGGTGGGCAATAAGACGAGTAGTTCCCACTCGGCTGATGGGGTGTCGTCTATATATACGCGCACACGCACGCAAACGGAGGGAGGCTCGCTTTTCATTCCCATCTTTTGTCCTGCAGTAATGTCTGGTATGCCAGGATACAAGCTTTGCTCAATGACCTGATTTCTATGGGGTTGTGCGTGCGTGCGTGCGTGCGTGCGTGTCCTTCCTTTGGATAAGACACAGGGCTTAACTGGGCAGACAGAAACATCCAGCCAATCAGAGGGCATTAAACACACACACACACACAAACACACACACACGAAGTCTCAGATGAGGTAAACAAAAAGGCCCGACGTAATTGGATTAGGAAATATTCCAACAGGAAACTCGACTTTGGTCCAGCGCAGCTATTCCGAGCCAAGATGCATTTAATGCGATAAATGTTTTCTTTTAAAACGTTGACTGCTTGTACGATCAAAACTAAATAATGAAAAGCAATGGCCATGCGAGGGGTCGGACTAAATGTCATACTGTGTCATCATCGATCATGATACAGTATAGCACAGGTGTCAAACCAAAGGCCCGGGGGCCAGATCTGGCCCGCCACATCATTTTCTGTGGCCCGCGAAAGCAAATCAAAGATGGCAACTTATGATGCTTGCTAAAACCTCGACCAAAATTTAAAATTCTCATTTGTAATAAATACTGTAAGCATTTTCTTTTTACCAAAACCCTCATTACAGTAACTTAAACAATAGGTGAAAGGAACCTTTATTCTTGACTTCTTTATATGGTTTCAGTCATAACGGCCCTGCAAGGAAAATCGTAACTAAAATGCGGCCTGTGACAAAAATTAGTTTGACACCCCTGCGATATAGTGTCAAAATACTGTACCATGATCAAGTTATGATAACGGTGCAGTTTGACAACTGTAGCGCGTGCTAACTGAGCGCTTCACCGTGTAGTAGATGATATCAATCTTTTAGGCCACAAAATCTTTGGCAAAATATTGTTCTTCTAAACAGAGTTTCCTTCAGTCACATAATGTCATGTACTGTAGGTTTTCCTCCAGCATACCGCACAATAGCTCCTCGTGGACCTTACCTTGTCTCTGTATGAAGATCCTCAGCAGAGGGTGCGCAGTGGACACGGCCTTGCAGAAGTTGTCGTCATTATTGATAGGCAGCAGGTCTCCGTGCACGTCGGCGTACCCGATCATCACCTCCATGTTGGCGATGCGGTGGATGTGCAGGATGAGCTTGTAGAACTCCTCGAACTTGCCTGGCTTGAGGCGGTCCACCGAGAAGCGGCGGAACTCGGCGCCGTACTGAAACGATTGAAAGACAGGCTTAAAATAAATAAATATATATATATTTTTTAAAAACAGGGGAGACAAGTCCAATAAAATAAAAAATGAGCTAGTTTACACTTTATGATAAACTTGCTTCAGCCCGAGTTAACTGAACAATCAAGGAGCTTCATTTTGAGCTGTCTTACGCACACAAGAACAAACAGACAAGCCACAAGGTTTCGGCCAGGTCATCATGTGACTCACAGACCTTGGCGCAAAGGCGAGAGATGTCACGTTGAGGTACAAAGGCACGCCTCGCTAAACCAAAATAATGCACCATTACAGGAACAAGCTAACATTAAAAGAACAGAAGAGACACAGGAGTAGTATAAAATGAGTGCTATTTTGTTTGCACAATTACGCAAGAATCATATAACCAATTTATACACAAACACACACACACACACACACATTCCAAGGATATCAATGGTATCATGATACATCTCCTCCTACACATATCACTTATAAAATATGATTCTGACATTTTTCAGACGATACCAATGGTAGTACGATAGATATACATACTATTGCAACAAAACCATTATCTACAAAGTAAATGAAAACTCCCTGTACAATATGACAGTGACATTTTTCTATATCGACTACATACATGAGACATGATGGAATATTCACACAATATTTTGTCAATGATATCAGTGGCATCACAATACGGGGGATCTTGTTCTAATTGAGTTACTGGACAAAAAGCACAGGTGAGATCTATGTCACGAAAGAAAACTCACAGTCTGAAATTGTATTTTTTTTTAAAAACCATTCGAGGTTAAAAAAATTGAATCCATCACATCACAGCCTTCATAGCCGTAAACTAGTCCGAATGTAGGATGGCTGGTGATGTAACACCTGGGAGTGATGCATCCTTCAGTTGAACATTCATCACGTCATGTTCAGGCACGTTTGCCCCCTGCGGGCTTGTCTTCCGTTTTTCATGGCAAATTACGATGGAGATTCACTTTTATCTCCAACAAACCAGTTTGTCAAGCAGCTTCCTCATTGCCTTGGAATTGCATGCAAGAGTCCATGTTTGGGTGGATGGAGGTCAAGCGCACCTCCTCACAAGTGTTTTTGAAGATGCGTTTTCTCCAAAGATATCAACGATTGTGCACTTGCTGTGACATGATACTGTTGGGGGTGGGGGGTTCTGAATAGTATCACAACAATATGGTATGGTGGATATTCAGTTACATAACTATCAGGGTGTATCGTCTCATGTTCTAAAAAAAATGTTAGTGTGTGTGTACTCTGCGACGAACCACCCATAATCATATGGAAGGGCGAGTTACTTTGCGATGGCCACCTCTACTAAATCAAATAAATAAAATGAATCAGTTGGGTTCCAGTGATGTGTCCTAACAATCACTTGTTTTTGGAAATCTACGTAAATCAAAGTCATGGCATCAACATCCCACCGAACACAACAGTTTATTTGATCGTAATTTTAATTGAATAAAACTGAATACTTTGATATTTGACCAGTGATAACATGATGGATCAGAGGAACTGAAGAAATTGCAAAGCCAAATTTCCGCAATATTTGAACAAGAGTATTGTTGTGGTATCATCATTGTGACAATCAGTAATAATGGCAAGAGATCTGTTAATTTTTATCTCATCACGAGTGTGATACTGATGATCAGATGTAGCACAATACGGTCGATTTGACAAGCTCGTGATATTGGAAATGTATATATGTATCATAGACATACAATATTGATTTACCGGAGAAAACGCGCAATGTGCTTTTTGCCAGCCATATCAGTTGTTATCACGATACGGTGGATGCGCTTCAGCCACGCCACGATGACAAAAACGATCAACATTGGATTCAACGGCACAAAAATCGATAATCCCTCAACCAATTTGGTTATTTTTCACGATTCATCTCTTTTGTCAGTCAGCGTCCAAAACAACAAGGTTGAACTCAACACAATGTACAATAATTTGACACATGGCATTCAAACGGAAATACTCCCTAAATTCTGGAAAATTATATATTCGCATTCCCCAGCTCGAAATCAGGTTACAATTCGCCAAAAAAGAAAAATGAATGCAGTATGTCAAATAAGGAATAAAAAATAGGCTTTCCAGTGCAAATACCTTTTCTCACTTTTTCCGCCTACTCGGGAATCAAGTTATCGCATTTTGGCTTTTAACGCCAAACAAACATTCGATCATAACAAACAATTCAATCTCGCCCACCTTGCTTTTCACCTCCACGGCGTTAAGATCCACGTTCCGCAGTGGTTGAGACCGATTAAAGCTCCGGTTCATTTTTGGTAGTTTTAAAAACACACACGAACAGATGAGGAAAGGAAAACTTGTGCCCGCTGAAAAGGGGGCTCCCAAATGCAATGAAGTCCTTCGGGTGTGTTTCTTTAGATTATTTCCGCTCCCAAAAGCTTTTTTTAAAAAAAAAATCGGACTGAAACTCGGCTCCGCCTTTGAGAAGGCGACTTTCCTGCAGAAAAGGTGAAGCGCAACTCGCGGTGTGGAGTTTAACACTTGGTTTAAGTTTTGAAATGACGTCAGCTCTCCAGAAAAAAAGCTGCCTTCAGTGTAACTCGTTTATTACATTCTCACAGAAAAAAATCAAATTGCCGTGTCCATGATCATGCATTGAATAGATATACACTCGATACAGTAACATCTTAAATTCTCTGAAACAGAAGAAAAACAATAATCAACCAAATAATAAAAACTTCCACGCAAGCGAAAACGTGAATTTTCCTAATTACTCTTGTTCATAAACGCAGCATTTTTCGTTTTTAGTTTACGGCAACACACTTACTCACGCCGTTTACAGTACTTACTTTCAGGAAATAACCGGGCGAAATTGAAAAATAATCTCAGAATAATTTCATGGTAGTTAGTGTTTGTTGTCCTTTTGCGAGTCATCTTTTCAAGCAACTGACGTTACTACTGTTTTTACGACCTTCGAGCACAACGGCTGATGATTGGGCAGATTGCCACGTACTGATGAATGACTCAAACTAAATATACAAACAGGGATATAATTTCACATTATTCTTACTTTATTTTAATAATATTATGGTTTACATTGTTACAAGTTTTAAATTGTAAAAGATCGTACATATTTTTATATTGAATTGGATTTGCGACAGTTTTTTACAGTTTACGGAATTTTAAAATATCATAATTAAGCACATGGCGCTATGCCGTGGTCAACTGATGGTAGTGCACCAACGCCACTTTTCTTTTCGTAGCTCAAGTGGATGCAGTTTACAAGATTCGCCAGCATGTGTCAATAAACGATCAAACAAAGCAAAGACAAGTTGGATGAAGACCAAAAAGTGGTCCAAGAGAATAACAAGTAAGCATACCACAAAACTATTAATGTGTCATGAATCAAGTGATTGTTCAATTTGAGTTAAGAACCACATCACGACATTAGCATTATACACTTACATCATACAAAGAACTTTGAGAAGTCGTAAAATTTTCCATCCAAGAGGTTAAAAAATGTCTCACAGCTTCGTGTGTTTCCTTACTTGGATTGTCATTTCAACAGAACACACGTTTTCATTATCTTTGCCAACAGTAGGCGTCGGGATACTTCCGGATGACAAAGTGATAACTACCTCTAACTTGAACTCGATTCCATGACTAATGATGACTGTGTTTGGGGTCCACAAAAGGTGAACGGTTTAAGGGGAGCCAAACCACTATTATTGGTCTCGTGAAAGGCATCTACTCACAATTATGTGTAGAATGTTTAGTTGGGCTGCCTTTGACGAATTTAGCAATATATAATGATCCTTCAATGGTAGAAACATCACGACATCAACTTGTATCCAGTGTCATTTTAGTAAACGAAACTAACGGAATAACTCAAATTAAAATTGAAAAAAACAATTTCGTTAACAAAATACAATACCACGAAAAAGCTTTGAAAAACATTTTCCGTTCATAAAACAAATGATAATCATAGCTAAAATTGTCATTAGGTTTCGTTGTTGCAAAGTAATTGAATGCACGAGACTTTGGCGGTTGATTTTTCAATGTATTTATTTCGAAATTACAGTACAGTACTGTATGGCCGCTCGGCGGAAAAGGAGAAGTTCAGTCATCTGGGAGTTGTAGTCCTCTTAAACGAGTGTCGCACTAAACTAGCGTCATCAAACAGCAGCCAACAACAACTGAAAATAGCCACCTGATGACGTTAGTCCGAAGAGACAAGTTTAGGGGTTTTTTTCCGGATGACTCCCCTGCTTTTGTCATTTGAGTAAGGCCGAAATGCCACGCAAGGTCAACGTGCTCTCATTTTGCACCGTGTCTTGTACAAAATGTTTTAAAACAAAATTTTGTTGAATTTTTACTTAACAATGTCGTATTTAAGTTTCTGGTGCGGCAGTAATGCTCACCTGTGCTTCGGCGGTATAGCACACACTGTGTGGTTCGTATACAGTACTGTACAGTTGTTGTGTTCGTGACAGTTTGATAGCTGACCACTACAGGGTGCCATTGCAACATAAAAGTAAGCTATTAAAGGGGACCGGGGATTTCTACTTTTCTTCCCTCTCTCACCTTCACACCCTTTTATGTTTCCCACAGTGACACATTGACGACATGTCTGCTTTGCTTTAATCGCACCACGTCCCTCCTCATCCTGGTCGGACCCTTTTGATGCCCAAAGCCCTCCAGGCCGCTTGTGATTCAGCAGCACTCCAGCGGCCACTCCGGCCTGCTCACTGGGGTCCTGCTTGTCCCTCTCAAGGAAAACACCAGCCATCTGGTCTCGCATGGGGTAAGAGGTCAACTCTCAGGCTGGTAATGAGGATGGTGTTGCCAGGGGGATGAAGGAGGGGTGGTGTGCGCGCGTACATGTGTGAGGCCAATGGCGGGGTCTGTCTGCTTCCTGAGTGAGCATTAAACATTAACGAGTCTGGCGGACGGTGTGCGGAGGACATGTTCGACAAGCGGAAAGAGCCAAGGATCCTGTCCCTAATATCTAAAATGGTGCAAACCTAATTTCGATAAAGTTGGGACGTTGCCATAAAACTCAAAGTTAATAATTATTTGCAAAAAAACAAAACAAAACCCATTATTGTTGATCAGTTTGAAAATGAAATATCTGTACAGTAGTCTCACGTTGTTAGTGGTGACATCACTGTGTAGCGCTAACACATGGGCTGCAAACAGAACGTCTCTGGCAGGATTACGGCTCCTTGAGTCCACAAAAACGGTATCTGTGTTGTCTACACTTCCAATGCCTATAAATAAACTACAGAGATCGCGATTGTGTGACCTCAGAGGGCCACAACGCAATCGCAAAACAAACGCCCAGTGGGCCTCCTGCACTGTGGAAAGCTAACTCGAGTTAATTAACGGCACCCAAAGTTTATTGTCTTGTTTGCATTTGTATCCGACTCACTGACTGAGTTCTTTCTTTTTGAATTCTAGAACAAACTAACTCACCAATCAACAGAATTTATTTTAGAAATTCAATCAGCTACTCTTTCGTTGATCTCTCCAAGTGTGGTTTTCTCTGCGTGTGTATCTGATGGGTATACCCCCCCCCCCACACACGTATATTTCCATGTGTGCACGTGTGCAGGAAGTGGTTGCCGTCGAGGCTTTTGCATGACCTCCCCCCCACTGTGTGTGTCGATGAAGAGAGTCTCTGTCGAAGCTATCAAAGCCAATGTCATCGCTCTTTTCTTTGTCTTTCTTTGCAGATCTTTTTCTCCCCCGCAGGACCATAGGGGTGAAGGTGGAGGAGTGCGTTGTTGTTGCTCTACAGCCGTTTTGGCGGGTAAGCTACAAAAGTTGAGTCTCAAGATGCAAGGCGGCGTTGAAACGCACTCGGGAGTAGCATATGGAAATAAAATGCGAATATAAAAAGTCTACGCACGCCAGTTCAATGTTTTGGGGATGCTTTTCTTCATCTAGAACTGGGTGCTTATTCAAGATGGAGCGGATCACGAATGAAATATGAACGAAACACAATAGTAGTCACCCCTGCAAAAAAAAAAGAAATAGTGAGAAGACTATTAGCACATCTTAAGTTTATATGGGATGAACTTGAAATGGTACCAGGGGTGTGCTGAGTTGAATGTGATTGGTTCATTATGGACACATCGCAGTTGCAAGAGGGGGTGCACACTTAGCAACCACATTCTCTCCCTTGTTTATTTTTACTTGCCCTCTTGATCCCCCCCCCCCCCCCCCCAATTAAGTTGTACAGGTTATAGGTCACATTAGCGGCGGGGGAAGGCTTCAAATGATTGATCTTCGTCTCATTTTCCACCAAAACATGGCATTTCAACAGGGGTGTGCAGACCTTTTAGATCTATTGTGAAGTCCCCCCGAGTCCCACACACACTCCTCTCGATATTGTTTCATGGGGTGACTCGATGGACCCCTTGGTTCCTCCGCTTGTGACGTTACCATGGCAATAAGGGGTCGGTCGCCCTTTGCACTTTCAACTCTGGCCTTTGCTCCTAATCAGGCTGAGGGGGCACCTTGTATTAGCGCTACCCACAAAAACAAAAAATAGGACCTCTGACACAATCAAGGAAAAGAAAGGATACCTTGCCGGAACATTGTGGTGGGGGCCGGGGGGGGGCACATGTCAGAGTCGGCTGGAGTGCCAATTGAAGGGTTGTACGGTGAAAAATGATATTTCAGACTTGGCAGGGAAGTTGAGTTCAGGGAGACAGTATTTGAAATTCGGCACTCACTGAATAAATGGTCTCATTTTATTTTTAATAATTGGACATCAAAATATTTGGGGGGAAAAAATAAAACTAGCAAACTACTCAACTAGCAAAACAAGGAAATTAGCTACAAATTCTTTTCAAAGTAATATAAAACAATACATTGTTGACTTCTGGATTTTTGTTCTTTTTGTGTGTGTGTGTGTGATAAATGTTCTGAATGCAGTGTGGCTGCTGAGCTCCCAGCCTTCTCGCATTGTCACTCTCCTCTGGGGGCTCTGAGTGTGTTCGCTAGCTAACATCATTGCCATGGAGACCCCACAAACTATGACCCCTGCCCCCCTCCCAATCCTCACTGCCTTTGCATGTTCACCTTGCAGCCCCCCCCCCCCCCCCCCCCTCATACACACACCTCTGGGCTCTGTCTTTTTGTCTGCTGACAAAGCTTGACAAACAGCATGTGACTGGCAGGGCTTAGCGCCACTTGTCCATTCACGTCCGCATGCACACGGAAAACTAAGCCGCCATATTGATTTTTATTGATGAACCCAGAGAAGGAAACAAGGAAAGTCAGCGGGAATCGTCTCAGTGGGAGTCCAAAAAAAACATGACATGCCTTTTTCATTTGATTGTTTTTGCTATTGATCAACACTGTCCGATTCTGGACCAGACCAAATAATGATTTGGGATTCCAGAAATGCAGTCTCTAACAAAGTGCAATAACCAAAATATTTATTGACAGAAATGCGCCCCGACAACGTAAGAAACAAAAATCGCTGGTCACAAGGAGCCAGAAGAAACAATGCATCAACAAAAGTGCTTGCACGAGGTAAGGTACTCGGAAAACACCAAAAATAAACAAACTAAATGTCAAGAAGCTAATCACATGAAGCCAAAGCTCAAAAGCAATCATGAAAAATACTTACAAACTAGAATCTATGAATAACGAGAGGTCTAGAAAACAACACTTGAAGCACTCCCGCGAACAAGGTCAATAATCCGACCGGGGACGAGGCAACTTGGCAGTCCTTAAATACATGGCAGACTTGACTGGTAAATGCGGAACAGGTGAGCCTGCTGGAGCGAAACACCCTCCACTCTAGTTGGGGCTGAAAACAAAACAAACATGACAAGCAAAATCCCTCTTCACAGTTGTGTGCCCCAGGAAAGTGGTGACTTTTGCCATGCATTACGTCGCAAATTTGGCAAATAAAACATGACTTGAAATGTTTTGATTAATTTCATGTATTTTAGATGATCACATGTACTTAATAAATTACTTAAAAATGACTTCGATTGACTTGTTAAATTTATCTGCCATCTTTTTAAAGCGGAAAAGGTTACAAATGCCAATTCAGTAAATGTTATTTTGTTATGAAAGAAAATATACAGTAAATATAAAATATTAAATTTCATCCTTGGCAATGTGATTGCATTTCTTCCTCAATTGCAGTACAGTTTTTGTTTTACTTCGCAAACATTTTTGGGGTGTACAAATTTGACACTTCTGAATGAATTTAGGAGTCAGCGTAAACGAGAATAAAATTAAAGTTGATAAAATTAAAGTTGATTTGGTTTTACCAAATGAAGCAAAGTCACTTCAACACCAAATTTTTAATGGTTTTTTTTTTTGTTTGTTTTTTTGGGACACTTAACAGATTCATCGCGCTTGCATTCATTTCAATGGGGAGAGACAATTTAAGAAGCACCTATTTATTTTATTTTTTCAAATGGACCTGACGTGACCCCGCAGTCCACCTATTGGTGTCCAGTGACGCTAGCACACGTCACGTCTGAGCACCCGAAACATTTTGGCAGCATAATAGTACCCACAAGTAAATGCATCTGGACTTGACTTGATAGATGAAAGTGGCTCGCCCGCTAATGAAGCCACATGCGTATTAATTAATCACCTTAACCTGGGCCTGCTGGAGCCCACCCTCCACTCTGCGCCCTAAATCACACAAAGTTGCTTCAAGGATTCATTCAAGATAAACGGCAGGGAACAGCGCGCGAGCTCGTGTGTGTTTAAGGCAAACACGGCATGCGAGAGCGGGAGGGGTGAAAATGATTAACCCCGTAAGACATTGGCCTAATTAAATCTGCTTAAGTGAGGCGAGCAACCTTGAAAGGCGCCAGGCGGTCAGCTGAACTCATGTAAAATGGATGTCGGCGTACACCGCCGACACGTGTAATCTTTCGTCAGTGGGCGGGCTCGCCGCTAATAGGCTAGCCGCGCTTTCGCCCAGGGTCAAACCTGCGTCGCTGCCGCGCGGCTATTTGCGCAAGCGGCGGCCGCTTTTGAATACATTTACGCGGGCATTAGCATGTAGCTGCTATTAACCCTTTCGTTTCGTATTCACCCTGTAACCTGATAACATGATAAACTGTCCACTGGAGTAACCGTTGTCCCTTAAAGGGTTAATTGTGTGCCGACAGGATTTAGCAGGTGGCAAAACTGCATTCGTGCACTGCTTTTGTCAATGTGCAAATTTTCAGGGACTGTAATTAGTAGAGAAGTGTGTGTTTTGGGTGTTTCCTTGATTTGGTTAAAAAAATATATATATACAGTATATATATATATATATATATATATATATATATAGATCTTTTTAATATATGTTTGTGCTAAATTGTACCCAAAATTGGTCTGGAACATGATCTCGGGCTGTTTACTGTACTGCATTTTTCAGTCACCAATACAAAAAGGAGACTAAGGTTTCCTTTAAAAAAAAAAAAGGAGAGGTTAAGATGTTTATCTTTGCTGTCATGTGTCAGCCATCTCGTTACCTCTGCGTCCCGCATCCTAGACGCATAATTTTCCCGCGGTACGCACAGTTCCAAATAATGTGCGTTTTTGGGACGCAAGGAAATTTCTCAGTCAAAAAAAAAAAAGTCCCTGGCACTTGCAGGGCTCAAACTATAAAATTATCACTGTGTGCTTCACATTTATTTGAAAAATTGTTTCACTGATCATTACAGCAGTGACTGCCAGTACAAAAGTGAGTATTTTGAGCATAAATGGTGTGAAGCGGTTGCACAATGCAGCCTTGTCAGCAGGCGACATTAGCCCGGTTTGTGGCAGAATGCGTAACTGGCAATTTCCTCCCAAATCTGGTGCGAACACACAAATCACTTCTTTCACGCCGCACTCCCTAATCAGGCCAACACGTCATTCAGCGCGCCTCGAGTGTCTGTAATCAAGGCTCAAAATGGCTGCTTTGCTTGATTCCTTGCCATCACCCGAGGAAATCAAGTGGCTTCTTTCACACCTGCTGCTGCGCCGCGTGTCAGGGATTCCGAGGCCCGTTTCTCCTCCCGACGCATTCCTGCGGTTTCGCACCACACTTTGGAAAATACGCCCCCCCACCCCCCCCCCCCCCACCCTTCTCCCCTGCACTTCTCCCTCCCCCTCCACATCCCCCTTGCAACCACCCGTCTTCACTCTCCAGCCTGCGGTGCGCAATAAAAATATGAGAGTTTGACGACTGGCAGGGATTTTGGCAAGCTCCCGTGAACATAGACTATGTCTGTTTGGGAAACACGTGTGCCAAACATGCTTCGAAGCAGAGCCCCCAATCCCTTGCTCAACTTTTTTCTTTTTCATGTTGGGGGCATGGGAAGATTGACATCACTTTCCAAGTATTTTCCACACTATAAGGCGCACCTAAAAGCATTCGATTTTCTCAAAAGCCGACAATGCGCCTTGTAATCCAATGCACCTTCTATATGGATCAATATTCTGATTTCTTGGGCGTAGTACCGTATTGGCCCGAATATAAGACGGCCCTGATTATAAGACGACCCCCTCTCTTTTTCAAGACTCAAGTTTGAAAAAAGACTTTTTGAACACCAAATGAATTTTCATACAGAAAATAATTACAGTGCATCTGAAACAAATGATTCTAACAATATATTTGAGAGAAAAAGCATGTTATTTTGCCTCATTCAAATCTTAATATCTGAACATTTAAATATGTAAACTAAAGTGCAATCACATTCGTCAAAGAATGGCTTCTGGTTTTTGAAATGTAAATGACATCATAACTTCTCCTCAGCTGCCGGTTAACCTGGCCGATCTTCCACCCACTTTTCTCCAGATTGTCGCTACGTTTCTCCATTTTCTGTTATCTCTTCTATTATTTTCTTCTCTTTTCTTTATTACCGCTATGTTTTATTTTTCTTGTTAGTGGTACCGCTAGTTTTATTTTTATTCTTCGTGGCAGGGGTTCACTTTGGCCTGGGGAGTCAAGTTCAGCATTCGCTTCAATGATATCTGGCGCCATCGAGCGTCGTGAATGGGTATAATGTCTAGACCCCGAATATAAGACGACCCCCACTAAGACCCCCGTCTTATTTCAATGGAAAAAACACCGTCTTATATTCGGGCCAATACGGTATTTTAAATGTTCTGTAAAGCGCTTTGTTGCAGCTGCAGCGGTTGTGAAAGCGCTATATAAATAACACTGTATTGTATCGTATTGTATTCCCTTCCGCCTAGCTCCATCTAGTGGATGCATAGCGTGACTGCAGCCACTATAGTAGCTTCTATTCTATGTGCCTTATGATGTGGTGCGCCCTATTGATGAAAACATTTTTAAAATAGGCCAAGCACCTTATAGTGCAGAAAATACAGCAGATGGTGTGGTGTCACTGAAATCAACGATAAATCATCCTAAACTTGTTCTACCATTGTTAGGTTTCTAAACTTTTCTAACTCCTTAGTCCATGTCTGATTGTTCAAGCCATCAGGAAGACATTTTGATGGATTCGTGTCCATTTTGGTTTGGACACGACCACCTCTGAACTTGGGGTTTACTCGTTTCTGGAGGATGGAAGACCACTGCTTTGCTTCTCAACCAAAGTAGAGGTCCTTTGCAGTGATCGGTGCCATGGGAAACCCCCCCCCATCAAAGTGTGTCTTTCTACCTCTCCGGAACCACACAGAGACGAGCTCCATACTCCATGTCTCCTGAAGAGGGCATTGCCTGTCAGGCATTACCTCTCAACTGCGGGTCTGCCTTGTTCCAGCGGCTCGTCAACCAAGACACGGGATGGCGCAGTGGCGATTGTCAATGGTTGTTGGGGTCACCCCCTCTGGGCGTTTTGCCAGGTGATCCATCTGGTGGCTGCGTGGCGTCGCCTCTCAGGAACCGCGACCATTAACGCTGTATTCTGTTTCCTGAGTCAAACTTGTTCACAGTCTGCAGACTACAGCTCGACTGGCCAAGTTCCATTTTTCTGACAGGTACAAAATATATTTAGCCAGTTCTCTGGAGTTCCTCAGCTAGACACGGCATCATGACATTTAAATTGTTGTTTTTGACCCCGAGTACGAGTCAGCAGGCAAGCTGGCGGACGGCAGGTTGACTTTGGGATTGGCTACGAATCCAAACAGTGTCTGAGTGATGCGGTTCCCCGATTGGGCCGTTATTGAGGCACAACGTGTTTTATTGCCTGTTAGGAAGGGAAGCAAAAATGGAGAGGCTGTGTGTGTGTACCTTAATCCTCTCCCCACTCCCCAGCCCCAAAACAGTGGGGTTTGGTCCCCCTAAGCCAGAGGCAACTTCTCCTTCACTTGCCGGTTGTTGGGGGTGCACGCCCGAGGTCAGAGGTGCTCATCTGGATAGTTTGAGCTATTTGGGAACGCCCCCGCCCCCCTGACCCCTTTCACACTGATCAAGGTCGTGCTGTCCAAAACCTGTGAACCCCAATTCCTGCCCGGGCCTCATCTGGCTGTCAGCGTTTTAGCCGAGATGAATCATTCCTAAAGGGAAAAGCTGGAATGGTTTCAAGTCTTCCTTTCGTTGAAGGAAAGTTCAAGTTAATCATTTTGGATGCCTTTATGCAAGTAACCCGCATTAAAAAAAGACAAACACGCAGGGAAGCAGGGATTCCGAAAATGCTGCATGCACTGGATGTGGAATTTATGGTGAGCGCCCCCCACGGGGTGCATGAAATTTCAAGTAGAAAGACGCCTGCTTTTCTCTACTTACTTAAAAAGTTTTCAAATGAACGGCAGAAAAACAAAAATAATTTCTATTCTGGATTGGACAAAGGAACGATGCATGAAACCCACGAGCGGGCATTGTTTGAGATTCCCAAGCAGCTAATTATCGAGGTTAGCCTTCCCTAAAAAGACGACATTCGGTTAACGAAAAAAGAAATTTCAGCTGGGATATGTTTTTTCCTTTTTTTTTTTTTTTTGGTACTTTATTGGACGGTTAACATTATTTCGGAAGCTTCGATTTATTATCGGAAGAATAACTTTTAACACCACCGGTTACATCAGTGCTTTGCTTTTGTGCGGGAAAGCCCATTTGGTATGGGTGCCATTTACACGGAGCAGACATGTGGGAAAACTCCACCTTTAGTAGGCCGTGTGAAAAAGAAAAGCGCCGAGAGCAAATACCTGCGCTGACGTCGTTTGTTCCCGTGGCCGATTGAACTCTTGGCGTCCAATTGACTTTTATGTACTCCCGCTGCGTTCGGAACGTGGCCTTTATGGAGTGCGTTGTTATTAAAGAACGCACAATGGCTTCAAATCGGCACTGCTGAAGTTGTCCTCTCGCGAAGCCTTAATGGGATGCAGATTGCAGCCGCGGGTGGGCTGACTCTTGCGCGACTGAAAATATGGAAAGTTGCAATGTATCGTTTTTCACATTTTGTTCGAATTCGTTTCAACGTTGCATAACTGGAAATACTGGGGGAAAAAAATGTTACATTTTGTCACATACATTCCATATACAATCGGAAAAATCGGTTTATCGTATCACCAGTGTGATTAATGGTAACTTTTTAGCTTATTTGAATACTTTTGAAGATTTTTGTACACTCAAAAGTTTTGAAGGTTTGAAGACTTTGGGATTGTTCCCCCAAATGCTCCGCGGGACGTGATGGGATGTGGCATTTCAAAAGATCGGTGGGGGCGGACCAGGGAGCCTTTAAACCTTCACCTCTGGCCTCTTGCTCTCCACAAAGCAAAGGGAGGGGGGCTTGGGTGGGAATTGGGAGGTTGGATCGCAAACCTCACCTCATGGCAAAACTCGCAAAATTGGACTGGGGGGGTGGACACAGTTTCATGGAAGAGCACTTGAAGGCATCACATGGAGAAAATGATTGAGTGCAAAAGGTGATCAAGTAGAAAGAGAGAAGGACTGGGGGATGGGTGGGGGGCGGGGGGGTCAGATGGTGTGGCTGGCAGCCTTCCTGTTTGATTAGCCATTAACCCATGGTGCTGGTGGGAGTCGCAGTCAGAGCGTCACTTCCTTTGATTACACCACAAAGGGGGCTGCTGGGAAAAAAAAAACAACCCCCCCCCCGCCTTATCCCCCCAGCAATGGCCAACACGCGGCGCTTCGGGGGGCTGATTCGGCTTGTTGCTCTTTACCCCCCCTCGCCCGCTGCAATCAAACGGAGGACAAAACACACACAAAGTTTCCCGCTCTGACATTACAGGAGTGTAACACGCATGCCAGGCCACTAGGTGGCCACACTGAGCATTAGACGGGACGTGTACACATCACCGTTTTGAACGAACTGTTCAAAAAGTAGATCGTTTTTATGTTACACTTTATGTAAAAAGTAGATGAATTATCGTTGCGCCTTTGTAGTAAAGACAACTTGGCGTCTGATTTCTTCAGGCTTGTCCGTGGAAAAATTGTTTTAGCCATGTCAGAATTGCCCACGGTGTTTTGGGGACGGATCGCATGCTAGGAAAGGAACGTTAGCATGTGGCGCGCGTGGTTGATCAGTGCACAGCTTTGTCCGACTGTCCCCGGCTTCTCTCTCTTTTTCCTTTTTTTTATGGCGTCCCGCCGTCTCCACCGTTTTACAGTCTGCTTGCACTCTTAATGTGGAGGCCCATCAAACGTGCTTCCTCCCACCTCCTCCTCCCACTTCCCTTTGCAGTTAACGTCTGTGTCTCGCCAATTACTTTTGTCACTGACAGCGGCCTCTCGTCGCTTCCTGTTTTCAACATTTGCGAGACAACCTTTTTTTTCTGCACTCCGACCAAGTGTCCTTCAAACAACAACTCCTTGCCTGACTCGCCGTTTTGTCCAACTGCGACCAATTTTGAAGCATATACCTGAAGCTGTTTGACGGCCGCGAGCCGCAAAACTCCAATTAACTGCAAAGGTGTTTGAATATTTCATCCTCGAAGCCGGTTTCATTTAGCAGCATCAAATTGTTTTGCATGTCAGTCATGAGTAGACTCCTCAAAATAGTTACAAAGTTGCCGTGCCTGAAAACACTTGAATTTGCCAATTCTGGTTTGAAGTGGTGCTTCAAAGAGTATTTCGGCCATTCATGCAAATTTGAAAATGTTACCCCCCTGAAGTCAGCTCCATGTAAAATTTGGTCGGCATGACCAGACCCACTAAAGACACAGGAAGTCTGGCATTTGGCTTTTGAAGCAGGCTATTTTGGACTTTTTCCAGATGTCCTTTAAAGACAAAATTGTCTTCAAAAGTTGTGTTCGTTTGCGATTAAATTGGAACCAATGATGGTAAAAATGACATCCTGGCAAAGTGATGACTCACTATTCAGTCAGGGTTTCGTTATAGACGACTGCCGACAAATTTGGTAGACAAAATTTGTGGGACGGGTTTGCTTTGAAGGCCCTCTGGGAATGGTTAAAGTGACCACAAAATGCTTCAAACTTATGGCAGACTAAATCTATTTTTGGGGGGCATGGCTTTTGGAGACTTTTTTTGTGAGTCTTATGGTCTGCCAAATTGTATGCTGTTGAGGTGAAATGGTTTGGTGGACGGAATTTTCAAAGACAAGAAAAATCTACCGGGCCTTTTAAAATAGCCAAATGGCTTCTTGAGACTTTTTTTTTCCGGGTCTGCTCATAATAGACATATCTCCCAAATTCCATATTGCCGCTTGAATCTGGCTTTGGGGACTGAATTTTCCCAAACTCATTTCTTTGGCAGAAGAATAACGGCAAGCCAGAGCCAGAGAACTGCCCTGCCTCCCAACCACTCCGCTCCCTAAACCAAAACAAAACACAAGCCCCTCCCAGTCGCTGGACAAAAGATGCTACAAGTCAAGCGTAAATGCACGGCGATGCGGCAGTGGGGAGACGGGACAGCCCAAAAAAAACTACGGGTGGGTTGGAGAAAAAATAGTAAGGGGCCGCGGCGGTGGCATGAAGCGCCAGCTGTTATGTTGAAGCGTAGCCAACTAACTCCTCCACCCCAAGGCTGCCATCTTGGGCCGGATTACATGCTACGCTATCAAAAAAAAAAGTCAGCGAATTTCCTCCATTGAATTCTCGACACTTCAGACTTGTTATGTTGTCATCTCCAAGTTGTACTCCACTGCGATAAGCGCAAGCGTAGCATGATGCTGCAAAATATCGTGGAGCACTACGTCATTGCGCAGACGTCCTTGATTTATAGTGTTTACGCGCACGTGTCGGTAGCTTTCTGTCAAACTGTCCAAACAGTGCTAACAGCCCCGCAGTGTGGGTGGTTCACGATTTTCAAAGTGTGGGCAATGAATGAACGCCAATGCTTACAAACAAGGCTAACAATAACTCTTAGGTTGAAGTGATTGCTGCAATATTTCTTCTTACAAATTCCAGGCCCTCGTTTTGTGTGTGTGTGTGTTTCACTATTTGGCGATTTATGAGATACATACACGAGCAGCTGTCACCGTGCCGTTTTAATTGTTCTCTACGCAGGCGGCAAAAGATAAGACGACGACGAGCTAATTGAAATGTTATCCCGATCTGATCTGCCATGATTACTTAAGCAGTACATTTTTAATGCATTGTCAGTGAGGCAATTACATGCCGCCTGTGCGTGCGTGTGTGTGTGTGTGTGTGTGTGTGTGTGTGTGTGTGTGTGTGTGAGTGTGAGTGCGCGAAGGCGACTGGAGAAAAGGGGGGCGGGGGGATTATCAGACAATGCAATGAGAATATAGTCAGCTCGGGGTCAAAGCACTTGTCGGCATATTAGCAACATGCTTCTGATTAATGACAGCTGTGTCGCAATGGCGACCATACACTCGCCCCGTACAGGTAGATTGGTTGAATACAGACGGGCAGGAAATGACAAATGAGTTGAAGTGATCACTGATGCACGGGCAAAGTGACTTTTCTCAAATGAATAAATTGACACAGAAGACGAGACTGAAAGATGAAGGACACGGACGGAATATTCGTTCACCGGCAATCGTGACGCAGGTGGAGATGAGGAGGCAGGAAGTGAAGCTTCCGCCACAAAAGGAAATGACAACTCCTACAAAATAAAAGCAAACGTGAAAGACGGCGCGAAGGCCCGACATGTCGCTTGGCTTTTCCTGAGGAAACAAAGTCGAGGTCGTCCATTTGAACATTTTTGCGGTCTGATGATGACACAAGGGCAACACGCACGAACGCGTGCCTGTCTGTTTCTTCCATTACGCTCGCTTTCCTTCTTTTTTTTTTTCTTCTGCTTGATGAGAACATGCAGCGATTCTCAGGCCTTAGCCTCCCACGACACTCATAAAAAGGATACTCAATGTGTGTGTGTGTGTCTGTGTGTGTGCGTGCTCATGAGTCCTTCTTGGTGCAGGCCCTGTTTGAAGTAACGTTTTGTGTTCAAACAACTTAGAGAGCGTAAAATACAAATCAGAAAAAAAAGAAACAACTCAATGCCCGATCCTGTCCCTGGCTTGGAATCCTAATTTAAAATCCTAACTTTGTTTGGAACACCAGCTTGGCAGCTCAAGTGGGTCGAATATGAATCCTTATCTCTGGTTTGATACCCTTATTTTAAACCCTACTTCTGGTTTGAAAGCCTATTGGAATGCCAAACCCTGGCTGGATTCATAATCGGAGATCCTGACCTAGACTTGAAACCCGACTTCACGATCCTCACTGAACTAAAATCTCGCGAGATCTATTGAGTTGACATGCGCTGACGCTACTACCTGTCCTTCCTATGACACAGTGAAACCAAGTGTACTGGGAGGGGAGTTTCTTCACGCTTTTCTACAGAAGCCACAGGGGCTCACGCTTTCTGGGTTTTTTTTTTTTTTTTTTTTGAACAAGCTTTGCCACCGAGGAAAGTTTTTTTTTCTTTGGTGGGGAAATTGAAGAAAGAGGTGCGGGGGTTGCATTTGCATTTGAAACAGTGATCCCCCCCCCGGCCCCCCAGCCCAGCACCCATCCATGCATGCATGGCCCTGGGCTAATACAGTGCATTAGCATCACACGAATGACTTGACCTTTGACCTCAAGGACTCTGTAGAGAAATTAATGGAGCAAAAAAAAAACCCAAAACATTTTTGTGGAAAACAAAAACAATTTCATATCATTTTCAGTCCAAATTTGAGTTTTATTCTGGGAAACTTCAAACCCCAACGCAACACCCTAACCCAGGCATGACACCTTAATCTGAATTTCTTTTCTGAAACGATCATTTGAAAGCCTCAACCTTATTTGAAACCCAAACTCAGTCTAGAAAGGCAAACCCGTGTAAGATTAAATGGAATGAAAATGTACTTGTCACTATCCATTCAAAAGCATGAACAGTATCTCCATATTTTTAGATATTTTTTTTAAACCCTTTCAGGGACAGCGGTCACTACAGTGGACAGTTTATGAGTTTACAGGTTATCATTATTTGTGCATGAAAGGGTTACTCTGAAAACATGAGATTTAAAAAAAACTAATAAATAAAGAATAATAATAATCAAACATCCTGATCTTTTCCCTCCCAACCGATAATCCATTTGAGCCTTTGGAGGATCCAAGATACAGAAGCCAGCTGTGGTCCATTTAAGGACAGATTTTTAAGCGCCCCTATCCAAAAACCGCAGCAGTTTGGACTTTCCCCGACGTAACACTCGATGCTCCCCCGATGGCCGCGCTCGCATCCGCATTCGTGGGGCTCGTCCCATGCGAAACAAAGAGCGCTTCATCTCCCCCCGGGAGTTGACGCTCGCTCATTTCTCTTTGGTCCGCCTCGACGTTTCTCTTTCATGGCGGGCCGAGCGTCGGCGATGGCCGCCCGGATCCAGATGTGGACGGGCTCTGGTGTGCTTTTCACTTCCTGCTTCCAAATACTTTGGGTCCGTACGAGCCACCGAGGAGGTCGGAGTGGTGGGAAAGGGCCGCCATATGGACGAGTCACTCGTGGCCGCCGTTTTAGGTCATAACATAAAGCCTCATCGTGTTTCGATTTTGTGTGTGTGTGTTTTTTTTATTCTATAATTTGAAGATTTAGGTCCATTGATTTTGTGGGTGTGTGAAAATTCAATCCCATCCTTAAGCAGTTTCCCTTAGCAATTTTTGTTTGGCTTGGATATCATGAGTGGACCCACAAAAACGTTTTGAGAAGCCATGCCAGAAAAAGTAACAGGAAGTCAATAATTTTGCTTCCAAGACAGACTTCTTTGAGATTTTGCCTAATTGGTACAAAATTTGAACAACTCACAGTCAAAAAATGCATGAGATTTTGTGACAAAGTTGAATGAGTTGCCATAAAATACAAAACCCTCATGACCTCATAATGAACTTCAGCCTTTGCCAATCCGTGTGTCACTTTTTGAGATTATACAAGACCACAATCGAAATATGCGCAAATCGCAAATGCCTTCTTTCAGGGATTGGGTTTGTTGGAACCAGATTGTTTTTGTCCACCCAAAAACAGCAGCTGCCCTTGAGCATCCATCAGTGTGTCGTCAACTCAAGCGAGAGCTCGGTTGACGTATGGAGATAAATGCAACACTCCCCGCATTGTGCCGCTGAGTACACCCCCCCCCCCCCGCATTCAATTTCACTGCTTTTTTTTCTCCATGGGACCCCAAGGGAGGGGTCGAGTGCTGGGATGCAAAATGGAGGCTAGGTAGAAGCAAAGCAACCCCCACCGATTCCCGAAACACACTTCCCCCAAAATGTAAACCATGTTGGGTTTTGGGGGTGAAATTTCAGGAAGTACCTCAACCAAACAGTGTCAAAGTCACATGTTTTCCATCTCTCCCTGTTACGACACACCCGGCTCAAATGATCAGAATCAGAATCATCTTTATTGGCCAAGTATGTAGAACACACAAGGAATTTGTCTCCGGTATAACACGCTGCATTAGTATCATCGTAAACAACAAATCATTGAACCATTTTAGAGTAACCAGTAGCAGTATTTGTAGTACAAGAAGAGTGACAAGAGTGTTTGTCAGTGACTGTTTAAGGAGTTAATGGCTAGAGGGAAGAAGCTGTTTAAGTGTCTACTGGATTTGGTGCGCATGGATCTGTAGCGTCTGCCTGAGGGGAGTAGCTGGAAAAGGTGGTGGGCAGGGTGCGGGGGATCCAGGAGGATTTTCCGTGCCCGATCAGTTCATCGGCAAGCTCTGTAGGAGCCTGATGATGATCCTGAAAACGGTTTCTTCAATTAATCTAGCAATCAGTCTCTCCGTATGTACTGTGGATGTCACAAATTTGTTTTGGTGTGTCTCCAGCAGGTGGCAGACGAGGGCCGGCCCTCCGGCCTGTCTACCTGCTGCCAATCATAATCAGACAAGTATTGAAGGACTTCCCAGCTGCCAAGTCTCTGTCAGATTATTCCTCGCCTTGCTCATGATTTTGTCTTTAAGTGTTGAATTTTGTAGACGATCTCCCTCCTTCGCGCCACATATTTTCTCGCCTTGTTTTTGCATTCGTCATTGTAAGTATTTTTGTTGTTAAGCTTCGTCTCGGTTTTGTATCCTTCGCGTTTTGGCTATCTTCTTGTCTTTTCACGACAAGCTATGTCCGTTTATATTATCAAGCGTTTTTGGGTTGTTTTGTTTTCCGGGTTATTGTAACCAGCGTCATTTGTTATAGGTTGGCGGCCTCGCGTTTTTTTGGGGGGGGTTTTTTGCATTAATAAACTGCTTTTGCTCAATTCCATCCAAGTTCGCGTTTTTTGCGGCCCTACCGTAACAGTGGACGTCAGCATATTTGCAGTTCACCTATTCGCACGTCATTTCATTTCATTCGTATACAGAAGAAGAAAAAAAAAGTAGAATATCGATGCAAATGTTCGAGAACGAAATGGAGCATACAAAAGATAACAGTAGCTCCTCTTCAATGCGATCGATAGGACCACGGTGGGGGCACCATTGCAGCGCCCTGAGCTGGCCGCCACACACCCGGATGGCGGGAGGGTCTCCGTATGTAAACAGCAAACTTTCATAGGGGAGTCGATGAGACAATGAAGGCGTTCTTCGGTACCTCTGTGTAGTCACTTCAAACGGCGCAGATGAGCAAAACCTCGATTTGAAAGAGCGCAGACAAAAACGGCAATCCACTAAGACGCGCATGCTCTTTGGAAGCTCATACCTGTTTCGATCTCACCAAGTCTGAAATGACTTTGACTTGGAAATGAAAGGCAACCAAAGTGCTCTTTGAGGGTACGCATGAGTTCGTTTCGGGGATTAACTTTTAGGGTGGGGAGGGGAGGGGGGGGCAGAGGAGGGGGGCCCGGC
Organism: Hippocampus guttulatus; assembly: GCF_054856545.1. NCBI lineage: Eukaryota > Metazoa > Chordata > Actinopteri > Syngnathiformes > Syngnathidae > Hippocampus > Hippocampus guttulatus. The sequence goes on from NC_141278.1 coordinate 9,848,655, forward strand.
TGACCGGCAGGAAGCGTAAAGCGATCCGGATCGGTCGCTCGTTTGGACCCCAAAACCGCCGCCGCCGTCGTGCGTGACGACAAGCAGCGCGACACGTCCTGTGGAGTCACCCGTAGTCGGGCATTGGACAGCAGCTGTTCAATCGCCGCGTGTGCTGCCGCGCATTAAAACATGTCTGGGAACTCCTCGCCGCTCAATTTCGTTCACGTCAGCGCTCTAATCTGTGAAATGCGATCGGGGGTGCGCTGAGTTGTTGATTGATGTCAAGCTTAGCGGACATGGCTAACGTTTCAGCGCACAGCCTCGCCGACACCGTCTTTGGTTACTTTTTACGACCGGGATTTAGGAAAAGAAGTGGGGGGTGCGCACCAACTTTGTCAGGAAGTTGAAGGGTGTCTTAACAAATTTGGGAAACAATTTCTTTAGAAGCGATTGTCGGGAGTTATGCCAATTTTGTTAGGATTCGAAGGAAATGTCTTTTTTTGTGGGGAGGGGGATGGGGGATCCAACTTTGCAGTGATGTTGAGTGGTGTACGTGGCTTAAAAAGGAAGGGAAACACTTTATTTTATTTTATTTTTATTTTTTTGGAGGGGCGTGGGGTGGGACTCCAGTTTTGTTGGGGATGATAAAAGTGGTGTACGTCTCAGTTTGGGAAAATAATTGTTTTGAACCTGTGTGGATTGTGTTGCAAAATAGAAGCGGGGCTGTTGCTTCAAAAAGTTTGGGAAAGCCTTTCCCGGGGAGTGTGCCAAATTTGGGTGCTTTAGAAGTGGGTGTGTCGGGTCAAATGTGGGAAATTCTATTTTTGAGTGGGACCAGTATGTCACATTTTTGATGGGGGTGCGTAACTTGAGGTGTGGGGTGTGCTGCAATTCTTTCTATTGAGCATATAAGGGTGTAAAAGGGGTGCGTAGCGTCATAAAATATTTTCTTTTTGTTAGGATGGGCTAACTTTATGAAGGATGTTTTTTTGGGGGGTGGTTGTAGAAGTGACTGTAGAAGATACGTGGCTTCAACAATTTTAGATATAAAATTTATTTAGGCATGCATGTGCGGAGGGTGCGCCAACTGGGGTGAGTCCCAGACGAAAGCGCCAAGACGATTTGCTAGCAAGGATACGGCCACACTAACAGCGGCTGATTTACAACAGAGGGAACAATTAGCCTGCAAAAGGCTCCAATTAAAATGGCTCCCTTTGATCAGCCCGGGAGGACCAGGAGGTGACGGCAAGGGAGCGGGGAGGGGGGGATTGACAGAGTGGGTGCGCCGCCGGATCAATCCAAAATGAAATAATTAGGTGCAATTAATGAGTGTAAAAGTCAGCCAATGATATGCCAGGCGGCATTTCCTAATTGGCAGAGAGGGAGTACGGCGCATCTCTGTGTTGTGCAGCGTCGGTAGCATGGGGGTTTGGAGCGCACACCACACAAGGACACACTTGCAGAAATAACAAATTGGTACAAAATAAATGGCAAAAATGTTGTGACAAGAACATTTGGAGTGAAAATAAGAAATTTTGTCGAAAACAATGGGGAAAAAAATTGTAGAACAAAAATGTGTCAATGGTTAAAAAAAAAGAACAACCCAATATATTAAAATACTAGAAAAGAAATCTGAAAATACAAAACTATTTGAAATACATTTTTGCAAAAAATATTAAATACATTATGATGAAATTTAAAAATTATATCTTATAGTAACAATAAGAAATGTATAAGTAGTTACAATATCGTGATGGAAAATAATATACGCTAACATTTGATTAAAAAATTACATGTTTACATTTTTTTACTAATATTGGTTTTTATTTCTTGCCAAGAATTGTTTAAAATCACTTTCTACTAATGTCTTTTTTTAAATAAACAATTTAAAAAACAATTCTACTTGTGGAGTATTTTTGTCATTTCTTTCCCCTCTAATACATTGTGTATTTCAAATGTAACATTTAAATATTTGCTGTCACATTTTGTATTTTATTTTTTAGATATTTTTTATTTTCCTAGTTTAATAATTTTCAGGTTTTGTTTTTTTTGTGTGTGACGTTTTATATTTTTGTTGAAATATTTTTGTATTGTTTTTGTTTTTTTTTTACCCCAGAAATATTTGACATATTTTTGCATTTTATTTGAGCCGGTGCTAAGTTCCCGCTTGCATTTGTCATTGTTGCTCTTTCCCCAAAAACTGGCAATGTTAGTTTGGATTTTGTCTGCGATTTTTCATTGTTGTTGTTGTTGTTGTTTTGTTGTTGAAACATTTAGGTCTTTTTCTAATATACAACATTTTTCCTTACTTACAGTATGTTATTTCTAATATTGCTAAACAGATTTCTCAATGTTGTAATTTTGCTAAATATTATGCCGTTTTTTGTCCAATAATTGATATATTTTTTTCTCCTGTTTTGCCCGAGTTATATAATTTTAAATATATCATTGTGTATTTTTTATCAGAGTTAATAAAAAAAACAGTTTTCAGTTTTATTTGTAATCACGGTAGGAGTTATCCTAGTTGTTTTTTTTTTTCAAAATCATTTTGTGGGTTTTTCATCCTTTATATAGTATATTTTGTTATTGTTTATGATTGTAAAAAAAATCATTTATTTTTTTATTTTTTTTTGTAGGACAGTTGTTTCTTCCTGATTCTGTAGCCCCTTAAAAAAAGCCTCCAGGCATATTTTCACGACTGGTAAAGTAAAAACATCGAGGGAGAAAATGTGCCGTTCATCTGCCGTTTAATCAGCGCTAATTGCCTTTGCTCATTAGCACAGCGACAACACTGTCGCCGCTCCCGATTGGATTCTTTATCCCTCGCGTAAATTCCCCCGGAAAGTGGGTCATTCATATCGGGACGACCACAGGAAGCCAAATGGCACAAAAAGGACTTGGCTCACTTTGTGAGAATTCTTTCGACGAGATTGGAGGAAATTTGAATTTGTGGGAATTGTGGAAGGGTTTCCGAAGTTAGGTGAAAGTTGACAAGGACAAAAGTATGGGGACACCAACAACGTATCAGAATGGAAGAAAATGCGCAATTCCTGTTTTGTGAGTGTTTGTTTTTTTGCACCTCACATTGTTTCTCTCTCTCTTTCTCTCTCTACTCTGTATGTATTTTTTGTTCTTATATGTACATTTTTTAATGGATATATTCATCCAGTATTTCGGCATTCTTCTTCAATTTTTATATTTGATTTTTTGTATTGTTTCCATAGGAAAAAAGTAATCAAGCATTTGCGTATTATCTGATGTTTCAAATATTCTATGTATTCATGAGTTTTCTTTTAATTGCATTTTTTTTTAGCCTGGACAGATGCAGATGCAGGTCTGAGAAAGCTTCCTGTTGGATTTCTGAGTGTGTGTTGCAATGTGTGAACAATTCTGAAATCATCACCTGAGAGACTTGCGAGCGCGATTCCATAGCTGCAAATAATTAAGTGCGGCAGTCTAACTTGAGAAACGCGTTTATTTTATTTTATTTTATTTATGTATTTTTCGCTGGTCCTGATGGTGTCTTTGGTCTTCTTTTTGTGGGTCAGGGCAAGCGTTTGTTCCACAGGCTGGCTGTCGTTTTTCTTTTCTTTTCAAGCGCAGAGGAAATGTGCGAGTACAATGTGAGACAATAAAGTCAGAGTCATTACTTTAAGGGCGTTACAAAAGGACGTGGGCTTCTCGCCATCAAACTTGCTGTTTACAATTATTTCTATGTTTAGAATTTCTCATTTTTAAGGTCTGATGTTTTTTCACATTTTCTTTTTTAATATTTTAGGTGTATTTTTGTCTTCTTTTTCTTCGATTCAACAATTTGGTATTTTCACCTTTTTTTTAATTCATTCTTTTTTTTCCATGTAGTGTTTGTTAATTTTTCCTGACATTTTTTTTCGTCGGAATTATATTTCTCTACAATCAGGATACTTTATTGGTGTGAACAGAGCTAGAGAGAATATTTTGCCTTTTCACTTCTCGAGAGCTGATTTTAACAGATTTTTTTTTTTTTAAGATTTCCATCTTTGAAAACGCTCAAAATGCAGGCCATAAATTGGGAGGGTCGTAAGTGGCCGCATACGCGTTTATTTCCTGGAAATCTGCTGCGCATGTAAATGGGAGTGTAATTAAATCATCTGAGGAAAACGCGGCGCAGACAGTCACCCGGTGCAGACGATCATCCCATTGAGCATAAACACACTGACTCATTTTTTTTTTTTTTTAGAGAGAGAGTTTAGGGGGTGGCGATGGGCGTTCTGAGGGAGTGTGCTGGAATGAATGTGAGTGTGTGTGCGTGCGTGTGTGTGTGTGTGTGCGTGCGTGTGTGTGCATGTGTGTGTGTGCGTGCGTGTGTGTGTGTGAAATGCTCACCCATTGGCAGAGTATTCCCTTTCACACGGTGGTAAAAAGGGGGATGTACAGATGTTCGGTGCATGTTCCACTGGTCTATTTTTACTGTCTAGAAAGTCTGGTGACTCAGCCCATGTGCTGCATTAAATCCAGCATATCATAGACTGGAAATCAAATTGCCATGGTTGACATTTTCTGACAGGCACAGTGGGGAGTAAATGCCTGTACACCCTTGTTTGAATGCCAGGTTTTTGTGAAGAGTCTGTTTGAACAGCTGAAGTTTATTGCATTGCCATGCAATGCATAAAAAAAATGAAATTATGCGTGAACTAATTTTAGCCCTAAGTTTTACTCAAAGGATGGTTGGCCAAGTCTACTTCACACCTGACCTAGAGTGTCGCTAGTTAATTGATTAGTTAGTTGTTGGTGAATCAGAGACTTTGTTTGGTTAGTAATTAAGTTAATTAGATCCATAGTAGTCATACAGTAGATTTTTTTTTCTTTTTGAATTGTTGTCGAGTGGTTGGTTGGTTACTGGGTTAGCAACTTTGTCAGTGGTTTGGTTGTTTAGTTAGCTCCGTCATATTTTGGTAGTTGATCGATGCTGTTTGGCCATTTAGTTAGCTAGTTACTGAGTTAAGAAGAGCCACATTAGCATGAACACCAGCACAGCATGAAATGCCTGGTCCTGGCTGGTCCGCCGTAATCGCAACAGACCAAATGAGGATCATTTGAATTAGTTAGTTAGTTAGCTAATCATGTACTTAGTTAGCTGGCTAGCTAGTTGGTGAGGTTATGAATAATTAGTGTTTGATAATATCTCACCTTTTGGCCGCCGGCGTGTGTGTAGTAATAACTTGTATTTATTTTGGGTGTAATCATTGGGATTAAGCTGCCGATTCCGAAACATTCCCTCCCCCTCCCCCTCGTCAGGCCTTCCTTCCTCAACACCAAACGCTTTTCATTTGTCAGGGACGGATGAGGGGGCGCGGGGGGGATTGGTTCAGTGGGAGGCACTGGCTCCGGGCGCCTTTGAGCCGGTGCCAAGTTCCCGCTCGCATTGTGCTGCCTACAGCTGGACTCTCCCTCCTTCCCCGCTCACTCCATTCTTTCCTTTCTTTGCCCGGGGTCGCCTTTTTTCCTCTGTGGAGAGGAGAGTGCGGGGGGGGGGTGGGGGGGGGGACAGGAGGGCAGGGGGTGGTCACTTGTCACGGGGCCAACTTTGGGGGTTTCCATCTCTCGCATGCACACACAAACACACGCCGACTGACAAACACGGGATGCAAAAGGCACTTGCCGTCCTTTCCTTACGTTCTTCTCTACGCGTCCTTTGTTGACTCACCTGGAGATGATAGGAGGCATTGATTATGTTTGTGCTAATAACATGATTGGAATTCAACAATATTATGATTGGGCATTTAGCGAGCTCAGGAGTAAGAGGTCAGCAGTTACTTGGATTATTGATTCTTTAGTACAGTGGTACCTCTACTTACGAAATTAATTGGTTCTGGATGAAATTTCTGAACTAGAAAATTTTTTAAGTAGACGAGCGTTTTCCATGTAAATGCTCTAATTCGCTCCAAGCCCCCCCAAAATTCAGAAAAAAATGTTTCCTGAAGCATAAACATCCATCAAAATATGTAACAAATACATGTGACAAATACATCATTCCACAATAAATGAGAGTTGTGCATCATGTAAAAAACAATAGAATAAAGAATGAAAATGACGGTCATTCAACTTTCAGGTGCATCATCATCGTTTTTTGCCTTCTTTAGTTCATGTTCTCTCTCTCAGAATTTGCTTTTGGGGCAGGATGTTTGCTTTTGTTGGCAGGGCGTTTGCTTTTGTCGGCTTTTAACAATTCTTCGAAAATGTCCAAGGCAAACATCGTGAGCAATCGCCCGACTGCTGAACACTTTTTCTGGGTGATTCACATCTACGGAAAACTATCGGAACGCCCAAGGGGCGAATGACGAGGATGCTGAATAGACACGTACTGTATCAATCTATGTATCTCTCTACACGCATAGACACATACGATAGAGGTCCTCTTAGCCAATGGGATGCCAGGATGATGCTCGGTAGCAGCCAATGGCAAAGCAGCTAAAAGTATGTTGCGTTCAGGAAACTCGGAGATGCAAGTAGCAGGCCATACTGTATTTTTACCTTTTGTCTCTTGAAATTTCTTTCGAAACGAGAGGCCATATTTTCCTGTTGAGGCGTTTCGGAGCTTGAAAATTTCGTATGAAGAGACGTTCGTAAGTAGAGGTACCACTGTACATTCATTTCTGGACGACTTGGTTGGTTGGGTTAGGTTCAATGATCGGTCGGTTAGTCAGTTGATTGGATGGGTGGTTACCCAGGTCAGACAACTGATTGGTTGTTGGATGAGTTGGCTAATTAGTCGGTCGGTTGGATGGTCATTAGCTAATGTTTAGTCAGTTATTTAGTTGGTTAGCTGGTTGGTTTTTCGGTTGGCCAATTACCATCCCATTTCTTTCGTTCATTAGTTAGTTGGATGCCGGTCCACTGGCAATCTCACCAGCTCAGTTCGTTGTCTAATTCATGATTTGGTGGGGTTGTTGGTCAGTCACTTACTTGAAATTTTGATTGATCCTATTAGGCGTCCGGAAGGTTCTGGACAGAATCGGACCCTCCAAAACCTAGAATCTATGCGCTTGTTGCCACATCATCATCAAACCAGCCGAGGAAGCAAAGCCAGGAAAAAAGAAAAAAAAAAGTGATTGGATACGGACGAATGAGTGGGCGCTGAGTGAGCCCACACTGTAAATGTGACCGGAGCGTAAACATTACATGTGACCAGACAGGCCGCAATTTCCTGTTTTCCCAGGCCATTAGAGCGCCACGTAAGCACGCCACAGTCACGTTTCCTCGTGCCAGAATCCAAAGGAGAGCCCCGCACATTATGGGACTCAGCACATTGTTTCACTTAGCGAAGCTCTCAAGTGCTGCTGCGCTGTGCGTACTTGTGCGTATGGAGCTGTATGTGCAGCCTCATGCTACGTCTCGTGAACACGTTTGGGAAACTCAAAGTCGAGCGCTATCCCTCTACATCAGGTGTGTCAAATGTGTTTTTATCACAGCGGGCTGGGGATTCACATGTGAATGGGCTCCGCCTCGTTCAAATGGCACAGCCGGCTTTGTTCCAATAGTCGGAAAATGGCACTGACTCTTGCCACCCGGAAGTGCGCATGGCGTCCTGGCCCAAAGGTCTGTGGTAGCGCCTGGTCGAGCGCAGACTTGTTTTCACCCAGGTTAGTTTCAGCCCAGCTCATATCCAGCGGCTACCTGATCCCTGCCATCCATCATAGCTTTCACATCGCGCCTCCGGCGCTTACTCCCCATTTCATGGATCACAGAACTGCTGGCTACTCTCCCAAGCGTTGATGTAGTGGTGGCGGGGCTGGTGCACGTTTCTTTTTTTCGAAACACAACAGTCATGCGATCCTGTCTTAAATTGTATTTTGTTGAGTGGAATTTAACCCTTTCATGCATCCTGTAACCTGATAACATGATAAGCTATCCACTGAAGTAACCGCTGTCCCTGAAAGGGTTAACAGCATAAGCATGGGTGCTCACAACATTGTGGATTAACCACCTGTCAAGCGTTGACTGATACCCTAATTGTTCAAGGTGTCTGTTTTGTTTGTCAATCTAAAATTGAGGGGTCACCATATCAAGAGTCTACCAGAACGCTAATGGCGGTGAAAGTCACCATCTCTACCCATTGTCAGATCTCTTTTGATCCTGCCTTCACAATATGCTCCAAAGACGTGCCACACTAGGTACCGCTGGTTTGATTAGCAACAGAGTTTGAATGGGCTCAGCAGTGAACCCTGGTGTGTCCCTGTGTGACCGCTCGTGTCTATGCACTGTGAACTGAGCTGGAACATGAAGCTGACTGCCTGTTTTCTTCCCCCAGATGCGAAACGAGAGACATGTCTCAGTTTGAAGTGAATGACACGCTTTCGCGGGCTACACATTCAATTTGTTACCACTTCCTTTGGACTATGAGGTGTGCGTTTGAAGTCACATTTGTGTCAGGCTAACCCAGTAATTAGATTTTCTGTAACAGCGAATTTACCCCCACCCCCTTCCCCCCACCGGTTATTTCCAGAGAGCCACGAATCAAAGGGTGGTGGTCGGGGGATCCCGTACAATTTGCATATGAATGCACAGGCGATGTTTAGTGTTTGGCAGCGGGAGGTGATGGTGGGGGTTGTTTGACAGGGAGAGCGTGGGTTAAGTGGTGGGACCGAATGGGTTTACCCAGCAAGCCCTGATTTTAGTCTGTGGCCCAGGGCAAAGCTATCATTAGGAGCTCGCCAGTCTCACTGAGGCGGAGGGATCGCGTGAAACTGTGTCGGCATGGGACACTCATTCTCTCTCTGTATGCATGCTAAATGCTAACAATTTAATGAATGGCTTCAGTGTGGGAATTTTACTTTTGGTAGTGTTGTATTATCCACTGTTTCTCTCTCTCTCTCATATATATATATATATATATATATATATATATATATATATATATATATATATTCTAACAACATAGAATAATAATACAAAGAAATACAATGTAAATGAGTCAAACCGTTTTTGCCACATTTTTTTTTTACTCCAGTTCAATGTACATTGTGCTGCTCCTACTTGGCCACCTCATCCTTCATTTTTGCTAACTTGCAGACACGTTTGCCCGATGGCTGGAATTCTTAAAGTAAACCAGGGAATCATCAGGAGTTTTGTGTCTCTGGGGAAGTTGTGGATGACAACAGAAAAAGCTTTGGCTACTCTTATTGAGAACAGGTTTTTTTTAGCCCCTAATGTCAGTTTCAGCTATCAACATGAAATTGGGTTGACATGTACATCATAAATAAGTATCGAGGACGCATGTGTCATGTCTGTGTGTTTGTTGTGTTTGGTTTTGTTTTCAGTCCCAGCTAGAGTGGAGGGCGTTTCCCTCCAGCAGGCACACCTGTTCCACATTTACCAATCAAGCCTGCCATGTATTGAAGGACTGCCAAGCTGCCTCGTCACTGTCGGTTTATTGACCTTGCTCACTGTTTATGCTCAAGTGTTGTTTTCTAGACCTCTCAATCTCGTTCATAGTTTTTCTCTCTTAGTTAATCATTTTGTAAGAATTGGTATGATTTAGGCTTTTTGATTCTATTGTTTTTTTTTTTAGTAAATTGGACCCTTGTCATTTCGTTTGTATTCTCCGTTAGTGATGGCGGGATGAAGCCCTGTGAATGTATCGAGTCTTTTGGGCCAATTGCTTCGCCAAACGGCTGATCAGTCGAGGCCTCATTTAATAGCTCATTTAGTAGTGCTGACATCTGCTGGTCATTTGATGTAACTCAGATGTTATGTGGTTAACAGGCAACAAACCAGTAAATCTGTGCACAAAATAATGGAAGTTTTGTCCATATATTTTTCAGTTGTAAGTTCAGTTACTTGATGTGCTTGTGTAACTGGGACACACATTGGATAGAGGGAATGGTGTATTTTATTGATTTTTGTTAAGGAATAAAATCATTTTGACTGCGTTGGGGCTCAGTCGATTCCTTTTTTTGCATATGATTTCCTGATGATGATTTTTTGCATATGACTCGCGACTCCAGTTCCATTTGTAACATCACTATTCTTTGTGTTACCTTGCCTTTTGCAAGTGCTTTTTTTCATGGCTCCTTGTGACCTGCCATTTCTGTTCGCACTTTTTTGGTGTGCTTTTCTGTAAATAAATCTTTTTGTTACCTGCAGTTCTTGGAATCCTAAAACATTATCAACACCATGCTGGAGATTGAACAGGAAGTTGGCCATTTTGGTTTCGAAGCCCCCATTTCAGACAAATTCCAAGCCTTGTTGAATTCATTGGAGGCAATTCGCCCTGATCCTATTCAGATGCTTGCAGGTTTATTTTTAGTGTATTTTGTCACAATTTCCAGGAAACGGGATTCGTTTTAGAGCCTCTCAGGAACAAAAATTCCCATTCATAGTCTCATGTCTTAAAATATTTGAAATAACAACAAGTTGGCATTACATGTATTTTGACGTCATTTGGACACTGGGGATCTTTGTAGTCGGCTGCACGAGGCAGAGAGAATATTGTGAGGGCTCAAATGTCAACAGTCTGTTTCAAACTCACTCATATTTATAGTAAATGTATTATTTTCTGGAAAAACAAAGGGGATCTAATCGACGGATTGTCACGACAACGCCGCCGACATGATGCTTTCACAACAGGCCGCTCTATTTATAGCGCCGCCACAATTAGAGTGTTGTGTGACGCGCCACATGTAATTAGCGCCGCGCTCAAGGAAGCGTCAGCAGAAGTGTCAAAAAGCCTCGAGCCGGCTTTTGTCTGGAATTTTCAAAAGGGCTTGGGGGTAGGGTGGAGGTGGGGGCGGGGGGGTTCCGAGCGTGTCTGTCGTAATAAACGGCACAAAGGGGGCCTCGGTGCGGCCGACCTTCCACAAAAAAAGCTCCAATGACGCAATTTGAATTTAAAGAGTGGTGTACAGTATTGTCTAGTGTGTCCTCCATTAGGGAGCTTTTCCTTAGAAAGCACTTTGCCATTGTTGCAAGGAGACGACGGCGTCAAATGCACAATAGCCGCAAAACTGGGGAATTGTAGTACCCTTTCACACAGAACCCAGCAAGGGCGGTATATTGCAGCAACTGTGTCCTTACTCATCAATGGTCGAACATGCTTTTGCCTCACCCAAAAAAAGACACAAAAAAAACGGACCCAAGAACCTTGGACAGCTCTTGACCGATTAAATCCATTCCGACAACTCAATGGATTAATCTCTTTGGCATTCATATGTAATTTCTACACAAATTACATTCTTCACCGCCCCCCCCAATCTTTTTCTTATTGGCGTATGTTTTGCAGAGATTCTCCATCCGCATGTCTTTACGACCACCCAACCACAAAGCTTCATGGTTTTTGCGAAGGAAAAGCATACTTCGACATCATGTCGTGGGTTTTAACATCACCGCAGAGTTAGCCGGCATGCAGCAGAATAGCAGCCAATGTCAGCATATCGGGCTCCTTGGCGACCAATCCCTCGCCCCACACACATGGCCCTTTGGTCGAGAAGAACAATAGCGGTAAATCACATCAAGGCACGACAATAACAACGTGGCTTCCGCATGTGCCGTATGTTACTCGACAAAGAAAAACGCCATCTTATCCCCTTTGTTCCGATCAACATTTGGACGCCAATTAGCATCCGCTAGCCTACCCTTGCTGTTGCTGTTTGATGAGCCGCCCGGCTCATCAAAGGCGGCTAACGACGAGACCGGCCGGTTCAGTGTACGTGGGTAATGCTTCCAAGGCGGCCCCGACAGCCTTAATCACTTCCAGAGCCTCCGTTGCCGAGTAGCTTCAAGTAAACCGACACTGACTCACAAGCCACTTCCTCTGGAGCTTTTTGACTGCCACAGGATGGGAGGTAAAAGTATTTCGACCCAAAGTAAATCAACAAAGGATATCTTTTCATCCATGGCCAAACAAATAGCGTGCTCGTGATTCGTGTGGGGACAAGTACCTGAACCTTCTTTATGTCCAAAACAAAAGAGGTTAATGGCTTGTGACCGTCCAGGATTTAGCGCACCTGTGGCACCTGTGTTGCTTCAGTGTTCTTGCGTGCGAGGGGACAACAACCCCACAGGCGTTTATTACCTAATTCGGCACCTACTGGTATCTATTGCCAGGAATTGGCAAAATGGCTGATTGTCAGCGAGCCAATGTCAGTTTTGGTCCACGGGGAGCTAGTTTTATTGTCCTTCGAAGATGTGCTACGTCAAAGGATTTTGTCAGTTACACCAGACAGTTGGCCGTTGCCAAATTGCCAAAATGTGTTTTCCTCATTGAATGTGGGTGGGAAAGGTTTTTGAAAATTCACCCCTTGACATCACTTTCATTGAACAGTTTAAAATTTGCTCAGCGTGTCTGTCATGAGTAGAGCCACCCAAAAAAGTCTCAGGGACACTTGCCCAGAAAGTCTGACGCTTCGTTTCAAACTGGAACTTTTGCCTCCCAAATTATCCTGAAAAATACAGCCCCCAAAGCCAGTTTGCCATAACAGCATGAAATTTGGTAGCCATGTCAATCATGAGCAGCCCACCAAAAAGTCACAACAACGCATGGATGAAGAGCCACAGAAAGTCCGCCATCCTGGTTTGAAGCGGTCGTTTTGGCCAGGGAAGTGGGTCCTTAAATGGGCAGATTTGAGCGAGCATGTGTGGAGACAGTTGGTCCTGCCGTGTGCAGCCCAGCCCCTCTAGCCCAGCAGCCTGGCGGCTCGGTGGGATCTGGAGCGCAAGCAATTGGCTGGCTGCTTGTACCGGAAAGGTCACGCCTGATTGGACAACGGTCAGCCAGATGACCACGCCCCTCGGAAGGAAGGCTCCTCTCTAATTGGCAGGTCTGTGTGTGTGTGTGCTCGTGTGTGTGTGTGTGTGTGTGTGTGAGTGAAAGGGAGAAGTAGTTGATGCTTGCGGTGGAATCGCTATCACAAGCTGACAGACAAGAAAACGGACTCCTGATGCCCCCATCTCACTTGGCTGTTTACACACACACACACACACACACACACACACACACACACACACACACACACACACACACACACACACACACACACTCAGACACATACTGGTGCGGCATATAGGCAACTTCCTTCGCTGACTTGGTGTATCTATATACAGTCATCTCGTTACCTCTGCATCCCGCGTCATAGACACATAATTTTCCTGCGGGACGCACAGTTCCGAACAATGTGCGTTTTTGGGACGCAAGGAAATTTCTCAGTTAAAACAAACAAACAAAAAAAAAAACCTACGGTACATCTTTTTTCCAGCAACGCAGTGTCACAGTTTGAGAATCGCCGCCATTGTTGTTTTGATCTCGCGTTAAGTAATCTCGCGTGACGAGATTGGCGAGATCGGCCTTCAACCTCACGGAAAGCAGACGATTGCCAAGTTGTGTAACGTTATAACAAGTGTTGCGAACGACTGTTGCAAAAGTTTATTGTGGAGACATCACAGAGGAAGCAGCTCAAGTTGAATAGTTTTTTGCGATCGTAAGTTGACTTTGAGAAAGCCTTGCATCATTGGAAGCAGAGTAAAGAGAGGAGAATTTATGAACTCAAAGACTGAACCGTGGGATGAAGTAAGAACCTATTTCTCAGCAATTCTTGTTTGCCTGAATTATTTACATTTTTGCAGCATTTGTTTATAAGAAATAAACCTATTATCAATGTATATTATTGTTGTTTGCGTTATTCCATCCATCCATCCATCCATCCATCCATCCAAAATTTGTGACTCTAAATGCATAATGGGACTCATACTTTTCTGATCAGCGAGTCCCTGGGACTCGCTGGGGTTAAACTGTAAAATTATCACTGAATATATGGTGTATATGTTTACATTGTAAAGGCGAAATAATGAATATCACTGAGGATAAGGTTGGGTTTTTTTGTTGTTTTTTTTTTTTAGAAAAAAAGTTCCATATTTTTAAGAAAATGTTTTATATTTTCTATTGAAAAATGTCGTTTTTCATTGAGGAAAGAGGCTTCATACATATATACAGTATGTATATATATATATATATATATATATATATATAGATAGATAGATAGATAGATTGCCAGGAATAAGGTTTTTACTTTGTGCTGTAGTTTTGTCCTCAAAATATCTACACTTCCCCCCTCCCCCCCTCGGAAACGTATGACTTTTGTCAAACATGCAGTACACGACCTTTTCTTGAAAATGTACGACGAGGTTAGCTTCATGCATTCGCCGCATGCTGGATTGCTGGACACAGGTGGTTAGGGGGGAAAGAGACATCCGCGGATAGAAGGTGCAACATTGGTATTCTCTCTCAGCTGCTGTTCGGCAATATACGCTAATGGTGGGGTGGGCGCAAGAGGAAGAGATGAATAATATATCGGCATCATTTTTCAAGTGCTGCGCTCCCAAGTGCTCCATTATGACCGCACGAGTTGCAGTGAAGCACTTTGGGTCAGTGGGCCTCTCCGATGTGCTCGTATTGCTCGCCATCAATCACATAATGAGGAAATATAAAAACCCCAAAGTCTGACCGGCGGCTTTCTGGCCGTATCCTCGGCACGCCGGAACTGCGCCGCGCATTAGCACATGAACGTATTTATGTTGACGCTAAGTGGTGCTATTTGTTTGCTTGGTACGGTTTGTATTTTTTGGGGTGTATTGCTATTGCTAAACTTTGTGTAGATGCCACTTGATGTGTGTGTAATGGGATTACCGAAACAGTGGGACATGAGGGTGAACTTTGACACCCGACAATCGCTAATCCTGCCCTGTTGTTGCCGTCGGATCGATTTTTCATACGTGCCACTTGACGTCATGTAATCGCGGGATGCTGTGTCACTGTGTCAGATGCGACTATTTTTGCAGAGCCCTGGTGTGAAAGAAGCTTTCAAGACCTTATGACCTGATGACAGGAGTGTGGTTGACAATTCAGGACAGATATTAACTCTGAGAAAAAAAAAAAACGTCCCCGGCAGGCACTGGCGCATAAACAATTCATGAGGAGCCTTTCCATATTTCATATGACTGAAATGGATGTTTCATGTCGGGAGTCGAAGAGCATGGAGAGGAGGGGCCGGTGACGGCGTCAGCTGGGATGGCACCAGTGAGTTGTGGCCTTCGGTCTACTGAGAGGTCCTCTTGACAGCATTCCTGTGTTGTCGGCAGACTGTGGATCGCGTGGCTGCGGGGATGGCGCAGCGACGCAAGCGGGGCTGATGGCTTCGGCGGCGTCTCCACAGGAACTTTTATCTTGACAATTGTTTGGCGGCGGCAGAGTGGCTGCAGCGGGGTCGCCGGGACATTAGCCGGGGGGCGGGGGGTGACGGCTTCGGTGGTGGTGGGTGGCGTCTCCTCCACAGGAAGTTGACAGGCCCTGGCTGGATGTCGTAATTGAAAGTAATGATAATTAATATGATCGGCGGGGAGGTTGTTTACCTCAGAACTGTGTTTTTTTTCTTCTTAATCTGCAGGCAATCTGATGAAGTTTTCTTGCATCATTTCAGAGAGAGATGAAACTCATTTTTGTGGAAGCAGGGAGGTTAGTATTAATAAAGATGGCGGTGGGAGGAAGGGCTAGGGTGGGGGGGGGGGGGGCGCATCATTAATTCATACGCCGGTGCTTTTCCTCTTGGCCGGGCTGAGAACTGATGTTAAATCGGGATAAATTGGCTTTGATGTGCTCGATAACAAGGCAGGATTAACACATGTGATGTGCTTTGGAAAATTGATTCTTTTTTTTTTTTTTTTAATATACTTAATGCTTGACTGAAAGGCAATTTGGGAGTTTAATACGGGATATAAGCATCCATCCGGCTATGACCGCAAACACTTCGCGTCGTTAAAGTCATCCACGGAGACTCTTAATTTTGAAATAACACCAAAAAAAATATATATATATATATATATCACAAGCATCACAACCACTAAGGCTGTGACAGCCAATCAGAAGCAAGAAGAAAGTCATGCCCGGAAAAGTTAAGAAACATGCTAAAAGTCTTTTCTGATGTACATGACATTTGTCCAGTATCGTTTCGCACAATTTTTGTCACTGTTGCGGTTATCAAAACAAATCCAACAGAACTAAACCGGCTTTCTGGGTAGGAATGTTAATGGGCCACAAAACGTGTGGCTTTCTGAACTGTCCCAGTGTACTTTTTTACAAGCTCAGGGCCGACTTGTTTGCCAGTCACAAGAAGGAGTCATGTCATAACACCTCTGATCAAACTGCATTTCAATTAGTGCTGTGGTGTGACCGATTCGCAAGAGATTTATTTTCAGTTCACAGTGGCTTTCAATCACTGGTTCGTTCAGCTCCATCTCGATTTATGTAACCGATGACTAAAAACACTTTGGAACCCAATAAGTACATACCATGCCAGGTCCATTGCAATGAATTGGGGAAGGTAAACCTGTCAATATAGCCCCACTCTCACTTTTATTGTCGGTCAAGTCCTGTTTTTGTAGCAAAATTGCTTATCATGTTCTGGTTTTAAGTGACAAAGTACAATACGCTATCTGTGCACCCTCAAAAGCTTACCCGGGCTCACCATGTAACGCCGCAAGCCACCCATAACTAAATCTCACAATTTGCGGGAGTGAGTCGAATTTGTCATTTTTTTGTGATGATCCAATACGAGACGGTTTCGGCCGCATCATGCTGTACGTGGCGGGCACTTGAGCTTCTGACCTGTTCCAAATTGCACCGTCTGGCTGCCAAAACCGGACTGGTCTGGAGTGTGCCGCCGGTTCGCTTCCACAAAAAGCTTGGAACGCTAAGGGGTGACAGGTCTGATCTCATGTGGGTCAAGACCTGTCACAGGTGGGGGAAGAATGGTGAGGGAGGGTTTGTTTGAGGGTTGTCCCAGGCTGAATACCCCCCATAGCCGAGGCACCTGCACGGGACACAAAAGCTCCCCCGATTTTCCTTCGGAGAAAGTGGGTCGCTCGGGTGGGTGTCGGCAGGGGGGGGGGGGGGGGTGGGTGCTGCTGCTTCAACCTTAGCCAATGCGAAAACAAAGTAACACAAACTGGAGCTACACCAGGGGAACAGCTGGAGCCCGCCAGGGCCGGGGTGCCGTCTGGGTGGTCCGACACACAAAGACGTACCGAGATGCTCGGAAACGGAGAAGCGACGTAAGGAGAAGTTGTTTTTTTCCCCCAATGTTACTTCCAATCATATCCCGTGCCTCATTATTCAATAGCGCTTTTAGATGTGCACGCGTAATTCAAAACAAGCTGATGTTGCACTGTAATTACACTGTAATTACACTCACCAGATTTTTTTTTCTTACATCTTTTGACTAAAGTTAACTGAAAAAAAAATGAGATAACCTGCTCACAAAAGAGCCCCCTCGCTTATCAGGCCAAGGTATTTTGCATGATAAAAAGCAAGATAAGTCACACGGGAGGTCCTCCTCATTTGCATATCCCCGGGGTGGGCGCCGGAATATAGCTCCGTACGTCTCGTGGCTAACAGGCCGGCTGTAGCGTGAGCTGCGTGCGCGAAGGTTACTTTCATTTTGATTGTCAGCTCTGGTTTGATTTGCTGATGAAAGACGGGTAATTGTATTTGAACTAAGTGAGTAAGGATAGATTTTGTGTGTGTGTGTGTGTGTGTGTGTGTGTGTGTGTGTGTGTGTGTGTGTGTGTGTGTGTGTGTGTGTGTGTGTGTGTGTGTGCGTGTGCGTGTGAGTGGGCTCAAGGATGCATGGCTGAGTGCCGATCCTCACCGTGGGGCGCCGCTGGCGTAAAATGTACCTCACATTTTGTAGGTGGTGGTGGGTGGGTGGGGGGGTTATACTGGAGAATTAGCTCTGGTTGAACTCAACATCTTGTGGAAAATATGAAATTGAGGCAGGGCCATGCAAATCTGCCCACAAGTGTCACCAAAAAGCCAAAGAAAAAGCACAACAGAAAGAAAAAAAAATTGACTGGTGGACTGGTGGACTTTTACGACACTTCTCAGGCAGAGCGAAGAGATTCGTGGGAAAGCTAATTTCAACACTTTGAATTTTTTAAATAGTGCAGATGATGTGGCGACAGACCGATCGTATCAATTTGTGTCGAAAGGAAAGATTGACCATATTTGGACAACGATGGTATCGCAGCATGATCAAATCCATTATATCGCCAATACCATTGTTGTGACATGGTCTTTGTTGTCCCGGACCAGGAAATGGACAACAAAGAGAAGGAAACGAGGCCGCATAGGGAAAAAGTTGAAAAGCCGGCGGTGGATTTTGAAAAGGGTTGCCAGGTGAGCGTCGGGATGGGCGCCTCATTAGCCAAAGCAAGTCGCAGCCTGGGGGGGCCCAGGCTGTGATCTTAACACGTTTGTGCGTTTACCTTCCAGATGGGTCAACTTAGAGCACTTCATCCCAGTTTCGGGGCCCTCGAGGACACTTTGAGTTTCGGGGGCCCGCAAAGCGTGCATCCCCCCCCCCCGCCCTCCCTGTCGAGGCTCTGGAAAACCGTGGGTCCTGATTTCTCCTTTTTTTTTTGTTGTTACATTGTAAATCAGAACGTCAAAGCAAAACAACCCCCGTCATGATGCTACTTTTGTGACATTTTGTTTCTTACTTTTTTCTTGATTACATTTTATTTTTCCGACTACCCTGGAAAACTCTTTTGGGCTTTATCAGTCCACAGTGTTGTGAGACATTTAAGCAGTGCAGCTTTCAACATTAATTGGAGAATTCTTGGCCCCTTATCAATGCTTCCTGAATCAGTTCAGCCTCCATTACACACATACACACACGCACGCACACACACACACACACACACACGCACACACACAAACACACACACCGACTCCCCCCCCCTCCTGGATATCGGACATCAATCTAGCCAGCACCGTCTGCTAAGCCTCACTGGGCAATTAACCACATTGAGAGTGAAAGCTCTAATCAATTCCTGGCCGTCTCCACCACACGCGCACACACACACACTCTCTCTACAGTTTGTTGGCTTTGCCGTTTATACGAGTGTCCAAAGAGCACGTTTAAATCCACAAGTCCCTTGAAAGAGCAACCCAAAAAAAATAAAAAATACACCAGCCAGTCTGGTTGTTGATGAGCGCAAATGTAACTTGGTTTTCTGGCCATCGACTAGCGCAACACAAGAAAACAAGCGCTGTTGTGTAACAGTTTTAAAAAATGACACCTAACCTGACTGACACAATTGCTTTTGTTTTCATTTGCATGTGAATGTCTTTCAGCATACAACGACACGAATATTTAAGAGAACACGTAAAAAACACAAGTGATTTTGTGCCACTGCTGAAAATGGCCAACAAGTACCCGTGTTCAATGCAGCATGTTTCAATTAAAATTTCAGCAGTCCGTAGTGCAACACTTTTTGAAATCGGCATTGTTTTTGCAAACGCTGAAGACTGTCGTGAAAAGATGTTCAATCTATGCGAGTTGGTCGCAACAAAAACAACAATGGCGGCCCTCAGCGTCGTATTGGCCTGCCGTTTGTGCTAATGACGTCAAGATCTCAGGGCATCTCGTCTCATCGATCGACAGCGGCCCAAATGTCAGCACCAGCCAGCGGGCCTCGAGACCCCCGAGCAAACCAACACCGAGGGGAGGCACGGGAGGAGGGGGTAGGCCAGGATCGGGGTGGGTGGGGGCAAGAAAAAGGCAGCCGCAGAATAGCCTACAGGACTCCTGAGGCTGTTGGGACAGACGGACATTGATCGAGGGGCAAAATGAATAATGATTGGACAGATTATATACTGTAAATAATTCCTGGCTCCAGTTTCAACCGTGTCAACGTTGAATGACAAGTTTTCATTAAAAAAAAAAAAAAAAAGTATTTCTTTGGTGGTTTCTTCAATCACTTGCGTTGTACAGGGATTAGCATTAGCAAGATTAGCATAAGGCATAGGCCTGACTTTTTTTTTTTTTTTTTTAAAGAGCTGAAGCTTGCAGTTTCCTGATAAGAAACAATGCAGTGGGGTTGGTTGGGAGTCGAGGGAGGGGGATGGAGGTCAATTTGTATAAACTCTGAGAAGCCTCTGACGCTCATTGTTTTGTTCTTTTTGTTTCATCCCCAACTTTTAAGCCTCCGATCTGATTGTGTTTAATGCTTTGGAGAAACACATTCACATAAGTGCTATTTTGTGAAATTATTTTCGTTTTAATTGCAATGATATCCTGGCATTCCCAAACAAGCGGACTAAGCATCCAACTGGATTGCTCTTATCATGCTACATTCAAATCCGACTTTTCTTTGCATTCTATTTTTCCTATTTCAGAGGTCTGAAATTGAGGGTCCGCCAAATTCTCTGAACAGCCAGCTTTCTGCAATGAAAATCTCCACGATGATTTAATTGCGTTAAAACTCAGTTTGGAGTGAGACGGATAGTAAATACATATCATGTTTTCTGTATTACGAAGGTTTACGGAGCGCACCCTGGTAATTATAACCTATACCTGTCTTATGAATTCTGTCCATTCACAGCTTTTATATGTTATATTTTCGGAGGTTTGTAGAAAACATCATCAAATATATTACTTCAGGGGGCGTTCACTTGTCTCTTGAATGGTTTGATTTTCCATCTTTCTGTCATAAAAAAAGTTCATATCTGTTTGATGGCGTTAAAAACAAAATAAAAAAGTAAAAATCTCAATTTCTGTTTAATCGTGGTAAAACTCTCCAGAGTGTGACGCATAGTAAAAACGTGGCTTTTTTTTCTCGCTCTCAGAGCTTTGATGGACCACTTTCTATATTCTTTGACTTTCCACTTTGTAGTTTTCAGATTTCCGAGGTATACGGAACGCACCATAACTCAGTAAAAGGAGCGTTCACTTGTCCCTCTAATTCTCAGATTTCCCAGTTTTGTCTTTTAAAAGTGTTCATTACTGTTTCACGGCGTTAAAACTCTCTTTCGAGTCTGACGTGTTGCGGTCACCTATCGTAAAGGCACACATGGACAGATTAAGAGCTCCATGGGGTCTCTTTTTGCGTGGTTTCTCTGCTTGGGGCCGCCCCAGAGGCATATTTAAAGTTGCCGCTGCTCCTCGCGCGTCGTGATAGGCTGACGCCTGCGAAGAAAGGAGCTGCTCGGACTCGACTCGCCAGTGCCGCTGGAGACGCTCTCGCGACGACCGCAGCAGCGAAGCTCCGGCGAAAGAGGACATAAGACGTGTATTTTTTTTGTTTTGTTGTTATTTTTTATATGTATACCTAGGTTGATAGTCTTTTTTAATTCACCATATTTATTGTGCCCCGGAAGAGTGATATGAACACCTAACGCGCGGCGGTGGCGGACGATGGTGAAAGAAGAACCGGGATCCGAGCCTGAGCAGCCGAACGGAACTTATTGTTATGTTGCGATTGTTTGGGCTATGGTACTCCCGAGTGAGCTCGGCTTCGGTCCTTCGTCGGCCCTCCAACGGGAATATTTTACCGGTTTTTAACCAACTTTGAAGGATAAACGCCGAGCGAAAGAAGGTTTTTTTAAAGGATTTTTTTTCTCTCTCTCCTCTTCGGGGATTTAAATTCGCTGGTGCTCCTCGGTGGGGGTGAGGGGAGATATTCATGTGGCCACTCTCTCGTTTCTAGTTTTCCCTCTTTGGGGGTGGGGGGAGAGAGTGCATAATGAGCAAAGAAAGACCCAAAAGGAATATTATTCAGAAGAAATACGTAAGTACACCTTCAAGTTTCTCTCCTTTAAATGCTTCAACTTTCATCTGGAGGGAAGGTGGAGGAGGAGCCGGGGGTGAAGCTCCCAGCAGGCAGATTGTGCCTTTTCAAAACACGTTTTAAACCCCAAAATTTGACGTCAAACTCCAGCATTCCTCAATGTTTAGTCCTCTTTCTGAGCTTTTATGGACACCTTTGTCGCCGCGGTTGCTGGTTTCGCGACCGTGCCTGACTACATTGTGTCCACTTTTGTGCTAATTGGGTTGAATTGTGTTAAATTGACACAACGTGGCTTTAATTTGGAGCCAAAATGGCTTTTTGTGTGCTCGCGTTTCGGGGGGGGGGCAGTCGTCGGCATCGTCGGCCATGGCTCTCACCCCATCAACCCCCAGCTCGGTCTCTTCGTGTTATCTCACTTTTTGTGGAGGGGGGAAATGTTGACGAATAATAACACTAGCTTTGGAGGGCTTTAATTCCACGGGAGCGTGTTTTAACTCCACGCGAGTGTGTTGTCGTCTGTGGTCCCTTTAATCAGCCCCTTCCTCGTACAAAGTGAGCGAGGAAAGGAAAGGGGGTCACGCAAAATCAGCATTTTTTTCCATCTTGAATTTAACCCCCATTTCAACGTGTTTTCCGTGGGAGGGAAGGAGGGGCGGGTCGTATACACGAGTTATCCCACTTTGGTAGTCCCTTTTCGGGGTGGCGATTTGGAATCCGGCAGGTATTGGCGTGACCTTCTGCTAGCTAGCTAACATCGAAGCAAAACCTCGCGCGGTTAGCCTGCTAGCGTCAATTCCCCACACTAAACAACACAACAAAACGCTGACTTTTAAGCGTCAAGTATGTTTTTGTTTTGTTAACCGACTCGTTTAAACGAGTCGCATTGCAGGGGGACGTGGGGCTCATGAACGTGACGAGAAGCGACCATTTTCTGATAGCGTGCAACGCCGCCGGCGAACGGGCCGTGGGTATTTCACTCTCAGCTGGCAAGAGTTGTGCGAATTTTGCGGGGGTGTGCAGTGTTATAACGTGTCGTTGAAGTTGTCGTGCAGTCGCTTTGTTCCCCGTCTCGTCTGGCCATTTAAAGTTTCCTGCACGTACTCGCACGTTGTCGGTGGTGCTGCGTTCAGGTACTCGCTCGTTTGGAACAGAAAACACAAGTGTTCAATGCCTGGTTGAGCAGCTTGTCGGCAACGATTTAGTCGTATACTATTAAATGCACCACCGTAGTTGGAATGGATGGACTTGTATTAAATGTGAGTCTCTTTCACACAGATCCTGTGAAATCGCTAGAAGAGATCACCTCGCATCTGTCGGCTTTCGTCTTTTAATCAAAACCCAGCCGCGCAGTGTCCTATCACACTGATGAAAATGAATGATAAATGGGACTTTCACACTGAGAACCATCAGAATTGCAGCAAGGAGCTTTCTGGGTGTGCCTCTTTCACACAGAATGCAGCGACCTTAAGACGGGGTCATTAGTCTTTTCTTACAGAGATCCTGCGAAATTCCCATCAAAAGACATAGTGTTTTTCTGCCTTCTCAAGTTTAAACAAAGCACAACAGGTAGTTGGTTGGCGCCGAATCCAGCATGACAAAAATACTTGTTTGAAGCCATCGGTGGCATATTTTGCTTTGAGAACAATGACTGCATTTTAGCCACAAAATCCAGATATGCCTTTTTACACAAAAACCACCACCAGATAAACACTTGTCATTAGCCTCTTACTGACAGAAATCACGCACAATTCCTGTGAGGATGGCTTGACCTTTGACATTAAACCCAAAGAACGGGGCATATTTTGGTAGATATGTGCGCTTTCATTCAGCCACATGGCGTCTTATAATCGGATGAACAGATCATGTAAAATCCATTACCTTAAAGCTGAGAGCAGTTCCGAGAGTTAGCGCGTCTACAATTGAAGACATGCTACCGAGGCATCTAAGTAGCTAACTAGCATGGCTAACAAAAGGTCATTTGCACTTTTTGCAAGGTGGAGAAGAGCAGAGATGTAGCTACGTTTGGATTTTAATTCGAAATAAAAAAAAATCTTTTTCCAAATGTGCCTGGTCGCTAAACAAATAAACTATTGGCGCCATCGGAGCTTTTGCCATCTAGAAGTGTGCGGGTGACCTCATACTGAAACGGTCTGGAGTGCCATGATTGTGTCTGTGGCGTTTTTTCCGCCGCTAGCACACGCATATTCCACATCTGTCTTGCATTTATCAGCAGCTGCTTGCAGTCGGCGCGTCGACATTTCTGCCAAACCTGCAAGGACAACTCTTAACCCCCCCACCCCTCCACCCTCCCTCATTCTACTAACCCCCTCTATCCAGTTTTCAAGACGGGCCTTACTGATCCCCCGGTGCCCTCCCTTAATTAGCGTAAGACAATTATGCATGCTCGGCTTAACCATTTCCCCTCAAACACGAGTCCCCCCCCCCCCAGACCCCAATAAACCATAGCGTCTTCATTAGTAATGAAATCATTGATTAAGCGTAATAAAAGCGAACCAGGCAAAGCTGATCCACTGGAAACCGCCCCGCTGCTATTATTTTGTCCTCGGGAGGAAATCATGGCGAGTTCGCAGCCCAGCTTCGCAACCCCTCTTGTGGTTGTTTCTCGACCGCGTGGATATTCTGAATGTAAAAGTATTTTTAATGGGGTGGCAGAAGGCTGTTTATCAATGTTCTGAACTCCTACTTCCAGATTATTGTCACGTGGAGCCAGATAACGTAGCCTGTAGCGGATTGAGCGCAATGCCCTCCTTTTAGTCAAAGTGGAAAGTGCTTGAGATGCTCACGAGATTTGCTGACATCTTTCTGTAGTTTCTACTCTGTGTTTCACAAAATTTTGACTTAAAATGTTTTTTTTAGGCTTGTCCGCTGAATGTTCTCAACTCCTGTTTAGATGTCAGTGTAGAATAAATTATGTGGCTGCGCACCGAGTTGATCGTGTGTCTTCATCCCGGCGCAGGTGGTTTAGTTTGGGCTTAATGTTTATGCCTCGTCTTGAGGAGAGTAGAGATGTCTATTAAAATACTATATATGCTCAATAAACAAACAAACAAAATATTTTTGATGGACCAACTTTCTTGTTCTAAACTCTGCCTGCGCACTAGTGGCTAAAGTCTCACGAGCTATTCCCACGTCATTGTTTCGATGCTACTTAGACTAAGCTGGGACAATAAACCAGATTTTCCTGATCGACTAAGAGGAAAGTTCTTCTTGATGAGAATCACCCCGAATGTTCTGAACTCCTGTTTCCACAACATCGTCGAGTCATGACTTGGACAGTTTTTCTTTTGTGGTGTTGTCTTAAGCCAAAAATGTCTTGGGGAAGGTTAACGGGTAGCAGTTCCGTTGTCCGACATGCATGCGGGGAGGGGGGTGGGGGGTAAAAAAAAAAAACCCCAAAACAAGAAGGTGTTTCCGACACCCATGTTTTTTGTTGTTTGCTTGTTGTTGTTGCTGCGCTGATGCCGCTCCTTCCTGTAGGCCCCAGCTGGAGCCTCACACTCCCAATTTTGTGTGTGGGACGAGCACAGCTGCTGCAGGGGCCTTTGCAAATGTAAAGAGGCTGTCAGGGTTTGTTTCATCAGGCGCACCACCTCCGATGATGATGATGATGAAGCGGAGGAGGAGGAGGATGATGATGGCCAAAATGCGCCCAGGAAACCAAAATAGAGTGAGCAGGGCCGGACAGAGTGACGAGTTGCAAAAGGCCCAGCCCCGCCCCCCCCCACCCCTTCCCTCTCTTTCTTTCTCCCCTTCTGGGGCCGTCCAAAATGAAATGCGGGGCCTCTCGACGTGGGCTCGTGGGTCAGAGAGTTGTTTTCTTTTCTGCCGTGCCCGAGCCTCACCGCGCTTCATTGAATCTTATGTTTCAATGCAAATGCTCACGTGTGCGCAACATGGCTGGGAGGGTGGGGAGCAGCAGCAGCAGCACCCCCCCCCCCCAGTATCCATGGCGACCGTCGCAAACCAAAAGCGGAGCGCTGCTTTATTGCCTGTTTATTTGACTGGCCCGCACTCGTGTTTATGTTCCCCGCGGAGCCGGTGAAAGGCGAAGAGTTAGCATCTTTTCCGTATGTTTCGCTGGACTCGGCAGCGCTTCTGCCGCTCGCTACACGTTCCTTCCATATATGTACATTCGTCTCGGCAAACATGCATTCATTTTTCCGCCCGGTGTATTCTCGTGCCGACCACAGCGCCCTTTCATAACAGATGCGACCTCCAAATGAGTTGAGAGTCGTTTGTCTAACGCGCTAAGAAAGCAAGCTTGTTTTGTTTCGATGCAAATGTGAAGAAGGTGCGGAGCCGTTCACTCATTGCCAGGCATTTCTTCTCAATAAAACCTCTCGCTTCGGAGCTGATCTTTCAAGACTCAAGAATGTTGTTTTGTGACCACATAAACACCAAACTGAATGTATGTTTCTAACGCTCCAGTATGGGTTTCTTCCCCACCCAAAACGCGGCAAGAAAACACGCCTTTTGTGAACCAGAACCGTGACTGATGCTAATATTTAGCTTTTGTGACACCTCCAACTCCCAATGCCAACAATTAGCCCGAGGAAAAAGCTTTTCAAGTCCATATTTATTCATGGCTATACAACGACAAAAGAGGGCCTGAGCGCTGCTGGATTACCAAATAGCACAAGTTGAATGTCTGTAGCTTAAATTATTTATTTGTTTTGCACGCTGTTTGTCACTCACTCCAGAAAGAACTTTATAAATACTGCAACACTTCATTTGATTTTATTTTATTTTTTTAACCTCCTTGAATGTAATAAGTGCTGTAAGTGCTGGGCCTTCCGTGATTATTGCAACATTCCTTGAACTTCTCCAGTACTGCTTGTGGCCCACCTTTTACATCTTATGTTCAAGTGCCAGGTGCCTCAACTGTTTCGACTTTAAACGTGTTGTCACCCCGCCGACCCCGCCCTCACAATCGACATGACAAGCTAAGATCGACCATCAAATCTTTATCTTCCACTCAAAAGCTGTTCTCATCTCCGAGCCAATGCGGTGCAACGCCGGCATCGCCAGGGTTCTGGTAATCATTACAGCACTTTACACACCCGAATTTGATGCGCATTTCACGGTAGCTATTTGAGAGCCTATAAAATTGCTGCAACCGGCCGCTGCATTTATCTGCCGGGCTGCTTTCCTAGCATGTTTGAATACGCTCCCGTCGCGGACCGTTTTAGGGGCTGGCATTACGTCACACGCGCCGACCGGTAAACTCTTGTTATGCAACGACGGGTCCTTCTCTCCTTTATCGGCCGTTTGCAGCCTTTCAAGTCTTTCGCGCTCGTGCAGGCAAAGTCTTCAGGTGCACGCCTGTCCGGCAGATAAAGCCGTTTCGAAGGCAGCTCCAGAAATATTTATAGGCGGGCAAATATAGGTGTGGGTGGGTGTCTTTGTGGAAAAAGAGCTGGTTGTTTTCGTCTTGCTGTGTGGAGGTGAGCGCAGTGAAATGGTGGCGAAGGTGTGGAAGGATGTGTGCGTGCGTGCGTACGTGACGCACATGCGAGCGCCACGTACGACTTCGTTCCACTGTGTGATTTATACGCTGCTGCCCCTGTGGGTGTGGACGGAGATTGAGGGGAGCGGGACAGCTGGTCAGGCTCTGAAAGGGTATGTGCGTGTGTGTGTGTCCCACGGCTTACCATTCACAATACCACGAGACTGAATGATCATTTTCGTTTGATCAAGACAACTGTTTCCCCTTCTCGTTTCCAGTGACTAAATTATCGACTGATATAATCCCAAATCATTTCGCGCGTCCAAAAGACGATAAAGCGTTTTAATGTGACTACTGCAGAGCAAAAATGGCTCACACAGCAGCACGTTTGACATTTTTAGTAGATTTATCATCGCCTACTTTTTCTTAGTTACGATGGATCGTAATGCCTTCACACGCAATAGCCACAGCCACTTTTTTTGGGGTGGGGGGCTTTATTAGGCAAGGTGTAAGAAAACTAGATTGAAAGATTCGATTCACAGGCCGGTTTACCAAAGCTAACTTCATTTTCATTCGCCAACTCCCACATCACTCACCAAGCCAGCCAGGCCTTGCCTTTGAAAGCAGCTGTCACAGATACGACAGTGTGTGGATACAGAATGTAACAATGGCGATGCCAGGGCTGGCGAAAACACTGCAGTGAAACTCCTCTACAACGAAATCATGTTAGCAGCAAGAAATGTTTCACAACAGGAGGTTTTTCACTGTAGCAAATTTGATCTCAGATGTAAACACACACACACACACACACACAAACGTATGTGTACTCTTTATTTTTATTCCAATAGTGCATAAGTATGAGCATAAACTTATTTGACACTTCATATAGTCAGTGTAGAAAGAAATTGGGAATGGCGTTAATGCATGAAGATTTTTTCACACTAGGGGGTATTTTCGCCCATGTAGGTTTTGTTGTAAAGGAGTTTCACTGTACCTGCACCTTGTGCTTCTTTTGTTATTGTTTAATAGTATAAAATCTTTGTTTTCTCCATTACGTGAATCATCGGCACATTTGGTGAAATAAGTGATGCTAAAAATATTTGATACCCGAAGTCCAAAAATGTCGCATTTTATGCCTCCCGAATGCACCAAACCTCTTTTGATGTACATTTGCTGATACTAGCGGTTTTCTCACCAAGTTGCGACAAGGGGCACTGCTGCATTGCTTGAGGGTTTGACCATAGTTGAGTTGTCAACTATGTCGACGTAATTGCTTCATATTAAACGCGACTAAAAGGACGCTTGAGTTTTTAATCCGACTTTAGCCTCTATTGACCTTTACGTCCATCTCCCGCGACAAAGCCAACTCGCTGCGCTGCTGCATCCGTTTAATAAACAGCCGCTACCTTTTTCACCCCACCCTCTGATCCTCCGTTATTGTGACACAAGCCGTTGTGCGAATTAAGCCTCGGGGGACGAGGCAACAAGAGGCTGTATCGATTTGCCGCCACCGGGCCCGCTCTCATAAAAACGTCGAGACTGATGCTAAAATGATGACTGTCGCTACTGTACGTTTTGTGCAAATGGCGCCATCATGGCGGGATGTTCCTCGATGACATCAAGTCCCTCTCCCCCCGTTCTTCCCCCTTTGCTTCCACCAGATGCCTTTTTGTCCAGAATCACTTCCTCGTCAAGCAAATTGATCAGATTTATAAACGGCTTTTATGGAACCAGAGCAGAATTTTGATGCTCTGGTTCCATAACACAATTTAATACTCATTCCACCTTAATACCTACCAGACAGTTTCTCAATGTGACTTTGATTGCAATTGATCAAATGGTTGCAATGGAGCAAATGGTTTCCCCAGCACGAATTGAGTATTATTTACGTGTTGTGTAATTGTATCGGGAACTCTTTATACCTTGTCATCGCTTTAGACATACAGGGTTACCCCCTCTACTTGTTTCTGATGTACAGTCATACCTCGGTTTTTGACCATAATCCGTTCCAGAAGGCTGTTCGAAAACCGATTTGTTCAAAAACCGAAACCATGCTCTTTATTGAACACGTCTGCTCACAATGGAACGCTACACGAGGAAGCGTCACTTCCTCGTCTACCCGAGGAAGCGTCACTTCCTTGTGTAAGGAAGGCGAGAGGAGTCAAGTGGCGCATTCAAGTGCGCTCAGTTTGGTCGAGAACCGATTTTCGGTTGTAATCAGAGGCATAAAAAACTCAATTTTTGGTCGAAAACCGATTTGGTCAAGAAGAGAGACGTTCCAAAACTGAGGTTTGACTGTATTTGGTTTTATTTTGAAGAGGGGAAGTCAAACCAAATTTCTTTCCAATACTACGTTCGATGGGCCTCCTCTCGTTTCATTTTTGCTGAGAAACTCACCAATACTTGTAAAATAATTGAATTGGCACTATCTTAGTGTCAAGGAACTATGTTGAAGTGAGTCAAGTAGCTTCATGTCGTTCTTTGCCACCATCCATCCCGATTTGTCGACTGCCCGTGACTTTCCGCTCTTCACGGTAGTTGCCGGCAACGATGACTTCTGTGGTTTCGTTGGGCCCCAGTCGTTTTCAACGCCGGCCCCTTCCAAAACCAAAAAAAGCTAATCGGCAGTATGTTTTGTGGCCGGCACGAGGTCTTTTCATCAAGATCTCAATGGTAGGAGCTTGTTGAGTGCATGTGTGAGGTGGTTGGATTTCTCGCTGGACTTGTGAGTGCCATTCTAATTGTGTTACTTTTGTTCTGCCAAAATGGAACAGGAAGCCGCTCCAATTTGAACCGCTCGTGATGCTGCGCTCATTTCATCTGACCATCTGGGCTTGTTCTTGTTCCTGTGGCCCGTGTATGGGGCTTATCGTAAAAACATGGAATCTTCCCCCAAATGGCAATCTGTGATTGTCGAGGGGGAAGGAATCCTGATCGATTTTGGCCCCCGTGTCGGTGTCAAACGACATTCTTGGCTTCGTGAATAGCACGTGCAGATAAAATTGGATTATTGTACTTTTGTTAGCACGTTTGGAAACAAACAAGGCAGGTGTGACAATGTTTTGTTGAAAGTGTTCAGCGAGACAGTTTCCGGTTTCAATGGATTCGACAGCGTCTGGTCGTCTGCGGAAGTCGCAAGCGTCGTCGCGTGAGTCACACAAGTGATGCGAAGTGGGAAAATGTAATCTTGAAAGATGAGGGTGGGGTGGGGGTTTCCTGTAGTAAATTTGCCCTCTGTTTCCTATAATTGTTTTCACTGAAGCTAAAGCTGCGAACAGATTGGCGACGCATTATTTTACCCTCCTGGACAGCATAAAGAGACTCAGTCGCTCAAGCGCAAATCATTTCACGTTGTTTGTCCCGTTCTTTCGTTTATCTGCCGATTCAGAGCCGAGAGACGGGTGCTGCCTGACCTGTCGGTTTGACAATACGGCTACGACGTAAGTAGCGATGCATTCATTAGCGCTCGCACTAAATCCAGCGAAGCCTGTGCGGTGACAGGTTAAGCAATTTAATTAAGTGCAAATGGCGCATTCGATTAGAGCGACGGATGCCACCAAGGTGTAAATTTCTGTTGATACAGTAGCCTGTTTTTTTGTTTTCCAAATAAGCGACGGAAGCTTGGGTATTTTCTTTCACATGTTCGTAATTCGGCATTGATGGGAAAGAGCGTCTAAATCAACGTTATTTCACTTGTTTGTGATCACCATAGTCAAGTTTTCGAACTCTCCATTCGGGCAACCTTTTTAGAAATTGCAGCCTCTGTTCTAGTTGTTTATGTGAAAACTTTTTTTTGTTTTTTAAACACATCTCAAACGTTTTGCAGAAGGAAACAACGCATGTTTCTGTTGGACACAAATGTCGTGCAGAACCGAAACGAGAGCCACGGCAGCAAAGTAGCTGTTTTCCGCGTTTAAAAACGTGTGTCAAAAATTTTGGGAGATGAAAACTTTTCGCGTTTCTGCCAAGCTCTGAAAACAGATAATGCGCTAGTTTGTCAAAACTGATGGCGATGAGGTTTTTTTTTGCCACCCTGAATGGAAAAATTTAAAAACGCAAAATTCCGGAAAGGGTCACCGTTGTCGCTACTCTCAAACACTGAGAACGGAAGACAGCTGCGCGTACGTCGCAACACAAATGGCAGCCCGCAAGGCTGTCGTAGCGATTTCCCCACTTGACAGTCTCATGACGTCACATTTCATTCCACCCGCGTAGAGTATTTAAAAAGAAAGTATTTCAAATGCTAAAACAACACAAAGAAATGTGTTCGAGGAGGTTGTCGTATAAATCTAATACCGCAAGTCTTTCTACCCCCCCCCCCCTTTAGAGACTTGGCACAATACACGTGAGTAGCACCAAGGGGCGGAGGCGCCGAGGTATGAGGGTTTTATCTCTGCGCTGAGAGGTGACAATCATTCCTTTAATTGCCTCTTCTCCGCATTGTGCCAGGGAATGGACTCCCCGTGCCTACATTACAAGTCCCTAAGCATTGGGAACCCCACGCCCCCCTCGCCTAAGCCCCTGGCTTTGTTTCACAGCGTTCTCCGGCTACGCTGTAATCTGCAGTCACACCGGCACACACACCGGGGCTTTAAAAGGCTTAAGATTGTCGGACACGGCGGAACACCGAGAAATGCGCTTTCAGGCTAGCGCTAAAGGGGGGGGGGGGGGCGTTAAATGAACGCGGCGCACCTGGTGAGCATGCACTCGATGGAGTTTCTATAGATGCATTAGAGCTCAGACCAGGGAAGCGCAATAGACGCTGTGGCTGTGACCAATGCCACAGGAACAAATCGAGGCCTGGGTCACGTATCGCCTAACGCCGTGGCGCGGCGATCCCCAGATACCAACGATGTCGCGCCCCCCGCCCCCAGGCTAGGACTTCCAAAACTACGTATGCGTATAACATCATGTGAATTGAGACTTGGTCCAATATTTGTCGACGTCGCATGAGCCACAATTTTCAGAAACACGGAATAACTCGATTGTTTTTGGGAGCGCCAAAGAAAAGTTGGAAACAAATATTTTTGGCTGACACAATCTAATGGGTTCCGCAAGTTTTGTCACGCAATGTAGCGAATGTAGTGTCAGTTTTAAGCCTCCAAACAGTTAATCAGTCATAGTTGCATAATGCAAACGAGGCACTTATCGCAACCAGTCGGGCGAATTGGTACTTTCAGTTTTGCACGTGATAGATAAGACGCTCATTTTATTTATTTTTTTACAACCGTGGAGCGCAACGCTAGGCTTGGTAAGGGCGTAGCTTGACGCTCTTGCATCGGCAGGAGAACCCTCGCAACCAGTTCCTGTCTTTCCTGTTCGCCGTGTTGGCGTCCAGTCGCCTAGCGGGTAATCTTATCTGCCTGCCAGTGTGCATTAGGCCCCGGCCCTAAGCTTAACCCGTTACTGCTGAGTTTTCGACTGGCAGCTCAAATTTTTACTCAGGATCCGCCTGTTGCTGTCCATGGCTTATCTTTTCCCTCTGGCAGCTCACACAGACAATGTGTACATTTTCCAGGCGGACAATCTCGGAAAACATCTTCTTTTAGTATATACTCAGGCATTATCCTTCCCCTGATTGTTGTTTTCGGGGATTTAGCGCAACCATTTAGCTCCCCTGTCACCCATCTGGCAGGCTGAAATGTATCCACCGGCTCTCTGAACTCTTTTCTAACACGGTGTTTACCGGAGCGGATTTGCTATCTCGAGGGGGTCAGTTTTGTGATTTTTTGTTGTTGTTGTTGTTTTCATTAGCTTCATTGCTGTGAAAGGGTTGGAAAGTGGATTGACACAGCAGGTATTTAATTAGAAGTCAAATCGGGCCTCATAAAGGCATCATTTATTTTGTTTGGCTCTCAAGGAAAACGTTTTGAGCAACACTCACAAAACGTCCTGGGATAGCGTCTCACCAGAGGCATAACGGTATACGGTGAAACTCCTCTACAACCAAATCATGTTTGCAGCAAGACACTGTGTTTTTCACTGTAGCAAATTTGATCTCAGATGTAAACACACACACACACAAACGTATGTGTACTCTTTATTTTTATTCCAATAGTGCATAAGTATGAGCATACACTTATTTGACACTTCATATAGTCAGTGTAGAAAGAAAAAAAGGGAAAGAAATAGCAAAATTTACGATCAGCATTCACTTACACTTACGCTGTTGGATTAGACTTTGTTGTAGTGAATCTTGTCGCGAGGCAAGAGCAGAGAAAAAGATTTTATATAACGCAACAGGGTTTTTTTCGTTGTATGGGGGGGGGCAGGAAAGTGGGAATGGTGTTAATGCATGAAGATTTTTTCACACTAGGGGGTATTTTCGCCCATGTAGGCTTCGTTGTAGAGGAGTTTCACTGTACCTGAGATATCCTCACTCGTCCCAGTTAGGCACAACTGTTTTTTGCGCCCATTGTTTACATTCGAGCAGCGGATTTGTCATCAAGAGGCTGCTGGAGTGGAAGTTGAACACCAGAGATTTGCTGGCGGTGCGCTGCAAATGCCACTGTCATGTTGACATGCACACTAAAGCTCAGCTGACATGGCAGGATAATTGGCCCCATCTTAGCCCTGGATCTCTCCTCGCGTCAATCATAAGGACGCTCCGACTACCGTAACGGTTTCAAAAAAAAAGATATTCTTAACATATATTTCCGTCGCGCACTTCCAGCTTCTGTTTGTTAGCGCACAACAAAGCTCTGGCTTTTGGTGGCTCCCTTGTGACATTTATTATGGTCTGGGGGTCTGGAGCGAGCGGTTCAGGCAGCGGCCCGGGAATTCCTGGCAGCACCTGCGTCTGGCAGCTCGTAAAAGACTTTGAACCAATCTCAATGCCGTCCAGACGCCGCCACCGCCGCTGTCAAAAAATATATTTTCGATTAGTGAAGTGTGCCAACTTGAGATTTATCCCGCCTTTTGGCGTGAGATGTCATTTCAATGCGAATTAATTTTTTCAGTCTGTTGATTCATGGCGCAGCCCGTCACTCACCGCGTTGTTGATTCATGGCGGATGATTCATTTTGAGATGATCACACCTCCGTTTTGTGCTCTTGTTTTTGTTCACCTAACATTTTCTCAGTGAAGTACCTCCCTCATTCTTTACCCTTCACACGCAGCTCACCTGTTTTCCGCCCACGCGACGAAGCTCAAATGATCCGTGACCTTGGCCCGCACTGTAATCTCACACTGTATTGATCCAACAGAAAAAGTGTATCGAACACGGAAATCACCTGAAACCCCCACACCCCGCCGCATGTTGGAGGCTGAAAATCGGACACCACTTTCACTATCAAAACATTTATAGCTTCAGTTTAAAAGTCTTTTCACATACAATCCAGCCAACTGGAATTCCGAGATTATTAACACCTGACCACGTCTCATCCTGTTGTGTCCAAAGCCACTTTCACAGCATGACCAAGTATTTTATCGACTGACTGTCTGGTTACCTGATTCCGCGAAGCCGTGTGAAAGTTGCAGCTCATTCCTCTTTCGCGTGTGATGTAGCAACTTTTGCGGGATCTCTGCGTGAAAGAGGCTAACCCAAAAGCGCGATTACAATCTGCCAAAGAGGGTCATTCACGCAGCGTTTGTGTAAAAGTGGCATATCGGAGTAATTACCAGCGGCATTCATTCCAATTTGGTGCTGATCCAAAAGTGTGTCTGGTGATCCAGCATTTAGACACATCCCCACCCATTTCTTTTCATTCTGTCAAAATGGCTGCTTTGTGGAAGGCTGTAAACACTTCAGTTTTACATTGGGGGCGGGGGGGGGGGGGGTTATGAGCTTGTGTGAGTGGCCCCCGAGAGGTTCGGAGCCTGAGTCGACAAACCCAGAGCAGTTGCTGCGGCGGCATCATGTCGCGTGAGCTCAGCGTTTGGCGAAGAAGTAGGTCAGCGGCGAGACCTCATTCAACCCGAGCTGAGCGCCTCGTGTGTGCGTGTGACACGGGCGCGTGTTTGCGCAAGTGTGTGTTTGTGGGCACTCGTGTGTAAATACCGCTTTCAGAGAACTTACTTGCCATGAACTCTGCCAATTCGACGCGGAACCCCGCTCGGTGTCATGCCGAGTGACAACGTCAGTGCTCAACTGACAGCAGGGGGGAAGGGGGGGACCAGGGAGTGCAAGGGGGGGGGGTGACAACGCTGGAATGGAACGGCACACTTTGGGCAGCCTGGGGGCCACGCGTGAGCGAGAGAAAGAATTCTGCTCGTTTGGCCGCTGTTGTTAGGGCACAGCCAACATCCTCCGCCAATCCGAGGTGCTTCCCCTCCGCACTCTCCCCCGCATTGCCGCCCGATTGGCGGTTCGGCTGTGAATCCGATTGGATTGACGGCTAATCCGGGGCTGGGTGAAGGTGGGCATGTGCACCCCCCTCCATAAAATAAAGGGGGCGGGGCATTACACTTAGTAGAAGCTGTCAGTTTCCCCAGATGCGTTGTGGCGAATCCCAGTCCGGAATTATACATTCACGGCCTGACAAATATTTTCTTGCTGATCCCAGATTTTTAAAATTAGCATTGCATCAATCAAAGGGCTCACATTAAAAAAAAAATGCCGCCTTCACGGGGTTACAACTCTTTAAGTGGAGCATTTGCGTCATGAGTATCTGTGAGCGAGGACCTTGGCAGAGGCTCGGAGGCTCGCCCCCCCCCCCCCCCCCCACCTTGCCGCTAAATGGCTAATGGCAAATGAAACCGGAGACGTAATGGCCGCCTTGCCGGCTCATACGCCGAGCGTGCGTGGAAGTGGAACTAACACGTGTACACATTCAAAGCAGATCAAACAACAAGGTTTGCATGTGTTAATAACACGCTGTTAAATCTTAACATGCCCTGCATATGGAGTACCCCCTCCCCTTTTGCCCCCATGCGCACCTGTGAGCACACCATCTTTCTCTCCCTCGTTCATCCAAATGAATAAAAATGAGCTACCTAGCCAATACAGTAACGCAACGCCGCTAGCTCCCGGTGGTGTCAATACGACATAGATCCGGGATTGGCTGAGACTCATTGCGACACGGTGTTTCTAATGACCTTACTTCTGGGAGGGGAAAAAAATAAATAACCTAAAACAGTTAACTCTACCCATGGGGTTGTGCAAATCAGATCGCTATGTCAAAGTCGCACAACATTCGGGATTACAAATTGATGTAAACTGACTTTGCATGGCTTATGTATTTAACCCTTTCAAGGACAGCGGTCACTCCAGTGGACATTTTATCAGGTTACAGGTTATCATTGTTTGTGCATGAAAGGGTTAAAACCCTCAATTGTTACATTAAAAAAATACTTTGAAAAAGCAAATTGATGGTCAATGTGGGTCAAGACATTGTTAGTTTCTTTCTCACCATTTCATCGAACGACGCTCAGATTTCAAAGACCCCTTGATCGAGGGGCTCAAAAGGGTCGATGAGTGGGAGGCGATACTTATTCTCGATAGTGATTTAGTGAGTCATTTAGTCCTCGAAAGGTGATACATGGTCGTAGGGTCTTGTCTTTTTTTTTTTTTGGTCCCCAAAGAAAAATCCAGACTCAAGAGGAGAGGAGGAGGGACGGAGGAATGATTTTGTTCGACAACTCGACATGCAGTCAACTGCAAACGTTGACGCCGGCCGTGGGAAAACACGGCTGCTTTGAAGTGCCTTCTCATTTCTTCCTGTCCTCTTCTGCCCATCACCTGATGGTCTTTTCAAAGCGGTGAAGCCTACGGTCCAGCGACTGCGATAAAAGCCCGCAGTATAAACAGCCACTGAGTTAATTATTCAAACCAGCGGGGGGCGGAGAGGTTTGGGATGCCTGGCACGCAAGTCTATGCAGAGTTTCCTCAGAGACGGCGTGGGGCTGCTCTGCTCCATAAGCACTGGACCGTCTGTATGTTCAAGAAAAGCAAAGGCCTCATGCCAACCTCACACCACACGAACGTCGTGTCTCGTAGCCGATTTTTGCGATGTCAATACGCAACGTAACCCAGCCAGCGTGATCCATAACCATCGCGTCCCAGAGGCCTCACGACCACCGCAACGAAAGTATGGCACATCTGAATTTTTGTTGTTCACGCCGCATAGTACGACATGTTCTACGTCAGCATTGAGCAAGAGGAAGACATTGCCCTCCTTGTTATTGCGAGAGACAATCGTAATGTGGTGTAGAGTATTTCAAAAGTGACTTGAACAAAAGGGCGAGTATTGAAAAGTCGACGTAGCATTTCAACTCATGCTACCTTTTGCTAACGGCAACGCTAGTAGCCGATTAGCAAATGTGGTGTCATGAAACAAATTTGCTATCATATTATGACTCCAGCTGTTTATTCCACCTCCCCGATGGACTGAATCTCGACGGAAGCATGCGATGATCGGGCGGGTCTTTTCGATAATGGTCTTGTAGAGTGACATCTCGCCTGCTCCAAAACAGAACGAAATTTATCTGGTTATCAAACAGCACGAGCGTGGCGAGTGACAAAAAAAAAAGTCATGTAGTCTGACAGGGCCATTAGTCATTGTTGTGTCACTTTCACCCCCGTGCCGCCTTGTCTTTACAGACGGGAAGAGCTGATTTTTTTTTTTGCGCTTTCACTATGACGTACAGTAAGTGTCAAGAGAAGCTTTTGAGCGCATCATTGAGCACTTTACTCGAAGTACACCACGTGTCCGTGCTGCCAGGAAATGCGGCCAATGTACTCTTTGTGAAGTGTTGGAAGAACCTGGAATTGATGCGTTCCATCCAGCATATTCGAGGATCAGAAAAGAATTGACACCGTGCAGGAACCGTAAAATCGGGCAGTCTTGGTCTTGGCTCTTTTGATGCTTATCCATCAGCAAGACTATTCCCGGTACCCGTTTATTGTCCATTGCACACTTTTTACGTTGAAGAGCATTTGACTTGCGTCAAGTATTTTTCCTCCAAAATTCTAGAAAAATATTATAACTTGTTTTTATTATGAGTTCTATAGGCATAGCTAATGTAGACACAGATCGTTTTGAGGCTACCTTACAGTAGGAAATCTTGCCAAATGCACAATGTCCACATTTCCTGTTCTTTTGGCCAATTATTTTGTTTAACCGTTTCAAGGACAGCGGTTACTAGAGTGGACAGCTATTCAAATGTTGTTTTCTCTTATATAAATTCATCTTAAGATCACAGTTGTGCATCGATGACTACAATGGACCCTTATGAGTCTTGCCACCCAAGGTGATTTTTTTTTTCATGCCTCAAGACTAATTTTAAAAAATCCAGATGTAGCATTTCATTATTTGTGCGTAGTCCTCATTTAGTTATTCTTACAGCAAGGCCGCAAATTCAACAGTATTTGACTATGAACTGGCAACAAAGTAAACATGCGCGCTACCGTCAGCGTAGCCCGTTGCTGTTGGCTGTCGTACTCCTTCAGCACTGCTCTCTTTGCGACTGCTTAAAATCTTTCCCATGTCTAACCGGTCGGATTGTTGTCGGCCAAATATGAATGCGAAAGACTCAGCAAACCCAGCTAAATGTGGTGTTTTTTTTTTTTTTTTGTCTAGAGAAACCCACTCTCATGCGATTAGCATCATCGAGTGGGAACACGCTGGGGATTGACAGTGTGGCAAAACAAGGTTGTATGTGGGAAGGCAGGACAAAACAGAAACATCCTCGCTTTCTCCTCATGTGGTTTGTGTGGCTCTTTGCAAGTCGAATGAATCCCTGCTGCCTTCACCGCACAAACCCACCACTTAGGAGTGGGGGGAAGAAAAGAGGGGAAAGCTGCGGGGGTGCACAAAGAGGGAAAATATTCCAGCCCGGTGGTGGTCCAGCTGCTCACTGACTGTCGCTTCAAGAAGAAGATGAAGAAAACGACGACGACGGGGCGTTGAAGCTGGTGAGTCGGCGGTGGGAGGAGGTGAGGAAGAACCAGGTGGAATGGCAGATCGAGGGCGGGTGAACAGATGTTTGCGTGGAAGGAAGTGGCGCTAGTATGAAGCATCCCAAAGAAACAGATGTTGTGGCTGGTAGCAGCGTTCCGCTGGTGTGCAGACACTGACTCTTAACCTGTCTCCGGTGTGCACGCCGTACTCATTAAAATGCTCCCGCCGGGTCCTGTTGGAGGTTGTTTGCCGTTTGTTTGCTCTCGATACCCCTTGACTTGTCTCATGGCAGTTGTCAGAGTTTTGGAGGGCCCCGGAGTCATGGTGTCGCCTCAAGTCAACGATTCCCAACCAGTGTGATGTGAGTGATCGGTGGGTGTGCCAAGGGAAAATATCCAGTTTCACTTAACTCACTCACCCATTTGAAATATAGGCGGCCCGGTGGTCCAGTGCTCAGCACGCCGACTGCGATCGTGGGTTCGATCCCAGCTCCGGCCCTCCTGTGTGGTGTTTGCATGTTCTCCCCATGCCTGCGTGGGTTTTCGCCGGGTGCTCCGGTTTTCTCCCACATTCCAAAAACATTAACGGCATTCTGATTGAACACTCTAAATTGTCCCTCGGTGTGCGTGCGGATGGTTGTTCGTCTCTGTGCGCCCTGTGATTGGCTGGCAACCAGTTCAAGGTGTCCTTTGCCTACTACCCGAAGACGGCTGGGATAGGCTCCAGCACACCCCGCAATCCTTGTGAGGATAAAGCGGATTGGAAAATGGATGGATATAAAATCTCTCTCTCTCTAGAGATAGATAATTTTTTTTTTTTAGGGGTGAGCGTGGAACACTTTCTCATGTAGGCCACCTGTGAAAGTCAGGTTTCTAAACCACTGTCATTGCCGATCAGATCCCCGTCGATGACGGCCTGGAATCACTTTGGATTTTGAGCTCAGCACCGCTTTTGAGTTGAAGATTAAGATTAGTCGGTAAATCTTGTCTCGTCACCCGGATTTTGATGGAAAGAAATGTCAACGTGCTGGAAGATGGACCAATTTAGGAACCGTCTTTGCATTTTGGTGAGAAGCCGGTGTTTGATGAAATGAACTCAGTTTCTCCTGCTCATTAGTCTACTGAAGAGTGGAACATCTGAGGCTTTTGAGTACTAATGCTTATGCATAAAACGTCAAACAACAAAGCAACGCTGTCCTGTAAGAAGCTGTGCCAGTGATATGTGGCAGGAAAGAAAGAAAACGGAGAAAACAATGTGAGCCAGTGAAATTTATGTATTTTAGTCTTAGTTCCTTCTTTGTCTGGTAATTTCGGTTCATCAGAAGAATGTCGGTGTGGACCGCGCCGTCTGCGCATAAGCAACACCTTAGCCAACACCATTGTCAACACGTTTCACACCTCGATTGATTCAGCTGCCCTCCCACTCACGACGTCAACGCCAAATGAAAGAGAGGCCATAGATTAAGATTCGCTGATTGATTCTTTTTTTTTTTTTCGCTTCTGCAAAATTTTTGTGCGGAGGCGGCGCACCCCCACTCCACATGATTGCTGATTGATTGCTCCCCACAACCTTTTTGTCAACAAGCGTACACAATCTTCAACGCTTTTTGGGGGCGACTCGTTCTTCCTGCTCGATGCTTCGTCAGCATCTTTTTTTTGCATCATTCTAATTGAGGCCTAGTAAAGTGTCCTGATGTGGACGGCTACTTTGAGGAATCCCTCCAGTAACGCAGAATTATGTCCGAATTTCAAGTTTCACATTAGGCACGCATACTCTGGGTCCGTCGGTACATGTGCGCGGCTTTTTCCATACAAAAGAAATGACGTTATGGACTCTGGGGAAACGAGTATAATTAATCACCCAGATTTGGAAACGGCCCATATTTGATTTCTGACCCTCAAATGTCTGAGGCACTCATGCGAACCACTAGTCCACCGTGTTTCCCTGAGAGTGGGCTTTCGCGGAATTTATTGTGCTTGCCAGAGTGACTTCATCACGTCACTTTGAATAGAATCATCCAGACGTTATTAAGGCTGGCCTTCATCAGCCACCAAAGAAAACGCCGGATTTTGTCCCAAGTGATCCGCCATCGCTTTCCGGACCCCTCAATCATCAGCAAGTAGCACAGTTGAACTGCTTTAAGATTTCCTTGCCGTCACAGTGACTCAGATGACCCGAGTCAGATCTTTTTTTTTCACCTTCCTCCCCTGCGGCGTCGGCTGTGCCTCCGTGGGAAATTTTTATGACTGCTGCCTCGCCGCCAACACTGTTCTGAGTCAGCGAAATGTTTGGCCCTTCTTAAAACATTGTTGCGATCGCTCCAGACGTGCGGCGAGCAAACCCCCTGGAGGTATTCCCCCAGACTGGCGGAGTCTGTCGGGCCTCTGTGATGTCAGGGGAACGAAACAGGCTTCGGTTCAAGTGCGTCGTCGGCTGTTATTATTAGCCTCCCAGTGTTGTCGTGACTCAGCAGACTGACTGGAGCAGAATGACAGAGAAGGGATTTCCGATGAATTATTATTATTATTATTATTTTGCACATTAGCTGGATATGAAAACAGTACTTTAAATTCTCGTAGCGGAGCTAAACCACTGTCAGTCTTTTGACAAGACACACCGCACAGAGCTTAACTCATTCAATCGCAGTTGTTTTCACTGAAGCAACTCTCTCTCCCCTCAATCGCAGCGTTTGACTGGATTTTGACTGATCTTGCAAGGCCCACAGAATATTTGGTACTAATGCTGTATAAACATGGAGCCTACCAAAATAAAGTTTGGACTCTCTTCTTTCAGCAGAACAATAATTGTTTCTATCTTTTTCCAATCTCCAGCAATCGGCATTACAAAATGGCAAAGTTTCATGAAAACGGCGATTCCTGGGCAGAAAACGGAGAAAAAGAGCTATTTGTATAAGCATGCATTTCAATCACGTGAGCCACCACTGCCACCTACTGGTCGCTTTTTTACAAAATTTGCAATGCAAACGGCTTATTCTCATTCACAGATTGCATCAGAGCCTCCTCCTCTCTATGACGCAAAAAAAAAGACTTAGACGTACAAGTACGTCCTTGGTAGGCGGGGCCTAATTTTAAAAAGACGTACAAATACGTCTTGTGGAATGAAAGAATTAATTGCGTCATTGCAACCTTACGCCCTGGTTAGGCGCTCTCGAGCCAGGCGCCCTCACGGTTTCCACTCGTTCATTCAAATGACTTTGTATATGTACGACGCGTATCAGTTTAAGCCTTTCAAACACCCCGTTAACTTGATAACATGATAATCTGTCCACTGTAGTGCCCCTGAAAAGGGTTCAAGGTGATTTCATATTCTTGCTCGAAACATTAACAATAGTATCATAGCGCGGCTTTTCCTGGATTTCCAGATTTCACAAAGAGCCAATCTGGCCTCTGTCGTTTTGGGGACTCAATAAAATGGTCCATAAATCCAGCGAGAGGAGGGGGGTTAAAACGCACCCTCCGACACCATACAAAAGGTTTTTACGATACTTCCCACATGGCCTCCATTTTACGCGGTGAGTCACCATCGCTGCTCAGGTGAAGGCGTCAACTCGTTCTTCAGCCTGATTGTCTGTTGACCAAACGAAGGGTCTGTTGACGCTCGGTGTTGGCATCGGTGATGTTCATCCGTCAGAAATTTACAACGTTCTCCTCTCGCCGGAAAGATTGAGCGCACTTTTGCTGCAACTTCACTTCTTTCTGAAAAATTTTTTTTTTTACTCTTGACGTATCCTCTATCTTGTCCGACCTGAATTTATTGGCCACAAATCGAGATTCCCTCGACCGTTGGAGCCAAAATCCTTGGCCCGACGTTTCCATCCCTTGTCGTCGCATTTTCCATCGTCCGGGCGACATTTCCTTCAACTTGTTTGTGGATGTGATCTTTTCCCAAACCCCGTAATCTCGAATGTTTTTAGGCCACGATGATGAACTACTGCACAGTCGGCGAAAGACTACAAAGATAACTGATGCGAAAATTATAAGCTTTCTGCGTCTTGAACCCTTTCATGCCCCGTGGAACCTGACAACATGATAGGCCGTCCCCTGTCGTAACCGCTGTCCCCGAAAGGGGGAAGGGCTTATTTTACACAAAGAGGATTCGATATATTATATTGTGGTGCACAATTTCAGTTTTCCATTGGTTAGCTTTCCTTTTTGCTCTTTGGCTCAAAAATCTCGACAACTTGGTGGCACCAGCGCCGTAATAAATAGATGTGTGCTTCGACGCGGCGATCCATCATCCCTCATTCCGCTCCCGAGATGCGTCAACAACCACTTTTGATTTAAATTTTTTTTTTAATGCTACTATGTTGCGTTTAACTTGACGTCCCCGCCCGTCTTTGTGTTCAGGAATTTACAATCGGCCTCTTAGCTGACTTTGCATGCCGTTTCTGGAGGACCCATAAAAAGGTTGGGGTCTGGGGGGGAATTCCAGCAGTATGAAAAGGGGGCGTTATGTTGACATCTTGTGTCCACCAGAGCAACTCTACTCGCTGGACGTTGCGAGGAAGTCCGTTTTCAGATTACACCTCCCCCAAATTCCGATGCGTCTGACAAGTTCACTCCTGACCAACAAGCTGGCGGACATATATAGACCCAACCTTGTCCACACAAACAAACACTCGCGCTCGCACTCAGTAACAGTCTCTCACTCTGGGTGATGCACTATCGACCTTGTGTGCTCCGCAGACCTTGGGGCTCTCCTGTGCCCCCCCCCCCCCCCCAACCTGCTAAGTACACACACACGCGCACACACGCGCTCGCTGTGTCCACGCTGACATTTCCAGCATCTCCAAACGAGACTTGATTTCCAATTGGAGTTAGTCTGCCGGCGAACCTCAACCCTTCCATCCACTCCAGCCGTCCTCTACTCGGCGTTAATGTGATTAGGTTTCCTGCGCCTGCCTGCTGATTTGAACCCCCGCCCCCGTCCCGCCTCGCCCCCCGATGCTTTTGTATTCAACATTGTCTTAGATAATTCCCTGCCGTGCCCCCCCCCCCTCCCCCCCAAGATTCCGTAACCCACTTCATCAAT
Source organism: Hippocampus guttulatus (assembly GCF_054856545.1). Lineage (NCBI taxonomy): Eukaryota > Metazoa > Chordata > Actinopteri > Syngnathiformes > Syngnathidae > Hippocampus > Hippocampus guttulatus. The sequence continues at coordinate 9,892,593 of NC_141278.1, forward strand.
TCCGCTCAGTGCAGTGGACCGTCGGCTCTTCTTGTTAATCCAATCGAGCTCACTTCATATTCTTTTCCGTTCTTCCTCCCACTGAGAAACTTTTTTTTTTTTGCAATAGAAAACTGCGAATTCATAGCAAAACTTGATATTAGATGATTTTTTGGAGCCTTTTATGATACTAAATTGTTTGTAGGCTCTTCTCTTGGAGAGGAGCGTTGACAGTGACCTCACTTGGCGACTTGGCACCAGACGGAGGCGGTCGGAGCGGACGTGCGTGAGGAACGTTTGCTCGCATGACGCCAGACGGGGGGTTTTCTGTATCGATTTATGGCAATAATCATAATTACAAAAGCAGTAAAAGTCTGTCGGGGCGACCACTGTTGGGACTCGCAATAATATTGATGATAAATATTCACTTTGGCGGTTATCATGAAGATTCTCAAGAGTTAAGGTCACTTTTGTGTTGCTGTTGTCACGCTTCATCATGGTCACTCGTTTCTATCACCGCTCTTATATTGTCACTTTTTTTAATAGTGTGGTGACTATTTTTGCTGTAGTTGCTAAAGTTGTGATTACTTTTCTTTGGCGGGCATCTTTCTGGTTCTCGTCACATTTGACTGCCGGGCTTCCATAGCGCTCGGTTGGTTTTTGTTCTTGTGCTTATCGCTGCGTATGGTTGTCATCAGGTTTTTTTCGAGAGTTATCACGCTGTCCTGGTCATGGTCATTACTTGTTTTATGGTTACCATCTTTCTTCTGTTTGGTTCTGGTCACACCTTAGCGTGTTCCTCATTCCTCTTTCCCTTGGGAGAGGCTCGACTGTACGTGCGTGTTTGTCTCCATGCAATTTGCATATCTTGCCCCGCGGCCCCCCGCTGCCGCCTTCGACTCGTCCCGCCTGGGATGTGCGTGGCATTAAGCAGACGGTGATTGATGGCCGCGCGATTGTTTATTTTGCCACGTCGGGCGGTGACGGATGAAGGCGGGCGCGTATCGTCCATGCACGCGCGACCGTTCGCTTTGAGACCCCCCGCCCCCCCTTCCGAAAGTCACCTTATGCCGTTGAACGAGGACCATGTGACTCCTCGATTGAAAGCAAACCCAAATCCACACCCTCAACCCGCCTTCCTTTCTCTGCGTAGCTCCTCCTCGGCACTGTCATTGAGAGAGCCCCCCCCCTCCCGACCTCTTATCTGGCTCCTTTTGGAGAGGAGGGGGGGCTCTTTGGGGTCCTGGATGTGTCCCATCAGGCTTCAGGGGATGTGAAATGCCAAAGTGTGATTGGCAGGTCCTTTTGGAGCAAGAGTGGCTTTTCGGCCCGCCCCCGAGAAGGTCTTTGACCCCGGCTGTCCACCTGCTTGCCCCCGAGCCAGGAACCCCGGCAGGGCTTTATTTTGCGGACGGGCCGGGGTCATCCGGACCACCTTTTTGCATAATTTGCTCTTTATAAACCAACTGAAATGATTTCGCCTGCGTGCAAGAGAAAACAAAATTAGCTTCAATGGTCCGCAATGATTGTGGTCAAGTTATGACTCAAAAAAAAAAGGTGTCGTATATGCCTCGTCTCACCACTACTCCCCCCCCCCCCCCCCACCTGATCAATTTCCGCCCGCAAAACCGAAAATGAAAAAAGAGCATCATTGCAGAAGCCGAAAGTCGTCTCCTCCCCGCTACGGCAGGAACAATCATTTCAGTCCAAGGTGTAAACAAATGTCGCCAAACGTCGATTATTTGTTTTCTTCTTCTATGGTGTGCATCTGTTTTTTTTATTTTTGTCTGCTGCTACTCTGGAAATGATAACTAGAGCAGTGCAGATCTTTTCAATTGAAGCGGTAAGCCCTTTCATCCCTACGTCTATCTTTTGTCGTACTTGTTTTTTTGCGGGGGAGGAAGGGGGGGGGGGGGCTCTTTTTCTCATGTGCATGTTGCCATCACTAAATATGGTAGGAACAATAATTACAATTCGAAACGGGATGACGGATCGCCAGAAGTGAAACCACGGTTCTCTCTCCTTCCTCTCTGCGCACAATACGGCAGTAACGATAATTCCGTCTTGACACGGGATTGGCAAGATTGCAAGTTTTCATCTCCGCATCTGCCATCTTTGTCCGTGTTGCTCGGTCTATTGCTAATTCTGTTAGCAACGCACGGTTTATCGGCACGGCGTTTCTCATCCCTGCAGCCAACAAAGTTCGAACTGTTGCGATGTTGCCGTGAACTCCCACAAGACTTGTTTCTCCCGTGTGCGGTCGCGAGAGCGTAGCGCCAGTGAGTGTGGCGGCGGCGGAGCCGCGGGGGCCTCAACATCGTCCGGCGCAGTCACTCATTAGCTCCCCGAGACCATTTGAGGTCAACGTTCTCTGGCGGGAGACAAAGAAGCGATTCACAACGCGCGCACACACACTGACAAACACTTTTACTGAAAGCAACTCACAATATACAAGCTGATAGTGTGGATCATTATGAGGAATGGCGAGGCTCGTACCAGAAGCCGCGTGGATATCGACGGTTTTACTGTGCTTTGTCCAGTTTCAAAAAATGGCCAAAAATCATCCGATGTTTTGGCGTCCTTATCGTTCTCTGATGTTAGGTGTTAAAAAGAAAAAGGCTGGTATTTGCCAGTCATGCAAGAGCTTGAACTGCCCAAATAACAACAGAGTTGAATAGAATTTCAAGTTTGACCCAGTTCTGGAGCGCACGACGATGAAGTCATGTAGATAAAAAAAAAAAAAAGAAAATGAAGAAGAGTTTCACCACTACTGTGAAGGGATGACTTGATGTAGTTAAAAATTGTTCTACTGTCTTTCAGAAATAGGAAACAACCATGTTTTCTTATTTTTAAAAAAATGTAAAGATTCACAGTAATCGGATTTCTAACAATGCTCGTGATGTTATGACTGGACTTCAATATAATGTTCTAAAAACTTTCTTGGGTTTTGCCACTCTTTGCAGTTGTACCAAAGTATTTGCAAACTGCAAGTTTCATAGAAAGTATTTTTGAGAAAAGGGGTCATTGTTTTATCTGTTGTTTTACTGTTCTTGTTTTGATTGTAAAGTGTCCTTGAGTGTTTTTAAAGGCGCTTATGAATGAAATGTATTCTTTTTATTATTATTACTGTGAGTGATGCAGTAACCTGCGGTTATAGTTGTATTTACCTGCCAAACTCTTGCTTGTTGTGAAGTGAGTTGCGTTCGCTACTGATCATATCTCAAATTTTTGCTGGCAAGTCAAAAAAAAAAAAAAAAAAAAAAAAAAAAAAAGAACAACGAAAACAACCTGGGAACGGTTTCGTCCGTTTGTTCGCACCCCGAGCCCAACCCAAGTCCAGATGCAAACCTCAAGTCAGTCAGACAGTCCCAAGGCGAAGTCGCCCCGACGTGTCTTCCCTCAAAAAGTGGCGAGCGTGCTTCCAATCTCACTGCGAGCGGGTTCTGCCAAGCCCGCAGGCTCTTCCTGTCAAGACGCGAGGTTAACAAAGGTTACGCGTTGTTTCCTGCTTCAGTCCTTCCTGTCGACCGCCGCTGTGCTTGGGGTGGCCATTCTCTTCTGCGCCACTTTTTTTTTTTTCATTCACCCCAGCGAGAAAACGTACCGATGACCCACATGGGATTCAAATAACAGCTAACGACAAAGCGCTAACTAGCGATGCACCCTCATCAGGGCCGCATGCATCGGCAAAAGCTGGAAGGAAGCGCTTTATAGACAGCCAGCGTCCCGACAAGAAGCCAGGCGTTTGTTACATTTCCTCTGCTTCCGTTTATCAGGGGGGGGGGGGTAGCCATCTCACCTCAAAGTGGAAAAGTCTGTTAGCGTCATGTTTTTTTTTTTTAGGGGGTGTAGTGCAGTTGGCACACGGCCCACATTCCCGCACTGTGACATCCGCAAGAGTGTGGAGGAAGCGGCGTAGCGCCGGTTTATTTTTAGCTCAGACGGCTTGCGTATTCACACGCACGCCCACAGACGCACAAAAACACACACTCCTTCGACACGAGGAAATGCTACGCTAGCATCGGAGATGACGTTATTTTGCAGCCGGTGTGTAGTCTAGCGCCCCTCCCCCTTTTCTTAACGCTACACGTTCCACACCAAACCACCAACGGAATCACTCTCTCCGAGCATTTTCTGCACTTTCAATTGGAAGTCATGTCCTGTTTTTGGACACGAAAGGGATGGGAAGTTGGATTTGTCAATTCATCCCTAAAACATATTGACAGATGAATTGATTATTTGAAGTGTTGCAACTGAACTGTCAGGCGTTATCCTTGGTGTGTGCCCCCTTTTGCCATCGACTCATCCAAATGTCTCATTTGGACGGGCAAAGTCCCCACAAAGATGCAAGCTAGCTCGGCGGGTGCCTTTTGGGATTTTTTTTTTGGGAGTACTGTACACTTTAGTGCGCGTCTGTGTGTGTTGAGGGAGGGGGCGGGGGGGGGGGGGGGGGGTTGACGGCGCACATTAAAGACACGCACACACACCTTGAGCGCGACGAGGTCCCGGTGCTCATTAGCGAGACTCCAGCAGCTCCGATGGGAGCCGCTCGGAGTGTGTCGCGGCTGCCAGCTATGCTAGCGAAGCTCCCGTCTCTACAAACATGCGCACGTGCACTTGAATGTGAAACTGAGCTGTGAAGTGCTACCCCCCCCCCCCCACCCCCCTCTCATGTTTAGATAGTTTAAGAAAAAGCATTTTTCGAACAAAAAATGAATTATAATAATGCGAATAGTTTTACCACACAGAGTATTATTATTATTTGTTTTGTTTTAATTTTGTATATTTCCTTGTTAAATAGAATGTGCTTAAATCATCAATTTTCTCACTTAAATGTGTAATTTGGGGGGGATAAAAATGTCTTTATGGTAATTTTTAACAAACACATGTTCAGCTGAAACTGAACGATGGAGTGAGTCGTCCTCCTCCATTGCATAAAAAAATGATGACAAAACACATTCATCGTTTTTTTTTTTTAAGTTAACAATTCATATTTTCAACGGAACAATTACAAAAATATGCTCAGGGTGGAAAAACTATTGTTGAAATCAGGTGGAAAAAGAACACCAGCAGGCTTTGTACAAACTGGGTGTGGCGACACGTGTCTGCCGTCAACTCCGTCAAATGTTGACACCCGCCTCTGGATAATGACAACCCCCATCCCCCCACCCCAACGTCCCCAAGAGTGGAGAAATCAAAATGGCAACTTGTTTTTATGCAACGCAAACGCACGACTTGTCAATATTGACACACCCTTTTCAAAGAGTTGAAAAGAATCGAGTGAGTGAATGAGGTCATAACTGCAATGGGAAAGAGGAAAAAAAGGTTTTGAAAGCGAATGATGTTGTTGACGACATACCTGAGAGTCAAACAAAAAAAAACAGGGAAATAAAATGTGGTCAGCCAACAATAACATAGCTTCTTCATTCCGATTTATTGTGATTTCAATAATTCACAGAGACCTTCAGGAAATATCGAAGAGGAGGCAGCAATCACAACCCTGAATTTGAACTGTTACGAATAATTTGATTGAACAAACTCATTGACAGCAGTGGACCTTGAACCTGAGTGTTTACTGCCAGCAACGAATATGTTGATCAAGTCCCATTTTTTTTTAAAAGGGCAGTCTTGCCCAGATTGTCTGTGAAATTCAGCTGTGTAAAACCACTGTAATGACAGATATCGGCTTTGCATCGCTTTGGATTGGAGATCAGCACACCTGTCGAGTGGAAGATAAACATTAGGCAGTGAATCTCAGTTTGGCCAGTTGATAATCTGGAAGAGAAACGCCAACAAGTTGGAAGTGGGGAACGGTTGAGGCAACTGACTTGAATGGAGGGTGTGGTACAGTGAAACTCCTCGACAACGAAACCTACATGGGCGAAAATACCCCCTCGTGTGAAAAAATCTTCATGCATTAACACCATTCCTACTTTCCTGCCCCCCCCCACAACGAAAACCCCCCCATTTATTTCCCTTTTTTTCTTTCTACACTGACTATATGAAGTGTCAAATAAGTGTATACTCATACTTATGCACTATTGGAATAAAAATAAAGAGTACACGTAAGTTTGTGTGTGTGTGTACACGTGTGTGTGTTTACATCTGAGATCAAATTTGCTACAGTGAAAAACCCCCTGTTGTGAAAATTTCTTGCTGCAAACATGATTTGGTTGTAGAGGAGTTTCACTGTATAAACAAAATGTGTGTCACAGTCGTTAGTAGAAAATGTGTTGCGATTACGTGGAAAAAGGTAACATGGCGTGAAAAGCGTAGCCGTGTCGAAAAGTCGCTGACATGAGTCAGTGTTGCTCATGATGTGTTTTTATTTATTTATTTAAAAAAGAAAACTTTGTGCACATGTCAGTAGTCATTATTTTCAATGACTACTATATTTTGCTGTTGAAAACCTTTTCACAGTCTCGTTTTTGTTGCTTTGTAATTTGAAGGGTCACAAAAGCAACAGACATCACCCCCCTCAATTTCAGAAAGCATCGTTTTCGGTGAAACCAACCGTCCGTCCGCCAGCGGATGATGACGAAACGGATCGAGCCCCTCATTTGGCGTAGACAATTATTACGCGGATATTGTTGACTTGCAGCAAGCTGGTGGGTGTGTGCTCGCGCGCGCGGATGGAAAAGCGGAGCAGCCCGTAAGGGTAAACAACCTAATAGGGGGAATCTGTCGTCTGGGCTTGTTTGATGTCAAACTAATGACTTGAGGAAACGAGCTCGCGACAACAAAGCGCAATTAATGAATAATGCAGAGGCAAATTGCGGGAGGCTGCGAGGAAGCGCGGTCGACGGCCCGGCGTGCGACTCGGGCATTCGGCGGTGATGACATCAGATTTTTACCTAACCCCCCCCCACCCCCCCAACGGTGTCCCGCGCATGTCCAAACGTCTCTTTGGAGTTGCTTTCTAGCTGTCTGCCAAATGACATTATTTTAGTCTTACTTTTAATTCAATACTTCACTAGAAATACATTGCTCAATTATTTAACAAGACTCATGAATCCATTTTACTTCCTGAGGTTCTGGACAAAAACTGCTAAATGCACATCTAAAACTGTGTTTGTTTACGCCGTAGCAAATGTTGCCGCCTCACCGCCTCTCCCATTTTGTTTTGGGCAGGACGACAGCGATGGGATCCCGTGGTCGGAGGAGCGGCTGATGCGAAAGGTGCTGTACCTGTCCCTCAAGGAGTTTCGCAGTGCGCAGAAACGCCAACTGGACGGCCATGCCAGCGGCAACCAAAATGGTAACCACTTCCTGGTCTTCCTTTGCGTTTAGCTCCGCCCGTTTACGGCAAACAAATCCGATTGTCGAGGATGCCGCATAACACTTTACAACTCGCCTCAAACCACCCCCGCTTTGAATCTTGAGGTGATGTCATGCTGCACGGCTCCCGCTGAGAAGATTTTTAGCGTGCTTCTCGGACTGTTCAAGAGGAGTGACTGATTTGTTCTCACCGCTGCGTAAAAACAACAGATGACAATGGCACCGTACTGATCAAATTGACTAATTGAATTGTGGGAAAATCGCTAGATGACCATATTTGGACGTACCTGTTTCCAGCCCAATCGCAAGTGATGAGTGTAGTTATTAACCCGGCTCACATTTGTGTTTTCAGCTGATCTCACAGAATGTCATCCGGCCACATTTCGTGTGCCGCGTCACGCTTTTTGCCAAGGGCGTGGCCTTTGATTTGCATCAGTCACCGTTGTGTCTTCTTTCTCGTGCCGGGTTTCCATTCCGCATCAAAGTGGATCCGGCTTACCACTCCCATTTTCCTACCCGTCGCTCTCCGATCCTCGCCGTCCGGCGTGTCTATCAGCCTCTTCCTCCGCGGAGCCCGCCCCCACCCCCCTCCTCCCCCTCGCCATCACCTCCCTCCATTTCCGCTGATGGAGGAGCTGGACGGTGGCCAGGAAGCGAAGAAGAGCCAGCTTCCAATTAGCAATCCCCCCTCCCTCTTGCTGGTCCTCCGACTGTCGCTTTCTGTCCGATGCTACCTGGCGCTCGCTGTATTTGAAGCGCGGGTGAATAGTGTGGCAGCACCATCGTAGATGTAACGGCCAAACAGAAACGCCGCGTCGCATCACGTGATCTTTGCTGGTTTTGCAACATGCACCGTATGTACCCCGCGCCTGTTCCCCGAAGGTAGCTGGGACAGGCTCGCCAGGATAAGTGGTTTCGATAATGGACGGATATTTCTCTCTCTCTCTCACTTTCTTGATCGCCAACTGTATTGTCTCTCACCCCGTCTGTATCGATCTGTCTATCACTCTCACTCTCTGATATCTCCCAAGGCTCTAGACCAGTGCTTCTCAATTATTTCCCGTTACCCCCCCCCCCCCCCCGCCACCCACCCCCCCAAAGCAGGAAGAAAACAATTCGCGCCTCCCCAACTCTCTGCCGCCATTGTTTTGAGTACACCTCTGCATTACATTATATCCTTATAGACATTAACTCATTCACTCCCAAAGACGTTTTTAAATGTCTTTTCAGACTTGGTCCAGAATTGGCTGGTACTGAATAAGTTAAAGAAAAGAAAAAAAAAAGAATCAAATATCATTCAACTTACAGCAAACAATAACTTTGACATCGTTTTTAGTCTGTAACAAAAAAGATGTTAAGTGCATCAATTTGATTCTTGAAAACTAAAATTCAATTCAAATCCAGTCCCGCTACATTAATTCAGGAGCACAAAGTATAAAACACTTTAGTCTACAAAACTACAAACAAACTGAACTCTTTCAGGGACAGTGGCCACTAGAGTGGACAGCTTCTCGTGTTATCAGGTTACAGGGTGCATGAAACCAATCAATAAAAATGAGGAAGTCATGCATGAATTGCACCTTATTAAAAATATTAAATCCGTGTCTTGTTTGCATTTTTTCACTTTTAAATTATCCTGCGGGCCTGATCAAATTTCGCAGGGGGCCGGTTCCGGCCCACGTGCCGTATGTTTGACACCAATGCCTCTCAGGGACAGCGGTCACAACAGTGGACAGCTTATCACTAACAATCCGGTCATCATCAATGTCGCTTAGTTGAAGCGCAGTTCCACAAGACAGCTGATTTAGTGACTTGGATGAAAAAATGTTGACGGGCGAATGGATAACCAACCCGAGCTCGGTTAGCGTTGCTTGATTTGCTTGAGTTCCTCATCCTCGTGATAGCGTCGCCGCCGCTAACTGCACCAGGCGCACGCTTGGATATACGTGTCACTCGCCATTTGCCTTTTCATTGTCCTCGTATCAAGCCTCCCTTTGTTTTTCCCGTCACACGTTGTGACACCGTGCGAATCGTATGCAGCCGCCCGGAGGCGAAGGACTTCTTGAACGCCTTCTATTTGAACGCACTTTGTTTACGAGGCGTAAAAGTCCCAACATTTGGGATGAATTGTATCGAACTTATTAGCCTGATGACTACCACATGTCAGCCGAGCTAATTGCGCGTCGGCATTTGATTGCCGTTAACGGCCCCCCCCCCCCTTGCTCCCAATTACGCCCGCTCCGGCGCTTTCTCTCTCCTCTCTCTCTCTCACACATTTAGCTCGTCTTCATCGAAATCATCAACAAACGAAGGAACGCTACGCTCACGTATCATCGTGGCTTTAATGTCTCGTCGGCCCAAATGGTGCTACGCTACGCTACGCGCCTCTCTGGGGAATTAGAGGGAAACGTAAGGAGGCAACAAGCTCGGTTAAGCACGCATAAATCTGATTAGAATCAAGAGCCATCAGGATGCCACTTTGCACATCACTTCCTACCCCCCCCCCCCCCCCGCCCCCAATTTAGCCTCCATCATCCTTCCGGCAGGAGAATTTGGCAGGTATGTTTCACGCTTCCCTCTCTCCCTTGCCGCCGTAACATCTCCAGCGCTGCCCCTCACGCGGGCACTCATGTGCAACATGTCAAACACGTCTTCAGTAAAGCAAGAGAGGGGCTAATGAACGGGGGCCTCCGCTTGTTTGTTTGCCGCCTTCTGGGACATCAGGCGTCACTCACCCCCCCCCCCCCCCCCCGCCCCCAGACTGCAATTAATGAGCTCGCTCCCGCTGCTGTGCCCAATTTTAGCCCTGTTTTTTCGACTCTTCCTCTGGGGATTGTAACATTTTCAAAGACGAGGCTACTCAAGACTTCCAAGTTTCCGAATTTAACCCGGGCTCGCTTTAAGATCAGGACTGGTCACCAGTCTCCACTTGATGATTGGTGAGACTTTCTCCTTAATAGTTTTTGTCTTCAAGAAAAATAATTTGGGTGACCCGCTGTTTGACTCCACGTTGGCCTCACATTGCAGAGGTGCAGGGTTCGATTCCGGCACCGGGTTTCCTGTGTGGGTTTTCTCCAGGTACTCCGGTTTCCTCCCACATTCCAAAAACATGCGTGGCAGGTTAATGGAACACTCAAAATCAGGGTGTCAAACTCCATTTTAGTCGTGGGCCATTTTAGAGTTACACCTTCCATCAGAGGGCCATTACGACAGTGAAACTACAAAATTATTAGTTGTACACAACACATTAATAGATTACTCGTTTTGAAATCAGTCAAGTCAATTATTATAGTTTGGGAAACAAGGTAACAAAGTTATTGCAAAATCTCAACATTTATTGCTTATGACAATTTGACATTTCGGTACAGATTTTAGCAAGTTGACACACATGATTTGCTTTCGTGGGCCACATAAAATGAACGGGCGGGCCGAATATGGCCCGCGGGCCTGGAGTTTGACACATGCTCTAAATTGTCCTTAGGTGTGATTGTGAGCGTGGATGGTTGGCCGTCTCTGTGTGCCCTGCGATTAGTTGGCAACCAGTTCAGGGTGTCCCCCGCCTACTCCCCGATGCCAGCTGGGATGGGCTCCAGCACGGCCGCCACCCTTGTGACGAGAAGTGGATCGGAAAATGAAAATGGATGAATGGAAAGTAATGTGATGACAACCATCAGCGCCCTCTGTTGACTATCTGCCGCAAAACATTTTTAATGTGGTGACTCAGGATTGCAGACTCAGAGACCTGGCAACGTGATGGTCTTACTCATCTCGGCGCCGCTGGTTTGCTTCCTGACCGCAATGACGCTTTCCCTGATGACTCCACCGCCGCTTACGAGAGCAGACCTGTTTTGAGATTGCGTCAAACGGATGCGTTGCGTTCTACGATCAAAGCAATTTTCAGTCAGGCCAATTGACACTTTTGCCTTTAATCTCAGTGACGCAGCCGTTTGAATTGGGGCATTTGGGGCAATAAAACTGGTCCGCACCTCTTCCTGATATGCACCGGAATCAAAGGCTGGACCTGGACACAGCCTAGTGGTGGTGGCCAGAAAAATAGCCTAGCCCGCTCATCTTTCCGTTGACTAGGTGCTGGATTTTCAGTTTTGCTTTTGCTGCCAAGCTTGAAGACAGTTCACCTTCTTTCCGGAAGATTTCTTGAGTTGGAGGGGGTTTTGCATTTGTGGTGGAGTCCCATTGATTGATGGCCGGAAGAAAAAAAAACACTCTTCTTTTGTGAAGGTGACAAGCCACAGGGGTGATGTACTGTACTTTTATCATTGAGGCAGGCAAATGGAATTCCACCTCAGGCGTGGGCAAGCATTAGAAAGCGCTTCACTGGTAGCATCCGAAAAGGCGCGGCGGCGGGGTTCTCGGGCGCACTCATTGAATCATTGTTTTGTTTTTACGAGATCAAATAAAGGAGCAGCCTGCCAAACCTCAAAACCACTCGAGCGCGAGTGGCTGTCAGGACGACGCGGAGTGATTGGCAACTTGCAAACTCCTTGATTATCTCTCCGCTTGAGAACCCCCCCCCCCCCCCTTTTTTTTCTTTTTTCTTTTTTTGCAACCTTCGATGACTGTTTCGGTCTTGGCTTAGTTCCTCACATTTTCTTTTATGCTCCTGTTAAATCACGCGAGCTCCGTTTAAGACAGCGTGAGAAGCGCTTAGCAAGTTATTAAAGTCGCGATCGCATTTTTAACGTGCTAGAGTCTTGTAAATTTCCGGTGATTTCTTCCCCCCGGATGAGTCGTCCTCCCAATTGTTGTCTTTGATTTAAGGAAGTGTTGGCGCTTGCTATTGTCATTCCGCCCAAGTGGCTCACTCAATATTTAACGATGCTACTTGCTCTCTTGACTTTTCTGCACGTTTACGCAGTGTCGGATATCTAACGGTGCATCGTGAGTCATCTCGTTAAAATAAGAGGGGGGGGAGGGTAACAAACAATTTTGTAATTCCCTTTTAACTAGTTAAGGGCCATTGACGGTGTGGGTAGTCATTCCTAAATATTCCTAAAGAGATCCGTATGCCTCAATGTCGGGTGACACATCCAGCTGGTGATTGCCGCAAAACAGACAAAGATTTTTTTTCCCTCTCCTTTTTATTTCTTTACAGAATACTTGTTCCTTGGATTACTTGATAAATGTATTTTTTTTAAATCCTTTTAATTTTTAAAAAGAAAATCATTCAAAAATAACAAGAAAAGGGAACTTTTTTTTTTTAGTTTTGCGTTTCTTTTTTTTACTTTTCAAAAAAGGTAAAACGCCAGAGGAAAAAAAGAAAAAAAGTGGATTTATATTTTATTGTCCTTTGCTCTGTTTTTAGTTTTTCTTCTTTTTTTCGGAAGAAAAGAAAATTGAGAAAGAAATATGAAAATAAGAAAAATGATGGAAATGTGAAAAATTGCATCCATTTTTATTTCTTTACAATTTTTCAAGAAGGAAAAAAAAATATTTTTCTCAATACAGAACTCAGCTTCATTTCTAGAACGTGATAACAGCAGCTGGAACAAACCTCTACATAAAACAAACGACATGCTCATAAATATCTAATTGTAATATTCTTTTCTAGTTAAGATATAAAAAGAAGAAAAGAGTAAAAAGGTTCGAAGGTCCATTTATTTTAATGGCCCTCACTTTTATTGACTTTTTCTTCCGAATTGGACCTTCACTGTAACCTAGCGATGGGCTGAATGTGGGGCCGATGCTCATCCCTAACTTTGGTAACTCCTCGCTAACTAACTCCGTCTCGTGGCCTTCTTTCAGGCTCCTTAGCCAACGGGCAGCTCAATGGCTCCGGATCAATGGGCGGCCAGAAAGATGGCGGCTCGCTGCACGCGGCGCGCCTGGACGAGGGCGGCGACTTCTGCGAGGACGGCCCGGCTAAGAAGAGGTGAGACGCTTGACGCCGCCGCACGCGAGCCGCTCGCGCGCCCACTATAGCAGGTGTGTTGTTGTTGTTTTTGTTCCACATGCTGACAGGCCATCAAAGTGAAGGGGGTGGGGTCTCGGAGAGGTAGGGGGTGCTTCGGAGGAGAGGGGGGGCGGCTTGTAGCAGATGCTCTTCAGTAATGAGCAGCCCCATTCAGCAGCACCTGCCTCTTTTCCGTCACATGATACTGTAAATGCGAGCTCTCGCGTATGGGAAGAGAAGAAGAAACCACTTGAGGCTTTCGTGCTGTTCGGCGTGGATGTGCATGACGCCGAGTTGCAAGGAATTTGAATGTCCTTCTTTTGTGCGTAAGGCCCAGTATGACAACGAAAGTTTGCTAACGTGCCACTGTCACCTGCCTGTGTGACATTTGGTGGACTTTTGGTAAATGTGGTGTCACTTGTATCGCGCTTTTCTACCTCAGGTACTCAAAACGCTTCACATCGTTACCTCATTTACCTACTGGTGACGCAGCACTAGGAGCAACTTGGGGCTAGGGGAGGTCAGCATCTTGCTCAAGGACACTTTGACATGTTTGCAATGGCCGGGGGGATGGACCCACCAACCGTCGCGTTGGGGAAACGACCAGTGTGCCATGGCGCCCCTTTTCTATCCTGAGTTTGCCAACAAAAAATTCTGAAGAAGCCTTTCCCCGAAAAGACACTGGAAGTCTGCCATTTTGGTTCCAAGCAGCCATTAAATTGACCATTTAGAGGCTTTTTTTGTTTTTTTTTAACTCTTTCATTCCACGAGACGTACTTGCACGTCTTTTTAAAATTAGGCCCCGCCTACCAAGGACGTACTTGTACGTCGAAGTCATTTTTTTGCGTCATAGAGAAAAGGAGGGTCTAATGCAATCTGTGAATGAGAATAAGCCGTTTGCATTGTAAATCATGTAAAAAAAGCGACCAGTAGGTGGCAGTGGTGCCTCACGTGCTAGAAACGCATGCTTTTTACAAAAAGCTCTTTTTCTCCGTTTTTTGCCCAGGAATCGCCATTTCCATGAAACATTTTTTAATGCCGATTGCTGAAGAATGGAAAAAGATAGAAAGAAATTTTCTTCTGCTGAAAGAAGAGAGTCCAAACTTTATTTTGGTAGGCTCCATGTTTATATAGCATTAGAACCAAATATTCTGTGGGCCTTGTAAGATCTGTCCAAATCCAGTAAAACGCTGGGATTGAGGGGGTTGCTCCAGTGAAAATGGCTGCGATTGAATGAGTTTTTTTGTTGTTCTTGGAGATTTTGTCCGATTGAAACCAAATTCGAACCCCGTATATCGGACAGATAGAAGACGCTAAATTGCAAGCCTTTTGCCAATCATGTGTAACGTAGCCGACTGAAGCCAGTTGCATTTAGCAACAAAGACATCAAGACTGTCCCTAAAAAAAAAATCTAGTTCAAAGTGGCCATTTGAGGGTCCTTTTGGACATTTTCAGGATACTGGACTGGCTGTAAAACACAAACCTTTAGGAAGCGAGGTCCACATGGTTCGAACCGAATGCCTTATGTGTGTGTGATTTTCATTCAATAGTTACTCCAGGTGATCTCTGACTGACTAAAAGAGGAAGAGGAGGTGACCTGGTGGGCTCCTATTGGCAGCCAAGAATAAACAATCCACCTTGTGTGTCGGTTTGCGGGGGGCGTCCCGGCGTTAAAGTGCAATCTGGACGTTCGCGCTTTCCTTCTCTTCTTGGCAAGTTGGGTTCAGCTGGGGGCCTTTTCATTGTCGTCTCGCTCGCACGCATAAAGAGGCGGCCGGCGGCTCGCGCAATGAAGAAAAGGCTTTCTATCTGATGCTAATGAAACGGCGAGCACGCCAAGCGCCTGGCAGCGGCCCTCTGAGAAGGCGCGAGGCTGCCGGGCGGCGACTGAGCCTACGCCAGCAGCTTTTTGCACCTGGCTCTAGCCTACAAAGGGAATGGATCACTGTTGTTTTACGCCGGCCGGGGGTAGACCCTCGCCAAAAGAGGGGATGGCGAAAGCAGAAGGACAGGTGCGAAGGAGTGTCGGGTTTTTGGCAGGAGACGGCAAACTTTAGAAGTCTTTTGAGAGCCGTGCCGTGTTTGCCTTCCCATGCTCCTGAGATTTGCTCAAAGACAAGCGGCGCCAATGGATCCTTGAAACACGGTGGGGCCTGTCGCAGACCGCCGCCGCCGCCCAGGGCTCCGCCTGCCAAGTGCGCACCCGCGATGCCGTCTCATCCCTACCCATATGATATTTTTTTTCCTGATCAATACGTTTTCCAGAAGTTTTTTTTTTTTTTGGTACAGTGATACTCCTCTACAACGAAATCATGTTTGCAGCAAGACATTTTTCACAACAGGGGGTTTTTCACTGTAGCAAATTTGATCTCAGATGTAAACACACACACACACACACACACACACGTATGTGTTCTCTTTATTTTTATTCCAAGAGTGCATAAGTATGAGCAGACACTTATTTGACACTTCATATAGTCAGTGTAGAAAGAAAAAAAAGGGAAAGAAATTGCGAAATTTATGATCAGCATTCACTTTCACATACATCAATTTCTTGGATAATGTCTTTTATTTTGCTTCCTCCGTCTTTCGTTTTGATCACTTTTACCCTCTCTTCCAGCGTCAGAGCTCTTCTCGTCTTAGCTGCTTGACATCCAAAGGTCCGTTTTGTCGCCATTTTAGCAATGCAACGTTCTTGCTGCGTCTGAAACGAACAATAATAAATACTTCCTGGACTACTGCGCATGTGTAAACCAGTGTGGTGGTTGCTGTTGCCGTTTCCGAACGAAGCAGTAGAGATCGCTGTTGGGTTAGACTTCGTTGTAGTGAATCTCGTCACGAGGCAAGAGCAGAGAAAAAGATTTCGTAATAGCAACAGGGTTTTTTTTCGTTGTATGGGGGGGCAGGAAAGTGGGAATGGTGTTAATGCATGAAGATTGATGATGAGAGACACCTCCAATGAGTTACCCCCCCCACACCTCCACCCAAAAAATGGGTGGCAAGTGTGTGAGGGGCTTATGGTGGTAGGCACCTTTTGGCGGGTCTAACGTTTCCTTACCACTTAACATCCCCGTACTGGTACCTTGTTAGTCCATCAGTTGCTGTCGCGGGAATCCACATTCATGCGGCCGTTGCGGCTTGCCGCATTGAGAAAAGAAAATCCGTGGCGAGCGGTGACATCCGCGCGACGGACACAACGAGTCGCGGACAGGAGACACCGCCGGCTTCGATGAATACGCACAAGCAGGAAGTTAGCCACCTGCCTTTCCGCACCTCGTGCTTCTCCCAACCAGCCGACATTTTTGCTTTGTCTCACCCCGAAGTGATCCAACGATATTGATCGGCAAGAGCAAGGAAACGAGATCTACTTTCTTATCACCGCAATGCGAGTACAAAGTCGTTCTGGTAAAGTGTGAAACTTCCCTCAAAACTGTCTAGGAGGATTTCAACGCTGCTAAATGTCCCCCCCCCCCCCCCAAGATTTTTTTCTTTGGCTTCAAGGTGATATTTCCGCAGCGCTAACTTCTCTCTTCACTTGTTTGAAATGTGATGTGTGTCCATATACTAGCCCCCCCCCTCCTTCCCCCCTCCTCATCCATCTTTGCTTCTCCTGCCACTGAAAACCGTTTTTGGCTCCTTGCTCAGCCAAGACACACACACACACACACACACAGGCTCACTCAGCTGCTGCCGCTTGTTTTGTTTCCACTTAATGAATGTTAAGTGCACACACACTCGCTTGTCAAGCGCAAGAAATATCTCTTGTTGGGATTGCCGAATTTCCATTGAAGAGGGATTAAACGCACGCACGCGCGCTCGCATGAACGGCGAGAGCCGTAATGTGTCTCTTGATTTACTTTAGGTGGTACTACATTGAAATGGAGCGCTTGAGTGACTCCATTTCATGTTTCCGCAATTAGGGGCCACCTCTTTAATGGATGCCAGGCCCCAAAGAGTCGCCGGCGGGTGTTCGCAGGAGCAACTCAACGCCTCGCCTCAAATAGACGGAACTATTCTGTCTCATTATTGTGAAGAAAAGAAAACAAAGCAAAATACACACACACATGCAAACGTTCGATCTTGAGGGAACAAAATCCTGCAAGGCTTCCGCATGGTGAGTGAAGAGGCAGACATTTACGAGACACTTCATGAGCATTTGAATGGTTGAGGATCCCAAAAAATTCACAAAAGAAGTTCAGCCAAACAAGGTCCTGGAAGGAATAAAAAAAGAAAAAAAACACGAACGTACAAAAATGCGATTTGACGTAACAAATCAAAACTGCGCATGCAGTGAGAACCAAAGCAAAGCCGAGGCGACTCAGGGAAGACGTGACTCACGGGGACAGAAGCGGCAAACACAATGATCAGACAAAGGCGAAAAGAAAGCGGGAATATGTGTCGAAAACCCACGCGGGCGCGGGACGGGGGCGAAGACGTAAATTCCACACAGGAAGGCCGATGCCGGAAACGCTACGACTCAAGCGTTTGCTTGCTACATTTGCAGTCGTCATCGTGTTTGTTGCGCGTGCGATCTGCTTCAATTTGTCTACTAAATATTTGTCATTGTTTTCATTTCCTGTCGGGCTGACGGCAAGCTAACGATGCCGCTCGGGTACGTTAAGATTTTTAGTCATTAACTGTGTGATTGCAGGATCGTGGCAGTGTTTTTTTTTTGTTTCGTTTGTTTATTTTTCCCTCCCATAAAAATGTCTTTCTCGTCGGCGATGTCAGACAAGGCCAAGGCTGGCAAGCTACCGTACGTGCTACGTCAACACCAATCGGGAGGCATTCTCGCTGCCGTCCTTTCTCCTCGAGCGCTGCTGGCTTTTTGCCCAGGTGGCGTTTTTTTCCTTGAGAAGGGAGGACCAAGTTTGGCAGGCGACTCTGTTTTTTTTGGTTGACTTTTATTTTGTTAGTAAAGCTTGCCACCTGCAACTTGTATATATATATATATATATATGTGTGTATATAGCTAGCAAGACAAGGAATGCGACAAAATATCCTGCCTTTTGCGATTAGTCAGATTTTTTCGTTAGCTCTCTTGTTTAAAGTTTTTGTATTTATTTTGATTTTAGTGGTGCAACGTCTGGTGTACCTAATGTAGTGTCTGCTCAGTTATTCACAAGCACGCACACCTCCCACCTGGTGCTCCTGACCTTTTCGGCGGTCCAGAAAATAGTTGGAATTGACACCGTGCCGCTCCCTGATTGAAGCCTAATGGGCAGTTTGGCACCTTTTGGCAGGTGGTTGCGACGCGGCGACCCCCCAAGCACACGATTTGATGTTCCCATTCGCTCGTCAGCCTGGCAGAAAATTGACTGAGATGGATCTCATTGCCGCCGCGGTTACGGTTAAACGTCAGTGTCGCGAGCTGCGTGGTGAGACGGAGTGCGACAAGATCAAATGGGGACCTTGCAAATTCGCCGCAATGGAAGAGTTGCACTTCATCTCACGAGACCTTTTTCTTTCTTTCTCTTTTCTTCTTATTTTTTTTTTTAAACACAGTAACCATTAAGGGCGGCACGGTGGTTGACTGATTAGCACGTCAGCCTCACAGTGCGAAGGTGCAGGGTTCGATTCCAGCTCCGGCCTTCCTGAGTGGAGTTTGCATGTTCTCCCCGTGCCTGCGCGGGTTTTCTTCGGGTACTCCGGTTTCCTCCCATACAGTAATCTCTCGTTTATCGCGGTTAATGGGGACCAAAACCACCCGCGATAAACGAAAATCCGCGAAGTAGCGACAAATTAACATATACAGGTTAAAAATATATATAATAATAATTAAAGTCCGCAAACAGTCCGTGAGAAGCTGCAAAACAACAGCGAGTCACATAGAGCAACATATACAGTACTGTACTCCATGTATATGATCTATTTATTTATTTATTTATTTTCAATGAATATGTTTGGAAAAATCCGCGATGCACCGAATCCGCGATAAACGAACCGCGAAATAGCGAGGGATCACTGTATTCCAAAAAACATGCAGGGGGGGGGGGGGTTAATGGAACACTCAAAATTGTCCCGAGGTCTGAATGTGGATAGTTGTTCGTCTGTGCGCCCTGCGATTGGCTGGCAACCACCTCAGGGCCCCGCCTACTGTCCAAAAACAGCTTGGATAGGCTCCAGCACGCCCCGCGAGACTTGTGAGGATAAGCGGATTAGAAAAAAAATGGAAGTAAGCATCAAAAGCGGAACATTGGCGATGAAATCAGAGCAGATGGAACAAAGGCAGTCGTGAGTCCATGTGAACGAATGTGAAGTTGAGCACACGGTGCACACGTCCACCGCCGTGTTGTTTTGAAAGCAAGTGTGGCTGTGTTAAAAACTGCACGAATGTGGCACACAATCGCCTTTGATGTGGAAGACAAAGATGACTTCAATGGAAGGTGCAAATTTTCCGCTTCCAAGCTGCATGTTACTAAACCACACGCACGCACGCCCGTGTGAACACACATCGCTCTGTGCTGGCTAGAAGTAAATCACGCTTTTTTTGGGTTTTTTTCTTCCTCGCAGACCTCGGCTGCAGGCGCAGAGGAAGTTTGCGCAGTCACAGCCCAACTCGCCCAGCACCACGCCCATCAAGGTGGCTGAGCCCACCGGCCTCAACGTGGGCCAGGCCACCCCGGCGCCTGCCGCCACCACCGCCGCCGCCGCCGCCAACGCTGCCGCCGCCTCTTCCTCGTCGCTGTCACCGTCGCTTGCCGCCTCGTCCCTGTCGTCATCCATCCAGGACCTGTCCCGACGAAAACCCAAAACGGAGGACTTCCTCACCTTCCTCTGCCTCAGAGGTAGGACGGCTACCACCTGCTGGACAGAATTTAAACGGTTTACAATGCAGACGAGCCTGATCCTTAGTCAGAGGCTGCGTCTTCACACGATGGCACCCAAAAAGGAATGACGTATAAATACGTCAATGGTAGGTGGCCATAGTGGATATATTCCCACTGGGATATTTCCACTCTGCTGTTGGCAAGTATTTATAGAGTCAGGTTCAATGTGTGCGCACGCGTGTATGTGTGTGTTTGTGTGTGCACGCAAATGTATGCGCGTGTCCTCCGTTCATGGTGTTCAGGTGACATTTCCTGCATCGAGGCGTAGCATGACGGCGGCTACGCGAGAGAATGTCAGCACGGCCCCCGAGCTTCAGATGCTACGAGATCCCAGGGGGACTCGTTCATGTCACATGACCACCAGCAGCCTAAGATCGTGGTGCCGTGTGTCTCTGCTATATCGCACTTCATCTTCGCCGCTTCAACGTTTGTGCAGGGCATGGCTCAGTGGTAGAGTGGTCGGTCGTTTTCCCAACCCAGAGGTTGGTGGTTCCATTGCGACCGTGTCGAAGTGTCCTTGAGCAAGATACTGACGACATTGACTTTTTCTTTCCCCCTAGCGCAGCAGCTTGTTTGTTGTTTGTCAAGTGTTAAACGTCACCTCCCACTTCCAGCTTTGCGCATTTTTCCCACCAATTTTCTGTCGCTACCTTTCACGCAGAAAAGCGACGGGCGGTGTATGAACTAAATTTTGCATCGCTCAAAATGTTGTCGCTGCATGTGCGTAACGTCCTTTGGGATTATTTCCCCCCGCTGATCAAGAAGCAGCTGCTGTTGTTGTCCTTTTCCTGCGGGGGTTGCAAGTAATTGGGGGGGGGGGGTGTTTTTGTCCTGATGCAACGCGGGAGTAACTGCAAAGTCCCTTCCCAACTCGGGTGTTGGTGTGTGTGAAAGCCATTTGGGCCGTCGCCTGGCTGTCTGCCGCTAGTGGGCATGAGTGTGAACGCGTTATTTGATGGGAGGCGATAAGGTTAGACGACGACGAGTCTCATTGTGTACACGCGCTCCTGGAAACCGTACGCCTTCCGCAAGAGCGGCTGCCATTTTGTGCCTTAGTGTTAACTTGCGCGTGGGGTTCAAGAGGGAGGGGAATGGGCGCGAAGTGGAACTCCCACCTTGGGGATACTTTGTCCGCAGTATACCCAAAAATCTTTAGTCATGAAGGTGTTTTTACGATATAGCACTTTTGACTTGGAAGCATATCTTTTCCTGTTTTTGTTCAGGCACTAGATTTTTGTCAGAAAATGTCGACTTCTGATAGTTGGTGTTTATTTACGTCATTGTTTTGTTTGGGGCTACTCTTACCCCGGTCCCTGTAAAAGTTCCACTTTGGATGGAAACGACTCGGGTGCCGAAATCCAGTCTGTTGAATCCTGCCACTTTGGCTCCTAATCCTCCCCGGTGCGCCTGCGTCGACGAAAGCCCCACACGAAGGCTAATTTGTCACATTTTTTGACCTTCATGTCGGAAAAGAAGGGAGCTGGAGAAACTGGAAGGTTTGGTAATTATCAACCTGGCCCTCGTCCCTCACCCTTGAGTCGCGTTATAAATGACAACACTAATAACACTCTTTCAGGCCTAATTAGAATTTGATCGCAGCTGCGATGGGAGCGCATGAAAAGTTGCCGCCATTGGGAGGATTGCTCCCGAGAACTGCCAGAGAGCTCGCTTATGGTCTTCGTGCTGTTTGTTTGTGCGCGCGTGCACATGCATGTGCATGTGTGTGTTGGGGTAGCGCTAGTAAAATTAGTTGTTCTTCGCAGAGGTTAAAGAATACCGTATTGGCCCGAATATAAGACGGCCCTGATTATAAGACGAGCCCCTCTTTTTCAAGACTCATGTTTGAAAAAAGACTTATTGAACACCAAATTAATTTTTATACAGAAAATAAATAAAATTCATCTGAAACAAATGATTCTAACAATATATTTGAGAGAAAAAGTATGTTATTTTGCCTCATTCAAATCTTAATATCTGAACATTTAAATATGTAAACTAAAGTGCAATCACATTCGTCAATGAATGGCATCTGGTTTTTGAAATGTAAATGACATCATAACTTGTCCTCAGCTGCCGGTTAACCTGGCCGATCTTCGACCTACTTTTCTCCAGATTGTCGCTACGTTTATCCATTTTTTGTTATCTCTTCTATTATTTTCTTCTCTTTTCTTTCTTACCACTATTTTTTTTATTTTTCTTCTTCGTGCTACCACTGTTTTTATTTTTATTCTTCATAACGGGTTCACTTTGGCCTGGGGAGTCAAGTTCAGTATTCGCTTCAATGATATCTGGCGCCATCTAGCGTCGTGAATGGGTATAACGTCTAGACCCCGAATATAAGACGACCCGCACTTTTTCAGTCTTATTTCAATGCAAAAAACACCGTCTTATATTCGGGCCAATACGGTATATACCTTGTGGTGGAGTGTGGTTATATTTATTATTATTTTCTATATTGTGGTTATATTTATGATGTGCTTCACCCTTTCGAGGACAGCGGTTACTACAGTGGACAACTTATCATGTTATGAAAGCGTTAAAGGTAGAACACGACAGTACATCAGTGATGCTATTCGTTAGCCCGTCTATTGCATTTTATAAGGTGTGTTAGCATGATGCTAAACAATCAAGGCGATGTGCTCGCGTCAAACGCTGTTCAACATCAACATTTTTTCCCCAAACAAATCATGACCTCTTCTGTTTCCTGAGTGGGAGCAGGCGAATGCTTTTTGCCACTGGCGTCGATAGATGGAATTAATCAACAATCATTCTCAGACAAATTCAATGAAATTGGTTCCTTTCTGGTCAAAAGGCCTCCTCCGTCCCACACCAAAGCCCCCCGACTGCCTCCGTGGCCTGTTTGCCATTGACTTGCTGACCCCGGGGTCAGCGCACTAAATTACAACCGTTTAGCTAATGAAGCCAGTCATTAAGAGACTGATTTGGGTCAGCGTGCGTGTGCGCGCTTGCCTTTGTTTAGCGGCTCTGTGATTCCTCGTCAAAGAGACACGAGGCTTCAGCACACTTCAATTCGTGCTTTCAAATAAGTCACCATTTGGCAAGAAAGAAAAAGAGATTCTGCCCGGCAACAAGTGACCGCCAAACCAGGAGCTCAAATGCAACCAATCAGACGTCTGACGTAGCCTACATTTCGCTTGACAGACGGCGTCATGCGTTTTTGTTTGTTTCGGCAGGTTCGCCGGCATTGCCCAACCACATGGCTTACTTCGGCAGCTCTCAGGAGGAGGAGGACCTCGGGGAGGTGGAGGACGACGACAACGACGAGGAGCTGAGGAGCAGCGGCGGCTGCGGGCATTTGCACAGCGTGCCGAGCGGCGGCGGCGGCCACGCCTCCTCCTCCTTCTCCTCCTCCTCCTCTTCTTCATCCTCCTCCTCCTCTTGCCATTCCACACCACGCAAGGGCAAGCCCCTCGCACGCCAACCCCTCAACGGCCACGGTAAGAGAAAAAACTGTTTGATAGTCTCCTCTTAATCATGCTTTGGATCAAATGAAAAGCACACCCACAAAAAAAGGAGAGGTACATATTTTCAAATGGTGCTCAACTTTGTGTTGAGGATCAAATGTAAAAATAGCTTTGTTAATAATGAATCACTGTTCTTCAAGTCTCGAATATATTTGAAAAATGAACAATTGGACATGGACGGTTTTCAAATGTTTTTATGTTTTGGCTTGAATGAAAAAAAAGAAAATGGGTTTTTCAACCATTACTTTTGATCACGTTTTAGGTAAAAACCAAGAAGCTCATTAAAAAGATACAAACCTTTTTTTAAAATAGGACTTTTCATGATTTGGATTAAAACAAAAGATCTTTTTTATGTCGATTTTTCTTTTCTAAGTATTCAATTTGCTTTTTCAAATATGAGTTGTCTTCATGTTTTAGGGAAAGGGAAAACTAATATATTTGTACAACTATCAAAATTAAAAAAAAAAATTCCAGCTATAACTTTTCTGGGAGGGGCAAACACTTTATCTTACGTTTTGTGTTTTGAAAAATAGAGCAAAAAAACTATAGGCGTATAGTACCGTATTGTCCTCACTATAAGTCGCTTCAGATTATAAGGCGCACCTTCAATGAATGGCCTATTTTAAAACTGCTTTCATATATAGGGCGCGCCGCATTATAAGGCACATGGAATAGAAGCTACAATAGTGGCTGCAGTTGCATTATACATCCAGTAGATAGCGCTACGCTGAAGTGAATACAAGACAATAGAATAAAGCTTTAATGATACGGAGCGTTCACAACCGCTGCAGCTGTAACAAAGTGCTTTACAAAACATTTAAAGTGCTACGTCCAAGAAATCAGAATATCGATCTACGTAGAAGGCGCATCGGATTATGAGGCGCACTGTCGGCTTTTGAGAAAATCGAATGTTTTTAGGAAAATACGGTACAAGTTTTCCAAATACTGCTTTTCGATCAGAGCAAAAATGGGGAAAATTTGGAGATGCATCCTGCACAAAAATGACTTTTTTTTTTAGTGTTTTGATGAATAACAAAATGGTGCTGCATGTTTTTTATGGTAACTTTTCAGAAAAAATATGAATTCTGCACATCCACGTCATGATTTTGTCTGATGGAATTTTGGCTAACGAGCGCGTCTCTCTCGTCGTCATCGGCAGTGCTGACCAACCACAGCAAAGCGGGCATGCGGGAGAGCCCTCGGCCCAAGGCGGCGCCTCCCCCCCCTCCTCTTCCGCCCCCGCCCCCGCCGCTCCTGAGGGAGCGCAGCGAGCGGGCCGAGGCGCGGGAACACGTCAGGATGTTGCAGGCCATGGCCGGGGCTAACGCTAGCACCGCCGCCAAAGGCCTGTCCATCAGGAGGGCCGCCGAGGAGCTTCGCAAGCAGGTCAGACTAAAAAGTGCCGCCGTATTTTGGAAGTACGTGTCTTTAAAAAAAGAAATCATGTGGCCTCCGTACTCCTTGCAAGTATGTTCATTTTGCCTTTGTATGTTGTGTCTGTCTGCTTTCGTGTGTCTGTGTATATGCCCGATATGTGTGTCCGTGTTTTAGTTTTGAATGTGTGTGCATGTGGGTTTATCTTTTTGATTGTCAGCCAAGTGTTATGTGTCTCTTGTTGTGTGTTTGTGTGTCCAGTGTGTGTCTCTGGGGTATGTCCATTTTGCGAGTCCACGTGTTAGTTTGGAGTTTGTGTGCGTACCTTGAAAGCACCCTGTTGTGGTAGATGTTGTGGTAGAACCCAAGCATCTACCGTCTTCTTGGTCGTCTACTTTTTCATCTTCTTGTGCTGCTGCACACGTTCGCAGTCTGCTTGCCAGGTGCCAGCTGGGCAATAGCGACGCATGATGTTATCAAGACCCGCCTACATACTCCCAACCTCCCTTTCTCGCTCTCACTCTCAGCTAATTCTCTTGCATCCTTATTTTCTTCAAGACGGTAGGGAGGAATTTCAAGCTTGCTCAGCAAAAAAATCAATAAAATAAAAAAAGTGTGATGACGTACATAATCTCGAGCAAAGATTTGGGGGTCCGGGGCCCCCTCACGGCAGCAACATATTTCACAGCCCTAATCTCTCAAATTAGGGCTGCGCAGTATGGCTAAAATTTCATGTCTTGATATTTTTGCCAGATGTCTCCATAACGATACGATAACAAAATTACTATGAGTTCGGTAAAAATTAAGCATTTAAAAAAAAATAATAATAAAAAGTCATCCAATTTAATTAGAATTTACCGACAGCAATCAACATAAACAAAAATAATTAAATCCATATTGAACTGCAACTGTGCTTCAATAATAAATAACAATTTTATGCGGCAGCAAAGTATTTGCGTGTGCGCGTGCGTTAATTGTATCAACGTGTCTTTTGTTCTATATCGGCCCATTCAATTCGCTGTGTTGACACATTTGTTTGTTTGCAATCAGCGTGCGTGTGTGTATGTTTTTTAAAATGTAGAAAAATCCAAACCGTAATATTAGATTTCTAACTTCCTGTTTTGTTGTCATATTCTCCAAATATTATTGGTCTTCGCGGCGCAAATGACAGTAAATTCGGCCTAGCAATACTACCGTATTGGCCCGAATATAAGACGGCCCTGATTATAAGACGACCCCCTCTTTTTCAAGACTCAAGTGTGAAATAAGACTTTATGAACACCAAATAAATTTTTGTACAGAAAATAATTACAGTACATCTGAAACAAATGATGATAACAATATATTTGTGAGAAAAAGCCTGTTATTTTGCCTCATTCAAATCTAAAGAGCAATCACATTCGTAAATGAATGGCTTCTGGTTTTTGAAATGTAAATGACATCATAACTTCTCCTCGGCTGCCGGTTAACCTGGCCGATCTTCCACCCACTTTTCTCCAGATTGTCGCTACGTTTCTCCATTTTCTATTATCTCTTCTCTTATTTTCTTCTCTTTTCCTTCTTACTGCTATTTTTTATTTTTCTTCTTCGTGCTACTGCTGTTTTTATTTTTATTATTCGTGACGGGTTCACTTTGGCCTGGGGAGTCAAGTTCAGCATTCGCTTCAATGATATCTGGCGCCATCTAGCGTCGTGAATGGGTATAATGTCTAGACCCCGAATATAAGACAACCCTTACTTTTTCAGTCTTATTTTAATGCAAAAAACCACCGTCTTGTATTCGGGCCAATACGGTACTTCCTGTGTGCAGCCGTGATGCTAACCCCCTGTCCTGTGGTCCAATCTTGGCCTCGATCAGGTCTCCAGAGTGAACGGGCTGACGCGTCTGAGCGCCCTGCAGGCGGCCGCCAAGAGGAGCCGCGACTTCCGTCTGCCGTCCAAAACTGTGAAGAAGTATACGGCCACCGTGTCCAAGGGCCACGTCACCTACACCAAAGCCAAGCAGAGGGAACTGGGCAAGAAAACCAAACTCAGCAGCAGCAGCAGCAACATGGCGAACAATCATAATCAGCACAGCCAGCCAGCAGCCAGCAACAGGCTGACCTACTCAGGAAAAGCAGCAGCAGCAGCAGCAGCGGCGGCCTATCACAGCAATGCAAAAACCCGCAAACAGGTGCTACTAGCCAAGGGGCTGCACGGGGGCGACCCCGCTGCCGCCTCCCGCCTCAACGGGA
This sequence comes from Hippocampus guttulatus, assembly GCF_054856545.1. NCBI lineage: Eukaryota > Metazoa > Chordata > Actinopteri > Syngnathiformes > Syngnathidae > Hippocampus > Hippocampus guttulatus. The sequence goes on from NC_141278.1 coordinate 9,919,684, forward strand.
GGCTGAACGGGCTGCAGCACAACAACAGGGAGGACGGCCACGGACACGAGGGCGACTTCCCCGGGCGAGAGGGTCTGCGCAACTCGAAACGGCGCCTGGAGGTGGTGCTGCACTCGGTGGAGGCCGGCGTGCTGAAGGGCGGCCAGGAGCCCAAGAAGGCCAAGCTCCAGCCTCCTTCGCCGCCGCCGGAAACACGCAGCGGCAAGAAGGCGGGCCCCATGCGCTCGGCCACCCCCACCACCCCGCTCTCAAACGGACGCCTTTCCGAGCCGCCGCCGCCCCCCGATACGGAGCCGCCCGCCCTTCCGTCATCCACGCCCCTCGCGCAACAATCCTCTTCCACACCAGCAGAGTCGGTGAACCAGCGGCCCAAGCGGGCGTCGGCCGGCAAGCTGATGTTGATCCGACAAGCACAGCAGCAACTGAGCAGGTCTCACGGCCGCGCCGCCGCAGCCGCTTCCTCCCCCTCGTCCGGCCACAATCACTCCCGCGCTCCCGGGCACGGCACTACCTCAGACCCCCGACAGGCCGCCGGCGCCGCCTCCCCGCTCGCCAACCGGTCGGGACCGCTCAGGGCCCCGCCGACGGGGCGGCTGGCCGACCGCGACAAGGAGTGGGAGCGCGAGAAGGAGCTGGCGCGGCAGAAGGAGCGCGAGCAAGAGAGGGAGTGGGGTTCTCGGCGGAGCCGTCCCGAAGGGTGGGCGGCGCTGGGCGAGGTGCCCGTCTTCCTGCCGGACTCGCGCGAGTTCCAGGACCCCATGGCCTACCTGGATGGCGTGCGGCAGCAGGCGGAGGCGGCCGGCGTGTGCCGCGTGGTGCCGCCGCCCGACTGGAGGCCCGAGTGCAAGCTCAGCGAGGAGATGCGTTTCGTCACCACCGTGCAGAGGGTCCACATGCTGGGGCGGCGCTGGGGCCCCAACGTGCAGCGGCTGGCCTGCATCCGAAAACACCTCAAATCTCAGGGCATTACCATGGACGAGCCGCCCGTCATCGGTAAGATGCCTTCACGTGAGCTCGCTCTCCTGGATGTCTTTCTTTGGCTCATGCAGTCATTATTTGCTAGGAACCTCTTTTACTGCACTTTTGCCCAAAAATTCTTGTTTGTCCACGATCGACGTCAGATATTTCGGGATGAGTGGGCAGTGGTTTTAGCGTTATTTTGTCAATTAGCAAAAAGAGTGCAAAAGCGCACCAAGGCCAAAGTCCTGGATCCTGACCACTGTTGGCTCCGAGTTGTCAGAAATCAGTTTTATTTATTCGCAAAAAAAAAAAAACACAAACAAACCAAAGTGCAGACCTCCCACGTTGGCATATCTACACTGATATTTTTTAAAATAATACATTGGTCTAAAGCGGGGGTGTCAAACTCATTTTTGTCGCGGGCCACATTTCAATTACCGTTTCCCTTGGAGACCCGTTATGAATTTTGGGAAACCATATAAACGTTTAATCACCTCCACATATTACATACACAGCGCACAACAAATTGGTGGATAACTAATTTTAAAATAAGAAATCAAGAATAATGACTTATTGTGGATTACATGTGACAATTTGAAATTTTGGTTCAGACTTGAGCGAGCATCATGGAACTTGACATTTGCTTTCGTGGGCCACATGTAATGATGTGGCAGGCTAGATCTGGCCCCCGGACCCCCTTGACTTTGACACCTGTGTCTAAAGTTTTGTTGGGTATCAGTTTTACTCCTTCTACTAATGATGGAAAACGGCACGACCTTGACTGAAGACAAAGTTCTGGATCCATACCGCCGCCACTGTCATCATAACCCCTCTTCTTTAATGCGTATCCTCCCCAATTTTGGCTGAAATCAGTTTTAGGGTAATTCCCTCCACCTTTGTCGAGTCCAAAAAACACCCCTTTCACACAGCTGGTCCTCCACAAAAGAGCTTCCCCCCCCAGCCAGCTGATTGTGTTGGCTGCGGCCAACCGACCTTGCAGCCGTCACCCGACCGTTGCCTCGTGCCAAAACATTTGCATTTAATACAGAGCGGGAGCGCGGGAGAAACATCGGGGTCGCCGCCAAGCAGGACTGGCCGGTGCTACCTGCGCAAAATGAAAACTCGAGGGGGGGGGGGGGAAGTCATGTTTGGGAGGACGCCGAGGCTTGTTAGAGGCTCATAAAGTGGCAAGGCGATGGCGGGGAATGGGAAGTGACAAGACAATCTGCGGGAAATATTGTCGGGGGTGGTCCGGGGGGGGGGGGGGGGCGCGTGCCAGCTACTCTGCGATTGTTATTGTTGGCTATAAAAGGATGCCTCGTAAAAACACGCCATTGCCAAAAGCTTGTAAACACTCGGCTCTTTTATTTCATACACTCGCACAGGGGCCTCAGGGGGACCTCAGGGCCGCACCGCAGCGGTTTGATGCCTGCCTTGTGACTTTCGAGATAACAAGGTGGCAACGGGACTTAAGTGCAACTTTCCTACAGGGCGAAGGTGGGGGCGGGGGGGGGGGGGGGGAGAACGTAGATTTAGTTTTCTGTGCAGGATCGAAGGTAGTAATAGCGGTAATAGCGGTTACGCTCATATTTCCGAAAGGCAACGTTGCAGGATGTTTGATTGACAGTTTGTGTTCATCGCGTGAAAGGCACGAAACGTTGCTCTGCCGCCACAGGCAGCATGCGTACTAACGCGCGGGTTGTGGCGCGCAGGCGGCTGCGAAGTGGACCTGGCGCGCTTCTTCCAGGTGCTGAACGACATGGGCGGCATGCAGCAGGTGATGGACCTGAAGAAGTGGAGCAAGCTGGCAGACCTGCTGCGCATCCCCAAGTCGGCGCAGGACCGGCTGGCCAAGTTGCAGGAGGCTTACCTGCAGTACTTGCTGGCCTACGACTCACTGGGCGTCGACGAGCGCCTCCGGCTACACGACGAGGTGCTGCGCCACCGCTGAAAATTTGCTTTGGTCACGATGAGGACGTCCTCAAGGGATTTGTGGGAGGGAACGACAACCGTAGCTCATGCGTTCTCCCCTCCCTGAACTTTTGGTGAAAAGCCACAATACAGTGGCAGCCTCGTTTTTCACGGGGGTTGTGTTCCAAAAATAACCTGCGAGAGGTGAAATCCGCAAAGTAAGACGTTTTTTAAACATTTTACAAATATGATACTATGAACATTTTCCAACATTTTTTCTCGTATTGTCAAGCATGCTGAAAGTTCAAACCTTTGCGAGAAAAATACTTTGGATAATGGATGGATAATAGATCAATTGCAGCCAGTGGGCGTCACTTACTTTCAAATTGTCCCACCATTTCCCCAGCGGCTGCATCATCGGGACAGTACAGGAGGGTAGGGGGAGTGAAGGGAAGCCGCAGTAAAACAGGCCAAAATCCAGAGGCCAGAGGTTGAGGCAGGACAAATGACTTACCGTATTAGCCCGAATATAAGACAGGGTTTTTTTGCATTGAAATAAGACTGAAAAGGTGTGCGTTGTCTTATATTCAGGGTCTAGACATTATACCCATTCACGACGCTAGATGGCGCCAGATATCATTGAAGGGAATGCTGAACTTGACTCCCCAGGCCAAAGTGAACCCCTGTCACGAAGAACAAAAATAAAAAATAGCGGTAAGAAAGAAAAGAGAAAAAATAATAGAGAAAACAGAAAATGGAGAAACGTAGCGACAATCTGGAGAAAAGTGGGTGGAAGATCGGCCAGGTTAACCGGCAGCTGAGGAGAAGTTATGATGTCATTTACATTTCAAAAACCAGAAGCCATTCACTGACAAATGTGATTGCACTTTAGTTTACATTTTTTAAATGTTCAGATATTAAGATTTGAATGAGGCAAAATAACATGATTTTTCTCTCAAATATATTGTTAGAATCATTTGTTTCAGATGTACTGTAATTATTTTCTGGATAAAAATTAATTTGGTTTTCAAAGTCTTTTTTCAAACTTGAGTCTTGAAAAAGAGGGGGTCGTCTTATAATCAGGGCCGTCTTATATTCGGGCCAATACGGTAACAGGTGCTTTGTAACTAAATTCCGGAGCGTAGGAGTCAAGATTGAAACATTTCCACAAGTAGGGTGTCTAGAGTACTGCAACCCGAATAGAAAATGATCCAGCACTCGCTGACTCGTCAAATGTTGTAAGATTGTGAATTTCCCAATAGGTACTGCAGGAGAAGCGTCGACTGGAGGCGCGGCGCGGGCCCCTCGAGGGTCTGGCGGACTCGGCCGCGCCGACGCTACCCCGCTACGAGCCCAAGAACGGGCTGGCGGGTGGCCTGGTGGGCGGCAGCGGCACCGGCGCCAACGGCAACGGCACGTACCAGCATCTGAAGGATCTGGAGGCTCAGGTCAAAGCGGGCCGGCGCCGCCTCTTCGCTCAGGAAAAACACAGCGGACGAGAGGATGGGCGGCGTGTCGCCGAGCACCACGATGACAGCATCCTTGGCGAGCAGCACAAATGTATTTGCAAGGTTAGTGGCGACAAACGGCGCACCCTAAAAACATGCGGGAACTTGGACTCGGTACGTGCTGCTGTTTTGGTGAGCAACACAAAATCGTGCAGTGGTCAACTGGAAAGCAATTTTTCCTTGACGTCATCTGCTCGGCGGAACAGAACAACCCGCTAGTCATTCCCAAACTGTTTTTTCACTTAATGTCACAATAGGAATTAAAAAAATAAAAAACTTGCTAAAATCCTGCAGATTTTTTAGTCATCCGTCAAGTGTTAATGTTTAAGCTGTGCATTTACAAAGAGTAACTTCACTTTTCATCCAGTGCAGTATTTCTTTTTTTTGCCCTTTTCCAGGCCATTTTTTCATACAGTTCAGTTGTGTTTAACTTTTAAACAGAACATGTTTGCATTCAATCGATCAATACTGCTTATTTGGAAACATTTGTGTGCAGTTAGAATATGATTTGAATTTTACAGCTTCAGTTTCATATATATTTATATATACAGTATATATGGGGTTTAAAAAATAATAATTTTTTTTTAAGTTATGACTTCAACTAGCAATGAATGCTCAATCGAAGTAATCACAAACGTCATCTTAAAACTAAACGCATGCCACTTAACCCTTTCACCACAGTGGACATCCCATCAGGTTACAGATTATCATTATTGCTGCATGAAAGGGTTAAGGACCAATAAGTGGATTTTTATTGATTTATTTCCCCTCCCCCGTCACTCATTTGTGTTCAATTTATAAGTCGGATCCGTTTGCGTGGAACTTTCCAGAATGGTTTATTTTCATTTCTTGCATTCATACCGACTGTGAAACTGCCGCAGGGGAAGTCGGTGTCGCTGACCAACTTCTTCCGGATAGCTCGTAACACCATGACCATGTGCTTCAACAAGGAGCCCGCTGCCAGCGAGGTCGAGGTGAGCGTCATCACCATCACCAATCACACCATGTTTTTTGGATGTTAGCAAAAAAAATAAAAAATAAACCTGCCGTGTGCTGTTGCGTCTGCAGCAAGAGTACTGGCGTATCGTGGAGCAACGCGACGGCCACGTGGCCGTGCACTGCGGCAAGGTGGACACCAGCACGCACGGCAGTGGCTTCCCCACCGGCAAGTCGGAGCCCTTTGCCAAGTGAGTGATTCCCCCCAAGTCACCCCCCCCCCCCCCAAAAAAAAAAAAAAACCACAAGGAGGATCTCTGATGCGTGTGTGTGGCGCCCTCTTGTGTGCAGACACGGATGGAACCTGACGGTCCTCCCCAATAACTCGGGCTCCATTCTGAGGCATCTGGGTGCCGTGCCCGGTAAGAAGGATCGCTTCAAATTCTCGGTGGTCCGCGTGTTGGAAACGTGAAATTGTTTATTTATTTTTAGACAGCTATTCATTTTGGAGATGCCATTTAGCCGTGCACCAATATTATTTTGGCTTCAAAGCTGACGATGCGTTTTTCTGTTTCAATTCATTGCTCGAGTCTTAAATCGTCAAATTCATTCATCATTTGGGTAATTGTCAATTAAGAGGACATGAAACGTTGCTTTATGTCATTGTGCCTTTTTTGTAAAAGAGCTTCAGGTTTCTGGCTGGCTAAAAGGGCCGCATTTGTTTGGCCCGGTTTTGTTCAAAAAAATATGGATAAATCAAAACTTAAAATGATTAATTCTAAAATAAGTAAAAATTTATACATATTCTTCCTTTCCATAAAGTGATTTTATTTTTTATTTTTTGGTCCATTTCAAAAACCGGATAAGTAATTGCATGCATATTTTTCACGCTTTTTCTTAAATGCTTATTTTATGTAGAATTATTTTAATTGTAAAATTACTTTTTTGTGTGTGTGTGTGTGTGTGTGTACTTTATTCCAGGAATGACATCCTTTAGGTTTCTAGAAGGTTCAAATGATGTCATTCTGACATACTTGGACACATTTTTTTAGAACCACAATTTTTTTTTTTTACTGTAAGACGTTGGTGAATCTAGTCGATCGTGACTTTGTGACTTCACCATGAATGACTCATATGTAAAGTGTTGTTGGTTGCCCGCAGGGGTCACCATTCCTTGGCTGAACATCGGCATGGTCTTTTCTACCTCATGCTGGTCTCGAGACCAAAATCGCCTTCCATACATCGATTACCTTCACACTGGTGCTGATTGCATTTGGTGGGCTTGCCGCGCATCTCCAAAGCCTATTTAACAAACTATATGCGCACGCGTGGAATTAAACTTGTGCCAATGCGTGCTTCAGGTATTGTGTCCCTGCTGAGGAGAAGTCCAAACTGGACAAGGTGGTCCACACACTGCTGCAGGCCAACGGGACGCCCGGACTGGAAATGCTCGAGAAGAATGTCATGGTGTGGATGGGGCGTGCGCAGACACACACACACACACACACGCATGCACATGCAACATCCCAAATTTACAAATTATAAAAATAATAAAAATAATTTCATCTTGAATTTTATCGTTCATCAACGTATGCATGTTTGATGTTTTTTTTAAAGTCAGTTTAGCCCCTTTGATGTCCACTGTAGTGACCGCTGTCCATGAAAGGGTTCTTTTGGTTGCATTCAAAATGGTCAGTGTGTCCATCTAAAGTTTTATGTATTTATTTCATAAATGAAGTCTGAGGTGTTTTTCAAATGTTATTAAGTCATTCCTGGATGAAAAAAAAACCCCAAACTGAAGAGTGCCAAACATTAGGGTCAGCATATCCATTCGCGCAAACCAAATTTTAACCGTACCTATTTCCGAATGAATACATGAACTCTTTAATTCCACAAGACGTACTTGTATGTCTTTATAAAATTAGGCCCCGCCTACCAAGGACGTACCCGTACGTCTAAGTCTTTTTATTTGCGTCATAGAGAGGAGGAGGCTCTGATGCAATCTGTGAACGACGATAAGCCGTTTGCATTGTAAATCATGTAAAAAAGCGACCAGTAGGTGGCAGTGGTGCCTCACGTGCTTGAAATGCATGATTTTACAAAAAGCTCATTTTCTCCGTTTTTTGCCCAGGAATCGCCATTTGCATGAAACTTAGCCATTTTGTAATGCCGATTGCTGAAGCATGGAAAAAGATAGAAACAATATTTTTTTCTGCTGGAAGAAGAGAGTCCAAACTTTATTTTGGTAGGCTCCATGTTTATATAGCATTAGAACCAAATATTCTGTGGGACTTGCAAGATCAGTAAAGATAGATAGTAAAGATCCTGTAAAACTCTGGGATTGAGGGGGTTGCTCCAGTGAAAATGGCTGCGATTGAATGAGTTAACAGACACATTTTATAACATGTACTCTTAAATTAAGCAGTCATCGTGTCATTTATTGTATTTTTTTGTTTTGGTGAGTAAGAATGCGCAGTTTTGGTCACGTGGACGTTTGCTTGCTTAGATCTCTCCGGAGGTGCTGTGCCGGGAGGGCATCCGCGTGCACCGCACGGTGCAGCGCAGCGGCCAGTTTGTGGTCTGTTTCCCGGGCACCTTTGTGTCTAAAGTGTGCTGCGGCTACAGCGTGTCCGAGACGGTGCACTTCGCCACGCTGCACTGGATCAAGCTGGGCTACCAGGCCGCCAAGGTTTTTACAAAAACAAGCATTATGTTCATTTGAGCCACTGACAACGAGAGTGGGCCAGCTCCATTTTTATTTTCTCCGAGAGTGATTTCAAGTTTTCTCCGTGATGTCTATGGCAGTGATATATTGTTTGCGCGTCCATCTGTATATTATTCAGTTCTACTGTAGTAACATATTCTGAAAAAAATTGCAGTACTATCATGATCTAATTCCAAGCATACGCTGAAAGTATCCATTTTTCATGAAAGGTGAAAAATAACATTCAAGTGTACAAACTAACATGCCGCCCAGCCCAAAAAATCTGCAACTTTGTGCATTTCCGTCAACAACTGGAAGCGCCTTTCCTCGGCGGTTGGCCCACTGTCGCACTGAATCAGAAAAGCGGCCAGTGCAATCAAGGTCTGTCCCCTTCAGGTCAAAACTGGAAGTAAACCACTTCAACCGATACTCGTCTGAAAGATGAGCTATGTGTCAATCGATTTGTGTACGAATGCAGTTAGCCCACTCTCATTCTCGTCAGCTCATTTCTGTAACACACCAAAAGCACTCCAGCAAGCGATGATGCGAGCGAGCGAATGATTCCGAACGCAGTTTCTTTGAGTCGAATGACTAGCCTGTCGTTTTGGGAGTTGTGTGCGGCCGTTTGCCGTTTCCGTCTGCAGTTGAGTGATTTGCTCTTTGGCCCCGACAGGACCTCAAGTGCCGACGCATCGCCAAGCCCTTCTCCATGGAGAAGCTGCTCTACCAGATTGCCACGGCCGAGTCCAAGCGGGACAACGGGCTTCTGCTCACCACCATCGCCACCCTCCTCAAAGACCTCAGGTGGGCGGGCCCCGCCCCCAACTCGCAAGTTTGCCATCGTTGCAAAATTCCCTTGAAGCGGCTTACGAGAATTTTTTTTTTTCCATGTTCGGATGCATATGGACAATCTTCTGAGAAATTGTACAATGCTTGTAAAATGTTCCGTAATGCTGTTAGCTTGCCTGACGAGGTCTTGTTTGGCATCGTGTCGGCGCCGCAGGAACTTGGAGATCCGCCAACGCGAGGAGCTGTTCACGGCCGGCCTGCACTCGGCGGCCCGCTACGGCGCTCACGACGAGAGCCGCAAGAAGCCACGCGGCAAGTGGACGGCGCTCGAGTCCTCCGAGAGACGCTGCCAGACCTGCCACCACCTCTGCTACCTCTCCATGGTCACCACTTCTACTCTGCTCTTGCGCGTCCGCATTTTCTTGCTTTTATTTCATCATCTACGAGCAAATATTTATATTTTGTGACAATTTTTTTTTTAAATAGAACCGTTAAGGGTGGAACTTATCGACATTGCAGCGTTTACAAATTCAGCTTCGTTTTTTGTTGTTAATGATAAACCCCTATTTAAAATGTAAAAAAAAAATTAAATTAAATTAATGATAATTATGACTGTCCAAAATTTGCATGAAAATGTACCAATGAAAACAAAGTGCAATCACAAACTAGTTTTAAAGTTACAATTTAATTTAAAGACAAATTACAAAATTACAGGTTACTGACTACAAAACAAAAAATTGAAGAAAAACAACAAAAAATATAATATAATATAAATTCAACATGTATATTTTTAAAAATCATCTCTGAATGCCAATACCAATTTAATTAACAGCTGAAAGGCAAATAAAACTTAACATGAAAACATCATGGTCGTTCATTCCACCCCCCAAAACAAGCTATTGATGTTTTGACGCGATCGTTTTTATGTCATTAATAGTGAACACTAAACAATGAACAGTTCGTGCGGATGTGAACTGAATTTGAATTTTTGCAGGTGGTACAAGAGACGGACAACGTGGTGTTCTGCCTTGAGTGCGCGCTGCGCTACGTGGAGAAGCACAAATCGTGCCGAGGCCTCAAGATGATGTACAGATACGACGAGGTCAGCCAAAAATCCTCCCGCAAAATTTCCACCGTGTTGTCCAAAAGTCACGCAAGCTCCACTTTGTGTTTTTTCTTGGCTCAGGAGCAAATCAACAACCTGGTCAACCAGGTGTGCGGGCGTGCCATGTTGAAGAGCAGCGGAGGCGCGGTGGTGGCGGCGGCGGGCGGGGCCGAGGCCTGCCGCCGCCCCGTCAGCCCCGCCCAAGCCTCGCCGGCCAAACGCAGCGGCAGCGGCGGCGGCGGCGGCGCCCCCCGCAAGCGGCGCGCCATGGAGGTGTCGCTGGGCCGCCTGCCGTCCGGCCTCCTGGCCAAGGCGGCCGCCGTGTCCTGAGAGCTTTTGCACTTGCCACCCGGAACGCCGTTGGGCCATTTTGCTTTTCTTCCGCCCCGCCAAATCTCCCCCCAGTAGAAACCCAAAGTTATTCCCTCCAATTCCCGACGCAGCTCCTGCAGTATCACTTTGAAAATCCAGGGGGGCAGGGGGGGGCGCTCTAGTAGCGAAAACTTGAAAGACAATACTGTTGCTGTTTTTTTTGGGGTTCACGTATCCTTTGTTTTTCTCTCTTTCACCTCCTGCGTCTTTTTTGTGGGGTTTGAGTGCAAAAAAAAAAACAAAAGTGTGCCTCAGAGCGAGGAAATCCGCCTTATTTTTTTTGGGGTGCTGTTGCTATCCAACTTTCTGTCTGATCATGAGGAGAAAAACAAAAGTGTGACGTTTGCCACAATCCAGCGCTAACGCGGCGGAAAAGCTTTTTTTTTTTTTTTTCCTCCCTCCCCTCGCTTGGTTGGAGATGTGCAATCATGTTAACATTCCATTTTTTTCCAGTCCTTCATCTGACTTTTACATCATTTTTTATTTCTGTCTTTTTTCTTTTTTTTTTTTTTACATGCTATCAAGTAGAGCCACTAGTGTCAAATGTGAAATGTTTTTTTTAATTTATTTTATTTTTTAATTAAATTGAGTGATTTCCTCCCCCAACCCACCTCGAGATTTTTTTTTGTACATAATCCTGTAAATGTCTTTTACATACTTGAGCCCAGTGGGGAAGGATGCCAGGAAAAGGGTGGTGGTGATGCTGATGATGGTGATGAAGAAAAAGCCTTACAATTCCCTTTCTTCATCGACGTGCGCTGACGACAGGGTCGCTCCCATATGTAAAGAAAAAAAAAAGAGAAACAACAAAAAAAAAATCGTTTAAGTGCTGCTTATATCGCTAAACATAAGATGACTCCCCGTGCCCATTCCCAAGCCCCCTCAGCCTAGTTTTCTTCCTTTAGCTTTACTTTTTTTAAGAAAAGGGAAAAAAACGGCAGGTGAGATTTTTTTTTTTTCCCATGTGTGAAAATGTCACACCCAGAAAGGTTGTAGCTCTCCACTTGTTGCACTGAAAAAGAAAACTGCTTTTACATCATGGATCCTTTTTTTTTTTGCTGTTGTTAGTCGTCATCCCGCCCGCGCAGAAGACTGAAAAATTATTTTAGGACTATTTAAGGCATAATACCGACGTGAGCATTTCCAGTGTCGAAATAAAAAATAACATTGGGGTGTCAAGGTTTATGGCCTTAACTAGGTTTGGTTTTTGATACACAAGTCCGGAAGTGCTCACTGACAAAAAGCGAGGCTCTTAATTTATTGGTCCAGACTCTCGTGTTGGTGACTTTTTTTTTAAACATTTTGCAGTTTGTTTGTACTTGAGGTTCAATAAAAACTTGTCGACAATTCACTGTCAAGCTTTTGCAAATGTCTTATTCATTTGTTTGGGTTTGTTTTTTTTTGTCCAGAAGAACTTCATTTCGTTGAAGTAATGATGCGATTTTTTCAAATGTCCCCAAAAATCAGCATGTATCCGTTTTCAAAAACACAAAGAAAAAAGCAATGTATTAATGAGTTTTGTCATTATCTTTATTTTAAATAAAGGAAATGCATCAGAGTTTTTTTGGGGGGGGGTCGACATAAAAGCAAAAATGGTTGATCAGAAAAGTATGAGTCCCATTATGCATTGAGAGAGTCCCAAATTTCAAATTCTGAAATGGTCTACTTATTCAATTGCATATGATAATAACACAAACAATCATAAACAAATGTTGCAAAAATTTAAATAATTCAGGAGCAGGCCTGAGGATTTCGGCTCTTTGAAGTGAACGATGAGTCGTTTTTAGCCCAAAAAAAAACGACCGTGTATAGTAAGGCGTTTTTAGCAGAAAAAAACCGACCATGTACAGTAAGGCGTTTTTAGCCGAAAAAAAAATGACCATGTATAGTAAGGCATTTTTAGCCCCGAAAAACGACCATGCATAGGAAGGCGTTTTTAGCCGAAAAAAACGACCATGTATATTAAGGCGTTTTTAGCAGAAAAAAAACGACCATGTACAGTAAGGCGTTTTTAGCCGAAAAAAACGACCATGTATAGTAAGCCGTTTTTAGCTGAAAAAAACAACCATGTATAGTAAGGCATTTTTAGCCCCGAAAAACGACCATGCATAGGAAGGCGTTTTTAGCCGAAAAAAACGACCATGTATATTAAGGCGTTTTTAGCAGAAAAAAAACGACCATGTACAGTAAGGCGTTTTTAGCCGAAAAAAACGACCATGTATAGTAAGGCGTTTTTAGCCGAAAAAAACGACCATGTATAGTAAGGCGTTTTTAGCCGAAAAAAACAACCATGTATAGTAAGGCGTTTTTAGCCGAAAAAAAACGACCATGTATATTAAGGCGTTTTTAGCCGGGAAAAAAACGACCATGTATAGTAAGGCATTTTTAGCCCCCAAAAAACGACCATGTATAGTAAGGCAAAAACACCTTACTGTTATTCATGGTCGTTTTTTTCGTCGAAAAACGTCTCATCATTCACTTCAAAGAGCCGAAATCCTCAGGCCTGCTCCTGAATTATTTAAATTTTTGCAACATTTGTTTATAATTGTATGTATATGTTGTTGTGTTATTATCATATGCAATTGAATAAGTAGACCATTTCAGAATTCGAAATTTGGGACTCTCTCAATGCATAATGGGACTCATACCTTTCTGATCAGCGAGTCCCTGGGACTCGCTGCCGTTAAACCGTAAAATTATCACTGCAGAGATTACCGCTTTTTCTGCACTCAGTGATTGACTTCTATGCAAAGTCATTTCTCAACTTGTCTTCCGTGCCATGTCATGCCTGTTGAGTGTTGATTTACTTCATATTAAGAAACTGCTGCACTAAAACATTAATTCATAAATGTACAGTATATCATATGCTTTTTTTGTTTTTCTCAGTATAAATAACACGTACCCTGACTGTTCTACTCTTTGAATAAAAACACTTCGTTCAAGCGTTAGGGAGTGGAAGGGGTTTGATGGAGGGGTGTTGCAAATCATGAAGACCTGCCAAGTGGTATGATGGCATTGTTTTATACATGTCCTCAACGAGGCCTCAGCTTCAAAATCAGTCCTTGGTCCTTGGCCTTGGCCTCGGAAAATTCCTCAAGTCCTTGGCCTTGGCCTTGGCCTCGGAGTCAAGTCCTTGGCCTTGGCCTTGGCTTCGGGTTGCCGAGCCTTGGACAGAACACTGGCACATTGTTTGAAACTGTGCGTCCTGTGGGAAAATTATGCATCTAGGACGCGGGACGCAGAGGTAACGAGATCTCTAAACATTATCTGAGTACTCCTATTATTACCACTCCCACTAATACTACATTAATTAATTTAATACCTTCAAATTCACAATAATCATAAAAATTTATTAAATCAACCATGATTTTAAACTATGTATTATCAATATTCATTATTCCAAACATGAGAAAGCATTCAGCAAACATTACTGGAATCGAGCAAAAGGACTCCAAATCCCAACGGCCAAACCCGGAAGTGAACTGCACAACCCCGGTTGGGACTAATTACATTCAAGTAGAATGACACTTTGCGATATGTCGCATGTAGTAGTGATGTTCATTGAGGAAGGTAGAAACCTGGAACACACCACCATGACAACACAGCGTCCTCAGGCGACCTTTTTATTTCACTCTTCTCCGGAGGGAAACAATGTGTACTACACAAAAGATATACTGTACACAGCACACTCAAAATCATCAACAACTCTTCACTCGGCCCGCACAGACACACAGAATCAAAGTGCCAACTTTTCAAATACATGATAAGATTTGGTCCACGTGGAGAATCTGGAAGCTATGGCTCAGGTTGAAACATTGAAGCCCACAAAGGGCAACGCAGAAGCTCAAGAAAAAAAGCAAATAGCAAAGGTAAGGGCCATTTCGTCTTCTATGGTTGTCATCACATTTTTTTTCCTCGGTGATGTCGACACTGACAAAGTGTCCAGTAGGTTTCATGTCACGTTTTTATGGTTGTCGCCTTGTGCTTCTTTTCAGCACTTTTTGTACTTCGGAATCCAAATCATAACACAACATGTGGACCCGAGCTGTTGTGCTGATCATAAAGGTCATAAACTTGTTGTGTGCTCTTTAAGGCACACGTCATGTGGCAGTCGCAGGGTGGGGGGAGCGGGGGGGGGGGCATGTTATCTCCGTCCACCACCTCCCCCTCACACCCACCCGCTTCATCAAACCTTGGGGGACCCGTCTTGGCGGTCGAGCGTCGGTACCGGCGGGGTCGCCCTCTTCCTCCTCCTCCTCCTCATGGTCCTCCTGGCCCCTTCCTCCTCTTCTTTATCCTCCTCTTCCTCGCCGTCGTCTTCCTCGTCTGCGTCGCGGGCGCACGCCGGCGACAGCTTGCGGCGCAGCTCGGGAACCGCGAGGCTGATCTCGGCGCTCAAAGACTCGGGGCCTGCAAGATGATAATTGTCACGTTTTGACACAACTTTCACGTCATATGTGATAACTCTCACGTTGACGTGATACGTTTCACGTGAGCTGTGATAACCACGTTTTGACTTTTTGGAACGAGAAACTTATGTTAACGTATGAATACACTCGGCAAAGCGAATCGAAACAATCCCGTTTAAAGTCGGAGTCCTTTTTGTTTTGGCCTTTTATACCAAAGTAGCTAGCTATGTAATTCTGCTGCTCTTCTTGAATACCGTCTTAAAAAAAACCAACACATTTTCATAACTGCAGTAAGACTCGAAACGTGCCAGCTTCTCAAGTCATTGCCAGCGTGCAAAGAAGAAGCCAAGGAGTCACCTGCGACCGGCGAGGCGGCGCTGTTGTCCTCTCCGCCCGAGTGCAGGAAGACGTCGAGCGCCTCGTGGTCCGACATGTCCATCAGGTCCATCTGCTCCAGCATGTCTACGTTGACCTCCATGGACGACATGCTGCCTATTGGCCCTGCGACCCGGCCCCCCCCCCGCCCCCCCACCGCAACAATGTTATCAAAAAGAAGAAGGCTGCAAGCGGCTGTCATGACACTGGAGTGCAAGCGGGCGTCCAGCAGGGGGCGGAAAGCGGCTGAGTCCAGGCAAAGCAAGGTTGGAGGACCTTTAGCTTTAGCAACATTAGCACAACAAAGAATGCAAAGGAATCGATGCAAGCGACTGACACAGGCAGAGGAGATGATTGGCCTGTGCAGATAGTGAGAGATGTCATTGGCTACCGTACCTCGAGGGAGTCGGGAGGGCGGAACAAGGGCCGCGTAGGTCGAAAGCACAAGAAAGAAGAAGAAGAACATCATGGGATGAGGGGTTGAGGGTGGGTACTATGTGATCGCACTCCCACGCCCTCCCTCACAGCTTCACTGGGCTAACTCCATTGTTGCCCTTTTGGAGTTAAGAACAGAAGGAGATGAGGCGCCGCTTGCAGTTCCGAAAGAAAGGCATGTCCTACATTTGACTGCGCTTAGGTGTCTTTAACCCTTCCATGCACCAATAATGATCACCTGTAACCTGATAACATGATAAGCTGTCCACAGTAGTGGACAATGGCAGTAGTGGTTCAATGACAGAGGTTCAAAAATGGAGTTAGCCCGCTGTAGTTGTCGGTGACTGAAAAACCCCAAGAGCGGATACGAGCGGCGTCTCACCTCGCCTCTCGGCGATCTGGAGGTAACCGGTGGACAGGTACTGCTCCACGTCCTGCTGGAAGGCTTCCTCCAGCAGCTTGTGTCTGTCCTTCAGCTTCAGCTGCCCGCCGTCGCCGCCGCCGCCGCCGGAGGAGGAGTCGGCGGCCGACGCCTTCGGCACGTGGTCACAATCCACCTCCACTGCAAAAGCAACAAAGTTTTGGAGCGCATGCAAACAATAGGTTCTGTGATGGATTCTGGTTGGTGTGTGTGTGTTTTGTTTTTGTTTTTTTAATTGCCAACAAAGGGCTTTAACAGACTTATCGTTTTGTTGTTTTTCGGACGTGATTCAACATTGTTTTTGTTAAAATTTTGTGGGGGGGGGGGGTTCTATTCTTTGATCTTTCTTTTTTATCTACTTGATTTTAGCTACAGTATTTTTGAAAATGTAATTATTTTCCCTGGATGTTACTTGTTTTTGTTTTTCATGTTTTCAGTGTTGTACTTTTCTATTTTTGTGTTAATTTAACTTTTTTGCTCTTTTTACTATTGCATGATTTTTAGATTTTCAAATTTGTGTTCACTTAAAATAAAATGTATTTTTTAAACATTATTTTTATTTATCGTTACATTAATTTTATTATGTTTCGATTTTTGTGTTTATTTTACATTTTATTTTGTGCTTATTTTCATTTATTTTGTTGATCAGATGTGACTCAAGCTTTTTATTATTATATATTATTATTATATTAGATTTTGTCATTTTTTTCTTCTGATTTTTTTAAATGTGATTGTTTGCTTCAGTCTGAAACGGTTTAATTTGTTGCATCTTTTTTTTAATGTAATACAAGATTTAGTTGTTTTAGTTTTGTTGTAGTGTTTTAGTTTAAATTTTCTTGAGGGTTTATTTTTCTTTCTGAATTGCTTATTTTTGTTCATTGAATTTATGATCCGTGTATTATTAGTCATCCGGGGTTACTCAACATTTTTGTGCTTTTGTTTGTTTTGAGTCGACTTTGAAAATGACTTTTAAAAAGTCAGATGTGACATCCAGCCCCCCACCCTCCCAAAAAAAAAAACCTGGCCAAAATCTGACTGGATTCTCTTTCAAAGCGCAGCGAGCCAGCGTTACTCTGGTCCCAAGTGCACTTTGACTCCCCTCGCTTCGCTTTTTTGGCTCCATCTGATTGTGTGCAAAAGCGCTCACCCGACATCTGCGAAGCACTATAAAGAAAAGACCCCGCAGGCTAAATATGAGCAAAGGGCTAAAAATAGAAGGCCCCACAGCGGCGAGAAGAGCGGCGGGCGGCGCAGGATGTGGCTGAGCTGACGACAATGGGGAGGAGGAGGAAGAAAGTGTGAAGAGGAATTAGAAAGCGCACGTTTGTGGCATATGCCTTCATCGAGCGAGTGCCCAAATGAGAAGAACCTCATCAGGAACCACCTTTTTTTTTTTTTTTTAATCCTTAGGATGACTCAACCACACACGGGCGCAAATACACTCGTGCACATGCACCGTGTTGATCCTGGGAAAGTGTCGCACCGCTAACATTGCCCAGAGGATGAACAGACTTGATACTGAGCGATTTGATCCGCCCTCCAGTTTCTTGCAGCGTCTCACTTGTCGGGGGGGGGGGGGGGAAGCAGGTGGCCACAAAGAGGGGAAGTGGGTGGCTGAGGGTTAGGCTGCAATTTGGCGACAAAGACGGCAAGCTTTGCTATTTTACAAACAGCTATAAGAAATAAGAAATGTTTTTAGGTGTTGTTGTAAAACACACTCGATTTATATTGTACCGGCATTTATATGGCTTGGCGGCAGCAATGATGACACTTTGATTAGAAAAAAAATTACATTGGTTACTTAGTATTTACTCAGTACTTGAGTATTTTTTCACAGAATACTCAAGTAATTATTGCTTTTAAAGTAACAGTAGTTCTAGTAGTAGTCTTTGTGGCTACTCAATCTGCTTCTGCTACTCCGACAGATATTGTTAATAACTTTATTTCTCTCCCATTTCCTTTATTTGTATTTTATTGGCAAGGCACAATCTGCTTCATCCTTGACAATCGCACCATGCTTTTATGGTTTGCAAAAAAAATAAAATTATATCGCAGCTTGTTGACTATGTGTGTAAAAGTTGATCAGCTGATGTGCGTGCATTTTAGTTCTTGATTTATTTATTGCGATTGTTCAGTTCAGATGTGTCTGTCAGTGTGAGGCAGGCCTAAGATGAATTCTAAAACAAGAGTTCTTTTCATATAACTGTGCCGGACGCATGGGTGACATTTGTGTGTGTGGGAGAGATTGTGCGGCAGTGTACATGCGTTTGTAAACACCTACCTCCATCGGGATCAACAAATTGACAAACACAGCAGCATGCCTTCAATCTGTCACTTCTTGTGTGATTGTCCTCGCGGGCACAAATACACACATCCCATCTGCTATTTGTCGCCATAGAGACAATGTGCCGGTGGGGGGACGGGGGGTTGGATTAGGTTGTTGGAGATGAAGTGTTGTCTGACTGCAGACGCCACCGAGCGCCATTTAGGCCCTTAAGTGTCCCACTGCAGCTTTACAGACACAATAGACTCATTGGAGGGAGTAGGAAAGTGGATGCAAGTGCTAGCTTGGAGGCAAAGGCAATTGCTTGGGGGCCCCCATATTTCCAAACGGATAAAGTTTCCTCCGGTTTTTTATGAGTCTTAATTCATATGCTTATAAGCGCATCAAAATGGCTTCATCTAGCTTGATGGTGTCAAGCGCGCCCCCCCCCCCCATCCCTTCTCACACAATGGACTATTCCATCTTACTGCGCCAATGCAGACTTGATTCAGATACAATCGGACCAACTGGGTTTTATCCCAGGGGAGGGTTTAAGAGTTCAAGGCCAGCGCAGAAACATTTTTAGCAAAACTAGAGGAATGTCAAACTGTTTGACGGTGACACCAAATGGGCGCCGCCAACAGCAGCAAAGAGTCAGACACTTTTGCGGTCCGAACACTGCTGTCAGTGTCGGCTGACAACACTGCAGACAAACAAAAACGATGAAACAAAAATCTGATTTAACGACATTTGGAACAATAGTAATGGTACGTTTCATTTAGGGTCACGGGGGATGCTGGAGCCTATCCCAGCTGTCTTCGGGCAGTAGGGAGGGACACCCTGAACCGGTTGCCAGCCAAATGCAGGGCACACACAGACGAACAACCATCCACGCTGACACTCACACCTAGGGACAATTTGGAGTGTTCAATCGGCCTGCCATGCATGTTTTTGGAATGTGGGTTGAAACCGAAGTACCCGGAGAAAACCCTCGCAGGCCCATGGAATTGAACTCTGCACTGTGAGGTCGACGCGCTAACCACTGGACCACCGGGCCGCCCCATTCAAGACATGAACGTCGAAATGACGTGACCTCGCCACGCCTGGGTTGTGTGTGAATCTCAGTTTAACCCCCCCCCCCCCCAACCCTCCGAGCTTCCAAGTTGATCGACCGTCAAACCCAGCAGATGACAATCATCTTGTGGAGGGCGAGAGCGAGCGAGGGACACACGAAGCCCCTGCTGCCTCGACAGGGCGCACGCAAGAAATCCACTTCGGTCTTCGCTGGTAAACATTGTCTTTCAGAATATTACTTAACCATATTTATCATTTCAAAATTAGCAGTGGATAAAAAAAAAAAGAAGCAGAGCTTGTTGCCCGCCACCATCTTTTTGTGAAATAAATGAAGCGTTAATGACGAATGATGGTCGGCGGGGATTAAAGCGCGGAATGCCAGATATACGGAAAGCCGCATGAATGAACAGATAAATGCGATCCATGAAAACATTCGCCGTTGCACATCGTCACCGCTGCCAAAGTTAAAGTGGGTCAAAGTCTTCGAAAGGAAAGCCCGGCATTCGTTTCATTTCACGGCGGTCACCGTCTTAGCGTTAATTAGCTTAGCGCGGCACTCACTGAGCGTTTTATCAGAGCGTCTCGCTCCCCGCATGTCATTTCACAGGCTCTCTGTTTTGTTAAGAACAGCGTGATGAACTAAAAATAAAACACGACTGGGATGACTTCTAAGTGGCAGCCTACCAGGATCCAAAACCAGATCCTCTTATCAAGCATTTTTATCTGATTTATGCTAGCATCATTAGCTCTCGGGACAAATGGGACCATATGATAACAGGGAGCACAAGAGCCGTTAGCAGCGTGCTAATTAGCTTCTCGTTAAAGGAGGTCACATTTTGACTCATTTTTTAAATTCAATTCGAGTCTCGAGGTCGAGTGGACGGCAATGAGTCAGTCGGGCAATTTTCCGTATTCGGAGGTAGCTAGCCCCACCAAAAACATTGAAGTGAATGAACATTTTGTTCACCCTTTCCAGCCCCCCAAAAAGTTGCAAAAATAGCAGTGTGTAAAATTGTATAAAAAAATGAGGAATATGGTCACAACTGCTGAGTAACCCACAGTAACATTTAGTTGTTCTTCGCAGAGGATAAGGAATATGTAGGTCGGGTCACTCGCATCTCAATACATGATTGTATTTGAAACATCCTGATGTTTACCATCAAGGCTTTTGCATTGCTCACACCGTCCAATTTCTTTCACACTCTCACCCATAAAGAGTGAGCGAGACAACTTTCATCCGTTTGTTTTCACGGCTGTCGGCTGATCACATCATTACGCATCGACCCCGGCGAGGCCAAGCAAGGGATTGCGGGTAAATAAATAAAGTCCACGGCGGCGGGAGGAGGGGGAAGACGGGGTGGGGGGCGGGAGGAGGGGGAAGACGGGGTGGGGGGCGGGGGGGGGGGGGTGTACGCCTGGAGGATGAGTGGGAGAAAGAGGGCAGGGAGAAAGGGGGATGCTGGTAGTAATAATGGAAGCCATAAAAGGGCCGTTGCATCAAGCCGACCACTCCCGTCCTCCCCCCTCCACACTCGTGCTGATCGTGTGCTGTGTGTGTGTGTGTATGATGAGTCAAAATGAGTCACATCATGTTATCAATCACCCACTTTTCAGCACACAACTTTGTGTGTGTGCGCGCGCGCGTGTGTGCGCATGCGTGTGTGTGTGGTGCTGAAGGCCACAATGAAGAAGCAGCAGCAGCAGCAGCCTCCCTCCCACGCACACACTTTCAATAGCAGTTACATTTTTCAGCAACAACAAATCGGAGCCCTCATCAATGTACACGCACGCGCACACAAATGAAGTTCTCGTAACGACAAGGCTCCACTGCACTCGTATTTTATCGACTCACTTCAGCGCCCTAAAAGAAATGCAAATGACTTCCTGTTTGGAAGGCCCCGACAAGACGTGCGATTGGTCAAAAAATTAGAAGAGCCTGTAAAGGTGAATTCACAGGTTTGAATGGAAATACATTCAACACATTGGAAGAAAATTGCCGAAAACACATGCAGACCGAGAGCCGGGTCAATTTGGTGAGCTATTGGCGGTTTCATTCTTCTCGTTTGCCTGATTTTTTATTTTTTTTGGGGGGGGGGGGGGAGGAGTCACAAACTTTGCCATCTAGGCGAAGTCTAGGCATCTCCAAGGCGAGCGACTTCGGGGTTAGGCGGCACAATTGCGACTTACTTACTTGCTAAACATGAGTTCTTTTGTATAACACACATTTGTTTGCTAAAATAATTCGTGAAAAATTGAGGATGCGTATTATATGGAGGTACAAGGAAAACCACCAACATTTGTCACATTCTATACCAGTACCTAGGCCTTGGGGGAAAAGGTGTACTCTCCCTTTGTACACACACACACACACACACACACACACACACACACGCACACGCGCGCGCGCACACACACACAGCTCTTCAAAAAAATTATCTAACAAAAAGCGGCAAGTTTGCTTACGAGACTTCCTCTGGCTCCCGTCGGCCGCAGCAGGCGTGGTGGACATCCTGGACGCGTATTTGTTTGGGTTTTGGGTTTCCCCCCCCCCCCCCTCCTGCCTCGATTCCTTTGCAGCCCCCCCCCCCCAACCTAAAAGACGCTACACCAGCCCACCACGCATCCTCACGCTCACCCCGTCGTCAGCGCGCAGCATTTTCTTGCTTTTTTACGTGCGGGAGAGGAGATGTTGCGCCTGTGTCGAGGCGAGGCGTACACGACGAGAGGGAGAGAGAGAGGATGCAAGGAGAGCTACGAAAGGGGAGGAGGAGGACAAGGAGGAGGCACAGATGCTGATGTGTGTGTGTGTGTGTGTGTGTGTGTGTGTGTGTGTGTGTGTGTGTGTGTGTGTGTGTGTGTGTGTGTGAGACCCGTGAATGGCTGGCATCCTCTGAGGAGGTGAAAAGGTGCAAGCCCAATGGCGCTGCGTTCACGAGTCGTGCGCAGAAAATGTTAACTCTGTGTGCGATCATCCCATTAACAAGCGTGACACTGAGAAGAGCGAAGATCCTCCTCCTCCTCCTCGGCTGACTTTCAAAAGCATTTCAAGTGGGGCTGATGGGAAGCATGAAAGCCTCATTTGCTCCCGCCACGCACGGCTCATTGACGACGGAAAACGCGGCAAAGACGACGAGGGCAAGATTGATACGTAGATGCAAGGGGCGAAAAGACGCCGTTACCGCAAGGGCAGGGGGAACCGAAAAAGGGGCCATCGTGAAGTCAAGATACAACCATCATTTCTTTTTTTTCCTTAGTGTATTGGACTTGGACCACTACTGCACTATTTTCTAGACTTCGTTTACCATTTAACTGTATGTTTGGATAAGTGATTATTATTTAGCATATTTTATGAAAGACTGCTCAGTGATGTTTGGACTACTATTGCATTAAAAACATTTTCTAACTGCATATTGTGTTATCACATTTCGTAAAATACAGATTTGGCAGATGTTTGGACTTGGCCCACTATTGTTTTTGATTTTTTTTCCCGAACTGACAAAAAAAGACTCTGTTGGATTGACATGAAGCCAGCAGACCCCTTTTTTCAGTGTATGTTCGTAAAAGAGAATATAATTGACCATCATTCAAGAAATATTCATAGAGGCCTGGACTTGGCCCGCTATCACGATACAATTTTTTCCTACCTGCTCAGTAGCTTACATGATACATATTCATCATATTTCATGGAATACCGTTCGAGTTGGCCGATGTTTGGACTTGGCTCACCGTTGCAACACACGTTTTTTTCAAACTGTTTTTTAATAAATGTAAATGTCGGACTTAGACCACAACTGCACCTTCTTTCCAACCGCATGTTATTTATCGTTGTTTCATGAAAATATTGCGAGATTTGATGGATGATTTGTATTTATTTTTTTTTTTAACTTACGTGCCACACTTTGAGAATGACTGCTGGGTACTCTGCAAACTGCCGACATGTTTTGCCGTATCATCTCCCCTCGAGTTGGAAAAAGTGCAAGAGGCAAGCCAAAGCCTCCAAACAGAAGAGCTGTCAGATGAGAGTCATGTGTAAAAAAATAAAATAAAATAAAAAATTTAATAAAATGTTGCCTAGGAGACAGGCAGCATTTGTGAGAGGTTTACATAATCTTTGCGTGGATGCAAAAGCTCTGGGCCACGTGCAAACTTTACAACTTTTGTTATTTTTTTTTTTTGTGAGACGAGACCGAGGAGATGCGCGGTGACAAGTCAGCCTTCGCTGAGTCACTGCTTTACGCTTCACGTTTGCATGCACGCCGCTGGGCTCGTAAACAGGCAGAAAAGCAGATGATATGGCAATGTTATTTGGTATGAGGCGAGTTCATCTCCTTGATGAGGAATTGCGCATAAAACAAATGTGTGTCCTTCCTCATCTTAATTTGACAACATTTTGGCAAATCAGTCTGGTGTGGGTTGAAAAAAAAAAAAGGAAACATCTTAAATCATAAATTCACTATCGTCAGTGAATGTTAATTTGTTTTGAACTGAAAGGTGTTTTTACATGCATTTATTTATCAAATTAAGCAGAATTGCAGCATAATATATGACGCTAAAATGATTTATTAATTTGTTTAATTAAATATTTGTATTGTACTAAAGCATATTACAGTCATTTGAAAAAAAAAAAGTTTTTTCAGTGTTATTTATTTTTTGTTTTGTTTAATCGATTCATTTATTTTCCGAAAAAAAACTGGACAAAACGTTTGTTAAAGTTTTCAGTTTTTCTTTTTTTCTTCTTCAGGTTTTTAAGAAAAAAACTGCTTTTCTGGTCTTTTTAAATAACAGAAAAAGAATATTTGAAAAAAAACAACAGCAAAAGAATATTTGAAAAACTAAAATATTCGCTAAGACAGAAAAATAATTACTCTGAAACATAGAAACTTAAAAAAAATTGAAAAAGATGCGCATTACATAACAGCCCCCAATACGTTACTAAGAATAAAAACATTTTCAAAGACTTTGTGAATGCAGTACACTTCCGCAGTATTATTGATTTTACAAAATAAATTTGATGTTTATGAAAACAGTGATTTATTCTAGGATTGTTCCTTGAAAAAAAATTAATAAATAAATAACATTGAAGATCTCATTTAAAAAAAAAAAAAAAAACACTCTCGCGAACTCTTCACACAAGCTCCCTGGCATGTCCACTTGTTTCTGCCCCCTTCCACGCTGACCCAAGCTTGTTGCCTGGCAACGCAGTAGACTGGGGCTGCATCCAACATCCAACAAGCAGCCTCTCGGTAAACTGTTAATTCCACTTTTTTTCTTTTTCTTCAACCTGTTGACGCCTGAATTTATTTCCAATAATTTTTGTATCGTACTGAAGCATATTGCAAGTGTATTTTTGCTTTCAAGTAGATGCTACATTAAGTTGAGAGTGTTAATTGAGTATGGCACATAAAGAAGATGTGATGTGAGGTACATAAATAAATAAACTGTTCCCATCTGAGGGATGGGGATTAGATTATCGATGTGAAAGTCATAACGGCTATACTACTATAAAACACGACTATGAACTATAAAAACAAACACTAGACACAAGTTTACTTACCTTTCTTCTCACTTGGGTTGACTGAACAGTGAGCATGTCACTTCAGATCACTTGTGGAATTCACAGAAGCAGTTTTTGTTGAGGCACAGAGGAACTTTGCACATCTGGCCCTTACAATTGGACCGAGACATAAAAAAAAGAAATGACTTTAGAAAAGTGCAGGTGTTTTCATCTATTCAATGTGTACACATCCATACATTCAAGCTGAAATCCATTTGCACCATCCTTAGGAGGGTATTCGTCATCATGGAGGCTGCTTCGGTCACTGTTCACAGGAGGAGCCATGGTCTGAGGTCCACCTGCTTGCTTTGTATTGAAGGATTCTTGGCAATGGGGAGCTCAGAGAGATTTCAACACAAGCGCCTATGCCCAAGAAGAACAAGAAAGGTGCATTTTACAGACTATGCCCAAAGTCCTCCTTGAAATACATGTGGCGAGCGGCCCTCCAATGAGTCAGTGAAGTCTTCAAAACCCATTCGTCACCAAATCTAGAGCGCCGTGAAGAAGTATTTGCCCACTTTGTGTTTTCCAAAGATGGGCGCTTTACACTATTTTGCCGGTCCGTCCTCCGTCCGTGACCTGGGTACCGTTCCATCATTGTCCCTCCGTTCTTATTCGTACAATAATCGTCCTCCGTCCCGTCCGTCACCGTCCTTTTAAAGCGCTTAAAGCAAAGTTTGCCGACGACTGTCCTCGTTCAGTGTTACGATATTAAAGCCACATACAATATGGCGGATGGGGTGACATATCGCTTCGACCCGGTTCAACAATTGTATGCTACAGACTTGACAAGAGAAGGTTAAGAAAAATTATACTAGTTTAAAATGAGTATAATTTGAAAATGTAAAATGAGTCATTTTACATTTTCGAAGAATTGATCATTTCCATGGACTCCTGTATTACACGGTTCAAATGCCTCTTCAGTTGCCGACACTAATGTAATATGTCCTTCCTCACGTGCCGTACAGTGACGCAACAACATGACGATCTAAATCTAAACATTATCGTCTAAGGTGCCAAAACTACTATGGTGTTTTCCTATTCTTTGTTCTTACTGTATTGTTTTGTTTGTTGTTGTGTAAATTATTTTTGCTCCATGTACAGTACTTTGTATACAGCGGTGGTTGTTTTCAAGTGCTCTATAAATACAGTTGAGTTGAGATACTTGGTGACTAACTGCATTGCTTGGACAAAAAAGTCGTTAACGATTGTTAAAAAAAAAAAACTGTGGACGTTTATTGTTACAGCATTGCACTCCCAACCCTGCCCACCCCAACCTCATCATAGTATTAATTTTCCCGACATTTATAATGATTATATTTTCAACATAATACTATAAACGGTATTGTTTTTACATTTTATGTAGCTTTAACACAGTTTCATCTTCACATTATTTACAAAACAATATTTCTATATTACACAAATTTTAGTAAATAAATATTTTTTTAAATAAAATAATTTGACAGTATACAGGGATGAAATATTCAAGATTACAGTTCTGGTTAGCAGGGTTTAAATAGATCACTGTCGCTCTCTAGTGGCTGAATGTTGCAATGCAAGTTAATTTCAATCTCAGAAATTTGCACACAATTTCTCTCCATGGAATTTTATCGCTTTGTCTTTGTTGTATGCAATTTAGATTCTCAAAACATGTCATTCCATTAAACTACATTGGACCATATTCGAAGCCAAGTAAACAGCGGGCAACTTCTGAGTGCATCAAATTGCATTGTTACCGCTAATTTCCAGCTAAAAATAGACCTTATTTCCCATTCCCCTTGAATAAAATGAAACATTCATCACCGGTGGGTGGCTGAGGCATGAATAAGAGATGCTACGGGAAACAAGGACAAGATCAATTAAAGCTGTGAGTGAGCAGCGATGGAACAGGCCACAGCAAGACTTTGTCAAATAGCAGTCCTGGAATTCGCCCCAAAGGCTGCTTCCAAACAAAAATGGCCACCTTCCTGTTTAATTCCGGCCATGGGTCCTTGCGACTGTTTTGTGCTTCTTGTTATGATAGACATGTCCACCAAATTTCGTGTTGACCACTAAGACAGGGTCAGTGGCAGATTTTTTTATTTTTCAAAATTTACAGGTGGCGATATTACGACTGACGCTGGGCATTGGAGAAAAAAAACATATTTGTCTTGTGCCATGCCCTCATATCTTGATTGCCTATCCAAATTTTCTGCTCCATTTCTCCAGAATGCTTATCCAGTCATGAATGTGGCTGCCTTGGAGGCAGGAAAAAAAAAGGCAAAAAAAGAAATAGAGGAAGCATCCATTTGAATGTACATGCAGGCACAGCGTGTCTGCTTGAATCAGCAATCTTTTGCCAGCAATTGGCAGACGATACAACATTCTTATTGTAAAATTTCAGCCAAGTGAAGAGCAAACAAGCAACGTATTTGGGCTGTGTCAAAAAGTGATGGGCGGAGGTGAGAGAATTTACCCGTGAGCATTTGCACCTCAGCCAGCGTGTCAAGGAAGCACCGTTAGCTGGAAAGGTGTCGCTGATGACAACGCAGGAGAGCTGACGCGTCCGAATGCTGCTTTTCGAGCTCCAAAAGGTTTTGACTTCACGTTAGACGCTGACCTTAAAACTGGCATGAAAATGAACACACACATACATATCAAAAAGTGAAATACACTGACAAAAAACAATGGGACTAAATGAGACTAAAGTGGTCGCGTTACATTAAGGTAACATATAATCATATTTACAGTATATATTCCTGTGGTTAACTGTGCTGAAAAAGCTGAAAATAGCATGATACAGATATTTTACGATATTTTTACCACTTATTTTGAGGGAAAAAAAAGTCTTGGTGTAAGAAGAATAAAGTCTTGTCTCACAGCGGAAAAGGTCAAATAAAATGCCCCTCCCAACTCCCATATAAAAGTCATATGACAGTCCCTGCCAAAATCTGGTTTAAGTCAGACAATTTTCTCTTTTTCTCTCCCATTTGTTACTTCCTGAAGCCATCCTGGTGTGGCGCAAAGTGACTCTGAAACAAGCCAGGCCCTATTTGGAAGAAGTGTGTTGCCATCCGCGGCGCAGCCCTCCGGCCGGCCCTTCCTTGTCGTGTCACTTGATTCGCTTCATCCTTATCACGCACGCACACACTAAGACGTTACACAGACACTCTGCCTCTAACAATTTCCGTCATGATCACAGGAGATGCTACTCATTGTTGTGTCCAAAACGATAGATTGCATTGTTACTCAACAACACTTACAGGGAAACTCCTCTACAACGAAACCTACATGGGCGAAAATACCCCCTAATGTGAAAATATCTTCATGCATTAACACCATTCCCACTCTCTAGCCCCCATACAACGAAAAAAACCCTGTTGCGTTATACGAAATCTTTTTCTCTGATCTTGCCTCGTGACGAGATCCAACAGCGACCTCTACTGCTTCGTTCGGAAACAGCAACAGCAACCACCACATTGGTTTACACATGCGCAGTAGTCCAGGAAGTATTTGTTATTGTTAGTTTCAGACGCATCAAGAACGTTGCATTGCTAAAATGGCAACAAAACGGACTTTTGGATGTCAAGCAGGAAGAGACGCTGGAAGAGAGGGTAAAAGTGATCAAAATGAAAGACGGAGGAAGCAAAATAAAAGATGTATTTCATTGTAGAGGAGTTGCACTGCACAACACCCACACCCACACCCACACGCACGCACGCACGCACGCACACACACACACACACACACACACACACACGCTAGTGCGAGCACCGAGATGAGCACAATAAGCAGATCGCGGCAGATGTGACTATCCAGATGACTGCAAACGTGCCAGGTTGAGCGTGAAAACGGCCTCCTTTATAGCCAGCAATACAATTATATTGCAATTGGCGATTTGTTTTTGGCCTAATGGCAAACCAGCTAGCTTCATGCTAATTGGATGGATTAGCATCGCTGACTGAAAGGGCTTTTGGGATTACATAATATGATCAGATAAGAAAGCCCAAATCATATTTTTAAAGAAAAAAAAGTCATGTTTTAATCAAATAAAATGATTTTATTTTGTAAAGGGAAAAAAAGTATGTGCGTCTTTTTTTTTTTTTAATTGGCATATTATGAAAGGAAAAAGTGTTTGTCCTCTGAGAATTAATCTCAAATTCTATGATCGCAACTCATCGTTTCAAGACCAAAAAAAATTATTTTGGGGAAAAAAATTTAATTTGATGAAAAAAGTCCACTGGAATAAAGTCATTTTTTTTCCAAGAAAAACAATACAGTGATCCCTTGCTATTTCGTGGTTCATTTATCGCGGCTTCAGTGCATCGCGGATTTTTTCAAACATATTCATAAAAAAATTAATATTCATATCCATGGAGTACAGTACTGTATATGTTGCTCTATGTGACTCGCTGTTGTTGTTCAGCTTCCCGCGGACCGTTTGCGGACTTTTTGTGGACTTTAAAAAAATGCATATTGTTTTTAATGTTTATTGGTCGCTACTTCGCGGATTTTCGTTTATCGCGGGTGGTTTTGGTCCCCATCAACCGCGATAAACACATATTACTGTAATATGCTTTTTACTTTAGAAGAACCTGGCATACAAAATGTGGCTTTTTTTAAGAACCCCCCCCCCCGCATTCTTTTCCCAGAAGAAGTCATTCTGTTCATAAGAAAAAAAGGCAGATATCTGTTTGTAATTTCATTTCATTTTTCAGCAGATAACATCTCTCTATACTTTCTATTTTCAGTGTTGAAATGTTACGTGGCCTGGACAGTAATGAAGATGGCAACTGCTTGAGGGCCTGGAAAGGCTCCTATAAATAAAGCTTCAAAGAACGCTGCTATTGTATGCACACCCACACAGACTCAACCCCCCCACCCCCACCCCCCTGACACTCACACAAACACACGCATAGCGACTAATCTTGTCCAGCATCACAAGTGGCCTGCAGGAATCATCTATCGCCCTCTGCTTTGTCCTTCCAACACGTCAACACCTATTCACCCCCAACCCCCCCCCCCCTCAAAAAAAACAAAACAGCCCACTGGACAAAATATTACAAATAGGAGCACCGTTACCTCCAAAGAGGCCCAGTTTTTGGACGTGATCTCAGTCCATTTGTGAAGGCGAATGCAGACTTGAACCCAAAGTATAAAATAAGAACATTACAGGCGCAATTAAACCAGGACACTTTTATTGATAAACGCTTGTCGCGTTATCGCCTCTCGCACACGGAGCCGGCCGTGTATAAAATGTTCCCCCGGGAGAGAAACAAAAAAGGCGGAAAATTAAACATTAAATATGCTCGGAGGCCTTTTTGGAAATAGCAGCTCATAAAAGCATGTTTGGATGAGTGTCTGGCCCATTATTATGTGAAATAAGCAGACATCATCGTTATGTCGGCAACTTAAAGGGCTCACGGTATGCGATCAAACGTGGCGGAGAAACTATTCACAGTTCTCCGGTGACCAAAGAGTCCATGGCCCTCCGCCAGGTCCACTTGGCCTGGTAGAGCGAATCTTCCCTTCCCTCGCTCGCATCTACCAACACAGATGCTAAATCTAACAGTAGACCATCTGCGATAGCCAGATACTGAGACACGCATTGCCAGAACTGCTCAAAATCAATCTTGGGGGTTGGTTGGACTGTTTCGCATGTCAACAGCACAGATACTTTAGGAAGAATTGGGATTGGCCCTAAATCTGTCGCTCGCCAATTTTTCAACTTGTATCTTGCCAGTGCCAGACACAAGCAGGGGACGGGAAAGTCCGACACAGACACAACTCAAGAGACCGAAGTACACTTGATCTTAAAGGTTGGTTTGGTCCCCGGAAAAAAAGACCAGAGTCGGTTCAGAATCCTTCCACTCGAACCGAACAGCGCAAACTGGAGGCTAAATTGTGGTTCTCCTGACCAAGGCGGCCAAATGCCCAAACTTCAAGGTGGGTTGGTCTCCCTCAAAAAAGTTCTGTCTTCTCCAGCTGTGTGTCTGTTCCACAGTCATTTGGAAAATATTTGGACAGAAGCTGAAGCACCCCTCTGCTGTATATTGATATCCCGAGAGGAGCTTCAAAACCAGACTAAAACTAAAGCTAAAGCTCCAAAAGCCGACAATGGGACCATGGCAAGCCAGAACAGTACACCCATGAATTGAAGGGTGCTTGTTCCCCGCAAAAGCTTATTCCCCCAGTTTCTCCAGTTCTGTTTCGTCCATTGATCAAGAGGCTAAATTGTGGTTCTCCTGACCAAGGCGGCCAAATGCCCAAACTTCAAGGTGGGTTGGTCTCCCTCAAAAAAGTTCTGTCTTCTCCAGCTGTGTGTCTGTTCCGCAGTCATTTGGAAACTATTTGGACAGAAGCTGAAGCACCCCTCTGCTGTATATTGATATCCCGAGAGGAGCTTCAAAACCAGACCGGTTCAGATGTAGTTAATAAGCACGTCAATCAATGCGCGTCTTGGTCCGAGAGAACCAAATGCCCTCTGCCACGTCCTTGGTCGTCTCGGAAAGCTTCCACTCGGCTCTGTAGCAGGAGTCTTCCCCTTCCTGACTGGCATCTACCAGCTCAATCCGCAAGAAAGCGTCTTTCTCCGACAGCAAGGACGCCAAGTCTGACGCCAGCCTGGTGCTCGGCAACCTTGGCAAGGAACGAGAAAGCCCTCGGAAAGGCGAAGGGCCGTTTTTCGCCGCCTTGCTTGGGACAGCCACTTCCTTCCGCATCACGTTTCTGTCACGTGAGGCCAACGCCCTTGAGGGGCTATGATTGGCTGAAGGCTGCTTGCTTGCTGATTGGGCCACCAAGTTCTTGCTTGTCCTGTTACGTGAGAGACAAGGGGGCCAGTGGAAAGTCAGACACTGGGACATGGCAAGCCACAAGTCCTGAGGTCGGAGAACGTTCGATCGCGGAACTTGGGCGGCCCCCAAGGAAGCATCCGGCTTCTCCAGTTCCGTCACAGTCTTTTCTTGTTCTTCCTCGGTATCTTCGTCACTAGACAGAAGTTGGGGGTCCTCCTCAAGGCTGAAGGAGTTGCTGAACCCCCGACTCCTCTTCATCACCCTCTCCGTCGCCGCCGCATCCAAATCAGACAACGAGGATTCATCCGAGGTGAGATCGGACAAACGATCTTCGGAATCACCGTCCTTGGGCCACGGATGCGAGATTCCGGGTACCGGAGCCTTCCGCATACCTTCGCCGCTGCGCTTTCACTTTAGGAGATGACGACAACGCCATAAAAACAACAGCAGGAGCAGCGGCGGCGGCGGCGGCCGCGGCGACCGCTCTGCTCGCGTGGCACTTTCTGACATAATCTGTGCTTCCAGTGAGTGGGCAGCGATGACGGCGTGATGTCACGCAGCCACACACAAACACAAACGCGCACACTCCGAAGCACACGCATGTGTTCATGCTACGCTAGAGGGGAGCGCGGTGACTTGCCTGCGAGAGAAGTGATGATGTCACATGGCATGATGTCAAACATGGCCGCCGAGCAGCAGCCAGAATGAAAACCGGTCGGGGAGACATTTCATCGACCTACATGTGCAAGTGAAGCAGCCTGGATGCATGAAGGTTCTAATGCGTCGAGTCATTTCCAGGTTACGGATGTTTACAGTGTCTTCGTTGACTCTGTGGCGGCATCAGAATCAAAGCAGCATCTCCTTGTGGATGTGATTTCTGGTCATTCGTGCTCTTAATTGTAACTGCTATTCGATTCCGTTGTGGGCTTGGTATAAGAAAGCAAGTGCCGTTTTGTCTACCTGAGCATAAGCAGCGCTTTGCCTCTCTACTTGGCATGGAAAGCGAAACAGTGTCGCTCATATGTATGTGTTGGTGTGGGTGTGTGGGTGTGCGCACACACACCCACATGCATGCATATGCATATACACACACATGGGCGGCCAGTGGTGGATTGGTTAGCACGTCAGCGTCACAGTGCAGAGGTGCAGGGTTCGATTCCGGCTCGGGCCTTTCTGTGTGGAGTTTGCATGTTCTCCTCGTGCCTGCGTGGGTTTTCTCCGGGTACTCCGGTTTGCTCCCACATTCCAAAAACACGCATGGCAGGCTGATTGAACACTCTAAATTGTCCCTAGGTGTGAGCGGGACTGCGGATGGTTGTTCGTCCCTGTGTGCCCTGCGATTGGCTGGCGACCGGTTCAGGGTGTCCCCCGCCTGCTGCCCTATGACGCTGGGATAGGCTCCTGCGCGCCCCACGACCCTTGTGAAGATAAGCGGATCAGAAAATGGATGGATGGATGGATGGATATACACAAATACAGATCCATACCCATACGTACATGTAGAAATCGTTGCACTCCAAGTGTGCTCTGGTTCATTTCGAAACAGGTGCTACATGTAACATTCTGCGATACATTTTCAAAAAGCGAAACAGACAAATATACTTGAGCATTTGTTGGAAATCTCTTGTCATTTCCAGCACTTTCAAAGCATTTACACCATGAAATGACAAGATTAAAATAGCAGAACTCCCCCCAGTAGGAAGCCTGTTTTTGATAATGTTATGTGCATGAACAAATAAGAGGGAGTTGCCAAAATTTGCCTGCTTTTATTCAGCCCACCCGCCCCTCCTACCCAATACTGCAGTTTTTACAAGTGAGCATATTATCTTTTAGTTTGGCCCATCTGTGTCGTCTGTGCCAGTTTGCACGCGGGCTCTCTCCAAAGCTAATCTGGTTATATAACGCAGTAGCAAGGCGGTGATTTCGCCGAAGCTTCCGTTTTGAGGGCGATTTGGGACAAAGCGACATTCAGCTCAGTATACACGGGGATGCCGTGCGTGAGATTTTTCACCATCCTCCTTGTGCTGCCCTTTCTAGACATGGCAGCTGGATATCGCCGTGGTGTCCCTTGATTGCTCGCCGCCGGTGGCGTCACGGTCCGCTCCGGATCGTCTTTCCGCATTCAGAAGCCATAGCTGATTAACCACAACTTGGCTGCTTCTGTTAGCTTAATGGATAGCTTCATGTCAACTCCTTGGGTCAATGTGGTCCGTTGACCTGGTAGTTGACATTTCTGACAATAATATTGCGGATAAACATGGAATTGATAGGAAATAGTCAACTGACCTGACCTCTTTTCTCCTTGGCTTACGAATTAAAGCAACGTTTATTTGGTTTCCTTACCATCAGAATTTAGTCTCCCATTCATAAAAATGAAAGTCTCTTGTATATTTTCTCCTCTGCATCAGTATTAAAGGAGTGTCGTCATGCACTGGATTCCAGAATAAGAATTTTAGTTATGTTTTCTCACATACAGTACATTGTCTCCATGGCATAAGAATTAAAGTAGTGTTTGTTTTTTATAGCTGTTGTCTTCTCAGCATAAGAATTAAAGCTGTGCGCCCCCCCCCCCCGCCCTCCCCTCAAACCGCAAATGTAAGCAGAGACAAAAGTCTCCTCGGCATAAGAATTAAATGTGTGTTTTGCCTCCAGTCCTTAGCATGAGAATTAAAGTCGTGTTTTGTTTCCTTGGAATAAGAATTAAAGCTGCACTTATTGTGCATTTGTTGGCTGCTCAGCATGAGAATTTAAAGCATTGTCTTCTTGCATTTGTTGCCTCTGCAACAACTCATGAGCAGGGTCTTCGCGCCCACACGTTGTCACCTCAACAAGAATTAAAGCAGCCTTTTCTCATCTCTCTTGTCGACTCGCCATGAAAATTAAAGCAAAGTGTGTCACACTTTTTTTGTTTGTTTTTTTGTAAAGCAGTTTGAGGGATACTTGTCAAACGGAACAAACTGCTCACTGAACTCAAGTTGAACTTGGAATTGATTGCGGTTGCTGCTTTTCTCCAGAGAATGTCCCTCATGACATCAAAAATGTGTTTTTGTTGTCATTTCCCTGGACTTCCACACCACGCATGAGGTCATGGCGTTGAAGAAGCATCCTCTTATGCGTTCCCGTCACTATTTCTGGACTGTGTTCCCATATATAATTGAAAGAAACATCGTCAAGCCGCGCACAAGCCATTAAACCTCCTGTTTCTGCTCGAGTTGTCCGAAGTGTCTGCTTGATCAAGAGCAGGTTTGTTGACGGACGCAAAGCCGCCGCAAGAGGGCGCCGTGAAGGCCTCACCGCTGCTTCGGATGCAACGACACTTATGATTGGTCGAAAAGCCGGTAGACTTTGACAGCATGTTGGTTATTAGTCAGTCGGCAAACGGGGCGGGGCTTGTACGTTGGGCTCCAGCAATATAGTCCGCAGCCGGCGAACGCAGCTGGGCCAGAAGGAACGCACTGACGAGGAGCGAGGAGAGAGGAGAGAAAGGCGCACGCAAGTAACGAGAGGAACTCCATGTCATGTCGAAGACTCAAGAAGGCTGGACCACTGTTTGAGTTGTTCGTTTGTTCGAGTGACGCGCGTACCAAAGAGTCGCAACCAAAACCAACATGCTTTGCCACGTTACGCGTCCGGACTCGGTGGTGATGGAAGTGGAAGTTGACGCCAAGGCCAAGGGAGAAGACTGCTTGAACAAGGTGAGCTTCAGCGTCGTCGCCGGGACAAAAGAAAGACGCCATCCGATACCTTTTCAAGTAAATCGGAAGAGTAACGCGCGGAACGTGCGATTTGGGATACAGTGATCATGACAAACTTCATTTCGGTGTGCTGTTCAATGTTCATTTCGGTGTGCTGTTCAATGTTCCACGTGAATCGGACAGATTAGCGAGAAACTTCACGCAAGAAGTCGCAAGGATCTTAAATCGCGGATGGGGCAAACCGCAACAAAAGTGAAGGCGCATCCACATGAACGGCTTGTTCTGCAAAGGTTACTCGAGTTCATTCTCATCGCCGAGCGCCTTCGCTATCCGCCTGTCCACCGGAATCCAAACAAAGCGAAAGTTTTTGGACTGCACTTTTTAAAAGTCCACTTTTCGTCAAATTCCCGTACGGCTCTGTAGTTAGCGGGCCTTGACGGAGTTTGATCATGTTATATAATCTGGAGTCCCTCGGTTGCATCTACTACTGCCGCTGCTGCGGAGGGGGCGTGGCCTCCGGGCTGTAAAGTCGGAGGAACATCCTCTCGCAAAAAGTCAAAACAACAACTCGGGGGAGTCCAAACTCTGTCCTCGAGGGCCGGAGTTGAACATGTCCGTCAGAGCTCTATTGTTGTGATTGACTCCTCGGTGAGAAAGAGCGATGGCATGACAGGAGTCAACTAGCAATAAATATTTTTAATATCCCCCCCCCCCCCCGTCACATTTTGACTCTTTGTATAACTTTTTTCTCCTCCCCCATGCCCCCCCTCCTTTATGTTGCGGCATTTTCTCTTTCTTTTTTCAACTTTCTTTTATTTTTCCGGAAAATGTTACAAGAATTAAGATGCCTCTTTACAACTGTTCGTTTCCCGTTTCGTAATCATTTTAATCATACTTGATAAACTCGGCCATAATTTTTTTTTTTAAGTGGAACGTTTTCATGATGCTGTTTTTGTTCGACAATTTCTACGAACACGTTTTTGTCAGCATGTTGGTCTGAGTACTCCATAATTATTCAAGACATTTTCCTTAATTTGTACAACAATGTAATCCATTAATAATTGTATGGCATTGTTAAAAAATGTTATGACTGGTCTTTTTTTTTCTCACTCTCTTTTCTCCAGGTTTGCAGGAAGTTGGGCATCATTGAAGTGGACTACTTCGGGCTGCAGTTGACTGGCAGCAAAGGGGAGAACCTATGGATGAACCTGCGCAATCGCATCTGCCAGCAAGTGGACAACGTGGCGCCGTGCCGACTGAGGCTGCGGGTCAAATTCTTCGTCGAGCCTCATCTCATTCTGCAGGAACAAACCAGGTATTGACACGGTTTCAAATGATTTGCCCGCGGGGCTCGTCGATTGATCGGGAGGGTCGATTACATTTGGGTTTTTGGGTCAAGCTCAGGATTGGAAATTTCGGCGCAGGTTTCTTGGTGGCTTCCATCATTGAAAGCACAATGCAAGTGTAGTTAGCTACTCACTACAAAACGTCCTCAAGTAACCCCATTCCCAGGCTCTTCCGGGGTTACTACAGGTCGTTGTGGTGCAGCAGGAGTTGTGAGCCAGCAGCTCTTTGCCTGGCGCCCCTGCCCCCCACTTTCCGGGACCTCTGTCACTCCCGCCCCCTCCCCCCCACTCAGGCTGGGAATGAGTGACACAACGTTGCGCCGGACGAAAACGCCACTTTGACATTTTTGCGTCGGCCGCTTGGAAAAACGCTGCAGCAGAGGCCAGTATGTTCTGGCCTCACGTTTTGTCAGGGGAATTGAGGTTGCTGTGACTAGATGCACATTTAGTTGCTTGGGCAATTACAAAGACCCGAAAATTTGAAGCCTGCTTAATCCGGAACAAGAAAAAAAAAACATGCATGTGTTTATTTGCCAAATAAATAATTCAGCATGCTTACCTTTTTATTTCCCATTATTTAATGTAATTATTTATATATATATATATATATATATATATATATTTTAAAAAATCCTCGTCTCACCCCCCCTCGGGTGGTGTCCGTCCCTCATTCAGCTCGGGTCCTCTACCAGAGGCCAGGAAGCTTGAGGGTTCTGCGCAGTATCCTTGCCGTTCCCAGCACTGCACATTTCTGGACTGAGATGTCCGATGTTGTTCCCGGGATCTGTTGCAACCACTCATCTAGTTTGGGGGTCACTGCCCCGACTGCTCCGACCACCACAGGCACGACAGACACCTTTACCTTCCAGGCTCTCTCCAGCTCCTCTCTGAGCCCTTGGTATTTCTCGAGTTTCTCGTGTTCCTTCTTTCTGATGTTTCCATCACTTGGGACCGCTACATCCGCTACAACGGCTTTCCTCTGCCCTTTATCTATGATCACGATATCTGGTTGGTTCGCCATTACCATCTTGTCAGTCTGGATCTGGAAGTCCCACAGGATCTTCGCTCTGTCATTCTCCACCACCTTCGGAGGCGTTTCCCCATTTTGACCTTGGGGTTTCCAGTCCATATTCCGCACAGATGTTTCGGTAGACTATGCCAGCCACCTGGTTATGGCGTTCCATGTAGGCTTTCCCTGCCAGCATCTTACACCCTGCAGTTATGTGTTGGATCGTCTCAGGTGCCTCTTTGCACAACCTACACCTTGGGTCTTGTCTGGTGTGGTATATCTGGGCCTCAATGGCTCTGGTGCTCAGGGCCTGCTCCTGAGCAGCCAGGATGAGTGCCTCTGTGCTGTCCTTCAGGCCAGCCCTCTCTAGCCACTGATAGGACTTCTTGAGATCGGCCACTTCAGTTATGGTCCGGTGGTACATCCCGTGTAGGGGCTTGTCCTCCCATGATGGTCCCTCTTCCAACGCCTCATCCTCTGTTCCCCATTGTCATATATATATATATATATATATATAAAATAAAGGTTTGCTTAACTTGTATATATATTTTTGGTCAAATGGTTTCTTAAATCTTATTTTTACTCCGTTTTATTTGAATTTTTAAAAACATATTTCTATTAAAATCTGATCTTGAATAAGTTTAAGGGTGTACTGTTTTAAATTAAATCGATTTATTTTATTGACACTGACACATTAAAATGGTGTACATTTTTAAAATACCACATTTATTTTTTAACTCAGTTATTTTATTTAATTCGCTGCTTATTTGCCTTTAGTTGACATCCAATTGTTTGTTTTTTTTGCTAACCATTTAACAGAAAATGAACCATGGGCTGATATCAGAAAGGGCCTGTTTTTAATTAACCCTTTTTTTTTAAGTGGTGTTTTTATTATGAAATTTCTATTTTTAAATGAAGAAACATGTTTGAACGCATCAATTGTAGAAGAAGAAAAAAAATCATCTTGATAGGTCATCCTCTGCGTTTTCAAAGGTTTCCAAATATGGGCCTGAGGGCTGGCTCGTGGTTGGGTGAAGGCGAGTCAGCACTTGTTCTGACAGCCAACGTGTGAAACAAGAGCACAGTATGGCGAAGCCTTGGTTTTTTTGGATGTCCCGCTTCTTGTACCGTTCGTTTTACAATGATAATTTTTTCTATTTATTTACTGCATTGGAAGTTTTTGTCCCGAAACAGCACGACGAGACTGTTCATTTCCCACAATCGAGCACCCACACAAAGTGTACTCAAACTCAGTTTAAGGTAGAGTGGGCATTTATTTCACTTGCCATCAGTTCAAACTTAAAATGAAAAAATAAAGTGCAATAAGTCATTTGCAAAGCCAAACTGGTGTAGCGCATCTACGATCCGATATCGATGTTAGCTCATTTAACATGGAGTCAAAATCAGATTCACCGGTGCAGAATGTGAGGATGGCAACCCCAAGTGGACAGAAATAAGAGCCGCAAGTCTTGCTAATGTCTAATAGGACCGTCTAACCAGTGCAATATCCATCCATCCATTCTCTAATCCGCTTATCCTCACAAAGGTCGCAAACGCACTGGAGCCTCGGCGCAATACCTGGAATCTAAAGGTATTTGATCGTTATAGCTTCTCTAAATGTAAAAGTGATGAATCACAAACAATATGTGCAGCAGAACGTGCTACGTCCAAGTCCCGTTTCTATTTATAGCCGCGAGCAGACACAAGTGGGAGACACAAAGCACTGAGTCAGGAATTCTTCTTGTCAAGGCTCACTAGTTTGAGGGTCTTGAGTGACGGTGTTTCCACAATCCTCCATTGTACTCCATGTTGGATACAATTTGGAAAAAGAAAATGGAAACCTGGTGATCCCAAAAATAGGTGGAAACAATCCGGAATTACATTTAAACAACTTGCAACATTTGCATTAGAATTTCTTGAATAGAATAACACCACAGAGTGAGTCCCATGAGTTTCTGGTTGGGCATTTATGAACTTTGACTTTGGGGAACCCGTTCCCAATTATTTGTGGATTCTCCACTTCCGATTCCTTTCGAACGTGTTGACTTTGCGCAGGAAGTCTCGTTTTCAGGGCCGCCGTCACCCTTGACCTACTTAATGTGAGCTGGTTGTCGTGGCTCTGCAGGCACGCCTCATTGTGTTACATGCGCGTGCACACACACACACACACCAATCTGTTACGCAAAAGGCACGTAGAGAAGGTGCTGCGCACATAGGTAATGTTCAACTGCTGCTTTTGGAAGATTAACATGCACACATACATCAGAAACCAGGCTGTTTGTGTGTTCATGCGCTATTGTGTCAAGTGTGTGGCACGCGTGCAACATGTTTGTGCGGCGACTGAGCCTGATCAGCAGTTTGAGACAAAGCCCCCACTAAAAAAGAAAAAAGGGGGCGCCAAGTTCCAGGCTTGTTTTCCATCTATACGCCCCCCGCCCCCTGCCCCTCTTCTTCTTATAGGGCGTTTGCGTTATGTAATGTGCGCTGCACTGAGCGCGCTCAAAATTGCTTACGTAAGTTGCCGCTCGCCTGCCACGTCCAGCTGACGGGGCGGCTCAAGCCTGCCGTTTAGGTTGTGCGTAACCTATGGCGTGCAAATGGCACGTGGACCGTGAATTACCACCCCCCGCCTCCGACAAATGGTTAAAATGTATCACCCCTACAACTGGTTTCATTTCCGCGAGCTTATCGAGTGGCGGCTGTTTGGAAAGCAGAGTTTGCCCGGATTGTCGGCTGTCATTTTGAATGTTGACGCAATGAATCACTTTAAAAATTGACTGTAGCACGACTTCATTTTGGACACACACACGAAAGAAAATAATAATAGTGCTACTTTAACCCTTTCATGCAGCCTGTAACCTGATAAGCTGTCCGCTGTAGTAACCGCTGTCCCCGAAAGGGTTAACTTTCAAAGCCAACACTTTTGGCTTCATGGGCTAAAAATCCAGCAAGCGCCAGTGCTAACGTTAGTATCCACGATGCAGCAGACCTCTTCTTCTTCAGTTTTTTTTTTTTTTTTAGCTCCTTAAATGCGTGAAATAGGCTTTAAGCTTCATGAAATAAGGACATGGAGACCTTCTGGTGGCAAGGCGCTCCAAAATGAGGTTGTTCTTGCGTTGTTGTTGTAGTTAAGCATCTTATTTGCATTAATCTGCCTTTATGCGATGTGGTCCAACAAACCGCTTTGCGTCGTTAAACTTCACCCGCTGGAGGCTGTGTGTGTGTGTGTGTGTGTGTGTGTGTGTGTGTGTGTGTGTGTGTGTGTGTGTGTGTGTGTGTGTGTGTGTGTGTGTGTCCCACCCCCTGCTATTTGATTGAGAGAGCGTCGGGTGAAACAGCAGGGCACGGGCTATTGGCACACTTTTTTTCTTTTTTATCAGGAGGTATTTAATCTTTTAACCTTTTATGTTTGTGTTTTTTGTTGTCTAGCCTCAAGCTAAAGTTTAACTACAGAGGAATCTTTGCAGTCGTGAGCCAGTATTTCTTTTTTCTTTTTTTTTAACTATCTAGAGCAGGGGTGTCAAACATACGGCCCGCGGGCCGGAACCGGCCCCAGAGGGGGTTCGATCAGGCCCGCGGGATAATTTAAAAATGGAAAAAAAAGCATAAAAGACACAAAATGAATATTTTTATTAAGATGCAATTCATGTATTAACCGCTAGTCATTGTTTTCTCTTTCGTTTGTAAAGTGTAGGTGGGGGTTACATTTAGATTTCACATGCACATGTGTAAATGGTTTAAAAAAATCCTTTCTTTATAAATCTTGTTTAATCTTAAAATGCATGACTATATTTTTAAATACTAATTGTTCAAGTTTTGTGCCTTTGTACAATCAGTGGGATCAGTTGCACTGCATATATGTGAATGATAAAATTAAATTGCACATTTGTCGAAGGAAATCTAAGGTGTTTTATGAAATGTTAGGTAAATGAAATGTAGGTACATTTCAACATTTTCCTCATGTACTTGTGCGTCGCTATATCAAAA
This sequence comes from Hippocampus guttulatus, assembly GCF_054856545.1. Taxonomy (NCBI): domain Eukaryota; kingdom Metazoa; phylum Chordata; class Actinopteri; order Syngnathiformes; family Syngnathidae; genus Hippocampus; species Hippocampus guttulatus. The sequence goes on from NC_141278.1 coordinate 9,961,313, forward strand.
CAAAGGAAAGACATATTTTGGTTATTTATAGCAGAGTATGGTATAATTTTAATGGTCTGGCCCACTTGACATCGACCGAGGCCGTATGCGGCCCACAATATGAAATGAGTTTGACACCCCTGATCTAGAGCATCGGTCCCCAAACCCCGGGCCGCGGACTGGCACCGGTCCATGGGTCATTTGGTACCGGGTCGCACAGAAAGAATAAATAACTTTCATCTGTTTTATTCATTTCGGAATCTGAAAGATGTTTTATTTTGAAAAATTAACAGATTCTCTGTTACACCTGTCTACAGCACAGGTGTCAAACACAAGGCCCGGGGGCCAGATCTGGCCCGTCACATCATTTTATGTGGCCCGTGAAAGCAAAGCAAAGGTGACAACCTCCCTGATGTTTGCTAAAATGTGTTCCAAAATGTCAAATTCTCCTAAAGAGATATTGTAAGCATTTTCTTGTTAGCAAACCCCTCATTGGAGTTACTTAAACAATAATTGAATAAACCATTATTCTTGATTTATTGATAGAGTTTCACAGTCATAACGGCCTTCCAGGGAAAACGGTGACTACAACGTGGCTCACGACAAAATTGAATTTGACACCCCTGGTCTACAGTATACCACTCTTGACTCAGGTAAAGGCATGCTTCTCAATCACATGATAGGTTACCGCTACAATGAAACCCAGGAGCTAGCAAAATTAGCAAAAAACGAACGTCTTTGCAAAGTTTGTTTGGGAAGGGGAAAAGACAGAGACAGAAGAGGAGCCTACGAATTTCAAGAAAAAGAACGCTACATTTAATAGACAGTATTAGGATTTCCTACTTAAAATACGGATTTATCTCAACGGGAGATTCCCACACACTAAGCCCACTCTGCATAATATGCGGCAACAGCGAGTCGTATTTTTCATGCACTTTGTATTTGCGGCGTATCTTATTTTGAAGGCAGGTTTAAATGTTACCATAGCAACCAGAGAATATTGCGGCCAGATAGGACGTTCCTCGTGTCATGATTTGTGTTTATTATTATGTTTGGAAAATACCACGGTTTTCATGCAGATTACATCATATTAGTTTGTTGTAAGGATGGTCCCTGAAAATATTGTCTGACATGAAACCGGTCCATGGAGCAAAAAAGGTTGGGGACCGCTGATCTAGAGTATCTAGTTGAAACATTCTTTGCTTGAAAAAAATGTTTCTATGGGGTGAGAAGGAAAGGGAAAAAAACAGATTTTAGCCACAAAATATACAAGGTAGCATGGACGTTCTGTACAAAATAAAACGATCAAATGTAAGTGTGCATCAACACAAAATTAAATGACTGTCTAATCAAGAAATCGAGGACCCGTGTCCTAATCTGAACAGGAAGTCGGCCATTTGGTGTAAATTGACATAGCTTGTGTTCCGCAAAGGAATTGGTCCAAATGATCCTCAATTCGATATTACAATAATATTACAGCTCATGCACGGCCAACGTTGTCATCTCCACGCCTATTGACTCCCAAACGTCACCTTTGTTTTAATGCCATTTGGCACTGAGCGGCAAGAGCCATACGACATCGTTTCTAAGCGCAGACTGATGAGAGAGTTTACTGCAGTTCATTGACTGCTAGTAACCCCCGGCATTTGGGAACGGCAGCACAAACCGCATTGTTGGGACAGAAACTCTTGCGGGTGATTGGCTGTGAGCGACTGCAGCGTCCAAGCGGCGGTGTTGGGTTTCACTTTGTGTAGGAGACGTTTTGTTCTTGGCATCCCCCTCCAGGTGGAAGATCCTACACTGGTACAGCAGTTTTGGAGAGAAACCCAAAAGCCTTTAACTCTCACAACAAAATAATTTTTCAGACCACTTAAATGGCCTGCTCAAATCAGTTAGCCAAAAAAACAACTCGTCCAAGCCGTGCAGATGTTATGTTGGCCGAACGGGTGTCAGGAGCTCGAGCCAAAACCCACCGAAGTTTGTGGCTACAAAATTTCGGCCTTCCGCCAGCTGTGGCCCGCAGCAGTTCTATCACCCGGAAACTTACTGGACAAACTTTTGAACGAGTTCCATTTACAGCGTGGCTCATTTTTATTTATTTACACTGCTGGCGTGAGAAGCGGTTTTGTTTTTGTGCCGCTGCCGCGGGAGGGTTGCTCGTTCCCTCGCATTCCGCCTCAGGGCAGTGAGACTAAAAGAGCTGTCAGCTTCCTTGCCGATTCTTTTTAAAAATAAATGTTTGTCCTGAGCCAAACGCCAGCACCTGTTGACATGGGCGGGTACCAGTCGACAACTGTGCGCCGGGCTCGCCGCGGTTGACTCGTGTTACATTAGATTTTGAGGACCACCGCGTCGGATGTTTGGTCATTGTCGTCATTGGTTGGTTTGTAGCGCACCGCTGTCGCTGCCGTTGCCTTGTTACGTTTTTCTGTCCTGACCCAGAATGTTCAGTTGTTATCATCCATCCAGCTGTCCATTTTCCGATCCGCTTTACCCTAACAAGGGTCGCGGGGGGTGCTGCAGCCTATCCCAGGTGTCTTCGGGCAGTAGGCGGGGGACACCCTGAACCGGTTGCCAGCCAATCGCAGGGCACACACAGACGAGCAACCATCCGCGCTCACACTCAACACCTAGGGACAATTTAGAGTGTTCACTCAGCCTGCCATGCATGTTTTTGGAATGTGAGGAAACCGGAGTACCCGGAGAAAACCCACGCAGGCACGGGGAGAACATGCAAACTCCACACAGGGAGGCCGTAGCAGGGATCGAACCCACGACCCCTGCACGGTGAGGTCGACACGCTAACCACTGGATCACCGGGCCGCCCGGTTGTTATCATCACGTCAATATTAGTTTGATGGGATTACAGGAGCAACAAAATATTGGACGGTGGTAAAACGTTGCGGTAGAAAGCTATTTATGGTATAACAATTTTGAATTGGATCCAAATGCAGGGAGTTTGACCTCGGCAGAGACGTTGCGAGAACTCAAGAGGCAACCATAAACGGAAACAATTCTGGATTTTACTCAATTGAGAAAATGTCCATCTTAAAAGGTGTTGGGCTGCATTGATGCGCGGTGACCGATGGTAACCCGGCTCCGCCTCAACTGTAGTAACCCCGGCTTGCGCCTTGCCCTGTAGTAACCCCGGGTCGGAACCCTGCCGCTCTCCAGTCTATTGTTTGCATCAGGTAGGCCCGCAAAACGAGCGGCGCTGCGTCACATGACTCCCGCTGCGCTTCACACAATGGAGAAGTGTTTGTTGTGCTGCGTGCAAGAGGGTAGCCGGTGGGCTAAGAACGGGATGTTTGACAGCATATCAAAGCACTGTTTGTTACACCCACGCTCGGTGGGCTACGCCGCCAGCTTGTTATGCTCTGGCTTTGTCGGGAGCGGCCCTTGCAGTTGAAGTCGATTCGGCCCCCTGAGTGTGTCTAGGATGGCCCCCGAAGACCGGATAAGGAAGCGCCACTGTCGCGCTGTCTTGCCCCCCGCGGACCAGCTCCTCGGAAGAGACCGGCAAAGGACTTGAGCTATGTTGAAGTCGAACAGTTTAACATGTTAAAAATCGAACTTGAGTATCTGTTGTCTTGGAAAGGTTGCCATATCCGCCATTTCAGCACAGGGCCGGAGACACAAAATCCTGCAATCAGGACTTGCTGGACTAAGCCAGTGTCTGGTAGTAAACGTCACAGCCCCGTTTCGATTTTCAGTTCTTCACTTTCTCACAGTTTCCGCCCTGTCTCTGATGATAACCCCGAAGCAGGGTCGCTTCGTCGCCCACCATTCCACATTGTTGGGGCTCGTCTAGACTTCTGACCCAGCTAAAACCAATACTGGCTCGCTGTCGCATCCAACATTTATCCTTCTGTGCCTTTTATATGGAATGCAGCAAGGTGGAATGCTACTGCGGCATCCTGCAAGTCACATCTTAATTAACGGGGGGACTCGTATCCGGTGCTAAATTCTCACACCTCATTTCCAACATTTCAATGTTACTTTTCACACAGTCGCCATCTGGCCTCTGTTTTACCTGCGACACTACCCCGAAGCTAGTAAATGGGCTGCCTTCAGGCACCACTAGTCCATACCACAACCCAATCAAATGACTCTTTTGAGACTTTCTCCAGCTCACCGTCCTTTTGTGTAAGGGTCCGATGCATCACGCTGGAGTTGAGGTCATTCCCAAACTACATCATGTAGCTTCGTGGCGGATGTGAGGCTTAAAAAGTGTACCGACGTGAGTCACTAGTAGGCCTGCCCAACCTGATTTACAGTTCCAATCTTAAAAGTTACTGTGCTAGAGGTCAACGACAAGGAGGCGTTGTAGGCCGAGGTTACTTCAGTTCAAAAGACTGAGTGATGATGTCATGGTGTACTCGTCTCCCGCTGTTGAAGAATTCCTTACATCTTGTGGACAAAACAATGGCCGCCCACCTCCCCAAGCAGACGCGTATTTTTCACAGAGGTTGCTGTTTTCTTTGGCCGGACCAGAACTCCGTGTTCTCGCCACGTTGTTCGAGCGGAACATAAACAGTTTCTTCTCGTACTGCCGCCGCGTTTTTCAATCGAGCTGAGACACAGCTGATAAATTTCACCCCCCACAGAGCACTGTGCGATCAAAAGTAGCAATCGCTGGCCAAATAATGTCACCAGCACCTGCGGTGAGACTCAAAGCTCTTCTTCCTGTACCTTCTGATTGTGCATCTTTACCGAGGCACTGAAAACAGAAAGTGAGTCATTGTGACTCTGTCGAGGGCGCCTGTTCTGCCTCTTTGTGTTCCAGTTGGCCCGGTCACATAGTCAAGACTTCTAGTACACTGAATCAGAATTTCTTGCGGTAACCGGACTCCATTTGTCCCCCCCCCCCCAGACACGTTTTCTTCACACATGTGAAAGAGGACCTCCACAACGGCCACCTGCGCATGGGCTCGGAGCAGGCAGAGGAACTGAGTGCTCTGCTGGCCCAGGCCGAGTTCGGCGACTACAACCAAAACACAGCCCAGTATTGGTACTCGGAGCTCTGCGGGGAGGAGCCGTGTCCCGCTACTGTCAACAGGTAAGGGGGGAATTACACCGTGTATGTAACAAGTGCAGTCAGAGATCAATACGAATAGGAGCATTGCACTTTTAAGTTCTTACGCAACCTGATGACGGTTCCAGAGGGTCATGTAGTAGTCCGTTCATTGACTACTGTACGAGATCGATCGGGATGTTACCGTATTGGCCCGAATATATGACGGTGTTTTTTGCATTGAAATAAGACTGAAAAAGTGCAGGTCGACTTATATTCGGGGTCTAGACATTATACCCATTCACAATGCTAGATGGCGCCAGATGCTGAACTTGACTCCCCAGGCCAAAGCGAACCCCTGTCACGAAGAATAAAAATAAAAATAGCAGTAGCACGAAGAAGAAAAATAAAAAATGGCGGTATGAAAGAAAAGAAGAAAATAACAGAAGAGATAACAGAAAATGGAGAAACGTAGCGACAATCTGGAGAAAAGTGGGTCGAAGATCGGCCAGGTTAACCGGCAGCTGTGGAGAAGTTATGATGTAAACTTCAAGATGATGGTGATAAATGAGGCAGAGTCTTCAAACAATTGATAGATTCAGATATTAAGATTTGAATGAGGCAAAATAACATGCTTTTTTCTCTCAGATATGTTATAATCATTTGTGCTGCAATTATTTTCTGTATAAAAATTTATTTGGTGTTCAAAAAGTCTTTTTTTCAAACTTGAGTCTTGAAAAACAGGGGGTCGTCTTATAATCAGGGCCGTCTTATATTCGGGCCAATGCGGTACTTTGTTTTGTTTTTTCTTTTTGTCTGCTGAATAAAACTGCCGACCTGTCATCACAGCATCGTGTCCAGACACAAGGCCCTGGAGGGCTTGAGCCAGACCTCGGTGGAGTACCAAGCCCTGCAGCTGGTCTCTTTGCTGGAGCACTATGGCGTGGAGTGGCACTGGGCCCGTGACGCCAACGGCCAGCGCTTGGCCATCGGCGTCGGCCCCGAAGGCATCGCTGTGTGCAAGGAGGACTTTAGCCTCATCAACCGGTGCGTCCCTCCTTCCACGCGCCTCTTCAGTAAATGTTCCTCTTCAGCCCATGGCCTGAAGTGCGCTTTGGGGTTTTGGCCGTGCTGTGCGATAAGAATTTGACGCCCCTTCATCCGAACATGTCATTGATAAATGTCGCCTCCTCTGCGCAGAGTTAGCTACCCCGTCATTCAGATTGCCACTCAGTCAGGCAAGACTGTGTACCTGACTGTCACCAAGGACAACAATGACAGCGTGGTGCTCATGTTCAAGCTGATCAGCAACCGCGCCGCCAGTGGCCTATACCGAGCCATCACAGAGACCCATGCCTTCTACCGGTAAGCGGACCATTCAGCGCCGCCCGTGACAACAAAGCAGACAACAAATTGAGCAACTTCTTGCCGGTAACTCCAAAAAGTCAAAGTTCAAGTTGTGCCCTTTGTCCGTCCATTAAGGTGCGACACCGTGACCAATGCAGTGATGATGCAGTACAGCCGCGACTTCAAAGGCCACCTGGCATCGCTCTTCCTCAACGAGAACATCAACCTGGGCAAGAAGTACGTCTTCGACATCCGCCGCACCTCCAAGGAAGTCTACGACCACGCACGGCGCGCCCTCTACAACGCTGGCATGGTGGATTTGATGTCCCGCTCCGGGGGTGAACGCTCGACACACCCACGCTCGCCAAATCGCCAGGACGGTTCCGACGACGACGACGACGACGACGGCTCCGACTGCGGCAGCTGCCAGCAGAGTCGGGCGCTGCAGGAGCGGCTGCACAAACTGCAGGAGGCGCTGTTGTGCATGCTGTGCTGCGAGGAGCAGATCAACGCTGCCTTCTGCCCCTGCGGGCACCTGGTGTGCTGCCAGACATGCGCCAACCAGCTGCAGGTGAGACTCGGGTCTCTGCCGCCAACATTTTCAGGCCCATACCCAACTTAACTCCCTGCTATGCCTTTGCATTAGAGAAACCACCAATACAGTGAAACTCCTCTGCAATGAAATCATGTTTGCAGCAAGAAATCTTTCACAACAGGGGGGTTTTCACTGTAGCAAATTTGATCTCGGATGTAAACACACACACACACACACAAACGTATGTGTACACGCACACGTAAACATGTGTGTACTCTTTTTCAATCCAATAGTGCATAAGTATGAGCATACACTTATTTGACACTTCATATAGTCAGTGTAGAAAGAAAAAAAGGGAAAGAAATTGCGAAACTTACGATCAGCATTCACTTTCACTTACATCAATTTCTTGGATAATGTCTTTTATTTTGCTTCCTCCGTCTTTGATTTTGATCACTTTTACCCTCTCTTCCAGCGTCAGAGCACTTCTTCTCTTAGCTGCTTGACATCCAAAGGTCCGTTTTGTAGCCATTTTAGCAATGCAATGTTCTTGCTGCGTCTGAAACTAACAATAACAAATACTTCTTGGACTACTGCGCATGTGTAAACCAGTGTGGTGGTTGCTGATGCCGTTTCGGAATGAAGCAGTAGAGGTCGCTGTTGGATTAGACTTCATTGAATCTCGTCACGAGGCAAGAGAAGAGAAAAAGATTTCGTATAACGCAAGAAGAGTTTTTTTCGTTGTATGGGGGGCAGGAAAGTGGGAATGGTGTTAATACATGAAGATGTTTTCATACTATGGGGTATTTTTGCCCATGTAGGTTTCTTTGTAGGGGAGTTTCACTGTACAAAAATGAAATCGGTATTAAATGACAAATGTCAAGCAAGATACATCAAACTGACTAGTAAATGTAAGGTGTGCAGATTTTTGCGAGCTGAACCTGGCTTGCTCTGAGCAGCCAACCTGAGAACAGAAAAATGGTGATGTCATCAGCTGGCCTTGTGAAGACAAATTTCACATCTGATTCGTTAAAGAAACAGTCTCACTTCTAATAAAGTTCAAGCCAGTTAGGACAGGTAAGGGTGACTTAGAACTATTTTCGCGTCGTGATAACATTCGCGCGCAAGATTCGCCTCCATATCACTTTTTTTTGGTGGAACGTTGCTACTTGTCTATGACAGTCGCTCATTGAAATCTGTGCTTTCATATTTCAAACACCAACAGCGAGCTATGCATGAAAAAACCCTTGACGGTGTCGTTCCTATTTCCTGACAGTTGTGTCCGGTGTGTCGCTCGGAGGTGGAGCACGTTCAGCACGTCTACCTGCCCACCTGCACCAGCCTGCTCAACCTGGCCATGAGCGGCCAGCGTGCCAACCGCGTGGTGGGCGACGGAGGCGGCGGCATCCCCGCGTCCATCTGCCGCGATCTGGCCTCCCCTCACGACTGCGACGGCGACGACTACAACAAAATCTTCACGCATACGTGAGGGATGCCTCAGACACTTTTTTTTTTTTTTTTTGGTCCGTGTTCCGTTTCCTGGACTCTTGAGGGGCAACCCTCCCAGCCCCCACTTCCGATGTGCTCATACATGTGTGTGTGTGTGTGTGTGTGTGTGTGCTGCCAAATGATTTTCGTCCTCTCCACCACAAACTTCAGTTGAGCTGATCCGTACGTCACCCCTCTCTCGCCTTTTATCTCGATTTCAATCGTTTTACTTTTTAAAGCTTTCCCAACATTTTAAATTCACTCAGCTTTTATTGAACAAGTGTTTCTTTTCGATTTTTGGTTCACGTTTGCAAGCCAATGAGGGGACTAAATTAGCTCTCGGATCCACATGCACTCAGTACACAGATTGCAGACACTCCACTTTCGATCAGACGATTTGAAGTACATCATTTCCATGAGCAACTCTCGTTTTGTACAATTTAGCGGGGGGAGGGGTTCAAGATCAAACTTGGCCACCGTGTTCCACACACGCTGTGATTAAAAAAAAAAATCAGGTGTCGGACAAATTTGCATCACCTCCAAAAATGGCAAAACGGATCCTGTAATGCCTGCCTCAAAAAATCAAAATGGCGTCCGGCCCCTGTTTTAAACCCTCCTCTCGCGATGAGAGAAAAGTTCTCGTGAGGTTTTTGAAAGGGTACAGAATTGTGTGCAATAACTGCCTGCTTCATGTTTTCTTTTTATTATTTAAATGTCAGCTATTTAAAATGAACATTGCCACTTTACCAAGGAAGCTGCATCCACACTTTTGTTGTTGTTTCGGTTTTAGACTTTTGGCCTTAAAATAGAAGCACTGCCATCGTTGTCTCCGATGCATTCTTTTTCTTTCTTTCTTTCTACTGCAAAGATGAAGAAAAAGGTTTTAATTTTTCACAGGTAGCGATTTGTTTCTGTTTTCTGAAGCATTCTACGCTCTCTAAGACATGATGTCTGGACAAAGTAGTAATAAAGTTTTGTGTTTTTTTTTAATGAATACAAGCTTGGCTTTTTCATTCGTTGGGTGATGTGTTTAATTAAATATGTTTTTTACGTGTCTTTGCTTCCTCCATTCGGCCCAATTAACTTCTTAAAATTAGTTGCGTTCAGGGAACAACAACAAAAAAACACATTTGTGCCCACAAGGAAAGCAAACTAAATTTTTCAAAGCTGATCAACAGGTTTGGAAGAGGAAGGTTACTATGTGTCAAGTAAACAAACTGTTTTTCAAATTCTTTCTATGTGTTGTATTCTTGTTTTCTAGTCATGTGCGGTACGTTAATTACTCTGTCGTGGCATGGTGACACCCGTACAACTCAACAACTGGAATTTTTATTTTTACAGAAAAGGGCAATCAAGATTTTGTCTTGCCTTGTGGAATAATTTGGGGGGGGGGGGGTTGAACAAAAAAACACCAAACAAACAGTTAAAAGTACTATAAAGTAAAACTACTCAAAATCATTTGAAATAGCTTGACGGGCAGTGAAAACAAAAACATGATTTAAGGTGGCACAAGGCCCCGGTTGGCTACTTAGTCAACAGAGGTAGGGAACATTAAACAAGTTTAAGACTGGAGAATAAAAGTAAAAGAAAACTAAAAAACGAAAATTGATTAAAGGTGGTGGGCAGTGGATGGTTGACTTTGGCAATAGAACTTGGGGCCCCTTCATAATCACGTTTTCCCCTTTCATTTTTTTTCTAGATTAGGGAGAAACATTTTGGGGTGGCGGGGGGTTCATGATCAAAATATATACAGGTATATTTTTAAATTTTTAGACACTTTGCAAAATCCTGCTAAGTTCAGTTTTGTTTCGTGAGTAGCATGTCACTTATTCCTCCTGACCCTGTAGTTTAGTTACAATTGATTTACAGGATAAGATCTGCGAAAGGTCCATTTGAAAAGAAAAAAAAAAGGTTAAAAGTTAACTCAACACAATTGTGTTTTGGAATCTCTGGCACACAATTCCGTGCGTTTCTGGTTGAAACTGTTAATCATGCAAGGATATTTCCCCAAAAGCTTGGTCGAGTTTATTATCTGAATCAAATATTGACAAGTATAGAGGATGTGAGAGTCCCCCGCCCCCCACATGCATGACTCTGCTGGGGGAAACTTGACATATTGCTGTTATGTTTTAGGAAATGCATTTTCTCAATCGACGTCATGTCATGGCAAAGTCCAGCGAGCAGTGCCGCGTGGTCCATCTGGCGCGAGTGCGTGCAGTCCCGCTGATAAGGTGAAGTTCCGTTGCTCGTGCTGATTACGTGACGCGCTTCGTGTACTTTTGGTGGCGCTACGAAATGATTCGACTCGTTTCCTCTTTCTAATGTGATCGAAAATACGCATGATTGGCGTACGAGTCATGAAAAGGGCAAGGCAGGGGGGCATGCCAACAAAGGAAAAGAAAACAATGAAAAACGTTTGCTTTTAATGTGCCTATTTTATGCATTCATTTCAAATACAGGCGGCCCGGTAGTCCAGTGGTTTGCACGTCGGCTTCACAGTGCAGAGGTACCGGGTTCGATTCCAGCTCCGGCCTCCCTGTGTGGAGTTTGCATGTTCTCCCCGGGCCTGCGTGGGTTTTCTCCGGGTGCTCCGGTTTCCTCCCACATTCCAAAAACATGCATGGCAGGCTGATTGGACGCTCTAAATTGTCCCTAGGTGTGAGTGTGGGCGTGAATGGTTGTTCGTCTCTGTGTGCCCTGCGATTGGCTGGCAACTGATTCAGGGTGTCCCCCGCCTACTGCCCGAAGACGGCTGGGATAGGCTCCAGCACCCCCCGCGACCCTAGTGAGGATCAAGCGGTTCGGAAAATGGATGGATGGATGGATTTCAAATACATTTGATTCAGTAATTCGTCTTAAAGTGTTCCACAAAACATTTTTAAAAATATATATATTTTCAACATTTAAATTGACTTTGTCTTACATATACAGTAAGTGGTTAATAATTTTAACTTTAATCTAGGATCAGAAATATTTTATATAAACAAATACATGTGCACACACATACGTATTTGGATACATACACATTTTAGCCAATAAAAATTGCAAGCAAAAGAAACTGCGCTCTGGTAATAATTAAGCCGACTGCGTTCACATAACCATGTTCGACTCATCCACTTGACCCAAGAAGATTGCCCTGACCCACAAGCAGACTTGTAACGCGTTTATAATCGACGTCACTTCAAAGTGATATGAAACGGGAAGAAGCGAAGCATGTCGCCTCCTCTTTAACTTCCAACGTCACCTGGGAAAAACAAAGAGAAAGTTTGAAGCCGCTTTGGTTTTAAATCGTGCTGCTCACACCTGAACTAAAGAGTTGATTTGGAATCTTTTATTTCTTGTGTAAAATGAATAAAGATGAAAGTACATTTAAACGTGAGTTTTAAAATGGTTATATAATTGAAATTCATATTCAATTATTCTAGAATATGAGTATTATTGTTAATATTTGACGTGTCTAACACTGCGCTTGGGTGAGTTACATGGAAAGCCTCGCGTCGCCATGACAACGATTAATCGCGGAGGCCTCTGGGCTTCCGTTTACTGGAGGTATGCTGCCACCTGCTGGCCGCTTTGAAAGTTACACTTCTCTCTGCCCTGAAAGTTTTGCGGTGTTTTCGAAAGCGGCGATTTCTTTCAGGTGAGGTCTTAATTTTTAAAAAAGTATTGATGACAATCGAGGAGGATTTGCATCCAGTACGACCACTGGAAATTCCCCGAATTCACCTTCAACCCAACAACGCTCGACTCCTTGTGCGTTTGACCGTGTTGATTCTAAGTGGATTTTGATACGTCTTGTCCCAAAAAACAGCCATGTCAAATTTCGTGTGAACGGGACTAACTGGTGCCTGAAGCGACTAATTTCGCCCCCCATTCCTTAAAACTGCACGTTTCACAGCTCGGGTTCAAATTATATATCCATCGTTCGGTCGCGGTGAACAACCCGTGCCGGATTTGGTGTCAATCTAACTCACTGCTGCCGCACAGCAACCATTTTCCAACCTATCCGAAAGCCAGTGTGGCCCTCTTGTGGTTTGCTCGCAATGCTCTTAGTGGACAGCGGGTGTGCTCTTTAGCACTGCAGCACACGCCACTGCAGTGTGTGTGTGTGTGTGTGTGTGTGTGTGTCACTGGAGAAACGGGAGATGAAAGAGGAGGAGGAGGAGGAAGATGAATAGGACGTGAAGGCCCAAAAAAAGTCATGGGGGCCGGGGCAGGGCTGGACTCCTTTTTGCTATAAATACACTGGCAGCTCGGAGGCTCGGATTTGGTGGTTTGGGCTTCAGACACGAGACCCCCTCCACCTCCGCCGTCGCTGCAGTAGTTGCCTTCCTCAAGGGAATTACATTGTCATCATCCAGGATGCCTCGCGTGGACGCAGACCTCAAGCTGGACTTCAAGGATGTCCTATTCCGGCCCAAAAGGAGCAGCCTGAAGAGTCGCTCTGAGGTGACATTTTCGCCGCCGTTACAGGCAGGAAGTAGACACACCCCAAAAGCCAAATCTGCTTTTATTATGCAGAATTTCGTGTACATCTTTATCTTTGCGTGGTGGTGGTGTTGTTGTTGTTGTTGTTGTGTAATCAGAGCTAATGGCTGCGGTAGGAGCAGCGTGACCTTCTCCAAAGGTGAAAAGCACTTCAGCGTGCAAATGCTCCACTTGTCAGGAATTAGCTTTGCTTACATTCTTATTTAGTCGAGCTTTCCTAATTCGCCCCAACAAGTCATTTGAAGCTAGCCAAATAGTGAACCAAACCAAAAAGACATGGAGCCCACCCAAACAAAAAAAAAGCGTTCCTTATACACAGTCAGCCCTCGTTATATCGCCATTCACTCTTGGCGATCTCTCGGTATATCAACATTTTAAATGCTAACAAGCCCATTCATACTCCAGCTGTAAAATAACGAACAGCTCGCCGCTATTCGGAGCCAACAACAGCCGACGCCACGTTATCATTAGTTGACTCCCACATCACTCACCAGACCAGGTCACAAGAGTCGTCGGTACACTACAGTCCTGTACAACATGAGGATGGACACTTCCAGTGGATAAAATTACATACGAATTATCTGGGGGAAGAGGAACATTTCTTTTTTACTCTTGTAAATTGCAACTAAGCATAACCAAAGTCCCTTTCATTGGAAAAAAAGGTCTCTTTTTTGTAACATTTTATCTAACTTGAAAATAACGTCGCATTACAACTTCAATCTAATACAAGGTTTGTGAAAAAAATGGGACTGAACTCTTCCATAAAAAAACAAATATATGACAGTCTAAAAAAGAACAATTGTGAAAATGAGGTTTTATCTTGCCATTGATGTTATTTGAGTCTCAAAAAACTCAACATTTGGGAACAATAACTTGTTTCAGGAAGAAAAAAATTAAAAGAATGACTAGCTTGATATTAAAATAGAACTTCAACAATCTGGATAATAAATAGCATGTTTTCCATGTAAAATGCTTTATTCTTATAATATTATGCGTTTTATGAATTAAAAAATCTAACTTTTTTTTAATTCAGAAAAAATACAAATTAATGGATCTTTTTCTAAACGAAGACAATCAACATATTCTTTGGGAGGAAAAAAAAACACCAGCTCAAAAAAATTAAAAAAAATTGTAATTTGTACTTGTTAAATTACAATTTTATATTTAGAAAAAAACATGAGTATTCCTGTAAAATTAATCTTTTTTTATTTACACAAAAAGACAACTGTTCTTGTTTAAAAATAATAATAATAATAATAATAACAAGAAACTTGTTTCCCCTCCACAAAACGCAACTTCAATGTCTTAAAACGCTGACTTTTTTCCCCATTGTGATAATAGTTTTTGTTTTTTTCATAATCCATAATCCGACAGCGTGACGGCTTGCATTTGGGTGACCGGCGAATGCGTGACGTCCCCAGCAACCCGAGTCCGGCGGGGCTTCTGGGAAAAGGCGTTTAAAAATAGAAAAATAGGAGTGTGCACATTCTTCATGTGGTAGCGGGACAACACGTACACCCACTCAATGCGGCAAACCTAAACCCAGGTGTGAGTAAGTCACATTCAATCAACACAAAAGTCTACACACCCCAGGTCGAATGCCAGCTTCTTGTCAAGTACCACTACGACTCCTACTACCAAAACAGTTTATATGTGCGTCTTCAAAGGATCTTTAAGGGATAGCGGCTGAAATATGATTTTGTATCATTCGGAACACAGGCACACGCCCAGAGATGAAGAAGGTGTGCACGATTGTGCAAAAATTAACCAATTTGTTTGTTTTTACTTTTTCAACAAACTTCAACTGGTTCGAGGTCACATTCATGGTGGGGACATTTTTTTGAAATGATTTCTATTGAAAACAAACTGTTAGTTGTTAAGAGCAAATATATTGAAGGGCATTCAGGCAGTGATCTGTCACGTGCCACTAGAGGGAGACCGCATACCATTAGTGGCACATGCACCAGACATCAACTTGAATTCCATCACTCATTCAGGTGGCTCCCAAATTATAATGTACACGATAAGAGTTCTATAAATTCCGGGAGTGAACGCATGGAGGCCGAGTCCTAATTTGTGTTGAGACTTCTAACTTGTGATACTACTCGTAACGTGTGGTAATATTTGTCCCAGGTGGACCTGCAGAGGACTTTCACATTCCGCAACTCAAAGCAGACATACTCGGGAATCCCCATCATTGCCGCTAACATGGACACCACCGGAACCTTCGAGATGGCCCAAGTCCTCAGCAAAGTACAGACGTTTATTATGCTAAAAAAAAAAAAAAAAAAAAAAATCATTATATGTATGTGTATGTAATTTGAACAAAACCATGATTTTGTGTCATTGAATTTAAAAGAGTTGGTCAGTGAGGGGAAACAATACTGACCTCCCTCCTAATTCTATATGACAAAAGACTTGTCTCCAAAGTGTTTTGAATATTTTCCATACTTGTACCGTTTTGCAAGTATATCAATTTAGTAAACAGGAGATCAAATAAAAGAATAATCGGCGACCTTTCACACAACAAATTTAACAACACATTCAATTTGAGTACCTCCCTTGGATTTCAGTCGAGTTTTGTTTCGTTGAGACCTCAAAAAGGTTAATTGGCCACTTCTCTTGCTTGCAAACACAAGCTGAACTAAAAAGTGCTTTCAACGGGTGCTAGACTGGTACTCACTCAGTTCAACGGGGAGACTGTGGCGACCACGTCGGTGAGCTTGTTGGCGACTGAGGCAACCAGACAGCCAAGCTAAAGGACCAAGCAGACCATGGAGATGCTGCGTCTGCAGCAGCCTCTCACCAGAGCGACCTTGGGCCGCTGCTGTACAAGGAAAAAGTTTCACTTTAGCTTTTCCCAAGGTTCAATACCCATTTATTTTTCTAACAAACACAAGGAATAAATTCATCTCCATGACAATAAACAATATTAGACGTTTTTAATCATCCAAAATGATTTGGGTCTTGAACACTAAATTGTCCCTAGGTGTGATTGTACACGTGCCGCATACATATCCAATTTAAATCCACAAACAAAACAGGTCAATGTGTGGCATTAAATAATCGCGGCATGATTACTAAAATAAAAAACACAGTTGTATTTATCTTCCAATCCATTACCTCAACCACTGCAAAACTCCACACTACTATATAGTAGTTCACAAGCAATTTTTGTCAAGAGAAAAATACGAAATAAATAAATCACATCATACTCACCACATATGCTGTCGTGCGTGTGTGTGTGCGTGTGTGTGTGTGTGTGTGTGTGCGTGCGTGCGCGTTTACACATAGGTATGACAACGCGTCTAAGCTGAAATCTGATTGGCCAAAAAAATAAATGAACCCACAAACAGCCGGAAGCCGCGTATCCAAGAGAGATGCTATGAAATGAAGACAAAACACTGTTGGAAGTAAATTAAAACCAACTAATTTAAATTGTAAATCTAGGTCTGTCCTTCTGATAGTGTTTGTGCCTGCTGAGAGGGCTTTGGAAGCCTTGACGGCGCGCCACCGACGTACAGACTGACATACACACGGACCAGACATATAATAATGAAAAATAAGATGACCAGCGATTAACATGAAGCATTTTTTTCCTCCCCCAAATTGAAGCCTTTGTGATTTGAGATTTTTGAATTCGATTCATTTTTAAGATCTAATAGTCTGCATACAGGCAAACAAAAGGGCTAAGCATAAACGTTAGCATGCTAGGTCAAGTCGCTAATTAATAATAATAATACCGGTACATTTAATTTATAAGCGCCTTTCAAAACACTCAAGGACACCTTACAATCAAACAAGAACAATAAAACCACAGAGTCATTTAAACTGAGTATGTGTTGACATTTTGTACAAAACATCCTGTCTGAGCACAATAACAGAATAAATACACGTGATACTCACTCTCCATTGGCTTCCAGAGATTCCAAAACGAACCAGAAGCCTCTCTGTGTACTTTTTTGAAGAATATTTCCACACGAATTATTTGTTTCGGGTCTGCCTCCGTCACTTCCAACAAGTGACCAATCGTCTCTCTCGGACCTTCCAGGTACAGCCACGCCTACCTTCCACGACTTAATTGGACATTACAGCTCAATAAACCAATCAAATGAATGAAACCAAAAGATTGACATGTACACTTAGGTTGGCAAAAGACCTAAATTAAACTTGATTTGCACAAATTAACTTTGATGACACGAATGACTAAACGTGGGTGGCTTAATATGTTTTCACTGCAGCAAATTTAATGATTTTATCTGTTTTCACTTAAAAACATTTTCCTGTGACTAACTCTAATTTCAGCACACGCTGTTTACGGCCATTCACAAGCACTACACGGTGGACGAGTGGAAGAACTTCGCTGCTAATCACCCGGAGTGCTTAGAGGTAAAGCATTAGCATCCGTTTGGGGGGAAACTCGAATCAACGATCACGCTTGGGTTCCTATTTGGACTTTTTACATTAAAAAAAAAAAAAGACCTCATCTTTGATTTTCCTTCCTTGAAAAAATAAAACTTTATTATTGTAAGATTACTTTTTGGGAGAGGAGGGTGGGGTAAAATGTTGAAAAAAAACACTTCTCTTTCTGAACAAAAACTTATTCGAAAAGAAATGCATCTTGTTTCCATAATGTAGACAAAGAAAACAAAATATATATTTTAAGTAAAAAGAAAAATATCGCTATCACATTGGCTTTTGGCTTTTACAAAAACGTGTTTTCATGTTTAAAAAAAATTGTTGTTTTTTTGAATGGTTTATTTCGAAAAATATACAACTTTGTTTCAATAGAAGTACATCTTTTATTCTAAGTGTGACTTATTCTAAAAATATTGAACAAAACATAGCTTTGAACTCTTAACTTTAAGGCTAAGTGAGTGTGTTTTTTGTCATTTGGCGCCGTTAGCATGTGGCGGCTAGCTCAGGCAGCGGTAGCGGCGACCTGGACAGGCTGTGCGCCATCGCCCAGGCAGTCCCTGCCCTCAAGTACATCTGCCTGGACGTCGCCAACGGCTACTCGGAGCACTTTGTCGACTTTGTCAAGGCCGTGCGAGTGAAGTTCCCCACACACACCATCATGGTATACACGCACACACACACACACACACACACACATCCACAGGGACCATTATGTAGTGCAGGGGTCCCCAACCACCGATCCGCAGGGCATTTGGTACCGGGCCACACAGAAAGAACTTGCCTTAATTCCGTTTTATTTATTTCGGAATACGAAAGATGTTTTATTTTGAAAATTTACCGGATTCTCCGTTACATCCGTCTCTGTCACGCTTGACACGCGTCAAACCACGCTTCTGCGTCACATGACCGATTACGCAAAAAAGTAAGACTTAAAAAAATTAGTAAAAAAACTGCTGGAGATTGCAAATGACGGCGGCTTTACAAAAACCGCTATGCAGTGATAAGGGGGTTGTGAATTTTTCGGAAAAGAATGAAGTACAAATACTGTACTTTGCTTCTCTACTCAAGTCCATTTTCAGATAGGTGCAATTTGTCTGCCGACTTTTCCGTGTGCATCTTTTTTTCAGGCCGGTAACGTAGTGACGGGGGAGATGGTGGAGGAGCTCATCCTCTCCGGGGCTGACATCATCAAAGTGGGCATCGGACCAGGTGGGTCGAGCGCAGTATCTGACATGTCACCTGTTGCTTGGCATGGTTCAGAGGACGTAATTTCAGCTACAATTGCTTTTTGAAAAGCATTGTATGATAAATATACGTATGTGGTACCCCGTGTGTGTTTGTGTGCGTCTGTGCATTTTAGGGTCTGTGTGCACGACAAGGATCAAGACGGGCGTCGGTTACCCTCAGCTGAGCGCCGTCATCGAGTGCGCCGACTCAGCCCACGGCCTCAAAGGTCACATCATCTCTGTACGTATGATGAGAATTGAACTATCCTAATAACACAATCATAATGTTAACGTTGGACAAGTTGCATGAGCAGGTCTTGTTGTCAATGCACAAACGTGTCCAGTAGAGGGAGCCGTCACGCCGTGGTTGGATTGATTTAAGTGTTTTGGGCTTGTTTTTGTTTTTTTTTTCTTTTGTGGCTTTTCTCGGGGACATGTTCAGGATGGCGGCTGCAGTTGCCCTGGAGATGTGGCCAAAGCCTTTGGTGAGTCCATCAGGGAGCAAGTGTGTGTTCACTGTGCAAAACAATCAGACACCTGGACTAATATTTGTCATTCAAGGGGAGCACGGGGGAACTCAAGGGACCCGCCGCCCACTAGGCTAAACCAGGCTAATCTAATCAATATTGTGTTGGTGACATAAGAATTAAGCAGATGAATCCACACATTTTCAACATATTTGACGGCAGACATTTTAACCAACGCTGAAATTGATGCCAAAGGGCCTTGGTAGAATTGCAACTGGTCAAACATTTGACCCGCAGGTGCGGGCGCCGACTTTGTGATGATGGGCGGCATGCTGGCGGGACACGACCAGTGCTCGGGCGATTTGATAGAGAGGAACGGCAAAAAGTTCAAACTCTTCTACGGGATGAGCTCAGACACGGCCATGAAGAAATACGTGGGCGGCGTTGCAGAGTACAGGTAACACTTGACTCCCATTAATCGAGGGGCCCCGCAGTCAAATAACAACTCCAGTGGCGCTTGGACCAAGAATATTATTGATCTGCAGAAAATCACAATTTGCATTGACTTGCACATTTTGGGTCAGGGCGTCAGAGGGCCGCACAGTGGAGGTTCCCTATCGGGGCAACGTGGAGGATACGGTGCGCGATGTCCTGGGCGGCGTGCGCTCCACATGCACATACGTGGGCGCCGCCAAGCTGAAGGAGCTGAGCCGCCGGACCACCTTCATCCGCGTCACACAGCAGTCCAGCCATATGTTCGCCTAGCGTCCCCTGTGGCCCGGCCGCTTCAGGACATCTCAGGATTCTTTGCCGTCAACCACCTTGACGCCCGACCGATATTGGAAAAGGAGCTCGGAAACATACTTACAGCGGTGCCTTGACGTCCATGATTGATTTGTTCCGTGACCCCCTTTTCGACTCAAAACACGGCAGTGAATGGAAATACACAAAGACGACGTTCAGAACAGCTCAATAAGCTGCATTCATAATAGTCGCTTCGACTAAGTCGAGTCACCATTGAACATGGCACGGAAAGACGACCAAAATCTGCAAAAATCTCACAATGTCACTTTTTGTTTCAATGCAATAAAAGTGCACATGGAAACGTCTGCTTCCGACCTCACTTGTGTTTGTCATTGTTTTATTTATTTATTTATTTTTGTTTACTTTGCCAGGGTTTTTTTGGGGGGGGGGGGGGGGTTACAGTTAACTCTTTCATAAAAAGGCATATTTTAGATTATTATCCAAAAAAAGTTGGATATTTTTGAGGGTTAAAAACTATTATTTTCCATTTTTTTATGACAGTTATTTTCAATGAAAGAAGTTGGATACAATTTGAGAAAAAGTTGGGATATTTTCCAAAAACAAAATGTCACCAGTGAAAAGGTTTGTACCATATTTAGAAAAGGTGAATATTTTCAATTCAAAAGTTGTACATTTTGAGAGAAAAACTCTTAACAAGGAAAAGGTCAATATTTATGAGGGAATTGGTATTTTGGGGAGAAATGTTTTTTTTTAGAAATGCCGTATATTTAGTGTGTGGGTCAGTGTGTGTATATATATATATATTATATATTATTATTTTTAAATATATATATATATATATATATATATATGTTTTACATTTTGACAAGAAAGTAGTGTTTTTGAGGAACAAAAAAGTTTCACATTTTAAAAGAAAAAAATGCATAATCTCAAGAAAAGGCATATTTTTAAAGATTTTTTAAAAAGAAAAAATTGACGTTTTAAAAAAAGAAAATAAGTTTATATTTTTAGAGAACTGGTAAATTTTGGGTGAAAAAAAGCAAAAGATTGTGGTTTTCTTCTTTAGAAAAAAATGTCTGGGGAGGAAAACACGAATGACATTTCCAAGGGGGACAAAAAACCTGACAGAAAAAAAACAATCAGTTATTAAAATTAGTTTTGTATTCCCTCTGAAAAAAAGACACCCCCCACCCGCCCCCCGTTGAAATGCGAACAATCTACTCTCAAAAATGTTTAAATTAAAAAAAACAAAAAACATTAGCGGTGGCGGGAAAAAAATGTAAATGCTATGTATGGTTTTTCACTAATTTCACAAAAAAAAGAATTGCTTTGAGTAAGCCAGAAGAAAAATGTGTTTTGAGCACAAACTACTACACAATTCATCTCAGTTTCGGGGGATCAAACTGCTTCGACATGCTTGTCATGGTCCATTTCAATTCATTTTTCATGCGAGTGATGAAGATACGTTAAGTGTGGCGCATGTGACAGACAGGTGGGCCAAAACACACCCCCGAAAACACAAAGTGCCCGTTTATTCCCGATATGTCAAGATTTCATTTCGTTTGTGTTTTTTTGTTTTGTTTTTTTCTGAAGAAGTGCATTTGTACACACATACGCCAAATACGTACAGCTAGCCGCCAGCTTTCTGCATGGCTAGCCAACAAGAAGAAGAGGAGGAGGAGGGTGAGGCTGAAGAGATGATGGCGGGTACAGTCGAATACAAACTGGGAAACCAGTGCGCCCCCCGCAGGCCTCATTGTCCTTTGCGAGCCACCGTCAAGTCCAGTTCCATGGCGTGCAAAGACGGTGAAGCGGGGGGCAATCCTGAACATCATCATCATCATCATCAACGTTAATCATGTGAAATTATTTCTCATAAATTTACATGTCGTATACAAGCCAAACAGACCACTTTGGAAATTGATTCAAACAATCAAAGTGGGTCTACATGTTTTTTTTATTTTTATTTTTTTAAATCTCTTTTCTGCCTGAGTTGGTTATCCAGCGCTACGGACAAACAATTAAAATAAAATAAAAAATACAAATCCTGATTAAATTTTAAAACACAAAGTGCCGACAAACTGTTTTTTTTTCTTCTTTTAAATCATCATCCAAAAAAAGCGCAAACATTTATTTATTTTTCGAAATCATCAAGTTGTGCAAGAAAAAAAAAAAGAGCGAAAAGTGATCCTCCGTGTTGAGGAGGCTTGTCGTAAAAAAATAAAATAATAATAATAATGTTGACATTCTGGTCATTTCTTAGTGAATGACGTGACAAACTCACAAAAAAAAAAAAAAAAGCCCAAAACAACGTTAGGGTGACGATGACTACGGCGTGGCGGAAGGCCGCCTGCATGGCACCTTGGTCCTCCGGACCCCGAACAACACGCCGTCGGATCTTGAGCAACAACAACAAAAAAAAAAAAACAATCGCGAAAAATGTTGTGGTTGGAAAGTTAGCGGTACAAGATGGCGGATGCCACACAAGACAATGCGGAGGGAAACAAAGAAAAGAGAAGAAAAAGAACATTAATCCTTTTGTAATCTACATTTCCTGACTTTTTTTCTCCCTCTTTCACCACCCTCCAACACAACAGTCACCCACTTATATCATTTGTGTGCGAGGAAGTAGCAGTCCTAGATGCAACGTGTGCAAAATAAATTTTGTTGTTTGAATTTTGTGCCTTTGTCGTCTCTCTTCCCCCAGGCCCCAATTCAGCAGTCACTTATTTCGTATCATTTGTGCAAGACAAGGTAGTGGTCCAAGATGTGCAAAATAAAATAGAAGGAGGGGGGGGGGGATTTTTCTTTTTTGGGGGGGGTTTAGGGGGTGGTTACAATTTTTTGCCTTTTTGTTGTGGTCCAAAATGGTGGTTGCTACACGGGACAACGTGGCAATGTGCAAAATAATTTGGGGTGGGGGGGGGGGGGTAATTTTTATTGTTGTGGTTTAAAATGTCTTGCTTTTTTTTCTCTTGACACACACAAACACCAACCCCCACACGTTAGCAATCAAAAGTCACCGACTTTTGTCCATTTGTGTGTAGGTCGCATTCCAAGATGGCAGTTAGTACGTTAGCCTATGTGCAAAACAACAAAACCCCCGAAAACCATCTATTTCTTTTGAGTTTTACGTTAGAGAGAACAACAAAAAAAAAGCAAGGCTTTTTTCTCTTTTCCTCCAATCAACAGTCAGTGATTTTTGTCATTCGTTGGAGAGGTTAGAGGTCAAAGACGGCGGCCGCCGCCCAAGCTCGGATTCCAAAGTGCTGAAACATTAAGTCTTTAAAAACCCTCCACTCACATGTGCATCATCTGTTGTTGTTATGACTTTTATATATACTATATATATATATATGGATTTCATAAAAAAATGTGGTCCCGACTGTGGCAATGAGGTTTGTCTTTATGAACGTTGAGTAAGATTTATCCATTCACGTGCACATACACAGGAAGGCCGTTGGGAAGGGCGGTTGGCACAAAGCAATGTCAATTTGACAGACACGCGGCGCGGAAAGGGGAACTTTAGTTCGTCTTCTATTGCACATGATGGAATATTTATATGGGGGGGGCATGGAAAACCTCTCGCTCACTTGCCTGCCTTTGGGAAATACAATAAATGAAATTAGGTGGGAGCCTGGTAAAGCGGTGGCGTAGCGAGGGTTGTCCAGGTGGTCTCCCAAGGACCACCCCCCCAACACTTTTCAAGCGACCTCCCGGTTGTTTCCTTCCAGCAAACCCTAAATCGCCTCCAAGTAGTTGCAATGGTGCCCTAGTTTGACCACAGATTGCTCCTCGTCCCCCTCAAAGCTGATCCCTAATTTGTCCCCTGAAGGGGCTCCTGGGTTGGCCCCTACTTTAGTCCCAGGTGCCCTCTGGTTGTCCCTAATGTCACCGGAGGTTACCCACAAGTAACCACTTAGTTGCCCCTGACGAAGCTCCTGATTGTCCAGAGGTCACTATGTGGTGGGCCGCAGTTGCCCATTTGTCACCCAGTTTTTGCCACAACTGCTCAATAAGTTGCCCCCATTGTGTTTGGCGGTTGCTCACAAGTCACTCTCAGTCCATTCTTATAGTTTGGCCCCTAGTTTTTCCACTAGCTGCCACTCAGATCGTTCCTTGGTTGCCCGAACATCCACAACGATCCCTAATTCAACCTCACATAGTTCCTAGATTCGGTTTTGCACATACTGGTTGCCCCTGATGTCATGTCAAATGAGTTCCTAAATTAGCCACAGTTTACCATTGAGGTTAACTCAAGGTTGCCCTGAGGTCAAACCTACGACACTACCCGAACACCAGCAGGTGACCGCTAGGAATAATTCCTAAGCTGCTCCCTCTCGGTCACTCGTAGGTTCCCCTCTAATTTGGTCCTGGTGCCACGTACCCCGGGTCAGTCGCTAAATCACCCGCCCCACCCCCCAAGTATTTCCTAGTTGCCCTGTTGGTTTGGCCAAGGTGGTTTTCCCCAGGTACCCAATGGATGATTACTCGGGTGTCCCCAGGTGGACCTTCGGCTGCTCCCCAAGTCACTTCCTGGTTAACACCAAAATCAACAGTAAAGCAGTTCCTCGGTTGCATGCAAATCGCACTCTCAAGTTGCCCCCAAGGTTGCCTCCCACTCCTGAAAAGTCTGTGCCCATGGTCACAGCCCCATTTGCGTGCCCCGCTACGCCACTGCATTAAAGGTAGCTGACGGTTATTGAGGATTAAACTGTTGCACCCCCTGCAGGGAGGGCAGGGGGTGGCGTCTTGCCAGGTATCAGACTCTGGCAGGAGCATTTTGAGGGTTGTGTTGACCTACTGCATACAAACGAGGCCAGAATACGACGGTGCGTTCAGGCACTCCTGAAAATGTTTTTTTTTTTTTTTTTCCCAGTGAGGGTTTTGGTTGCTGGAGGATCTCTAAAGAAATGTTTATTGCCAACTACACTACCGGAATGATTCCGTGTGTGTGTGTGTGTGTGTGTACGTAACACACTCGTACACAAGCAAAGTGCATGATATTGCTTTCTTAGGTAACCACAGCAATGCAAGAATGACTTGGCTTTGGCTCCGTTAGTTACATTGTGTGTATTTTAAACCTGACGAAGAGTAAAAGTTTTCGAGGTTTCAAGAGGCTGATTGGTTGGGTTCGGTGTTCCAGTGGAGAGGTTCACAAAAATACGTCGTACGCTCTCAAGACACAATACACATCCCAAATGACTTCCGCTTGTGATTGTGAGGATTCCGTGGAAAATAATGTGGAACCCTGTTTTGTTGTTGTTGTTGTTGTTTTTTTAGCATGACAAAATAAAGCATCTTCAGAATCTCAAACATATGCACTCCGCATCCACCAAGCACATTATCATCTTCCTCATCAACCTCCACTCAGCATCCACTTGTGCACCTGCTGTCACCACTGCTAGCTTGTTTACCCGACAAGCCCAAAACCAAACACTAAAAGTGAAGCAAGGCAAGGTGCTAATGAGCACAACCTGTTAGGTTTCCCCCAAACTCTCTCCCTAGTTAACCCCCTATCTTACTTCCAGGTTGTTCCCAAAGCCTGGTTGACCCCTAGAAAACCAACTACCGGTAAGTTTCCGCCAAGTAGTCACTTGGTTGCCCAGAAGTTGCCCTCTAGGGTAGCTAGCAAGGTTGGCTAATGGCTAATGTCTATCTCAGGAATTCCTCCAAAGGTTTTCCCAGGGGGTTTCCCTTGGATACCTTCCCTTTTGGAGCAAGGCCGGCCCCTCCTTAGATCCACACACTTTGGGTTGCGCCCAAAATAACTCCATGCATGCTCAGGTTACATCCAAGGTGACCAGTAGCTTGTTTAGTGAACAAGGCTAGTAAGAAGAGCCAAAAATGGGGTAACACGATCATTATGTTTGCGCTTAAATTCCACCCAAGACAGCTTTCCTGATATTGCTCACCAGGCTGACTTCAAGGTGCTAAATAGGTTCCCCGGGATTAACAGCTAGGTGTCTGCTAGCTTGTTTAGCGCACAGCATGCAAAAAGGGGAGTCAAATCCTGTATTTTGATCTTCGACTTCTTCCTTTAATAACTTTGCTGCTGTGAATTAAGAATTTCTCCATTGCGAGACTAATAAAAGATTTCTTATCTTATCTTAAATAAAGGGGTGAGGCATTTAGCACCCCCAGAGGGCTTCTATGTTGGCCCTAAAGACCCATGTAGCCACCTAACAGCTTCTAACACGGGAAAACTTGTATATCAAGGCACCACTGCATAAAATAGACATGAATGGTTAAGAGATTTAGGGATGCTCCAGTGTTTCTGTCTGATCGAAGAAAACAGGGTCCACCCACAACCCCCCCCCCCCCAAAACAAACAAAACATCCAACTCCTTCTTTCCTCCTGATGTGCAAACAGCAAGATTCTCTTTCAAAGATTCCAAAGTAGAAACGCTGGACATTGTCACTCGCTCTCGTTCTCTCTCTTGACTTACATATTGTCTATTTATGAAATGAGTGTATTATTTGTCTATACACGGTATACATAAAGTCTTACACAAACACACCACATAGCACTGTGCAACTGTACTGTTCAACTACGAGTGTGCAAGACGTTCAAATAGCAGTCCGCCGGGGGACAAAACGCACCAAAAACAGAAGAAACTTCTCCATACACCCGCACTACAAATACATCAAATTACAGGGATGGCTTGGACTGTTTTGTGTTGACGTGTGTTTGTGTGTGTGTGTGTGTGTGTGTGTGTGTGTTGACAGATATTTTGCACACAAATACAAAGACACCCTTCAAAACTCGCCCCACCACGAGCTTTTCGTTATAAAAATTCATTAATTCCTCGCCACTTGCGTTTCGATTTCCTTTGAGGCACATCGACGGGACCGCCCGGCCCGCCCCCCCCAAAAAACGGCCCCCTGCTTCGCTCGCCAAAGTGCTGCTGCTGCTACTACTTGTTACTCCCCCCCTACCCCCGACAAACATACAGTACAGTACTGCGTTAAAAAAATAACGAAACAAAACCAAAATGCTCTCAGACAGCCTCTCTTTCAATCGTGTTACAAAAATATAAAGTAAAATTTTATCACCAAACACGAACTTTCGCCACCCCCAGTGTGTTTGCACTTGTACAAAGTTTGATATCTATTTTATAAAACCAACGTTGACCTGTCACAGTTCCGCCGCCCACTTTTTACAACCCCTGATTGAGGTTTGTTGAACAATCATTGAAAACTGGCGAGACACAAGGAGGATCAAAACTCAGCCGCGAGGCTAAAACGCTAAGCTAACGAGGCGAAAAAAAAGCATTGTCGCCCCCCCCCCCCGCACCATCTCTCACTCAACAAGGTTACCAACTCACGCTAACGCGCGATGAGCTAGCTTGCGCCACACCAGCTACTTGCACTTTGACCAGATCGCATGAACGCCGTCCAAAAAACTGCAAAGATTGTTTGTGTTGGACTACATGACTAATAATAATGCGATAACATGTTGAGCATCGCCGACTCGACCGTACGGTATTCATGATAAAAAGAAAACCAAAGAAAGTGTGCATCCATGGTTTTGCAAGAAATCTCAATTTTTCTCGAAGGAGTCTTCACTTGCCAATATTCGATCGTCCCTCGATGGTGACTTTCACCTCACGGGGGATAAAAGTCGGTTTGACCAAGGTCAAGGGCAGTTCCTCTGGTTTTTCCACTTTCCGACACTCGGGGGCCGACCATCTGCGCTTCCTGCCGTTGCTGCTGGTTGGCTTCCTGGGGTCTTCCTTCAAAAAAGACGCCCTTTCGCCGAAGCCGAGATCCCCGTTTTCCACAGCCACTACGCCGTTCTCCTGCTCCCCATGCCTGGAGCCTCCTCCAGCACTGCTCTGGGGGATGCCAGAGACTGTCTTGGAGGCGTCGAGGAGGTACCCGTGGCTGGGGGCTAGGGCTAAGGAAGCGGGGACCGGCTCCGGCAGGTGAGTCTTGGTCAGGGATCCGTTCCTCAGATTCTTGAGGGTGAGCGAAATACAAACATCGCCCACTGAGAGCTTGGTGCAAGGCAGCTCCAGGAGTTGGGCGGTCCGGTCCGGGCAGCATGATGACCATCCCTGGCCAAAAACGAAGAAGGGATACTCCACCAAGACCTCCACACTCACCTGCAAGTGCGGCAAAAGATCCAATCACATTTCTTTTTCACTCTCACCATTTGCTCAAGCTATTTGGTCTCCAAAGGTTTATTTCAGATACAGTGGTACCTCTACGAACGTCTCTTTAAACGAAATGCCTCAACAGGTAAATATTACTTCATGTTACGAAAGAAATTTCAAGATATGAAAGGTAAAAATACAGTACGGGCTGCTACTCGCAGCTCCGAGTTTCCCAAACGCAACATACTTATAGCTGCTCTGCCATTGGCTACGACTGAGCATCATCCTGGCATCCCATTGGCTAAGAGGGACCTCTACTGTGTGTGTCAGTGTGTGTAGATAAGGGGTGTCAAACATACGCCCCGCGGGCCGGAACCGGCCCCAATGAGGTTCAATCAGGCCGGCAGGATCATTTAAAAGTGAACAAAAAATGCATAAATGACACGGAATGAATATTTTTAATATTGTGCAATCCAGTGAGTATCCGCTAGGGGGCACATTATTTTGATCTGAGAAGAAGACAACAGCAACGCAGCCTCAGTCTGTCACTGAGACAGACCCAACACAGCAGACGCTATCAAGGACATGTGAATACTTTATTCTCTACACATTTAACAGCACGCTCTGTAGTTCGTAAGGTGTAGGCAGGGATTAAATGTAGATTTTATATGCACATGTGTAAATGGTTTTTAAAAAAATGTCGTTTAATCTTAAAGTATTGAAAATATTTCTCAATACCAATTACTTGTTAAAGTTTTGTGCCTTTGTACAATCAGTGGGATCAGTTGCGATGCATATATGTGAACGATCAAAGTAAATTGCACATTTGTCGAAGGAAATCTAAGGTGTTTCATGAAACGTTTTGTAAAAGATATGTTCATCACATTTCAACATTTTCTTAATGTTCTTGTGCTTCTTTCGACCAAAACAAAGAAAAGACATGTTGTTTTGGTTATTTATAGCAGCGTAAGGTATGATTTTAATGGTCTGGCCCACTTGACATCTACCGAGGCCGTATGTGGCCCACAATGTGAAATGAGTTTGACACCCCTGGTGTAGATAGAATGTGTTTATGCAGCGTCCTCATCATTTGCCCCTCGGGCCATGAGATGTTCCTGTAGTTTTACGTAAATATGAATCACCAAGAAAAAGTGTTCACCAGTCGGACGATCGCTCACTATGCTGATGTTTACCTTGGACATTTTCGAAGGATTGTTAAAAGCCGACAAAAGCAAACGTCCTTGGATCATTCATTCATTCATTCAGTCATCTTCCGAACCGCTTGATCCTCACTAGGGTCGCAGGGGGTGCTGGAGGCTATCCCAGCCGTCTCCGGGCAGTAGGCAGGGGACACCCTGAATCGGTTGCCAGCCAATCGCAGGGCACACAGAGACGAACAACCATGCGCGCTCACACTCACACCTAGGGACAATTTAGAGTGTTCAATCAGCCTGCCACGCATGTTTTTGGAATGTGGGAGGAAACCGGAGCACCCGGAGAAAACCCACGCAGGCCCGGGGAGAACATGCAAACTCCACACAGGGAGGCCGGAGCTGGAATCGAACCCGGTACCTCTGCAATGTGAAGACGACGTGCTAACCACTGGACTACCGGGCCGCCGTCCTTGGATCGTTTTTTTACAAAACGCCAAGGAAAAAAAACACTTCTAAGAGAACATGAACTAAAGAGGGCAAAAAACGGTGAGGATGCAGTTCACAGTTAAATGACCGTCATTTTTATTCTTTGCTCTATTCTTCGTTTTTTTACATGATGCACAACTCTCATTTATTGCACAATAATTGAATCGTAGCATGTATTTGTTACATATTTTGATGCATTTTTATGCTTGAGGAAACATACATGTCTGAATTTTGGGGGGGGGCTTGGAACGGATTAGGGCATTTACATGGAAAACGCGTCTCTACTTCCAAACTTTTCGAGTTATGACATTTCTTCCAGAACCAATTAATTTTGTAAGTAGAGGTACCACTTTATTTAAAAAAAAAAAAGTGCCTTACCTGTGAACGGTGCTCGCCCACGGAAAACTGAACGATTGCAAAGTTAGGCGAGGAGCAGCTCCTGTCGATGCGCTCCACCGTGGACGAGTCGATCTTCAGCTCGCTGCTGATCTCGGCGCTCTGGATGAAGTCCTCCATCTTCAGCTCCTCCACACGCTTTAGCTCACCGTCCGCCAGCTGGATAATGGATCCTTTGAAGAAATACGCCGGCAGAGACGGGGGAGCCGCCGCCGCCGCCGCAGCGCCTGACAGGGCAGCGGGCGCCATCGACGGAACCACAGGCAGGTGGAGCTGGGCCTGAACCACCGCACCTGAGGTGACCTGGTGGCACGAGCGACCGGGATTGTCTGGAGTTTCTCCACCGTAGGCCTGGGGAGAGGACGTCACCACCTGCGATGCGGGTGGCTCCAAGGTAGACACGCCGCCGCCGCTGACCGGGATGATGACCGGCTGGGCTCCTGCAATGAGCACATGTTGCTGTAGGCTGGTGTGATAGCTGATTGGAGCATGTTGGCTGCCGCCGGCTTCCGCGATGTAACCAATCACCGGCGTCTGGGGGTAGATATTGCTGGGATGGACCCCCACGGAAAGAGGTTCCACCGTAGAGTTGTGAGTGGTCTGTATAACGGTCTGTGGCGACAGGGTGCCGGCAGCGGCTTTCAGATTGTCTACACTTAAGGGCGGCGGAAATGTAAAAGAGTGGTTGGACGACAAAGGGGTGCGGTTGACCGGTTTTCCCAGGAGGATGCTGCCTTTTTCCGGGTGCATCTTCCGAGGGCTGCCCCGGGATGGTGCCACCTGGGGGTCCCCGTGGCTGTTGGGCATGAGCATGACGGAGGTTCTCAGAGCCAAGGGGTCGTGAGCGTAGTCCGACGGGAGAACCAGCTGGCAGGCCTCGTAGGCGTCGCGCAATTTGACCGCTTTCTCCAGCGTGACCCCGAACTTCCGACTCGGCTCCAGTCCTCCGTTGTGAAGCTCTTTGGAGCCTGCGCCGCCATCCTCCTTTCTGGCACTACAGAAATCCGTGTAGTGCGCGCCGTGGGTGTGATGGGGCTGCAAGGAGGAGGTGTGAGGTGGGGGCATGGCGGAGGTGTACCTGATGGATGCTCGAGGTTGATCGTATTTGGCGGCGTGCTTCTCGGGGAGCGACGACAATCTCTGAGAGGTGGAAGAGGAGAGGGGGGGAGGCGGAGGGGGTGGCGGAAGAAGCTGAGGGGCGATGTAACTGGCGTATGGGGCGCTGTAGGGCGAAGTGATGAACTGAACGTTGGGGGGCAGTTGGGCGTAGTGGAGCGTCCCTCCCACGTGAGTCTGAGACGAGGTGTAGACGGCGGGAAGGGACGAGACGAGTCTCGTGGAGTCGGACGCGGAGGATTTATACAGAGCGGCGTCCGACTGGGCGGCGCTACGAGGGACGCTCGTGGCACTGCCACTCCCGCCGGCCACGAACCAGGCGAGGTTCCCTGGGGGGCGGGGCTCGGCGGCGGGGGGCGGAGCGATAGGGCAATGGCTTTCCGACGGAACCGTGCTGGGGGGGATCTCCCTCTTCTTTGGGGGCAGACATTCATTACTCCGTTCATGATTGGACTTCATCCTGATCCTTGCTCAAGTACGTTCTTGATCTTTACTTTTCCTTGATCTAATCTTCTTTGGGCTTTCGTTTTCACTTTGCACACTCCTCCTTGTTGTCTAACCTTTAAGGGTGACGGGGGGGAAAAAAAGGGGTCAAGGTTGGGTTTTACGAGGGTGACGACTCTAGGGTGAGCTCGAGAGCGTCGCGACGTCACACCTGCTGCTGCCGTCGTGGACGACGGGGGGCCGAGTGCGTCGCGCTTCATGCGGAATCATCGTCCTGCGAGCCTCTCGCCTCAAGGTCCTGAAAGGCAAACAATGGCCGCATTTCAAACGTAACTCACAGAAGCGCAACGTGGCCGTTGCATTGTTCTCACGTTCGGATCATTAGATGCTTGGTAACGCGAGTCATTTTCTTCTAGAGAACATTGGCTGGTATGCCTATCATGAAGCAACATTAAATGTGGCTGGCATCATGAATAGACCCACAAAAAGTCCCATGAACTCACACCTATCAGGAAACAGGAAGTCCCTGATTTTGGTTCCGAGCGGCAATTAACTCATTCACTCCCAAATACGTTTTTAAACGTCTTTTCAGACTTGGTCCAGAATTGGCTGGTACTGAATGACTTAAAAGGCTAGCAGGAATCCTTCAAAGTTTAACTACAACCCAAGCCAATTTTTCTAAGCAACGTGAAATTTGGTAGACATGTCTATCATGAGAAGACTTGGAAAAAAAAAATCACACCAAGTCGGCCATTTTGGCTCAAAACAACCATTCTCAGAGAAGCAACAAAGATGGACTACACAGCTTCACGCATTCAGAAAATGACGTCTGGAACGGCAGCGATTTGCTTTCAACAGAGGCCAGTTGCTCTCGCAACATGAAACTTGGAAGGCGTGTCATAAGTGCCTGTAGAGGCAGAATTTTTGGATACGGCTCGTACCATGACGCGGCTTGTTGTGTGTGTACTACAAATATGTGTGCGACTGAGTGTGTGCATGGAAGTGCGTTCTCTCACTCCGGCGTGAATCTCATCCATAGTAAAAAGCAGGCCGACATCTGAGCGCACTCAGTGGCATGTGTTTTCCAAAAAAATCTGTACACACACACACACACGCACGCACGCACGCGCAATGCAGTTTGTCGCGAAAACTGCAAACACTAAGCTGCGTTCAACACACAGTGGAGGAGAACACTGACCGCTCTGCAGTATTTACATTTTCAGTAAAGGAGGGCAAGCCCCATGTGAGAAGGGGCTGAGGGCAAAGTGCAGCCAACCGGAGACTGCGAAGTACAAAGACATGACCTACATGAAAGAAAGAGAGAGTATTGCCTCACTGAAACAAGACACCGGCGTTCACTTGAAATGTTCAGTCACCCGAATGTTGCTGACTTGGCAGCGCGGATGTGTGTGTGTGTGGGGGGGGGGGGGGGGTGATCAGATAACCTGTAATCCAAGCCGACTGTACTCCCGTGTGTTTCACTTCCCTCCCACACACATTCACAAATCTTACCCAAGTGTGTCAAGTGCATGTGTGTGCGTGAGAGAGAAAGAGACGGGAGGCAACGCGAGCCAACCACAAAGCAAAACCGCACACTCATGCATGGCTACACTATTGTCCTTCTAAGGTCAAAATGCTCAAGGGTGAGAGAGTGTGTGTGTGTGTGTGTGTGTGTGTGTGTGAGAGAGAGATAGAGAGAGAGAGCTAGCTAGCTCGCTAAATTGAAACTGATAGCTGACTAAATAACATTCCTGCACTCAAGCACATAATTTCAGAGCGAGAGCGAGAGAGAGAGAGAGAGAGTAGGAGAGAGAGATAGAGAGACAGAGAGTGAGAAACAGAGAGCTAGCTAGCTATCTAGCTCGCTAAATTGAAACTGATAGCTGGCTAAATAACATTCCTGCACTCAAGTGCATCATACTGAGAGAGCGAGAGAGAGAGAGAGAGAGAGACAGAGAGAGAGAGACAGAGAGCTAGCTAGCTCGCTAAGTTGAAACTGATAGCTGGCTAAATAACATTCCTGCACTCAAGTACATAATTTCTGAGAGAGAGAGAGAGAGAGAGAGAGAGAGAGAGAGAGAGAGTGAGAGAGAGAGCTAGCTAGCTTGCTAAGTTGAAACTGATAGCTGGCTAAATAACATTCCTGCACTCAAGTACATAATTTCTGAGAGAGAGAGAGACAGACAGACAGACAGAGAGCTAGCTAGCTCGCTAAGTTGAAACTGATAGCTGGCTAAATAACATTCCTGCACTCAAGTACATAATATCTGAGAGAGAGAGAGACAGAGAGAGAGAGCGAGAGAGAGAGCTAGCTAGCTCGCTAAGTTGAAACTGATAGCTGGCTAAATAACATTCCTGCACTCAAGTACATAATTTCTGAGAGAGAGAGAGAGAGAGAGAGAGAGACAGAGAGCTAGCTAGCTCGCTAAGTTGAAACTGATAGCTGGCTAAATAACATTCCTGCACTCAAGTACATAATTTCTGAGAGAGAGAGAGAGAGAGAGAGAGAGAGAGAGAGAGAGAGAGAGAGAGAGAGAGAGAGAGAGAGAGAGGGAGAGACAGAGAGCTAGCTAGCTCGCTAAGTTGAAACTGATAGCTGGCTAAATAACATTCCTGCACTCAAGTACATAATTTCTGAGAGAGAGAGAGAGACAGACAGAGAAAAAGAGAGAGAGAGAGAGCGAGAGAGAGCTAGAGAGAGAGCTAGCTAGCTCGCTAAGTTGAAACTGATAGCTGGCTAAATAACATTCCTGCACTCAAGTACATAATTCTGAGAGAGAGAGAGAGAGAGAGAGAGAGAGAGAGAGAGAGAGAGAGAGAGAGAGAGAGAGAGAGAGAGAGAGAGCGAGAGAGAGAGACCATCCGCATGTAAAAACACACACAACCGCTTTACATTCACTCAGAAGGTGAAAATTGCACAATCAAAATACACTGGCTTAGTATTGTGCCCACCGGAATTCTTTCTGCCCAAAAATAATAAATCAGAGCCCAAAGCCAGTTTCATTGAGCAAATTGAAATTTAGTGGGTAGGACGAGCAGACCCACAAAAACAGTCACAAGAAGCCATGGCGGAAAACACTGAGGAAGTCTGGGGTCAGTTTGGTGAAATGTTGGGCGTCCTTTAAAGGTTGACTCCGCCATGACATTTTGTCCAGATTTTGCTGCTAACCTTGAGAGACATACAGGAGACTAATGAGTGATGGTTCATTGGGAGAATTTTGTTTCCATCTTTGGGGGTAGGGCAGAGCATGCCGGGGATGTTTGTGGAGTTGCTATAAAACGCAAAACGAATATTAATACTGTTAAAAGTAATACCAAAGGCCCCAGGGATTTGGGGATTTATTTGTTTTCATTCAACCGCCAAAGACAATCTCACTCAACATGAATTTTGTTAGGCATGCCGATTGCCGACCCTACAGTAAGACGACGCCCCCCCCCCCAAAAAAAGTCTCAGGAAATCCTGCCATGTGGCACTCTCTTCCAATTCTTATCTAAATTCAACCCCTGAAGCCAATTTTGGCTTTGCAACATGACATTTAAAGCACATATCTACCACGAGGAGACCCCCTAAAAAGTCTCTAGACTCCTGAAAAGACACAGGATGTCTGCCAGTTTCGTTCGAAGCGGCCATATTGGGGGGATTTTGACGACTACAGATTTGGCCAATTTCTCCCAAATTTCAACTCCATATACTAGACCAGTAGTTCTTAACCTTGTTAGAGGTACTGAACCCAACCAGTTTATTTGCACATTGACCGAACCCTTCATTAGTGAAAAATAAAAATCTGATTTTTTTTTTTTACAAATTCAAGAAATTAAAAAAACATTTATTAAAACAGAAAAAAGTCAATAAAATTTCAAGACATAAGTTGTTGTTGTTTTTTTTAATTTTAGGACATACTATGACGACAGTTACACGTTGACTACTGAGCGAACAAAATTTCCCGCAGCACTGATTGGACAAGCAATGTCATGTGATCATCTGCAGTCAGCGATGGCCAAGCGGTCGTGTCATAACTAATTGACATCTTGAGTCGGGTGTGTCTTAACCTCCATGGCAGATGAACCCAGGTTAAGAACCACTGTCCTAGAAATTGGGTGACGCTACATCAGGAAAAATCTGTAACATTGTGAAACAGTAATGCAGCAACGCTACTAGGATGTGGCGATAATGCATGTCTCAGATGAGCGCGTGTGTGGGTGTGCACGTAGTCACTATCACAAGGGTGATTAAAGTCCAATGATTCACAGTTAAATTTAGTCCGGCCAGAGAAGAGAGTCAAGTCCGACGTTCACAGTCTAGTTGTTTGTATAATGTGTAAATCTCTATTTTGGGGGACTCCAGAGAAGATATCAATATGTTGGCTTGGTATCGACACCGAGCGGTTCTTATCATCCAGTTATGGAGACCCGATATCAACATGTCTGAACTGGTATCGAGCCGTATCACTGCTTTTTATACCATTAAGGAGACTTGAACAAATGGCCTGTCTTGCGTGGATATTTTTTTTTTTTTCATGGAATTATCTGGACCCGATAGCGACACGGATTGCTAGCAAATGGGGGAAAAAAAAAAAAGTTGGATGACTTGCACTTTTCGGTGTTGTTGCGTGTTGTTTTTGTAGCCTTCAGCAACACACGACTGAGAGGCCCAATTGTGAGACAGAAAGTAGGACAGACCAAGTACACGCGTACTAATTACATGCACACACACACACAAAATAACCAAAATCAATAATGAAATATCAAAATGTACACACAAAAACAAGAACACACACACACACACACACACACACACACTGGTCTGTACTCACCACAGGTCGCCCCCTCTCACTCCATCTCTCTTCTCTCTTTTACGCCACACACTATAGTCATTCTCTGACACTTCCTCTTACACTACACACACACACACACACACACACACACACACACACACACACACACAAAATGACACACAAACCCGTCTGAGTCAGCTTGGCTAAATCCAGACAGCGAGGAAGGAGCTCCCTTGCTCTGAGACACAAATAATCTCTCTGATACTTACACACACACACACACACACACACACACACACACACACACACACACGTGCTTGCATGCACACAACGTGCAAAAAGTGGTCGCGCAAACTTGCACACGCCCACGGGGAGGGAGTCCCGTATGCGGGGCACCGAAGCTTATTACGCAATGGCTTGAATGAGTGCCCAACACACATAGACTGTACACACGCACACACAGCGAAAATGTCCCAAAGAAGGACGTCCTTGGAATAAAAAAAGGCTGCATGTCAAGGGTGGCGAGACAACACAAGCGCGCACACACAGACAATTTGCAAGATGTACTATAGTGAAGAAAAAAAGTCCGCACTATAAAGAAGTTTGGTTGTGAAAGGTTGACTTGTGGCACGCGCACACGCACTCATTCCAAAAAAAAAAAAAAAAAAACCCCACACATGCCAGCTGGCTTCAGGCCCGGAGAACGCTTACAAGCAGAGAAAGGCAATGACGGAGGATGGATGTGCAGTGGACGGCCAATGCGCTGAGGAAGAGGAGGAGGCGGAGGAGGAGAAGGGATGAAGGTT
The DNA here is from genome assembly GCF_054856545.1 of Hippocampus guttulatus. Lineage (NCBI taxonomy): Eukaryota > Metazoa > Chordata > Actinopteri > Syngnathiformes > Syngnathidae > Hippocampus > Hippocampus guttulatus. Next base: position 9,998,317 of record NC_141278.1, read on the forward strand.
TTGTGCTTGGACGAGGGCACGCGAAAGAAGGGTGAGCGGATTAGGGAGTACGTGAGAGTGGATATTAGTCCGTGCGCCAGCCAGCATGTAGACAGCAACGCTGGCATCGTCATATCGACAAGCATCGTCGATTTTTTTTTTGGTTGGTTTTTGTCTGACCGAGCCGACCTTCGACGGTGGGAGATTTTCCCTCTGCATGCAGAAATGCTGTGAGAATAGTCCAAACGATGAATGGAAGTAGGAAAAGCACGACATGAAAAGTCAGAGCTGCAATGAAAACATTTGTTTGCAGTTGTGCACTTGCTCCCGTCAACCACTAGATGACAGGATGGATCACTTGGTGTCCAAATTCAAATGACCCACTTCCACGAATTCGCACCGGAGGGGCAGGCACAAAATTCAGCACTTCCTATTTAGTTTTTTGGGGGGGGGGGGTTTCGACTTGCTGGCTGACTGTCATAATCACGCGCAGAAAACTGACTGGTATTTTACTCCAGCTCTGGAGGAAGTGCCATTTCACAACGACGACTTCCCGTTCCTTACGTCATGACAACCGTCTCGCTCAGTCATGAAGGAAACACTTTCACACATTGCCTTAAGATACAACCGCGCACACGGGTGTGCCCAGCTTCCGACATGCATCTCGGTATTGCCATGAAAATTTTTTATTGATCAAATTAAGGACACAAAACAATGTACTGTTGGCCGTGCGGGTTTTATGTAATTAACGAGCCAGGTGGCGACATACATCACTCAGCTCCAAATTTTGTTTCGCTATGGACATGTCTTGTCATTTGTACCCAATTACAGAGATCAGCTCTCAACATGCATCGCTATTATTGACCTGCATCGTTTATGTAATTAAGGACACCAAACTTCCACAAGTATCGTTGATATCGACACACATCGCTGGAATCAAAGTCATGGATCATTGGTTTGTCTCAAACAAGCAGATATCAGCGTGTATCGTTATCGATGTATTAGTTGTTTTATTTCTCATGAAGGGAACCAGACATCGACATGTATCATGGCTTTGAGCATGTATCAGTTTTATGCAATTAAGGAGCCAGGTATGACCAAAGAGCCATTGGGTCAACATTTAGTATCGGTATTGACATGTAGCATTATTTTAATCAAATTAAGGATACCAACAATCGTATCGATATGTATGGGTGGCGTTGTTCAAAACAGAAACAGACTTCGACATGTATCATTGCTTTTCCATCCAATTAACTAGATCAAATATTGACACGTATCAATGGTATCACCATGTATCGTTGGTTTTTTTTTGGTTGTTTTTTTGATAATGAAGGAGACCAGAAAGACATATTGTTGTTGTTCATCAATAAAGGAGGCCAAGACGGACAGACAAAAAAAATAAAAATTGCCGCTCCAAATAAGTCTTTTTTTTTAGTCGATATCACTGTCGCCGTATCATAAGAGTAGCATAACCGTGTGCAAAGAGAAAAATGCAGCGCCATTACGAGCGGCCGTCGCCATACCTGCACGCCATCGTCCAGCGCAGCGTCTAAACAGCTACGTAATCGTGTCATCAGCGTGCACTCGCTGAACAGAAGGCCGCCGCATACACTCGGCTAACACCTCGCACTTTTACTTTGACTCCTTTTGTCTTTTAATTTCATCTCGCCCAAATACTCCAGAGACTGCCAGGCCACAGGGCCCCATTCACAAATAGCCTACACGCACACACAAATGAGTGCGTGTGAGGATTTGGGAGGGAGTGGAAGGGATGGGCAAATCACCACTAAACTCCTCTCTTGCGCTGTAATCCCACAGAGCACGCACAAACAAGAGCGGCAGCCACATGCAGGCTAAAGTCCAATACAATGACATGGGCGCGTTTGCGCAAAGACAAAGGATGCATGTGTGTCCATTAGGCCATGACATCATCGTGATGTCATTCAGTTGTATTCATTTGACATGAGGAGAAAACAAAGATATGACACATTACTTTGTAGGCTATCGCTTGCTGATTCCAATATCTTAGCCAATATTTCAGTATTTTTGATTTTGTATTTTTCGTCTGGCATTTTTGTATTTGGTGTCCACTATTCTGTATTCTTTTGGCATTTTCTCAAATGCTTTTTGGGCCATTTTTAAAAAAACTTTGGATGCAATTTTTTCATCTCAGATTTTGTATTAGTGGATTTGTGTATTTTATTTTAAAATCGATTAATAACCTGATAACATGATAAGATGTCCACTGTAGCAACCGCTGTCCCTGAAAGGGCTAATATCTTTGCACAGTATTAATTTCTAATAGTGTTTTTTTTTAAATCCCTAAAATTTTCAGTGGATATTTTTGAACCAACATTTTGTTTTGATTCATTCATTCATTCATCTTCCGAACCGCTTCATCCTCACTAGGGTCGCGGGGGGTGCTGGAGGCTATCCCAGCTGTCTTCGGGCAGTAGGCGGGGGACACCCCGAATTGGTTGCCAGCCAATCGCAGGGCACACAGAGACAAACAACCATGCACGCCCGCACTCACACCTAGGGACAATTTAGCGCGTCCAATCAGCCTGCCATGCATGTTTTTGGAATGTGGGAGGAAACCGGAGCACCCGGAGAAAACCCACGCAGGCCCGGGGAGAACATGCAAACTCCACACAGGGAGGCCGGAGCTGGAATCGAACCCGGTACCTCTGCACCGTGAAGTCGACGTGCTAACCACTGGACTACCGGGCCGCCTTATTTTGTTTTTATTTGCTGCAAAAAATGTTTTCAAAAAACATTTTTGTCTTTATTTTTACATGACATTCTTATGTAAAATGTTTATGTATTACTTTTAGTGGTAATACTGTTTTTTTTTCTTTCTGATTTTTACACTCCACTATTCAACCTTTTCATCGTTTGTCCATCACGCATTCAAGGTGCAAAAAAGGTGGCGGCCATGTAGCGCCGTTGATACCATCTGACTGAAAGACTGTCCCAGTTTTGTGTCATGAACAAACTGGAATCTACCTGCCATGTCCCAATGGCAGTAAAATGGCAGAAAAACAAATGCTGGAGTTGTACTGAATACGGCGCTCAGCGTGGACAGGCGAGGCTGCTAATGCGACAACGTTGACAAACACCACAGGTTTCGGCATGATGAATAAGCACAGTGGAGCGACAAATTGAGCAATTTCCTCGGCGGCACGACGGCGCAACAAAAGTGATTGCACAAAACACTTCCACAAGGAAACACATAACATATTGAATTTTTGTATGCGAGTTATAATGTATTGAAGAAAACATGATATCGACATGTATCAATGTATCAACATGTGTCATTGATATTGACATTGTTTTTAAGCCTTAAAACTAAAATATCTTGATATCAACATGCAAGATATGATTCAGGGCACCAGATATCCACGTACAACGCTGGTATCGGCATGTATCATTGTCTCAAACAGATCTTTTTTTTTTTTTTGGTATCGACATTGATCGTATAGAGTAACTGGATTTAATCTGATTAAGGAGGCCATCGTAGTAAATAAGGAAGCTAGAAATCGACATGTATCATTGTTTTTAATGATTTAAGGAGGCCAGATCGCAACAGTATCTATCCATCCTTTCAAATATTCTTGTACCTAAAGCGATCAGACAATTTTCCTCAGCATTGACATACACACTTGCGTTTTCCACCTAATTAAGGAAACCGTCATTGGTATCGGCGTGTATCGCAATTGGGAGGGAGGATCCTGCCATGCCAAGCAGGCCGGTGTGTTGTTGTTGTATTTCCACACAATGCACGCAATGCAACGCCGAGAGCACTTTCCCCATCCACGGAGGAGCCAAGACATCCCCGAGCAGCCAAGTATAGCACCGACTCGCACACACGCGCAGCCACACGCTGAGGACGTTGCTAGTGAACGTGCAACACGTCTTCCAACGCAAAAAAAAAAGAAAACGAGCCCACAAAGACCACAAAAGCTTGTTTTCCTTGAAGTGGGTTTTCAGTGCCCGCGAGGCAAGTGAGCAGATTTGAAGATTGTGTTTGATTCTCCATCACGGTTAATGACGACTCGGAGTATTGTTTGCGTTTGTGTGATGGATGCCGTGCGTTGCCACGGCAGAATAATAACAATAAAAACAAAATGAAGGTAAATGTAACTGCTGGTGTCTGACTGCGTTGTGCTTTAAGAATATTGATGACGCGCAGCAGGATTTCTTGTGTTGGTTGCGTTTAATCGTCTCACTTCACAAAGACATCAGAAAGCAATGCCCCCCTTGTCAATAATATTGAAACAGATTACCCCTCAAGAGAAAAAGGGGAGAGTCAAAGTTCAACTTAAAAGAAGCAGTGCCACATTAATTATTCAAGTAGGGGAACACGTCAAATTTTTTGTCCCACCCTTTGATAATGGAGGATACAGTAAAAGAACACATCAGGTATCTTTTCACAGATTTGGTGTAATTATAATGCAGTACAGTAAGATTACCAAATTGTTGTTTTTTTTTACTGGCCCTGCGTCAACCAGTCCCAAAACTAACACTGGACCTGTCGAAATTGAATGCTGATGTTTGATTTACAAAACGCCTCGTTTACTTTCTACTGCAATTACATTTTTTTTCTTCACGATTTTACATTTGGGTTATCGTCACGTATCAGTATCTGATGAAGGAGACGGGAATAATGATACGGGTTGATTTCTGGTCTCCTCAGTGATTAAAAATAATAATAATAATATAAAATAAAATAGACACATGTTGATGTACAGTACATCAGTATCGAGTTTGAAAAAAATGATACATGTCAATATTTGGTCTCATTAACTAGAGTGGATATGAAACAATGATACATGTTGATATCAGCACTTTCTTGCGATATACAAGGATACACGCCGATATCTGGCGTACTTAATCAGATCAAATAAAACAACAATATGATATGTGATATTTGGTGTGCTCCATGATGATTTTCTTAATTACATTAAATATATATATATATACAGTATATATTGTACGTGCTGATATCAGAAGAACAAAACACGACGCGAGTGCTCACCTCATTCGAGGCAAGCGCCTTCAACAAGCCGCGGTCGGTCAGCAGGTGCCGCGACCCATTGACGAGCGCCTCCAGACACGCGCCCCGAACGCACTGAGAGAAGAAGAAGAAAAGACAAACTTTATGGGAGGAATTTTTCGTGGCTGTGATTTAAGGCTCGAGCATGACAATGATGGAGGATTTGCAGTGTGAAAGGTGCTTGAGATGCTGAAAACATGGCACCAAAGCGTTTATACGGACCAGATGACATCAGATGCTTATTTTGCATTTTTTGTGACAGATAATTTTTTTTATATTATCACATTTCAGCGAATATTGATATATTTTGTTCGCTTAATTTGGGGTGGGGGATATCCGAGAATATGTCGCACATTCATATATTAGCTTTTTTTAAACAATAAGATGGACAACGTATACAATCCGGTATTTTACATTTTTTAACGACTGACATATTTTTGTACTTTTCATTTTTGTGCCGTTTTGGGGGTGCGGCGTTTCAAAGTGGGCACGAAAGTGGAGACTGCGCGATGGGTGGCCGCACAGATGGAGCGAAAGACAAAGCGGAGAAAAAAAAAAGAAAAAGAAAGCGGGTGAGAGAGCGAAACAGATGGTGGCGGAGAAGAGGAACTCACTGGGAGGACAACACTGAGTCAGTCGCCGGGACGCAGCAGGGGGGTGGGGGGGGGGGGGGTAGAGAAAGAGAGAGAGAGAGAGCGAGGATGCGACATGAAGGATTTGATTCCAAAACTGCGCCGGGAAATGATAACAGATGTCCCACGTTGTGTCAGCATAGGCTGGAGGACACGAAAGGTGACTGAACACACCTCCAAAAAGACATTCTCCACATGAGATTGGTTGTACGTGTGCCGCCTTCACAAAAACGGGGCCGTTTCTTGACCGAGGAGTCAAAGGACTCCATGGTGGATACCAAGAATGCTTTGCAGGCTGACGTCGTGTCAGCCAGCTGTTTGCTTGGTGTGTGCGTGTGCTTGTAACTTGCAGGAAATGCCTTCTTCCACCGCAGTCCGACTTTTTGGCCTAACTGCCATTCCTTCCGCAGGTGAGGAGGAGAAAAGTCACACTATTGTTTTTTTTCACCAATGGAAAAATAGGAAACAGTCTTTTTTTTTTCCCTTCTTTTTTGACAAAAAAATGCTTATGTACCGGTAGTAATAATTAAAAAAAAAATACATTTATACTTTTTCAGTAAATTATAGTTGCATTTTATTTTCTGGATAAAATAGGGGTTTTTTTGTAAAGAGAAGAAAAATCATTTTGGGAAATGAAACAAAACCTTATTTTGTCAACAATTTTGTGCACCATTTCTCACTGGATGAAATTAATTTTAAGCCTTTTTTAAATCACTTTTTATAATAAAAATTTAAATTATTTAAATTCTTTTCATTTCTCTGTTTTTGAACATTTGTTAATGGTTTTTACCAAACAATTTAAGTAACCCTTTCAGGGACAGCGGTTACTACAGTGGACACCTTATCATGTTACAAGTTATCATTATTGGTGCATTAAAGGGTCAATATTATACATTTCTTATATTTCTTATACAGGCACATTTCTTTCAATGTTTGTTTTTCCCCAAAAATCATTTTGTTATTTGAACAAATTTTTGGTAAATTAAAAAAAAAAAAAAAAAAAAAAGACACATTCATATTTTCAAGCCCCGAAAAAATCTCAGTGGTGTCCTGTTTGAACTTTGTTGCTAACCAAAGCAGCAGCACCTTTGCCAAGCAAGTCAAGTGTGACGTTTCGACATTCCCAGCATCGATGTTATCCTGCTGCTAATAAAATGGAAATACAGGAAAACTACTGCCAACTGCGAGTGCGCGTGTGTGTTGGAGTGAGTGAGTGACTGACTGACTGACAGAGTGAGGCAACCAACGACCTTGAGTAACCTCGGCCAGTGACGTGTGCCGCAGGCCCGGCCGGCTGCTGAGCGCTGCTGCTGCGAACGACTCCGCCAATGCATCGATTGGCGTGTGTGTGTGCGCGGGTGCAAGTGCGAGAAAGGGGTGACATCATCACGGGAGCAGGGCGCTGGCTGCCGGCTTCCTGCCACGAGCATAATGTGAGAGGGTGATCTCATCTCACACATTCCGACAAGGTCAGAGACAAGCGTGCTAAACGATGATGTCATACAAATGCAGACGATGTCTTGAAATTTAAATAGTGGTTGGTTGCGCAGGTTTCAGGTTTCCTTCAAATAAAAATTATATATATACTGTATATATTTTTTTTTGGGGGGGGGGTGAAATTGCATTATGTTCATCATTCATTTATCTGGATATTCATTTTAAGTAATATTTTTGATGAATTATATTTATATGTATACTGTTTTATATTTTTTTATTATGACATATTACATCTGCATTTTTCCCAATTTTTTTTTGAGATACTACATAAAAATGAGATTTTGAATGTTTTTTTTTTTTTTTTTTTGGTCAAGACATCTGTTTCATAAGGAATCTTTGCATTATTGAGAAAGAAAGTATTTGAACGCCATTCCCGAGTGCATGCCGCCCTGCAACAAACATTTATAGCTTCACACGCACACGCACACACACACACACACACACACACACACAAACTCTCTAAAGCAAAACCGGCTTGACAGGCTGTATTTTTCTTGTCAGCATCTCGTCAAAACAACTAGAAACGAACGCTCGCAGACAACCGCAGCGTACTCCGGCGGGCTGCCTCCGACCGTTTATGACAGCGAAATACGTGTCGTGTTCTCCCACCTTTGCAGGGTTCTGCCTAAAAAGCAGATAAATCCTGCGCCTGCAGATCCTGCGTACACAAAACAGGATGGATGAGTTCACCGTGTGTGTGTGTGCGTGCGTGCGTTGACATGCACGTGCACACACAGGGGGGCCTGTTGCTCTGTGCCTGTTATACAATCCATATTGTATAACAACTGGCAGCGAGTGGGCGGCTCCACCATCTGGCGAAATGAAACTCCCGCTGCAGCTCGCTGCACACACCGTACGTCGACGTGTGTGTGGGTGCGTGTCTACCCGGCAGCTAGAAATAGTAACAGCGTCGCCAACAAGCGGCTGGGTTGCAGAGTTCATGGATCCAGTGAGTTGAAAGAGAAGCGGTGGGCAGCCTGTGCGCTTTGTTTTGGGGTACGCCAACTCAACGATCCAGTGTCAAATTCAATTCAGGGTATGAATTTTTTTTTTTAAATGGGGGGGGGGGCTGAGGAACTCCTGATAAAGGGCAAAAAAGGAACCTAAAATGCCCGTTTCAAAGAAAGATGGCGGATGTTCCGTGTCTTTGAGCTTGTGGCTTCGGGAGACTTTTTATGTGGGTAGACTCATCAATTTTGATGTTTTGAAGTGAGACTGGCTTCAGGGACTGAATTAAAATGAAGTTTAGGATGGTGCAAACAACCTCAAATTACTCCTTTCAACCAATACAACTAGAACACGGGTGTCAAAGTCAAGGCCCCGGGGCCAGATCCGTCCCGCCTTGTCATTTTATGTGCCCCGCGAAAGCAAATCATGGATGTCAACTTCCATGATGCTTGCTAAAATCGGTATTGAAATTTCAAATTGTCATGTTTAATAAATAACGTTGGGGTAATTTGGGGGGTCTTGGGGTAATTTTGTTACCCCGTTTGCCCTTATTTGAATTAACTATATACAGTCAAACCTCGGTTTTCGAACGTCTCTGTTCTCGACCAAATCGGTTTTCGACCAAAAAATTCGAATTTTTCATGCCTCGGATGATTGTTCGGTTCTCGAACAAACTGAGCGCACTTGAATGCGTCACTTGACTTCCTTCCTTACACGAGAAAGTGACGCTCTCGGTTAGACGAGGAAGTGACGCTTCCTCATATAGCGTTCCATTGTGAACAGACGTGTTGAATAATTTTTTTTTTTTTTTTTTTAAAGAGCGTGGTTTCGGTTTTCGAACAAATCGGTTTTTCGAACAGCCTTCTGGAACGGATTATGGTCGAAAACCGAGGTATGACTGTAGTTGACTTGAGTGATTTCAAAACTAGCAAGCCATTCATTTGTTGTGTAGAAGTAATGATACGCTGAGACGATTTTGGTTTATTTGGTTTCACTGTCGTAGCGGCCCTCCGAGGGAAGACTTCACTTCAAAGTGGCCCGTGACAAAAATGACTTATACAGCCCTGGTCTCGAGACTTTTTTTGGGCCTCTAAGTCATGATCGACATGCCCACCAAATTCCACGTTTCCAATTAAAACCGGATTCAGGGGCTGCATTTTAAAAAATAATTTGGGCGGGTGCTACTGAACCAAAATGGCAGACTTCCTGTGTCTTTCCCGCGATTGCTTCGCGAGACATTTTTGTGGGTCTACACATGACGGACACGCAGTCTACCAAATTTTATGTTACTAAGTGACACAAGCTTTGGGTAGCTCGATTTTTCAAAAAGGAACCGAGCGAGCCCTGAATAAAAACCTGACAACAAGACATTGCCTCAATCAGGTGTTCCTTCCTCCCTCCAAGCTGTGAGGTGATGTGTCGACACATTCATCATCAGCCTGAGCGGAAGACGTATCCGGCATGTTTCCGTGGCGACGCAAACAAACAAGACGCATCTCGCCATTAATGCTCGGAAGAAACACACACTGGGAATACGGTGACGAGAGATTCCACTCGATCAAGAAGTCAGCCGTTGTTGCCATGGCGAGGAGAAGCTATTTTAAGTTGAGCGACTCCGCCCCCCCCCTTCTTTCACACACACACACACACACACACACTCAATGCAATGTCTAAGACGCTTTAATTAGCATTAAAGACGCGAGTAACACAATTCTCCAATATGACCATTTTTTTTCCATCCACAAGTAATGTAAGGAGTTGGATTCAGATCGTCCACTTGGATGGCCGTTTTAGAGCGCATCATTGTCGGTCCTGAGTGTGCGCACATCAGGGGAAGAAGGAGGAAGAAAAAAAAAAGTTCAACATGACAACCGGCATGTGGGCAGAGGCTTCGCGCTAGCAAAAGCTGCTTTCGAGTGCCTCGTTGTAGCGGCATGGAAAATTGCCACGAGGACCCAGTCGGACATTTTCTATCCACTGGAGACTTTTTAGACTTTAAACTTTAGTTTTGCAGGAATTATGAGCCCGCTCCGACAATCCAGTTGCTCCACATTGAAACTTTATCAAGTATCCTGCCAAACATTGGAACGGAGAAGACACTCCTTGATGCTTTTACATATGCCTAAGTAACGAATGATTTATGACCCGCGGGGGTCACATGTCTTTCTCCACTTTCCATTTGACATCTTACATTTCGCTTCCAAATACGCATTGCATGTCAGCAAAAACAGTCCTGTGAGCAGTGCACACACACACACACACACACACACACACATGCACGCGCACACGCACACACAGCCAAGCTGTGTACAAAACAAACGTTGCTGTCGGTGATTCAGTGCGACTCGGCGGGCTGACACAAAAGCATACATGCACTCCTGACCCACTTCCAACACTATTTTGGGGCTGGGGTGCACCCGGTCTGATGTCAACTGAAATGAGACAAGCTCGGCTTTGACGTGACACGCCGAGTCGATTCGCACCAGTGCTGACAGCCGCAAAGCATATCAAGGAGGCTTACTGTGGGGAAGGCCGCCGGGATTCATTGGGAATTATTGTCATCGCCGGCTACCGTCTCCGCCCGAGAGAGAAACGGTGGGCGTGGTTGCTCGCCATTTACACTTCAAATAAAGAGACGCCAGCGAACGCACTCTGTTCTGGCGGATTCTCGCAGCCCAGTTGGGGAATATGAAAATCAAAGCAGAATTTGCAAACATGCCCTGAGGATGACTTTTCTTTTTTTTTTTTTTGTCTACAAAAATGTGAGCGAGCTTTAATGAGGAGGTTCAAAGGGGGCGGATGCAGAAGAGGGTGAAATGGAGAGAGGAGAAGGAGGTGAGAGGATGAAGAGGGATGCTCACGGGTGATGAGGCGACAGGAGACAAGCCGCCATAGGATCAAGAGCAGTGGTGTCAAACATACGGCCCGCGGCCCGGAACCGGCCCCCAAGGAGGTTCGATCCGGCCCGCGGGATCATTTAAAAGTGAAACAAAAAATCCATTGAAGACACAGAAGGAATATTTTCAATAAAATGCAATTCGTGGATTATCCGCTAGGGGGCACACTGTTTTGATCACAGTAGAAGACGACATTGTTTTGATCGGGGAAGAAAACAGCAGTCTCAGTCTGTCACCGAGATAGACCCAACGCAGCAAATGATATGAAAGTGCCAAATCAATGCTTCCTGAGACCAAAACAATGGAAAGAGATGAGATTTTGGTGATTCACTGCACAGTATGGTTTCATGTTAATGGTTTGGCCCACTTGACATCTACAGAGTCCATATGTGGCCCACAATGTGAAATGAGTTTGACACCGCTGGTCAAGAGGAGTGAGGAGTGGAGAGGGACGTGGACAAAAAGAGAAACGAGGACAAAAGAAATGGGAAGGGAACAGGAGAAGAGAAGAGAATCACTCATTGCCGACTCCCGATATTTCGATCCTTCGAAGGAACTCTCCCGGCCCACGGTATAAAACCCCCCTCCATAATAATAAGGAAGCAGGCTGCTTTGACAACAAGACGGCTACAAAGAGATGGCACCTCAGTGGAGGACGTAGATCTACATGGAGGAAGAGGCGGAGCTTATTGCGCCGCCTTGGTTTCTTGATGCGGGTGGAGGGCAAGCGTTCTGCTGGCCTACGGCGCCGCGGGTCCAAATGTGTCCGCCTTCAGGGCCTGCCAACATTCCCTGAAGAAGAAGAAACACAAAACCATGTTTACTTGGACACTAATTCCCCATTGGAACGGAAAAAAAAGTCCATCCAATCATTAAAAGGGGTGTGGCCTACTGAGGGACATCTCCAAGTTGACACTTTGGTCTTTGGGTGAGCTTCCGAAAGTCAAGTCAACAGTATTTATATTTCACTTTCAAACAGCCATCGCTGCATACAAAGTGCTGTACATGGAGCAATTTAACATGCACAATAAACAGTAAGACAAATCGGTAATAAAGGCGGTAGAAAGCACCAAACAGTAAAACCAAGAACAAATCTAAGTCATGCTGAGTCGAATGCCAAAGAATACAAGTGAGTTTTGAGGCGGATTTTAAAGATGGGCAGCGAGGAGGCTTGCCGAATGTTCAGTGGGAGGTCATTCCAGAGAGAGGGACCAGCAACAGAAAAGGCTCGATCCCCTCTGAGCGTCAGCCTAGTTCTCGGTACCTCCAATAATGTCTGGTCCGCAGACCTGAGGCGCCGGGCAGGTGTGTGGGAGCGGATGAGCTCGGAGAGGTAAAGTGGCGCGAGATTATTCAGAGATTTGAAAACAAATAAGAGGATCTTGAAAGTGAAGGCTGAACGTCCGTCAGCAACCAAAGCTCGCCTTGCTTGCCAAGCTTATTAAAGTTTACGAAAACCAACTGTCCAACAAAAACTAAACTAGAACTAAAACTAAAAAAAAAAAAATGTCGTTAATGAAATAAAATCAAAGAAAATACCAAAAAAAAGTGAGAACATTTTACGTTAAGTAGAAGTCGAAGAAAAATATCCAAATTGCCAAATAATATTACGCAAGATGTTTCAGGGCTGATTTGAAATTGCTTGAAATTGATTTTGGTAGTGCTGTACATTCATCCAGAAGGATGACAGTCAGTTGATTTTGTTCCGCAATACTTAAATCTTGCACTCTACAAATACTCTAAACAAAACATCAAAACGAATACTAAAACTACCGTTATAAAAACAAAATCAAAATAAAGCATTTTCAAAAAAAAGAAGCATCAGTAAACCTACTGTAAAAACTAATTAGACCCGGAAAAAAAAAGTCGAAATGAACTAGAAGGAAAACCCTCAAACTATTATTTTCCCACCACCCAAAATTAACTGCGGCACTTTCCACGTCAGCCCAGCAGCTCATCCTTCCAACTTTAAATCTCAAGATTACAAATTCGACACAATCCCACTGATGCTGTTCCAAAAACTCAAACAAAATTAATCATTGAGAATAAAAGAACAAAAGAAATACATTGTAAAATAAAAAATAAAAAAAGGCCAATTGATGTAATTGGAATGAATGTTTTGTTTTTTGTCAACTGCCAGTCAATGTGACTCTTTTGTCATCACACCTGTGAACGCGCACACAAAGTTTTCCTTTGACTCAGCAATTCTGCGCGCACGCTCGTGCGGGTGTGGCTGCACATAGAAGGACGCTGGCGGCGAAGGCTCCAGTTCGTAAGGCCGACACCCGCAAAGACGCCGGCGTGCCCTCTGAGCAGTCTTCTCGCTTTATTTCAGATGGGCCATCATGTCAGTCATCTTCATTCGTTGCACAGCTGATGTTTGACACGCAAAGAGGTGACCGCCGTACGTTTTGGGTTGCATAACTTGCCTGCCAGCCGTTAGTGATTACTTTAAGTGCAAAGTTCAGCGCTCTGATTGAAAAAAAATGTCTAAGTACACATACACGGACGGCCATGAGGCAAGACAGTGGATAGATAAGATTTCAAAATGAAAGTGAACGTGGAAGGAGGGCGGGAGTTTGCATGTGCTCCCCATGCCTGTGTGGGTTTTCTCCGGGTACTCCAGTTTACTCCCATATTCCAAAAACATGCATGGCAGGTTAATGGAACACACTAAATTGTCCCTTGGTGTGAGTGTGAGAGCGAAAGGTTGTTTTGTCTACGTGTGCCCTGCGATTGGCTGGCAACCGGTTCAGGGTGTCCGAAGACAGCTGAGATAGGCTCCAACCGCGACCCTTGTGAGGATTAGCGGATCACAAAATGGATGCTTGGATGGATTTATTCTTTATTAGGATCCCCAGTGGCTTCCACAAAGTGGTCATTAGTCGTTCCGTGGTCCTCAACTTAATACAATAAAAACATACCAAGGTCCAAATGACTCATTAAGGTAAAATATAGAAAGGCAAAACAAAATAAACAATGACCGACAGATACTGTAACTAATGTCGAGCAAGCAACCATACGAAATAGGGGGGAGAACCCCCCACCCCCCCAAACAAAACAGGTACACAAATTAGTAATAAATACAACAACTTTTTAACCCTATAACGCCATTTGTATCATATTTGATACATGCATTTTCATTATGTAACTCATTCTTTATATTACATTAAATCATCTGTATCAAATTTGATACTGCAGGTTTGAAATATGATTTTTTTTCCAATTTTTTTATTTTCAGATGTAATCTACATAATGTTTTTAAATGAAATACGACAAATATCTAAAACAACATGATCTGGCAAAAATATTTTCGTGGATTTTGTTATAAGGGTTTTGAAATGAACATCTCAGTTGCCAAAAATCCGATTTTTCCGGCTATTCCTTAATGGGTCAGGCATTAAAGGCTTTAAGGGATCATTTGTTGCCAAGTCAAACTGTCTTCAGGAGCTCAATTGTCAATCCATTTTCTGCCTCGCTTCTTTGATCGCGAGCACCCCGGTCCCCTCTCGCCACCTTCCCCTTTCCTCTACACTGGTGTCCATGGCAACATGTCACAACATAGAGCTTGCGATTCACCGGCGTGCGAGAAACACGTCACCGAGCGCGACCGCCAATACGGCCGCCATGCACGATCAAGTGGATTCGATTGGCAGAGGGTGCTTAGCAGTGGGAAGAGAAGGCTTTTGAGAGGCCCTTGGGGAACACACATGGAGAGGGAATCTTCAAAGACACACACACACACACACACACGCACACAAGCACACGCATATCAGAAGTGCTCTGCGCAAACAAAAGACATAACGGCTACCCACGCAAGCATGGTAATAATCCGCTGCCTTTTGATCTAACAAGTCTCCGTGGTCCTCTCTAATTCTCATAGTGTAGTTGCCGCAACACACGCACGCACGCACACACACGTGTATGATCCTAATATCTGCCTACATTGCATAAAAGTTGAGCTAAGTGAGCAAAATTCGTTTTTATCTTTCACTCTACAAATAAGAATGAGAATAAGAAAACCTTTCTTCGTCTCACAATGGAGAAATTCCCAATTTAGAGCAGCAAAGTTATGAAAGGGAGAAAGTAGATGAACAAAAAGGATTGGAGCTGCTGTAAAGGCAGCCACTCTCGCGGCGCCATCTTGAAGTCATAATAACAGAACAAAATAATACAACACAACACATAAGAAACAGAGAGTCTCTCCATTACAAATACTCCATTTATTTAAAAAAAAAAACTAAAACTAAAACTGATAAAACTATTATATTTATTGCAGCTTATTCAAGCATTCAGTCGAGTCCACTTGAACTCTTTTGCTAAGCAAAACAGCAGCACCTAGCACGACAAAAGCCAGTGAAAAGACACAGGAAGTCAGCCATTTTGGACCGAAGCAGCCATTTTAGGCCCAATTAACCCATTTCTTGTGGTCAGCGCACGGACAGGGATTTTTTAGGGGGCCCTGAATGCAGTTTGACTTGGTAGCCTGGCGTTTATCATGCCCAGACCCGCAAAAAAAGTCTCAAAAGGCCATGCCTAAAAATACATCGGAGGTCGGGCATTCTAGGTCAATTGGAGCCATTCCCAGGAGTCCTTCAGGGGTGAAAATCCACAAGGGAAGAGCACGGACAAATATTTTTTGACATTTCAGCACCTGACGACATAGTTAGACTCCGCAGCAACAAATTTGCTCAACGTGCTTCTCGTGAATAGACCCACAAAAAAAGTCGAAAGAAGCCGTGCCAGAAAAGACACGGAAAGTCGGCCATATTGGTTTGAAGCAGACATTATAGGGTCATTGTAGCTATTTTCAGGGGTCCATAAAAAGATTTTATCCCATCACTACCATGTTTTTTTAATCAAGTCCTCGATGATGGACAGAGGATGCAGGTTGACAACAAATTTGAGTTTTTTGTTGTTGTGTGTTGATAGAGCATGGCGGCAAGTTTGAATGACAAAATTCTCAGAAAATGTACCCAGTTTTACTTAACAACATGAAATTTGGTCGGCAAGTCTGCCATGCAGAGACCCACAAAAACGTTCTCAAGAAGCCACGTCTGAAAAGACACACAAAGTCTGCCATCTTGGTTTTGAAGTGGCCGCTTTAGGTTTACTTTCTCGGGGCAGAAATGTTGTCCCAAGGCCTCGAAGCGCAACATTTGGAGACTAAACAGATGGCGAGCAGCAAGTGGTTGCAGAAATGTCAAGAATTTCATTGCCTGCTCGCTCACCAGAAATCACATTTTATTGTTCTTTGTGCAATTTACAATGTGCCTTTGGAAATCCTAGAAGTGCTCCTATAAAATCACCACTGGATCAACTTCCCAAATATTATGCTAAAAATATATATATTTTAAAACATTGAGCCTTGACTCCTGCTCTCTCACATGAACTTGTCAAACAAACAAACAAGCAAGCAAGCAGGCGGGCAGGCAGTGGCTCGCTTTTCATCTCAGCGTCAGGAGCTCAGCGTTCAAAGCGAGATGCTACTGAGTTCCCAGACTACGGAGCGGATCTCCGCATCTCGTGCAGCTCCAGGCTTTGACAGCCCGGACCGCCGCGGAATGCTAACCCGGCGAACGAATCGCGCTGACCTCGTGGCCTTGTTTACATAAGCGAGTGTCAGGTGGCGGCGACTCAATCAGTTAGCTAAGTCGCTAACTAAACTGAATTGACCTACTCATATATATATATATATATATGAGTAGGTCAATTCCAAAAAAAGGCGCACAAACCTATAACAGATAAGGGGCCTGTTAGCTAATATCACAGAGTGTAATCCATTCCCGTGTCAAAACAGCGTTAATTGGAGCATTAGAAAAGTGGACATGGTGAAAAGGCCTTAGCTCACGGCCTGGAAATGCTTGGGTAGCCATGGCGTTCACATGGTCGGCAAAAAGACAAATCACGAGGCGCCGTCGAGGTGTTTACAGTTCGTCGTCTTGTGTTGCGCTGCGCCACGTAGGCTTGGGAGGGCTTGTTAGTGTTGCCTGCGTGTCACTGCGGGGTTGCCGGCGGCACCGAGGACACCCTTGACGACACGCGCGCACAAGCAAACATATTTTGTGGATATCGATTTTGGTATCAATTTACATCAAAAAAAAAATTTTTAAATTATTCATTTGTGGAAAATGATTGTGATTAACAATTTGTGGAAAATTATCATTCAAGTTTTTTTTAATCACTTACTGCTGGAAAACTATGTTGCAAAACATAATATAATGTGTGCCGAATTTTTTAAAAATCTTTTATTCTTTTCGTTATTTATTTTGTAGTTTTATTATTAAACATTTTGGGGAAAAATACAATTTTACAAATTCTGAAATGCATGTGGGCAGAGAGGGGAATGACCATTTGTAGGAAAAAAAATATTCAGTGCGATGCTATTTGTGAAAATGTGATTTCTTTAATGTCATTTGTGGGGAAAAAAATATTTTAAAAAAACGTATTTTTTCAACTCAATCATTATTTATTTGCGAAAAATTATTTGACACAACAAAAAAATTGTGGGCATGACAGTTTCCTGTAAATGGATCCCCGAGTCAGACCGATGCTCCCATTCGATGATTTGGTTGCCATAGCGCAATTTATCAGCCCCGCATCAGCACCCAAAGATGAGTAACATGAATCAAAGCAAAATCTTCAAACGTGTTAGCAGGGCTGTCTCAGGTCAGCCAACTCACACACACACACACACACACACACACACGTTTGAGTGTCTGCATGATTAAAAGAGTGAAAGTGGGGCGGACGCACACTTGGAGCCGTGTGAAATTGCTGCAGTTCCTGCACACACGCACGCTACACATCCCTGGCGACTTCACATGAGCGTAAACTGCAGTTTGCCTTCTGCAACACCTTCACGACACGACGAACACACTCGGATCATGTGACGCGCAAACAAGCGCCCCTCCCAAAACGCCCCTTCGACTTTTCTGCATCAGCCCATCGACGGAAGATCAGCGACTTTTCGCAACTGAGCAGCTTTCTTTTTTTTTTTTTTTTTCTGGGATTGCGCATTCAAAATGCGGGAAAATAAAATCAGCTCGCAGCGCCCCGATGCATAAAAAGCAGAATTTGAAATATTTCCTCCAAATAAGATGCCAGCGGTCGCGTCGCCCCGCTTTAAGAAATTACAACCACGCCCCAAATCGATGTCAAAGGAATGAAGGAAGAAAGTTTGCCAGATGTGAGAATGGAAGCACGTTTTTTTTTTTTGGAAAACAACACAACATATCCTGTCTCACTCGTGGAAAATGATTACAATTCTACCCTTTAATGTTCTTTTCAAACGAACCGACCAGGTTTTCCACTGAAAAGCCGAATTGCGTGAGCAGTGCGAAAGGGCCTTTTGCTTCTGGAGTTGCGTTTCTGGTTGCGCATGTGACAGCGTGGCCAGCGAACAACACGTGTTTGTTCAGATCTCTCTTCCACGGACTGTTCAGGAGCGTCTCCAGTTTTGGTAAGAGAAAGTCAACAGTGTCTTCAGCTCTCACTTTTTTCTCTCTCTCTCTCTCTCTCCAGCCTCTCTGCGTCTGGAGTGAGTGACTAACAAATGTTTGCTCGTGTCGGCAGCCTGAGGTCATCCTCGGAGAACAGCCCTCCGTTTTTCCTGATGAGGCTTAACCACGCCGCAAACGAGGACGCCAGCTTACTACTTCGACGAGGTGTTATGAAACCGACTCTTGTGGAGGATTACGCAGAAACAATCATTTCAACCGCCCGAGATCGAGCGGCTATGAGCACTCTTGAGTTTCGGGACAAGGAGAAATATTCTCGGAGTTTTGTCGTTCGAAGACAAAGCATCAGTTTTGATGCATGCTCCACACACACACACACGCATGCATGCATACACAAAAACTCTTCCCAACTTGAGGTTGCTCATTTGTCGAGTATATGTAGCTCAAATTTGGTCAAAATATCTCACAAGAACCCTTAGGAGATGACGATATAACAAACTTCCTGTGTGTTTTCCGATATGGCTTCCTGAGAATTTTTTGTAGGTCAGGTCATTCAGGTCATAATAGGACATGTCTAGCAAATTTCACGTTGCCAACTAAAAGTGTCTTTGGGGGCTGCATTTTTAACCAATTTGAAGAGAATCAAAATGACACGAAAACAGACACTTCATACCAAAATGGCAGACTTCCTGTGTCATTATGAGCAAATCTTATCAAGACTTTTTGGTGTGCTTACTCATGACATGCCATATGTTTACCAAGTTACTTGTTGCCAAGTGAAACCGTCTGGGTGGGCTGAATTTTGAAACATTTCTGGGAGCCAAATAGCAAAAATGACCCTAAAACAGTCAGTTGGATCCAAAATGGGTCTTTCCAGACAGGATATCTTCAGACTTTTTTTGTGGGTCTACTCATGATAGCCAGGCCCACCATATTTCATGCTGTTCAGTCAAGCTGATTTCAGAACCTGGATTTTTAATCAGAATTCTAGAGGGTACTGCTGATCCAAAATGACCAATTTGACCAAAAATAGCTTTCTATGTCTTCTCAGGGATGCCTTTTGGAGAATTATTTTGGTTTGCCTACTCATGATAGACAAGTCGACCAAGTTTCATGTTCCTAAGTGAACCTGGATTCGGGGGGCTGAAATTGTTTTGCTTTTTTTTTTTTTTTAACTCCAGTGGATTCCTGCAAGCTGGTTTTTAGTGATCAGGCCTTCAAAAATTCTCCAAAAGATGCTGAATTTCATTTATTTGGCCCACGATTAATCCTGATGAAGAAAGAGACCAATTTTTGAGTTGCCTTCACTTTGCCCTCAGGAAGAAAAAAAAAAGGTTCCAATAAAAACCTGCAAATCCAGCAGCTTCTTAGCAGCCGTGTGCAAGCTTTGTGGGGATTACATCATCAGAGGTTTGCGCAGTGGCGTCAATGCGAGTTCTTCTCGATTGGTGCTCACGGGAAGGAGGAGTTGATGAAGGAAGCTTGAGTGGAAGCACTTTCTCTCCTTCCACTTTCTCCGAAAGCATTTTGGAGTCGCTATTTCTCCGCGATAAACATCTGGAGGAGATTAGTTGAGGTACTGTCCGTGCAAAGTCGCAAATTATCATTTTGCGAGTACACATGGTCCTCGCGGCTACGAAAGCCAAGATACTTTTGAAGGACACAAATGAGCCGGTTCATGAATTCCATTGACGGCAGCCTTTTCTCACTTGTGATAATGACGTCGAAATGTGATTACAGTTGCTCTCTGCATGACTTGGACAAAGAGATGACATTTTTCGTAACTCTTCCGTAAAGAGTAGACTACAGGCAACAAGGATAACATCAAGGTCAAAAAGGCAAAGAGGAGCTGCAGTGTTGTTGGATGCGCAAATGAGCGTTAGGGCTGATATCCGGCACGTGATCGCGTTTGAGAGGCTTTGATGAATGGTTGGGATCATTTATAAACCCGCCGAGTTTGAAGGGAAACACATGGAAAGCGTCCACGCACATGGAATGCTCTGAAACCGTTTCTCCATTATTCACCTCGCTTTCTAGCCAGCTTTTATCTGTATTTAGCCAGCTATCATTTTCAATTTAGCAAACTAGCTAGCTCTCGCTCTCGCTCTCTCAGAAACAATGTTGTACTTGAGTGCAGTAATGTTACTTAGCTTACTATCTTCTTCAATTTAGCGAGCTAGCTACATAGCTAGCTCTCTCTCTCTCTCTTTCTCTCTCTCAGGAATTATGTATTTGAGTGCAGGAATGTTACTTAGCTTACTATCTTCTTCAATTTAGCGAGCTAGCTAGATAGCTAGCTCTCTCTCTCTCTTTCTCTCTCTCTCTCTCTCTCTCTCTCTCTCAGAAATGATGTATTTGAGTGCAGGAATGTCCTTTAGCCAGCTAGCTTTTTCAATTTAGCAAAGCTAGCTAGCTAGCTAAGTAGGTAGCTCTCTCTTTCTCTCTCTCTCTCTCTCTCTCACACAAACGATGTACTAGATTGCAGTAATGTTACTTAGCTAACTATCCTTTTCAATTTAGCAAGCTAGCTAGCTAGATAGCTAGCTCTCTCTCTCTCAGAAACGATGTCGTACTTGAGTGCAGGAATGTACAGTATGTAGCCTAAGTAAGTCTTTGCGGTCTCCAGCCATAATGATGACATCGTTGACCACAAGCACACCCTTCAAGTGCGCCTAAATGCTCTCCCCGTGAGTGTCTCCGGAAAGGGCTCGCCATTACCACCCCCTCGCGATCCTTTCAGCAGTGCTTTGGTGGCGTGTGCTGTCAGCTCGCAAATGCACTCACTCGGCTCTCCATCTTGGGGAGTCGTGCCGGGGATCGCGTGGGGAGGGGGAAATTTGCCAGCAGAGGTAATGGCCATTCATGTAGCGTTAAAGTGAGCCGACTGGGCGAACGCCTGAAAACCAGAAGCACTCTACAGAGAGGGGGTGCAGCTTTTCAATCATAAAGTTGCTCTGGTGGTTCGGGTTTTGAGGCTAAGAGATGACAAGAGGCCAGATAAACAGAAGAGAGTCTGCTCGCTATTATTTGATTTTATTGATTTATTTGTAACGTCATATCTGATGTACTTTTTTTTCCAGCAAGGAAGCAAAAACAAACAATTAAAATAATGTGGTAGCACAAGTATGCACGCCATCTGACAAGAAGGATCTGGCTGTGTTCAGCATTCAGATCCACCTCAAATAAAATTCAAATGTTCATTTTTGTTTTAATTGAGTTGTACAGTTTTATTATATTTTTTTAAATGGCATAAATATTTTCGTTGTGCTGTTATGGCATTCAACAGTTATTAAGTACGTGTTTTTTTAATTCTATTTGTCATGATTTGTTTTTTGTTCAGTGCTCAGTACTGCATTAACATAATGGAGAATCCGGCTGCGGTCATTTAGTTTTAAAAGCACCATTACAAAAAATAAAACACCTTAACATAAAGGCGCACAGACGAATTAAACAATCAACCTCGTGCACTTTTATGCACAGAGCCATCAAGTTCCTACTTGAGTGTAACTAGAGCAGCCAGAGATGTCTATGAGGGCCCATCGTGAAGTCTGCGCAGTCAGAGTGACTAAGAGGGGCTTCCACCTCCAATTTGTTTTCAAACTTTCCCAGAAAAGCCATTCAAGAGGAACCCAGCGGTAATCATTTCCCGTGATGTCAACGTTTCTTCTCCCCACCGCAGGTATTTTCCCTGGGCCGGCCCACGACGATGGACGGCTGCGTGCGTTGTCTACAAAGTTGGAGTTAAGTCAGCGTGCTTGTACGAAGTCTCACACACGCACACAACAGTTCGGTGACTGTTCAAACACAAACCAAGCCCCATTTGAATTCTGCTAAGAACTAGAAGAGCAGCGGCTAGCATCCTGTCAAAGAACGTTAATTTGTGGAGATAGCATAATTTTTCATTGCGACAGTTAGCATTACGATGGGCAGTGGACCTTCACGATTGGCCGCCCACTCATAGTGAAACTCAACAAATAATCTGCCGTGATTCCCATGGCAAAACAATGCTTAATATCGCAGTAGCAGAAGCGGTCGCGCCGCAATATCGGGTTGCTAACTAAAACGGTAGCACCTACTGAAACGTGAACTGTATGGAGTCTTTGTGGACCGCATAGCATTAAAGGTGATGTGACGTAACGCGCAGATGGCGCGCAGCGCTGTGTCGCTAACCGCAGCGTTTTCGATGCGGGCTCCCGTGCTCTGGCATGTCGCGGATATTACATCCGCTACCTCAGTAGAAATGTTGAAAACACGACTGAAGACAGGCAAACAAGTGACAAACAAACGGCACGGAAGCACCTTGGCGCAGGTAAGAAAATCTCTAGAAAGGAAGCGTCGGGAGTCACAAAAAAACAAATTCCGCGCACGCCAGGCGAGCCAGCGTGTTGTCAAACTCCGATTAAGTGGCCTCTCCTCGGCAAACAATGCCCGATGTGTCTTCATCGACGTGTGTGTGCAATCTAGGTCACAACAGCGCACTACGATGCCACAGCAAAACAACAACAACACACGCTGCATAGTCGGGGGGCAAATTGCTCACTCCGCTGCGGCCCTCAACATGTTTTTTGGTTCATAATGGAGGGTTCACAACAGCCCAACTAAGCCACTGTGGGTTTAAATACATGCTGCATAGACAGGTAGCAACCCAGTCATTCCAATCAGGCCCTCCATAGTCTTTAGTTTTGTTTTTTTGTTTTTTTTTTCTCATAGCTAAGCAATGACTCATCACAGACTTGGCCGAGGCACTGCGGGATTAGACGCTAGTAGCTGCACGGATGGGTTTGTAATCCGGTCACTCCAGTACAGACCGCATTTGCAGGGACATCGGACAGTCAATGAAAGGAGGTCATTCCCCTGTCAGGATGCTTTCCACCACCTTCCCCCTCGCCACTGTCCACGCGCTCCATTTAGGCTTCCCGCAGGGGCCAAACGCTTGACATGAATTGCCAAGCGTGTGCCAAGCACAATAGCGCTGCAGGGTGGGTTTCGCTATTCCACGGATTGTTTTTTTTCACTGGCTTTTTTCCTGTTATTGAATTCCACTCTGTCAAATACGTATCACCCCCCCCACACACACACACACACACACTTGGCCCTCCGTCAGCACGAGTGCATTGTTGCTGCCCCTCGCGGCTGTCTAATGTCCGAAGTCACGATTTGTACTCACGCGCACTACACATTTGCGCCAAAACGTGCAGTTCAGTCGAATGGCATAAATAAGAAAGTGTAATGCGAGCTAAGGACGGCCTGTGCTAGACGACGCAGTCACATGATTGATCAATGCAAAAACAACTCGAATTGTAGAATTATGAATTTAAAACACCGGATGCATAAATGGGTAGCAACCTGGCCACTCTTACAAGATCCTCAAAGTTCATTTTGTTGTCGTAATAAATTGACAATTCAAATCAAAAGTACTTCACAGGTAAGCTGCATAGACGAGTTGAAACCTTGTCACTTCAAAAAAGACCTTAACCTCAGCCCCCACCGCCTTACTCAATATATAGTGCCAGCCCAAATTCCGACATTACAGTACAATCACGAGCTGCATTGTCATTACGAGTATACGGCTCTCAATATTCTTTTCATTTTTGTCGGAATGATTTCGTGGCAGTCGCAATTGTTTCAAGAGTGCGTTTCAAACGCTACCTGCATTGACGGGCATTCAAAGGCTGTGTGAGGACAAAACCGCAGAATACGCCACAAGTTCAAACATTCAAATGTGATCAACGGACAAGTAGAGGCCAATGTATCATCATCACAAGCCCTTGAACTGCAGCTCGGCTCATTGGTCGGACCCGTTTGTAACCTGGGAGAACTCAAAAGTGTGTGCATGTGCATGTCTGCAGATTTCCCAGCAGGATTAATTAGTGACTTGGTGCTCGGACTTCCACATGTAGTCTCAAAAATAAAAATACATCACACTGGAAAATTCAGCCCCCAAACACTTGTTTACATAGTAACATAAAATTTGGTAGAGATGCTTATCATGAGTAGACCCACAAAAATGAAATTTTCCATTTTGGTTCAAAGCAGCCATTTTGGCTCTGTGTCACTCTGGAATTATTTAGTAAAAGTAAAGTCCTTGAAATCTGCTTCGTTTAACAACGTGAAATTTGGGAGGTCATGAGTAGATTACGCAAAAATAAATAAATAAAATAAATAAATCTATACCATGGTCTCAGGAAAATGTCTGACATTTTGGTTCAAAGCGGCCATTTTGGTTCTGTATCACCTAATTGTATTTGATTTAAACATACGGGCCCCAAACTCAGTTTCACTCAGCAGCACAAAACGTATCCATCCATCCATTTTCCAATCCCCTTTATCATCACAAGAGTCGCGGGTGTGCTGCAGCCTATCCCAGCTGTCTTCGGACAGTAAGTGGGGTACACCCTGGACCGGTTGCCAGCTAATCGCAGGGCACACAGAGACAAACAACCATTCGCACTCACAATCACACCTATGAACAATTTAGAGAGTTCCATTCACCTGCCATGCATGTTTTTGGAATGTGGGAGGAAACCTGAGTACCCGGAGAAAACCCACGCAGACACGGGGAGAAAATGCAAACTCCACACAGGAAGGCCAGAGTCTGAATCGATCCCTGCACCGCTGGAATGTGAGGCCGACATGCTAACCACTCGACCTCCGGGCCGCGCACTAAATTTAGTAGGCATGGATATTACGGGTAGATCCACAAAACAAGTCTCAAGAAATCGGTCATTTTTGTTTGAAACAGACATTTTAGGGTTCTTTTTTTTTTCATGTCGAGGGGACCTTCAAAGTGAAACTCCTTGAAGGTTTGGCCGGATTTCAACCACATTTGCTGGACAAAACGGGCGACGCCAACTTCGGAGACATGACAAGCAAGTTTTACGGCACCGCCGTAAAAACAAAACCTATTGCCAAGAGTGAAGACGCTGTGCTGTTATATTTGGAGGGAACGTCGCCGTTTGTCAAGCTGACGGCAGGACTCGTCGACACGCGCGCGCACGCACGTGAGGAGACGTTACATTCGCAAACACCTGTTATGCTAATGAAGCGCCTCGTGCTATGCTGCACACGGCCTCGGCGGCACAAAGGAAGACGACGCGGGCGCATCTTTGCAGTTGACAAGACAGAACATGACATTGTCATCACACACACGCACACACAAAAAAAAAAGAAAAACACAGACATTCACTCGTCATCATCATATTATATCATGTCAATGTTTTCTCCGCATGTTTGAGTGAAGTAAAAAAAAGCGTAACATAGCGTGGCGCCCCGAGGCCAGCTGCTGAAATCATGTCCAAAGGCGCAAAACCACCGCAACAGAATCAAGTTAAACTGATTCGGCTTCACAAACTCGTCGATACAACACACAAGCAGAAAATCTAATACAAAACCAAAAAAAAGGCGCAATAAGTGCCATTTCCTGTTCTATGGTTATCCTTACACTTTAGCTGTCACTTACTCACTGTTCAAGTTTGTGTGTGCGCACGAGAGCTTGAGGTTATGTTTTTTTTTGTGTACTTGTTTCTCTGTGTTTGTATCTCCGTCCTTTTTCATGTTTCGTGTTATCTGAGTTCTAGTGTGTGCTTTGTATGATTGTGTGGCCCGTGAGTGCTTTTTGTGATCTCTTGTTTGTATGCGTGCGTTTTGTGCTTTTGGGCGTACGCTTGTTTGTGTGTGTTTGTTACATGTTGTCAAAAGTGGCTGCGTGGTCTTGTTCTATGCTTATCATCACACTTTTGCTCTTATCGGACAGCATGAATCGACTCTCTATTTTCTAAAACAAGGATGTCAAACTCATTTTTGTCGCAGGCCACATTATAGTTACCGGTTCCCTTGGAGTATAGAATATACTCAACTATAGTTTAAGTTACTGTAATGAGGGTTTTGGTAACAATAAAACTCACAATAGCTCTCTTATATGCAGTATTACATTCGAGAATTTGAAATGTTGGTCCAAATTTTAGCAAGCATCATACAAGTCAGCATGTTTGATTTGCTTTCGCGGGCCACATCAAATGATGTGGCGGGCCATATCTGGCCCCCGGGCCTTGATTTTGACACCTGAATTCTAAAAGGTATATTGTATCTAATTGAACAGTTTGACTGATGTCATGTTTATTTATTTGTTCGCTAATTTTAAAAGTGCTTTACAACAACTCCCGTATATAGTGTGCACCTATTGAAGAGACTCAAATGATTAGAAACAAGTATCATGAGGACGCAATGTTCTTGAAAATGGCGTGATTGAGTTAACTCCTGTTCCTTTTACACGCTTGAAACGCTACGACGTGACGTACTTACAAAGTGTGACATGGCCATCGCTGCACTATCTCAGCTCGCTGCACTAAAGTTACACACACGCAACCCTACTCGTAGTAGTAAAAAAAAAAATGACAACGTGAGTGATAGGCCACCACTAGGGACTGGGAGTAGTGTAGCATCGGTGGGGGGGTTATAAACAGAGTAAAAATAGCCTCGCTATCGCAGGCTTCCCCACAGTCCCGTTATATAATGGCTCAAGCTGGGATGAATGACATCACGGGTAGTCTCGCAGTCACAAAACCACTGTGTCCTTTGCGCACACACACACACAAAAATCAACTAACAGTTAGTAGTCCATTAACAGCCCTTAAAAAAACAACCAGAAGAGCCCCGATGGAGACCCATCAAAGCCGGAGTGGAATCGGCTGCACGCCTCGCGTGTCAACACACTTCCGCGATGGTGACATGCACATTTTTTAAAAAATGCACCGGAAAAATGGATAAATGAGCGCAAACAACGAGTTGCACAACGCCAACTTGATTACACGTTCTTTTAACGTAACTGCGAGTGCTGAAAAAAAATGGAAAAAAAAGCAGCTGAAGTGATCCAAAGGAGTGGCGCAGTTCGTGCAGCTCGCAACCCGGACGGACGCGCTCCTCTCTCGGCTAGGAAGCGCGCCGAGCACCGGGAGCTTCGGAGCTCTCGCCAACCGGAACAACTTTCCCCCAAATGGCCGGAGACGACCCAGCCCGGGGCGGGCAGGGAGCGCGGCGTGTGTCGGGAGTTGCTTACTGTCTGTCTGGCGGCGGTGGCAGGGCAGGCTGTCGGTTCTGAGTGGTTCTCTCCTCCAGTGTCGTCCTCGGCTCGCGGCAGTGTCCGCCACCCACTCTCCCCCCCTCCTGCGCTGCGTGCTCGCTGCACTCCGGGGCCTGGCGGCCGGAAAGCGTCGCTCCTCTCCCCGCCTGCTCAAGTGTGCGGCGGCCGCGCGGCCCCCACCCGCAGCAGCAGCTCCACCACCACAAACCGTCACCGTGACCGTCACGCAGGCGCCGCGAGTTCACGCAGCGAGCACACCACTCATACGCAGCTACTCATGCACAAAAAATAAATAAAAAAAAGTAGTACAGACCGGACCTTGCTCACGCGCGCGTTTGTGTGTGTGTGTGTGTGTGTGTGTGTGTGTGTGTGTGTGTGTGTGTGTGTGTGTGTTTTTAACGTTACGAATATTTCAGTCACCTACACCGGTGACAAAAGATATATATATAGCGGTTTCGTAATATCATGACCGCATTTAATAGGTCTCATAAGGCTTTTGAAAAATTTTATTTTAAGTGGGCCGGTACGAAGTACAGTACCTGTACTTCTCAATTTTAACCACAAGCGTATCGGTACTTTACATGGGCTTGTTCTATTTCCCTGTAGCATTTTGTGACACTTAAATGACCCCTTCAATAATTCGTGTGTCACAATTTTTTAAACAAAAACGACAAGGATTTTTTTCTGCCTCCGGTAACAGTTTATTTAGCGCTCTTAACGTGACATGCCGCGAACGCAAAGGCTCACTTCAAATTAAAAGCACTTACGAATTAAACGTTGACGCAATCACTAATCGCCTTACCATGCTTTTATTTTGAAGTTAGCGCGTGTGGTGGTGTGACGGCTCGATTATTTACCTTGACTTATCAGTTTTAGTGCCATTACATGGTTGCTAGCGACATCAACAACTCAATCCAGAAATCATATTCAATTGATGATTTAGGACGCCAAGTGACCGCAAGTTAATTCCGCCGTCATTTTATGATACAGTACAAGTCTCCAGCGCTAGCGGCTAGCCGCTAACAGTAATGTCAACAATGACGTCAGGGTGCGTACGAGACATGAGGCGCACTCAAATGCAATCGGACATCTCCAACTCAGAGAAACAATGTTAATATACTGTATTATAGAACGTATGAATGTATTAATTTTTTATCTTAATGACCTTCTCTTTCCCACTGCCGAATGTACCTGGCAACAGTTGAATAAGGGGCGTACCTGCACATATTCTACATGTATTTTTTTAAATAAAATTATTCTAATACAATTTTACAAATGTGTAGAATAATAGTGTTATTTTTACGAGTTAAAAAGTTATTACGTATTTACGATGGCTTGAAATTATTGTTTTACCCATTTTATATTACAATATATTATAAAATCATATTTCAGTCGAAAATTATTAAAGCTATATTGATTTTTTAGATTCTTATAACTTTTGACATCATTTTCCATACAAGACTTCATTTTTTGTTGAATTTTGTCCAGCACTATTGAATATCGACAACGGAATTTTAAAAACAATCGCGGTCCCCACTGAGCATTATCGCACTTAGTAACAGCGCAACGGCGATTTAATCTTCTACCATTACAAAATTGATTTTTTTTTCAAAATCATACAATTTTTGCCTTTCCAGAAAAACATGAAAGACAAGATGACGCTACCAAAAGTTGCGAACAAAGTGTTAAATCATAAAATCAGCTTATACTGCCGACAACCACGAGGGGGCACATTTGTATCGTTTATGAAATGCCTGTGACATCACCTCAACCTTCACTGACATTTCTTTCGGTTTAATATCTTCAGTTATTATTATTATTATTAATTGTTATTATCATCATCACCATCACATTTCTTCAGTACCAAAACGGATGTTAAAGTTGGATGAAAAATAAATGCAAGCTATTTTTTTTAATTGCAAAAAGCACAAAAGTCAGAGACAAAAAGTCGTCCCTGCCTGCCTGCCCCCACCTAAAAAAGGGGGAAAAAACTTTAACAACAAAAAAAAATCATTCCTTGGACTCTGACCTGTGGAAAGTGACGTGTCTTTTCCACACTGGTTGAGTAAAAGCCAAACACACGCACACACACACATACACACACACACACGGCTGAACAGTGTGCCATGATAATGCTATTTCCTAATGTGTGTGGCTGCAGGCGCACAGATGAGTGGAATCAAAAGCCTTGTGACTTTTGAAATCCCTTCAAGGCAGCGCATGGATCAATATTTATCTACGAACCTCTCTTTGTGTTTGTGTGTGTGTGTGTGTGTGTGTGTGTGTGTGTGTCATTTCTACAACTAAAGTGTGTTTCAATAATCGATTAATCTCTCAATTATTTGGGGGGATTCATTGATGGGGAAAAAAAACAAGTTTTCATTTCTGTGCCTTTATTCCAAAACAGGACAAGATTTCAAATTGACATTAAAATAGGAATTGCAAATGATTTCGTGACTAATCGGTATGCGTCAGAAAATGATGATTTTTCACAGTGAAGAAAGAGAGCGCTTTTTCTTTTGCTAGCTTCAGCGATTAGAATCAGAGAACAAAGTATTCGACGGGTCTTGAAAGTTCAGTTCTGTCAAATGTCTGGCAACATTTTGACATATGCTGCTCACCGCGTCCCCGTGAAGTGTGTCAACATAGAATTTGACAGCCCATGAAAAGAAATGTGTTTTGTCGACAATCGGATACGTCCGAGTGCTTGAAACAGAAAGTGAAAAAGTTCCAAGTTTCCTGGCGTGAGGTGAACAATCCTCAACGCCACGCCAACAAGGAGAACACATTGGATTGACATTCATGTGAGCGACTGCAAAGTTTCCTAAACGACATTGTCTCAAATCACATTTATTGGCCTTGCACATGTCATGAGCACAGAGCGGGGGGTCGGCAAGCTGCGGCTCCGGAGCCGCATGCGGCTCTTTAGCGCCGCCCTAGTGGCTCCCTGGAGCTTTTTCAAAAATGTTTGAAAATGGAAAAAGATGGGAGAGGGAAATATATTTTAAGATGGTTTCTGTAGGAGGAAAAACATGACACAAACGTTCTTAAAGTTTTCCAATGCTGTAAAAACGTGTAGAATTAATACTAAATCTCAACATTTCTGTCAACGAAGATTTGCGTCACAGCCTGGGACACACGTTTTTATTAGCAGGGTGGGGGGTACCAGACAGGTGGCTGTTATTTGTTTTTTAACTCACTCACTCCCAAAGACGTTTTTAAACGTCTTTTCAGACTTGGTCTAGAATTGGCTGGTACTGAATGAGTTTTAATTGGCGGTTCATGTACAATTCACTGAGGGTACTGGCAGAGAATGGGAATTTGGAGGGCAGAGAGGAGCATTTTTAAATGGTACATGTGAGCTACGATAGTTAACACGCTGCAAAAGTGCGTCCCATGCCTCGGCATGCGTGCGTAAGAGCGTGCGTATGCGCGCGTGGTATAACGGGTCGATCTCGGGAGGCCGGTTGATCGAAAAGTAGATCTTCGGTCAAAAAAGGTTGGGCACCCCTGCACTACAGGATGCACTGCAGCGGGGGGAAAAAAAAATTTAATCATGAAGGCTCATTGTGTATTTTGATTGGAGGCTAAAATAGCTCACACAGCATGTGTCTCCTTCATGATAATTTTTTGCGGCTCCAGACATATTTGTTTTTTGTCCTCTTTCAACATTTTGGGTTGCCAACCCCTGCAACGGCATCCACATTCAAAAAAAATTAAAAAAAGACCAACAGGGCGGTTGGGGACAGAAGAGAGAGCCCGTCGGGTCGTCAGACAAATCCTCGAGGCGAGCCGTCAACTTCTCCGTGAATGATCGTTTTGATGCAAGAGCGCGCAAAAACAAATCAGCAAGCGGGGATGATGAGGGCGGGAAGGAGGAGTAAAAAGTATCCGTCTGCGTCAAGAGCCAAGAAGAAGTCGTCCTGTTTTGACAAATGTTAAAATGGACAGGGCAAACTGTTGACGTGAAAGCCGTTCGGGAGGAAGACGAGCGCACCTGAATCGACCTCGAACAATTGCCAACTGCGCAGAGTCCGCGTCGGTTAACTCACCGTGTGACGGCTGCTGCGTCTCACGCGGAAGCGGGCTCGAAAGCGAGTTCGGAACCTGCCTCGGAAACAGACTTCAAAGAGGCATCAGAATTGGGCTCGGAAGGGGGCCTTGGAGTGAGCTCGGAATCACCGTCAACGGCTGCGGGGCGCAAACACAGCGTTTGTGCTTCAACGCTCATTTGCGGCGGGACGAAAACAGGTGACGTTTTACTTACACGCTGCCGTGTATTTGGCTGTAAGGAGAAAAAAAAAAGAGACAAGTTGCGGTTTGTTTTGGTGCCAAATTTTGCCGACCAGACACGCATTTGCGTCCCTCACCTCGTCTGCTTTTGTGAAGCTTGACGAGGACCACGAGCAGCAGCGCCAGCAGAACGAGGAGCACGACGGGGATCGCCACGGCCAGCGTCATCTTCCTGACTTCTTCCTCTGGACGAGAGCAAAGAAGACGTGAGAAGGAAGACATCGGGGGGGGGGGGGCGGCTGGCTCACCTCGGTCGCGCTCGTTGCTCAGGATGAGTCTTCTGTCCAGCTTGGTGACCACGTCGCCCTCGACGCCGGACAGCTGGAAGACGCATTCGTAGCGGTCCTCCGCGTCGGCCGGCAGCTCGGCATTCAGGTGGGCCGTCATCTGGAAGGTTCCGTCGTGGTTGGGGAGGGTCTCTCCCATCTCCACGTCCTCGTAGAGCTCCGTGCCGTCCTTCCTCCAGAAAAGGGCGGCTTTGTAGGGGTAGAAACCCGTCACGTGGCAGGTGATCGGAGACGACGGCGTCTTCTGCAGCAGGGACATCACCGGGAGCTCTGCGCGCAAAGGAGAAAAAGTGAGACGCTGGCGAAGGGAATGTGTTGAGAGAAGAGAGAGAGCGGGTTGCCGTGGCAGCCGTGTTGCTCCAGGGGAGGGTGTCCTGGTACCTGTTCTCATCACAAAGTCCCTCCCATGTCTCAAAAACATCTTCAGCAAAGAAGGACAAATCTCCATGTGGTAATGCTGCTTGTAATGACGATAGGCGTCCGATCGGTCCCATGCGAGTTTGGTGGCGAAAGCTTGCGGCTGGACGGCGATCCATGTCAGCGTCTGCAGGTCAAACGTCAGGTAGTCTTCGCCGTCGTAACTGATGTGAGTTGAACCGTAAACCTTGTCAGCCTCTTCGTCCCAATCGCAGCCAGATATTCTCTGCTTCATGTGAACACCTGACACAATGACACACACACACGCCTGAGACAGGATGTGCTGAGATCGGGTCGAACTCGCATCTTCTGGAGTAAAAAGAGAAGTTCATCCATCAAGCCATTCTCTGAAGCATTTCCCCTCCTGATGGGTCGCGGGTGTGCCGGAGCCTATCCCAGCTGTCTTTAAGCGAGAGGCGGGGGGACAGCCAATCGGTCGCCTGCCAATCGCAAGACACAAGTGAATAAAGAACTGTTCACACATTTGGACAATTCAGAGTCAAGAGTGAAGCTCCCGTGCGTGTTTTTGGAATGCCGGAGCAAATCGTTTAGTATCCGGAGAAAGAATTATTTGGAATTTGACCCCGCGACTTCGGCACTGTAAGGCGGATGTGCAAACCAGTCATCCACCGTGCTGCCCAGGACAATTTTTTCGCTAATTAAAAATCCAATGCAATTTTTTTTTTTTATTCCCCAAAAGTCCCTGAGCAAGCAGTCGTCCCTGTCGACCCGTCTCTGAAAGTAAAAAAGTGCGTGAGCACATGAAATGTCTTTTTCTCGTAGAAAGTTGACGGTAAACAAACCTCCAGTAAGGTTGAAGCGCTCTCTCATCTTTGCCAAACTGAATTTGTTAATCTCCTGGTTACGATTAGCCCTGTCTCTCCCGCTCTCCCAGTAGTGGGGATCGTCGAGTGTGACATTGTTCATCCACTCCTGTGTGGCTTCAAACGTCCCGCTCTTGCTGTGGTAGTGAAGGATCTGAACGTCGTCAAGATAAGAAACCATCCAATAGTCGACCTTGTTTGGAGTCGGAGAATACGCAGTCTTAAAATACTTGTACGAGTGGATCACTGAAAGAAAAACACAAAAACATTTTTTAATGCTCAAATCGTTCAACAAACTCCAAACATCTTCTTCCAGAAAGGCAAATCATCTGCATCAATTCCATGTTTCTTGCTAAAATGACAAAATTGCAAATTGTCTTCACTTTCATTAACATGCAGATGTTCCAAGCATTTTGTGTTGTTGTTTCTCATCACCCGTTTAAACATTTGACAATATATCGTTTTTTTCTTTACTGGCTTTTGATTTCAAAATGAGTTGTCCTTCACTGTAAATGTGTTATATGAAACATATATTCATTTTGGCCCTCAGACGGAAGCCATAACGACGATTTGGAGTTTGACATCCTTGAACTTCGTGATTCAATCGATGATCCATTTTTGGATATTGAAATTGATGAACTCAGCGCGGGACAATTTCCAACAAAACTAGTGCAAATCTAATCGTAATTATAATGCGTTGTGGTGAAGGAACTTTGTCCTGAGCAGTGAAACGGTTGCTTCCTTCAAGTGCGTCAAGCCGAGAAAAAACGAAACTGAAAGGCAGAATCCATGTGGCGCACTTACCAGGCCTCACAACTTGGAACTGCGCAGCCACCACAAACAGCCCAAATAAAATAATCATCTTCGACATCTTCTGCTCCTTTCTTCAGTCCAACCACAACAAACTAAAATAAGATGCCCGCCTCATCCGATGATGACAAGCCAGCCTGGCGATGACGTCACTTGCGTCAAGTCGGGTTGCTGCGACTCCTTTTCCAAGTTCAAATTGCGTCGATTTGTTTTGCGGTTCAAATTCAGTGGTGTCCGCGTAAGAAGAGATGAAAACCAGCGCGTGTTTTTGCAGGCTGTGCAGAAACAGCGACGCTTTCATTCCCAGTGTCTGGGAACCGTCAAGACCAGAAGCGCAAGCACTTCGCTCTATTGGGAAAATCACGTGACCACTCAAGTGGGCTGTAAGCAGCGAATCGCGGTGGCTGCAGAGCGAAGTTCAAGGCCTGCTTGGACGTGGGCGGGATCAAAACGCTTGACTCCCAACTTTCATGGAAAGTTCTTCAGACATTGCTTTGTTGTGATGGAGGCAGCTGCACAATCAACGGGTACAGGTTGATCGTCTGTAAAATCAATCATATCACATACATGTACTGTATATTAAATTTTTACCTGTGTCCTTGTTTGTTTTATTATTACCAAAGGAGTGGACATTATTTTTCAGATGACTTACCAGCGAATTGTAAATGAAAGCTCACTCAACTTTCTGCAGCCGTCAAAGCATCTTCATGGTCGGCCTCCCTGGTGACCTCTGTCTCTTGTCGCCTATTAATGCGTTGACAACTGTGGAGACATTTATGTATCTATCTATCGATATACATATATATAAATGTACAGTATAGAGAGAGAGAGAGATGCTTGTGTGTGTTTATAAACTCATGCATCTATATACGTTTTTCAATTTGGTGTTCATACATCAGTCTGTACTGTATTTTTCGTGCAATAAATTCATATTTAAGACAAACTATAATTCTGCTGGGTTTTACAGTTTTACCTCGCAAGTTTTGAGTGTCCACTTGGTGAAACGGCTGCTGTATATGAAAATACAGATGGAACGAAATCTGGATGACCATGTTCCAGGGATGCTTTTCCTGTCAAATTTAAAAATTCAATTGAAGGATTTAAATGATAAATGTGCAGTGAGAACGATATATGCACGCACGCACGCACACACACACACACACACGCTTGTGTGTGTTGTGAGGCATGTTTTTATCATTTGGCGTTAGCATGGCTGTATACTGTATGTTTGTGTTTAACATGTGCATGAAGCATTGAAGAGTTACTTCCCGCCAGATTGTCAACCCGTTTGACTGTAAAGACGACATATCAACTGCTTCACTCGTGCTATACTTCATTATTTTCACTCATTTGTTACTTTCACCAATTATTCTGGGCTTTCCCAACAGGGAATAATATAAATTGACATTGTAGATCTGACTCGCAAGTACTCACCAGATATGAAGTGAGCACTGCAAAGACGAGCATTGCCTCCTCAGTCCAATTCTCACGTCGTCAAGCTTGCGTAAGTTTATGTTATATTATTAATTATGATCATTTTATGTTTGAGCATCATATTATTTCATTTTAAGAATACCTAAATTATATTCTGTTGTTTACTAATTGTGTGAGTTGAGGGGTTCGTTGTTTTTCAGTGGATGGCTCTTCTTTACGAATGACAGATGTAGAGATGGAATCCTTGCAGAAAAGTGGTGAAGATTGCACGACTGTCTGTGTCCTATGTGTTAAGTTATTTTTGTTATTTTGACTTCAAGATGGCGCCGCGAGAGTGGCTGCCTTTCCGGCAGCTCCTATATTTTGTTTTTCTACTTCTTCCTTTCATAACTTTGCTGCTGTGAATTGGGAATTTCTCCATTGCGAGACTAATAAATGTTTTCTTATCTTATCTTTAATGCAGTTTATTAAAAAGGAGAAAGAAAAAAAATCGTCTGCACCTCCGAACGGATGAACGAGAACACCCCCTTTCGGTCGCGAAAACACTTCCTGCTTCTCTTTAGCCAATCAGACGCAAGCAACATAAGAATGGTTCAACAATTATTAAACAGAATATAATTTAGGTAACTATAACATAAAAGAATATAATGCTCAAATGTAAAATGAAAATAATTAATAATTTAACATAAGCTTACATTTTCTTAGACGTGTTTTTATGTTGGTAGGTTCTGATTGGCTGTTGAAGTAAGAGAAGCAGGAAGTGATTTTAGTTACGAGGAGAGTTGTGTTCTCGAACGTGTTCAGGACGGTGCAGACGTCTTTTTTCCACTTTTAATAAAACTACATTCAAAGGATTCCATCTCTCCATTTGCCGTTCGTAAAGTAGAGCTATCCACAAAAAACAACGAACCCATCAACATACACTTCTAACCTACGTCACATGAAACCGATCGAAAGGAAGAGCAAAAGGAACACACCTTACGATCTGGCTGCAAAGCGTGAACTTTTTAAGTGAAACATGAAAAACAAGCAACAGCAGGAAATTGATTCCGTTGCCTTTACCCGCCGTTAGTTGTGGATAAAAGCGCACGGCGACCTGTTTGGTTTTTACCGTGGTTTCCTTTCCGTGACGTCACCAAGTCTTGCACGACTTGAGAAATAAGAGTAAAGATTCGTGAGACTGGTGAATCGAAAAGAGCAGCTTCGCCGACTTTATTCAGGTGACACAAATGCTGTTTTTATTTCTCAACATGTACAAATAAATTGCTTGATTTTACCCGTGCAAGCGCATCAATATGAATATATTTTAAATTTCCCGTGTTTACTTCTTACCAGTATGAAAAAGAGCCCATGATGAAGATTTCTTGATTAAAAACATGTCAAATGTTTATTGCAAAACAGTATGTTTGAGGGTGAAAAAGTGTCGATGGAAAAAACTGGCAAGAGCTTCTCACCGCCATCTGCCGTCACAAGTCTCTCAGGTAACTTCAGACCGACTTTGATCGATCACGAGCTGATTGCGAGTTGAATCGTTTGCAATTCTGGCTCATCTTCGTTGGAAGTTTTCGTCCGGGTCGCGCTGGCCTTTTCATTATTTTGAGACTCTTCTCTTTGTCGTTGACTCAAAGACGAGTCGCCCTGGCTAAATAGCAGCCGAGTAAGGTAACTTGGGAATTCATTTGAGCCTGGGGGGGGGGGGAGATCCTTGTCATGATGAGACTGCTGATTTCTTACAAATTAAATGAACACAAGAAAGCAACTCAATCAAATCTCCAAGACACCAAAGCCAGCAAAAAATAAAAATAACATCCATCCATCCATCCAGCTTCTACCGCCGATCCGGGGCCGGGTCGCGGGGGCAGCAGCTTTAGCAGGGAAGCCCAGACTTCCCTCTCCCTAGCTACTTCTTCCAGCTCTCCCCGGGGGATCCCGAGGCGTTCCCAGGCCAGCTGGGTGACATAGTCTCTCCAGCGTGTCCTGGGTCTTCCTCGGGGTCTCCTCCCGGTGGGACATGCCCGGAACACCTCACCGTTCAGGAGGCATCCGAATCAGATGCCCAAGCCACCTCATCTGGCTCCTCTCGATGTGGAGGAGAAGCGGCTCGACTCTGAGCCCCTCCCGGATGACCGAGCTTCTCACCTTACCTCTAAGGGAGAGCCCGGACACCCTGCGGAGAAAACTCATTTCGGCCGCTTGTATCCGGGATCTCGTTCTTTCGGTCACGACCCATAGCTCGTGACCATAGAGGAGGGTTGGAACGTAGATCTACTGGTAAATTGAGAGCTTCGCCCTTTGGCTCAGCTCCTTCTTTACCACGACATAATATATATATATATAATAATAACAGCAGTGCGCAAATCATCTCTGAAGAACAACTCCGATCTTTTCCCTGTTTTGAAATCCAAGCCTGACAGGAAAGCCTTCGGATGGAGGCCCCTCAGTTGTCTTCCAACACCTGGAGGAAGACGAGCACAGCAAATGGCACAGCTGAATCTTGAGAGAGTCCCAAGAACACGCGGAGGCCATGTTGACGAACTAACTCACCAGGTGAAGGTGGCTGCATCTCACAGGGAAGTGGGCTCGGAAACGTGTTCGGAAGCGGGCTCGGAAGGAGGCCTGGGAGGGAGCTCGGAATCGCTGTCAACGGCTGCGGGGTGCAAACACAGCGTTGAGGCTTCAACGCTCATTTGCGGTGGGACGAAAACAGGTGACGTTTTACTTACACGCTGCCGTGTATTTGGCTGTAAGGAGAAAAAAAAAAGAGACAAGTTGCGGTTTGTTTTGGTGCCAAATTTTGCCGACCAGACACGCATTTGCGTCCCTCACCTCGTCTGCTTTTGTGAAGCTTGACGAGGACCACGAGCAGCAGCGCCAGCAGAACGAGGAGCACGACGGGGATCGCCACGGCCAGCGTCATCTTCCTGACTTCTTCCTCTGGACGAGAGCAAAGAAGACGTGAGAAGGAAGACATCGGGGGGGGGGGGGGGGGGCGGCTGGCTCACCTCGGTCGCGCTCGTTGCTCAGGATGAGTCTTCTGTCCAGCTTGGTGACCACGTCGCCCTCGACGCCGGACAGCTGGAAGACGCATTCGTAGCGGTCCTCCGCGTGGGCCGGCAGCTCGGCATTCAGGTGGGCCGTCATCTGGAAGGTTCCGTCGTGGTTGGGGAGGGTCTCTCCCATCTCCACGTCCTCGTAGAGCTCCGTGCCGTCCTTCCTCCAGAAAAGGGCGGCTTTGTAGGGGTAGAAACCCGTCACGTGGCAGGTGATCGGAGACGACGGCGTCTTCTGCAGCAGGGACATCACCGGGAGCTCTGCGCGCAAAGTCCGCCATGCGGAGAACGTATAAGAAGCCCAAAGATGAAAAGAATGCAAGTTGAGACCGTGTCTAAATCACAGCTTTAAGCGCAAACGGCATTCAACTGAACTCGAGGTCTTCCACCAGGCATGTGCCGATAGCTTGGCGAAATACAAACAAACTGTCATTTTAGCTCAAATATTTTTTTTTCCTCGAGACTAATCTGGGCAAATGCTTGAGAGTGTAGCAATGTTAATCCAAAAACGCCCCCTACTAAGCAAATGATTTCTTGTCATTTTGGACTGTTTCACTGCCGCTTCTCCCCGTCTCCCGCCCTCACTTCAAAAACTGGAAACGCTGAACTGAGAAGAGTAAAAGAGAATGATGAGAGGCTGTAAACTGTGACGTGATCGTACCTGTTCTCATGAGGAAGTCCCCCCCGTGGCTCATAAGCTTCTTCAAGCAGTGAGGACAGATCTCTGTTATGTAATGCTTCCAGTATTGATTAAGGTTGTCCAATTGGTCCCATTTGTGTTTGGTGGCGAAAGCTTGTTGCTGGATTGCGATCCATCTCTGCGTCTGCAACTCAAACGACAGGAAGTCTTCGCCGTCGTAGCTGAGGTGTTCCCAACCCTCCACCACCTCGTCCGTCTCATCGTCCCATGCGCAGCCAATCATCACTTGGAGCATGTGAACACCTGAGACGTCATGCACACGTGCGCACACACACCCACACGCATGCACGCAAGTTCAAGTAACAGGATGTACAGAAATAACCAATAGTGTGTATAACGTGGGTGCGTGCGTAAATACGATAAAATAATTATAATAAATAAATACATGTAAAAAATATGAAATATAAAAAATAAATACATATAATATAAAATATAGAAAATTAATACAATAAATATAAAAAACATATATTTATACAAATAATTTTAATATATATTATAATATAATAATAAAAATATAAATAAATATTTTTAAAATAATTAATAAATAAATACAATAGAAATAAATCAAAAAGTGTAAGAGTGCATGAAATCAACGTGAAGAGTGGAAAGCTGATTGTCAACAAACCCCCAGTTTGGTTGAAGCGCTCTTTAGCAATTTCAAAGTTGACTTTGAAGGTCTGTTCAATGTCAATATTGTACTGGGTCAGTCTCTCCCAGTAGTGTGCAACATCGGTTTCCATTTTGTTCATC
Organism: Hippocampus guttulatus; assembly: GCF_054856545.1. NCBI lineage: Eukaryota > Metazoa > Chordata > Actinopteri > Syngnathiformes > Syngnathidae > Hippocampus > Hippocampus guttulatus. The sequence goes on from NC_141278.1 coordinate 10,038,430, forward strand.
CATTCATGTTTGGCTTCAAATTTCCTGCTCTTGCTGTCATAGCGTGAAATCGGAACATCGTCAACATGACCAACCACAAAGTAGTCTGGGAAGTTCGGAATATCAGAGGATGTCGTTTGGAAATACTTGAGTGAGTGAATCACTGAAAGAAAAAGAAAAAAAATAATTCAGACAGTTTTATGTCCAAAAAATATTGTAGCATCTGGAAACATTTGTATACTTAACAATAACATTCTTCCAGCATTTTTTTAAAAATACAAAACACATTTTGTCTTGCGTAGTCATTTAAATAACTTCATGGTCCTTTGAATTCAATGGTAAACAACGATTATCAATATCATACAAGATTTTGGTAATTTTAGGTGAGTATTTCTGTCGAAAAGACATCGCGGTGGAAACTATTTAATATCATACTATTGTCTTATTTCAGTTCAAAAGGATGGAGCGTTGGAATGAACGAACATAAAGTGTCGCCGAATTCCGGTAAAGGGCGTCAAAATTCAAAATTAATGATTTGCAGACGATTGATAGAACCGAGTTGCAAAGTGCAAGTTGCGCACTTACCGGGCGTCACGCTGCGGAATTGCACAGCCACCACAAACAGTGGCAACAAGTTCATCTTCCACATGTTTCGCTGGTTTCTGTCGTGACATCAACTCGTCCTCGATGGCCCAACAACCGCAAACGGGGAAACGCGCACCGTATACTTCCGCATTCGAGACAAAAATGTCATGACGTCACTGCCATCTGCGTGCCTTTCAAACAGTTGTGCGCTTGTTCATGTTTTCATTCAAAGTCTCCCCACCGAAAACTGCGTGCGTTTGAATTCGGTGGCTAATGCTTTCTTGATGAAAGAAGTCAAGTGTGCGTAAGAGCATCTTTTTGTCAAGCTTGTGAAATGTGGATGGAGGAGCGACGCGTTTGCTCTCGCTGTTTGGGTGACGTCATGTCAAGAGGGAGGGCTTGTGTCGTTCGGCGAAATCACGTGACAACCAGGGGCGTTTCGAGACGCTTTGGGTGCAAGTACCATGCCCCCCACCCCTGAGGACAAAAGAAAAACATAATGAAAAAATGTAACTTGTTCATTTATGAATAATTACCAAGAGTTAAGCTAAACTCCTCATATATGAATACAGTATAAAGAAAAAAAATGCTCATCCATCGAGTTTAAAAATGAGCACGTCAGAAATCACACCCATTAACAGAAACATTCTGACATTTGTGCACATTAAGGTGACAAAACAATCAACTCCGCATTAAATAAAATGGGCATTTTCTGGGCACAGCACCACCTGCTGGATACCTGACCGCATTTGGCTCCTTCCAAATTGACACCTCCCCTCCAGTACGTTCCTTTTTTCGTGAGCATTTCATTTACAAATGAATTTGTGACCATTTATATGTAACGGGTTAAAAAAAAAACAGACTCTCACATTCACACTCTGGAAGAAAGAAGCTGCTTTTATTTGGGGATGTCGACATGTTAAAACAGCATATTTATTTACTTTGTGTAGTGTATGTACAGAAAGGAAGAAGAGCAAACGTCACCGTTGCTTTGGTTCAATTGACGCATCAGCTCTTCAACTACCAACTGCAGCTTGGAGTAAGTCATTATGTGGGATCCTTTTAAAAATAAACATTTAAATATGGAAACAAAGCTTGCCCATGAATTCCTATGGAGAGTTTCCATCCGCGTAACGTGTCAACTGAATATAGAATAACATTCCTGCATGCTCTTGTCTAAAATGTGCAACTTTTGAATTCCAGCGGTTAAAAAAAAAAAATTCATTGTCATGACTTTTAATGGGCATTTCAGGAAGATGATCCCAGAAAAAAAAACTTCTGTCGCTGCTCCCAAAATGTTTGCCAATCCCAAACTTTCAAGTTCCGGTGCACTCCTCCCATCACGCGCACAGCATGGGACTACTTTTTTCACCCGTGTGTCTCCTCATGTGCATCAACAAATTGCGCTTGCGAGTGAACTTGTTCCCGCACACGGAGCACGTGAAGGGCTTCTCGCCCGTGTGCGTCCGCATGTGTGCGATCAAAACGCACTTGAGGGAGAACCTGTTCCCGCACACGGCGCACGAGAAGGGCTTGACGCCGGTGTGCGTTCGGGAGTGCGTCGCCAAGTGCGACCGCTGGCTGAAGCCTCGGCCGCACACGGAGCAGCCGAAGGGTTTCTCCCCCGTGTGACTCCGCGTGTGCGACAGCAAGTGCTCGCGGCGGCCGAAGGTCTTGCCGCAGACGGAACAGCTGAAGGGTTTCTCCCCCGTGTGGATTTTCATGTGGCGGCTGATCTCGTAGCGGTACTTGAAGCTTTTGCTGCACATGGAGCAGGCGAAGGGCTTCTCGTCCGTGTGGCCTCGGATGTGTCGGATGAAGCTGTCCTTGCGGCTGAAGCTTTTGCTGCAGAAGGAGCAGACGAAGGTTTTGTTGCCGTCGGACGCGAGGACGCCCTCGGACGCTCGGGCCCTTTCCTCGCCGTCGTCCGTCTCGTCGCATTCCGACGCCGTGTCCTCCTCGCAGTCCGACGCCGGGGAAGAGCGCCCGTACGGTCGCGTTTCCTCGCCTTCGGTCCTGAGTTTAGGGGTGGCAAAGAGATGGAGATTTTCCTGTAAAATTCCATCGCAAGTTGACCGCCTGACAACCAAAACCAAAAACTTCCTTTTAGATACGGAAAATCTTTTTGTTTGTTTGCATATATATGAGCCTCGATCAATGTTCACATTTTTGTAACTATCGATACTGTTGGTCAGCAGCCATTATTAAAGGGGAACGCAAACATTTTTAAAAATATGTTGTGTGTGCTCATTAGTTTAAACAGGATATTCTGAATATTTTATTTGTGGAATAAAAATGACGCACATCAATGTATCCATTTTCATCGATCACAGTGGGGGGGCTGCCATTTTGTCTTGTCCTGCATTCTGCCGTCAACTGAAATTTCCAAGGGCGGATCCTTTTGAGATTGCATCCAGTGTTTTTCTTTTCCATGCTGGACACCTTTTCTTGCTCCGTCCTCTTCTTCTCCGGTGTGTCAGCCAGGCTCCAACTTGACCTGCTTCTTCGTTTTGGGCCTCCTTTTCAGGCTGCAGCCTTCAGGTATGGCCTCAGCTCTTCTGGAGTCACTGGCCTCTGTTCAGAGTTTGCATGTTCTCCCTGGGCCCGCATGGGTTTTCTCCCACATTCCAAAAACATATATGGGAGGCTGACTGAACACTCTAAATTGTCCCTAGGTGTGGGTGTGAGCGTAGATGGTTGCTCGTCTCTGTGTGCCCTGCGATTGGTTGGCAAAAAGTTCTTTCGGCTTGAATTCAGTTGTCTTCCTGCAGGGAAGTCTACACATTTTCATTGCACAATTTGAGAGATGGTGTGTGTCATCTGGTGGCAAGATGGGTGTGTGACAAACTACCTGTTTGAACATGCAACGTGGATTTGATCGTGTGCATTCTTGAGCTATGGTGTTGATACTTGATGATCCTATCTGTTGGAAGTGTTTTGTTGCCATTTTGTGGCACCTCAAAGCAATTACAAATCTCTATTTGTGGGGGCCAGCAAATGTTTGTGGATTTTCGCTCTTCACAAAATGGGCCAATCTTCAATTTTTGGAATTCCTGAATTCTGGTTTGTAAATTTCCATGGAATTTTGCCAGCATTTTACAAGCCTACCTAAGATGTGACCACTGAGCCTCGTCTTCTTCGTCTTCACTCTTCACATGGAACTTGGTGATCTCCGCCTCGAGCAGAATCTCGCCCCCTTCGTGTATAAGGTGGGGGGACTCCGGCTCAGGCTCGTCCTCTTCCTCCTCTTTGACCCGGGAAGGCTCGGCCTCCTCCTCAGGAGGAACATCTTCTTGACTTGACTGGACGTCTGTAGGACACAAAAGACAAAAAGCACAAAACCTCAGACAGTCACTCTCACACCTACATTTTGGACCATATGAACACTGCCTTATTGTTAAAAAAGTTCTAATCATAATGGGTACCTTGAATTGCATGCTTAATCAGATCCATTACCAAGCTTGTAACCCAAATTAGTTGTATAGCAAAATCAATTTATAAATTTGATACAAAGTCATGATGGAATGACAAAAAGACAAAGTTTGATTGTCGACCTATTACACTTCCCGCAAGAAAAAATTGTCAATTGAAACTATTAATGTGACATTTTTGGGGCAATTTTGATGCGTTAAGAGTGGAACGGCCTCAGAATTTTGACCTGTACTGGCTTATTGGTGGAGATTTTGGACTGAAACTTGGCATTCAATCAGAGGAGGGGTCGCCTGAGGAAAATTATCAAGTGATATTGTTTTACTCTAACTTGAAGGCGTTTTGTGACCGGAATTTCAAGAGTCGCTATCATAAATGTTCCCCACAAACGTCCTATTTTAAAGAGACAAAAAAAATAATTCTTGTCACGCAGCTACTTTGCGACAGTTGAGAATCTCTTAGCTTTGTCCAAGTTTGCAGTCCAAGGATCGAGGAGGTAGGAGAGTTAACACCCGATAACCAACCAAGGAGATTGGGCGAGTCACCAAAGGGGACAGAAAAGGGGACTGTTTCGGAAAATGCTCATATGTCAAACAATTGTGACTTCAGCTCAGTGTGAGAGAACAGGTGGTTCAAAAATTGCCGAATCACTCAGCAGTCGGACTTGTGAGCATGTTTAAAGGAGGTCCGATTATGTTCCCTTGCGAGCTTGGTGGTGAAATATCTGCCCATCATTTTGTGAGTTGTGGCTGCCTACCCTGACCGAAACCATGAGCGTGTGAGCGAGCATGTGAGAGGAGTAAACGTGGCAACCTGTGGCGTCGACGCCTCCCGAAGGTTCGCGTGCATTCAGCAGTTGACGTTGTCGCTCAATCACGTCTTTGGATCGACAAAGTTCCTCCTCGTATTCGACGAGGGTCCTTTCGAACAATCCAAAGATTTCTTCCACGGCGGCATTTAGTCGCTCGTTCACCAAAGCTCTCAGCATCTGGACTTTGCACATTTCCAAACAACACTACTTTCCGCTCGGCTCGGCTGGCTTCTGAAGCTAACTTTCGGAATTGGCCACTTATCAGCTAGCAGGCTAAGCTAACGAGTACAACCTCCACTTTTGGACCAACTCGTAGCGGACTACAATCCGGCGTCTGCTTGGTTGTTAAGGCCACATTAGTAGATAGATAAAATATGAACAATCGTGACGATTTGGTGCTCGCGGGTCATCGACATGCTTCTTGCTATATCTAAACAAAGAAAAGAAATCTCAGTTGCATGTTCTTTTGCTGTTGTTGAAAATGACTTGTAGTATTCATACTGCCACCTAGCGCATCGGAGCGGTGAGCAGCTCAACAGAAGATGGCGCGAACGGTCTTTGCTGCTTACGGGCTGTTGTTTCCCTCGAGTCTTCAATATCTTAGAAGTCATTGTAGGCTTTGACAGGCTATTAATTGAAGGTTAAAACTACACGTGCTTGTGATTAACACGTCCGCATTTCAGAATTTGTATATATTCGATTTGTTTCGACTTCCAGTCTAGTGTTGAGATAAATGAAAAATGTACACAAAGATACTGTAAATAGCACTTCATTATCTTGCACTCTATAAAAGCATACATTAATGAAGTACTGTAACTAAATAGAATGTCATGAAATTGTTTTTGCCACTTTTTTTTTTTTTGCTTCATTTCATTGAACACTGTGCTGCTCCTTCCATGCCTGGGGGCAGGATCATACAGAAAAACAGATGTCCATGGAGACGGTCCTCAGTAAGCTGCAGGTATATTAACAGTAGTCATTTCTGGAGAGGATCAAGAATCTATGCCTTTGAGTAGTGTTCTTTGTTAGCTCATCAGTGGTGTTTTGAATTGTGTGTTTGCAACAGGCTCGTGAAACGTAAACCATGAGGATTTTTTTTAGTTTAACAGAGCAACAGGATGTATCGACAAGGGCGAGTCCTCATGTGGTCGTCCAGGCCGTGTGGCGGCTGAAGGCGCTGCCGCAGAGCAGCTGAAAGGTTTCTCCCCCCATGTGGATGCGAGTGTGTCTCTCGAACGTGGAGCGATGTTTGAATATGCGGGCGTAAAACCAGCAGCTGAGCGGCTTGTCGCTGGCGTGACATGATGCGTGGCTTTTCAGACTGGAACGCTGATTGAAAGTTTCGCCGCACTCGGAGCAGATCCAATTGCCATCATTTGGGGGCTTAATTTTGATCTTGTCACCATTTTGGGTTTGCATGAGTTGATCCAAGTGGTCATCGAGTTCTTGTGTTCTCACGCGGTAACCACTCGGCTCTCCAGCGTCTCCTTGGCTCATCGCACAGACGTCGCCGTGATCTAATGAACAAGAGACAGACGATCTTTTATTTTAACACTCGGGTTATCTTCAGCGATTCGGTCATCCGCAAGTGACTGACCTCTCCTCCAAACTAGAGGGAAAAGTACTTTAAATGAAGTAGAGCTGCAAGAAGTAATCGACAAAAAATCGATGACGGAACTCATCGAGAATTTTTTTTTTCAAAGAATTACAACAAAAAAAAAAAATTAAGAGATTAACTGATATTTTGCTTGGGTTGATTTGTTTACTGCCATCTGATACAGGGCACAATAAAGAATCAACGCCAAGTAAAAACTTTCCTACCTTTTACCTGCCATTTAAATGCAGTTACTGATTAATAGATTATTTAAAAAAAAGACAAGAATACTGCGATGAAAACAATTGTCTTATTGTTTCTCAATAAAAACAACCAAAAGAATTGTCAAAATAAAAGTGAAAAATGGAATTAAAAAAAAAAAAGAAACAATGCAATCAACTATTCAGTCTCTATGAATGTCAGTGGTGGTCGGGTGTGCCGGGCAGGGATTTGCTTCCTGAATAATTCAGCAGTGAACTCAGACAGCTGTTGAAAGCACAGACCGAAGTCAGGGGAGCGAACGTCGCGGCGGCAATGGCGGTCGATTCTGACCGCAGGCTCACTCGTATGTAGCGGCGGAGGAAGGTCCTGCTGCTGAGCGGGTCGCTGCTGCTGAGGGCAGCGTCGACCGCCAAAGTCCAGCGTAAGGGGGGTCGGCACCTATTGGCTGGAGTCCTTTTCAAGTCTGGCCTTCCGGAATGTTCATCATGAGAGCCTTCAGATACTGGGTGAAACGCTTGACTTCCGCCTCGTGGCTCGCGGTGTGTCCGATTCTCCGCTGCGCTGCTTGATCAGCTCTGCTCAAAAGCTGGAAGAGAGAAAATAACGCGCATCAGCGTTTGTTCAAAACTGACCAGGAGGAATGAGCACCGGCGGAAGGTGGCGTTACGCGAAAAAGATTCCATTGATGGGCCGACCGCTGAGCAAATGCGGCTTTGCGGAAAGAAAAGATTCCAAAAAAGGTACAAAGCTGCGTCACCTGTGAAAGCAGCTCATCGGCGCCGCCGGGGACAGCGGCGACGTCTCGCCCGGCCCGGCAGCTCGGCCTGCTCCCCGCCTGCGCTCGCCTGCGGCCACACACGGCGCTGGTGGACGGCACGGGGTCGTCCACGTCACTGTCCGAGGCGATTGGCGCCGGCCGAGCTTGCGATCGTGTTTTGGAGGACGCCTTGCAAGGAGGGAATCGCAACACCAAATTCATATCATGACCCAAAAAAAAAAAAAAACTGATCAGAATTTACTCTCTGGATTTTGGGGCCCTCTTACCTGATGTGTTCGTCTGCCACGCCTCTTCTTGATATGTGGGCGGAGATAGGCAAAGTTGTCCAAAATCCACTGCTCCGTCGCTGTTAACTGCTCATCTGCCTGCGTGGACTTTTTGCTGTTTAGCTTGACAAACCTGGTCCTGTAATTTTTCAGGAAGCCCATGACTTGCTTGTCTGGAAAAACAAAAGGCAGAAAAAAAATGAAGATGTAATTTCCAGAATATGCATATACACACCCAATCCATTTGCACAGACATAAACATTTATGTCGCAATACCACAAGAGGCCACTAAATCAGTGGTCCCCAACCTTTTTCTTTGTGTGTGCGCGCGTGTGTGTGTACCCCTGAAACATGTTAGACCCCAAGTAACTCCACCTTGAAACACTACCGATTAACCCTTACGCCACAGGTGTCAAACTCAAGGCCCAGGTGCCAGATCCGGGCCACCACATCATTTTAAAGCAAATGTCAAGTTCCATGATGCTTGCTAAAGTCTGAACCAAAATTTCAATTTATCACATGTAATCCACAATAACAGTCATTATTCTTGACTTCTGATTTTAAAACTAGTTATCCATCAATTTGTTGTGCGCTGTGTATGTAATATGTGGCGGTGGTTAAACATTTATATGGTTTCCCAAAATTCATAACGGCCTTCCAAGGGAAACCGTAACTACAATGTGGCCCGCGACAAAAATTTGTTTGACACCCCTGCCTTAAACGGACAGCGGTTATTACAGTGGACGGCTTATTGTGTTATCAGGTTACAGGGTGCATGAAAGGGTTACTTTAATGAACACCATTTTATTTCATTTGTCCTCTTTTTAGCACAAATTAAACACAAAGTTGCCTTCACACACACACACACACACACAAAATTGAAATCAAAGCGCTGCCTTTGCTATGTCTAACTCCTAAAAGTGAACCCAGAAAACGTCGGTACTTACAGGTTGGCGCAGGCCGGCCCTTGTGTTCAAATTGCTCTTTCACAAACTGCTTCACCACGGCTCTTTTGATACTTGGGTCCTTGAACTCATCCAAACAGGAGTCATAAAACATGGGGTACTTCTCAAAAAAGGCAGCCAACACTTCTTTGTCGGCCCGTGTCCACGCAAAAGTCGAACTCTTCTTTTTCTCACCCTCACCACAGGTTGAGGACGACGACTCATCTGCGAGTTCAACCGCAACCGGCGGCTCCGCACCGTCTTCCCAAAGCGACGGGAGTTCCTCGTCGCCAAAAATGTTCACGACCTCCACGACTTGCCCAAAAGTGTCCCGAGGGCTCGTCGCCTTCCTCTTGGTGCCTTGTTTCCTCTGGCCTGCCGTGATGAGCAATGGCGGAGAATGGGCGATGATCTCCCTCCCTGAGCGGCCGATGCGTTTGCGTACGCGCGCGAACGGACTGACATCGAAAATGGAACCGTGCTCACATGGTCTCTTGCGGCGGCGGAGAAAAAAAAAAAACTTTAGCGATACGTCTTACAATAATAATAATGCATCAAAACAGAAACTCAAGCGAGGAATTCACAAAATAAATTCTATAGCCCCACTACAGAATTTATTTTGTGACTTCCTCGTTTGTGAATACAGTACACAACAAAGGAAAAAATAAACACTTCTGAGACAGTCCAGTCTCCTCCAATTTAACTCAACTTTACTCAACTGTATTTATAGAGCACTTTTAAACAGCCATTGCTGCATACAAAGTGCTGTACATGGGGCAACTAACATATATACAACAATAAAGCAATAATCAGGAACAAAGATGGTAGTAGGCACCAAACGGTAAAACTAAGATCAAATTTACTGACATCTGATCATTCTGTTGCAGCTACGGGGCTATAGAATTTATTTTGTGATTTTCTGTTTTGGTGCATTACTGTATTTGAAATGTTCGTAGTTTCATTGAAGTAATCGTTCATTTCCGTTTTTTGGAGGCGGTCATGAACGCCTCTCGAGTCGAGGGAAGAAGAGAAGGCACGGAGACGACAAAGAGTGTAGCTCCATCTAGTGGATGCATTGTAGATCGCGTGCGTGCGATATATGACAAAAATTAAAATATAGGCCATTATTTGAAGGTGCGCCTCATAATCCAGTGCGCCTTTTCGTGTGGAAAATACGGTACTTGGAATAAGTGTCGCTCATTTTCCGCCACGGAGGCTGTGACTGCCGAGTTAGCAGCGAAACCGCAACGTGTTTGGCAAGCAGTAGGAGACGGCCGAAGCTCGTTGCTAAACTTGCTATGGCTAGCTGCTGCGGCGCCTCGCTGTGGCTGCAGGTGACCAAAGCAGCCCATGGAAGCCTTTGGCGACGTCTCCGCCATTCAGTTACGGGAGGGAGATCATAAATCTCTAACTCTTAGTTTTGTTATTCTTTGTGTTTTGATTAGGCTCCAAATGCATTCCTCTGACGTTCTAATGACAAGCAGCTTCCTGCGGATGTGGAGCGACGATAGACTCGGAGGGTCGAAAACCCACGCGATGAAATGCGATCCGTCGTCATATCGCCCAGCGCTATTTGCCCTTGTCGGTGAAACAAAAGAGTTGCAAGGAAATTTGGAACGTGTTCAAAAAGACAAATAAATAAATGGTTTCCTAAGCCCGGCGAAAGCCAAAATTGCCGACGTTCGCAAGCATTTGCCGCTCAGCGAGAGAAAGGCCTTAACGCTATCGGGTTTCCAAGAAGCAAAAATGCATTCCGAAGCGTTCGCGTGCTTCACCTGGCAACTCTGTGAGCGGCTCCAACTGCTCTCTCACTTGCACTTCCTCCTCCTCGTCCTCCTCTTCTTCTTCTTTCTTTTCTTCTTTAACTCGGAGGAGCTCGGCTTCACCCTGCTGCTCCGGCCCAACGCCTCAAAAAACGAGAAGGCATGCTTTTCATAAGTTCATCCTTTGGCTGGTCATCATATTTGTATTGTGACGTGGCGGCGAAATGAATCATCGCTAATAATTAAGACGAGATTGGGATTGGTCCATTTGCTATTTCTGAAGTGGCACTTGGTATCAATCGATACCCAGGAAAGATCGACAAATGTATATTTCGATATTCTATGTATACCAAGATCTGAAAGAGTTATGTGGCTCACTGGGGAAGTGCTCCTGCGTTTCTTCTTCTTCCTCTTCTTTCACGGAATGGGATTCGGGTTCATGCTGCCGATGCTCAGGGGAAACACCTTGAAAAACAAAGAACACACGTCGTGTGGTCGTCTGTCAGATTTGCGGTTCATAATATCCAACGTCCTAAACAAGTTCAATTCAACACCGTTTGATTGTATTTGAAATTCAATTCAGGAGCAACTTTCCAATGTCTCAAATTGGTCCGAGGTCCTACAGTACATAAATCACATTTAACACTCTTGTTGGCTGTCGTGATTGTGTAATTTTTTGGTTTGTATTAATTTATTTTGTGATAATAAATTCGTAGAAACTTCTTTGGTGGATTTTATTTTGGATACAGACTAGCGTCAAGGGAAAAAAACAATATGGCAAGTGCCCAGACCTTGGCCGCATCTCTTCTTGAAGGCTCACAAATTCAACCACAAGAGAATTGTGTCCTTTGCTGACTTTATCCTAATTTGGACAAGACGATGGCAACACGCTACACATCTCAATTCCCTAAACATTAATCCATTGTTTCTCCAGTCAGTGTGAGAGCTTCCCTCCCCTAAATTCCAGCTGAGACAGGATATCCTTCCTGCCTCCCAGGGACCTCTTCATCTGCTTAGTCAGGTGCAAAACAAGTCATTTCCCCTCTTGGGGGCATGTCTATGAATATTTATGACCGCTTGTGAGCCCCCTGTTACGGGTTAGGGTTCAATCCTGGTGTCATATTATCTGACAAAAGTAAATCCACAATTACCTTGGGCTTGAGAACCTCCAAGGATTATAAAACTATTTGCTTTAAAAGAGTCCAGGTGGACAAAAGGAATGTTACACGACTGCGGGATTGAATGAAGTGAAAGAGGATGTACAATAGCTGGTATCTCTGATATGTACATTTGTAGATATGACACACTTGTTAAAATGATTTCTTTAAATCGCACTTTTTTATCCTTGTTTGCTACTATTCAGGTAAATGACTACTGCATAAACACAATTCGAGAAGAAAATAATACGAGGTCACGGCAAAATAACCACTGCGTCCCAACATTTACGTGCGCATTACGAGACTGCTCAGAGAACAAGTTTGAGATATTGGAGCTTGAATTCTCAGGATGAACCTAAAATACCCTCCTGTCATAAAACCTTGACGGGTGAACTTTAATTCCGTTTGCCCAAACGATTTTGCCAAGATACATTGATGTCCAATAAAACAATCGAGATTCGAGAGTTGCACCCTTCGATGATTTCCCTGAAACGGAACAAACCTGCTTGGTGTAGTCCAACTTCAAGTGGAGACTTGAAAACGGCGTCGAGCAGTTGTCGTTGTCGCTCGATCTCCTCTTTGGATCGAGAAAGCTCCTCCTCGTACTCGGCGATAGTTGTTTCAACCGCCACAAGAATTTCTTCCACAGCGGCACTTAGTCGCTGATTCAACAAAGCTCTCAGCATCTGGACTTTACACATTTTGTCTCCCCACACAGTACCAACACTTCACGGGAGAACTTCCGCGTCTGGTTTGGTTCGCAGCTTCCAAGCAACCTTCGACTTTTGAGTTTGGACCAACACAAATAGTCTAAGCGCTGTCTTTTTTTTTCAGGTGGGATGGGGGCTAAATACGATTTGATTTCATACTACAACATTAGCTTAGCTTAGCTTTCTGTCTTCCGCCTTCTCGCAGAAAAAAAAGTAAAATAAAATACAACGGAGAAGACCACAAATAGTTGTGGAAAATACAAACGTTTCGCTTTTCAACGTTTATCCACTTTCTGCGCTCTAGTGTAGTTGTGGTAATTGTTGTTTTTGTTTTTTTATAAAAACGATGAACGTATTTCTCCTGTGACGGGCGCCATATTGTTTCTCTTCTTCGCGCGTCAAAGCGAATTTGGCACACGGAAGGACGCTAGCGACGTACTTCCAAAATCTACCAGCGAGCGCGTTATTACGGGTTTTAATTAATTATGCACCAGATTATAACGTCGAACTTTTAAATAGATTCATATTTTACACTTTATGGAGGGTGAAAAAATTACAAACTCTCAGCAAATCGATGTTGGACTAAATCTCCTTGGAGCCAAACGTTTGACTGAGCTGTATGACCAAAGTGGTCGAAACAGCCATTTTGACGTCCACACTGGGTGAACAATTGACAATTAAGAACAATTAATGCTCATTCATTATTGATGTTTTTTTTTAATAATGCGTGGTCCAAACAACCCTGCCAATAGTAGCAATCGGCCAACGTCAAAATACATCAAAGTAAGTTCTACATGTCATGGCACCAAGAATACGAAAAAGGCTTACACCACAGCAACCAATATTTTGCAATAATCGGCATCTTCAAATATTTCTCCAGAAGGCGTTCATTTTCATAGATCTTTATTGTTGGCAGTATGGCATTTTCTGTGACATCGCTTCTTTCACTGCCTCGTTAAATTTAGCATCCTTTAAACTTCGCAAGTGCATCAATATCAGGCGTTTTTGGTGCCTTGCAATTTAGGCCTGACCGATATGGATTCTTTGGTGGTCCAATTCCAATATTTGGCATCTGAAAATTCCCCAAACCAGTTAATTGGCCAATTTATTTTTTAAAAATGTATATAATGAATAAACATTAGAGCCAGGAATTACACACACAACATTTGCGAGTTTTACCCGCTCTCTGGGATGGGATTTTCCCAGAACCCTCTGCCTCGGCTACTGCGTGTCAGTGCACTTGTGTCTTGTGATCTGATACTTGTATGGGAATCTCTTGTGACAAAGGCTGCAGCCGAATGGCGTTTCGCCGGTATGAGTCCTGGCATGGACAGTCACATTCCTCTTGGTGGCGAAGGTTTTGCCACACAGCAAGCACGGGTGCGGTTTCTCCCCCGTGTGTGACCTCACGTGCGAGATCATGTGTCCGCGCTCAGAAAAAGTCTTTCCGCAAAAGGAGCAGGGGAAGGGTTTCTCCCCGGTGTGCGTCCTGGTATGCGCTCTCAGCTGTCCTTTCTGGCAAAAGCGTTTGCTGCAAACGGAGCAGGAGAAGGGTTTCTCCCCAGTGTGCGTTCTCATGTGGAGAACCAGCGACATGCGGTAGCTGAAGCCCGAGCCGCAAACGGAGCAGGAGTAAGGTTTCTCTCCGGTGTGAGTCCGCATGTGGGACACTAGGTACCTCTTGACGGAGAAACCCTTGCCGCACACAGAGCAAGTGAAGGGTTTCTCCCCAGAGTGTGTCCTCATGTGCGTGCGCAGGTTGCTTTTGCTGGAGAAGTTTTTGCCACACACGGCGCAGATGATTAGCTCGCCCGTGTGCGTCCTGGTGTGGTGCACCAGCCGGTACTTGTTGTCGAAGCTCTGGCGGCACTGCGAGCAGCTCAAGCGCTTTTTGCCGGCATCCGCTTCCGAGTCACGGTGATCGGAGTCGGCTCGCTCGTCCGAGTCGCTTTGGTCTCTATGGTTGGGAAATTCGTCAACGGTGTCTTCCTCCTCCTCCTCCTCTTTAACGCAGAGGGCCTGGGGTATCTCCCAGTACTCCCGGGAGCTCCACTCCCTCTGACGATCTTCCCCCACGATGACTTTCAGCACATCTGACGGCAACACTGAAACAAACCCAGGACACAGCAATTTAATCAACAACTATTTTGATCACCGATCATGTTTCTGTGACTGCTGTCACACCACATAAGTTTGACTTCAGTATTAGGCAGAATGAATCAAAGCAAGTCCTTTTTTATTTGTTTGTTTGTAGCTCAAAATTTGTGTCACAGTGGGCTGCAGTTGGACCATTTAAGCGTAGCTTTAATTTCACCACTATGAGGAGGGCTCCAGCACACAGTCAGTGACTATTTGATTTGAAAGAAAACAAGCTTTTTTTTCCTTCAGATTTCAATTTTTTTTTGATCATGCACAAATAAAACTTTTCTAAAGTTTTCCATACCAGTTCAATTATCTCAAAACTGCAATACACTGTAATTTTTCTAGCTGTACATACAGTAGGTTAAAAAAAAGAATATTAACTCATTCACTCCCAAAGACATATTTATGTCTTTTCACACTCCACACGTTCAACGTTTCATTCAGTACCAGCCAATTCTAGACCATTTTTTTTACCCTAAGTCTTGAAAAAAATGAAAAAAAAATAAGTATCTGGGGTTGAACGTGTGGAGTGTGAAAAGACATATAAATACTGTATGTCTTTGGGAGTGAATGAGTTAATTAATAATAAACTATGTATGCATTTACCTCACTTTAGATGTGAAAAGGATTTTGTAGCTTCCGTGCAGTAGACAGTCCCACAAAAAGTTTGAGTATTCCAGCCTGTTTTCTAAACAACCAGTAAAAATTGAATGAAAGGAATATTTTTGAAGAGGTTCTTGATGAACGGGAGGTGAAATAAGCACGCTGTCAGTCATTTCTGTATGTTCACAATAAACTATAGACACGCCAGCGTGTCACATCGCATAAAGCATGTCGAGAATAGGTTTTTTGATTATTTTAAATAAAAATTAAATTTCGTTTTATGGTGACACCTCGTAGCAGTAGCAGCTAGCTCCTGCTAACGGTTTAGCATTAGCTTTGCAGCTAGCCTTCACGACGTCGGCAAAAAAAAATAGATGAAAACAAACAAACCTTCAACTTTGCACTCCAAACGTGAAGCTAATGGCCGATGTTTGTCCATTTCGTTGGGTTTTTATTTTTGGAAGCACCAATCGATCAGTGGCTCCCCGACCAGCAAGGTCGACAAATTGCAACCAGGAAGTCATCTGACGTTCACGTGCAACTTTTCAAAATAAAACTACACGCAAGCATTTTTAAGGCAATCTTTTTGTTGTGAGGCCTTTACGGAAATTACTGTAAAAAATACATATACAGTATAATAAAAACATTTACGTACATACATTGTGTATCTAAATACAAAACGTGGTTCGTTTTTAAAACATCGCTAGCGTTAATGCTAAGGTCCCATTGGATCCGATTCAAATCCTAACGGTAAATTAGCATGGAGTTAGGGAGTGATATTCCTTCAAATAAAGAACATTCGTTGTTGAAACACATACACACAGGTAACGCGACTCAGAGGCACATATTCTCCCTCATCTGCCAAAAAACGGTTTAAGAGAGTTCAATCGCAACTTTCTTCTGTTCTCATTCTAAATTGGTACTCCATCCTTGCACGGCATCACACTGCTCCTCAGAGGCCAAAACGCAGAGGAACTGCTATTGTTTTAGCATACGGTCGTGCTATTTCACTTTCTTACTAATTAATTCATTCATCCATGATCACGAGCTATGGGTTGTGACCGAAAGAACGAGATCCCAGATACAAGCGGCCGAAATGATTTTTCTCCGCAGGGTGTCTGGACTCTCCCTTAGAGATAAGGTGAGAAGCTCGGTCATCGGGGAGGGGCTCAGAGTCGAGCTGCTTCTCCTCCACATCAAGAGGAGCTAGATGAGGTGGCTCGGGCATCTGATTAGGATGCCTCCTGAACGCCTCCCTGGTGAGGTGTTCCGGGCATGTCCCACCGGCAGGAGGCCCCGGGGACGACCCAGGACACGTTGGAGAGACTATGTCACCCAGCTGGCCTGGGAATGCCTCCCCAGGAAGAGCTAGAGGAAGTGGTAGAAGCGGTAGAAGATGGATGGATGAATGGAGGTAAAGTTGAGTTTTCAAAGATGCAATGAATTTTCCTCAAAATTAAAGGAGACACAGATTGGGTCTTAAACTGGACAGTGATTTCAAACTTGGCCGGCAAATTGGTACCGTTGTTAAATCCAGCTTCTTTCACCTTAGACAGCTGGCCAAAGTAAAACCTCTCCTCTCTCATGAACACTTTGAGACAGTAATTCATGCCTTCGTCACATCCCGGCTCGATTACTGCAATGTCCCTTTACTTTGGAGTGAGCCAATCCTCCATTAAGCGCCTCCAGCTGGTCCAAAATGCCGCCGCTCGCCTCTTGACTGGTACTCGTAAGAGGGAGCACATAGCTCCTATTTTGGCATCCCTTCACTGTCTCCCTATACATTTTCGAGTTATTTTCAAGATCCTATTATTTGTTTTCAAATCTCTAAATGACCTCGCGCCACCTGACCTCTCCGAGCTCATCCGCTCCCACACACCTGCCCGGCGCCTCAGGTCTGCGGACCAGACATTATTGGAGGTACCGAGAACTAGGCTGACGCTCAGAGGGGATCGAGCCTTTTCTGTTGCTGGTCCCTCTCTCTGGAATGACCTCCCACTGAACATTCGGCAAGCCTCCTCGCTGCCCATCTTTAAAATCCGCCTCAAAACTCACTTGTATTCTTTGGCATTTGACTCAGCATGACTCAGATTTGTTCTTGGTTTTGCTGTTCGGTGCTTTCTTGTTACCGACTTGTTGCTTTACTGTTGTATATGTTAGTTGTTCCATGTTCAGCATCTTGTATGCAGCGATGGCTGTTTGAAAGTGCTCTATAAATACAGTTGAGTTGAGATCCAATGACTGTGTTTTTTGTTTTGTTTTGTTTTTTTGTCATACCAACACACATTGCCACATGAACTGCCATGAAATACAACCCTTGGGATCCAAGGTCAGCCCAGTAATCATTTTTTCCGTCATCCTTCACCTCTAATAATGGGTGAAAACGAGGAATGTCAAATCCGCCCGTTGAGTTCCGTGTTGGTTATGACGCAAAGCTTGACGTCGTCACGTATTCACAGACACGTGACCCATACCCGCTAACTCGAAGTGAGCGCTGATCTCTAATCAAAGTATTATCCCAGGAGTGCAGTACATTATTTGATGATTGTAGATTCTCAGATCAATATATTCACAAATGTTACATGTTGTTGTTACTTGGCTGCGCCTGATGATGTTTATGAATGTCGGTCACAAACCGATGGAAGTGCTAGTTTAGTGTACTAGCAAGCTAACAAATGAAGTGAAGGCAGAACTCCAGGACTGCAGTCTCATTTCGTGTACAGTATATGTACTCCATGCTCATGTTTTTAATCTTTTGAATATGTAATTTATTCAGATGTCATACTACGGCGTTTTCTGGATTTAAGGTGGGTTTCATATGTTTAAATATAAGCCATTCTAAAAATTATATAAAACAGTAGTGCTAGAAATGATTGCTACCCCACAATTAAAACCCAAATGTTTCATTTTAAACTCGTCACTTTGTAATTCTTTTCACTGTCAAAATTTCAATTATTTTCAGTTGTCAAAATGCATAGAAAAAACACTATTTCATAATGGTTAGCAGTCTGCTCCTGTTGTAAAGATTAACATCAGGTGTGGATTGTGAGGTTTAGATTCTTTATATTATATGTCCTTGATGCTGAATAATAAAAAGGAATTCAGAATACTTTGGCCTCACTTTAAACCTCCAATCTAAGTTAGTCCGCAGGAAGATAAAGAAGCAGATTTGTGCATTTTGGTTCTGATTATAATCAGGTTACTCACCAGTGTGAGTTGGTGTACAAGCGACAGTATCAACTATATGATAGCCATTCTTTTAATCGGTAGCCATTCTTTTAATCAAATGCGGATAAAGTTTGGCTTCATATGGAGGATCAATTGAGAGTAGACTGCATGGTGAATAACTGTTAGCATAGCCTCCAAAGCTAACAATATCCCTCCGCCATGCAGCGCGAGGCATGATTAGCGGAAGGCTACTCGACAACCAGGAGCCATATCACACACACGCAGAGCGTCTGCGGCTAACTACTAGCAACTAGTTAAAGAGCTATTACTTGCTTTTGTTGTGGAAAAGGCTCTATTTTGTGCTTACAGTTTCACTCCTATAAGTATTTTAGGGAATCTGCAAAGGTACACAAAAGGTAAGAGAATATTCGTGAAACTGTTGAGGAAACGCTTGTTTTGTAGGATTGACAGCATTGGTGGAATTTCGCTGCCGCGTTAGCACGTTAGCATTTTAGCATCGGCGGGTTGGAGCGGGGGGGGGGGGGGGGGGGGCAGCGTGGCAGTGTCCGAGACAAGGCAACACGTCAGCCGCTCACCTTGCATCAAATCATTCGCAAAGTAACACTAAGCATTAGTTAAGAATTTATGGACAATGCTGAAAGACGCTCTTGTGAGCAACTTGATGTCATTTTGCCCTCACAACTTGATTCGCTCCAAGACCATCCTCCGTGATTCTTTTTTTTCGTATTATGATTTTTGTTTACTTCTCCGTTGATTTGTTGAAAGAAGCGTTTTGGAATGCTGTAGTAATCCAAAAGCAGGAACAAGGAATGATGAACACTTGCTGTCCTAATAGCAATCCTTTTAAAAAAGATACTGTATTTTTCACAGTGCAAACTAGAGACGAAAATACTTGAGATTAGCCCGTTGCCTTGATTTACGAGTTTTGATTCGAACCGTGACCGAGCTTTTAAATCCGTTATTTCAATGTCAAATCGGTTTTCGCCATTCAGTTGGACATGTTTGAAAAAATCAATGGCGGTATTATCGATCCGGCCTTCATTATCCAATCTTTTTGGAATGGCTGATCATATGAATTATTCCATTGATGAATCGAATGGATTTGGTGCCAGTGAAGCTTCGGGACAAAGTCTTGTTGACCTATTTTTGTGATCAACTTATGTGACTTAGTAGTTCGTGGAGGTCTCGGTGTGTGTGGATGGCCGCCCCTGCCGATGTGATGATGGAGTTGGAGGAAGTGAAGGCGATTCACGATGAAGGTGAAACTTTCAAAGGAGTTGAAAATTGTTGTAATCATCAAGTCAGCGAAATAAAAATGTGTGTTCATGTTTCCTTTGGGTTGAAGATGAGAAGGAGGACCCGCCGGTGAGTACGACGTACTACATTCTCGTGCTGCCGGTCGACTCCTGCGATACGCTGGAGGTAACGCTTGTTGCTGTCATCAGCCACGATCAATAAGATCACTTTGTCTTCTCATTCTAGTTACATGTCCAGTCATCAGGCACTTGTCTCAGCTTCTCTGTGAATGGTCGCCGCATCCACATGCCTGGAGGTCAGTCACATCACGCCACTTGGGTTTGTCATCTCTTGGAACAGAGTCCTCAGCTCACCCGCATAGCGTTTGAGCTTTCCATTTTCAATTGGCAATCAAAAACAATAACACTTTTTTCCCCCCAAAGACAAACAGTGGAGAAACACACGTAGGCAGATAATATTGTGTGTTCTTTAGCCTTTCTGAAAAATGTCTAATTTGAATATAATTCTTTTCAGTTTGTGTCAGAAGAAAAAAAACAAGAAATTACATGGTCTTTTTTTTTTTACAAAGTTGAATTTCAATTCACAAGTGATATCCCGATTGGAGCTGACTGAAATTGGAAGGCGTTCCACCGGGATCAACCTTTGGGACAAAAGCTCATCAGTGGGGTGTGAGCATCAGTTGCTATGGGAACTTCCTCAGCAAAAGTGACCATCTGATGTGATGTCCTGCGCAACCTCCCACAGGAGGCACTACGGTGCTGAAGCTGCACTTCAGTCCTGGCAGCTCGTCCAGCGGCTTCGTTACCGTCCGCGTGGACACCTGCCCGGCTGTAATGCCATCGCCTCCCGCGTAGGACTGCCCCCCCCCCCCCCCCCCCCCCCCCGTCATCACTAGGACGCACGCATGCCACTGCCGGTGGGCGTCGGACATTTCTGTCTGGGTTTTGAATGAATCGTGTCTGCATCTGTAATTGCTGTATCATAAATGTTTGTATTGATTGTGATAGGCAAAGTTGAGTTTTCAAAGACACAATGGTTGTTTCTCTGAATTAAAGGAGATACAGATCCAATGACGTTGGTTTTTTTTGTGTTTGTCTTGTTTTGGGTCATACCAACACACATTGACACATGAATTGGCATGAAATACAACCGTTGAGATTGAAGGTCAGTCCAGTAAATCCCAAGACTTGTGAAAGTAACAAGATAAAATGAATATGATAAAGCCAAGAGTAATGTTTCAACATTGATGGAAGGCATCAAATGTGTGGATGTAGCAGAATGAAAATCCAAGAGGCTTAAATTTCACATTATATTGAAACGGTCATTATCTTACTTGACAACACGAATTGTGTTCAACGTGCAAGGATACGTGGGCATGAGAGTTTTGATTGGTTGAGTTTTTCGTCGTTGAATAAATACTTTAAAAAGTAAAAGTCTTGAACTCAATGAATGATTATTTAAATAACTGTGATTTCTATCTTCGTCAAAATAAAAAATTATTTCTTTCCATAATCATTCACCTCTAATAATGGTTGAAAACGAGGATTGTCAAATCCGCCCGTTGAGTTCCGTGTTGGTTATGACGCAAAGCTTGACGTCGTCACGTATTCACAGACACGTGACCTTTAGCCGCTAACTCGAAGTGAGCGCGGATCTCTCATCAAAAGTATTATCCCATGAAGAAGTATATTATTTGATGACTGTAGATATTCAGATCAGTATATTCGCAAATGTTACATGTTGTTGTTACTTGGCTGCGCCTGACGATGTTTATGAACGTTGGTCACAAACCGATGGAAGTGCTAGTTTAGTGTCCTAGCAAGCTAACAAATGAAGTGAATGCAGAACTCCACCGAATGTAATCAAAAGTAACACGAATTTATTTTCTTCTTTCTTGTATTGTTAATTCCCCCGCTTAGTTACGGCAAATTTCTCCCTGTAGCTCTAAACACATGGGCGAAATTCTGTTGGCAAAATTCTAAACAAAGCAACGCTAACTTGAAGCCATTGCAATCTAATTTCGTGTACAGTATATGTACTGCATGCTCATGTTTTTAATCTTGAATATATCATTTACTCAGACGTCATTTTCTGGATTTAATGTGGGTTTCATATATTTACATATAAGCCATTCTTAAAGTTATTTTAAACAGTAGTGCGAGAAATGATTGCTACCCCACAATTAAAACCTAAATGTTGAATTTTAAACTCGTCACTTTGTGATTCTTTTCTTGTCAAAATGTTCATAGAAAAACACTATTAAATAATGGTTAACATTTGCTTATGTAAAGTACACATTGTTTGCTGCTGTTGAAACAATTAACATCAAGTGTGGAGTGTGAGGTTCACATTCTTTATATTATGTATCTTTGATGCTGAATAATGAAAAGGAATTCAGAATACTTTGGCCTCACTTTAAGCCCCCAATCTAAATTAGCCCGCAGGAAGATAAAGAAGCAGATTTGTGCATTTTGGTTCTGATTATAGTCAGGTTACTCACCAGTGTAAGTTGGTGTGTAAAAGATAAGAATAATCATTGTTTAATATTATTTAAGGACTACTTTGTCAGACAAAACCACGTTGTACTTTAAATCGAAATGAATATGGTTATTTACGTCAATGCTAATCGCGTAAATTGGACTTCATTATTCCGAAGTGACATTGTACACAAGCACACCTTTCGGCACGTTTTTGTCAGATGCGTAATTGTTTTAATCGGTAGTATCTGTTGAAGTCATAGTTTGTTCACAGTGGGAGGATATTTATTCAGAGTCGACTGTGGTGAGCAACTCTTAACATAGCATCCAAAGCTAATAACGTTCCTCCGCCGGACAGTGAGGTAGGGAGCGATGCAGAGGATACACGACAAGCGGCATTCATAATAACCAATGAAATTACACGAGTATATTTATGTGATTAGTGCATGATGACACTTTGGTTACTTAAATTACTAATAACACCTAAGAATAAGGTCTACCCAGGTATTTAGTACGAGACGTTATAAATGTTTATTTACGTCGATGCTAATCACGTAAATTTGAAGGACCTCTACCACAGTGGTAGTTTAGACGATGATATCTTACACACGCACACCTTTCACCACTTGTACAAGTGACAGTATCAACTATATGATAGCCATTCTTTTAATCGGTTGCGGAGAAAGTTTGGTTGGATCAATTGAGAGTAGACTGCATGGTGAATAACTGTTAGCATAGCCTCCAAAGCTAACAATATCCCTCCGCCATGCAGCGTGAGGCATGATTGGCGGAAGTCTACACGACAGCCAGTAGCCATACCACACACACGCAGCGTGTCTGCGGCTAACTGCTAGTAACTAGTTAAAGAGCTCTTTCTTGCTTTTGTTGTGGAAAAGGCTCCATTTTGTGCTTACAGTTTCACTCCAATACGTGTTTTAGGGAAACTGGAAAGGTACATAAAAGGTAAGCGAATGTTCGTGTAACTGTTGAAGAAACGCTTGTTTTGTAGGATTGACAGCATTGGTGGAATTTAGCTGCCGCGTTAGCACGTTAGCATTTTAGCATCGGTGGGTTTGAGGGGCGTGGGGGGCAGCGTGGGAGCGTCCCCAGACAAGGCGACACGCCAGCCGCTCAACTTGCATCAAATCATTCGCTAAGTAACACAGTTACACATTAGTCAAGAACTTATGGACAATGTTGAAAGACACTCTTGTGAGCAATTTGATGTCATTTTGCGCTCACAACTTGATTCGCTCCAAGACCATCCTCCGTGATTTTTTTTTTCGTATTATGATTTTTGTTTACTTCTCCGTTGATTTGTTGAAAGAAGCGTTTTGGAATACTGTAATAATCCAAAAGCAGCAACAAGGAATGATGAACACTTGCTGTCCTCATGGAAATCCTTTAAAATATATATACTGTATGTTTCACAGTGCAAACTAGAGACGAAAATACGTGATATTAGTCCGTTGCCTTGACTTACGAGTTTAATTCGAACCGTGACCGAGCTCGTAAATCAGTTATTTCCATGTCAAATCATTTTACGCCCCAAGGGGGGAAGTTTAAAACGAGATGGGAAAAATGGGAGGAATATAAAAAAACAAACAAATGAATGAGAGAATGACACCACAAATCAGGAGAAGTCAATGGAGATTATGGATTTCAATCCAAAATGAGGGACACTTGTCATTGTTGATCACAGGATATTGTTTTATTTTTCTATGTTTTATTTATTATTATTTTATTTTATTTATTTATTTTCCTGTCACATATGTTTGCACGTTATTTTGTTGTTTCCTATGTTAAAAGACCTTCGCAGCCATAGATGGACGTTGTTGTGGAAACTAACTACGGGTGGAAATATATGAAACCCTTTGTATTCAAATGTTCAGACTTGTATGGTCCTGTATGTTGTTAAAATAATAAAGATGCAGGTTACAAAAAAATCAGTTTTCGCCATTCAGTTCGATATGTTTGAAAAAATCAATGGCGGAATTATCAATCCGGCCATCACTATCCAATCTTTTTGGAATGGCTGATCATATGAATTATTCCATCGATGAATCGAATGGATTTGGTGCCAGTGAAGCTTCGGGGCAAAGTCTTGTCGACCTGTTGTTGTGATCAACTTATGTGACTTAGTCCTTCGTTTTTTCCCCAGCCTTAATTTCCCCTGTCATCAGTGGAGGTCTCGGTGTGTGTGGATGGCCGCCCCTGCCGATGTGGAGATGGAGTTGGAGGAAGAGGAGTCGATGCACGATGAAGGTGAAACTTTCAAAGGAGTTGAAAATTGTTGTAAGGCGTAGAAAAAAAAGTAGTGTGTTTCCGGAAACATGAAATTTCAGCATAGGGTCGGTAGGTCGGACAAAGTTTTATTTTTTTAAATCTTTTTTTTTTCATCAAAAATGTAAACAAAATAACCATAAAACATAAAACAAGAAGACATTGAAGACATTATCGACGATATAAAAACGTGCGTTCATGTTTCCTTTGGGTTGAAGATGACAAGGAGGACCCGCCGGTGAATATGACGTACATTCCCGTGCTGCCGGTCGACACCTGCGATACGCTGGAGGTAACGCTTGTTGCTGGCATCAGCCACGATCAATAAGATCACTTTGACTTACTTTTTGTCTTCTCGTTCTGTCGTCATGTCCAGTCGTCAGGCACTTGTCTAGGCTTCTCGGTGAATGGTCGCCGCGTCCACCTACCACCTGGAGGTCAGTCACATCAAATCACTCGGGTTTCTCCTCGCTTGGAACAAAGTCCTCAGCTCACCCGCGTAGCGTTTGAGCTTTCCATTTTCAACTGGCAATCAAAAACAATCAGGTTTTTTTTCCAAAGACAAACAGTGGAGAAACACATGCAGGCAGATTGAATTGACTACAACTTTATTGTCAAATGTGCTGTATGTATGTGTAACATACATAAACATAAACAGATGACATTGTGTATTCTTTAGCCTTTCTGAAAATGTCTAATTTGAATTGAATTATTTTCAGTTTGTGTCAGAATAAAACAAAAAATTAAATGGCCACTTTTTTAAAAAGTTGATTTTCAATTCACAAGTGATATCCCGATTGGAGCTGACTGAAATTGGAAGGCGTTCCACCGGGATCACCCTTGGGTCCAAAAGCCCATCAGTGGGGTATCGAGGATCAGTTGCCATGGGAACTTCTTCAGCAAAGGTGACCATCTGATGTGATGTCCTGCCCAATCTCTCACAGGAGGCGCTACGGAGCTGAAGCTGTACTTCTGTCCTGGCGGCTCGTCCAGCGGCTTCGTTACCGTCCGCGTGGCCGACCGCACCTCCGTAATGCCGTCGCCTACCCTGTCGGACTGCGCCCCCGTCATCACGAGTATGCAAGCATGCCAGGGCCGGGGGGCGTCGGACATTTCTGTCTGTTTTTTGAATGAATGGTGTCCACAGGCGTGGTCTCAGGTCAAGCCGCTCACAAAGTTTTCAAGGAGCACCAGAAGAGCGCCGTTACGCAGAAGCCACAGCTGCATTCTTCTTCGCCCAAAGCCCCCGCCAGACCTGCGGTCGACACCAAAAAATATATACCCAAAGGTACACCACCGCCGCCACAAGTCGAAAAGCGTCCAAGCAAGCATGCTCACTTGCCACAGTTGACTTCACCGATGCTGTGTGTGAACATATATGTATGTGTCGGTTTGTGCGCATGTATCCACACGTGCGTGTGATTAGGTCCGGCCCGTCCTTTCAAGTGTGCGGCGTGCTCATCTCAGTACAGGCTGATCTCGGAGCTGCGAGGATTCATTTGCGTAAGTTGAAGCTGAGAGCCGAGTGAAGTCGAGCGGTGTGTTTCGGGAAGTCAGCAAGCCCTTTCAAATTGAAAATACATCTTGGCAGCTGATGTTTTTTTGAGACAACAGTTTTGCCCAAATAACCCATAAGCGTACCTGATTCATTGTGAATCCTGCAACCGTAGTGGGACTGAGTGATCCAGAAAATGTACTGATGGATGACTAGCTGTGTTTCTCCAAGTTAAGACACTGAGGTTCAAACCTTTAACGAGGTCAGAATGCAACGCTTCATCTCTGTAAATCTCTGCAAGCGCTTTTTTAAAATGATTATTTCTGCAACGTTCTTCGGAAATCACAGTGTCCAATCACGAGTGAGTTATTTTTAGAACAGGCTTGCGGGCAACTCGTGTGGTCCTCGGGAGCTACCTGGCGGCGGCGGGCACCGCGTTGTTGACTCCTGAAGTGGGTCTGCTATAGCAATGTCGCGCTGTCGTGTTGAGGTGGTGGCAAATGAGCGAGCGATTCCTAACGCAGCCAACCCGATAATCAAACTGACGTCACTTCCTCCCTCCCAGTTCTGCAGTCCCGTCGTTGCCGAGAGCGTGAATAAACTCAAGGTGATCAGGAAGAAGAAGAATGACAAGAAGCGCCAGCGCATCAGAGCCAGGAAGGCCTGCAAAGAGTCGGCGGCCGGCACGGAATTAGCAGACAACCCTCCCGCTGTGAGTTCCCCCCCATCTGTCAAACTCCGCGTGGCCACCGTAACCCACGTGACCTAATTTCTCCCATTACCCTCAGCCCGCAGTCTCCTCTCCTCGCCCGATCCTTGCCGCCGTCGTCTCCCCGTCCGAAACTTCGCCAGGCCCCGCCTCCCATCTGGTCCTCCGGCCCGTGCACGGCAAGCTGGTCATCATGGTGGACGACTTCTACTACGGATGCGACTCCGGCCGCAGCGCCGTTGGCGAGCGCGTCGTCAACTCCCGCTGCCACGCCGGGCCCTACCACTGCCAGCACTGCCCCGAGACCCTCCTCAGCAACATCCAGTGAGAAACTCAAAACTTGAACTTGCCATTATCCCAGCAGTTGAGTGGATAAAATGTCCTTTGCATTCAAATATATTGCAAAATATTCCTTCGAGGCTCCACAATCACAATCACAATCACAATCACAATATGAATCACAAGATCTTTGCTCACAATTGGCACACCGTCATAATCTGAGAGCGACCCGATCAGGTCTTAAAAGGGCCTGATTTGGAATGTTTGTGTGTGCCAAAATGGAGGTCAGCCTTTTCATGTCACACCCCCTCCGCTTGCAGGCTAATGTCTCACTTGAAGACGCACGCCGCCAAGATGGCCGAAGAGGACTGCCACATGGGCTGTGTGTCTCCTTGTCCTCACTGCTTCCGTCGCTTCAGCTCTCCCTTCAGACTCCAGTGCCACGTGGAGGCGGTGCACACGCAGCACGTGTCTACCGGTCAGTAGCGCACACGCACGCACGTTCGACGTCAGCGTGTAACAAAGCACGCTATCCCGTTTGTGTGGCAGCCAAGTGTGAGATCTGCGAGCTGGATTTTGGCACCGAGCCGTTCTTCCTGCAGCACATGAAGAGCACGCACAAGGCGGGAGAGATGCCCTACGTGTGCCAGGTGAGATCCGCGTACGGGCGCACACACGCTAAGTGGCATTGCCTCCATGGACCCAAGCAAGCATCTTGAGAAGTTCTTTACTTTCTATTTAATTTTGCTGTACAGTGAAACTCCTCGACAACGAAACCTACATGGGTGAAAATACCTCCTAATGTGATAAAAGTCTTCATGATTTAACACCATTCCCACTCTCCTGCCCACCATACAACGAAACACAAACCCTGTTGCGTTTTACGAAATATTTTTTTCTGCTCTTGCCTCGCGAAGAGATTTGCTACAACGAAGTCTAATCCAACAGCGACCTCTACAGCTTTGTTCGGAAACGGCGACAGCAACCACCACACTGGTTTACGCATGCGCAGTAGTCCAGGAAGTATTTGTTATTCCTTGGGTGTCTTGAAAGGCGCTTATAAATAAAATCTATTATTATTATTATTATTATTATTATTGTTAGTTTCAGACGCAGCACGAACGTTGCATTCCTAAAATGGCTCCAAAACGGACCTTTGGATGTCAAGCAGCTAAGACAAGAAGCGCGCTGACGCTGGAAGAGAGGGTAAAAATGATCAAAATGAAAGACGGAGGAAGCAAAATAAAATACTTTATCCAAGGAATTGATGTAAGTGAAAGTTAATGCTGAGTGTAAATTTCGCAATTTCTTTCTACACTGACTATATGAAGTGTCAACTAAGTGTGTGCTCATATTTATGCACTACTGGAATAAAAATAAAGAGTACACATACGTTGGTGTGTGTGTGTGTGTGTTTACATCTGAGATCAAATTTGCTGCAGTGAAAAAAACCCTGTTGTGAAAAATCTCTTGCTGCAAACATGATTTCGTTGTAGAGGAGTTTCACTATCGTGTGTTTTTTTTTTGTGGGGGCGGTGGACCAATTGTAAATAGTTGGATTTTCCACACCCAGTGAGGCTTGCCGCATGAAAATGAAAACTAAGCCTTGCTCTGTTCATTTTTACATTTCACTCTCATGCCCAGTGGCTCCGTTTGCCATGTTGGTACACGTTTTTAGCCTGAACCTGGAAGCAGAGAAACATGTTTAGTTTGCTGGCACCTGTGCTCTCTCTACAGGGTATATTTGCCAAAACCCAGAAACAGTCACTCTGCGTATAAAGTAGGAAAAACTTGCAGTGCAGCAGGTCGACGTTTGGAGAACTGGTTTAGTGGGGGCTCACCGTGATACTGTGTGTGTGTGTGTGTGTGTGTGTGTGTGTGTGTGTGTGTGTGTTTGTGTGTGGCAGGTGTGCGACTTCAGATCGTCCTTCTACTCGGACGTGTGGAGTCACTTTGAGAAGTTTCACGCCAACACCAAGAACCTGATGTGTCCGTACTGTCTGAAGGTCCTACGCACCAGCCACTGCTACATGCATCACTTTGCCAGGCATCAGGTGACACACGGCCATCAGTATATATACCCCTCCATCGATGCACGATGTTCTCTGAATCAATTCATTTTGGAAATGTGTTCCAGGCGCCAAAACAAAAAACAAAAAAACCCCCCCACAATTGTTCAAAAACTGTTGAAAACAAATCGACGACTGTCATTGTTGAACTCAACAAACGTGCGTGTGCGTGCGCATGTGTGTGTCCAGAGAAAGTTTGTGTTTAGCTGCAAGAAGTGTCGCCTTCACTTCCTCTGCGTCAAAGAGCGCCAGCAGCACTACGACCTGCACCACAGAACCCACATCACACCCACGCAAGTCACGGGACTCAAGCCGGGGACCAAGGTACAACCCGGATCGTCTCGCGCCGACGCTCGACACCTGAGCGCTCTCACACATGCTTTTGTGTGCGCGTGCGCCCATAGGTGACTGTCAGGACGTACTCGGTGGTCGCAGGAGCCAAGTGTGAGGAGGCTGCGCTTCGAGCGGTGGTTGCGTGTAAGGTCGGTGTGACGTCTACTTGCTTTAGCTAACACCTGAGAGAGAGAGAGAGTTTCGGCCTTTTGGCTAAGATCAAGTGTAGTAGTCTGTAGTGTAGAGAGAGCGCTAGCTAGCAAGAGATTATAGAAAGTGTTTAATATCATGAATATACAGTAATCCCTCGTTTATCGCGGTTAATGGGGACCAAAACCACCTGCGATAAATGAAAATCCGCAAAGTTGTGCCCCCCCCTCCATATAGGTTCATGTACATAATATTTATAAGGCCAAATTTAATGGTATAATGCTTTTGAAGTAATTAACATGACTTAATGCTGTATACTAATAGATCTAAACATTGGATTGGATTGGATACAACTTTATTGTCAAACATACAGCACAGATGAAATTTCTTCCCTCTCAACATCGAACAAGAAACAAGAGGATGTATAAGTTAGGTTAGTTTATGAATAGCAAAATACAGTAAACGTATACATGTAGTACTGTATATGTTGCTCTATGTGACTCGCTGTTGTTATGCTGACTTTCGCTGCTTCTCGCGGACTTTTTGGGGACTTAAAAAAAAAAATTATGAATATGTTTGAAAAAATCCGCGATGCACTGAAGCCGCGATAAACGAACCGCGAAATCGCGAGGGATCACTGTACTTTTACCCTCTCGCATGCTTTTTAAACTCTGGACACTTTTGAAGGCACTCGTATTCCTTAGCGCTCGCTTTTCCTCCCACCCTCACTGTCAAAAACTCAAAAATCGTGTCACATTACTTTGGGGAAGTGAAAAGACCAGTTTGTTCCATTCCGCAAACGAGATGCGGGGCGTGCTCGGAGCTCTGAATTTGTCCCTTCCAAAAACTGACACATAAATGTACAGTGATCCCTCGCTCGAACGCGGTTCACTTTCCGGCTTTGCTGTTTCACAGATTTTTTTTTTGTGCAGTTTTTTTTTTTTAATGCTTTTAAACAGTGAATTGCGTTCTGCATCCTGATTGGCTAAGGCACTGACGGACGTGAACAGTCCTACCTCGTACTGGCTATTAAAAATATATTATTTTACAGTACAGTATTTCCAAAAACTATTATAGTTATTTGTTGAAAACGTTTGTTTTTGTTTTTTTGGTGCTTGGGCCTGAAAACAGGTTTTGGACTTTGGTTTCATTGTATACATAGTTCAGTATTGTATAATAAAGTAAAAAATAAAGCTCACGGATTTCACCTATCACTGGTTCTTTTTGTAATGTAACCCCCGCGATAAACGAGGTATTACTGTACTGCTAGTTGGAAAAGGAGCAGGAAAAAGTTGGACTTCAACACCAAAATGCAATACAATTTTCTTAATCGTCTACCGTCTTCATGTGAAGCATTCACGCGTTATGCCATGAGCAGGCTAACATAAATCAGCATCCATCGTAGGGTCACGCTAAAACTGCTTCAACACCCACACACACACACACACCCGTGCACAGCAATGGCACATACAATTGGAAGAAAAACCGAATGAACCATCATGTTGCATCGGGAAACGGGCGGCGCAGTGACGCATACAAACAGAGCAGACGACAAGACTTACACATCTTTTTTTTTTTCTCTAATTGCAAATGCCTCAGTTAACGTGCTGTGTTCTCTTCATGTTCTTCTTCATCGATGACGACGTTCTGTGCTCCAGGTGGTCGACGTCGAGGCAGAGACACCCCCGCCGGAAGTTCCCAAGAAGAAACCGAGGGAGAGCGTAGCTCACCTGTTGTCCAACCTCAGCAGGTACACACACACACACACACAGACACACACACCAGGGTCCGACATGAGATAGTAGGATAAGTTGGCACGCAAATTTCATTCTCAGTGAGGAAGACGAAGGGGACGCGGCCCGTCCTTCACGTCGCTGCGTGGAGTGTCTGAAGGGCATCCGCAAGCTGAGCACTCACTTCCCGTCTCGCGTGTGCTGCTCGCTGTGCCCGTTCACCACCTGCTGCTCCACCGCCTACGCCAACCACATGATTAAGTTGGGTCCAACCCGATCCCCCCACCCCGCCCCTCACCGCCTCTCGCTCGGGACTCACTCGGTCGTCGATGCTTGTGTCCCCCACAGAGACCACACCGCCGTCAAGAAGTCGACGCACTACCACGGCATGTTCCAGTCGAATGCGAGGTACGCATTACAGTTACCAGTTCCAAAATTTTTGGCTGCCCTGACCACTGTTTTCAACATTTCAAATTTCCACATGGAAATTCCGACGTTGAAGATCCATTTCTGTTTCCTTACCCACCTCTTTTACCATTTCGTTAATTCCATATCCACATCATTCCATGTCTTACCCCAATTATGTAATCCCACACAGCCTTTCAGGTTAGCTTCCTCTTTTCAGCGTTCACGCTCCATTTCTGCAGAAATTCCCACGTGGAGTTTGCGTGCTCCTGCTTGAGTGTTCCTGTGTGTGCGTGCCCGCGTGTGTCAGGTTGCCGGAGAAGCTGAGCTGCGCGTCGTGTTCGTTTGTTAGCCACGTGGGTGACGAGATGGCCGCTCACCTGACGGAGCAGCCGGGCCACGTGTGCGTGGTGTCAGGTAACACTTCAATTTTGGACGTTAGCAGTTGCGTTCCTTTCGTGGCTTAATGTGCTCCTCTATCAAATCCCCGTTCTCTTTTTTTATACTACAGGGTTCCCACGGGTCCTTAAAGTTCATTAAAATCCATAAAAAAAGAAGTTGTAAAATTTTCAGGGAAAGCTTCTAAAATCAATAAAAACCCTTCAAATTTTATTTTTATTCGAAAATAAATTGAAGTTTTATATTTTCTATATTAAAATTTGTCTTCGTGTAATTTATTTGAGAATTAATTCAAGTTTTACATACAGTATGTCAAATAAAGGGTTAGCTGATTGCCCCTAAAAATAAAGATGTGCCCTTCCTTAGGCAGCAATGATTTGAACACCAGCTCAGTGATATGTGGCTTTCTGTTCATTAAATCCAACGTGAAACCCCTGGCTAAATTGGCCCTCAAAAGTCCTTAAAATCAATAAATAAAAAGCAAGTGGAAGAGTGGGAACCCTGAACTACTGAGTCAGTCCAGTAAAATATGTCGAGTGTTTTTTTTTTAAATGTTGAAATTGCGAGCGCGCTGCAGTCGAGCGTTAGCGTGCCTATTCAGCTTCTTGGGCTCAGCTCCAGATGGCGCCGCCGAGGTCTCACTGATGTGATGCTGTGACCTTTCAGATGCTTCCGACACCTTGGGAGCCGATGCGCAACCGACATGCAATTCCGACAGGTAGCCCCTCCTCCTCCCACCTGTCATTTTGTTTGGACTCTCGTTCTGGGTTATCAATGGCTCACTTCACAATTGGCATTTTGGGGTTCAATCCGATCACAGTGTGGTTACAGAAGCAACTCGTGGCAGGTTGAAGAATTTTTCTTGGCGCGAAGGATTTTGCCCACTGTTTTGTCCGCCATCTGTTTTGTCCAGACTACAGTCGCGCCGGCTCCACATCCCATTTACTGTACAGTATCTGCCCAGATGAAAGTGTGGGTCCAATTGGGGCGGGGGATCACAATTGTACTATTCAGAGACATGAAAAAAATCTAATATGGACAAAACAAATCTGATTCAACCTGCTTTGTGAGGGTAACCTATTATGCATTTGTATATAAAAAAAAAAAAAAAAAGAAATTAAAAAGCAAAATAAGGAACAGGAGAGAAAATCCCAATGGAGCCAAAAAATGTCAATCTTCATCTTCATAAAATATGTTGCAAAGCATCAAACTTCATCTGTCATTCAAAGCGTGAGAAATAAATCTATTCAAAGGCAGTGCTGATTTGCAATGGAAAGCAATCGAAGGGTGTCTCTTTTGAACGATGTCCTTTTGTGTGTTTGCGTTTGGCTGCCTTTCCAGCAAGCGCTGTGTGACATCATCGGGAGGGGGAGGAGCCTTCGTGCCCATCGGCCTGGCACCACCTTGCCAGCTGTCGGTCAAAGCACTCGTCTCACCCTACGACCTGCCCTCACCGGCCGCCATGACCATCAAGTTTCTCAGGCCCCGCCCACCGCCTCCTCAAGAGGTCAGGCAGAGCGACAGTCTCTTTGTACCTCTCACTTGCACTTTTCAATTTTGTTTCACCTTTTTTTTTTTTTACTCTTTTTTTACTCTTTGCCTTTTGAACAAATTTCTCCACTTCCTTTTTCTTAAACTTCTTAAACTCTTCTCTCTCCCTCTCGGTCTCTCTCTTGCTTCGTGTCTTTTGCTCTCCCAACTCATTCTCCGTTTTAAACTCGAATTTCTTTCTGTTCCTCCCTCTTTGTCTCATTCTTTTGAAGTCTTGCTCCCTTGCCTGCTCGAAATCTCTGGTTCTCTTGTTATGTATGTTTGTGCACGCTGAAGTCATAACCGACTGTTGTCTTTCTGTCCCAGCCGGCTCCTCCTGCTCCTGCTCCTGCTCCCGATCCTGATCCTGATCCTGCTCCTGCTCCTGCTCTGATGCCAGCACCGCAAGAGAGCCACCTGCTGGCGGAATGGGAGTGGCGCGTGGCCACGTGGGCGCTGATCCGCCACGAGCAGCAGCTTCGCATCAGCGAGGACGTCCTGCTGCGGACGGGCGCCCGCGTGCCGCCCGAGAACAGCCACGAGGCCGAGCGCCACCGCCGCGCCGTCGAGCGCCTGTGCCGACATCTGCGGCCCGGCTGCCCCGGCGGACGCCTGCCCGACAAAGTCCTGGACATGGTCATGGAGAAGAGCGCCGCCTTCGTCCTCTCACTCTGCTCGCAGGTGAGTTCGCAATTTTCGCAAATAGCCCGCGGCGATGCCTCCGCTTACGGGTGCCGCAACTTGCCGCTTTGTCAGTCAAGCTACGAACCGTCACTTCTGAGAAGTTTAGAAGAATCTTAGTCGTGTTCTTGTTTTGCCTTCAATTGCAAAACAAAACTGGATCGAAAAGCGAGTTCTGTCTAGTGTAGCGGGGAAAAGTGCGGCCGGAGAATCCTCCGGCCGTTTTATGCCGAGCTGCAGAAAGCTGAGAATATTTACAGTTGGGAGGCTCAAATTTGACAGCAAGCTAAATATTGAAATGATGAATGGATTATCAAACTAAATATCGGTTCATTGGATAATCCAGTCGTTGCCAATTATTGTACAGCTTGCCAAGATACCGTATTGGCCCGAATATAAAATGGCCCCGATATTAAGACGATCCCCTCTTTTTCAAGACTCAAGTTTGAAAAAAGACTTTTTGAACACCAAATTAATTTTTATACAGAAAAGAATTACAGTACAAATGATTGTAACAATATATTTGAGAGAAAAAGCATGTTATTTTGCCTCATTCAAATCTTAATATCTGAACATTTAAATATGTAAACTAAAGTGCAATCACATTCGTCAAAGAATGGCTTCTGGTTTTTGAAATGTAAATGACATCATAACTTCTCCTCAGCTGCCGGTTAACCTGGCCGATCTTCGACCCACTTTTCTCCAGATTGTCGCTACGTTTCTCCATTTTCTGTTATCTCTTCTATTATTTTCTTCTCTTTTCTTTCTTACCGCTGTTTATTTTTATTTTTCTTCTTCGTGCTACCGCTATTTTTATTTTGATTATTCGTGACAGGTTCACTTCGGCCTGGGGAGTCAAGTTCAGGATTCGCTTCATTGGTATCTGGCGCCATCTAGCGTCGTGAATGGGTATAATGTCTATACCCCGAGTATAAGATGACCCCCACTTTTTCAGTCTTATTTCAATGCAAAAAACACCGTCTTATATTCGGGCCAATACGGTATTTAGTGAGGTTTTTCTACCCTGCCCCCATTATATGAAGGGCAGCTGGTAAGTGGCAAAGCTCGCAAGTCGACATAGCATCGCGCCAAATGTTTTGTGCCCTTGATGATTACGTCGGGACGTTCCGGCCCAGATCCGGAGCGCGTCTCTGCGGCCCGGCCGCGTGGGCTTCATGGACGAGCTGTCGGTGTTTGTGGACGCCAAGCTCTTTGCCGGCCGCAGCGCGCAGGCCTTCCAGCTACAGGGCTGGCCGACGCAGACGCCCCTGTTTGACGTGATGCTGTCGGCGCTGTCGGACGGGACCTTCCTGCCACCCGTGCTTTTCTTCCACGGGGCGCCGGTGGCCCTTCCCGCCGGCTTCCCTGACAACGTGCTGCTGGAGGCCCGCCGCGACGGCTTCAGCGACGCCCGACGCCTGCAAGTGTGGACGCGCCAGGTTGGGACCACATCCGTCTGCCACTTTTCAGCTTCCATCTTGGAATCTGTCTGAACGTTGCATTTTCTCAACATGCTGGAGTGGCTTCCTGGCTCTAGTTTTGGCCTTTCTTTAACAAACACAAAAATTGAAATTCATTCATGGAGCACCTGCCTTTTCCAATTCTAGGGGAAATGCCTTTTTTATTTAAAAAAAAAAATTGGCGGGGGGGGTAAAAAATACTGAAATGAGAAACTTGTGGGTCACTTAAAAGCAACCAATTAACTTATTGAGTGCCAGCCAATTCTGGACCAAGTCTGAAAAGACGTTTAAAAACGTCTTTGGGAGTGAATGAGTTAAATATTCAAAGAAACTTTTTACCTGTGCCCTAGTTTTGAATTTCATATTTTATGAGCCTTTATACATCAGAACTTCAAAAATGAGAAATTGGGATTGATTGATTGATTTGTGCGTTCTGCATTGAAGAACAAAAACTTAACGACTGCAACGAACCATTTGGGCGCTTTGCTGTAGGTGTGGCGCCCGCACGTGTGGCTGCGTGGCAAGTCGCTGCTGATGGCGGACGTCCATCGGGGACACACGAGCGCCGAGTTCAAGGGCCTGCTGAGTGCCGCCTCCACCGACGCCATTTTCATCCCCGCCGGCTGCAGTTGCCGCCTGCAGCCGCTGGATGTCTGCGTCAAGCCCGTTCTGCTCAACTTCTTGCAGGTCAGTGCAAGCGGTGTGCATTAGAGATGACAAGAGCAAAACAAAAAATTCTCAAACTGGATGATTCACATCAGGCTTGAGGCAACCTCAAAAGGTGACAAACGTCGAAATTGGCCAAAGCTGTTGGAACAATTTCATTTTCTTGGAAAAATCTATTGAAATTGAAAATTGGACTTTTGGCCATTTCTTTTTTAATTCTGTTTGGCTCAGCCAGCCGACTTGATTAAAGGACAAAAGACGAAGGTGATGGTGGACTTGTGGTGCTTGCAGGCCCGTTGGAAGCACCTGGTGACGCACGGCGGTCTGGATGGTCTGAGTCTGGACCAGCTGGCCCTGATGGTGGCCTGCTGGCTCAGTGAAGTGTCGTCCACCCTGACTTCGGACGTTGACATCTTGAGAAGGTTTGGAGTCTTCTTCTACTCTCGTGGAGCTGTCACGGCTCATCCCCCTTTTCGCTGCCACGTTGCGCGCACTTGCGGCTGGAGAAAGCCGGTGGCGCTGCTAAAACAATGATGCTCTTGCCCTTCTTCTCTGCCACTGAGCAAAAGTGTGTGTGTGTGTGTGTGTGTGTGTGTGTGTGTGTGTGTGTGTGTGTGTGTGTGTGTGTGTGTGTGTGTGGATCAATCAAAACATGGGATTTTGCCTAATCATGCATATGAGTGGACAGTTCAATTCAGCCTTTTAGGGGCTGCTATGTGGGCCAGTGTCGCCCTCTGCTGGACACCGACATTAACGTTTGGTGCTATCATGAGGTGCCGAGCCAGTCCCGATGAAGATTAAGATATCCTTTATTTGTCCCGCAATGGGGAAATTACAGTCAGAACTCAGAAAGATTACAGTCATACTTCGGTTTTCAACCATAATCCGTTCCAGAAGGCTGTTTGAAAACCGATTTGTTCGAAAACCGAAACCACACTATTTAAAAAAAAAAAAAAAAAAAAAATGATTGAACACGTCTGCTCACAATGGAAAGCGACACGAGGAAGCATCACTTCCTCGTGAAAGGAGGGCGAGAGGGGTCAAGTGGCCCATTCAAGTGCGGTCAGTTTGGTCGAGAACCGATTTTCGGTCGCAATCCGAGGCATAAAAAAGTCGAAATTTTTGGTCGAAAACCGATTTGGTCGAGAACAGACGTTTTAAAACCGAGGTTTGACTGTATTGGCAAACATTCTGAACAGGTTGACGTTAACATTTTTGCTTTCGCTTATACGTCGCACGTTCGACTACGAGGACGAAGCTTCAAATCACTTTTCAAAGGCTGTTCGGTGGTCCAGCCACAGAGAAGGCTTCGTTGACTAGTGTTGACATTGGAGCAACCGCAGCCTTTTGTTTGTGTCCAACTAACCATGTTGCCGTGGCAACCGTGTCCCCTCAGGTCATTTGCGTCGGTGTGTCACCTGCAGAAGGAGCAGAAGGACGCCAAGCAGTTG
Source organism: Hippocampus guttulatus (assembly GCF_054856545.1). Classification (NCBI taxonomy): domain Eukaryota; kingdom Metazoa; phylum Chordata; class Actinopteri; order Syngnathiformes; family Syngnathidae; genus Hippocampus; species Hippocampus guttulatus. The sequence continues at coordinate 10,075,979 of NC_141278.1, forward strand.
ATCCAATCGCTGACCGCCAAGCTCAGCATGCCTCTGGAGGACCCAAAACCTCCTCCTGGTCCAGACCCTGACCCTGACCCCGGTCCTGATCCCAGTCCTCCCTCTAGGGAAGTAAAACTTCTTCTGGTGCTACACAGAGACCAGAAGCAGAAAATGGACTTGACCGCGGAGAACGGAGAGCACCCAAAGACGTCAGCTTTTGAGACCTAACGGTCGCATTGACAGCTCTACGGCTGCGTCAGCGCCGTCATGAAATGTTTGACAGTCGGTATTGATGACTCATTCGCTTGGAATCATTCCTGACTCCCCACCACTTCCTTTGGGGAATTTTAGTGGACGTTTTTCGGAACGGTCTTGGCAAGGAGTGCCCAATTCCCGGCGCAGCCTCTGTGACTTTGGCAACACCTGGTGGTGTGATGCAGTATTACCCCTTGTTACTGTTCACTTGAGCATTTCAATTTGTTTCATCAATTCTGAGAATTATTAAAAGATGAACTTTTTCTCTCTGCAGGTTGACTTTGTGTACAGTTTATTTTGAAATCAATCAATCTTGTGCATAGTCCGATTTTTGTTTAATTGTTAAAATGTTAATTGTTGCCATAAACCATATCCACACCCCCAAAAAACAGTTCTTTAAAATAGAATAAGTTCTCAACTTATTGACAAATACATTGATAGCATGTAAATACATCTGAGTAAAATATTTTTTTATGGGACATTCTTGATCAAATTTGACTTATTTCGAAAAATGCACGTTTTTCATCAATGCATTTATTTAGCCGTTTTATTTTGAAAACAGGTTTGTTAAAATATTTATTCTCCATTTGTTTCTATGAAGCAAATGCTTTGATACTTTTACTGCAAATACTATGACAAATGTGTCCTTTTTAAAATTTATTTCATTTTTAATTAAATGAAAAAGTTGAATAATTTCAACAATTTACATTTACATAAAATGTATGTATATATAGATAGATATAAGTTTATTTTATGAAACATTTTAATCTGATTTATTTTAAAACAAAATGTTTCTAAGAGAGATGCGTTTTTTATTGGGATCAAACTTTGTTTGATTTAGCCTCTTTAATAAATAAAAAAAAAGCACATTTTTAGAGAAATTGGAGTTTGGCGTACACGTGTGAATGGGACGCGCACGCCCTCTCGCCAGCCGCGATGCGTTCACAGCGTGTCGGAACTTTTGACGTCGCCCCGCTGCTTCGGTTAAATTTAGCCTCCGTGAGAAGCCGCCACTTTCCCAGCATGCCCTGGGGCAAGCCGGTGACCTCGGGAGGACGCCGGCGTGACCAGCTGCATGATGGGAACAGCATCCACGTACTTTGACACCCACCCCCTCCCTCCCCTTGCTGTGCGCCATTGTCACAGGGAAGGTGTCACGTGCCGTGACGTGACGTTACTTTTAACTCATATTGTGCGCACCACTTCCTGTAGCTTTTGCGTTGAAAGGAAACACAATGCGAAAGAAGCTTTATTGGCATGTTTACAGGATGCTTGCACTCACACACACACACACACCCCACTGGGAGTTACCCCTCCCTCTTGGGATGTGTGGGACATGTCCTGTCATCAGTTATCTTATTTTTCCCACGATGCAGTTCAACCAAATCATGTATCGACACAAGATGTTGACATGCTCCTTTGGCAAATGACTTGAATTTCAACTTTTACCCATGATGCAAAGCAACAGTTGCATCGGAGCCCCGTCACCGTCCATCCGTCGTCCTTCCATCTTTGCCTCCCCCAATCCATCCATCTATCATCCACCTCTTCTTTGCAGGGCATGAACTTTGCCCTGTCGGTGGTTGTCTTTCAGTATCTGCTAGCTTCCTGTATGAGCTCTGGTGCCAGGCTCTGCCTACTCCTGCCAAACCTCCTAACGCTGACCTTTCACCTCTGATGACACCATCATGAAAAAAAAATTGTCATCGTCACCATTGGGCGCTTTGGCCTGAGAACGGAAAATAGAAGAATGACACAGGAACTGCGCGTGTGTGTGTGTGTGTGTGTGTGCGTGTGTGTGTGTGTGTGTGTGTGTGTTGAGCCTATTGTTGAGCGTCCAGCTGTGCTTGCGTAAAAACAAAGAGCTTTTTGTGGCACGCGCCCACGTAAAGCGTTTTGCTTTCAAGAAGTGGGGGTGAAGTTAACCTAATCCACTCCTGACAGATTTTGTTCAACGGCCAAAGTTGTTCTCGGTGGTGCAGTTGCGGGGATGTGTGTGGACTTTTTGGCCAAGAGGAAGAAACATTAAGTAGTTGTCGGACATCTTTTGGCGAGCCCCCAACACATTTGGCGGGGAAATTGCAACACTCCCTGAAGACACCGCCCACCACCCTTGAGCCCCCGCCCCTTGCTCCTCCTCGTAATTGACGACCCTCTCTCACTCTCACACATACACACACACACACACACACACACACGCACACACGCACTCACACACATTCACAAACTTAAACACACACACATGCAACAAGTCAGTGCAGCATGTCGTCCTGGTGTGTGTCTGCACTCACACTCGTCCTCTTCATCACGGCTGGTAAGTTCGTACGAGTGTGTGTGTGTGTGTGTGTATCAGTGGGTGAATATGTGTGTGAGCATGTGTTATTGCAAGAGTGTGTTTGTGTGTATTACTTGTTCAACTTTCCCTTTGTGTGTGTGCGTGTGTGTGTGTGTGTGTGTGTGTGTGTGTTAAAAAGTTAACAAAGTCTGGCATATACGTGTGCAGCATGACTTGGCTGGTTGTCAGCTGTCAATCACATCATCCTTCACATTAGTGTGACTGGAAGCAGCGTGATTGACAGCCGGTGACAGCAGGACACGCCCACTGGCTAAATATAATCAATATACTTCACTTCCTATTAGCGTTTGTGTGTGTGTGTGTGTGTGTGTGTGTGTGTGTGTTATCGTTTTCACACACCCACACCCACCCACACACACACACACACGGTTACCAGGTGTCAGGGTTTCCCGTTCCTGTAGTCCGTTTTTTTGAAAGATACTGTGTGTGTGTGTGTGTGTGGATGTGTGTGTGACTCATCAGAATGTTTTCTCAATATGTGCTGTTCTGACTCCCACTGGTGTTCCATCCGTTTTATCAGTTGGTCTCTGTGTAAACCGTGGAGTGGTCCATGTTGCATTCAGGCCTGTGTGTGTGTGTGTGTGTGTGTGTGTGTGTGTGTGTGTGTGTGTGTGTGTGTGTGTGTGTGTGTGTGTGTGTGTGTGCGTGCGTGTCCGTGCGTGCGTTCAGGTTGCGCTGCCGAGGTGACGACGTCATCCCCAGACTACGAATACGATGACAACTCCACACTGCGCTACAGCTTCTTCAGTGAGTTGGTTGGCTAAGATACATTCAAAACCCATGAACAGGCAAACACTTGTGGACAAATACACGGACACACATGGGCGAACTCAAACACAGGCAAACACTCTGCCGCACATGCTCACACTGGGAAATATGTACATTCACGCACACACATTTGGTACATTCAAAGACAGGCACACACTGATTGCGTGTGTGTATCTGTATGTGTGTGTGTGTGTGTGTAGGTAACACAAGCATTGAGGACCTGGACAACTTCCTGAAGGACAGGAAGCACCTGCTGGACTCACAGACGGACCAGGATGAAGAGCAGGACTGGGATGAAGACGAAGTGGGCGTTACCACGGCACCCCATCAAGAGAGTGGCGGAGTCACAGTCGGCAACGCATCATCCTCCACCTTCATCTGCTCGGTGAGAACGACAATGACCTTGACGTGACCTCCACGTATGTATGTGCGAAAGAAGCTAACCCGCACACGCTAATGCTAACGTGCTCACGCAGGTCTTGTTTGTCTTCTTCTGGGTAGGGCTTGATGATGGTGATGATGGTGATGATGGTCGTCATGGAGACACGCACGTGACCTGCAGTTACCCCTCCCACCCAATCACTTGTGTGACACACACGCACTCATTCGCGCACACAAATTATGCACAGACAAAAGTTTATTTTTTTTTCAGTTTTTGCCTTGCGTGTCTTTGAATTTGAACACGACAATCACCAAATGTGAAGTGAATGTTTTCGGACTTGAAAGGAAATCACATGAGCAAAAAGTTGACATTTCACAGCTGTTCACTGCGTTCGTCTGGCTTGCTTGTTTTCCTACTTTGAGCTTTTGAAATGTGTCGGATGCATTTGAAATAAATATGAAAAATAATGTGATGAGTGACTTTTGACATCCACTTGGACCTTTTAAATCTGTGGTGGCCACTTTTGGCCAATCGAATCCCATGAACATGACGTGGTTTGATGCTTTGTGATGTCCTGTTTTTCACACACACACACACACACACACACACACACACACACACACACACACACACACACACACTGACACACATTAACATGAACTGTTTCTTATCTCTTGTGTGACACATGGCGTCATATGATGATGCCAAGCAGAAGAAGAGGCTTGCGGACGTCACGTGCGTCGCGCCGAGACAACCCCAAGGCCTGGCTTGACGTGAGGCTTGTGGGCGGGGCCAACGCCACCTCCACAAGGGTCAATGATGACAAAAAAAACGTCTTTCATGCTGAATAACTTGGAGGGCCATGTCGTTTGTCTTCCTGACGGGGTCGCGCATGCTAGCTCATGAAAACACACAGACCTCGGACGCACGAACTTGCACCACATCCACGTCATGCAAATGAGCGCAAAATTGTGTTTTTTTTTTACTTGCTTGTGCTTGAAGCAGCAGGACGCGGCGATGCGTCGCGGTGATGGGTCGCGGCGATGGGTCGCAGGTGCTCTCCCAATGTCATTTTTGTTTGCTACTTTGGACTTTGTTTGCTTAGGATTTAGTTTTCTGTGTTTTATCAATGCACGTCTTCAAATACACCCTGCTCCTCTCTCCTGCCTGCTTTTTGGGGTCCACCACCACCTCGCATACGTGACACCCAATAGGCTTGAAGGACTTGACATGACCCCTGACCTCTGTCACTGTGTTGGGGGGTACACGGGAGCCCTTGTGTTGATGTTATTGCTCATGCGGTGGGAGACGCACTCTTTTTTTTCATCCAGCCGAAGAATGTTAGCTTCACTCTAGCATATAACTTGAAACGCCATAGACGGGCTAACAGAAAGTAGCATCTATATTGGGCTCAGTCTAACCCTTCCAACAACTGCTGCTTGAAGACACACACAAAGACAGCAGATATCTTCTTGCTCTTAGTTATGCTTCATCTCTTCCACAAGAGCTCAGTGCTGCCAGCTGCCAACCTGTGGCACAACATGGTACTGCACAACCCGAAATTCAAGCTTACCTTTGTGGTTGTCTTTTCTTTCTACTATTCATCTTGTGAGTAACTTCTATTTGTGCCTCTCGTGCAACCACACGCACGCACACATATACATTCTTCACACACGCGCGCACACACACAGGCACGTATAAAAAAAAACAAGCTCACACGCAGCCAGCGCGGCATTCGGCGCTCTTTTGGCGAGTGCCTCGGGACCCACCGGTCGGAACCGCAACTGTGGCGTCCGGTCACCTTGCAGCGACCTGTTGAATATGGAGCAAGCGCCAGCTTCATCCATCAAAGGGGCGGCCAGACCCCAAGCGGACGCACTTTTGATGTGACGACATGACGAATGACAAAGGTGGGAGGAGGGAGAGGAGAGCATAAAGGCGAAGGTGCCACAATGCCGCGGCACACGACAACGGCGAGAAGAAGACAAGAAGAAGAAGGAGGAAACGAAGAAGAAAAAAGAATCTGCCAGCCGAGAGCCAGGTGACAATTTCCAACTTTGAATTTGGCTTGACTGTTTTTCGGGAGGGCGGGCAATGGGCAAGCGGGAAGCACGTCTGCCTCGCTGTTCTGCTCAAGGTTCGAATCCGAGCTCTGGCTTTTGCATTTGGCAGAAAAGCCTCTGGCAAACTCCCCCACTCCAAAAAAAAAATCTCTGAATTAGCGGCCCCCAAATCCAATCCTCGGGAACCTCTGGCCAGCCTGTTTGCTCCATCACACCTAATTCAAAGCTATCCACAAGCCTGATGACCGTCCTGAGTATTTTAATCAGGTTTGTTGGAGGAGCGAGACAACAACAACAGGATGTGTGTGTGTGTGCGTGTGTGTGTGTTTCGTCATCATGTTCCAGCCCAAAGTCAGCTGGGATTTTTTTTTTTCAGGTGTGATGGAGAGCATGCGATTGTTCCTGTTCCTCCATGTGTGTCTGTCCCTGTTGACAGCCCTATGCTGGGGTCAAAGGTTGGACGCCGATGTGCAGGTTCCAGCCGCACCCGACCAACCCAAACTCTTGCGACTCACAAATGACGACCTGGTCAGTCCATCCGTACATGTGTGTGTGTGTGTGTGTGTGTTAAGTCATGTGTGCACATTTGGGGCTGTGTATTTGTGTTTGTCTGTGTTAATGTGTTTTTGTCGGTGTCTGCCACAAGTGAAGTCAGCCGTGATCACGCCCACAATGACACAGACCTCCCTCTTTGAGTCTGCCATCTCCATCCCGTGCTCGTCTCAGTCTCCCTCGCGCAGAAAAAAGGACCTAAATTGTCTGACAGTCAATGGCAGGGTTGTCAGGTGAAACTTTGCAGTAATTAGAGTGAAGCAATCGCAACCAATTAAGTGACGGGAGGGTGACTTTAATGATCTGGCTAATGAGTCTTTTCTGCTCATTAGCAGCCCACCAACGTAGCGACCAGTCATGAACCTACAATGACATGTTTCACGCCATCGGGACGCGCGCATGCCAAAGCATGTCGTCATCTCTCTTGACGCCGTGTGTGTGCGTGTGTGTGTGTGTGTGTGAAGGCGGAGGTGCTGCAGGGCTTCCTGGACGAGGCGGAAGGCGGTGGCGCCGGCCTATCGCGGGAGAAGAAGGCCAGTTTTATTCCTCGGGTGAGAACGCAGCTGACACCTGTCAATCACAAGGCAGGCCGCCCCTACAAAAAAGCTCACGCACGCACATATATGGATGCACACCGTACAATTCATGATGTTTGCTTTTAAGGGGCGAGTTCAATATTGGCAATTACTCCATGCTCCTTGCGCGTGTATTCATTTTGTATTCAAGGTGATTTGTCCGTTTGTGTGCATGTTGTGCGTCAGTGCGACGTGGGCGAGCGCTGCGCCATGAAACACGGCCCCCGAATCGGACGGCTGTGCGACTGCCTGCGAGGGACGGCGTGCAACACTTTCTTCCTGCGCTGCTACTGAACGCCCGCGTGGACCCCCACCCCCCACCCGCGACAACGCCAGCGCACCAAACACATCACAACTCCCGACATCATTTTAGAACATTTCGCAACACTCTTTCCCCACACAAAAGTCTTCTGTTGTCTAGCTAGCAGGCTAACGGATAGCAGTTAAAAGTCATTCACTGCCATTGACGGGTATGCTTGTCAATTCTTGTTTTGTTTTTTGTTTTCAATGGGGATGGGTGGAGGCACATCTGATGCTGCGCCACTGCATCAAACACGGAAACAACTTAAAGTGATGCGCAACCGTCAGTCGATGGTGTGGATGCCCCATTATAGACATGACATCTGCACAGGTTGGAAGTCCGCTCGAAAAAACGGCTGCATTTTGTACAACCTATTGTTGAAAGAACGGAGAAATGCAGACTCAAGCTGTTCTTTGGTGAGAGGAGAGAGTCACTCCTTTCATTTGGTAGATTTCCGATATATATAATCATTGAACATAAGAGCTGTCAAAATGTGGCTGGCGGGGAATGACTTAAAGCTGACATCCACAACCAAGTAACAAAGAAAAGCCGATGTAAAAAAAAAAAAGCCGACCGATGCGTTGTGGGAGGAGGCCATGTCATTTCATGGCCTCCCCCCCACAGGGTGTGGCTCGCCCACGGCACCGCCCGCTCCTCGCTGTCCTTCCCACTGTGACCTTTCAAGTATCACCTTGTTTCATCTTAATCTTGTTAATAAACAATCTTCACAAAGCTGGACTTGTCACATGGCTTCCTGTCAACACGCCGCGCTGTGTCGAGCTCAGCCCACCCACTCAAAATCCCAATCAACTCATTTGTTATACTCGCTAATCATGAGCAGAATTTGGGTGCACCGGACACAATATGTTAACTTTGGACTGAAACATTTCATCGAAAATATTCCCAGATCACAATATGAGCTTTTATCATCTCCTCGACTTTTTCAATATACAGTAATCCCTCGTTTATCGCGGTTAATGGGGACCAAAACCACCCGCGATAAACGAAAATCCACGAAGTAGCGACCAATAAACATATACAGGCAAAAAAGTCCGCAAACGGTCCACGAGAAGCTGCAAAGCAACAACGAGTCACATAGAGCAACATATACAGTACTGGACTCCATGTATGATTTTTTATATATTTTTTAAAATGAATATGTTTGAAAAAATCCGCGATAAACGAACCGCGAAATAGCGAGGGGTCACTGTAGTTGACGTAGTAGTCAAATCAAAAATCGTTTTGGGGCCTCGTCAATGATGTGTATGATGTGGTTGATGTGACTTTGGGACGGATGGACACGTGAGCTCATTTTGCTGGTTGAAGCGAAGGCGATCGTCCGATCAAAGACGAGCGAGGTGACGTCACCGCGATGCTTTCAAATGTTTTTTCATTGCTTCGTTTGGCTCAGACCAAACGGGCTATTCACCGTGCTGGCATTTACTGCACTGATAAGAGGCCTTTGTCACACATGCACGCACGCAGAAGCAAAAATATTTACGCCTTAGCAACGTGGGGAGCAGAAAAAAAAACATGAAAAGATGGCCTTTGCGCAGCACTTTCAAAGTGAAACCTCATCTCGGTGTGCGCGCGTTTGTGTGCACTACTCTTGGAAAAGAAGTAATCATCAAATTCTTTTTACCAGGATTCCAATTAAATTATTCGACATTTCAGAACAGTAAAGACATGAAAGAAAACATGCCGAGTTCGATTTGTGTAGTTTCAGTTCATTATCGTTGAAAGGCAGAGATGAGCCATTTTTCACTCAAAAACGGAAATTGATACTAGCTTTCATTTTGAATTTGATGACTATGTTTTGGAGAAATGAAGAAATAACTAACTCGTTTTTAAATGGCCTTTTGTAATCAACAATACATCCACACGCCCTTCCCTTTTCCCTTTTGAGTAGAAGATCTCAGAACATCGTATTGGCACTGATGATGATGATTTGGCTTCCTTCTATTTCCCACCTCATCTTGAGACTCAATGAGGTTTAGCTTGACATACCTTTTTTTCCCCAATCGTACTCCAGGGGGTTCAACAGGCACCGCCTCTCTGAACATGAGTCATCCTAAACAGCCACACTCGGCTGGTGGGTTACGAAAAAAACATGGATATTTAATAAATATGTGATGTTTGTCATCTTTATTTGAAATTTCACATTGAACCATATAAACAAGGTGGGCCGCGACCCTTGTGAGGATAAACGGATTAGAAAATGGATGGATTGGTGGAACAAGGTCAGATATAACCGAAGGTTTTTTGTGCCTCTACTTCACAATAAAATCCTCTACTTCAACTATTTATCGTAATGTTTTATAAGAACTCTACATAAAGTCAGCATAAATATGACTTTATTACTCGAGTCATTCTGGGGAATCCAAAGCAACTTCCGTGTCACGTTGGTTTTATTTTGAAAGGGTCGTCAACCGGAACTCAGAGCATATTTACTTCCTGAATAAGTCCAAAGATGAATATCGAGACCAAGGACGAGGCAAAAAAATACCCAAAGAGCAAAATATCATCTTGATGGACCAACACTGGACATTCGTTTCGGTTTGGGAATCCAAGTCAACGCTTAAAGGTTTGCGAGCTCGCTCAAACGATCAAATCCAACCCGTTTGACGTGCACAGGACCAGGCCGATCTGAAGCTAGTATAAAATAAATTAAAATAAAACTAAAACGAGCCAAAATAAAATAAACCAAGCTAAGACAAGACAAGATAAAATAAGACATTCCATCGTCGAGCTGTTTCGACGCGTTTTGCGCGTCGTTGCGTTTGCAATGTGAGAGCCAGCGAAGAACTTTTCGATCTAATCCAACCAGAAAGAAAAAGTGACAGCGAGATGCAGAGATAATGCCATATTTAAGAATTGTGATGCACCCAGTGCGTTAAACTGGGTTGCACATTGAGAGTCAGATTTCAACCATTGAGGGGCATAAACATTGAGCAAATCGAATGTACACGGTCAACATGTGTCAAGATTCGTGTACAGTGTGGCAGTGTATGTGCAGTATTATTTTAATTCATAAACGCTCCAACTTTGCTCAGCTTCACAATCAACGAGGGCAACAAATAACAATTGTTTTAATAATCTGTTCATCTGTCAATTACTTTTTTTCAACTCACCAATGAATCGGATAATTTTATTCTATTTTGAATTTCATGCCTTGATTGAAAAACTCAAAGTGCTTCTGCACAAACAAAAAGTGGTGATGATTCACTTACTGGTTTAGTTTTGAACGGTCATCAGAAAACTGTAAAAAAAATCATTGATTTCTTTTGAGAGGCAGAAGTGAAATTTAAATCAGAAAGGTCAAATTTGTTTGTTCTGTAAAACGGATATTTCTTCTCTCTCTGTTTTACTCCACTTTTGTGTTTTTATGTTGACTACCATTGTCTTCCAATATGTAATTATGTTTTTTTTTAATGACAGTGAAGCTTCAACGCTGAGATTTTGCTTCAACTTTTTTTTTCCTCATGAAATTATTTGCGTTTTGTTGTAGCCTTGTTGTTGTTGAAAGTAATAGGCACTTTGCACGCTTGATTTTCAGCTCTCCCGCCAGATGCGTTCCAAATGACACTCGTCAAAGACGAGGAGGACCAACACGAACGGGACTGGCCCTCCGTCAAAGAAGAAGAGGAGGAACAGGACATCAGTCGTGAGGACGCTGACGTCGCCAAGCTCCATGTGAAGCCGGAAGATGACGACGACAATGAGCAAAAAAAAGCTTATTTCCCGGATCCTCATGAGGAGAACAGATGGGCGGAGTCAAACCATCACGTGACCACAACGGCAGAACCAGATTCCTTCTTGGCTCCCCTGTCAGACTTAGAAGAAGAAGAAGAAGAAAACTCTCCTGACACGGACCATCACAGCGAGGAAAATGTCACTCTGAAGGAGAGCAGGAAACGTTTCCAATGTGGCCACTGCCCAAAAAGTTTCATTCACAAGCGAAATCTCGCGACTCACACCAGGATCCACACGGGAGAAAAACCTTTCGGCTGCTCCGTTTGCGGCAAGCGCTTTAGCCAGAGCGCCAACCTGGCGGTTCATGCCCGCGTCCACACGGGGGAGAAACCATTCTGCTGTTCGCTGTGCGGGGGCAGATTCTCACAGAAAGGGCATCTGGCGAGACACCAGGCGAGACACCAGGCCACCCACGGCCCGGGCAAACCGTTACATTGTGGCCTTTGCCACGCCCACTTTTACCATCGCTCGGCACTGTTGGAGCACATGAGGACGCACGGCAGGGAGAAAGTCTTCTCCTGCTCGCTGTGTCCCAAAACATTTTCTCAGCGCGGGAACCTGAACACGCACCTGCGGACGCATACGGGGGAGAAACCTTTCGCCTGTTCGCTGTGCTCGAAAAGCTTCTCACAGAAAGGACACCTGGCCACCCACGTCGGGACGCACTCGGGACGAAAGCCCTTCTCGTGCGCGCTGTGCGAAAAGCGCTTCTCGCAAAAAGCTCACGCAACGTCACACATGAGGACGCACCGCAGATCGCGTCTTCTCCTCGTTGCCAACTCGAACATGTGCTGAGCTACCTTCTGACGCCGCGTTTGGGAGCTGACGTACAATTCCACTCCATTAATAAAGTGATTGTTTGCTGTTTCGTTTTTAATTTTTTTTTTGTTGTTACACCTTCACGGATTAGAACACGAGAGCTTTAATAAGATAAGATAAGAAGATAGGAGAGCCTTTATTATACAAAATCCCAATTGTTGGGGCCCTAGTCCTGAAGAGAATAACTAGAAATATGAGTGACCAATTCAGGTTTTTTTCAAGTCAAGTCAAGTCAACAGTATTTATAGAGCACTTTCAAACAGCCATCGCTGCATACAAAGTGCTGTACATGGAGCAATTTAACATGCACAATAAACAGTAAGACAAATCGGTAATAAAGGCGGTAGAAAGCACCAAACAGTAAAACCAAGAACAAATCTAAGTCATGCTGAGTCGAATGCCAAAGAATACAAGTGAGTTTTGAGGAGGGTTTTGAAGATGGGCAGCGAGGAGGCTTGCCGAATGTTCAGCTTCCTGTCTGGCCGCAAATGAAGACACCGCTGTGTTATACTCTGCCCAATTTTAAGATATGATCAATAAGAGACTTCAGGCTGTTTAATGAATTTTTAATAAATAATTAAAATGACATCTTGCCCTTTCAATTTTGTGTGTGTGGGGGGGGGGGTGCAATGGATTAAAGGCATTTCGATGTGTTCCATGGGGGGGATAAGATAAAGCGCGGAAATAATTTGACTCACATATCCACTCCATTATTAATTTAAAATGATTTACATTTCTTGCCGAGACGACTCAAAAAGATAGTGTTGAGCAGTGCAAGTTTGTATGCGAGGACCAAACGTCTCCACAAGATGGCAGCGATGCGACGTCGTTAAGCCCGGAAGTCAGCCACGCGCGCTTGTTCGTAAAATGCGACAGCGTGAATCAAACTTTGGGATTATTTGAAGATGTTTTAAGAGCAGTGGCCCGAAGGAAAGGTTTTGACCAATGTAATGCTTTCATAATGAGGCAGACTAAAAGCTGAGCGACGACCTGTGTCGCGTGAAGTATGGCCGCTTCCGGTCACTCGTCAAAGTAAAAGCATTTTTAGGGAAATATTTGGACTACAAACAATTAAATAGCTTTAAAGCGCCTACAAACAAAAAGGACTAAACTACTCCATTTACGTATTTTGCTCTAACTGTCATACGTGGAAATGTTTTTCAATGGGAGAGCGTCACGACGTTTATTTTGAACGCTGTTGTTGGCCATCAAAGGTCGACTTCCTCCCAAAGTGACGTTCACAATGGCCGCCGTGTTGTTTTCAGCGTTTGTGGTTTGAGAAGAACCTGTAGGCTCCACTGACTTCTTTGCCTGCTTTTCTTAGGTCCGTTTCTTGTCCAGACCCGCTCCGCCGTGTCTTTCAGCGCGTCATCTTGTCCTTCTTTTTGGTCGTCGTCGTTGCTGGTGGCCGCCATGAACGTGACGCTGGCGGTGAAGCAGTACATCTCCAAGATGATCGAGAGCAGTGGGGCCGGGATGAAGGTGCTGCTCATGGACAAGGAGACGGTGAGGACACACACCACCAAGCAAGCAACCGCTGTGGTTCCACCTACAAGAAAAACAACTCAAAAAGATATTTGAGTCTAATATCTACAGACAACAAAGTTGTACTTGACTTTACTTGAGTCATAGTTTCTCCAAGTGTGGACACACGTTCGGGTCCAGTTGGAAGCCGGCCTGTTGTAAGTGCTCATTGTTTCATGTTGTGCGTGCGTAGACGAGTATCGTGAGCGTGGTCTACACGCAGTCAGAGATCCTGCAGAAGGAGGTCTACCTCTTTGAACGCATCGACTCGCACAGCAGAGAAAGCATGAAGCATTTGAAGGCCATCTGCTTCCTCAGACCTACCAAGGTGTGTGCCACTCACCATCGTCAACATCAATGGGAAGAGGAGGAACTGGCGGTAATGTGTGTATGTGTTGCAGGAGAACGTGGAGCATCTGATCCAGGAGCTGAGAAGACCAAAATACAGCGTCTACTTCATCTGTGAGAACACCGAGCCAGCTGGCCGCCATCTTGGCAATACGCTCGACTCATACATATATATGTGTGTGTGTGTGTGTGTGTGTGTGTGTGTCAGACTTCAGCAACGTGATCAGTAAAAGTGAAATCAAAGCGTTGGCCGAGGCTGACGAACAGGAAGTGGTCGCCGAAGTACAGGTGAGTGATGCTTGCTGACTTCTTTGTGGCTCAGCCTCTCCGTCCTCGGGGATGTTGTTGCCCCCGCCCCCCCCCCCAAAAAAATCTATTCACACTGATTTCATGCCTGTGTGTGTGTACGCGCGCTCCCACAGGAGTTTTATGGCGATTTCATTGCCATCAATCCTCACGTCTTCTCCCTCAACCTGCAAGGTGTGGCCAAGGTAAGAAACAACATACCGCCAGCTCGTCTCATCTCTCCACATGCTCATCTGGTTGTTGCTGTTGACAGGGGCGTAGCTGGGAGCCGTCCTTGTTATGGCGTTGCACGCAGGGCCTGACGTCCGTCCTGCTGGCCTTGAAGAAGTGTCCCATGATCCGCTACCAGCTGTCCTCCGACATGTCCAAGCGGCTGGCGGAGAGCGTTAAGGTTAGCGCCACCGCACCGCCGCCCTTCCGGCCTCTCACCCTGACATCTGGACTATCGCCCCCGTGCAGCAAATAATCACCAAGGAGTACGAGCTGTTCGACTTCAGGAAGACGGAAGTCCCGCCCCTGCTGCTCATCCTGGACCGTAGCGACGATGCCATCACACCGCTGCTCAACCAGGTGATGTGCCGGATCTTAGAAATGAGATCCTGTTGTTTCCTTTTACCCCAAATGCTCGTCTTCTCCCTTTCGCTTATGGTAAAGCTCTGCCAAACCTGAATTGCCAAGCTGCACTTCACGTACAAACGAGAAGAGACAGCGAGCCACTTTCAGTTGGGTCTCTGAGCAACCAGCGACAAATATGGCAAGCTTTAGCCAGACCACAAACGTTTGCCATAAATGCCCCGTTTGTGACTTGTACGTTGGCAGTGGACGTACCAGGCCATGGTGCATGAGCTGCTAGGCCTCAACAACAACCGCATCGACTTGTCCAGGGTACCCGGGATCAGCAAAGACCTGCGCGAGGTGGTCCTGTCCGCCGAGAGCGACGAGTTCTACGCCAACGTGAGTGTCCACCTGGGAGGCTTTCCCATGGAAATTTTGTTCCATTTAGGTGTAATTGTTTAGGTGTAAAACAACCATTGTTTGTCTCTTCAATGTACAGTGAAACTCCTCTACAACGAAATCATGTTTGCAGCAAGAACTTTTTCACAACGGGGTTTTTCACTGTAGCAAATTTGATCTCAGATGTAAACACACACACACAAACGAATGTGTACACGCACACACAAACGTTATGTGTACTCTTTATTTGTTATGTGTACTCTTTATTTTTATTCCAATAGTGCATAAGTATGAGCATACACTTATTTGACACTTCGTCAGTGTAGAAAGAAAAAAGGGAAAGAAATTGCGAAATTTAGGTTCAGCATTCACTTCCACTTACATCAATTTCTTGGATAATGTCTTTTATTTTGCTTCCTCCGTCTTTCATTTTGATCACTTTTACCCTCTCTTCCAGCGTCAGAGCTCTTCTTTCTTAGCTGCTTGACATGCAAAGGTCCATTTTGTAGTCATTTTAGCAATGCAACGTTCTTGCTGCGTCTGAAACTAACAATAACAAATACTTCATGGACTACTGCGCATGTGTAAACTAGTGTGGTGGCTGCTGTTGCCGTTTCCGAACGAAGCAATAGAGGTCGCTGTTTGATTATACTTTGTTGTAGTGAATCTCTTTGTGAGGCAAGAGCAGAAAAAAAGATTTTGTATAATGCAACAGGGGGCGGGGTTCGTTGTATGGGGGGGGGGCAGGAGAGTGGGAATGGTGTTAATGCATGAAGATTTTTTCACACTAGTATTTTCGCCCATGTAGGTTTCGTTTCACTGTACTGTTAGCTGTGA
Organism: Hippocampus guttulatus; assembly: GCF_054856545.1. Classification (NCBI taxonomy): domain Eukaryota; kingdom Metazoa; phylum Chordata; class Actinopteri; order Syngnathiformes; family Syngnathidae; genus Hippocampus; species Hippocampus guttulatus. Next base: position 10,091,754 of record NC_141278.1, read on the forward strand.
CTGAGCTCTCCTTTAAACCTTTCCTGCACCCTGTAACCTGATAACACGATAGGCTGTCCACTTTTTTAACCGCTGTCCCCGAAATAGTTAAATGGGGACCTTGCCAAGGGTTTTTTCACAAAACATCAATTTCTTTTCACAAAACATCAATTTATTCGATGATGTAAATAAGCTTTGCTCGCAATCTCCCATCTGAGTTGTGCGCGTGAGCAATTGCGCCCTTCTCTCACCCATTTCCCACTTACGTTACAGTTTCATTTCTTCCAGAACTTGTACTTGAACTTCGGTGAGATTGGCACCAACATCAAGAACCTGATGGAGGACTTCCAAAAGAAGAGACCCAAAGGCCAACAGAAGTTGGAGTCCATCTCAGACATGAAGGTACCGCCAGTTCAGTGCGCGTTTGTGGTTTGTCGTCCGAGTGACTCCGCCCCTCTGGGCACGCCCTGCAGGCCTTCGTGGACAACTACCCCCAGTTCAAAAAGATGTCGGGCACCGTGTCCAAGCACGTGACTGTGGTGGGCGAGCTGTCCCGCCTGGTGGCCGAGCGTCGGCTGATGGAGGTGTCCGAGGTGGAGCAGGAACTGGCCTGCCAGAATGACCACAGCAGCGCTCAGCAGGTACGCCTGCACACACTCGGGGCCTTCATGTGGCACACAACTCTTGCAAAGTGCGCCCTGGTAGATCGTTGTCAGCGAACGAAGAACATGAAGACAAGGGGATAAGCGTTTTGCGAAAAGCCGCATGCACGCACACCCACACACACTCTTACGCACAGACACAAACACGTCTGGGCGTGAACGGTGCGTGCCGTTGTGTCCAGAACGTGCGTCGGCTGCTGCAGAACCCACGCGTGTCGGAGCTGGACGCCGTGCGCCTGGTGGCGCTCTACGCGCTGCGCTACGAGCGCCACAGCAGCAGCGTCCTGCCCGCGCTGCTGGATGAGCTCGCCAGGAGGGGCGTGTCCGAGAGGCACCGCAAGGTATGCGTGCGCACGAACTAAAAGTTGTTCAGCGAGTGTATGTCAAACAGAATATTTGTGTGTCACTGTGTGCTCACCCACCACCGCCAGCGCGCACAAGAAAGTGGACAGATGGATGGATGGGTGATGCAGGGTCCGACGTTCACCATGGCCTGATGGCCCGGGCACCACTTGAAGTTCAAACTGAAATCAACACAGTTCTTGCTATTCTAATACGGTGAAACTCCTCTACAACGAAACCTACATGGGCGAAAATACCCCCCCCCCCCTCCCCTAGTGTGAAAAAATCTTCATGCATTAACACCATTCCCACTTTCCTGCCCCCCATACAATAAAAAAAAAACCCTGTTGCGTTATACGAAATCTTTTTCTCTGCTCTTTGCTCGCAACGAGAGTCACTACAACGAAGTCTAATCCAACAGCGACCTCTACTGCTTTGTTCGGAAACAGCAACAGCAACCACCACACTAGTTTACAAATGGCTACAAAACGGACCTTTGGATGTCAAGCAGCTAAGACAAGAAGAGCTCTGATGCTGGTAGAGAGGGTAAAAGTGATCAAAATCAAAGACGAAGGAAACAAAATAAAAAACATTATCCAAGAAATTGATGTAAGTGAATGCTGATCGTAAATTTTGCGATTTCGTTCCCTTTTTCTTTCTACACTGACTATATGAAGTGTCAAATAAGTTTATGTGTGTGTGTGTGTTTACATCTGAGATCAAATATGCTACAGTGAAAAACCCCGTTATGAAAGATTTCTTGCTGCAAACATGATTTTGTTGTAGAGGAGTTTCACGGTATGTAATATTCAATATTTGGAGTTTTATCCACTAAAATGGATCAATCTTTTAGTACCGCCGCCGTGGACATTCCTTCGCTGCCATTCAGTGACGCATTCTGCGCTGCGTCCACGCGTGCATTTTGCCCTCTGAGACTACATACACACATCACTATTTCAGACACCGCCAGGCCTACGTGTGTCAGTTTTCAATCCGGGCCAGCGGCTTCACGTGGGACCTTGATGATATCCAGCCATTCTCGTTGCTAAATGTGTCTCCGATCAAATATTTGCCCGTTGAGGCCTGTGTTTGCGCGTGTGCCTCAGATGGTCCAGTGTGTGGTGGAGTACGGCGGCAAGAGGGTTCGAGGAAGTGACCTCATCACCCCGACAGACGCGGTGGCCATCACCAAACAGTTCTTCAAAGGCCTCAAGGTGGGCGACCGGTCAGCGCGGCAAATGGTTGTCAACGTGCGCCGTGTCACGCGTGACTGCGTCGTGCGCGCAGGGCGTGGAGAATGTGTACGCGCAACATCAGCCTCTTCTTCACGATACGCTGGATCAGCTGGTCAAAGGTCGCCTGAAGGACAGTCAGTTTCCATATCTGGGAGCGAGCAGCCTCAGAGACAGGTGATGGGTCGCCATGGGTGAGGGGGGGAATGGGTCGGTGCCGAGGGCACCTGACATGATGATGTCAGGTGTGTGGGTGCGTGCAGGCCTCAGGATGTGGTGGTGTTTGTGATCGGCGGAGCCACCTATGAAGAAGCCCTGAGTGTCTACAACATGAACCGCAACACTCCCGGCGTCCGCATCGTGCTGGGAGGGAGCAGCATGCTCAACACAAAGAGGTCACACACACACACACACACACACACACGCACACACGTTCATCGAATGACACCCGCGCTTTCCTCTCTCCTGCTCTCAGCTTCTTGGAGGAAGTGATGTCATCGACAAGCGGTGGCGAGCGGTCGCAGGGCGTCAGTCGCCACAGCAACAGACACTAAACGCGCTTTGGACGCCGCGGCAACATTCCCCCGTTGGTCGCGCGTGTCCCGTTTCCGACGTCCGCCTTTGCTTTGCCGTCGTGGAGCAGGAGGAAGTGTGAGGAAAGTCTGCGTGAAATGACTCTACACTGGAAAGCAGCAACACTTCTCATCTAGTTTTTGTCTTTGAAGATTGTCTCTTTGTTCAAATGCTCGCAACATGTATGCCAATCTTGTCCTTTAATCACCAATCAAAGGAAAAAGTTGAAATGCTGATATTTGTGTGTGTTTATTTATAGCAAGGACGATTGAAGTTGGGTAGGGAGTCGCTTTTGCTGCCAATTGCGGGGGAAATGTGAGTCATTGCTTCCCGTTGCTTCTATTAATCATTGCAGATGGAAAAGCGTGAGCCCAAAATAGGCTCAATCTCAGTCCACTGAAAAATGAGCATTTTTTTTGTTTGTTTTTGTGGAACTCTTAACAAGTCACATGAGGAGGAAAATGGGATTTGGCTGTTTGGACTTGATTGAAAATATTGCCAAAATGACTTTGGCACATGCCACTTCTAATCTGATGTTTCTTATCTATCATGTACGGTACTTTTTTTTTTTTTTTTTTTCCCATCGTCAGAAATAGCATCAAGTATGTTTTGGTAGCTGGAGACTTGTGCTGAAGACATGCGGAGGAAAAAAAAAACCTAAACATTGACGGAATGAATATTCATTGTGTGTGTGCAAGCGACGTGACAATATAGGAAGTAAAATCTGCGTGCGTTGAAGAGATGCACACGTTTTCTGAAGTTTCCGGTGAACTCGGGCTCATCCATGATTTCAATCCATCGACATGGCGACATCTGCATCCACACTACTAAAAAATAATTTATTCAAACACATTCATGACACAGAGGTACAAAAAACAACAACAGTGTTGTCCGTGTAATTAAAAGAACAAAACAAAATAACATTTATGTGGCTTTGACCCCGTAGGATGAACCTGGCCAACTTTGGAGGAATTTTACGCAGATGCCTTCCCCGACACAAAAGTTGTATCACGTGACTAAGAGACGGAAAAGGCAACACGGGATGCTTTTGGGGGATGTTGGTCCAAACAAAACTGAAGAAACAAGGCTGCGCCAATCATTTTGGACATGATTGTATCTTTTATTAGGTGTAGCTTTTTCCGCCACTTGTCATGTCTGGGACTGTGTAATCCTCCCATCAGCCCCCACCCTTTTTTTTTTTAGGTCAAGAGGTTGAAAGACAACAACCACCCCCAAATTAGCTAGTTTAAAAAGAAACTGGAGGTAGCGGTTCAACTTGAACAGATGGCAGCCAGTCGGCTGCTAGTGTCGGACAAGAAGTGAGGAGCGCGAATGCCACTTCCTGTTTGATTGTGAGTTTTTCCAAGTTGCAAACGTTCTGAGCGAATAAATGAGGATTTACAATGTTGCTAACATGTTTTGGGAAGGGGGCGGGGGTTGGAGCGAAGCTTCAGTCATGCTCCGCCAAACCACATCTCATTTGCAAAGTTTGGACCTGAACCCCCCGCTTTTTACGGGGTTTTTTTCTTCCATGGGGGGAAAAAAATTAAATGGCCGAGTTGCGATTTTTTTTCCCAATTCTGCAAGGTGAGTCCATATCTACTTTGCATGGATGTCCTCTTTTGTCACACACACTCAATTCTTTTACAATTGTGCTTGAATATGACACCGTTCCCTTAAATGACTTTCAATTACCCTAAATTCCCATTGAAGGTTTCCATTTTTGGAAAATTTCCAGAATTCCCATGGAAACCCAGATTTTTTTCCTCAAAACTCTCCAGGTCTTTGCGCGGCAGCACCAGCGAACGGTGACCGGACGCTTTTTGTGTTAGGACGCCGCCGCCTTAGCCGCCGCCTTGTCCGCTTTGGCCTTCTTGCCGTCGTCGTCGCTGGTGAACCAAAGCGGGAACATTCCCAAGAGGCAGCCGATGACGATGCCGATGGCTTTGCCCTGCAGGATGCGCGGACGAAACGGGATGTGCGGCGTTAATGGCGGCACGTTGGCAAAAGCGGCGAGGGTTGAGCGCCAACCTCACCATGTGCGAGCTCAGCCTGGTCTGCCACATGTCGGCCTGCTTGGGCGTCAGATCCGGCACCTGCATGCCCAGCCTGGACGCCAGCGCCTCCACGTAACCCGCCAAGCTGCAGTAAGGACCGCACACACGCACACGCCAAATCTTTAAACCGGCCACATGGAGTAAGCGGAGAAAGTCAACTTACCCGAGACCCGCCAGGTCGGAAACCATGTTCCCCCAGGCGGCAGCTGAACGGACAGAGAAGCAAAAACACTTTTGTCATCCACATTTCCTTCACAACAAGCAGGAAGAACACTGACAGACGGGCCATCATCAGCCTTCGGGCCGGCCGGGGGGCGCTCCTCGGACCGCTTGGTGATCGAAGAGTTGCTGTACGTCATCGCTAAATTTAACTCAATCATCGAAAATTCAATCATCGTAATAAGACGGTACCAGCCATGGTGGAGATTCCCAGCGTGATTCCGATGGAAAGCTCAATCTGCGTCCCCTGCAGGCCGGACAAAGACGGGGAGGAAAAAAAAAAAGTGACACACTTGATGAGGTGTCAGAACATCAACAAGAACGCAACGTGGGCTGGCACTCACAGCTGAGATCATGATGGCATTGTCCAGGAAACCAAAGCCGATGAAGGGAAGAGTGTTGTGGAATAAAACTGACATAAAAAGAGTAGACGGTCGTCAGGTGAGAGCGTGTCTCGGTGTGTGTGTGCGCGCGGGCGTGTGTGTTTGAGTGAAGCTGACCGTATCTGATCTGAGCCGCGGTGGGTGGTGAAGGTTCCAATGTTTCTGTGGAGGAAAAGCATCCATCAATTTTAGACTTCCCTGAGGTAAACTCATGCTTGATAGAATTTTTTATTTCATATTAAAACAAAGATAGAGAAAATATAAATGATAATAAAGACATTTGTAAAAAGACAAATGCACAAAAAGGGAAATGGTAAAACGCTGAACCAAAAATGAGAAATACAAGTAGTCGTTAGACATGTTAAAAAAAAAAAAAGTTTTCAGCTGACTGAAGAACTTTTTAAGATAGTCACAATTTCGGAAGCTATCGAGTGCATTCCACCCTGACTGTCGACACCAGAAGTAAAAACATCAAATAAAATCTGGCATTGAGTAAATCCTCTCAGCAGTTTGACACATTGGCGAATCGTTGTGTGTGTCAGAAAGAAAAGATGTTCACAGCTTTTGGTCATTATCTTCAATTAAATTTTAGATATCAAAAATACTAAATACTTGTCCTGGTATGGTTTGGGGGCGGGGTGCTATCAAACAACCCTAAAAATACGATAAATGAAGATTACATGAACGAGTCATTTTTTCAGGATGATTTGACGTTTTCGTTGGCTCACTCACTCAAGACAAAAGTTTTATTTTGGGAGCAAAGAGATGGACGGAAACAAGACTTTAAGGGGACAACCTGCCCAAAAAAACTCAAATTCGTGAGTCCAAGCTGCAGGCCACGCCAATTCACTTGAAAGCCCGACAGGTGAGCCTCGAATCCGGAAGTGACGCTTGGGGCGGGGCACACCTTGAGCGATAGCGATGGATTCGAAGTTCTGGAGCTCCTTGAGTAAACAGGCCCTCTCGCGGGCCTGAAGCCGGTAGATGAACTCTTTGGCCCGCTTCGGCGAGTTGAGCGGCTCCCTGGGCTCCATGCGGCTGTGAGTTCCGAGCAGGCGTCCTGACCACTGGCTCGCGGCTCCGCCCGGGAACCTCCGCGACCGAACCGCCGCTGCAGCAGAGCGAAGCATCGCCGACGGGCACAGGCGTAGCATGCCGAGCGCACGGCACCGGAACGAACGAACGAATGAAAAAAATTGTCTCCCGGTGATCGATCTGATTGCTTCTCAGAGTCCGCCCGAAAAGAACGATGGACTTTCGCGGCTCCACTTGTGCCTCTTGATCCAAGTTCTTGAGCGCTCTGCGAAGTCAAGTCACACCGCGCGATGGACACTTCCGTTTGAGCCTTTCAGAATAAAACTTGTAACTTCCGATTTTGCTATTTTGGGGGGAGGTCCCCTCCACTCTTTCTGTACTGAAGGGGATTTTATGGCAATTTCAATGACAACGTCCATCCATTTTCCGAACCGCTTGATCCACACTAGGGTCGCGGGGGGTGCTGGAGCCTATCCCAGCCGTCTTCGGGCAGTAGGCGGGGGACACCCTGAATCAGTTGCCAGCCAATCGCAGGGCACACAGAGACGAACAACCATCCACGCCCACACTCACACCTAGGGACAATTTACAGCGTCCAATCAGCCTGACATGCATGTTTTTGGAATGTGGGAGGAAACCGGAGCACCCGGAGAAAACCCACGCAGGCCCGGGGAGAACATGCAAACTCCACACAGGGAGGCCGGAGCTGGAATCGAACCCGGTACCTCTGCAATGTGAAGACGACGTGCTAACCACTGGACTACCGGGCCGCTCAATGACAACGTGAATGCATCAAACTTACTAGTAGTGAAAAGTGACTTTTTACTGTTCGTTCATCTATTTTCGATTTAAAAAATTGTGTTTATGGGTCAAAGTAGTGCACAATCTCGGCCAGTGACTCGGCGACAAACTGGGTATTAAGGGACCTTTTCATTTTTTTTCATCAGAAAATACATTATAAAAAAAAGGTCATACCAAAACCAATAGAAACAAAACTAGAAAACTAAAAAAGAACCGAACAAGTTAAAAAAAACAATCAAAAAAAGTCACAACGAACGTTACAATACACCTCTTTACCATTCAAATGTCAGGCACATAATAGATAGATATTGTAGATGGATATGCTGTACACTTCTATATTATACATTACATATACATGTAGTCTCTTCACTGTAATAGAGGGTAGCGCTACAGAGTTGCCGTCAGTCTTTTTTAATGAGTTTATTCGTTTTACATATTGTTATTGATTTAATAATAAGAATTATATAAAAATATATTATTGTATGATAATGGTCCTTATTTAATAATAATAGATTTGATTTATATCTGGTCTAGTCGCCAGCGACACTTTACTCGTCCTGACTGACGTCACTTCCGCCATCGATTTCCCCAATATGGCAGCGAGCGGCTTGAAACTCAATTTCTGGGAGAATGGACCGACCCCGGGCGCCTTTTACTCGCTCCGGAGCGGCAGCAGTGTCGGGCAGAGTTCGGCCCGCGGCCCGGTTCGACACACGCTGTGAGCACCACGCTTTTGTGGTCTTCTTTTGAATTTGAAACTGTTGAGCTTTCGCTTTGAGGGCCACCGCTGCTGTATCATCGTCGAGCTAACTGACGCTATGCTAATTGTCGAGTCTCTGTGCTGTACGCTGAAGCCTCTCTAACACCACCTCTCTTCAATCTTGTGTTGTTTTGTGTGAAGAGCCGTGATCGGAAAAGGTGGACTTTGTTGTCTGCTCACGTTTGTTGGTTGGGTTAACGAGCTAAAGTTAGCACACCGACTGTCGCTCATCCCTTCAGTCACTTATAGACTTAATTTGTATCAATGCTAATGTGTTACCGCAGCATAGACAAACGTGCGCTCGAAATAGTAATTGTGGCAACGAGTTAGGTATAACGTTGTACCGGCGTTTAACACAAGTTGATGCCCACTACGTTTGTATTATGTCCACACTATATACAAAAGAGTAAATAATATCAGTCTTCTCCAGTTTCATAGGCCAATGGATTTGATTGTCATGCAATGTTGTGTGTAGGACCCCCATGGTAACTGGAACGTCGGTGCTGGCAGTCAAGTTCACGGGCGGCGTAGTGATGGCGGCTGACATGTTGGGCTCGTACGGCTCCCTGGCGAGGTTCCGAAACATTTCCCGACTCATGAAGGTGAAAGTTTTAATTTAAAATTTAAATGTCCATCTGTTGATCGTTCGACACCAATAAAGCTTCATATTTTAAACTTACCTTGCATTAAAATCAAAGGATAAACAGTGACAGCTCACTGGACTCCTACTGGTCACTTTCTTAGAATCATTCCGTTTTTTTTGGGGGGGGGGGCATCTTGTCTCATGTAAATCTAATATTTAATTATGCCCCCCAGGCAATATTGCTGTTTTACCCCATGACCTTCCCAATTTATTCCAATGAGATTTCTTTTTTTTTTTTTTTTTTTTAGGTAAACAACAGCACCATCCTGGGCGCTTCAGGCGACTACGCCGACTACCAGTACCTCAAGCAGGTCATTGATCAGATGGTGTAAGCATGAATCTTGGTTTGCTGAAAGAGTTAGTGGAGAGAAAAATCGGGTCAAATAATAAGTGAGCTTTGCTCCTCCCAGCATCGACGAGGAGCTGCTCGGGGACGGACACAGCTACAGCCCCAAGGCCATGCACTCGTGGCTCACCAGGGTCATGTACAACCGCCGCAGTAAGATGAACCCCCTGTGGAACACCGTGGTCATTGGCGGCTTCTACAACGGGCAGAGGTCGGGACGCACTCATGTTAACTTTGAACGACACTCGCCTAGACCAGAAATGCCACGTTACTCATACAGCCAGGGGGGGTTATGCATATCATATATTTTTTCGTATGAATTGATGGTCCATATTTTCTTTCTGTCAAAAAAGCGCCCTCTACGAACCAGCCACCACTCCTTCAAATGTTAGAAATGTACAAATGTACTTGTTGTGAAATCTGGCTTCCACTGCCATGAACTGTTTGTGAGTCGGGGTACACGTCAACAACAGCGGGCCGTCTTATTTCTCTGTAGTTTCCTGGGTTACGTGGACAAGCTGGGCGTGGCCTACGAGTCCCCCACAGTGGCCACCGGCTTTGGTGCTTACCTGGCTCAGGTCAGTGATCCTTCATCTCCCAGGATAGCCTCTTGTTGCTGTGTATTTGACCTGTGCGCATGTGTACGTGCGTGCGCGTAGCCCCTGATGCGGGAGGCGTTGGAGAACAAGGTGGAGGTGAGCAAACAGGAAGCCTGCGATCTGGTGGACCGCTGCCTCAAGGTTCTCTACTACAGAGACGCCCGCTCCTACAACAGAGTGAGTTCCAAAAAACGGCAAGGCAGCAAAATGCCTCCCAAGTTTGAAGTACATAGCATGGTTTTTCTGAGGTTTGTAGCATTCTGATCATTAGCACTCCCACTTGCTCCAAAACTTTCTGTCAGGTGTTTGATCATTTTGAAGGGAACAAAACACTTTTTTAATGTATTTATTTTTTAGCAGGAGCACATTGTAGGTGTCATCACTCGTCAAAACACATGACTCTAATATAGAGTGTGTGGAATAAGAATTAAACAATATGATTAATAACTTTAAGTAGGGCGGGGCAGTCATGTTTGGGGAACTCATCAGCTGCAGACCTGAAGTGAAGGTACACTGCTTAAATCATTTGCATCATGGAACCATGTTTGACGTAAATTTTTTTGAAAATGCATGTCTACACCGTTGAAATGACACTTGAATTAGTAGCCAGATAACATTTTCATGATGTCCAAAGTTGCCCAAAAATTAGGCAGGGACGACCGCCTCCAAATTTGAAAACTTGACACATCGCTGCACAATCACTGCATGGTGTTTCTCACGGGCGTTTTTGTTGTTTCAGTACGAGATTGCCATAGTAACTGAGGAGGGCGTGGAGATCAAGGGCCCGCTGTCTTGCGAAACCAACTGGGACATCGCTCATATGGTCAGGTAAGCCTCAAAGGTCTAGCCTGCTTCCTCCTCAGCTGAGAAAGACGGCAAATCAATGTCAGAAAAGTGGGGGGGGGGGGGAAATCAGCTCATAAATTCGACTACTTGATGAAATAATTCAAGTAAACATTTGTCTTTGGTCTTGTCTTGTCTGCAGTGGCTTCGAATGAGCACTCGTGGGAGCCACTCTTCCATTTTTTCTGCTCTCATGCAAATGTTTTTCTTGTCAATTTTGTATCATTCAAATAAATGTGTTCAATCAAACTGTGTGTAGTTTTCTTTTGTTTGGCTACATATGCGAAAATCTATGATAATTTAGGTTTTTAATTTTAGTACATTTTGCCAGCCATACCCATTTATTAGTGATGATATCATCTCGACTACTGTTACGTTGATTTTGGCTGCGCGTTTTCCAGACAGGTTGTTGCCATGCAGAATAGCGGCGATCAAATCATCTGTCTCGTAACTGAGCATACCAGACGACGTCGTCCAATCCGAATAATCTCCGTCAGAAAAATATTTGGCCTCAGCGAATGGAATGGAGCCAGATTTGGGTATCTGGGAAGATTGGCGCCCGCCCTCCAATGGCAATGGACGTTCGCTTTGTAGTCAGGCAGACATAACAGAGTCGTCCAATCACAAAAAAATCTCAAGGGCTTTTTTGCTGTATCTTGGCTCAGGTACTTTCCTTTTCTTTTTTAAAATGCCAACTCTAATGTTCGTCATATGTGCTGTCATCATTTAGCGACACGAGTCATTATCCGATTTTGGGATTTATTTCCCAATAATATAGTATCGAAAAACAAGCGTAGGGCTCGCTTCGCCGCTTGCTAGCTGATGCTATTTAATAGCTACGCGCTGGGCTTGCATTGTTAGCCCGAGACAAACGTTGGCATTGTCGGTAATGTCCGGATGACATCGTGTTTTGACACTTTGTACGCGTGCTGGTGAGATTTAGGATGATGATGTGAATGACGATGATGATCACAAGTGTGTCCGTTCCGGTCCGCTAGCATGACGGCTAGACGCTTAGCTCGATGCTAACGAAGCCGACACATGGCGGCAGACAGAAAAGCAGCCTCGCGTCACCTCGCCTCCTCCACCCGGGGTCGAACCGTCTGGCCGGGCGGCGGAAGTTGCTCGGCGAGCGGGGACCAAAAATGCCGCAAAGTCGTGGCCTCAAACTAGTGAAACATTTGATCATTATTCATCATTACTTATGTGTTAATGGAACTAGTACAAATGTGTCCACATATGTCAAACAAGCAGCAGCACTATTCAATCAAATCTTGAAGTACATCACATTTGATCGTATTCACTGTTTAAAATATGAAAAGGGCAGCACGGCGACCTGATGGTTAGCACGTCTGCCTCATATTTCTGAGTTTTACGGTTCGAATCTGGCCGCCCTGTGGAGTTCACCATCTCCAAGTCATGAAAACACTTACTTAGGTTCACCTAAGGTGAACTTGTCCAGTTGGGAATGCTTGCTTATGACGCTGGTTGGCAACCAGTCTGTTGATTGTCAATATGTGCCCTAATATTTCACTGGCGACCAGTCCATTGTTTGACAGCAACCTGCCCTGACATTGGGTGGCGACCGTTCAGTTTGTCTACATGAAACTTAAGTGGTGACGAGCCCGGGGGGCGGTCAGCTGCCAGAGGCTCAAGCTCAGGCTCGTGAGGACAAACAAGTTCTGTTCGAAAGCCAGTTGATGATTTGTGAAGATATCCCGTTTGTGTCTTTTTCGACGAGTGAAGAGCAACTTTGAGAGCCGTCCCACCTGTGTTTAGATGGTGCTCCCGAGCACCGCGTAGTCGGGGGTCCACATGTTGGAGGAGCAGCACCGGTGCCAGCCTGGCGGCGGCGAGGAAAGCAACTCGGATGCGCCAGACGGCGACACCGAGCCCAGCATGCTGCTGCAAAAGCTCAAGACAAACATCTCGTACGTCATATCGCCCGTCACCGGACAACATCAACAACAGACGGACGGCATCCAACAATCTCACGTTGTGTTTTGTCTTCTGTTGCAGGAAGAGTGTTCAAACCAAAGTGGACCAGATCCTGGTGAGAACCATATCGGCATAAACATTTGATAATTGTTTTCCCAAGTTAAAGTGTTGTCTTGTATTATTTTGTCATTTTTTTGTTAACTTTTCTTTTGATGGCGGCGCGGACACCCGCAGCGGCTCCTCTTGTTTTATGTTGAAAGCGAAGAAATTTCATCTGTGCTGTATGTTACCCATACAGTACATTTGACAATAAAGTTGTATTCAATCCAATTCAATAAAGCAGATGTTTGCAAGATAATTATTTTTTTGACTAAACACAAAGTGAATCGAACTCGAAATGAATTTCAACCTAAAGAATGGAAATCAAATTGTAACATAAGGAAACAATCCTGAATCAAAATGTAATTGAATTGGAATGAAAACCGATTCGAATTCCAACCTGAAGTGTCCGCAAGGACAATTAATCCGCCTGAGATTTAACATGGACATACTGTAGTGGTACCTGCTCGTGTCCCGTTGCCATGACAACAACAAGACTCGCAACTCCCTTAGCACGTTACCAATTGATGATGTCATGGTGTGTTCTTGTTCAACAGCAAGATGTTCAACGCTTCTCGGACAACGACAAGCTGTACCTGTACCTGCAGCTGCCGTCGGGCCTCGGCGCCGGCGACAAGAGGTCTGACACACCGCCGCTGCCGCGTCTTCTGGCCCACCCCTCAAAAAACACCCCATCTAACTCGGCGTGCGGTTGTAGCGGCGGAGGGGACAGTTTGTTCAACACGTCTGAACAACTTCACACCTGCAACTGGATCCGCAGCCACCTCGAGGAGCACTCCGACACGTGTCTGCCCAAGCAGGATGTCTACGAAACTTACAAGTGAGCGCACCGGCACGCACTCGCAGTCACCCGCCCTCCGCGCCGTCTGGTTATCCGATGCCCTTTTTCAGGCGCTACTGCGAGAACCTGCAGCATCGTCCGTTGAGCGCCGCCAACTTTGGGAAAATCATCCGAGACATTTTCCCCAACATTAAAGCCCGACGGCTCGGAGGGCGAGGCCAGTCCAAATATCCTGCCGTAGAGCGTTGCCATGGAGACGCAATACGCCACAGGCGGCCGCCGTGCCTCCTTTTGCGACCTCGTGCATGGTGTGAACGTGTCAAGTGTGGCGTAAGCTTTCCCTAACTGCTGAGGCGGCACATACTGCTACAGCGGAATCCGGAGGAAGACCGTCCTTAACATGCCCCTGCTGCCCAACCTCGACCTCAAGAGCGACCCGGTACACACGTGCACACCAGCGTGAGCACACGTTATGCGCACACACAGCAGGCCGATCCCATCTCCATCTATCCCCGCGTCCTTCTTTTCCTCGCCCTCAGGCCGAGTTGACGGAGTTGGTGCAGACGTATAAGCAAGAAGTGACGGAGGCGGCGTGCGAGCTGATCTGCGATTGGGCACAGAAGATCCTGAAGCGTTCCTTCGACACCGTGGTGGAGATTGCTCGCTACCTCATCCAGGAGCACATCGTCAACCCGCGATGCAGTCAAGCCGAGCTGGTGGCGTCTGCGGCTCTAGCAGGTGCACGTGTGCGCGTCCGCGAGCGTGCGCGTGTGTGAAGCTCACCGTGTCTCCGCTGTGTTCCAGGAGGTCCCGCCAAGCCTCACAAGGTCATCAAGAAAACTCCCCTGTCCAAATGCGAGGGGGACGCCCCCGCGGACTCCAAGGTAGTCAAGCACCCGCCCGCCGGCTTCCCTGTGCCTTCGCTCACCAACTTCCCGTTTCCTCAGAAGGACTGCGTGGAAGCCACCTCCTCGTCCGCGTCGAAGCTGCTGGCCGCCGACAAGGCGGCGCCCTCGGCCAAGCCTCTGTCGCTGGAGGCTCCGCCCTCCCCCGCCGTCTCCTCGCTGCGGCCTGCGGTAGGTTGCCTGCAGCTCTCAGTCAAATCTTGGTTTTCGATTGATTTGGATTTTCAGATTTTCCTCATTTTTGCTTTGGATTTTTTATTTTTGTTTTACAAGCGCACACACGCACACACACACACAAACGAGGAGTGAAATGACTTTTGAAAAACGGTTCACGACAACTCTTCCAGTTCAGTTCGCATGTGTCGCGCACGCGGAACTCTTTGTTTTTGTTTAGCAGCAAGAGTGCTGCAGTAGCCAAGTAGCGCTAATGCTAAGCATCATTCGGCTGACAGCTGGATGCTCTTTTTGTACAATTTCATTGCTTGTTTGCGCACAATGAGTTCTGGAAACATTCGCCATGCTCGTCAGGAATTTGAAAAGACTGCCGACTGGCACCAAGTACCCGTTTTGAGTGACAGAACTGACAGCGAGACTAGTCGTTTTTTCCTTTGTGTGTAGTTTTTTTATTGTTTTCTGTATTTTTCTAATTTTGTGTATTCCTTTGTATTTTTTTTCAAGCTTCCAAATATTTTGTAATTTGTGATTTTTTTTGTCTTTTGTTTTTTTACTTTTAGTCTTTTCTGTTTTTGCTGTTATTTTATTTTTTTCTATTTTTTCTTATGATTCTGTTGGTATATTTCTGTATTAACACATGTACTGAGGCCTGCCCATCCAATGCTTGTATCTCAAATTTTTGCTCTCAAGTCAAAGCATAAAATCGGCCAAATGACAGCTCATTTTTCAGAAAACTTGTAAGTCGGGTTACTCGTATCTTAATGTGCCACTCTATAAAATGACGTGTGTGTGTGTGTGTGTGTGTGTGTGTGCGCATGTGGTGCAGGTGGAGGCATACATGAAGCAGCTTCCCCGAATCCTCCCTCGTAGCTCCGTCCCAGACAAGACGCCACTGTCGGTGCGTTCGTCGCCGCCCTCGCTGGCGCCCAAAGACACTTCAGTCGCGGGTGGCGCTTCCGGGACGGGCGGACCGGCGAGTGGCGGCGGTGGCGTGAAGGTGATCGCTATGGCGACGCTGCCCCAGCAGCAGGGCGGCCCACTGCCTCTCATGATCGTTCCTCAGGGCTGTTTGTCCTACGAGCGAGAGAAAGCAACACCGCCCGCGTCCGTGCTACACAAAGCACGAGAGGGCGCCGCCAAGCGCCCCCCAGAGGCCACGACCGGCGCTTTGGCCGCCCCTCCGGTCAAACGGAAACGAGGGAGACCGAGGAAACCTCGCCCGGAGGACGCCTCGCCCCCGCCCGCCGCGCCGCCTCAACCGCCGCCCCCGGTGGCACCGCACGGCCCCGTAATCACATCGGTGACGGGCGGCGTCATCCAGAAGGCATCGTCGTCTACGTCGGCCTCACAGTCGGTGCTGGAGCTGGTGATCCGGGAGCCGCCGGGTCTGCTTCTGAGCGCGCTGCCCGCGCCGGCCCCCGCCGCCGCCCAACGGGGCCAGCCGGGAGGCGGCTGCCTGCCGGAGCCCGACTGCCACACCCGGCCACTGCTGCTCTTCCAGAGCGCGGGAAACGCTGGCTGGGAGCTGGCGGCATCTGGTCGCACGCCCATGGTGGAAGTCATCCAGAAGGCCCCCAGACCCGGCAACAACAACAACAACAACAAAAACAACAGCAACCTTCCGCTGACTCCTCCCAGAATGCAGCGTGAGTGCGGCCAAGTGGAACTCAAGCTCAGGCCGGTGGACAGCAACTCGGCGTCGTGTTCTTCTTCGTCTTCTGTGGCCAGAAAGGAGGAGGAGCCGGCGCACAGCCCTTAGAAGCCACCTCCCCTTTTACCTCAAAGCCCCGCCCCCTCACCCTACTTCCAGATTTGGCCACATGGGTGACCAATCGGGGGAATGAATGAAGCCTCGCCCTCATTGCACTCAACCTACACTGTGGTTCCTCCTCCATCCGTCCGTCTGTCGGACACACCCCCTCCGGAGCCCAAACAGGAAGTGGTGTTCCGGAGGGACCGACAGGAAGTTGACTTTCTACGGGTCAGAAACTGTTCCAGATTCTTTTTACTGACCTCTACGCTTTTGTGCGCTATGTCGTTCTTTTTGCTCCCACCGGTGTCTTCCACGCACGCCCGTGCGCGTGCGTGTGTGTACACGTGTGTCTACGTACGTGTGCGTGCATGTTTGTGAGTTGGTTTCCCTGTGGGTTTGCGTGTGCATGTTTGTGTAAGTGTATTTTCATGTCTGAGCGTGTTTTAGGGTCTGCGTGAGAATGTGCGTGTGCGTGCACATCACGACGCTCTCGTCATTTAAAGCGAGCCATCGCATGACCCGCAACCGTCCAGCCCGGTGGTCTCTCGAACCGCTGACATCTGGCTGGCGCGACGTCGTCGTCGGTGAGCGTCTCATTGGCGATGACGTCATTGTCCACAACGGTGAGCACAATGTTGAGCAAAATGTTCACATGCAGTAAATTATCTTGTTAGCGCGTTAGCTCACACATTTGTTTGCACTAACCCCACATTTATGGCACGTGATGATGAATACTCATCATAATAGTGAGCGTTGAGAGGGGATTTTCTGAAAAATGGTCTGGGGTTTCCACTGCAACGGTGGGGAGGTGGGAAGCGGAAACTCTTTTTGGGAAGACGAGCCGGACGTGAGAAGTCGGCGGGGACATCGACGACGCAAAGATCGGTAATCGGGTAGCGTGTGGATCGACCGTGCACACGCGCCATCTTGCACTTTCAGGCAGGAAGTAGAAGGGGGAGGCGATGTCACGTGCGTGGTGTTATCTTTTGACTGTTGCAGCGAGCGTTTCGAGTGTACGCGATGCTGCGCTGAGGCATTGTTGATAATCTCGTTCTGCCACAAGCTATTTTTTCTAAATGCTTTTTTTTTTGTGTGTGTGTGCTGCTATAATGTGTCCCGCATGGTTTACCTGTGAGGTTTTTTTTTTTTTTTTGTATTTGTGTTGTTTCCCTTTTGCACTTTATACTTGTTCTTTATTCTCGACGTGTTCTTTGAACCTCTGGTTGACGGCATGAAGCCGACCAAGTCGGTTGCAACTGTCAAATAGAAAAACAAGATGCCACTCTTGAGTGAAATGCACATTTTGCTTTCCTGGCGTGTCTTCGTCTTTCTTCATTTCTTTGTTGGACGTGAAGAGAACGTGGAAGTGGGCAGAAGTGACGGATCTATTTTCCTAAGCGGACCGTTCCAATTTAAAAAACTAAACATGTCATATGTTCACAGCCTGAATCTGGGTTGGATTCTTTTATTTTTATCTCACCCCCCCCCCCCCCATTTGTGTGTTGGGTGACCTGGAGTTGTTCCCCGTGGACTGGTCAGCAGTCAGTTGTTGAGCACGTGTGGACAGGGGCGTCGTACCAAAATTAGTGCTCGTCAACGAGGGTGGGGATTTCTGACCCATATTGTCCCAATGATACAAACGATAACCAATGGCAAGAACAATACGTCAGGTACTAGTCTGGTTTGGGAGTATGCCGTGCACACTCCCTGCCTCCTTTTTTTGAGGGGAGTGAGGTATTGACAGATATTTTACAGATTGCAAAAAATGGGGGGGAGCGAAAGAAAAATAGCCTCTGCGTGTCGACCAGGGTTCTCGAATGCTGTCTTGCATGTTTTCCTATCTCTCCCTCCTGGAACACAATCTCGCTCTTAATGATCCACCTTCTGTAGACTTTGCTGATTATCTGATCCTTTGAATCAGCAGAGAGACATGGAAAACAAGATTGAAAACCCTTGATGTAGACCACTAGCGTTAAACTCAAGGCCCGGGGGCCAAATCTGGCCCACCACATGATTTTATGTGGCCTGCGAAAGCAAATCAAACATGTCAACTTCCATGATGCTTGCAAAAATCTCGACCAAAATACATATTCTCATGCATAATAAATGAGAGCATTTCCTTCTTGCCAAAGCCCTCATTACAGTAACTCAAACAATAGCTGAATAAACCGTTGTTCTTGACTTCTTGATATGGTTTCAGTCATAACGGCCCTCCAAGGGAAATAGTAACTAAAATGTGGTCCGCGACGAAAATGGGTTTGACACCCCTGATGTAGACAGATTGGACTGCTCCCCCAGTCCGTTTTAGGACATGTATGGAACAATTGACGCAGCAAGCATTAGCACCCCGGGCCTCAGAAATCTGGGTTTGACACTCACTGTGTTGCCTTTGTCACATAGAAAAAAGAAAAAAACAAAACAGGGAAGGCTCCAGGATTTGTTTACCTTCCGGGGCTACAGGGTGCTTGATACATAGGGCGATGGGGGGGGGGGGGGGGGGGATTACCTGAGGCTACACAGATTTCCGCCCACTGTATAGCGCCATCCCTGATACGAAAATAAATTAAAAAGAGAAAGATCGACATAATCAGTGCACGTTCGCTTCTGACGTTGTGTTTGTCCAAGCGGAAGAAGACTGAAAAAATGTGCAACGTCAACAAGTAACACAGTTAACCAGCGGAAGTCGTCCACTAACATTCCGAAATAAAAAAAGGTGAGGGGAAAAGCTCGCGATGCTCGCCGAAAGCTACACTCGTCACTTCAAATAACATTTCCAAATGTTATTACCAATTAAAAATAACCATTGGGGACTGGGGAGGAAGTCGATACATTCCAAAACCAACGTGTGTAATACTTTTATTATGGCAACCCAAACCGGAAATATGGTTTAGCTTCATCTAGTTTGGATGATCTTGCGTCACGACTGGCGGATCGACAACACGTCCGTAAAACAACAACCGCAACGCATGGCTACGTTGACCCTGTGAGACGACAGCCAGATGTCAAAGTGGACTCGTGAAGAAAAATCAGAACGCGTCTGGGCGGCTTCGAAAGCGACTCGACCAACTTGCTAGCGGTCAGTGTTCAAGGCTTCAAGCATTTTTCCGCCCTCTTGGGAACTTGCCGGTGATGACGTATTTTGGCTGGGTGGTTGGACACCTTTTTCTTCTACCTCCTCGCCGTCAAAATCTCGGCGCAGGGGTAAACACTAAACGAGTTCGTAAAGTCGCTCTCGCTTTATCTAGTGACGTCACCTGACGTGACGCCTCACAAGTTGAAGTCAGCACTGACGTCATAGGAATTCAAGGGGTCCAGATGTTGGTCCTGGGTCTGTGCGTGTGCGCGCGCGTGTGTGTGTGAGAGAGAGAGAGAGATGCATTCCAGATGTGTTGTGAGATGATGCCCCAGGGGTCTGAACGTCCATTCCAGCCTCGGACACAGCAGACGAGAAGTGGGGTTGCTTTTGTCCCATTCGAGGACGACGAGCGTCAGACGTTTATACTTCTGTCCAATAGAATGTCCCGATAATCGCGTCCGAAACAACCAAAAAGCAGACGCCTACGGGGTTTACGTGAATCGTGACGTGAAAAAGGAATCTCGCCAATCAAGAAGCTGACACTTGGCAAACTTGAAAGTTGGTACCAATTAAAGCCGACGTCGTCCCTCAAACACAACGACTAAAAAAAAAAAAAAAACACCAGAACTCCAACCCCAGACTATATTAGACTACATCGAGACAAAGAATGGATGTAAAAGTTGAGCTGTTTGTCACTTGACGTTCAGGTGGTTGATGTCGTGAAATGTCCCCCGTGAGGGCACAAGTCGTGTTTGAGTCGAAACTACGCTTCGTGCAAGAAGGCGCGGAAAACCACGTTGTTGTGTGCTTGCATGCGTCGGATGGTGACTTGTGGTGACTTTGCTGCTGCTGTCCAAATAGATGAGGGGGGAGGAATGACATTTGTCGGGTTTTTGTGATCAGATCCATCCGATCTAGCGGACTTGAAAAGTCACCCCAACGTCCTGAAATCAAAGAGACGTGTTCTTTGAGAACCTGCTGTGCATTCTTGATCTTGAGAAGAACTGTTGTCCTTCACAGAGATGGCCGACACCCAAGTTTCCTTCTCTCCCGGCCTGCATCTGCTCCAGTTAAGCCCCGCCCACACATCAGCGCCCGCTCCCCCGTCCCTCTCGCCCACCACCTTCTCGTGCCCGTCGTCGCCATCCAGCACCTCGTCGTCATCCTCGTCATCCTCGTCGCGTTGTTCCGAGAGCTGTTCGGACTGCCCGTCTCGACGACAGCGGCGGCGCCGCCTGGCGCCTCGCCCTCAGCCAGCCAAGGACGAACGTCCGTCTTCGGCCACTGCCAGCCCCCGCAGCTCCAGCCCCGGCGGCAGCAGCGCCAGCCTCAGCAGCGACACCCAAGACCCTGTGGCTGCCACTCCGCCTCCCATGGACGACAAAGAGGAGGAGGAGCTCCAAGGTGAGCCAGACAGGCCGACCACACCTGTACCTCTTCCTCCTGCCTGCAATTCCTTCATTTACTTCCTGCTTTCTTGCTTTGTTTGTGGAGTTCTACACTTCTTATCCCTCTTTCTTTTCTCTTTTTACTCCATTTGCTTCTCTTTCATTCTCATTCTTACCTTAACTCTGAAACCCAAATTTAAAACCTGAACCCTTTTTTAAAACCCTCCTTTGAAACACTAAACCTAGTTTGAAACCCTACTTTGGGAACACCATCCCTAATTTAAAACCTCAACACTAGTTGAAAACCCTACTTTGAACCCGAACTCAACTTTAAAACCCTAATTTAAGACCTTACATTGAGTTTAAAACCCTACCCCAAAAGCCCAACCCTCATTATGTTGGTAAGGCTAGTTTGCTAGTTTTTGTTGTTGTTTTTTTGGTGCAGTGATTGACGCGGAGGTGGCGCTGAAGGCGTGCCAGGAAGTCCTGCTGAAGGTCCAAATGCAGCAGCAAGACGGAGCCATCCGAGAGGAGGACGAGGAGCGGTGGGCAGAAGCACGTGTCCTGTCGCCGGCCTCTGATCGCTCCTCGTGGCTACTGCGCCTGTTCCAGTCCAAGCTGTTTGACGCATCCATGGCGGTGGCCTACCTGTTCAAGTCCAAGGAGCCCGGAGTGCAGGCCTACATAGGGAACCGCCTCTTCGGCTTTCCGCCCGCCGATGTGGACTTTTACCTGCCTCAGCTGCTCAGCATGTACGTGCACATGGACGGCGAGGTGGGCGACGCCATCCGGCCTTATCTGGTGAGTGGGCGGGGCGAGTGGCCGGGTGGGGCGGAGTGGCGTTCTGACGTGCGATTGTTGGGCAGGTGCACCGCTGCGGGAGCAGCATCGTCTTCTCGCTCCTCTGCGCGTGGCTGCTGGGTGCCTACTCGTCCGACATGCACATCTCGGCCCAGCGACATTCGCGAGGAGCCAAACTTCGCAAACTCATTCTGTCCGACCAGCTGCGGCCCCCCATGGCCAACGCCGCCACCCCGCCGCCGATGCCCTCGCCAAGCGCGTCGCCCTCCCAGAGGTGCCACCAGAGGTCCAAGTCGGACGCCAACATCGCCGCCACGCCCGGCGGGCCCGGCGGTGTCTTGCGCAGGACAGGAAGTAACCCGAAAGTGGAGACGCACCAACAGGAGGTGAAGGACGCCATTTTGTTATTGTTATAGTGGTTTTTGTTGTTGTTTGTGGATGGACAACATGGTGGACAAGCATTAGCGGTCTGCCTCCAAGGTGTGAGGTTCGAATGCTGTGCTTGCGTGACTTGCGCATCTTTGCGTGTCTCCTGTATATTTTCCCTGACGCGGACTCCGATACACCGCGTTGTGTGCCTAGCCGGAGCGTCTGCGTCCTCAGCGGGAGCTGGTCAAGTCTCTGCTGGCGATCGGTCGCCGGCTGGCATCGCTGCATAGCAAAGAGCAGAAGACGCAGCGTCTGATCTCGGAATTGTCGCTGCTGAACCACAAACTTCCCGCCAGAGTTTGGCTGCCCACTGCCGACTTCCACCACCACCTGGTCAGGATTCCGCACACGCAGGCCGCCGTGCTCAATTCCAAAGACAAGGTCAGTACGCCGGAGAAGCACACTCAGCCGATCAGCCAATAGTATTTGGCCATCGGAACATCGACAAGAGTACTACTGCAGTCATGATACAGTGAAACTCCTCTACAACAAAACCTCCTTGGGCGAAAATACCCCCTAGTGTGAAAAAATCTTCATGCATTAACACCATTCCCCCTCTCGTGCCCCATATACAACGAAAAAAAATCCTGTTGCATTATACGAAATCTTTTCGTCGGACTGACCGCCGCCTGTGTGTGTCGCGGACAGGCTCCGTACATCATCTACGTGGAGGTGCTGGAATGCCAAAACTTCGAGACATCGGCCGTCCCCGCCCGCATTCCCGAGATTCGGATCCGCTCGGCCCGCTCCGCCGACAACCTGGACTGTAGCATGGACGCCTCGATCACCGTCCCCGGTGGACACCTCTCCGGCGTGCAAAACGACGACGACGCCTGGGCCATTGACGACATCGGACAGCTGCAAGTGGAGGTGAGCGCTAGCCGGATGCCAACCAGCTTCCTCTTCCCCTACTTCCTGTCCACTTCCACTTCACTTCCCGCTGACTTAATTTCCTTTTTACTTCCTGTTTACTTTCAATACACTTCCTGTTGACTTGATTTCCTTTTTACTTCCTGTTTACTTATACACCTCCTGTTGACTCCCCGTTCCCTTCCTTTTTCATGTCCTGTTTGGCCGTTTTTCCTTCCTCTCGACTCCCTGTTGGTTTGCCGTCTCCTTCCTGTTCTGCGGCGGAGGTTCAGACGAGCAGCAGTGACAACCTGAGTCAGTTTTCGCTGGACAGCCTGACCAGCGTGGAGAGCAGGGAGGTGTTTGTCGCCGCCGGAGACATCAGGTAAGACTGCGTCGGGCGTTGTCCGATTCCTGTTCATGCTGGCGGCTGACGTTGTTGTTGCGCGGGCCGTAGACGCCGCCTGTCGGAGAACCTGGCGCACATGTCCACTTCCTTCAGGAAGGACCCCGAGGACCCTTCGGCTGTCGCCCTCAAAGAACCCTGGGAGGAGAAAGTCAGGTGGGGGGGGGGCACCCCCGCACGAGTGCAATCAATGTCATGAGGTGATCTGAAGTCAAATATGTGCGTGTAGGCGTATCCAGGAGACGTCTCCTTACGGCCACCTGCCCGGCTGGCGTCTCCTTCCCGTCATCGTCAAGTGCGGAGACGACTTGAGACAAGAGCTTTTGGCTTATCAGGTGCTCACGCAACTCCAGGTGATCGCCACTCTTCCTTTTTTCCACGCATCGCCCTCAGCCCCTTAGCACATTAGCATGATGACTACGCCGGTTGTCTTCAGGCCATCTGGCATCAGGAGCGACTTCCCCTGTGGATCAAACCCTACAAGATCCTGGTGATGTCATCAGACAGCGGCATGATCGAACCCGTCCTCAATGCCGTGTCCCTGCATCAGGTAGCCGGAAGTCATGTCGCGCCGTCTCGTTTGGCGTTTAGGCTGTACTTTTGTTTTGTGTTGACTTGCTGTTTCATCCCCATGAACGGGGGTCGGCAACACGCGGCTCCCTGGAGCTTTATAAAAATGTTTAAAAATGGAAAAAGATTTTGATAGTAGGCTAATATAGCTCAAATAGATATAGATACATCTTGCAGCTCTGAAAAAGGAGAGCTGTGGTGCTGTTTTTTTTTTTTAAACGTACACTTTATTTATGCTTTTAACAGTCTCGACAAACAGGAACACGTCTGCGTCCGACTCCGTGCCTTGTCTCTTCTCGTTCGACTCGAGAGGCGTTCAAAGACAGCCTCCGAAAAACGGAAATTAATGATCACTTCACTGACACTAAGAAAAGGGGAGAAATTGCACCAAAACAAAACATCAAGCGAGGAAATCACAAAATAAATGCTATGGGGGCGTTTGTGAACACACAACAAAGGAATGAATAACAAACAATTCTGAGACAGTCCAGTCTCCTACATGCATACAGCATGCGTTTCCTTCATTGTAAGTTTTATAGAAGGCTTTTATTTTTTGCGGCTCCAGACATATTTGTTTTTTGTCCTATATGGCTCTTTCAACATTTCGGGTTGCTGACCCCTGCCCATGAACCTCGTGTAAAACTTGCTGGTGGTTCACTCCCTTCCCGTTTGTCGCTGTAATCCTGATACCAAATATCCCAATCGTACCCTGTCAGGTGCACAAGCAGAGTCAGCTGTCACTACTAGACTACTTCCTGCAGGAACACGGCAGCTTCACCACCGAACAATTCCTCAGCGCTCAGAGGAATTTTGTGCAGAGCTGCGCCGGCTACAGCCTCGTCTGTTACCTCCTGCAAGTCAAAGACAGGTCAGAACCTTTTTCTCCCCCTGTGTTAAGCTGAGTCGGCGTCTGCTCAGACTTGATGTCGTTTCCATGACGACAAACAGTAGCCCAAGGAAGATGTGATTTTTTTTCAGACACAACGGTAACATCCTACTGGACTCGGAAGGTCACATCATTCACATCGACTTCGGCTTCATCTTGTCCAGTTCTCCGCGCAATCTCGGCTTTGAGACGTCTGCCTTCAAGATGACCGCCGACTTCGTGGAGGCGAGCGCGCCGTCTTATCGTGTTTCGGTCACCGTCGGGCAACGGCTCAAGTCGTACGTTTTTTTTTTTTTCTTGTGCCGTCTGCGTGTTCAGGTGATGGGCGGTCTGGAAGGCGACATGTTCGTTTACTATAAGATGCTGATGCTGCAAGGGATGATCGCTGCCAGGAAGCATATGGACAAGGTGCTGCACATCGTGGAAATCATGCAGCAAGGTACGGACCCGAGACTCACTGGTCGATTTGCACCTTAACAAAAGAAGAACTTTTTGGGAGGTCCAGACTAAAGTACCGTATTGGCCTGAATATAAGACGGTGTTTTTTGCATTGAAATAAGACTGAAAAAGTGCGGGTCGTCTTATATTCGGGGTCTAGACATTATACCCATTCACGACGCTTGACTCCCCAGGCCAAAGTGAACCCGTCACGAAGAATAAAAATTAAAATAGCGGTAGAAATTAAATTAAAATAGCGGTAGCACGAAGAAGAAAAATAAAAAATAGCAGTAAGAAAGAAAAGAGAAGAAAATAATAGAAGAGATAACCGAAAATGGAGAAACCTAGTGACAATCAAGTTTACTTTCAAAAACCAGAAGCCATTCATTGACGAATGTGATTGCACTTTAGATTTGAATGAGGCAAAATAATATGCTTTTTCTCTCAAATATATTGTTCGAATCATTTGTTTCAGATGTAGTGTAATTTTTTCTGTATAAAAATTAATTTGGTGTTCAAAAAGTCTTTTTTCAAACTTGAGTCTTGAAAAAGAGGGGGTCGTCTTATAATCAGGGCCGTCTTCTATTCGAGCCAATACGGTAAATGAGTGAC
This sequence comes from Hippocampus guttulatus, assembly GCF_054856545.1. NCBI lineage: Eukaryota > Metazoa > Chordata > Actinopteri > Syngnathiformes > Syngnathidae > Hippocampus > Hippocampus guttulatus. The sequence goes on from NC_141278.1 coordinate 10,117,354, forward strand.
CTGGGCGTTTGGCAGGTTTGCCCCTGGCGTGCTTCCAGGGCTCAGGGACCATCCGCGGCCTGAAGGAGCGTTTCCACATGAGCCTGACGGAGGAGCAGTTGCAGCTGCTGGTGGAGCGGCTGGTGAACGGCTCCGTGCGCTCCATCACCACCAAACTCTACGACTCCTACCAGTACGTCACCAACGGTATCATGTGACCCAACGACCTTCCTTTGGTGGAGACGGACATTCCGGGACTGCCCAGCTCAAACGTTTGGCTTCTTCTGCCTCTTCTTATTCTACGTCCTTTCTCTTGGACTTGTGCTGCTGTCCATTATTATGCTTCTTATCTTTGTCTATACAGTTAAACTCCTCTACAACGAAATCATATTTGCAGCAAGAAATTTTTCACAACGGGGTTTTTCACTGAAGCAAATTTGATCTCAGATGTAAACACACACACACAAACGTATGTTCTCTTTATTTTTATTCCAAGAGGGCATAAGTATGAGCAGAAACTTATTTGACACTTCATATAGTCAGTGTAGAAAGTAAAAAAGGGAAAGAAATTGCGAAATTTTCGATCAGCATTCACTTTCACTTACATCAATTTCTTGGATGTCTTTTATTTTGCTTCCTCCGTCTTTCATTTTGATCACTTTTACCCTCTCTTCCAGCGTCAGAGCTCTTCTCTTAGCTGCTTGACATCCAAAGGTCCGTTTGCTGTGTCTGAAACTAACAATAGCAAATACTTCCTGGACTACTGCGCATGTGTAAACCAGTGTGGTGGTTGCTATTGTCGTTTCCGAACGAAGCAGTAGAGGTCGCTGTTGGAATAGACTTCGTTGTAGTGAATCTCGTTGCGAGGCAAGAGCAGAATTTTTTTTTCATTGTATGGGGGGTAGGAACGTGGGAATGGTGTTAATGCATGAATATTTTTTCACACAAGGGGGTATTTTCGCCCATATAGGTTTCGTTTTAGAGGAGTTTCACTGTATCTTGATTCTTTTTCCTTCCGCTGCTGCCTCTTATGCCTCCTAATTTTTGCGGGGGTTTTGCTTCTGCTTCCTTGAGCTGCTTCATTTTGTTCCTTCGCCTCCTGGCTGCTGCTTCTTCCTCCTTTGCCTGCTGTTCTGCTGAAGCACACGACAAGATGTCTCCACGCGACGCGTCACTTTTCTGTTGCGTCGTCGCTACAACACTACAGCCGCAACGTCTGCACGAGCGTAGCTTGTTAGCATTAATTCCAACCATGCGCACGCGATACCCGCCGAATGTTTTGTTTGTTAACAGTGTCCTTCCAGTCTGAAAAGTTCACGTCGGCATCTCATAGTTGTGACGGGAATGTGAACATCGGCGTGAGCTTTGAAACCAGGTTTTTGTTTACATGGTGAACGAAGGTCCGTTTGTAATTTCACACTGACGCAACATTTAAATGGGGCGTTTTGGTTTGAAAGCAACTTTTTTGTCGTTTACTGTTCACGGAAGCTAATTTGGTTTCCTGAAGAACAGATGCACTCCGTTTACGCGACACAACTCCTTGTCGCTGTTGTGATTGTCCAACACTACATTCCTTTGATTGGCTCCAAGAGGCGCGTTTACAATGCGGTTGTGCGACTGCTGAAGGAGGACCTGATTGAAGACGCTTTGTGTGAAACCACACCTTTGTATTATTGCCAATGACAGAGCTAGCCTACCTTAATGGTAGCCAACTACAAACACATCATTCTAAATTCTAATACTAAAATGTACAGTCTGTATTTATATTTACTGCCGGGCTGTCAAATTGTACTAACCACTTAACTATTTTTTTAAGTAATAAAAACTATGAATTGGACTAAAATACTGTAACTGGTTTGATTTACAGCGGATCACTTGATCAATAGCTTTTTTTTTCTCTTCCTATTAACGACAAAAGAGAAAGCACGCCACTAGAAGCTGTTAGCATATCTATTAGCAGCTAGCTAGCTGAAACACTTTTTGTTCTTGTCCAGAAAGAAGCCATGATGACACAAAACTATTGTTGCCTTTTTTTTCCTTCTTTCAAATGTGAAAATACAAAAAAAGTGAAGTTTGAATGTGAAAGAGTGCTTTTAACATTTTTAAATTCTTGTACTAAAAGTGCAACGATGAATCGACAGCTATTTTGCTAATTGATTGACATCCTACAATTGGCCAAATCATTTGATTTTGGAAAACAAATTTCAGCAATTTTGCGTATTTTCTGACTGATGTTTATATAAAGACCAAAATGAGAACGTATCCATGCCGTCTTAATGTATTTTTTATTATTTGAACGAACGTATCCCAATATGATTTACATATGGCTAGAAGTCAGCAAATCAAGTGAAAACAAACAGTAATTATTTCTTGACTATGGAAATAATAAACTTGCATTGATCGTAAATCTGGACGACTCCAAAATAAAGTTGAGCATTCAACAGAGGAAAGCGAGTGCACTTTGTTAAGCAAAGCAACGCCATTTTTTTCCTTTTAGCCCACAAGCTAGTGGGAGGAGTTTGTTTTGACAGGTGAACTTTGACAACTTTCGACAAAAGCAAAACAGTCACAAAGCACTGAGGTTTGGCATTTTGTGCGCGCGCGTGTGCTACATGGGGGAACGAGTTAAAGCAGGACGCAGTCTGAGTCTTTTTCTCTTCTTCTGGCCCCTCCTGCCTGTGGCCCCTGACCTCTGACCTACAAAGACACCAGAATGTTAAAAACATGGTTTACGCATGACAAGTACTCGACTCAAGATAATAAACCTGACTGCAATGTAAAATACAAGGGAAACAAATCCGTAACATGACAATTGACTGAAACGTGACTTAAAAGTGAAACGAGACAAAGGTGAGCGTTGTTGCCATTGTTACCTGCAAGGCCGCCTGTGGTGGGCCTTGTTGTTGTTGCTGTTGCTGTTGGTACTCTTCCTGTTGTAGCTGTCGGGCCAGCTCTAGATCGCTGATGGGTCCTGAGGCTGCCCCGCCGCTCTCCTGCTGCAGCGACACCGCCACCAGATAATCCTCACACACACACACACACACACACACACACACACACACACACACACACACACACACACACACACACACACACACACACACACACACACACACACACACACACACACACACACAAACATTTATAGTCTCTGCCTTGAATAGCGGTCCTTTAATTGGGAATTTCTCCATTGCGAGACTAATAAAGGTTTTCTTATCTTATCTCAACCCATTTAATCCCACCGGTCACATTTGTGAAGGACAACAATGATTTAATTTACAGGGCTCTAAAATTTTTTATTAGTGATCACTTAAAAGGCCTACCAATGACACCTGATTTAGACTTTTAAATGTCTGGGAAAAATTTGTGATTAAATGGGTTAAATATCTAAAACAAGTACCAAATATGACTGCAAGATTGATTCCAACATGTCTGGAACATGTCTAAAACATGACTAAAGTAATTGTACAACAGAACACATTTTGTAATTGGCTAGCACGTCTGAAATTTGTAAAATTGTTATTGCATATACAATACATCCTGATTTATTTAGCGCTTTCACAACAGCTACAGCTGTAACAAAGTGCTTAAAAAACAGTTAAAGTAAAATAATAAACACAACACATAACATAAAACACAGTCGTGCAATCCTAACCACTTTTCCCTCACATGCTTTATTGTTTAAAGCAGTTATAGATGAAAGAGGGGAGAATCAAAGTGTCCTTTCACCAGTTGGCAGAACATAGAAGCTGAAATCTGTTCGGACAAAAAAATCTTACATTCAATATGCTACTGGAAATGTTACAAATTGAAGAGAATAGACTGTTGGGAATAAATTACCGGTAATACAATTTCAAATCTAGGAATTTAGGCTGTAAGTAGGTCAGTGCTTCTGATAAGAATCTCCATGATTGCCCACCAGTGCAGTAGTAATATTGGATCTAAAAATACATCTTTTAATGGCAAATGGAGCGCCTTGTTAAAAAAAAAAAATACATCCATATGAGTGAAAAATGTCAGAAGCATGAGTAAAACTTCGCTAAAACATTTTGTTAAAAAAAAAGTGAAACTTGACCGCTACCTGGTCGATCTGGCGCTGCTGCTGTTGGTCGCAGGGCGGCGGGGGGCCACCGGGGGGCGCCACCGCGGCCAGATCCCTCGGAGGAGGATGACACAGGCGGAAGTCAGAGTCGCAAAAGTTCCCATCTCCTTCCACGTTGTGCAGAGACTCCCACACCAGGCCCTCCTCGCGGAGGAAGCCCTGGTCCGTCACCAGCAAGTACAAGTGGCCCTGAGACAAAAATCACCGTCAAGCGCCGAAGACATTACAATGGAGGTATGACTGAAACATGATTGAAGTCTCTTGGAAAGGGCTTGGACGTGACTAAAGCATGTTTGACAGACAGCACGTGACTCAAACATGTCTGACGTCGAGTGTACGCCAAACAATGACTGCGTGTTTGTGGAAAGTGGGTGTGTGTGGCGCCACCTTGTGTTTGATCATGGTACTGAAGTGGTTGTTCCTGAAGAAGACGCACATTTCCCCCTCTTTGGCGGCGGCGTTGAGCTCGCACAGGCCGTGATAGGACAGCTGAGTGGCCGTCGTCTCCAGGAAGTGCTCGGCCACCAGACCTGCACCACGTGACTCAAATGTTTCTCAAACACCACTCAAAAGGGCTCATGAGGCACAACTTAAACACTATTTTTTTTGGAGCAGCTTCCGGTTTGTGTGTGGACAGGTGGGTGCAAAAAGGTTTGTGCGTCTGCGTGCATGTAAAATGGCATCATTATCCAAATTTGTATCCAGCTCACTCAAAATTCAAGTCCAATTGTTTATTTCATATATTGTATTGGCCCGAATATAAGACGGCCCTGATGACGACCCCCTCTTTTTCATGACTCAAGTTTGAAAAAAGACTTTTTGAACACCAAATTAATTTTTATACAGAAAAGAATTACAGTACAAATGATTGTAACAATATATTTGAGAGAAAGAGCATGTTATTTTGCCTCATTCCAATCTTAATATCTGAACATTTAAATATGTAAACTAAAGTGCAATCACATTCGTCAATGAATGGCTTCTGGGTTTTGAAATGTAAATGACATCATAACTTCTCAGCTGCCTGTTAACCTGGCCGATCTTCCACCCACTTTTCTCCAGATTGTCGCTACGTTTCTCCATTTTCTGTTATCTCTTCTATTATTTTCTTCTCTTTTCTTTCTTCCCGCGATTTTTTATTTTTGGCCTGGGGAGTCAAGTTCAGTATTCGCTTCAATTATCTGGCGCCATCTAGCGTCGTGAATATAAGACGACCCCCACTTTTTCAGTCTTATTTCAATGCAAAAACACCGTCTTATATTCAGGCCAATACGGTATATACAGCGCAATGTTATTATGGGAGTGCTTTTGTTTTGAACCTACAAATTTTTTTTTTTCCAGTTGTGTTTTCAAATGTCCCTGTGTTGGCCTGTCTGAAATCAAATTTATTCTCCAAAATTCGCTCCATGCTGGGTGTGTGCACGTTACCTTCGGCGACTTGTGTGCTGTCAGCGGAGTGTTTGTAGTCGATGATCTTCTCCACCAGTTGGTTGTAACTCAGCTTGCCGACAGCGGCCACCATCTCGGGACTCTGCGCACGCACATGTGACAAGAGTCAACAGTGCGTCCCGTAAAGATGACTGAAAGGGGTGGGCGGGGGTGACACCTGGGGGTCGACCAGCCATCCGTGGTAGAGCGGGATGTCCAGCAGGTCAAAGACGATGCACTCGGGCGTGTACTCAAAGTCGGTGACGGCCGAGAAGCGAACGTTCACGTCGAGCCCCGTCGACAGTTTGGGCAGCACCGCCATGGCGTCGCTCATGTTCTAAAATGTTTCAGACATGTCGTCGTTGCATTTTAGAGATACGTTCTGTACATTTAGACATGTTTTACTCATACTTTTCAAACTTAAGTCACGTTTTTAGTCACGTTTGACTTTTAGCCATGCTAGCAAGCCACGTTAGCGAGTGATGATCTGGGTTGTGTGCGTGCGTCTGTGCGTACCTGTTGAAAATTGAGCTCCATCCCGTCCGTCTTTTGCCTGGGTGTAACTGACAGCACACACTCACCTGCACACGTACACAGCGAATGTCATGGAAGTGATGATGTCATCATGACATCATCGAAAGCAGCTTACCCAGGTGAGCCATCAGGTCCTCTGTGGTGACAACTTCAGTCTGAGCGGGGAGCTTTGCCTAGCCGCGCAGACACACACACACGTCTGAAAGGTGTGTATGCATTGTTTTGGGGTGTGTACAGAAAATGTGCTTGGTACCTTCCAGCGAAGGAAGAGTATGTTCATGATGGCCAGCAGGGGGCAGGGTCCGTTGTCACTTTGAGTGATGATGGGGGTCTTCTTCTTTTTCCAGGTGATCCACTTGACCAGGTAATAAGCCGCCGATGTGCCTGCCGCACCTTCGGCGGGAGCAGCACCTTCGGCGGGAGCAGCGCCTCCTTCGGACAGGAGAGCAATTATAGTCACAACTTGACTGTCCTGGCGTGTCTTTGTCGTAATTGTCTCAAGCAAGTTGATCTTCACCTGCCACCTCGTCGTCCTTCAGACTCGCCGCCTCATTGGCCGGCGAGCATCCCTCCGCCCCCAACGCGGAGTAAGACGGTGACAAAACGTCATCCGGCTCCTGCAAGCTACCTGCGGCCGCCGCCGGCATCCCCTCAGAGAGATCCAGACTGGGAAGGGAGAAGGATGCAGAGTCGCTGGACTCCCGTAGCTCGTCTGAGCTGTCAGCCGTCGCCACGGACGAACTCTCCACGGCCTCCGGCCCGGCACCTGCGGCCACGGCACACAACGCACCATGCGCAAACGTGACTGAAACGGGATTACGAATTTGGCAGAATGATGAAAGACTCAAAAATGGCTCAGACGTAACAAAACCTGGCTAACGCAATACAAACCCGACTGAAACATGACTGAAAGTTGGCTGGAGCATTCTTCAAAAAACATGACTCAAAACATGAGTCAACGGGATTGACAGCCAAGCAAAGCGTAACCATGGAAACAAGTGGAGCTCACCCGTGACCACGACCCCTGGCAGGTCTTCTTCAGCGTCATCACGGGTTGGTCCGTTTTCTGACAGCGTTGGCTCCGCTCCATCCTCCTGATCAGCCGGAGGTCTGTCATTCTGGTCGCTTGTCAGCTGCCCCGTGGCCTCTGACCTCACTGTCGCCGTGGTTACCAGACACTCCTTGGCAGTATCTGTCGGAGGACATGACGTGTCCTCGCCTGATGCCTGATTTGAGGCGGACATGTTGCTGTTGTGGTGATGATGCAGATGGAGCCTCGGTCCAAAGGCTGACTCAGCACATGGCGTCTTCACGAGTCGCTGTCAATCACTCCCAGAGCCGACATGTTCTGAAGAGGAGGAAAACGCAGTCTATGTAAGCCTACACACACAACATGGGTGAAAATTCATTTGGAGCATAACATTCACACAAAATACTTAATTGTAGCTTTAGAATCATCCCTATGAAGAAATTGGATTTCCAGGGTAAGAAAATAGTCATGTCTACCTCTCCCTCTATCGAGAAGGCCAGCTCTACAGATATTATATTAATCTAATTTATTTGCCTTAATTTGGGTGTGCATATTATAGATACTTCATGGCCACAAATGGCCGTTTGCTGTCTATTTTTTTTTTTCATTTTTGGGGCTGTGGAGATGATGGAAAAAAAACGTACCTATGTGACAATCCACATGTTAACACAAAGCAGAGGGGGTGGGATTTGCACACACTTCCTGCAGCTCAAGATAAAAAACATCAAAGCATCAGTCATCGCTTTCTCTTTGCTACAGAAGGATCCAAACAAGAGATGATGTAAAGCAGTTGGAGTTACATTTTTATTGCATGCAAAGTGCTTTATAAATGACGTTTGAAAGATGGGTTCTAAAGAGGTACACTAAATGCTAACTGAAGATGTGACGGTCGCATCCTTCCGTCGCATATAACGAATCGATTTAATCAATTCTTTTGAGTACATTTATTTCGAATGACTTTTTGTTCTTGTGGTGTCCGCAGTTCAAAGCGCATCCGCCGCTTACTCCAACATGGCTACACAGGACTGCATCACTAAATTTCGAATTTGTCAAAATACAATATTTAGCTACAGTAACGCAGCAGGTCCAACCCTTCATCAAAAACGGCACTGCCCCCGCCCCCCGAAAAGTATATTTATGATTGTAAGCGACTGCTCTTAAATATAAGGTTTAAAGTTGCGAAACGTGTCCCTGTACTGTATTTCACCATTATGCACACATACTTAAAAGGTCCCGCCCACTTTATACAAAGAGTTGGGGAGTGCTGTTGTTGTTGTCTAAGATACCCCTATCTGACATTGACGAAACAAAGTCTATGATCGTTTTTGCCGGCGATAAATTCATGTGTACGATGTACTCTGTATGACTGTGGACTCTGTACTCACAGGCTCTCAGGCGACCCGAAACTGACGCGATGTTGAACAAGAATCCGATTTCCACTCGTCAGCATAGCTAGCTTAGCGGCATATGCTAACTCTCGCGTCACGCCGCCTGTTTACCTTATAAGCCACGCCCACCGCCGTCACGAGGCTCATAATCACGAACGGTGACGTCAGAGGCCTTCGCAAGCCGAACTCGTTCGCTCGTTTGCGTACATAAATGTCGACCAGTTTTGGCTTTCCAGTTGACGAGTTGCTAGCCCGGCTAGTTCGCGAGCTCGTGGCAAAAAAAAACAAACAAACAAAAAAACATTTTCCCCGTGAAAGCAACATGAAATCTGTTGACAACGTAGGAAATGGTGTGCGTGTAATCTGTCACAATTTGATCTTCTTTTGACCTCTTACCATTGCCTCTGTTACAAATACACACATAATACCGAAATAAGTGGACATGTGTTACCTTTTGGACGTCCTCACGTTGCTGAAACGTTACTTTGTTGAGAGTTGCTCAGTGGGCGGAGCTTGGCTTTTGACGCTTTGTTGCGTAGAGAAAGTGACACAAATTTGATATAAATTGTATTTTTTTTAATTCAAGGTGGATTCATTGCAAAATATTACCATCCACGAAAAGACAAGTCATTTGAAAACTTGTGAAATGATCTACCGGAAGTGGCCTTTCAGTGAGTATCCCAACGACGCAGTTGCTGTCGTTTGTGTTAATGCCTCCCCCAGCAGTGAAAACAATTCCACACAGACGTATTTGACCGGCATTGGAGCATAACGGCTGCTTGCGTGCGAACCAAACACTCCACGCTTTGTTTTTCGGAATCTTTTTAGGAACCTATGATCCCTTTGCGCCTGCGCAAGGCTCCAACCTGTCGTAAAATGGTCTGTCACAACACCGCCACCGCCGTAACACGTGGGGTTTTCAAAATACACACGCACGGGCACATTTGATTGACGTGTGAGCAAAAAAAAAACAAAAAAAACGACTGCTTGCGTAATTAGTGAATATGTTGCCCCCCATCATTTTTTAATCTAATATTTCTGAATTTCGAACGTGTAAATTATGCCGCCATTGCGCCAACTGTCCCAATTATGTGACGCAATGAATTGCTACCGACCGAATATACTGACCACTTTGTAGTCGTGGAATAAGAGGAAATGTGAGCAAATGTGGAACATAGTCTCTCTGCAGAGTGACTAGAACCTGACCTGTTCAGACTACATTCCACTTTATAAAAACACATCTCAATCAAATGCAGATTGCGTATAACCACAAGTGCATAAGCAGTTATTAAATGTCATATAGGGTATATTTAAAGTATGTACACCGTATGTCAACATGAGTGTCTATATTTACACGTATGTACAGTCTTTGAATGACTATGATCAGGCGTAATAAAGGCTATACACTGTAAAGTCACTTGTGAGATCAAACACTGTTCATGAACAGTCTACAGTGTCACAATATGTGTTTGAGGTTTCAACCCCAACATGTTTTCAACACTGAAGAACTTGTATTACTCGTCCAACATGTACTCCCAGAGGAGGAGTGAAAAATTCGTTTTTCACAATGCACGGCATTTGGTAGAATTGTCGATACATTTCAAGGAACAGGATCTGCGGATGATGCAAAATGCTGTACCAGTCCAGCAAAGCTATCTGAGGAGAAACTGTTGCATTGCATCAATAAAAACTTTTAAATTAAATAAATGAATCACACCATACTGACCAGAGATGCAACTTTTGCTCTGACCAACCAGTCAGAGGACAGAAAAATGCTCAACCCGTGAATGCCAATTTAGAGAGAGTACATCATTTGGCCACTTGGCGGCGCATATCTCTAATACATGGTCAAAGAGAGTCGTCCGGTGACCATCGTGGTCGTCCAAAGTAATCTGCCCGTATGAAAAACGATGTGAAAAATCATTTAAAAAGAATTCTTTTTGAGGATGTCAAACTTCACATTTATTCTCCTCATTGATGCAGAAAACATTCCCAGAAGCAGAACAATCGTTTTTGTTAACTTTTCTTTTGATGGTGGCGCGGGCACCCGCAGCGGCTCCTCTTGTTGCATGTTGTTTTGAGAGTGAAGAAATTTCACATACAGCACATTTGACAATAAAGTTGTACTTGACTTGACTTTACTTGAATCGAAACAGTGTCCAGGCACACATTTTGCACAAGGGACAAGGTTTTTCTATTTTTAGCTATCCATAGGAGAGCTCGACATTAGTTTCCTTTTCATATATCTTGTTTGTTTGCCATATTGTGTTGTGAAGGCAGTACATTCATGCTGTTTAACTTCTCACGACGCTCTTAAGGGTATCCAACTCTTTGAAGCTAGATGACTCTAAAGTGTCATTAGCTTTGGGTTTTAAGCACCACGAAGGGTGCTGCAGATGCTTTTACGTCATGAGTTTACATTGCATTATAGCCACTTGATTTACACAGCCTGGCCTACATGATTAATGTAACTGCACTGGGTTCAATTCTGAATGTAAATATTCATAATTTTCCTAATGCAACAAGTTAGCTAGCAAGAAACTCAACTATTTGCAGCACTGGCTCTCCTGAGAATGTCTTCCATATGAAAGTAAAATTGGTACTGAATGAAAGCCTTAAGTGAATCGAAAATCATGATTCGAATCGGGTCCTTGGGAATCGGATCGAATCCATTTTGGAAATCTGAATCGGTACCAAGCCAAACGAGATGCATATCGAAACATCTTTTATTGGAGAGATGTGTACCCCAACTTCTAATACTACCTGTAACTTGTCCGGTAAGAGCTGAGTAGGAGCAACAGACCAACGTTAACTTCGGACGTTAGTGCCAACATTAGTGCCATCATTACTTTTCAAGGTTAGCTTGAACATTAGCTTCCGACATTAGTCCCATCATTAGTTTTCAAAGTTAGCTTGAACATTAGCTTCCAAGATTAGTGCCATCAGTAGTTTTCAAAGTTAGCTTGAACATTAGCTTCTGGCAAGGCCTCCAATTTAAGCTTCCGGTGTTATGTTCCAAATGTTGATACTTTCACCGTTGCCTGCCTCTAATATTCGCTTCAACCTGACCTCTGTTATGTTAGCTTCTTTTTGTGATTTTATTTTATTTTTTTTTAAGGTGAGGTTTTTTAAGGGTTTTTTTATGCGCTGGGTGACGAACATTCACTTAATTGATTACATATATAAAAAATATATATACTGTACATTTGACTTTTTCCACTGAGCTAGGCGGTCATGCCAGCCAACACGCAACAGGAGAGCAGACAAAGCTCTCTGATTGGACAAGGTAGTGGAAACCTGATCCGCTGTTGTCGTGACTTCCCGTCTTGACCCGACTTCCCCTTTCTTCTACTTCCTGCTCCTCAGACGTGTTTGCGCCCGTCCAACGCCCGTCCAACGTGAGGCACGGACTCACTCACACACACACACACACACACGCTAGCATCTAGCTGGCCCCTCCCACACAGGTGAGGTGTCAGAGTCCACGCAGTGATGATGTCATCAGGTGAGTCCATACTTTCCCGTATGACTGACGACTAAAGAGCAGCTCCTTCGTGAATATTATTATTATTCCCTTGCTGTTACTTATTAGTACTTGCATTGGTGTGCGTGTTTAAGTGTGACTTCGTGTGAATGTGTGTTTCTTTGAGTGCGTTTGTTGGCCTCTCTGTTATTGTTGTTACTTCGGGTTCTTCGCACTTTTTTCTTTTGCATTTAATGTTCTCAAAGACTCGACACATCTGAGTGAGTACAGAGGTTCCTGACGTTTGTGTGTCTGAGTGTGTGTTTACGTGTGTGTGTGTGTGCGTGTTGATGTGCGTATTAAGGTTCCAGTGAGACAGCATGTCTGCTGTGACGACAACTTCAAGGCCGAGTGAAGCTGCGGGTCATGTGACATTTTCCTCTTCCTCCCTGGTCACTTCATTAGGTACACGGTCCAATGACGCATGCGCTTGATGTCGTACGCTCACGCATGCGTACTGTTTTCATATTTGCTGCACTGCACCTAAAAAAAACGAACAGTGTAATTGTTTCCCCATCAAAGTTGTGTCTGTGTGTGCCACATTTGTCAGACTCCCGAGAATTTAGCGTCGCCACGGCAACAGCAGACACCGCTTTGGCAGGTGAGAACGCGCGTGCGCACACATAAGCGGTTTTGACCCCTTGACCTCATTGTCGTTTTTTCGCGAGGAAGAGGAGGGCGAGCTGGAAAATGAGAAAGACCACGCAGGTGAGGAAGAAGAGTGTGATGACGAAACAACATGTCGCTCATCTTTTCTTTTGTCGTCATGATTGACATGATGGTCGCGTCGTCGTCATCAGAGGGATCTTCAAGTGTGGCAGCGGGTAAAGTCAACGACTGATCAATGTCGGCATAGCCTTCCACTAGCCTAATGCTAACGAGCAAAGTAAAAATCCATTGACAGAGGTCACTTTCGTGAAAGGTATGTGACATCACTTCCTGTCCACAGAGCGTCCGGTCACTCTGGCGCTGTCGCCGTGTTGTGGGGAAGGAGGAAAGAAGAGCACGAGGAAGGTTCTGGTGGCGCCGGTCCTCAGCGTCTCTTTAGGTCAGAATGACACAAACAAAACAACAACTACAAAAAAACAACAACAAAACAACACAAGAAATCATTTTCGTCAATCATACAAAACAAATTTAATCAATATTTAAATGTCAAACTCTTCAACCCAACTTAGCTTAATGCTAACATATAATGCCAAACACCATAGATGGGCTACTAAAAATGAGCATAGTTGTTCTGGGATGGTCTGATACTCCTTACATGGGTGCTGATTGGCTAAATCAGGGGTCACTGACGTGATTAACCCGTCGGCCTGTTTTAAAAATAATTCCTCGTTATGGGACACAGTAATTTCCTAGGAGGGCTGATGCGAGAGGGATCATTTGAAAAGACAAGTCAGACAAAAGTAGCTTCCAAAATAGTCGTCGCCAAAATGTTCAACCAAAACGCGTGATTTCATTTGACAAAAAGTTTGCTAGCTTAATGCTAATGTTAATACTGGCTAATGGAAATTAGCATTGGCGTTGTACAAGGGAGCACATTTCTTCTTTGGCAAGTGTGCATGAGCTCTCGCTGAGGTCTTTGTGTGGGTGGTGGTGTCGACGTCGTTCAGGTCGCAGCGAGTCAGGCGACTTCCATTCGGCGTTCCTGTCGCCGTCTCTCGGTGAGGAGGATGACGGCGGTCCGGACTTCGACCTCGACGCTATGGAGACTCCCTCGGACAGTGAGTCCCTTCGCTTCCCCATCGATGACCTGGACCTGGACGGTGAGAGGACGCCGCTTCATGATATGCTTGATGAAATCGACGATCCGAAAAAGGCAACGCAAGTAATAGGACGCTGGCGTGTATTTTGCTGCGTTGCAACTAGAATAATGCACATTACTACTTTCCTGTTAGCCATTTTTAGTTTCCAAATTTATTTTTCAATGTTGCCTCACGCAACGAGACAACCAACGAGAGCTTGCTATAATTTTTTTAGATAATAGTTTTTTAGTATTTGGTATTTTTCATAAGAAAGTCAAAATATTACGTAACAATTTTTTGGGGGGGCACCATGTTTACCTTTTGTTCCACAGAATATACTTTGCCCTATTTTAAAATCAATTCTTATTTTTCCAGAAAAAAATGTGTGCAATATTACCAACATTGTATTTTAAGATGTTTCTTTTTTTAAACGAGAATTAAAAAAAAAAAGAAATAAAAAAAATATTTGGGGAGAAAAAAGAAAACTTATACGATTATGAGAATAACTGTACAGTTTTTTTTTCCACAGATACAATTTATTAAATGTAATGACGATTTGTTGAGTGCAGATGACTCAGGCGGACGTGGCCCGGCGTCCAGCTCCGGGTCAGGGATGGAGGCGGAGCCTTCGGGTCTGGGAGCGCTGGAGCGCGACGATGTGGTGGACAGCCAGGGCACTAGGTGGCGCTCGTTCTCCGCCGGAACCGCGCCGCACGATGGACGAGTCAACATGAGTGTGCTGGAACCTTTCCTCCGGGTTTTATCACACGGGGGTACGCGCACCCGCACCCGCACCCGCACACATGCCCATGATATCCCGAAACGTAACGTCTCACCTGTCTCTTCAGGTTACTATGGCGACGGCATGAATGACATCATCGTGTTTTCCTCTTGTTACCTGCCCGAGAACTCGCTGGAAAAGTATCACTATGTGATGGACAACCTCTTCAGGTCAGTCGCACGCGCGCAGTCGCACACGCGCACACCACTTGATTCAAGTCCGTGTGTGCGTTACTGTGTGTGTGTGTGTGTTTCAGATACTTGGTAGGCACGTTGGAGCTGATGGTCCGTGAAAACTACGTGATTGTTTTTCTTTGCGCCGGCGGTCATAAGGACAACCTGCCAGGGATCGGTTGGCTCAAGGAATGTTACCACACCATCGCATGGAGGTCAGCACGCACACACAGAAAGACAAAAAACGGGCAAAAAAAACCACAAAAAAACAACCCCCACATACACACACACAAGTGTATATGGAAAGACAAAAATACACAACGCAGAACCAAATTCAAAACCATACACACAGTTAAACACGCACACGCCACTCATCCGTTCATTTCGCTTGCCTGCATCACCTCGGGTTGTCCAGCAGGGGGCGTTAAAGTGCCGTTTAACGCGTTGAAACGTCACAAACCAGATAGTGCGGCCGATGGAGTGAGTCGACCATTTTGTTGTGTCATTGAATGTGGAAGAGGCAATGACGTCATTAACAGCGACCAAATGGTGTAAGAAAACTATTTTCACTTTACTGATGAGTCAAAGAGCAATCGAAAGAATAAATTCAGGTAGTCATTGATGGGTGATTCCAAGTGCAGTTGCCCGTTGCCTTGCAAATGTGAGAAAATTTGCAAAGAAGGCGAGCTTGCCTTATGTCCTATGTGTGTGTGTGTGTGTGTGTGTGTGTAGGCTGAGGAAGAATCTGAAAGGCATGTTCGTGGTTCATCCCACTTGGGCCATCAAAACACTCATCACCATCATCAAACCCTTTATCAGGTCAGCTCCTCGCCATCGTCGCGCCGCCGCCAACACACGTAGACGTGCGGACGTAGACGGCGTGAACCCTTCTCGCTGACGTCAGAAGGTTCCACGGAAGGAGGCAAACCCTGACTTTCTCTTTCTCCTTCACGCAGTTCAAAGTTCAGCAGGAAGCTGCAGTTCGTCGGCAGCCTTCGGGAACTTTCAGCTCTGCTGCCCACTCAGCACATGCAGATCCCCGAATGCGTCACCGTGTGAGTGAGTCGCTCGGTGCCGTGGCAGGAGGACCAGGAAGAGGATGAAGACGATGATGCCGATTGATGTTTTTCCTCCCCGCAGGTACGACAACAACCTGTCCAGATGAACACGTCGCCGGTGCGATTTCGGCGGGGCCGTGACGCTGGCTCAGCGGTCTGGTCACCAGCGTCCTAAACATATGTACTCAAGGTTCACGTCAGAATTTTTGAATCGGAGTAATATTCTTTGACATAAATTTGAATAATTTTCTACAAATACTTCTGTATAATATATATATGTATATGTGTGTGTGTGTGTACACACGCACTGGTGCTCCGATTTCTCAGAAAAGTATGTGATGGGCATGTATTTTATTGTCACAAAAAACGGTCACGCGCGGCTCGTACTTGCGCCGCAAATCAAGCAAACATGCCGGCGTGTGGAGGTTTGATGTGATTTGTGAGTAATCGGAATACCGTATTTTCACGACTATAAGGCGCCATTAAAAGTCTTAAAGTTTCTCCAAAATGGACAGGACGCCTTATGATGCGGAGGGTCTGGTGTATGCACTGAGTTCCAAAACCTGACTGACAGCTCACACGCTGTTTATATAGAGAAAAGGCGGAAGTGAGTGTGGACAGGCATGCGGCAAAGAAGTCGGCCAATCAGTGAAGGGTGGGCGTGTATATATACATATATGGAGAGAGAGAGAGAGAAAAGGCAGACGTGAGTGACAGGCATGCGGGGAAGAAGTCCGCCAATGAGTGAAGGGTGGGCGTGTAAGTGGACGCTAAAGGGACGTCCCAAGCAGGTACCAACACCTGTATAAAGTGTGGCTATGTGCATTATTGCAAAACAACTTCGGTTTTGGTTTCTAAGAACCCCCGAAAATAAATTCTACAAAGAGTGAGAGGCAGCGCCGGGCGAGTTACGCCACAATTTGCGAATGGATTGTGGCTGCTTGGACGAACGTGTCTGCTTGTATGGTTGTTCGAGCTTTTGGCAAAGCCGGCATCATTTCTGTGGAGCCACATGGCAATGAGAGTGACTGACAACGAGAGGGAACACGGCGTTTTTGATGGATTACCGGTACTTGCACAATTGTTCAATTCTGATACAGAAGATGAGGACTTTGATGGATTTCTGGGTGATGATTGATCGAAAAACGTGAGTACACTGTACGATGGCTAAATAAAATACAACCGCTACCGTATGCTTCAAGCTAACGTGTTTTTAGCGTGCGCGCATGCATGCCGTATGTTTAAGCCGGCGTATGTTTTACCACTGTAAAACTGCGCCCAATAATACAGTGCGTTTTGTCTAGGTGTCAAATACAGAAATAGCACCCGTTAATGAGACTGCGCCTGTTGAGTGACGATGTATGCCACTGGCATTATGACTAAATCTTTGGTACTATTTTGTGTGGAGGGATACCGTATTATGGGGTGTATATAAATAAAGGGGGTGGAGCTTCCCTGCAGTTCGCTTATGGCAGTGACGGTGCACTGAGGCACGTCAAGTATTCAGCGACTCAGTGGTAGCGACCACACAGAGAAAGTGGGAAACGTCTCCAGTCTTGTGCCTCGAACTGAGTGTAGTCACCAGCAATGATGCCTACACATGACCAGCGAGAGACTTCCGCAGCAGAAGGTTCAACAGCGCCCAACAATACGGTGCCAGGGGCGGTTCTGGATCAATTTCACTGAGGGGGCCGGGCTGGGGCCAGGGGTTTTGATGGGGGGGGGGGCACATTCAACCCAGGGCTAAAAAGACAGATTCGAAATCTTATTTGACTTTTTATTTCTTCAGACTTTGAAATTGTAGTCATAACATTACAGTGATGAGAAAGAAACAGTATTAGGAGGGCTAAAATGTATGCAAGCGTAACAATACGCCGTGTCCATCTGTTGAGAATATTCAAGCCAGGGGATGATATGGTACCAGCCTGCCGGGGACAAAAATTGCAAATACACTGAAGCTAGATGTTTTACATGCATATAATTATCCAAATTTTAAAAGGCAATGTCTTATATATTGATCCTGTTAAATAAAAATAAAAATAAAAAGGGAGACTAAAAAAGTTACACACACACACACACAAACACGCGCACACACACACACAATCACGCACACACACACACACACAATCACGCACACACACACGCGCGCGCACACGCACACACACGCAAATAGCACTCGTGTCGTGGTAATTTCCTTCTCTGCGGACTGCTTCTCATTTTCCCGCTCATTTTTAAATGGTGCAGCGCACTAAAGGGTCCGACTAGAATGTTAAATCACGCACTTTGGTTCCACCTTTCGCGTCGGCGACTCGGCACGACTGCGTAATCTGCGCTCGGAGGGGGGGCCACAGGGGGGGCCAGAATCGGTGCTACAGGGGCACTGGCCCCCGCTGCCCCCCCCCAGAACCGCCACTGTACGGTGCGCCGAATGGTCGTGAAAATACGGTAATTCTTTCTGATTCATGTAATCAGTATCTAAATCGGTATCGGACAGTCTCACTCATGAATAATCGACACCCTAAATATATTTATATTTGCTTTTTAAGTCACCGACTTTAGGGCGTTGCAAGTCAGCGTTTTACGAATGACGGCCACCGTATCATGTTGGTGTGTGAATTTTTATTTTATTTGTATTTTTTTTTTTGGACTAAGTGCAAAGAAAGAATGTTTTCTTCATTTTTAATGGAATGTTTCAAGTTGTTCATTGTGTAAGTGAATGGAGTTGCTAACACCTTCCTCATGCTTATGACAGGACAGGAAACACTGCAGCCATTCAGGGCACAGGAAAACCTCGTGTGTGTGTGTGTGTGTGTGTGTGCGCGCGCGAGTGTGTGGTCAGGAAGGAGGAGGGAAGGCAGGCGTAGAGGAAGGAAGTGAGGAGGTCTGCTGAGGAAAGCCCATAAACAGGAACACAGAACACGATGGCTGTGTCCAAATTCATAGGCTGGATCCTCGAAGGCTGCATTCCCCCCCCCCCACATGACGTCACTTCCGGTGCGACTTGACCGCGCGTGGTGTTCAAATTCACATTTAGTCCGTCCAAATTGGTAAATTGGCCACGCTTTATGCGGTCCATGGAGGAGCCTTTGAAGGGGTTGGGAAGACCCAGCCTGCCGACTGTCTTTCTAGAATTTGGAAAGCACGTGTGGTCGAGTTGCGCGGGAAGTGACGTCATGTGGCGGGAAAATGCAGCCTTCGCAGGGACCCGGCCGATGAATTTGGACACAGCCAAACTTGTTTTTCTCGTTAGCTCTCTGCTGCGCTAGAAGCCCGTTTGACAATGTGTAATTAGTGGGTGCCCTCTAGTGGTACGCAAAAGAATCACTGCATTACAGCGCATCTTGTCATCGTGGCTTCAATTTGTCGCAGATTTTGCTATCGGTGTGCCTGTCACCATGGTGGACAATATTACACAGACCTTTGACCTGCTCGATAATAATAATAAACCCTCGGACCTACTTACTCGTTCGTGTTGGTCATGATTGCGGGACGGAGCAGTCACCAGACAATCACATAGAGCAGGGGTGGCCAACCAGTCAGAGACTAAGAACCATTTTTTACTGTTACTGCAAAGAGCCACATCGCTTACATGCGCACGCACGCACGAGCTGCAGTGGTACTTGGATCAGCTTGCTACATATTTGAGCGAAGATCGACTTTTGAAGCGACGAACCTCCCGTCATTGACCCGATCGCGCACGTGCAAGCATATACACAAACACACACACACACGCACGCACACCGAGATGAGCGACAGCCGGAACTTCATACATTGAAAGCCCCCCCCCCCCCTCCCTCATTTCCTCCTCCCAACGCTCGCGCTTGATTTGGGACCAGTCCGCTAGCTCCGAGTCGATCGCGATTGACGTATTGGTCACCCCTACCTTTAAAGCTGACTAGCTTAGCGCCGAGTACAGTTGTTTGTGATTCAGTTGTCATCTGATTGGTTGCCCTGTATGTCAATCAAGTAAAGGGCTTGATGCTAGGCTGATGTAGTTAGTTCTGTGTATTTAATGCCGTTGTTTGAATGGCAGCGCCACCGCCGAGGCGTTTTCGACCCTTGTCATGAGAAAGCCCAGGAGCCGCATCGAACCAGCCAAAGAGCCACATGCGGCTCGCGAGCCGCGCGTTGGCCTCCCCTGACATAGAGACTAACGCGCCTTTCCACTCACATTTTCTTTGTCTTAAAGGAAGCTCAGATGCTAAGCTAACCCATTTTAGAATTGTGGGAGTTAAAAAAAATGTAGATATTTTTTAAAGATGCAATAACAGGGACGAGATGCTAAGTGCTAATCGGAAGGCTAAGATTCCAACCCAGGAACCTCACGACTGTCAGGATATGTTCACCTCAAAGGCCAGTTTTTCCTTTTAGTTTTTAAACCTCACAGGGACGTACGGCGGTGACTACAGTGGACAGCTTATCATGTGATCAGGCTACAGGGTGCAGGAAAGGGTTCAAACAAGCCCAACCACTAAAACATACTTTCATGATGTCACCATGTACTGTAAGGAAGCACCATTTCTACACAGACTATTTCCTACGCCTGTCTCCATGACAACACACACACACACACAGATTTTCATGGCATCAGATGATGTTACGTTTCCTTCTGGAACTCGTCCCCTAATCTGACCTTGAACCCTCTTTCAAGTTTCATCATGTTCTCTTATGTCATCCCCAGACGCATCGTGCACACAGCATTACAGCAGCTTTGCTTTGTACCCAGCTGTTACTAATAAAGCGTGTGCGAGCGCACGCACACACACACACACACGCTCATAGCAGAAAAAAAAACACGCAATCACAGACAGACCGAAACTTGCGCAGACGTGGAAAAATACACGCACAGATGCATATGCACACACAATTTATAGATGGAGAAACACACACACGCACACAGATCACGCACAGACAGACGCAGAGAGAAAAATGCACGCTCACACACGCAGACATACACAAACAACGACGACGACCGCGCGTTGTTCGGCCGAACTCGTTCGAAGTAAAAGCGCAACCGCTGGAAGTAAGCGCGGGTCTTTCTTTATTCATCAGTTACATAACCAGCAGGCGGAGCTTAGCTTAGCAAGCAAGTGCGTGCGGACGGCCTTGCGTAAGCAAAAACGTCACTTGGGAGATGTCAACATGATCTGGAGGTGACCCTGAGCTTCTGTGGAGGTCAAAGTTCATTTGAAATGCAAACGTGTTGACGCACTGACGTCTTTTTAAAAAGATAAATTGTCAATAGATAAACCCAAAAAATAAAAACAATTTAAAAATCCCTCAAAAAGCTCACACGAGCGAATTGTCTCGTCGCATTCGCGTCCAAGTGGCGATCGCGTGACCTGAAAGCACATAAAAATCATCCATTGAGAAGTTAAGGAGGCGGTCACATGACCTGTAAGTCTTTGAAAGAGGACGTCCTCCAGTGCATCGGACTGCCATGTCGTCACGCAAGCCGTGACTGACCTATGAGCGCAAAGCATCCTGGGAACTTGAAATGCGATCACCGATTGAGCAGGGAATGCTGGGAAATGTTCAAAACCACAAAGTTGGACTTTTGAAGAAAGGGGACTGTGGCAAACGGAGTCCAGTGGTGTTGTGTGAGCGCTGACGTCCTCGCTCAAGTTCATCCCCTCCCGAGTTGGTCCGCGTCAGACTGAAAGGCGGAGGACTGCACAGGTTCGGCATCTTTGGCGACGGGCTTTGCTCACAGGGACGGCGCCCCCCCCAACCCCAAAGGGGGCCGGACGGAATGTGGGCGTGTCACCGCCGAGAGGACAGTCAGCGCCGTGGTACGCCTGACAAAAGAGAGAGCGTGTCGGCCATTTCATTTCAGTACCAGCCAATTCTAGACCAAGTCTGAAAAGACGTTTAGAAACGTCTTTGGGAGTGAACGAGTTAAAAGGGTCGCAGTATAGCGCCACCTAGGAAAATAAAGAAGGGAAAGGAATCCAAAAAAAAAGGAGAGAGGAGAAAAAAGCGAACGCGGAGAAGACGAGTCAAGCGGGAGAGGAGAGGCAGAAAGAAGAAAAAAATGAATCGCCGAAGAAGAGGAAGGATGGAGAACAGCTTGGTAAAGAGGAGCGGGAAAAAGAAGAAGTACAGAACTTTACCGGCTACAAAAGGCTGTTTCTGCCATTCATGTTTGGACATTTCGACCTCATCTGCTCCTGAACGGACCCCGACTGCGCACACACACACATACACACACACGCCACGTGAAATCACAACCGGTGAGCGATTGCGCGTTTGTCGGCCGCCGGTCCTTACGGGCTGCCGTCCGTCGGCCATCTCTCCCGAGCCGATGTGGGTCAGGTGGATGAAGTTTGTCGGCTCACCGATCATGCTGCGGTCAATCCTCCGTCTCCTCCTCTTCTAGAAACACACACGCGCGGGGGGTGAGCGTGCGGCGACAGATGCCGAATAACATTTGAGCGTTTCGGCACATCGCCCGTAGTCGTCGCCTCCCGTCATCGGCAAAAGGGAAAAGGCATCGTTTGGATGCTTGTTGACGGGGGAGGGGGGGTCTTTGCCTTGGTGTGGCCATGCCGGGTCGCCTCTCCACCAAAGCCACACGCGGAAACCGACCGACGTTCCAGAACACCTCTCCAGATTACATTAGCAACCAGTCGGTGACAAGGAGCCCCTGAATTGGATTTCAAGAATGCGCAAGTGCCCGGCAACGAGTTCAGGGTGCGCAACACAATTCACCCCCCCCCCCCCCCCAAAAAAAAGTCAGTCAGTTGCATCTTCAATCAAGCACGGCTGCTTTTGCTTTCCATCCCTTGGCAAGTTTTCAAGGGGATTTGCAGCTCGAATACCCGGTGAGAAGTATTCAACCCCAAAAACTAACGTTTGCTTTCCCTGACTGCCCAGCAGCTCAAAGGAAACTCGCGCATCAACTTCCCTGAGAGTGAGCTCATCAGCGTGTGTGTGTGTGTGTGTGTGTGTGTGTGTGTGTGTGTGTGTGTATTGTTACCATGTCACAATAGAACAAAGAGAAAAGTCTAAAAATAAAAGCGGCGCTGGTGGTGTCAGCATCCTGTGAGCCCTTTCACAATAATAAGCATCATCATCATCATCATCGTTTTGGGCAGAGTGGTGCAACATGAGCCCTGGTCTTGTCAGGTGACCGGTCTAGTTTGTCGATATGTGCGACTGGTCGACAGATGGGATAGACTCCAGCTCATTCAAATGAGGCCGGTGTGGAAAACGGCGTCTTACCGGCGGCGCTTTGGCCGTGACGCAACAAGCCATCTTGTGCCAGAATTCGCTCATGCCGAAGGCCGCCCGAGACCAGGAAGTGCAACCGGCGGCTAAACCCGGAACGCGCGGGAGGCAAAACGGTCCAGCCTGCCTGACAACCGCTGAGCTTGTTTCCGCGCTGGACCTGCAAAAAAACACAAGATGCCTTGTCAGCAAAAATTCAAAAATTCAAGTTTCGCATACAGCTCGAGTGAAGTACAAAACAGAAAAAAACAACCAAAAAAAAAACGGGATGCCCTTGCATGTGGGCAAGGAAAGCCACTGCCACCTATGCAGTTGTTTTTTTTTTTTTATCATCTTTTTCAACCAATGGCTTCCGATTGGAGCCCGTTTGGATGAATTCCTCAGTCGGCCTTGGTGAAAACGTCATTCGCGGAATGGATGATATTCCCATGTTTGCCTTTCTTATTTGTTGCCGCAGTACGCGAGCGATTTGCGTTTTGGGCTCGTCTGTAAAAGACATTTTGACCCGGCCGGATGATGTGCGCTTGCAAATATTGGTGCGTTTTTCTGCCAAGTCGGAGGACAAAAACACACACGCGGAGTGTGTGAGTAAACACTGGGTGGGGTCCAAACTTGCCACAGGAAGGCTTTCGTTTGCACATGTACATGCAACCGCTATTTGAATGAAACTTGGATGCAAGTGAACACGCGCGTCTTCACGTTTGGGTGACAAGGTCCAACGACGGCGCTTATGTCTGATTTTGGTGTTGACGGACAGCTAGCTGGCACGTTTTCTCCTTAGATTTGATTTGTATCCAATGTGCGCTGACTGTAGTCATCGGACGTATATTTTATGCTCCTCTTTAAGATGGTTTCCAGTTTTGTTTGTTTAAAAAAAATGAAAAACCCAAGCACGTGTACAAAATGA
Source organism: Hippocampus guttulatus (assembly GCF_054856545.1). NCBI lineage: Eukaryota > Metazoa > Chordata > Actinopteri > Syngnathiformes > Syngnathidae > Hippocampus > Hippocampus guttulatus. Next base: position 10,141,235 of record NC_141278.1, read on the forward strand.
ACCCTTTCAGGGACAGCGGTTACTACAGTGGACAGCTTATCATGTTATCAGCGGATCATTATTGGTGCATGAAAGGGTAAACCAACTTATGATGGGGGGGCGGACACAAATCAAACGCTAAAACTCGTTCACTCCCAAAGACGTTTCTAAACGTCTTTTCAGACTTGGTCTAGAATTGGCTGGTACTGAATGAGTTTAAAAACAACACGAAATCGGCGTCAAAAAAATGCATTGAGGGACACATAAAGCCATCGCTGAATAAAAATTTGCATTTGATCAGTGAAATATTATTCCTGGGATTTGCCCCCCCCCCACCCCTCCAAATTAAGTGAAATGAAATGACGAGTGCGCGTGATTTTCCCCATCCAAGCGGCTGTTTCTTGTTCCATTTTCCGCCGCTATTGCGCTTTGCTGGTGTTTTCCGGAACGCTGCGGTGAAGGTTGGAGCGTATGATAAAGCAGGAATGTGTGAGCTTCACGCTCGTCGACAGGAATGTTCCCGCGAACGCCGCAGGGACCAGCAACACGTCCGCAGACGTCGGATTGATCTTTGGCGCTCATGTGATCGGCGTCGGGGTGGAGGGGAGAGGACGACAATCATGACCTTGCTTGCTTGCGTGTGCGCGCGCGTGTCCCATGACCAGTTTCGCCAACTCGTTTTGCGGGATTGTCGCTTTTTGTGTTGCCACAGAGTGATGTCATTGCGTAGTTATGTCAAAGAATATTACTTGGATTACAAAATGGCCATCTGGGTAGTAAAATGATTTGGAAAAGTGCAGCCTGCCCCCCCAACTCTACCGTCACCTCTCACAACGAGGCGCTCTAAAACAGCAACGCTTTCATCATTTTGCAGGCAGAGGCAGAGCTAGCTAGCTAACTGTATGTCGCAACTGCTAGTACAAACAAAGACGCTCAAGTTGATGTTTCGCGGGCCGCGTCACCGTAGCGTCACTGGTGAAAATGAGTTTCAAAGCGCTGCAAGTGCGGCCACAAATCGCACCAATAATTGATAACCTGGAACCTGATAACATGATAAGCTGTCCACTCTAGTGACCCCTGTCCCTGAAAAAGGTTAAAGGTTATTTCAAATCTCTGGATTGACTTTCCGGGGTCTCTGAAGGAAGAAAACTCGCTCAACTCCCACTTGATGAGACGATAACAAAATACGGGTTGGGGTCAAAGGTCAGACAGGTCATCCGACTCACTTCCTGTTCCCGACCGAGCGCGTCAGTGGAAGGAGAAGTTACAGTGGCAAAACATGAACACCGACGCTGGGGTCGCCGTGGCAACGGTCAACAAAGGAAAATAAGGCGCAGGCAGTACCGCACGGACGACGACAACAAGCAAACAAAGCCGCTTCCTCAAAAACGAGTTAAAACCACGACATATGTCCTCGCCGCCGCCACATAAACGCGAGCCTTCAATTTCCGAAGGAGGCTCACAACAATGAATTGATCATCAAATGAATCAACAGTAAATCTTCTCCACTTTCTATTCTCCTCCATGAAAGCAGACTGATTGTGTGTTTTGTCTTGAAATACGACACTGGCGATCATTAACTTTGTGTTTGTAGACATTAGCAAACATTGCAACTGAGTCATCAGCGATATGATTGTGCATTTTCTGGACTGTTTGAAACCATATTTCGAAACAATTTTTTTGGAATAAAGGAATGATTTAAAAAAATTCTGATTCATTAAAAATAATAAACACATCTGTTATTAAGATACTTGTTAGTTGTAGCCCTTAAATGCACTTATTAAATCATCAGATAGATAGATAATTATTAAAACAAACCATTTTGTACAGCATTTAATACGTATATATGTTATGAATGGTTAACACTGATTAAATGAAGTATGAATGACAAGATTAAAATGTTCAATCATACTTTTCGGATTCCAATCAAACATTTAATAATAATAATAATAATATATTTTATTTATAAGCGCCTTTCAAGACACCCAAGGACACTTTACAATAACAAAAAACACAAAACAATACGGGTTGAGCAGCGGCAGCCAAAACGCGCCAGCGTTCACTCAACCCGTGTAGATTTATATATCCACTGTACTGGCTTGTAACATGATATAAATATCCACCTATCACTAACTGCTTGTGAGCCAACCTGGCGTATCCTGAGGCCTGCAGGGTAAGTTTGGCTGTTATGCTGCTTTCCAAGGCAACTGGCGTCAGGAGCAAATGAGGCGGGCTGATGCTTATGCCGGGCACTTGGTGGATAACCGTGATGGGCAGCTTTTTGTACGGCTGCCCCATCTTGCCCCCTTCTTTGTCGCCCAGGTAAAGCGAGAGGGAAAGTCTGGTCACCGTGTCTAAAGTTGCAAATGCCTTGATTGGATGTATTCATTATTGATACCCATGTATTACATTTCCGTTGCAAATGATCCAGGGGACACCCTGGACCGGTCGCCAGCCAAAGACGACATTCACACTCACATCCTTCAGTGAGGCGACAAACATGCTCATTGGTTTTGTGCCAGAAGTCCACACAGGAAGATTGGACAACCATTTTGCAACAATTCAACGTGACCCTTGAGCAAGCATACTGATCTCGCTCACTGTGACTCCGCCCCTCACCCTAATCTGGTCCTGACTTGATTTGAACTCGTTTCAATCTTCCAACAAATTAAAAAAAAAAAAAAAAAGAAAACGCAATTTTTTTGTAAATTTAGACAAACCGATCCGAACTGCCACTGAATTTATTTTCCTGGCGTTTAACCAAGCGCCGCTTGAATGCGTTGCTTGACATACCAAACTGATCTGAGTGCTGCCAGCGGCGAGCTGTCAATCATGAACGGCTCCCTTCATCTGAACTTTGACACATTCCAGGAAGGGCAACTAAAGAAGAAAAAATAAGTGCAACAAACTCACCTGACTCGCCAATAAGCAAACGGAAAACTGGAAGTGATTGCACGTCCAACTCGTGCCTCTGTCGCATTGACTCGATGCTAGACGAGAGTCTTTCTTACTTGAGTGGGCTTTCTTTTTTCTTCTTTGGATTTTTTTTCCTTCTTGAGGCGCGGCCCCCAAGCAGGAAGTCCCGCCTCCCGGTTCCCGCCCAAGCGAGCAGCGGCGCAAAGCCGTCCGATCCCGATGTCGCCCCCTGCCGACTATTTATCATCCCTGTGGCAGGAACCCCACCCAGAGCACGTCAGTGACGTCAGCATTTCATGTGAACAAATGCAAAGGCGTCTCATCACATTAAAGTCATTTGAAGCCCATTAAAAAAAAAAAAATTAAAAGAACAAGGATGATAGTCTGCCCTTTAGATGACGGGACACAGGGCTGTTGCGCGCATGCGCAGCTTCCACACCTTGTCAATCCGGAAATCCACCGGAAACAAACAATACAAATAAATAGCGGTGTAAATTGTACCAGACAGAATTAAAAGAGTACAATTTGTCATAGTTATACTATGTTTACACTAATATCTCCATTAAATACTAATATCAGTGATATTAGCCTGATTCAAGGTACCGTATACCTGAAATGTAGCTGCTTCTGTGGTGCTGTACCGGAAGTAGTCGTGTTTATCTACACGAACTTGACTGAGTTGCACATCGATGCTCATTTTCAACCTGCGGTCAGCAGCGTCGGCCTTCTTGTTCATCCGTTCATCTTCATCTTTAGGAAAGCATCTCGACTACAAAGAACAATCGACAACATTTGCACACTGGTAGCAGGTGATGTTCTGTTTTATTTCACTCGCAGATGGATTCCCTCAGGCCTCCTGATGACAAATGTCCTCGTTTCATTCATTGCTTCCATCCGCGACAGTTAAACGTTATGATACGAAGAAGAAAAAGAATATCGCGTTCTATTCGTTGACATTTCAAGAGAAACGAAATCAAGTGAGCAATACATTTTCAGCTTTTTGCTGTCATCTTCGAGAAATTGTCTTTTCTTTATTTTTTTCAAATCTTGGCCAACGCCTTAAAATTAACATCCGATGCGAATGGCGACCGCAGAAAAGAAGCCTAATTGGTCGGTTGATTGATTGATTACGCATCGCCAGAATGAGTGCAATGAACAATTTTCCACTCGTCAACAAATGTGTCCAATCCATCCTCGCAAGTGCTGACCTCTTGTTGCGCGTCAATTTTGACGAGACAAGAAAGACAGCATGAAGAGAAAAAGCACATAAAACAAATCATAAACAAATGAGCACGTAAAGCAAAAATAAATCATGAACAAATGCGCACGGTATACAAATCAGTCCAGAACCGTGGACTGGTGGTTCCGAATTTGAATCTATCTTTTTTTTAAATATATAATATGCGTGTTATTGAGTCAAGATCATTTTTTGTATACAAGTGCAAATGGCGTCGTTAGTACAGTTTTAGGGGCGCTAAACCCCCTCTAAAATGTTTCGTAGCCCATTAAATTATTTGGTTGCCTTTTGTTGATTGATTGATCAATAAATCAAACGGGGGATAATATGTGCCCTGATACTGACAGGCAACATTATTCGTCTTGATTTTCCCTGATATTGGTTGGTGGTCATTTCATTTTTGTCTGTGGACCAGTTCATCATTTCACTATATTTGTCCTGCAATTGACTGGTGAACAGTCCGTTGTTTTTAAGTTCATGACCCATGATCGGCTACCAACAAGCCAGTCCTTTATAAAGTATGTATCTTCACAATGGCTAGCGACCAATCACGGTGTATGCGGCCCCTTGCCCAAAGTGAGATAGGCCCCATCTTACTGGCGACCGCTCAGCTGTGTTCCAGGTTAACGATGATGGAGAAATCGAGCAGCCAGTATGACTCGTTCCTGTTCTGGAGGCAACCCATCCCGGCCCTGGACCTTTCCGAGCTGCGGGAGCTGGGCTTGCTCGATGGACCTCGCAACCAAGCCCGTGACGAGTTGATTGGACGGGACCAGCATGTGAGTGGGCGGGACTAAAGACACAGCCTAAGAGCAGTTAGTTGCCAATGTTTATTGAGCCGAGTCACATATTTGACATGAGAAAAATATGACGGTGGCGTTTCTCCCACATTCCAAAAAACACGCACCATAGGTTAACATTCCAAATTGTTCCCAAGGCGTGATTGTGAGCGCTAATGGTTGTTCATCTATCTGTGCCTTGGCTGGCAACCGGTTCAGGGTGTACTCCGCCTACTGCCCGAAGACGGCTGGGATGGGCTCCAGCATCCCTTGAGAGGATAAACAGATTAGAAAATGGATGGATGGACTTGCACTGTTTTTCCACTGGATGGCGCTGTGATTCCATCTGACCCCAAAAGCAACATGGTCGTCCCAGTTCTCCTGTGACGTGTGCAAAAACGGCCAAACTGCCAAATTTTGAACAACAAAGGTGGATTATTCTTTTACGTTTGTGCACCAGAAACTCCTAACCACGATATTACTTTCAAAAAAAAAACTCCGCTTCTCTACTACCAGCATCAGCAACAAATGGAAAGACTGCCTCAGATTAATTCGATTATCAATTCAGTTGTTGCGAATTAATCCATTGATTGTGCCACCTCCAGCTCAGACATTAATGCACATTAATTGATGGTAATCTTTGTGAACAGAGAACTATTTTTGTCCTGCCGAATATCTGCATCACCCTGAGAAGAATACATTTCCCTCACTGCACCTGATTTCTCACATGCTATTATTGGTCTGACATCACTGCATTTGAGGTCGAAGGTCACACGTGTTTGCAATGACGATGAATTGTGTGCAGGAGGAGGAGCTGAGCGAGTTTTCTTCCTTCAACTACTGGAGGGATCCAATTGCCGATGTGGACGCGTTGCTGGCAGACCTCAACCTGTTGCTCTGAGCCCCGCCCTTAACCTCTGACCCCTCCCCTCCTCCTAGGAAGCATGGTTAGAAAGCTGTCGTGATGTCACTTTAAGTTGCTGCATGTTGTCATGTGAGCCTGCAAACCGACAGCTTCCACTTTGAGGTCGAGAGCTTAGCTCGTCACTTTGTAATTATATTGCTTTATTTATTTTTCAAAGTCCAAACTCCGTTTCCATATTAATATATTTTAAGATGTCTTGATGTATTTATTTCTTGCTGCTGATTTGGTGTTTCACTCTGATCCGGCATCACACCGAAGCCACTGGACAAGAGAAACATGTTTGCCTTTTGAATGTACCAATGGCAACAATTAAATGGATTTCCTTTTATTGTACCAGGACCAATCTGTTCTCAACTGCCTCAAATGAAACAAGATTACATCAACAATGCAGATAAACAATGGCTACGTGGAGGCATACAAAGTCGCTAAGATGCTTTGTTCTTTGCAGAGAATGAATACATGCCCTAGGTATCTTCCGACATGCGTTGCGTTGCTGTTTGTATTGCTTAGAAATAAGCCAAATGACGGCTCACATCTTGAAAAACTTGTAAGCACGACTGAATATTCCAGATATCGTACCTTTAATATTGAGCCCTTCAAGGGTCCACAAGTATGCCGGGAGACCAGGAATGTGTAAAGAAACTTGCAAAATAATTTCTGAATTCAAGTTTTTAATAGTTTTAAGCCACATGATATGCCAGAGAGCAATCCTAACATGACAGCGCGTTGCACACAATTTGAAAAGCATACACAGTACTTTATGGCAACCACGTCAACAACGATGCCAGATTGAGTTCAAATTCAAGTCAACTTTATTGCCAAATGTGCTCTTCAAGAGCCTTGCTTTTTTGTTGTTTTTGTGTTTTGTTTTGCCACATTGTGTTGTTACGTCGTGTGGACCTGCTGTGGATTGTTTTCAGCATTTTTTGGCCACGACGTTCATCAAAGGTGAAGAATCTTTGCTTGGTGGTTGTGCCTTCTCTGCAGCACGCGTGTACCAGCACTGATCTTGATTGGGAGGAATGTCGGCGCCATCTGACTGTTGTTGCTGGACAGCCCCGGGGCGCTTGTGGTTTTGCGCCTGAAATGGGCAGCATTTTTAACAGCCCCGCTTTGTTCGGCGGGAATGTCGGTGCTGTTGGACAGTCTGCGGCTGGATGGATGGATGGGTAGCTTGTGGAGCCGATGATGAGACGAAAGGAACGGGAGCGCAGATGCGGAACGGAGTCGCGGCATGGAATTGAAGCGGATTTACATGGGGCAGTAGATGTGGGCCAATCTCTTTCATCAATGGATGCTACAGCTTCTTGTTCCTTTCAAACTTAGCTTGTCGCAGACGTGTGCACATTTTCAGCATGACATCAATAAAGTTGACTTGACAGTTGTCAAGTCAGCTTTTAGTGTCAAATATGCACTATGTGTAACATAAGGCACAGATGAAATGACTTTCCTCTCTCAACCACAGTACAAACATGTAGTACATTGAACACACAGCTAAAATTTACGTTAAAATTCCCTAAGACATAAATATATGTTAAATAAAAATAAATAAACAAATAGCAACAACAGACAACCAAGGGCACTTGTAATTGTCCTGCAATCTTAACCACTTTTTCTGCATACACTTTGTTTGAAGCAGTTATAGATGAAAGAAGAGAGAATCAAAGTAGGTAAGAGCTACAGTAATTGGCACGGGTGAAAACATGACCAGCAGAGCATCATTTGAATGCATCACGAAGTTCATGATTAAACAATCCTTTTAATGCTCAAAAACTGAACATCTGCCTTTAATTCGTTGGAAGGGGGGGGGGGGGGGTGTAGCAGCATGCTGGTCTGAGTTCAGCAGATAGAGCGGCCACATTGCGTCCTTATCACTCGGACTTGACAAAACTGATCTACGATCAGCCTACGGGGCGATACAAAGCCCGCCCTCTCGCCGTTAACTAGCATCTGTCGCTAACCACATTGATACACGAAAAAAAAATATTTTAAACACTGTTTGGAAACTCTTGAGTACCAGATGTCACTTAGTTCGGTTTGTTTCGTCTAACGGTTCGGAAGAGGCGACGATATACGGACAAAGGAGGTAAGAGAACTCTGGCGCACTCATGCTACGGCTAAGAGCTAACAGCTGGCGACCTCATTCAAGTTAGACAAAGTTGGCGTTCACAGTTCCTTGTCATGAATTTCAAAATAAGACCAAATTGTGAGGGCGGACACTACATAACTCGTATTTATCAATAGTGTCAAAGACAGAAATGTTAAAAGCACACTATATGCTAAAGGTGAATTGAGTGTATTTCAAATATTGCTTTATTTGCGTTGCAAATCGAGAATTAAAACGCGCTCGAAACTTTTACCTTGGATACCTTGCTCACAACATCCGGGTATATTTCTGCCGTCTACTTCTTACTTTGCCCAGTAAACAATTTGGCGGCGGCAAGCATGCGTCGCTGGCGTCCAGAGCAAAACACTTGAAACGTGCCAATTACCAATTAGACTTGATTCGTCCAATTGTACTCGGTGTAGACACATCAAGGCACACGGAGAGCTTTGGCTTGGTTCGCTAGCTGGCTAACGTTACGTTAGCAGTCGCCAGCCGCCCTGTGGCTGCCAACAAACCTGGACGCGGTAAGTCGTCGCCTCGTCGTCCTCCCGGAGATAAAAACATGTTTCGCTCGCGCCTTAAGACAGCATCGGCTCAGCGGACGATGTAGTTGTGGGGAAAAACTTGCCACAAAACGCCCCCAAAGCGCTTCAACGCTGCGCGCTCCGAGACTAGCGAGTTCACCGGATGTGGAAGTGGTTTTTTCTCGGTGTGTAAAATAGGAAATTTCTCGCTGACTTCCCCCGGAAAACCAACAAGTTTATATCAAACGGTTTCCTGTCCGTCGTGCAGGACATGTTTGGAGGTGTTCAAAATGGATGTTGGTGATTTGTAATTGATAAGTGCGAAGGGGAGGGGAGACGTGGCACATGGCGGACTCTTTGCTGGCCACAAGGCGCGTAAAATGGCTCCTCGGCCCGGCGAGAAAAGCTTCGGCTGTGCTAACCGCTCAACATGATTGTCGGACGCCGCCACCCCGCTCGCGTCGTCGGTAACTTTTCTCTTCAAAGTTACTCTCCCGTTTCTGCCATGAAAACTAAACCACCAACACGAACATCTCTTTGAAGTTACGGTTTCTTTCAGTTGCGTACGCGCAAATGGATGACAGAAACATGTTTTCTTCCTCAAAATTCAAATTCGCATATAAGCGACAGTGTTCCACCAGATGGCGCAGTTATTTCTTTTGTTTCTCGCGGGACATGGCGTTCGACACCACCACGAGAGTTGAAAATGTGCAAGAATTGAGACTTCCAACTATATTTCCACACTTGAAACTTCTATTTGGAGTTAAAGTTGTTTGGACAAGTCAGAATTACTAACTGGCCTGTTCTTCGACCATGTCATTCAGCGAGGCGGCTTTATATCAGCCAAGGCAGACTTTTGAAAGTATACTGTATTCTGGTTTACTCTGAGAGTTTTCACATAGTTCGTGTCTCCTTCCTCTTACACGATTTACGTTCTGCTGCAGCATCCAGACAGACGTGCCCGTGCGTGTGTGCGCGAGGGTGTGTGTGTGTGTGTGTGTGTGTGTGTGTGAGAGAGAGTGAATGAGTGAGTGTCACTCTGATTGTACCCGCCCATAAAAACATAGTGTAATACAAAATTCAGCTCTTACCGTTCCATTTGATGAGATCATTCTAGCTTTGTATCATTTGATCACTTTGTGCCCATTAAAATTTCTGCAAATGCAGAAAATAAATCTTGCCCCTATCAGATGAAAAATGTCATTGACATGCTGTCAGAAATGTGAGGTGACATACCACGTATGCTCACTTGTGCACAAAGGTAAATGTTTTAAAAAACTTTCAACCAGCATTCTAATTATTTGTGCATTTCTACTTCTTACTGAATTGACATCAAAGCATTGAAACCAGTCAAACCTAGAGAACCAAAATGAGGTTGTCAACAATAGCTGTCCAAAGTAATGTCTCCTGCGGGGATTTGAATAGCAGCCTTGCGTTTGTGCGTCAGATGTCGCTGGTGGACCTGGGCAAGCGTCTTCTGGAGGCGGCGCGTAAAGGCCTGGACGACGAGGTGAGGAACCTGATGGCCAACGGAGCTCCGTTCACTACAGACTGGGTGAGTGCTCGTCCCGACTGGTCACGCATTAGTCATGAAGCGCGTTAATCCCGTGCAACCCCCACCATCCGCGCAGCTTGGGACGTCCCCACTGCATCTGGCCGCCCAGCATGGCCACTACTCCACTGCTGACGTCCTGTTGCGAGCGGGCGTCAGTCGTGACGCTCGCACCAAAGTGGACCGGACGCCTCTGCACATGGCCGCCGCCGAGGGGCACACCATCATCGTGGAGCTGCTGGTCAGGGTGAGCGCTTTCGTTCTGACCACGGAGACACGCATTCACCAAGTCCTCCTGATATGGCAATTTTGGGGCCCATGACGATAACGATAGAGTTGGCCAAAAATACAATACATTGGCCATTATCTTTAAAATAAATAAATAAATAAAAGAGCATTGATGCACACATGCTATGTATTGTGCATGAACACAAATTCTTAAAATAGCCAATTTAGAATTTAAGACAAAGAAACAGAACACATCTTAAGAGGGATTCATTTTGCAGCACAGCAAGACCTGCCTAGAATTCAAGTGGGATTTGCAGTAACGTCCTCTGTTCTCTTCAGTAGTCACTCTACACAGAGGATAAAGATCGATGACTGTGAGAACTATTGTACACTGTCAATGTGTGTGTGAAACCAATTGTGTTGAATCCGTTGCGTATCCGGTTACGTTACTGCAGGGTAGATGCTAATTAGCATTAACATTAGGCCGGTGGACTGAAGAGCGAAGCTAAGATTGTTCAAAGGACACAAGTTTTGAAAACAAAAAAAAAAATCGCCCGAACGACGGCTTGTTTGTTGAAAATCTCATCAGTCGGGTCACTCGTATGGTGAGGTGCCAGTGGTGAAAATTGGACTCCTTTCCTGCGCGTCTCACCGTTTTCCTCTCTCGGCTCCAGAGCGGCGCCGACATCAACGCCAAAGACATGCTGAAGATGACGGCGCTGCACTGGGCGGCGCAGCACGGCCACCACGGTGTGGTGGAGACGCTAATCAAGCACGGCGCCGACGTACACGCCCTCAGCAAGTTCGACAAAACGCCCTTCGATATCGCCGTCGACATCCAGAACACGGAGCTCATGTTGCTGCTGCAGGTCGTCCGCTCGCCTCGTCGCGGCTCTCGACTCCCTGACTCACGTCGAGCTTCGGTCATGACGCCCCCCCCCCCCCCCCCACCACTTTTTTTTTTCTCCTCTGTGTGTGTATAGGAGGGCATGCAGAACCAAGTGAACATGAACCAGGTGAGCATGAACGTGGAGTCCAGCAACACCGGCAACCAGCAGCAATTCATCATCCAGGGCATCCCGTCAATACAGGGAGGTGTGGTCAACCTGGCCGACCTGCTCAACAAGGCTGGCACCGGTACACTCTCACACACGCACTCACAAGGTCAGATACGAGTGTGAACCAATTTGGGAATTTTTTCGAGATACGAGTTGTCCTTCGGCTGTTGGGGGATTTTTGCTTCCAAGCAAACGTTTGAGGTACGAGCACGGTACGGTGGCAGAGAACTCGGTTCATCTTACTTCACAACAAGCAGCAGTTTGGCAGTGAAAGACTTTAAGGTGGGGGTTTCTTTTCGACTCGGTAAAGGATTTCACGCTGCACCAATTTTACTTTCATAGGGAAGACATTCTCAGATTGCTGCAAATTGTAGAAATGTGCAGGAACCGATGGATGGCATTTCCATTCGTTTCAAGGCGGAGAGATGATTTGAGAGAGCAAATTGAGTTTGGCTCTCAAGGAACAACTGTAATCAATCACAAAAACCACAAAATAGACGTTGCAGGCATGAAAAATATGGCCCTCTCTGTACTGAATGTAAGTCGTGATATTGGTTCTTGTTGTCGAAAGGTTTGAGGCGACAGAGTCGGCACCGGCGAGCCCGTGTGACACTTCATTTTGCCTTCCAGGGGAATCTGAAGAAGCCATGGCCGCCAATGCTCTGGACAGCAACATCCAACATGCTGCTGTGGTCAACGAGGGTGGCCAGAGGGTCATCACCATTGTAACCGACCAACATGGCAACCTGCAGACCACCGGGGGCATGTCGCAGCCCTTCTTCGTCACCATGCAGCATGGACAGCAAAGTATGACTCACTCGCTCATAGGCTGAAATACATTTGTCGTTGATTTGAAGATGGTGTCATAGTAATAAGTAATACGAACATTACCGTGAATTTGACCAAGGGTGATATGTGGCGCGGTCGCGAATGTGATAATCTTCCTCTATCAAGCTCGTGTTTTTCAATCTTTTTCGAGCCAAGGCACATTTCTTTCATTGGAAAAAAAATCCCGCGGCACACCACTAGCTGAAAATGTGAAACAAAAAGCTTATTTTAACAATTATAAGCGTTTTTCAACACTGAAATATAACATTATAAAACCTTGAATAGGAATCAAATAATCATCAATCAAATATTTTAGAATCTTTCATATTTATTCTTACTCGGTGTGATAAATGGTTTGGATGAACACAGATCTGATCTCCTGGCAACAATCGATTGAAGACACACGAAGCTATTCCTCCACAGCTCTCAGTTTTTCTGTTTTTACAGCAGTCGGGCTATTTCTTTAGCCGCTTCGGGTCCGATCGTCTCATTTACAATGGTTTTGCAGGCACGAAGTATTAATTGCCCTGCCACGAGTGGGACTTTTTTGATTGAGCCACAAGTTCAGCGACATGGTAACTTGCTTTCGGGGCTCTCTCGTTTACCTTTGCGGGTTTTTCTCACGCACGTTGCTTGTTTCTCCGTGTCTTCACACAGGCGAACAATATAACTCCACATTTTTGTTTTGAAGTGAAGCATTAGACAGCCTGGCATTAGAGGTTACAGTAGCCAACCTGGGAAAAAAAAGGGTGATAAGCCTCATCGGTGACATCTGGTGGTCAGCCAGTTTCATAGCAGCTACAACCCTCAGCGATTTGATGAAATTGATTTGGATTCCAACATGACAGCAATGCATTAAATCTTATTTGTGTCTGTCTAATGATCATCATGTCCATATATAGGTCTTGCAACATTTTGACACAATACCGTCGTTTGGGTTCAATGCCATGTCCTGTTACGCAGGAGATTTAAATAAACACGATTTGGATGGGGCAACAATGGTGGTCGACTGGTTAGCGCGTCGGCCTCACAGTGCAGAGGAACAGGGTTCAATTCCGGCTCCAGCTTTCCTGCCTGGAGTTTGCATGTTCTCCCCGTGCCTGTGTGGGTTTTCTCCGGGTAGTCTGTTTTCCTTCCATGGCCCAAAAACATGCGCGGAAGGTTAAAGGAACACTCTTAATTGTCCCGAAGTGTGAGCGCGAAAGGTTGCCGTCTCCTGTCGGCAGTTGACAGCTTGACACGACGCCTAATATTTGAATCCAGTGACGTGATTTCCGGTGCCTTGTTGACGTGCATGAAGCGTCATCCATCATCAGCGCGTGATCACGGCGATTTCATCCGGGCTTTTGACGCATTGTTCCGTGTAGTCCCATCTCACTCGGCTGACGCGGGCTCCGGAATGTCGGTATCAAATGTCTCATCTCCACTGTCTGATGTGTGTAGTGCTAGCGGTGCCCGCCAACACCGTGACGGAGGAGGTGGTGACGGAGGAGTCGCAGGCGCCGCCTTCCAGGAAGCGGAAGTTGGAGGTGGCCAATAATCACAATGACACAGGAGAGACGGTGAGTGGTGACTTCTTTGATGGATTTTGTCGTTAAGTATAAAGCGCATTTTTGTTCATCAACAATATCGATGTAGTAACCTGGGTCGCCGATTCCTAACCGCCATGCCATTAGTGATCATCAGCTGTGCCACAAGAAATTCAACAAGTACACACAATTGGTGGTTCTCGACTGCAAATGATGTTTCTTCGATCATCTATGCATGCCGGCAAAGTACAGAACCTTTAGATGGTCTTGGCAGTAAATGGCAGAAGGTACAACTGACCTGTTGCCAGCAGAGGTCGTCATGCGAGTAAATCAGCTTTGTGTTCAATTCGACGAGCCCACAAATCAATTTGTGAGTACACAGAAACAAGATCAGAATTGCTTCAAGTGTCGTTACACCGCATTTTGGCACTTTTCCTGGGCTCGTTCTTTGAGATTTTTTTTTTTTTCCATGTCAAATATGTGTTTTGGATCAATAAAAGTGTGGAAACGTGGCGAGATTCTTCAAAATGGTGCCAGAGCAAGACAGTTGCCAAAATGAAAATCCTCAACTCACATCAACGTGGTTCCTTCACACCAAGAATCCATAAGGTGGCTGCAAAGCACTAGTTTGGTCAAAATGGAAACCCTTCAACTTACTTTATATGCAGTTCCATGACACCACGATGACGGCAAAACACTCCTTTTTTTTTTTCAAAATGAAACTCCTTCACTCACTTGACACCAAGATGCCACGAAATGGTGACAAAGCACTACTTTTATTGAAATGAAACTCAAACTCACTTCAACACAGTTGCTTGACACCAACGTGGTGACAAAACACTACTTTTCTACAAGGGGGTGGTGCCACAGCAGCGAATGACGGTGGATGGCTTCCCAAAAAAATAAAAAACAAAATACCAAACCACAAAAGGTGGGGGTTAATTTTCGGGCCATCCAGAAAATGTACCTGCAAGCCAAATATCCTGAACTTTTTGTGAGTAGTCCTGATTAATTTTGGATAATTGTAGTGCGGAAGGGGAAGTTTTAGTCGAGCGTTTCACTGACTTGTTTGTGATGTGCAGGAGCTGCTGCAGAGGCAGCTGCAGGAGGCCAACAGGAAGGCGCAGGAATACCGACAGCAGCTGATGCGGAAGGAGCAGGAGGCCGAGGAGTACCGCATCAAACTGGAGGCCATGGCCCAGAGTCAGGCGGGCGGCGCCGCCGCCAACGTCAGCCCCGAGGAGGTGGTGGGCGGCGACGAAGACGAGGATGCGGCGGGCGTGGGTGTGGTGGAAGAGGAAGGCCAGATGGTGGTGCTGCAGGAGGGAGGCATCATCATGGAGGGCGACGGGGGCCGCGTCACGCTGGTGGAGACGGGCGGGGAACCTGCTGGGGGGAGGTCCTAACGTAACCCAAACCCCCGAGATAGACTGGACACGGACCGACGTGACACGGCGCCTCGCCGTCTTTCCAGCAGGGGTCATTCTTCATCACATCACACGGGACCGCTTCATGTTCTCTCCGCCTTCCCGTGTTTACTGGTCACATCTGTGTTGGGAAATGCTTCTGCGCCTGGGCTTCATTTTCTTTTTGCTAATTTCCAATCAGATAGTGGCTTCTGCGCAATACTTTGGAGATGCGTACCAAGTACCACACTCAACTGGTTGTGGAAAACGTTCTGAAAAAATCTGGTGAATGCAAAACCTGCCCTTGACTCAGAAATTTTTAAGCCACAACAACTTATAAGAGAGCGATTTCCTTTTAATCATTGTTACACACTTTGCAAGCTGTAAACACTCATGAAATCATTTGTAAAGTACACCTTTCAACTTTTTAAGGACATCAAATATTTTAGGGACAAAAGTGGCACACTCAACTCTCGACAAGATTTCCCCACATGAAGTAACTCCGTCAATTGTTATTCAAACCTTTTTTTTTGCATGTTTTTGTGCAAAATTGGCAACCAGTAAGGACATTGTTGCAGTTTGATGGGATTGCTCTTGATCAGGGATGTCACTCATTTTTCAAGAATATTGAATTATAATTATTCTTACTGTGGAATCTCACAATCATGGAAATTGACATGCTTGATTTGCTTTCGTGGGCCACAAAAAAATGTGACGGGCCAGATCTGGCACCCGGGCCTTGACTTTCGACACCTGTGCTCTTGATTGTTGGCAGTGAATCTATGTATGGTGAAAATGGGAATAATGATTCGATTTTGTTCTCCCCAGTGTGTTAGTTTTCAAATTTGAATAATCGATCTTGATAGTTGAAATGTGCAGCAGATGCTTCATCCCAATTTTAGATTACCAAAAAAAAAAAAAAACGGAAGCCATGGAGCCGAATGGATCCTTTCTGAACTGGACCCGAACAACATTTAAGTGTGCCATCCTTTATTCCTTCCTCATCTGTCCTGTGAGTTGAGTTTGATATATATTTTTTTAAAATAAACTCGGCAACCTTTTTTCAATGTACTTATCAAGTTGTATTTAATTCTTGACTCTATCTGCCAGGTTCACCATGTTGATGATAGCAATGCTCATCTGATGAACATAACCCCGTTTACTCATCTTTTTGGGAATGTGACCGAATGACTCAAACGCCTTGTTAACGTAATCACCGCAGTGCCTATGTTTAAGTACTTTTTGGAGCAATTTAATTTGACAAGATCCGTAAATTCATGCAGGCTGAGCTTGAGTTAGACTGATGGCTCCTTCACCCAATCCGAGAAAGAAGCCGAGCGAGCGCCATTTTAGTCCCGCCCCCTTCCAATTTGTCATCTCTTCTATCGAGTGTAATGACATAAATGGGTCTTTCCCTGCATGTCCTCGAGTTTGAAGACATTTCCCTTCAAGTCGGCTCCAATTTGGGCGTTATAAGGCACCAGAGCGGTAATTTGATGAGCAAACAACAAGCGTCCCCACGAGGTCTACGCAGCCAGTCCGTTTGGGACGAGGCCTCCCCGCTCTTTGGATTATGGCAGATCAGCCTCAACTGACACATCTCCTGTCCAATGGGCGTCGCGCTGGAGAAAGGCAGCCAATCAGGTGTCGCAAAGGGCGGGCCCGCGGCGGAGGGGGCAGGACGCGAGGTATCATGGAGGATCAGCGAACAAACTGTGGCCATCAGAGACGCGCAGGCGACGCTCTTGTCCCGGGGACTTTCCTCTCACTACACCGCCCGACTGCTCCCTCGTCGCCGACTACATATTTCACAATGGACATGAAGAAGAGGATCATATTGGAGCTGCGGAACCGAGACCCGGCAGAGGTGAGTGGGCACCATTGAGCCACTTGGGGAGGATGAGCGAGGCGAGGGGGAGCCGATCCAACGAGCTGCCCGCTGCGCTGCGCTTCGAGAAGACCGCAGCGCGCCCGCCAACTTTGCTTTCACACACTTGGCCTCGCGTGCGGTCAGCTCGAACGTCGTAGAAGTACCGCAACGGCGGTGAAGCGGGACCCTGGGTGAATGGAAACGGCGGCGGCGGCTCGGTTCCCCTCGGTCCGGTCAGCCGGCCATACGCCCGCCCCTCCTCCTTCACCCCCAAGCCGCTCGTTCGTCCTTTGCCTCAACACCGACAAGATGGCTCTTTAAGCAACAACTTTTAATCACTCGCTGATAGCAGTGGCAGCAGTTTATTTGTTTAAAAAAATGCAACATCAACATTTGTTATCTTTTGGAGCGCGGGGTTCCCTCACGGAAACACTGCGCGTCAAGCACCACGACGACATTTTCGAGTTGGTTGGAGGCGAACATTTGTGTGCATGTCGTCGACCTAAGAGCTGAAAAAAGTCGATCCCGGAGCACATTATTGTAGTGACCTTTCGGGACGTGCGTGGCCATTTGGGCGCGCGAGGCGAGGCCAAGGAGGCAAGCCTTCGTTTCACGACATTTTGATACTCGGGCGAGTGACGCCGCTCGAGTCCCAAAATGTAGTTTTATTCGACGCACGGGCTATACAAAAAAGGACTACGACGAGCTACGGCACCGTAGCTTGCCAGAAACGCGACGACCGAGCCCTAACTACTGTAACGAGGACAATCCTGTGCTTCCCCCCTCGGGCGGCTAACGTGACGACGGTAGCGCCTCAAAATGGAGGGACGTTACTCGTCGATGGCGGATTAACGCGCTCCACTTCCGACCGACAAAAGTGCCGCTAGCACATTAGTTGAGCTTCGAGCCTCTCGGTGGCGTCGCCGAGCTTTTGCGAGCGAGTCGTGACTCACGACTCGTGAGCGGCCCAACGTTCGCCTGTTGGCCCACTGGCTCGGTTCGGTCGGCGACCTCCGCGTGGCGTCGTCCTCTTTTATGGGGGAGACATTTTGTGTGGTGCGCGTGCGCGCTCGGCGTGGTTATGCAAGTCCAAGATAACATGGCCCGTGCACGCTCGCACACACACTAGTGGGGAAGTCACCGGCAGCACGTGCGCGTACGAGTCAACACTGCTGGTGGTTCTTGTGTGCGGGCCTGGAACACTCGTGCACCCGCACGCATCCAGCAGCAGCAACGCCAAATACAAATGACAAAGCAGTTAGTTTATGACAAAAATTGTGTGGCTGTAATCATTATTAGCAGAGCTGCAACAATGGAATATCAAATTCCGAAACACTGGCCAACAGCAAATTCTGATTGGAATTGGCATTCGGTCCCTACATACAGTATATATATTTGACGCTGATTTTAAAAAAGGTTTCCTTTTTTTTCCCTTCAACCACATCTGTTTTTCGAGATATTTCCTGTTATTTATCTATAAAAGCTTGCACAATACAGATTTTTACCGTGCCCTGTAATTTATACCTCCGACGTTCGAGGAAACAAATCCACCCGTTGCTGAAACTAACTCCTTAATTCATAATTACTGTTATAAAAACCTGATGTGCTAGATAAAAAACAAGCTGCCTTTGGAATCAGATTAAATAATAATTTACAAAAGTTTATTTGCATCTCTCATTAAAAAAAATGTGAACATTTGTGGACCAGTGTAATTTCTTTTGAGGTTTCACTTTTGACATCGATAAAATACAGACATAACAAATACACAGACGGACAGTATCAGTACTCAAACGTCATTCAGCCCATACCATTGTGCAATTAGAAATACAGAAATAAAAAAAGCTGTATACCACCGAAATGTAGTGTACTGTAATGATGTTAATCTTCCTTGTTTAGGTGTGTATGAATGTGTCATACTGCCCCCTGGTGGTCAAGGTGGGCACACCAGAAGCAGGGGAATAATGAATTGAACTGGAGTATGTCTGTCTGTTGTAAATATATGGCACAAATTGTCCAGACATTAAAGGATACTGTGTTTGTTTTTTTCAGGTGGCCGAGATGTTGGTGGACAACAGCCCCTCGGTGAGTGGCGAAGTGGAAGGTCTGTCAGACAAGTTTGTCGAGCTGGAGGTCCTCAGTATGATCAACGTGGGTCTAAATTCACTGGCCAAACTGCCATCCCTGCCCAAACTGCGCAAGGTGACATGCACATCACATGACTTGTGTCCGCGTCGCGCCCAACTGTCCTCATCCTGAAGTAGGCCGGAATTCTTGATTGTTGTTTTTCTCACTGGTTTTTTTCCCCTCTCTCTCTTTCTCTCTCTCTCTCGATCTGTCTCTGTCAGCTGGAGCTGTGCGAAAACAACCTGTCGGGTTCTTTTGAGACCTTGTCGGAAAAATGTCCCAACCTGATCTACCTCAACCTTAGCAGCAACAAGATTAAGGAGCTGAGCAACCTGGAGGCCCTGGTCAGTGCACACCCATCAAATTCCATTGTTGGTTGCCATTTTAGTGTTGTCTTATTAGTTATTCTATCTATCTATCTATCTATCTATCTATCTATCTATCTATCTATCTATCTATCTATCTATCTATCTATCTATCTATCTATCTGTCTGTCGGTACGTCTGTCGGTACATCTGTCTGTCTGTCTGTACGTCTGTCGGTACGTCTGTCTGTCTGTCGGTACGTCTGTCTGTCGGTACGTCTGTCTGTCTGTCCGTACGTCTGTCTGTACGTACGTCTGTCTGTACGTACGTCTGTCTGTACGTACGTCTGTCTGTACGTACGTCTGTCCGTACGTCTGTCTGTCTGTACGTCTGTCGGTACGTCTGTCGGTACGTCTGTCTGTCTGTCGGTACGTCTGTCTGTCTGTCCGTACGTCTGTCTGTACGTACGTCTGTCTGTACGTACGTCTGTCTGTCTGTACGTACGTCTGTCCGTACGTCTGTCTGTCTGTACGTCTGTCTGTCTGTACGTCTGTCTGTCTGTACGTCCGTACGTCTGTCTGTCCGTCTGTATGTCTGTACGCACGCACGCGTATATGTACGTATAGATTTCATTCCATTAAAAACTTTTATTTGCGATTAATTACGGGATGTCCGAAGTTAACTGATGTTGAATTGCATATTTTGCACCTCCCCTTCTTGCGGTTTATGAAGTTTCATCTCTTCCACTTGAGCTCAGTGCGATCCAGTATGTTGTCACAGAACTTGATACGACACTGGAAATGTGTCACTCTCAACCGGGACTTACCTACGATGCCAAAATGCAACTTTTTTTGCAGCAAAACCTGAAGAGCCTTCAGAGTCTGGACCTGTTGAACTGCGAGATCACGTCGCTGGAGGATTACCGCGACAGTGTGTTCGAGCTCCTGCCTCAGGTCACCTACCTGGACGGCTTCGACCAGGAGGAGAACGAGGCGCCCGATTCGGAGGCCGACGAAGAAGGTAAGCCACGCTGCACTCCGTTGCAAACGTCTGGGGAACTCAAAGCCTTTTGTTTGTGTCGCAGATGAGGACGGCGAGGACGGGGCAGGGCCGACCGGCGACTACGATGACGAGGACGACGAAGACGACGACGAGGACGGCTCGGAGGGAGGAGAGGTGGGGCTGAGCGTTCGTGGGAAGAGGGCCACGCATCAGGTGGGCAACGCTGGCGTCGGGCCCGCGGCTTGGACGCCCCCCTCCCCCAGCATGCACCTGTGCTCAGGCGGCAGAGAACGGGACTCAGGGGCTGCCTTCAGAATCACTCCCTAGTCACCAAATCAAAATCACTACAAAGGGAGGAAAGCAAGCAAAAGAATCTGAAAACACAGTCTTGGTATTTCTTTGAGTTGATTTAGCACCATTTCTGAAACCTTTACGTGACTTGCAGGCTCCACATTGGCTCACAAGGTGCCAATCATTGGGGTAAAACCCGCCCCCGGGGAGCCACAGCCAATGAGGCTCCTCTAGTCCTCAACTCAATCCGGATTGGTTCCCTCAGGAAGTTTTCTCTGCCGCCTTGGACCTTTGACCCCTGAGCTCAACTATGACAAGTCAGATGCACTGAAAGTAAAAGTAGACCTTGTAAAAGTATCGAGAGTAGCGATTGTACATTTACTGCCAAATAAGGATGTTTTGGGGGGGTACTAAAATGTATTGATGGTAATTGTTGTTCGTGTTAGTATTTATTTCAAAGGGGAAAAAAAGTAGCCCTTCATGTGTTGAATAAGTATTGACTGGGAAAATCGAAGTATTCGTTCTCAAAGTATGAATCGTAAAAGTAATGATCGTTAAAAGCAAAGATGTTCAACACTACTTTTTTCCAGGCGATACCCAATTTCAAACTTTTGAGCTTTTTCTGTTTTACTCAACTGATCCGCACAGCGTTATTAATACTCTTGAGTATTCACTGAAGGCGAGTACTGATATCACCAGTACTTTTGCTACATCCAATTTCAACTAATGCAATGACAGATCGGGAATTAGGACCTTTCTCTCTTGCCGACATGCATGATTTGGTGACGTGTCAAAAGGCTGCGGTGTAGCGCCAACTATTGGTGAGGAGGTCATACCCAGTGTCAGATTTTATTCGACTTTTATTTTGCCTCCATAAGACCAATACAAAGACTTGGTATGGGGACTCGCCCCTCCCCAGTCAAGTCTTGATCGGTCAAAGTATTGGTGGTAAAAGCTCTGGTGGTCGACATGGTCACGGTGACGTAGACTCCCCAGTAGTGACCTCCTGCGTCTGGACGTCTTAGTGTGTGCACGCGTGTTCAATTGTGCACACGCATGCCTTGACCAATGCGCACTTGTGCTCAGGAGGAGGACGAAGACGATGACGAGGAGGACTATGGTGAGGAGGAGGAAGAGGAAGGTGAGTGGACTGCCTCGTCGAGGCATAGGTCCAGGCCTGTCAATCAATCAATAACCTTGTCACCCCAATCACTCTGCCTGTGGTCGCGCAGACGAGCGAGCGGACACTCAGGGACAGAAGAGGAAGAGAGACGTGGAGGACGACAGCGAGGACGACGAAGACGACGAGGACAACTAGCCGTGCTGTCGTTGCCCGTGTGCGTGCGTTTCCCGTCCTACGCTAGATGTCGCCCCTTCTAGCTCTGCCCACCTCCTTCGAATGGGGTTGCAAAGGGGAAAGCATTTCTCTGGAAATAATCCAAATTTGAAACTTTTCATGGGAATTAACTGGGATTTGAATTGTTTGATTGCTTGCTTTTCCGTTTTATTTGTTTTTTGGGTGGGTGCGCAACGGCCAATCTTAAAAAAAAAAAAAAAATTGAAAGCAATCGTTAAAGTACAGTGATCCAAGTCCCCTCCACCCACCACAACAGATTGACAAATTCACCGAATGGTTGGCAAGAAATGTTGTTTTTTTCCCCCTGTTCAGTCCAAAGCAATGTTGAAGCTATCTTGTGGCATCATTAGGCAATTGCAAAGCATTTCGCTCTTAGTAGCAAGGTTGGGACCCTGTCTCCCGCTAATTGTAGTAACTTGTTGGAGTCAGCATTAAGCTCAAATATATTTTAGCCTGTAAGTGTTTCTTATTGTCAGGGGTGGGAGGTGAGGTGTGTCCGCAAATAGCTTTCCAATTGCCTATCAATTTATGACCCGATGGACAAGTTAGAAATTGCTTTGTGGGGGGAGAAACAACACCCCCGATTCTGGAGTAAGCGGTGATAAATCGCTAACAAGCCTTTTCAATGAAAAATGAGGGTCGACACCCAAGTTTGATTAGATTAGATTTTTTAATAGACAAAATCTGTGCATCTTTTTAGTATGACATGTGGCCTGAGCATCGAAACAACAAATAAGAGCTTCTAAACTAACGATGGACGATAAATTTAGGGGGGGAGACCTTGCTGAATCTGTGAATTTGCAAAGTTGGCGCCACAAATAAAGGATATCTAATCTAATCTAAACAAATATGGAGTGCATATTGAGCCAACCCTCAATTGCGTACATTAAAAAAAAAATCATTCTGCTTTGCTGAATCTGTTAATCCCCTTGAAAACTTTCTAAATTCGCAATTTGCCATCACTTTGCAACCCTACTTCCTGTTTGTCCGCAACCCAGCTGAACTCCACTAGGCTCCGCCACATGCAAGATGGCGGCCACGTTGGCTTTGGGATCTTCTGGAATTTTTGCTGAAGACATCCAACTAAATTGGGACTGTTTATCGATCCTCGCTTTTGCCCATTAGTGATGACATTGCCAACTTTTAAGGGACACATTATTAAAAACAAAAAGAAAAAGACTTTTTGAGCACAAAAAGTTATCTGATTGTTGAGGACGTTGATTTTTGTTTTTTCGTTTTTATTTTTCCAACACAAACCAAAGTCGGTGCACTTCAGAGCGCCCCCTTCAGGACTCCTTGTGTTTGTGGATCAGGATCTTCCTCCTCCGTTTTAGCCCGATGATCACATGACTCCTGCCCCGCCCACCTTTTAGAAATATGCAGACCACTGTAAGCTCCCCCTTCTCTTATACTTATTATTCCGTGTGTGTGTGTGTGTGTTTTATTGTAGCTTTTTACACGCTCGGTGACTTTTTTTTGGACTTTTTTGTTTGTTTGATTTCTTTTTTTGGGGGGGGATCAAGTGATGTGAAATATTCCAATAAAGTTCAAGTCCGGTCACTATTAAAACATTGTGGGATAAGGGAAATCAACATTTTTAAAAGAATTGATGACAAAGCAATATTTATAGATTTTTACAAAGATAAGGTTGCTTTCTTGTGATCGGCCGATTAATTTAGTTCTTACCTTGTCGTTTCTCTCACTGACATCCAAATAAATGTGCGTGTGTGCGCGTGCGTTTTTGTGTGTCGGTGTGCGTTTGCCGCTTTGAACATTTATTACAAAAAAAAAAGGATGGAATATTTGTGTACATACGTTTTTACGCTCTTCAGGTCTGATAGAAAATGAAAATAAAGTCATTTAGTTGAACTCTGCTGTGGCTTTACTGCGAGTGGAAAATTCCTCAGGGAGGCGCTCTTGAGCGCGTTCAACACTTAACGTCACCCTGGACAGGTCGTTGGCTGATTTGCGGCCTTTTCCAGCTGACTGTCAATCTTGTCAGGTGTCTTCCCGCCCAAGAGGATGTGGAACAACCGCTTGATTACTAGCCGGCCAATCAGTGACGACAATTTAGTGTCACTGCAGCATTTGACCAATCGGTAGCGTTGCAAGGTGCGCGGCACTTCCTCGTTTAGCCAAACCAAGTACCGTAAGAATCGCTCTCATTTTGAACGTACTTGTCATTTCGCAAGTGTTCATGGTAAGTGGACAATTTTTGATGTCATAATAGTTACGCCAAGCGATGACAATTTTCAGTGACTCACATGATGTGCACTTATTGTCCAGCAGATGGCGTCCTCTTATTTCTGCTGTGACGCGCCAACGACAGTAAATTTAATCTAATTTATTATTCAATATGCTGTTTGTTGTTATCTGCTGAATGACGTCACCCTCTACAACAGACAGGAGCACATTTTCATCTTTGTTGGGATGTCTTTCAAGTTTGTTGCCATTACCTCTGTGCGTGTGTGTTTGCGCATTTATTTAAATGTTTACTCTGACCTCAAAGCTTTTGATTATTTTTGAAAACTCTAACTCATATACATGTACACGTACGCACACACCATCATGAACCTGCACGCATACTCACGGCTGTGTTGATGACATTACAGTGACCTCACGGTTATGTGATGAGGTCACACGGTGCTGACAAACAGGAAGTATTTTTAGCTCTGTTGCTAGCCGGCTAACAAGCAGAAAGAAAAGAGGGAAATTTGACGTTTATAACGCGCTCCGGGGCTTTGACTCACGCACACGCACACACACACACACACACACACAAGGCCACACACACTTACACTCCTACACGTATTCCAGGTCAGTGTTACAGTTTGTTCTCATTAGGCTGTGTGTGTGTGCGCGCGTGCGGCTAAATAAAAGATGCGAGTGATGATGACACCCAAGCGTAAATAATTTAAACTTTTGGGAGTGTTTTGATGTCACTGAATAATCTCTTTAGCACGCATGCTAACACTCTGAAAGCTGTCCCCCCCACCCCCAGTCAAACTGTCATTTGAAACCATAACCCAGCCGTGAAACCCTAAAATTGCCTTCAAATTCTCATTTAATGCCTGAATTGGCATCCGTAAAATGGTCTTGAAAGACTAATTTCAACCCCAAGATTGTCTTCACAGCCACGCCACCTGATTTCAAACCTTCATTGGAAACACTCATCCCATTTTGAATCCCTGAAATGGGTTCGAAACCTGAATTCGAAAACCTAATCTGTATTTAAGGCCTCAATGTGGAACCCTAACGCTCTCTTTAAACCCTAAACTGGCCTTGAAGCCCCAATTTCAAACCTGATCCTTTTTTGGGGCATCAATTCAATCAAGTCACCCTTGAAACCCTAAAATGACCTTGAAACACTTATTTGAAAGCTTGAAATTATTTTCTCCCTCCTAATTTGGAAACCCTTATCCTTACTGAAAACCTTCATTTCAAAACCTGACCCTGTCTCGAAAACCCTCATTAGGAATCCTAAAAATCTGAATGTTCTTGTGTCCGTTGTTGTGCTGATCGGAGGCCAACTTGAATTTCGGAGGCCAACTTGAATTTATCGATTTTTTGCGGTCTCTTATGCTTTTTTTCCCCCCTCCAGCTGCCATTGGCCACACGAGCAAGACATCAGGATGATTGACCCCTGCCGAGATTGACAGCAGCTCAAGAAAAGGTTGAGGAAGATGAGGGTGAAGATCAGGCGAGAGAGGTGATGACTTGAATTGTCCTTTAAGGCGTCAGCACGTGCGGCTGCAGATGAGCCGTAACGAAATGTGCATACATGAATGTGTAATGACACGCACGCCTGTGTCGGATGTGTAATGGAGCGATGTTGCTCGTCTGCCCTACATCTGCTGCCCCGCTCTTTATTACAGCTCACTGACCTGTGTGCGCTGCACGCGTGCGTGCGTGCGTGTGTGTGAGCCTCCCAAGCGTTGCTGCCGTTGCATGAAATCATTTTTTTGGGGTCATGTACGTGTATTCAAGTCTTGTGAGCGCACATGAGAGAGTGCGAGTCAGTGAAAGTGTGTGAATGGGGGTTAGGGTGGAGTATAAAATTGTGAATGTGTGAGTGCGTGAACCGAGTTTGAACGTATGTACATTTTTGACTGCGAGTGTTTGCGTTTGAACGACGTGACCGCATTTGGTTTTGATTTGATGACTTTTATTACAGGTGCGCTTTCAACAGGAAGTAACAAACAGGAAGTGTGTGTGTGCATGTGTACAGTCGTTTTGTTTTTTAATTTTAATCCCTACTTCCTGTTTGAGATTGTCAGTGCAGCCAGCCTTCTTCTGACATCCCATAATGGTCAGGCAGATCGCTGTGTGTGTGTGCGTGTGTGCTCGTGCTCGCGTGTTTGTGCTTTTTGACACAAGCGGCAACATGACAAATATCATTCAAGGCTTCACTGTCACATTGAATCAGCTAAAAAACATTAGGATGATAGTCATGACAATATCAATAAAAAGAGGACTTAAAGGGAGGTCAATTTTCCTCCAGAATGAACACAACAAACACGAACATTTAAAAGTCAATGTTGTCAAATGATTATTTCAAAACAAATTAAAACCAGACCTTTAAAAAAAAAATACAATTATTGTCTTTGTGCTGGTTTTTTTTAAACTTGGCGTATTGCAGACTTTTGAAAAATTCCTTGAGAATTCAAACGTTCAAGTTTGAAAGTTGTTGATGACATCGTCATCGCTGATGACGTTATTGCTGATGACTTCATCATTGTAAGAGCATTAAAAAAAAAAACCTGCTCGGTGACTTGGAAAAAAAAGTCAGCCCAGCAAGTTTCATCCAAAGCATCAAATAACCATCTCGTGTCATCTATGGAAGCCATTTTTGTTGCTTCTTATTGCTGGTTGTCAAACACATGCTCGACTGCGAGACTTCATAGGAAGCCACAAGCTATTTTCAGCTAGAAAAGTCTGCTCGGAAAAAAACAAACAAACCCCACCCGAGTTGAAAACGTGTTGAAAAGTGCTGCAGCAGCAAATCATCGCATTGATGACCCATTGTTTTTTTCTGCTGGTTAGAGAAGGGCAGCCGTGCCCTCCAAAGTGGAAGATTCCTGAGGAGGAAGAGTCGGGGCGACTCGGACTCGTACTTTGTGCAGACGGGTGGAATAACGGGAAGTCACATTGGACTCCCGCAGAGTCATATGGAGTCACGTGGAATCAAATGGAGTCAAGTGGAGTTACTTTGGGTCATGTGGAGTCACGTAGAATCAAGTTGATTCAGAAAGATGGCATCAAGTGGAATCATAAGGTGTCCGGTGGAGTCACGTGGTCAGACGGTGTCAAATGGAGTAACATGCAATCACATGGAATCAAACGGGGGGCACCTCGAGTCATGTTGGCGTTGACGTCGAGTCGCCTGGAATCAAGTTGAGTCAGATGTGCTTCCGTGGAGTTACGTGATAAGTGCTGGTTGAAAAAACACACATGCCCTGCAAGGTGGTATAAAAGTGGAAAATTCCTGAGAAGGATAAAGTTGGGTTCAGGGCGACTCGGACTCGTCCTCAGGCGACGTCGCCACTTTGTCCGTGTCGACGTCTGCCGCACCCTCGGGTGAGGCGGGCGTGGTTGGCGTCATCTTCTCGTAGGTTCTCCTGCGCTGGCGTCGCAACGTGTGACTCTGCAGCTCTTTTACCTCCTGCAGCACTTCCCGTGCCTCCTGCCAGGAACACATGGCCTCCACTAGGAGGCGCTCTGCCTCAGCACACCTCTTCTGGAGCTCCACCTCGTCCTGCTTCGGTTTTTGGGGCGTTTTGGTCTGACAGGTGTCTGACGATTCTGATAAGCTCTTGAATTTTTTGTGACCTTCGCAGGACGAATCGTCACCGCGGTGTGGACATGTCGACGGCTTGGCCGGCATATCCACGGCGCCGCTGTCTGGTCCTAGGGTGATCGGCGGCGATTCGGTAAGACGGAGCGCCTCTGAGGAGGGGTCCGGCGAGTCAATCAAACGAGGGGAGTCGCTTGGACAAGCGGAAGACCGCGAGCCTCGGGAGCGAGGGGAATCGACGTCCCGGGAACGATTCTTGTGGGCTTTGCAGCGTGGAGATTCGCGACTTCTCAGTCGGGGCGAGTCCTTACGTCGGGGGCCAGGAGAATCGCCACTACGGCTACGAGGAGACAAAGATGACCTGAGGACGCATAAAAACACAAGTTCACCCAAGTTGGCGTCATAGGGAGTCATGCGTGTCTGCACGGCACCTGGAATGAGGCGAGTCTCCGCCCCTGAGGTGATGAAGATGAGGAGACTCCACCCCCTTCCCAAACGCTGCGCTTCCTCCTCTTTCTCGCTCAGCCTTGGCCTTCTGCAGCTCCTGTCACAAGACATGTACCCTCGTGGAGTCACATGGGGAACCAAACTAGTCAACGCGACTAGTCAATAAGAGAAGATGATGAGTCAGTAGTATGAGCCAGCAAAAAGATTTCATGGGACTAGTCAACATGGCTAGTTAGCACAACTACTCCGCAAGGCCAGTCGGGAGGACTGGTCAACCTTGCCAATGAGGTTCGTCATTGAGAATGGCGCAATGCTGATCAGCACAATGACCCAGCGGGCTTGGTCAACGGGATTAGCAAAACTGACTAATGCTAAGGCGAAAAAAAGAAGAGCGTTAACCTGCAGTCGTAGTTCCTCGAGCAGTTCCTGCGCCCGTTGCATTTTCTGGGCGATGAGAGACTGCAGTTGACCCACGGGCTGCACCGAGGCTCCGCCCTCCTCTTCTGCAGGACGTCGGCTGAGAGCCCAACGCAACTCGGAGCGAATCATCGCCGGTCTGTCAATGACGAGAAGAGGCATTTAGTGGACTGGGATGGTTCCTAAAAAAAATCTCTGTCTGTAAATCTGTAATTGCATTCACTGACCTCTAGATGGTGGACTATATATTAATTCATTCATTTTCTGAACCGCTTATCCTCACAAGGGTCGCGGGGGGGGCGGGGTGCTGGAGCCTATCCCAGCTGTCTTTGGGCAGTAGGCGGGGGACACCCTGAACTAGTGGTAAGATCTAAAGCCCGGAATGTGGGAGGAAACCGGTGGACCCGCAGAAAACCCACGCAAGCACAGGGAGAACATGCAAACTCCACACAGGAAGGCCGGAGCCGGATTCAAAGCTTGCACCTCTGCATTGTGAGGTCGATGCGCTAACCACTGGACCACTGGGGCCGCCGTGGACTATATAGTTGAGCCAAAACGATTCATCCAATACCAAGATCAGGGATGTTAAACTCATTTTTGTCGCGGTACACTTTGGAGTTATGTCTTCCCTCGCAGGGCCGTTACGACCGAAGAAATGTTTAATCATCGCATCGTATTATTAAAAAAAAATAAAAAAGACGGATGACGAGTTTTGATATCAGACAACTATTTGTTTGTTGTTTCTTCAACTATTGTTCAAGTGAGTGTAAACTGGGTAACAAAAGGATTTCGGTATAGATTTGAGCAAGTATCATGGAAGTTGATGCATACGATTTGCTTTCGCGGGCCACATAAAATGATGTGGCGGGCCGGATCTGGCCCCCGGGCCTTGGCTTTGACACCCGTGACCTAGATAGTGATGGGCAGTCATTTCCAGCCTTTGTGTCCACCTGGAGGAGAGGACTTCATCCATGGATGCGCAGCGGCTCCGCCCCACGATGCTGTTCCGCTTCCCAGGCTGAGGGGTTCTGGAATGTTTTTGAAGGACCTGAAAGAAGACGCACACTCACATCAACACGTCCTTCCATGATGCGTTCGATCTCCTTACCTGCAGCTGTTGGCTCTTGTGCACCTTGGAGTTTTCCAGGTGGGAATATTTCCCCCAGGAACGCTCGCTTCCTCTGGGCAGACTTCCCGTCTTCACTTTGGGTTCCTTGGTTCGTACTCGCAGTTTGGACACGTCCGTCCCCGAACGCTGACGTCCGCCGCCTCCGGCCGCCGCCGTTGCCGCCCGCCCATTGGAGCCCACGTGGAACACGCTCTCCCAGGAGGTGCCGTCACATTCTGAGAAGCCCTCCTCCTCGGCCACTAGATCGAGGGCCAGCATGCCGTGACAGGACGAGGAGGCCTGGACGTCCAAAAGGAGATGACAGATGAGAAAACACAAGTCAGATGCTGCAGACCACTTGAGGGCGCCATACCACGGTCATCAAGTGTCCCCGGGTGGGAAGACGGCGTCCTTGCGGGATCTTGGCTCGGTCTCGGGTGGGATGCACCAACACATCCTCCTCCATGGTCACCTACATGCAAGCGGATGTGTGAGGGGGGGGGGGGAATAAAGAGATGAGGACGTGTTCAAAGTCACAACTAATTCATTAATTTCCCCCTCTGGAGGTCGAAAATGATGTCCGTTTCCCACGTTGGAATCACGTGCAAGTGCTGTACATGTTCAAATCCAGTGGATTCGAAGGACTCGTTTCCACGGTGTTGCTCACATGAACATACTTGTACGGTCATTTAAAACATGAGCGCCGGACATTTAGACATGCGCGCATGAGGACCAAAGTATGTGATTCAGGACGGCTTGGACGTGTGGCCAGCTGGTCGTTTGGAGGGAGAGGCGGCCGTGTACTTGTGGACATTTGGACACGGGGACATGCTTGTGTGGATGTACGCAAATATGACCAAAAGGACGTTTGATGACGTGTTCTCGGACACACGTGGGAGTGCGGTCACGTGTGCATACGGACATCAAAATGTGATTGTGTAGACATTTAAGCGTTGCAACGTTAATGTGGATTTATTGAGTTCCAGGATGGATTTTTGTTGACATTTTCAGGAGTGGACATGCGGACATCTCTGGACTTGTTGCCATGAGGAGATGTGGACATTTGGATGTTAATTGACATTTCACATGCGGGAATTTCAAATTTGGTTGTGTGGCTATGCGGAGTTGTGGACATGCTAACGTGAGTTAAAAAAAAAGAAAAAAAAAAAGAACATTTGGATGAGTGACTGCGTCGAGTTGCTGACCTGGTCCAAAACTCTATTTTTGGCCTTGGCGATGGCGACATTGAGAGCGGTGATCCATGACTCTTTCTCCTCGGGACTGACGGCCAGGAAGAGAAGGTTGGGAACCTGAAAGAGGACGGACGATATGTCCGGCTCATCACCTGAAGACGTCGCGATGACGATTGTGCCCCCCCGTATGTGAGCATGCGAGTGTCCATCACTCTCAAGGGAAGGGATATCGCATCTTTTTACACGCCGTCCATGCTGGAAGATGAGATCACTGCGGTGAAGATGAGGATGAAGATAGCAGCGGGGCTGTGTACTAACACCAATGCTAACACCGTCAGATTATTCCGCTCCGACTCGTCCTGTGACACACTAATGGGATTCTGTGGATTAAATCTTTTTACATGGAGGGGAAAAAAAACAAGCCCCAAGCTCAGCCAGTCAGAACGGCTGAGGCAGAGTCATCGTTGGCATTAAATTCAGCCCACCGCTCACCAGAGGGATGCCGGAGAAAATCCACCAATGACGACGTAGCGACTTTCAGGCGGGGATGAAGTAAATCTCTTTGCGCGTCCTGTGACATCACTAAAACACGCCAAAGAGTCCCGCTGCTGCACTTCGGAAGCTTTTCCAGCACCCGAATAAAACCAAATGCAAAGTGGCCCAAATCCTCAGGGTGACATCATCCAAAAGCTGCAACACATCCTGACGCCGGCCCCCCAACACCCTCAGCCCAAAGCATCCCACATCCTGAAATGATTCCACCTCAAAACCTTTTCGTTCCTGAAGCCATGCCGACACGATTCAAAACCTTCCCCCGAAATGTCTCCGCCTCATAAAGATGCCAAATTCCGAAACGACTCCTCGTCCTGAGCCCACCTACTTCCCAAAACACCTCTTACCCTGAAATCCTCCTCGCCCTGAAAAACTACTTCCATAAACTGTCCTAAAATAATCTAAAAAAAAAAAATCCCACGCCCAGGATCCGAAACTCTTCCACACTTCAATTGCATCATGACATTACAGGAAATGACATCACAGACGATGACATGTGGGCTGTGCTGGGAATAATTTCCTATCCACTGTGTAGTGAGTGGGTGGCCCGGTGGTCCAGTGGTTAGCACGTCGACCTCACAGTGCAGAGGTATCGGGTTCAATTCCAGGTCCGGCCTCCCTGTGTGGAGTTTGGATGTTCCCATACGTGGGTTTTCTCCGGGTACTCCATTTTCCTCCCACGTTCCAAAAAAAAACATTCACGGCAGGCTGATTGAACACTCTAAATTGTCCCTTGGTGCGAGTGTGAGCGTGAATGGTTGTGTCTTTCTGTGTGCCCTGCGATTGGCTGCCAACCAGTTCAGGGTGCCCCCCGCCTACTGCCCGAAGACAGCTGGGATAGGCTCCGCCCCCCCGCCCCCCACGACCCTTGTGAGGATAAGCAGATCGGAAAATGAATGAATGAATGCGTAGTGAGTTGTAGACAAATTGATGAGTTGAATCACAGCGCTGGAAAAAAAATAAAATTAGTCCGTTATATAAAACCCCTTTGTACCGATTCGGGAGTAAGGGATGAATGGATGATTCCAAATGAATGGATGATTCCAAATGTAGTCGCTAATCAATAGATCATATATTTTAACCCTTTCGTGCACCCTGTAATCTGATAACATGAGAAGCTGTCCACTGTAGCGACTGCTGTCCCCGAAAGGGTTCAGGAACGAACTCGGTCCGTCCTCAAGTCACTTTGATTGGATTTGGAAATCCCAAAATGGCTACTGCATCAAAATCTTGATATGGTGTTGACTGATGAATGATTCTGATCGCAGTTATGTGCATTCGGAATCTTTCATCACTCGCCTACTACCGGACAAGTGTGACAGGGATTTTTTTTCCTTCCTCGAACTGTCTAGGTGCATTGTATAAAAGACCCGCGCAGTGATGACGGAATGGGCAGGAGGCGTTGAACCGACCGTGTTGCCGCGCCGTCGGCATCGGATGAGTGTGAAGCGGCTGTGGTTCTTCTTGCTGCGACTCTTGGCCTTCCTCAACTCTTCCGAGCGCTCGTAGTCAGCCAGGTCCAAGACTTCCTGAGATTTACGCTCATCCCTCACCTGAGAAGGTAAAACAAGGCAACGCTCACAGAAGACCACGACGCTCTCGTGCAATATTGAAACACGTTCACTCAAATTGCGGAAATTCTTCCCCTTCGTGTGCATTACTGAAAATCTCTGGCACTGCATCCAGACACGCAGCTGTTGTGACGCCATTGCCTTTGGAAATTGAAGCCATACTGGTCGCATGTGCAGAACCACATGACCTGCGCGAGCGCTCAGTGCAGACAACTGTTACGTAAGAAGGCGGCGGTACAAACGAGTCAATAAGTGTGTCGATATGTGATCGACACGATACTGGCCGGCGCTTCACACAGAACACACGAGCTTGGGCGCGTGCCTCTCGTTAGGCGCACATGTTCTTTAGCTCTTAATGGGAAACGGCGAGAGGGATTGATAATAACGCCTCAATGCCTCTCAGCTCGTTAGTGCGGCACTAATAACAGTCCTTTGACCCTAACGCAGAGCCGACACATGATTGCGCGGTGATGGTTAATGCGCGCGTTCAAAGCATCATTCATTTGAAATCTCAGCCTGGAAATGACTAACTGCGTCTTTGCGATCGCGCGCGTGTGTAAATTTGTGTGCATTTGCGCAGGCATCCATGTCTTTGCGAACGAATGCTCATCAGTGTGTATCAGCTGCAGGCTCGGTGGTGTCACATGATCTTTGATTCAGTCGCACGTGTTGACTGCTCAGCCGGCAGCCCGCGTCTTTGGGTTTGTGCATGCGCGTTTGCCAGCGTGCATGTGTTTCGATACGACTCTGCGTGTTTTTCTATGTTTGTATCTGACTGCATGTCTGTTTTAGTGTCTTCCTGTTTGACCGTGCGCATGTGACTGCATGTGAGTGACTGTGTTGGGTTGGGGGGTGCGCATGTTTGTATGGGTGTTTAGGTGTGTGCAATATTTTGTGGAGATGCACCTTTGTATGTGGTGTGTGCATGCGTGCGTATGCACTGTACCTGTGCTCGCGTGTGTTTCAGTGCCTGTGTATGCATATCTGCCTGTGAGCATGCGTGCGTGTGGCACACACACACACACACATGCGCGTGTGATGCTCGTCATTCTGACCTCCTTCTCTGATATGAACAAGTGTTCTCCTCTGAGGACCACGTAGCGACTCCTCCAAAGCTCCCTGAAGATCCCGCGGCCGCAGAACTTCCTCAGCCAACCGAGCTTATCAGGTGGAGGTGGAGCACCCGAATGGGCCGGGTCCTGGGGCCCCTGTGCGCGCACACACACACACACACACACACACACACACTGATGATGTGTGCTCGCAATGTGTGGATATGTATATTAATGTGTGTGTGTGTGTCTGTCTGTGCACGCTCACTTTGTTAGAGCTTCAGATTTTGTGAAACAGCTATATAAATGTCCATATATTTTTTATATACTGTATGTATATTAGGTACACTATGGATTGAGCTCCTGTAATTTGATTATATTGATATTGTTGTAAAAAAATAAATAAATCTATATATATATATTAAGATGATGCTCGCCTCTTAGAGATGTCCCGGAGCTGCGCGAAAAAAAAATGCCATTATTATTCGCAACTAAATATTCAGGACATGACGAACTCTTCCTCGGAGGTTTGCTGTTGTAGCCGATGAAGTGGCCAGGCAAGGGACTCGGGAGCACACGAGGGATGGAGACGATGGAGGAGAGATGAAGGTCCGAACTTAGGAATGGATGTTTAGTAATGATGGAGGGATGAATGTGTGGCGCACGCGCGCGATTCACGTGTGCGTTCCTACCGGTCCTGCGTGGTTGCTCTTCTTCATGCTCGCTCGCTCGCTCCGTTTCTTCTTCAGCTTCGTCTCGTTCTTCTCGGTTCGTCTGTTGTCTGACGGGTTGGAGGCGGCGTCCTGCCTGCCTGCCTGCCTGCCCACGAGCACGCGCGTATGCGTGCGTGCGGGTGGGCAGATGCTTCCCCTCGTCGTGCACGCGCGCTTTAACCTAGATTTCCAGTGCGCGTCAAGGCGCCATCTGGCGGCGCGAGCACGCTCGCGCAGGTCTGAACAAAGACACGCGTCATATATTTTTTTTTGTGTGGGGGGGGGGTGGTAGAGTTCATGATATTCTCAGTGAGTGTGGTTTTGAGGTGTGGCAGTAATTTGCATATTGCACTTGCTGCAATGCCAAGGCACTAAATTGAAGTGATACATCTCAAATGAGAGACAAACCTTGTACAGCAGGGAGAGTTACACTATCTCACCCAAGGGTGAGTACACTCCTCATATTTTTGTAAATATCTTTAATTACATTCTTTTCATGTGACAACACTGGAAAAAAAAGACCACTTGTAGAACGGTGTCAATTAACTCGGCCCACACTATTACAGTGAGCAGAGAGCGAGAAATGAGTCCACCACACACAGTCGTCGGTGACGATTTCATACCTGTCAGCTTTTCGGAGCGCCAACCTGTATAAACTAACAAAAAAATCCTTATAAAGAGCAAAAAATCCTTATAACATACCAAAGCATTTTATGTCAAAATAGTTAGTTAGTTAGTTAGTTCCGCCCGCTCCTATTTGGAACATTGGGCGACAAGCCTCCTCCATTTGTTCCGGTCACTGGCGACCTTTCTTGCTCCATGCCAGCTGACACCCATCTCACTGAGGTCTTCTTTGGCAGTTTGTCTCCACGTCTTCTTTGGCCTACCTCTCTTCCTCTTTCCACCCTCTGGCATCCAGTCCATGGCCACACTTGCCGGTCTCTCTCTTGGCAGCCGGAGTACGTGGCCGATCATTTTCCTTCTCCTTTCAGAGACAATGTCTGACAGTTCAGCCACTCCTGCCCTCTTCATCACCTCCTCGTTGGTGATGTGGTCTCTCCATGAGATCCTCAGGATGGATGTCAAAATAACGGCACAGAAAAAAACCCACGAAATTTTCAATGATATTTATTGTAGATCTCCATAATACAATGTCTGGTTAATGTCTAATCATCATTCTACTTAGTGGCATTACTGTGTTCAGAGTTGTATTCCGGAAATGAAAGCATTCGAGTAGACGAGCACCGTTCTGGGCAAGAGCAAACGGAGCTGCCTGTCAGGGTGGGGGTGGGGCGGAAATTTTCAGAATCCGTATGATTTGTGCGATACGGCCATATATGGAAGATTCACCACAAAATCCGTATCAACTATGGCTAAACCGTATGAGTTGACAGGTATGCGATTTACAGGCGTCACAAGACGTAGCGGGCTCTGCATGGGGGGTCTGCAAAGTCGCACCTCGTCGGGCCTTGGCAATAAGCACGGGTAGGCAGAGTTGCGATCGCCTTGCCATGACAACAGGGACGGGCGTGTCTCTGATATGACATCACACAGCTGCTCATCATCTGTGTAGACTTTAGTCCCGCGACACCAAAAAGATGTTGGCATTCTTTGCGGGGCTGTCAAAAAGAGACACCCCAAAGCTTGGAAAACCCGCCGCCGCTTTCCAACAGTGCGCACCGCCAATCATACTACACCTTAAGACCGTAAGGTTCGTAGCATGGAAGCCTGCGTCAACCTGGAGAGAATCTCAGAGATGGAGATCCTCCGTCAGGTCATCCAAGAGGTGGCCGCCCAGAACCAGAGAGATTTGGAGACCCTCCGCCAAGAAGTGCACAACGCCGTTGGCCAAACGCATCGAGATGCCAAGACGGTCCGCCAGGAAGCCAGGACCCTTCGCCAGGAGGTGCAGAAAGCTCTGGGCCCCAACTTGGCAGACGCGGACGCCCTACGCCAGGAGATCCGCGAGCAGACCCAGAGGGACATGGATACCCTCCGTCAAGAAGTGCTCAACATGCTGCAAAGAGACATGAAGGTTGTCCGCCAGGAGTCCAAGAGGCTCCGCCAGGAAGCGCAAAGCGTGGCCACCATGCGCCAGGAGTGGGAGGAGGTCCGCAACAACCTGTGCTCGCTGTCGGACAGGCTGAAGGCCGTGGCGGAGCATTCCGGCGCCAACGTCGGGGCCCCCAAGGCCATCCCGTGGTCGTCGGCCAGGAGGAAGCTCCGAGATACCTGCTGGGGGATCTCGCTGCCGCTGGCTATGACGCTGTGTGCCGTGTTTGGCTTTGGGATCGGTATCACCCTGTCCTAGGACACCTGTCTGTGACTGCGCTTTGAGCAAGATAAATGTTTAAAAAAAAAAAAAAAACCCCAAAAACTAACTTTGTGATTTTGTGAAACTACTGACACCCCCCTACAGTTTCTATAAATGCATTTCTTGAAAACTCACGTTTAGATTTTTTTTTTTTGAAGACAGGTGAGCCATGTCATTCGGAGAGCACGTGAAAAAAAAACATTTTAAACATTTAAAATCAAGTATTAGATATCATACTAAAACAAAGAACTCATCGTTTATCTTATTTTGTAAGGTCCACTCATTTCCATCCCTTTTCTATAGCGCTTACCGTCATTAGGCTTGCAGCCGAGATGGAATTTACGGATTCCAGAACAACGGTGGGGTTCGCTGTGCCGGTGTCACGGCGCATAGTGACAAACGACGGAGTGGTCGCCAACGTCAGGGCACATTGACTGGTCATAAGGCACATAAATACGAACACTGGACTGATGGAGAGGTAAAATTACGACACATGGAGACAACGGACTAGTGACCAGTCAATGTCAAGGCACATATCGGCCACGAGTGTTCCCACTCATCAACTCTACAAATGACGCTCCGATACACAGCTGATACACTGCCATTAGATGGCGGCAGCAACAGCACAAAAATTTGGCACCTTAGAATTTTAGATGAGTATATTGAGCGCTCACTGTACCACTATGTATGCTGCCGGACTAGATGTCTCCCCATCGGATCCAGTGAAGAGCATCTTGGCGGGTCCGGTGCTGCTTGACAATGTTTTATGTCATTGATCATTTATTCAACAATGTCTGGTCTCCGTTCCACGATTTATGTCATTGCATTGTGTTCATCTCAGCTTCCGATCATCCACTAGAAGAGAAGAAGACCCTGTTGGTGTTGTCGAAGATCCTGCTGGAAAGCTCCGAGGGGTCCTCCTCCCTTGCTGCGGCCATCACCTCCAGAACTTGTCTGTACGAGACAACTCAATGGGTCAAATCGCGGCAACGAGTCACATAACGTCCACGTCGCAAGTAAGTCTCAAGTCTTGACCTTCAACTTTCAGCCTTTGTAATGGTCCCGACAAAGTCTCTGTGTGCGTTTAGTGCAGGGGTGTCAAACACGGCCCGCGGGCCGGAACCGGCCCCCAAGGAGGTTCGATCCGGCCCGCAGGACCATTTAAAAGTGAAAAAAATGCATTAAAGACATAGAATGAATCTTTTAAATAACATGTAATTCGTGGATTATCCGCTAGGGGGCACACTGTTTTGATCAAAGTAGAAGACAACATTGTTTTGATCAGGGAAGAAAACAGCAGTCTCAGTCTGTCACAGAGATATGAAATGATATGAAAGCGCCAAATCAATGCTTCTTGAGACCAAAACAAAGGAAAGAGATGGTATTTTGGTGATTCATAGCACAGTATGGTTTCATGTTGATGGTTCAGCCCACTTGACATCTACCGTATCCGTATGTGGCCCACAATGTGAAATGAGTTTGACACCCCTGGTTTAGTGCTTCTCCAAGACTTATTAGTATGAACGTGTGCCACACACTGGCATTTTCGCTGTAGAAACAGAAAATAATGTGAAATGCCATGGAGAAATCAATGTATCCAAGTAACTCGAGTTTAGACAGTGGCAACGCAAGATGGCCGCTGCTAGCTTGACTTCTCACGATGGTGAGTAAGGCGGCATGAGCGGTACAGGTTATGATGTACGTCTGTGAAGCCGAGTCGAGCCTTTGGCTAGTTTTAGCCACGCCAGCCCCAAATCCTAAATTTACCAACTTAAGTGTCGGAACCCAAGTCACGTGACGAGTCGCCCACCCGCAGCCCCATACTCACATGATGTGACAGGGCTCGTTCCTGTCCTTCAGGCAGTGCCCCGCCTCCCATTTCTTCTTTGTGGGGAAGGTGGTCTTGACGTATTTGAAGCCGGCGTGTGTGCTCTTGATGCCGCACCACGGAGCATCTGGCGGCCATTGAAACAACGTCAAACCAAGATGTCCGCAACAGCGTCCGCTCCACTCGAGACAACTCACCGGTTTCTATCATCAGTCGCTCGGTGGGAATGCGCTTCACGGCTTCGATGTTGGCCTCGCTTTTCAGGGAACTGAAATGGAAGGTCTCGTTAGCAGCAGGTGGTCTTTTGGACCACGATTTGGCTTCCTTATACTGTACCACAACGAAGTGGTCGGCAGTATATGACGAGGGCAAATACTGAACAAATGATTCAATTACAGTCACCCGTGCATGTGTTTTCTAAAAGCACGTGGCTCGTTGCAGACATGCCTCCTGGCTCTCACCATCCGTTGATCCCGATGTAGAGGTCCAGCTCGATAAGGGCGGCAGCCTCCTCCGCGGTCCCATCGAACGAGTGGACCTGATGAAGGGATTTGAAGGTGAACAGCGAGCAAATCCAAAGGTTTGATTGCAACTCAACTCACCTCAACTGTATTTATATTTCACTTTAAAACAACCACCGCTGCATAGAAAGTGCTGGACATGGAGCAAAAAAAAAAAA
Source organism: Hippocampus guttulatus (assembly GCF_054856545.1). Lineage (NCBI taxonomy): Eukaryota > Metazoa > Chordata > Actinopteri > Syngnathiformes > Syngnathidae > Hippocampus > Hippocampus guttulatus. Next base: position 10,180,920 of record NC_141278.1, read on the forward strand.
TCTATGTACATACAACAGTTAAAACAAATTAGTAACATAAAAGCTAAACAGCATCTCATGCTGAGTCAAAAGCCAAAGAATAGAACTCCAAAATGTACAGGGAGCCAGTGAAGGGACGTTGTAGGAGTTGTGTGCTCCCTCTTACGAGTACTAGTCAAGAGGCGAGCAGCAGCATTTTGGACCAACTGGAGATGCTTGATGGAGGATTCAGTTTTCTTTTCATTGAAATCCAAGATAGTCAGTGCCACACATCTCACCCTTGAAGAAACATTCACTCACCACGCCTCCTACGCATCGGTCTCGATTCTTCCTCAAGATGTCTGCAACCCAAGAAGGCGGTCAGATCGTGCGAGACGTGACTGGAGCGGACCTTGTGACTCACCCACGAAGTCCTGATGGGAGTTGCGGCAGTGGAGGAACATGGGAAGCTTGCTCTCCTCAGCCAGATCAAACTGCATCTCAAAGTATCTGTGACACATGACAGACAACAAACAGTATAAGAAATATGGGGGTGGGGGGGACATGTCCTGCACTTACTTGAGTTGCGTCTCTTTGGGGCAAAATTCCAACCGGTCAAAATCTACAAAAACAACAAACTCAATTCAAGCCATTGACCAAACGTTTCCTGACAAACTTGTGGCCACCGACTTGCCTAGTCCGCACTCTCCGATGGCGACCACCTTGGTTCGGTTGTCCGCCGCCAGACGCTGGAGGCGGGCCAGATACTCGGAGGGGCCGGCGCCCTCCTCGAATTGGCCGCAGCGGGTTGGATGGCAACCCACCGTGCAATAGAAGCTGTCTGCGCTCGGCCCAGGAAAAAAAAAATCACTCTAAGTAAAACTCCCCCCCTAAAAAAGGTCTGCGGCAGTCGCCACGCTTACCTCTGCTGTGGGCCAGTTTGACGGCCTCCTCGCTGTCTTCCAGGCTTCCTCCGGTGATCACAAACTGCACACCAGACACACCATCGCATTTACCCAGTGGTTACATTTCACGAGTCGTTTATTTTATCTGAGCATTTGCATTATCAAGATTCCGCTAATATTTACGTCTTGTTCCCATGACAACTGACCGGAGAAAGACACATGATGTGTCATGCTTATGGGCGTCAACTGTGGTTGTGCCCACACAAAGTGGCTGGAGCGGCTCCAGGTTCGGTCACGTTCGGATTACCGGTAGTGTCAATTGTTGTGACACCCCTATTCTCAAATCTGAGATGACGATAGCGCCGTGTTAACAGCAGACAATGCTGCTTTACCTGCTGTGGCCGTGCTGCTGCTCGGAACCGTGTCGTCCCTGGCCTGGCTGCCCTCACCGCGACAGAAGAGATCTGTCAATTTTGTGCATTTGGCCCCATCCTCGATTAAGGTTTTTTTTTGGGTTGTTTTTTGGACTCTGCTTATCTGCGCCACACATATCCTTTTCTGGTGGTTTCTGTTTTTTAAGCATCTTTGCAATTGCAAATGTCCTCTACCCTGGGTCAACTGCGGCAACTTCAAAAAAAAAAAAAAAAGTTTGACCACAAGAGGACCCATGGGTTTAGAAAACCCACCAACCCAACGTCATCTATGCCACCGCCGAGCGAGAAGCGCATCACCTTTTGGACGCCCGCGTCGACGGCTCTGTCGATGACATCACGGAAGTCGTCTGCGGGAACAGAACGCGGCATCAAGTGGAAGCCAAGCCTTCGACGTGACGGACGGAGGAAAACGCTCTCACCTTGGTGCTTGCGCTTGCCTCTGTAGAGCCCATGGAACACAGGGTCTGTTAGGTTCACGCCAATATCTGATTTTTGGACACAAAATTATAACATAGGGGCATTATCTGGTTTGAAAATGAGTCATTTATTTACTGTAGGGCTGCAACTAACTACTATTTCAATAATCGATATGTTTTTTTTTTAAATTCAATGACACTACTGAAAGAAACAAATACATTTATTTACATCCCTTTATTCAAAAACAGAACATCTCAAACTGACGGTGCACAAAATGTCCAAATACCGTAATATAAATAGATTCAGATTTATTTATTTATGTCCGTTTTGCTGCAATTTAATTGGCAATACTTTTGCATTGGTTCAGTTGACGGTGCACAAAATGTCCAAATAATATAAATAGATTCAGATTTATTTATTTATGTCCGTTTTGCTGCAATTTAATTGGCAATACTTTTGCATTGGTTCAGTATTTAAGTACATTTTCTTCCCTAAAAATAAAAACGCAGAGTTGTTCAAACTGGTTCCCAGTATGACTATATCGACTCCTTCGGAATACAACCTCTGACTTGTTTTTAACCCATATAACACATATAACTACTACATTACTGCATTTTGACGTTCGTCATGATGGTTGGAACTACTTGGAATTATGTTTTCTGGCACTTAGTGTAAAAAGTTGCACAACCACGAGATTTGAGCATCATTATTTAACTAAATCTACTTGAGATTTCTCCTTGCGAAAAGTAAATGCGATGATTCAATCAAGCTAGTTTATTTTGAAACCATGTAGTACGTGCCATTGGAGCGGAGACTTGGCATTAGCTCAGGGCCGATAAATGACTTCAAACATAATCACAATGTGGAGGTTTTTTTAAAATTCATAAAATGATGATTAACACGTGCCTTACCGATTAATTTGTGCCGGGCCATTATTGACAGAGTTGAACGAATCCTGCTTGGGAAGAACACACATGCAGCCTTCATCCGGAGTGTCATTTGACATTACCTTAAGTCTCACAAAAGAGGAGCTCAATTTACTGAAATGGCCACCACAATTATCTCAAGTATCGTACAGTACAAGTAAAAGTATGTATTTCTGTGTTTGGGCACATATCAGAGGATGTAATTTCTTTTTCAATTTCTTTTCTTTCAGGCCGCATGGCTCAGGTAGAGTGAGTGTCCCCCAACTCGATCCCCCCCCCAGCCCTTGTGACCATGTTGAAGTGTATTTGAGCAAGATACTGTACTGAACCGCCAAATTGCTCCGATTTCTGCATCGTCAGTAAATAAATTAGGACACAGGGTTAAGGCGCTTTGAGCATCTTTTAGGTGGAAAAGTCCTATAGAATTGAAAGCCACATTTACTAATGTCTATTTTTCCCCCCAGTATCTATACTTCTACTTCCTGCAAATGCACAACAACGTTATTAATGTGACATGAATGATATTTAAAAAACAACAACCTAGAATTAGGAAAAAACTGAAACGGCCTTGTCTAGTCAGGGTTATAGAAAAAATAATAAAAACATAGCCCAACCTGAAAATGGCCTTTATCCATACGTGTGATTTTACTTCAACTTTGACTTCCTTTCTAACTTTACACTTTTTTTTCTCCAAAATTGTATTTATTCTTGACAGTTTATTACATAACAGTCATTGTGATTGGATGTGAATGCCGTGAGTTTAAACAAAAAAATAAACCACATACACACACACACACAAAAACTAAGTTTCAAATGAAAAAGTGACAATTAAACGTTATTACAGAACTGGCAAAACAAACCGAATTAGAATAAGGCGCTCAAAACGTGCGTGTTTGTTTCCAGGATTACGGTGAAAACGTGTGACGTCTCCCGATCCGAGTATGCTTTGCACGGCGCTCGACTGGAAGGTGACATTAAAGGAAGGCAAAGCGAACGGCAAGCTAGCACGTCAGCGGGAGAATGGCCGCGGCCTACCTCAGCCACCAGCAGAAAGTGCTGCGACTCTACAAGAAGTCGCTGCGCCATCTCGAGTCGTGGTGCATCTTTCGGTGAGGCACACACACTGAGAAATATTTTCACGACGATACGGGGCCAAGCTAACCGCTGAGCTAACAGCTGAGCTAACGGCTAGCCAGGATTGAGAGCGCCCCCTCTAAAGAGGTCAATTTCACTTGAACGCGTTTGTTGTTGATTAATGTGCCGGTTTTGGTCCTTAGGGCCACTGAAACTCTCTTGGCGGACGATGCTAGTATCAAAATATGAACAACGAATAAAGTTGAACGGAATTTGTATCTTAAGTAGAGAAAGTCAATCATAGTTTTATTCACTCAGTCTTGATGGTTTGAATCCCATCAGACCTTGTTATAGTTGGAATGAACTCGGTTCCTCAAAATGGTTTCGTTTAATGTCAAGCATCAATTTTTTTACTCATTGCACACAAGGCCACTTAAGGATTTTAACCTTTACTGCAAACGTATTTAATGTAAAAAAGAAAAAGAGAATCTAGTTCTTAATACCTAAATAACAAAATATGTGACGGGGGTGTTGGAAAAAAATGCAAAAAAAAGGGAAAAAAAATCCAGGAAAAAGTTGTGATGCTTTAACGTAAATCCTAATGTGAGTGAAAAATGAACTCTCATGAGAAGTCGTGTGCCCACTGACAAAAGTTATGTATGGCAAAAACTTGAGCGTCTGAGCAAAAACTGAGAACAGACAAAAAAAGGTCATGTATGATGTTTAACTCATTCACTCCCAAAGACATGTCTTTTCACACTCCACACGTTCAACCCCCCCAGATCCTTTTTTTTCTTCATTTTTTCCAAGATTTAGGATTTAAAAAAAAAGGGGGTCTAGAATTGGCTGGTACTGAATGAGTAAAAAAAAGCCTTTAAAAATCTGTATTGCAGTATTATGTCGTTTTCCACAAAATTGCAACTTTCTTCAATTCAATGTTGCTTTCATCCAAACTATGCCATTTTATTAAAAAGGGGGGAAAAGCCTTATTGTGTACATATAGTATGAAATGCCATAGCCGGGCTAGCAAAAATTAGGATTGATGTTATCGGAAGCCCGAAAAAGCAAAATGGTTGTTGTCTATGTGTGTGCAACTTCAGGGATAAGTACCGCTTCTATGCGTGCCTACTGCGCGCCCGCTTCGATGCCAACAAAAGCGAGAAGGACATGGTGAAGGCTACCAGAATGCTGAAGGCCGGCGAGGAGGAGTTCTGGGACAGGCAGCATCCCCAGCCCTACATCTTCCCCGACTCGCCCGGCGGGACCTCCTACGAGCGCTACGAGTGCTACAAGGTCACTGCGCCCTTTTTAACACGCTTGTTCACTCTGTTGCCCCAAAGAAACACCCCCACTCCCCTAAATGACACGTTTTTAATGAGGAAAAATATTGGCTAAAAAGTCAGGACATTTTCAAACTTTTTGGGGAGTTCTCACAGATACCAAGTACTGCGAGTACTTTTGACAGATCCGATTTCAACAAACACAATGACAGATAATTGTGATTTTCTTTCTTTCTGATGATTGGCTGACAGTTTTGTGGCTTCTTCTAGCCTTCTGCTAAGTGGCTACCCATTAACTCATGGAATATACATCATACTGTATATTGAGGATGTACCTCATGTTTTGCACTCTCCTAAGCAAATCCCTGAAATATTTCCTTTAGCCAACTTGTAATGCTTAAAATCATCATTTGGACATTTTCGTAGCCAAGTCTTTTATTTTTTATTTTTTGGTGAACAATGTTTGTTACTGCCCTCCGGTGGATCGTGTTGGAACAACATCCATATTGTCAATATGGTCTCAGTCTATTTGATCAGCATTTGGAAATAATTTGATGTGGTTGTGGACAGCAAATGGCGAAATGTGTTTGAATGTCGCATTTTGTGGCGGCAGCTGCCCGAGTGGGTCCTGGAGCACTGGCACCCGTCGGAGAAAGCCGCCTACCCCGATTACTTCGCCAAGAGGGAGCAATGGAAGAAGTTGAGGGCGCTCAGCTGGGATAAAGAGGTGAGCCCCCGTCTTGCGCTTTCGTGTCACTGCCTCGATGAGACGGTACGCTGGCCAACCGCAAATACTCTTTCCATAAAAGGCAACCAATTGCAAGTAAATCATTTACTGTAACTAAATGCAGGCTGAGCATTACATATGAGGGAATTCTCACCTGTCAATAAAAGGAACCTCTAAAAAAGCAGGTACCCCTGTAGCTGAGAGCCAATGAAAATTGTCAGGTAAGTTTGACATCCCCAAATGAAGAAAGGCACTCCGAACCGCAATGCGTCATTCCCAGAATAAAAGGCCCAGTCAGATTGGTTTCCAACTGCTGAGCGCAAAGAAACCAAATGCTAATGCTAACCTTCTGCCAGTGGCGACGTTCGCTCCCACAGAAGGCAGAGCGCACGCGTGGCCATTGAAAATAAGTCATTGCTTGCTCCAATCATTGTCATGAGGTGAAGTTATTTTTACCAAATGCCAAAACCTGTGCTATCAATACAGTGCATACATCCTCATTTTTGTGACGCCGATGAATAGAACGCAGCAACACTGCACAGCTTGCTGCTTCCGAGTCGGTCCATTATCATTTTTTTGGAGGCGATTCGTTATCCCACATGGCCCAAGCAAAGCGAACTCGGTCCAGAGCCAAAAAGCACGGGGAAAAAAAAAACCTTCCCGCCCCCGCTGTGACTTCCCAGGTGGCTCAGCTGCAGGCCGAGACTCCGGCCGACGGGCCCAAGTCGGAAGCCCTCCCCCCAGCCCGCAAGGAGGACGACCTGCCGCCTCTGTGGTGGCAGTACGTCACCCGCCCCAGGGAACGCCCCACATAACCGCCCCACCTGCTGTTAACTTGACATCCAGAAGAACAATTGACTTTGGACGGCGGAGAAGACCACCTGCGCAACTTATTACCCGTCTTCAATACCCCTCAATAAACGTGAGAAATAAAAATGGCGTCGCTCTTGTTTTTGACACGGCCAATGTGTCTTTTGCACATGTCACAATATTTTTTTGTCCACTACAACGTCACAAATGCAAAGCTTTTTAAACCATAAAATTAAAAAAAAAAAATAAAGAAGAAACCCCTCACAAATACATAGGAGGTGTCAAGAACCACAAACAAAATCAACAGAACAGTACCAAGTCCAGATCAGAGTGTCAAAAAGCAAATAAACGTGCAAATCTGGAAAGATGTAAAGAAACCAAGTCAACAACCAAAACTACAACTCTGTCAAAAACCGATAAAATGTCAAGAATGTCTCAAAAACCGAGGCCAGTTCCAAATCTAGAATCATGTCAAAAATGATTCACTACCAAGTCAAGAACCGTTTCAAGGATAAAGTCACAACGCGACTCGATAACCAAGTCAAAGACTCTGGGGGAAAAAAAAAAACCTAATTGAGAAGCAAATCAAAAACCGCCTAAAGCACAGGTGTCAAACTCAAGGCCCGGGGGCCAGATCCGGCCCGCCATGTCATTTTAAGTGGCCCGTGAAAGCAAATTGTGTGTGTCAACTTCCATGACTCTTGCTCAAATCTGCACCGAAATGTTAAATTGTAAATTGCATGTGTGATAAATAACATTGGGATTTTGCAAACAATTTTTTTTATGCTGTTTACACTCGGACAATAATTGAACAAACAAACAAGGATTTCAAAACTAGTTATCCATCAATTAGATTTGTTGTGTACAAGTAATAATACGATGTGAAGATTAAACATTTATTCGGTTTCACTGTCGTAATGGCCCTCCGAAGGGAAGACGCAACTCCCAAAGTGGCCCGCGACAAAGGTTTGACACCCCTAAAGAAACAAAAACCAGCACTGAGTCAAGAACATGAGCCAAAACTGTTGTCTACCAAATTAGTAACCAAGGAAAAAAAACACAACCAACCCAAGAGCCATGTTTAAAAAAAAAAAATACGGTTAGAAGGAGAATGGCTTTGCCTTCCTGTTGGTGGCACAATGACGCAGCTGGAAGTCACGTGATCTTGCATCCTGCCATAGTTCATCCAAACACCACCGCAGTTCACCTTGTGATGTCATCCAAACTCGGTCCACAATGATGATTTGCACCTAGTGGACCGGAATAGTTCCCTGCCCCAAATTGGGTTTTTTTTGCCAGTCAGCAGGGGGGGAGTGAAGGATTCCAAAAGCAGCGACTGCCACAATGAACAGGTAGTCACCTAATGTCAGGGTACATCGTAACAAACAACAGAGCGTTCGCGGAATCAATTAGCTGCGTTCGCAATCATTCATCGTCCCCGACTGTCAATCATGATACGGACGTGTTGATGCAGGGCTTGTTTCGGGATTTCCAAATCACTCAGTGTAGTGACTTGTAAGGCCTAGCAAGTTCCTCCAAGATAGAAAATGCTTCTTCCATCGTCAAAACTTTTTTTGGAACACTCGTCATCCTTGCTGAGCGACTTGGGTCTTCCTGTCCTCGTTACACTCCCAGATGCCTTTCTCGGGTTCCCCGGTCCCCCGCAAGTACTGATCCACTTGGTCTTGACGCATGTCCCCCCCCCCCATCCCCCAACGTAAGCCCCTAATGAGATTGGACGTCCCCGGATATCCCATTAGATGGTGATTAAGCGGGCTCAGCTCGTTAGCGCGAACAAACCCACACATTCGCTGGCAGAGATTTAGGACCCTCTGAAAAACCGCCGGCAAATATTTTTCATCCTGTTTTGTCTGACTGTGGAAGGGGATGCTCTGGACTGGTCGCCAGCCAATGACAGAGGAGATGATTCAACCATTGCGCTGATCCCAAAAGGATGCACATTAGCTTCACTCCAGACCAAACCCTTCATCGATGGCAATGTCAAATCTTGTTTGTCAATTATCAAAAGATGCCCTGACATGATGTGGCGACCAGTCAATATTTGACTGTCTCCACCCTGAGATTGACTGTCCATTGTCTACATATGCCGTGACATTGACAGACGACCAGGCAGTTTGTTTGCTTCCTGACAATAGATTAACGACCAGTCAATTGTTGGTCTGTATGGACTCTGACATTGGTTGGCGACCCATCCTGGGCGTCCCCTGCCTCTCACCCAAAGTCAGATGGTATCGGCTTCAGCTCTCCCTTTTTTTTTTGCATTCTGTTCCCCTCGTGTTTTTTTTTTCTTCCCACCATGGCTTGTCTTGCACTTTCCCCGGCGACCCATCCTCTCCGATTTGTCCACTTCCTCAGCTGCTCTCATTGGGCGACCCGATAACCTGATTTTCTCCCCAATCGGTTTAGCCTCCTCGCCACGCTCGCTCGCTTGCTCACTCGCTCTGGCTGGCTCCCCTTCTCTCTATTTTCATCTTTGAGCTTTATCCCTTCATCTCTGATCTCCTTCATCCGCCGCAATCCTCATCGGCGCCAGGAGAGCGGCGGAGGACTTGCGCACCGGCGACCAGTCAGCGGGGGGAGCGCCTCAGAGAGCAGCAGCAGCAGCAGCAGCAGCAGCACCTTGGGATTGTGACGTGCCCACCAAAGGAACGGACGTGTGAAAGACAGGTGAGCGTCCGTCCGTTTGGGATTTGGGACTTGCTGCCAGTGAGAAGTTATGCGCAGTTTGGGCCTTTTGATGCTTGCGGGGTTCTTCTAATTTATCATCTGCCATGTTAGCTGGCGTGCAAATTTGTCGGGAAAGAAAAACATAGGTGGTCGAACTCCATGCCCGCGCTAGTGGTCCATTAATTTGATACGTCTAAATCATAATCCAATGAAATGATGAAACATTTTTGTGGTTTCACTTTCATAAAGCCACCGAGGGAAGGCGTTAACTCCAAAGTGGCCCGTGACAAAAATGAGTTTGACACCCCTGCTTTAGATTCTGCGATCTGTTTTGCACGGAGATTCGACAATCTCCTCAGTGGCTTTCTCTCTGTCTTTCATTCCAGTACAGAAAAAGTATTTTTTCCCCCATTTTCAATTTTTAGGCATCGTCTCGTAGATGACATTTCCTCAGTTGTCTTGTCTCCTGATCCCACCCAGAGGTAAAGAGCAGCCGGTAATTGGATGACGGGAGATTTGAGCTCTCAAGCTTCCCGTAAAAGATCTCCCGAGGGATTTCGCCCAGGCACCCTCATCCTTTTCGGCGCGCTGCCCCGCTCATATCTTCCAAACGGCGGCTGGTTTTGGTCGCCCTTCGCCCCCAAGCCCTACGGAATTCACGCTCCATGATAGGATGCTGATTACCATTAGCAACAAGCTAATAAACTCGCCGCGCACGTAAAATGAGTTGAACTCATTCACTCCCAAAGACGTTTTTAAACGTCTTTTCAGACTTGGTCTAGAATTGGCTGGTACTGAATGAGTCCGGCTCCTGTTGCCCGATTTAAAAAAAGTAAAACTAGCTCAAACCTTTTTGTAAAAAGGTTGGCTTTGTGTTTCTCGGCCCTCAAGAGCACAAAACGGTTCTGATTGTCACTATATGTTGCTGGCAAAGCTTGAAACCGGATTCTTTTGAGCTCGGAGACAGACATGGCTGTCATCTGTTGCAATGTCATGACACCAAGCTTCCTGGTCAGCGTCCTTCGCAGGCGCTTGCTTGTCGTCAGACCATTAACAGCATTAGGCGGGATTACGTCCCATCGCGTCCGTGTCTAATCTTTCGCATTCAAAGGTGTTCTGGGTCAGAGCATCTAGGCCACGGCTGAAGTGATCTTTGGACAGTCTTGTACTGGACTGGGCCCAAACGAATGTTAGCATTCTGACTGATTCAGATTGGCAAAAATCCGCATCTCACTTTGGCGATGGGGACTTGAGTCACTGGGACTTCGCCGCTCTTTGGATGACGTGTGACTTGATTTATCGCAAAAGAAACGACACTTGACACTCCATTTGCACGTGCAAGTTTAAGACTCGGGACTTGACTCGATTTGGGACATGATTATCAATTGACCCGAATGGTCTTCTCTCAAGATGAAGACCCGATACTGCCGACTGCAGGTAAGACTGCATTAAGGTCACTTGGCCTGACTTTGCCCAAGACAAAATGATGCGGAATTCATTTGAGACTTGGACTGAGCTGACTTTTCTTAGGAATTGACTTGCGCTAGACAACATGACTTGGAACTTTTTGGAAACATGAAACTTACTTGAGTCTTGCACATGTATCTTCTTTTTTCTCTCCCATGCAGCGTTAACAGAATTATTTTGAAATCCAACCTTGGCCTCCTCTTTCATATGTGGATACAAAGTCTGCAGTATGAACGGTCATCCGTACATGTCCGACCTACCGAATTGGCCCGAATATAAGACGGTGTTTTTTGCATTGAAATAAGACTGAAAAAGTGGGGGTCGTCTTATATTCGGAGTCTAGACTACCCATTCACGACGCTAGACGGCGCCAGATACCATTGAAGCGAATGCTGAACTTGACTCCCCAGGCCAAAGTGAACCCCTGTCACGAAGAATAAAAATAAAAATAGCGGTAGCACGAAGAAGAAAAATAAAAAATAGCAGTAAGAAAGAAAAGAGAAGAAAATAATAGAAGAGATAACAGAAAATGGAGAAATGTCGCGACAATCTGGAGAAAAGTGGGTCGAAGATCGGCCAGGTTAACCGGCAGCTGAGGAGAAGTTAGGGTGTAAACTTCAAGATGCTTTTTCTCTCAAATATATTGTTATAATTATTTGTTTCAGATGTACTGTAATTATTTTATGTATAAAAATACATTTGGTGTTCAAAAAGTCTTTTTTCAAACTTGAGTCTTGAAAAAGAGGGGGTCGTCTTATAATCAGGGCCGTCATATATTCGGGCCAATACAGTATATGCCATCAAAAGCCCGATATGCGCTCCATGCGGGTGGGAGGGCGACCACTGAGAATAATCGTCCCTGGATCTACATTGTTTTGAGTAACAGTGTTGACTTGACATTTGACTTGGATTTAAAAAAAAAAAAATCTGATCTAGACTTCATTCCCTGCAGTGTGGACCTTAATTTCCTTCTGCTTTGGGTCATTTCTGACTTGATCCTATTTCTGTTCTCAATTCAAGTGACCGTCCCAATGCAATTTCACCTAAAGTATCTTGTATTCACATTAAAAAAAAAAAGAGAGAGACTCGTCAATCCAATCTTTAATTTGGCGTTGACTTTTAAATTTCGGTCTTTGTTTGCAGTTTCATTACAGTTTCCTGTCGCCATGGCAGCCGAGAAAGCTGAGATGGATGCTTTGAAAAAGGAGTGCGACGGGCTTCGGGCCAAGATTGAGGTGAGAGAGTGCTGAAATCCCCCCGCCCCTCAAAAAAAGAAACAAAACTGACAGCTGCGACAAATTGGCGAAACTCTTGCGTACCAGGCGGCGCGCAAGGCTGTCAACGACACCACCATGACATCGGCGGCGGGCAGCGTGGCCTCGGTGGGTCGCGTTCAGCTCAAGCAGAGGAAGACGCTCAAAGGTCACCTGGCCAAAATCTATGCCATGCACTGGTCAGTTGACTCCAGGTGAGTGATGCTGACAGGAGCCCCGGGAAAAGTCCACACGGCGAGCGAGTGCGACCTTGACTTATCCAGTAAGTGGCCTGGATGGAGCAGTTTTTGCACTTTTGTGTGCCCGACAGGCAAATGGTGAGCGCGTCGCAGGATGGCAAACTTCTGGTGTGGGACACTTTCACAGGGAACAAGGTTAGTCGCAAACACTGAGACCTGACTAACAACTTGCGTGTCAGAACTTTCTTCGATGATTACCGTATTGGCCCGAATATAAGACTGTTTTTTGCATTGAAAAAAGATTGAAAAAGTGGGAGTCATTTTATATTCGGGGTCTTGACATTATACCCATTCATGACGCTAGATAACGCCAGATATCATTGAAGCGAATCTTGAACTTGACTCCCCAGGCCAAAAATAAAAATAGCGGTAGCTAGCGGTAGCTAACGTAGTGAAAATCTGGAGAAAAGTGGGTGGAAGATCGGCCAGGTTAACCGGCAGCTGAGAAGTTATGATGTCATTTACATTTCAAAAACCAGAGGCCATTCCTTTACGAATGTGATTGCACTTTAGTTTACATATTTAAATGTTCAGATATTAAGATTTGAATGAGGCAAAATAACATGCTTTTTCTCTCAAATATATTGTTACAATCATTTGTACTGTAATTCTTTTCTGTATAAAAATTAATTTGGTGTTCAAAAAGTCTTTTTTCAAACTTGAGTCTTGAAAAAGAGGGGCTCGTCTTATAATCGGGGCCGTCTTATATTCGGGCCAAAGAATCAGAATCAGATTTCTTGGCCACGTAGGCAAGAAACACACAAGGAATTGACTTCCCGGTTACAACCCGTTCAGAGAAACATCGACAAGACAGCAATAATCAACATGGGGAAGACGGAGCGAGTTTAGTGCCCTGATATCTTAGACGTGTAAGGAAAACAGTCGGGAAGAGGAGGGCAAAAAATCGATAGGCTCCTAACCATTCTCTCACTTGGAGGGTGGTTTGAGCCAGAGGGGGGAAAAAACCTGAGCACATGTAGCGTACATTTAAAAACACAGTACAACAATTATCAAGACTTAACATGGATACAGGGAAGACTTTGTCATTGCCGCTGCAAGGCCAAGACCTTATCAGTCACAGGCCTTGGGGGGGTCAGGAGAGGAAAATATGGAGATAGGACTTGCGCGCATGTGTTTTTCCATCCAGGGGAAGTCCAGATAACAACTGTCTTGGGAACAGGATGTCTACCGTTTCAGAAAGCCTTGAATATCTTTGAGCATGTGACTCTCCGTTGTTATTATTATAATTATTACTACTATCATGACTATCGTTATGTCAACCTGATGTGCTAGAGAGAGAAAAAATGAGGGCAGATTTGAAATCGCATCTCGCTTAAAAAAAAAGAAAAATAAAATCTAAATTTGTTGACCAGCCTGATTAGTTGTCGATTTCCTGCTAAATGATTGCACCTGTACCGTAAAGCTATTTACCATCCTAAGCTACTCTCCATTTATGGATTGTGGAAAGAAAACCCGACTTGAGCATGCAGAGTGCGCACATGAGGGCCGCAGCCCCGATTCCAACCCGGAACCTCCGAGCTGTGATGTAGACGAGCTATCCACTGGCATTCTGTGCTGCCTCTTAGGAAGTACTGCTTCCTGTATTGAGATGGATTCAAGAAGGCAAAACAAGACCCTTTCATAGCTCCTGTTTGATTTTCTAACTTTCTTGCTGCTTTATGACTCGAGCAATATTTGAGCCACTCTGGTCACTCTTTGTCCTGTCAACGGTTTTGGGCAAATTATCGGCGCAGGGTCTGACTCAGGGATCCATTTTTGGAAACCGGACTGGGACTCCAGCATTTCATACCGAACGGAACTCATTTCTTGCTCTGATCGTATTGATTCCAAAAACTGCGCCACTCGTCATTTGTGGAGAAAGAGACTTTGAATTTTTTTGATGTGGTGTAGGCGGCGCCATCGGAACGGCCGGCAGGCGGCGTAATCTTGTATTTGCTCTTCCAGCTGGTGGCCGTCCCGCTCAAGTCGGCCTGGGTGATGAGCGTGGCCTTTGCGCCCTCCGGAAACCTGGTGGCCAGCGGGGGTCTGGACAACATCTGCACAGTCTACAACATCAAGGCGGCCAGTCCCAAGACCCTGCGGGAACTGGACGCGCACACAGGTGACAAACGACACTTGGCGGCACGAACGCGTGAGCCAGCCACTCCTAGTTTTTGGATTTCACAGGGAAACCTTTGAATCCGTGTGATTGTCCCGTCTCCATTCTGCATTGACACCTTAAGCATCTTTGAACATAAACAACGGACTGCCCGCTATCAAGGTCAAAATAGCATGGATTTATTATTATTATTTTTTTAATCGCAGTTACTTTTTATTTTGCTTTGGCTGTTCTTTATTCAATTCAATTCATTTCATTTGTTTTTCGCGCACCTTTTGTTTTTTCCAGATCCGTTGTTTGAATTGTGTTTTTTTTAGTTTTAGTTTCCGTATTAGTTGTAGTTGTTTTTTTTTTTTAATGGAGTATTTATTCATTTTGTGCATGCAACACTTTGTTGTTTTTTTTTCTTCGCTACCCCCCCCCCCCCACCCCCAATTTTGCTGCTGTAGACGGAAAATTTCCCCAATGTGGGACAAATAAAAGTTATCTTATCTTATATGTTGAGTGCAAGGGTAAAAAAAAAAAAAAAAAAAAAAAAAAAAAAGTAAATAAAGAAAAAATGGTCTACTGTAAAAAAACAAACTACAATTCTCAAGTGAGCGTTTGACTTTGCTTCTTCTGTATCGAATAAATACAGAATTGTTTAAAGTCAACCCCGAAAGATCCTGTATGATTGCTATCACCTGACGAAGATGAAAACGGACATTTACACGAGTTATTATTATTTTTTTTAAAAAATCATTTCCACTTTTATTCAATTGTGTGAATGGAAAGCTTTTTTTCCCCCCAATTTGACATTTAGTTATTTCGTTAGTTTTCGTGAACTATACTAACCGTGGTCGTTAGTCATTTGCACATAAACAATGGAACGGTCTCCCCAACAAGCTAACCAAGCACTTTTGGTCGCCAAGGCTACCTGTCCTGCTGCCGCTTCCTGAGTGACACGGAGATCCTCACGGCCTCCGGCGACACCACCTGGTCAGCTCGCACACGTTCCAGCGCGCCGACCTCCGCCACCTCGTAACTTCCCGTCTTGCTTTTTGCTCTGCCCGCCCGCCAGCTGCCTGTGGGACCTGGAGACGGGCAAGCAGAAAGTGGTGTTCACCAACCACATCGGCGACTGCATGTCTCTGGCGCTGTCCCCGGACATGAACGTGTTCATCTCGGGTGCCTGCGACTCGCTGGCCAAGCTCTGGGACATCCGGGAAGGCGTCTGCAAGCAGACCTTCATCGGACACACAAGCGACATCAACGCCATCGCTGTGAGAATGCGCGAGCCCTCGCCACAATTCAATATTGCAACCGGAGGGACCTACAAAAATTTTCACGGGCCTTGAGCACAGCGATCATGTTGAAAAATAATAATAATAATAATCTGCCGCGTCACAGATCCCCCCCGGTGTATTGCGACATCATGGCATATCAATTTGTCGACATCCTCTAGCTTGATGCTAACATAACACACACACATACAAAAAAAAAGGGAATTAGCATCATGATTCTAATCTCAAACCTTTGGAAAATGCTCCTATGACGCACGTGGAGCCGCGATGCATGTGACAGTACTCCGCGAACAATCATTTGCCATCATGTACCACCCGCCTGCAGTTCTTCCAGAGCGGCAACGCCATCATCACGGGCTCGGACGACTGCACCTGCAAGATGTACGACCTGCGCGCCGACCAGGAAGTGATCGGCTACCAGGACAGCAGCCTGAATGCCGGCGTCACGTCTCTGGCGCTCTCCAACTCGGGTCGCCTGATCTTCGCCGGCTACGATGACTTCAATTGCCACATTTGGGATTCTCTCAAGGGAGAGAAAGTCGGTGAGTCCAGCGGTAACAAGGCCAGCCGGTAGTCCGGGTGCGTTTGCACAAGTCCGTCAACGGTCCATTGCAAACTCCGTCCTGCACCTCTGAAAAATTCTGCGGCCGAGGAATAACAACCAATCACGACGATTGATTTGACACTGCGCCGCCCCGTCTTCTGTTTCTGCTTGGTTGTTATTTCTCAAATAGTGGCTGGGAAAAAAAATAAAATAAAACCTCAAACTCTGAAGAGTGGCGCCCCCCCCCCCCCCCCCTCCCTCCAGGCTAGTGGGTGCGTGATTGGCTTTTGCGTTTTCTCTGGTCTCTCCACGCAGGCGTCCTGTCCGGACACGACAACCGCGTGAGCTGCACCGGCGTTCCTGAGGATGGCATGGGCGTCTGCACGGGATCGTGGGACAGTTTCCTCAAACTCTGGAACTGAGAGCATCCGGGGCGGGAGAACCGTCAGGAGATGGAAGAGAAAACAACTCCCCCCAAAAACACACACACACACACACACACAAACAGAAGGATTCATGTTGTTTTCAGGAGGTTTCATCACGTACGTCCTCTCTCGCTCTCTTGTCTGGTCCTCATCCAACTATGCAAAATCAAACGAAGACGGTCAGGAAAGTAGCAAGATGGCCACCAAGCATCCGCCAGCAATGAAGACATGATTAAAAGTCTAGCGTGCACTACACTACACTCCAAATGTTTTTAAACACATTAAAATGATTTGACAATTTTAAAAAAAAAAAGAAAAAAGAAGAAGAAGAAATGATTGCTAATGAACAAAGTGTAGGAATGCAGATGTGTTTTTATGGTGACAGGTCACGTTAACTAGACCTGCACTTGTATGTATATAGTATGTACTAGATGCTTTTATTTCTAATTGATTGTCATCATTCCCTGTTTGTTTGTTTTCTGGAGTGCACGTGAAGAAGTCATCCTGGAGGCCCCTCCCCCTCCTCACTTGACTATGCAGATCCATATGTTGATTGATAAATTTGACATAACATAAAATGTACGCAGATGATCGAAGGCTCAAGTCGGGCCTGCTGTGAACCACCCGTAACTGCATTTTCTAGTACTTTGACCCGTCCGTGTGCAGGTCTTCTGTAAAAAACAAACTTTCTAATAAATGTAGAATTCTGCATGAATGGCAGCCTATGTGTGCGTGTGTGTCAACAAAAGAGAAAGCCGGGAACACGTCTGCTCAATTGGATTGAGTCACTCCCGTCAGCAGCTCTGAGGAGGTGCATTTTGTTTGCTTCTTGTTGCACATGTTCCAAATGCGCCACAAATTAGGACCGTGACAGGAGAAACCACATAAGAGTTTATTATCTGTTCAATGTAGTCAGGAGTAATCAACTGAAATGCACCTCCGCTCATCTTGCCCGTAAAACACTGAAATTTCGAACCCCAAAACTTCCGCCCTCAAGTGTGACCTGTGGCACGTAAAAAATAATCAAATAGCCTTGACCATGACTGCATCATTTGTAATAATTACTTGCCATTGTTTTCCATTTCAATGTGTTAGCGCTTCCGTTGAAGCATTATTTATGAAAACAACAGTAGTTCCTGCATAATTATATCGGTGATTTTTATCCACCCCCCCCCAAGTTTGTGGCACTTCCTGGAGGCTGTTCAAAATTTAAAAAAAATGTTGCAAAACACTGTGCAAAAACATTCAAAGTAAATTTTCACCTTTCCGAGAAACTTCGCTGCACTTGAGCTCAAAATTGTACAAGCCCGCCTGCCTGCCAAAATGACAGAAATTACCAACCACTAGGAGCGCCGGAGAGGCCTCCCGGCGCCAATCACAGGCCGGGGGGCGGGACTTATGGAGGGGGTGGAAAGGAAAGAAAGAACGTGGATGACATGTAAGCAGGTAAAGAGCCAGTCGGAAGCTGCATTTCTTTTCCAAAATTGTGAACAGTGACCACCAATGTTAGCAGCATAAAGAAATGTCTATTTTCAAGTGGTGTTTTTAAAAAAAAAAAAGTGTATTCCTTTTGGCAAATGCAAATACCTGTACCTGTAGTTTTGCACCTTTAGTGTAGTACCGCGTTGTGCCACACTATTCCAGGCAGCACTGAGCTCAACTGGAAGCGATGTAGTACCAGCAAAGAAGAAGAGGCAGATGAAGTGCTCTTCCCACTAGTGATGGGTCCCTGAGGCCTCATGAGGCGTGTCGACACAATGACACACTGTGTTGATACTGTACTGATACTGTGTCGCTGACCACTGCCACCTGCTGGACCTTCAAAATCCCTGCAGCCAACCCACTTGACAGACTGAACAAACGGATTTGATGATGACGTGTATACAATGCACTACCTCACTTTGCCCACAATAGCCACAAGCGCCATTGTTTATGTTGTTGTTTATGCCGTTTATATTGTCTATACTGTTCAGATTACATGTCTATTTTATACAGTGTAGCTGCTATCCTTTCTTAGCTGTGTGTGTTTAATGCACAGCATGTTTGCATGCATGTATGCACTGAGGATTGAGAGGAAGAAATTTCATCTATGCTGCATGTCATACATAAAGCATATTTGACAATAAAGATGACCTTGACCCTTGACAATATCATTCACATCCATGCATTCATATTGTATCATTCAATGTGTTTCAATAATGTGAATCATGTGAATGAGGATGCTTGTGGGCTTTGTCTTCACAAATTTTGATTTAGAAAAATAAGATGCTCCAGTGTTTTAAATTTCAGTCCATTGCGTTTAATGCATGCTATTTCCCCTGTTGTGGAGAACACACACACACAATGGAATAAGACATGTGAAAAATCCGAGAGGCACTTGGTGAGACAAGGAGATTTTAATAAATACCTTATTCTCAAAAGGAGATCAAAATGGCTCTACACGGCGGACAATTTGTATTTGTCCGGAAGCTGCTCCATAATATGCACGTACCAGCGTGGCCTCAGCAGAACAGGTGAAGTGGCTTTTTGAATAATTTCCCATCAAGCACTTGCACTTAAGCACTCAGTAGCAGGAAGAAATATTCGGGAAATTCTGAAAATGACTAATACTACAAGAAATAAGTCCTTGGGAAGAGGCGAGGGGGTGTTATCCTATGTTTCCATGGCCCGGCAGCATTCTCTGAAAGGACATGAAAGGACATCGGGTTGAGTGAACGCTGGCGCGTTTTGGCTGCCGCTGCTCAACCCGTATTGTTTTGTGTTTTTTGTTATTGTAAAGTGTCCTTGGGTGTCTTGAAAGGCGCTTATAAATAAAATGTATTATTATTATTATTATTATTACTGTAGCAACGTCACTCGAGTGAAGCGCGTCTCAGCAGTCGATAGTCTGCTGCTCTCTGCTGTGAGCGCGTGAGCGCGAGCACGTACTCGCGGCGCCGACCCAACCCACGCCACATATTAAGCTTTGAACTACGACAACAGCTAAACTAGCCTAGCCGATGTAATGATGGTCAGCAGACAAGGTTTACGTTTTATGTGACTTTTAATAGCAACGTGGCAGAGTCATCAAACATGCGGTGTGCTCACTCGCAGTCACTTTCTGGAACTCCCCCTTATAGGCGGGACCTCTCAATCAACTGGAGTATGACGTACAGTACAAACGTTCATAAAGCACTTCTCATATAATAATAGCCTATTATATGACAACCGGCATGACGCTCGAAGTCAGACGGACACATTTTTTCTGATAATCTGTGTGTTTTCCGTATTGCCCAAACATATTTTTATTCGAGCGAGGGTGAGGTCTGGCTTGTTTCGGCAATCGGCATCGTGTCGCCAGACGCACTTCCTTAGGATACACTGTGCGGGCTTTTGCTGCGTCAACGCCCCCTGCACTGAATCGACGCCCCCTGGACTAAGTGGCGCAGCTTGGACTGTGCCAAGCAGCCGGTGCAGTTCACGTGTCAATTAGCAGCCCGGACTGTGTCAACGCAGCCGATGCAGTCTAAACTGCGCCGGTGCAGTTCACGTGTCAATCACGTGACGTAATGAAGCAGCGCATGCACCGACACGTGGTTTGCTCTGTGAGCCCGGCGCATGCGTCAACGCATCGGTGTCGCTGGACCCATCACTACTTCCCACGACGCCGACTGAACGTCTGCCCTTTTTGTGTGTTCAAGTAGCACTTATTTGAACGCTTCGAATTACCCAAACATTGATGCTAATCCCCGGTAGCCCGCTGATGGCTTTTCTCGTTCTACGTTAACATTAAGCGAATGCAAGTGTGTCGTTTGATAGTTTGGTTGAATTTTTCTGACTCGCATCAATCCTCTTCTCTCTCTCTTTTTTTTTTTTTAATGTCGGCTTAGTTCCAATAAACTTAAGGAGACAGTGACAAACAGCAACCGTGAATTCTTTGCCTCTTATCTGGAGACTTTTGCTTTGAGTTTCCTCCGTGATGTTATATGAGAGTCACGCTCATCCACCAATTCCAATTAACGCGTTGACGTTGTCATTGCTTATAATGGATGTGCTGCTTGACGAGTCACGGCATGGTCAGGTGCATTCGTATGGAGGAGAGTCAGAGCCCAATTTGTGATTTTTGAAGTCAACTCGCCGCTCGGCTAACTTTCTCGTCTGGTCCCGCTCGTCCGTTCCAGAAGAAAGTGGCACGAGGGCGCTTTTAAGACATTTGGCAAAAGAGAAGCAAACATCCAAACTCTTTGTGTGTTCCCACACCGGCACAATGGAGCCAACGCCAGAAGGAAAAACGCGCAGCAGACCTCAAGAAGAAGAAGCTGCAGGTGAGTTCAATACAAAATGGCGCCTGCACTTAATTGCTTGGTAATTTTGGGCCACTCGTCCCACATCTCCCACCTGCTCTCAAAATGTTCTCCAAATAAGATGTAAAGTGTGCTCGCTTCAAATTGTTGCGCTGTCGCTCCAAGTTGGACCTACTGTAAAACCGGCACATGGTACAAAGGATATTTGAATGTCGTTTTCAAACCACAAAAAAACCCAGATTCTTATCAATTTGCCAAAAACAGCTGCTCCCTGAACCCCCCCGTGGAGCTCGCTGAGATGGAGTTGAGCTTTTGCCGCAGCTTTGTATAATTCAACGTTTTCCCCTTTAGTGGGCCGCCGTTTATTTTCCCTCCGGCATGGAGTTGTGACATGCTGAATGTGGCGGAACGCCGCTGATGTTTTATGAATGAAATGTGTTTTGTGCTTGGAATGTGTTGGCAGGGCCACTTTGCAGGCCGGTGCGTTGCTTGTTCAGCACCAACGGCCGCAAAGTTGCCCCCATTTGCTTTTGCATGCGAGGCCTCAACTTGATGTTCGAAAAGGTGTTGCTGCAATGCCCACCGAGCGCTGTATTGTTTTTTTTTCCCCCCTCATGACGGCTACGTCGATGTTTTTTATTTTTGTAGTTGCATTTTATTTTGCATCCATTATTTTAGTCCATGTTTTTAATAACATTTACATACATGGTCTTTTAACCCTGGAGAACCCAAGAACCTTTTTCTTCTTTGGAAAATGATGAATGACTGCTATATGTTCACTGAACACCAAAATATATGTTTTTTTTTTCAAATATTCAATGCTTTAATCCTAATTTAGTATTGGGGCCAAATCTGACCCTTTGGGATTTAAGAGCGGCATTTGAGTAGCAGAATTTATAGGGGCCAAATTTGACCCATGGGTTCTCCAGGGTTAAAATAGTACAAGCAAATATAATACATTGTAAGGAGAGCAAGAGCAATGGGCGAGGCCAAAATATTGCAGAGCGTTCGTGTACTCATCTCCCCCCGCCCCAAAAAAACCCTGAAACAAACCAGCAATAATCTTGGCCAATGATGGATATGATAGAAGCGACAGAGTCGTTGCTTTCTGCAGCTCTGGAAAAAAAAGAGGATTGGACATTAAATTATCTTCAGCAAAACTGGTGCTCCCTCTTTTTTTTTTCCAAACAAAATAGTGCACCTCCTTTCAGTTTCAGCAGTACTGTACACCCAAAATAAATGGGGGGAGGGGAAAAGCAGCTTCGTTATGAACTGCACCACAAAAATCTGCAAAGTAACCTGAAACTCGGTGATGAAGCGGGTTTACCGTCTCAATATGAACCAAATCATATTTCATTGTTCTACGTAAAATAATCGCCTGCGGCTCCGAGACTCGCCTGCATGCCGTCAAAAACGATCGCTTAAAAGTGACGAGACATAAATGTGGAGCGAAGGGTCACCCGCTTCAGATCAGATGCAGCTACCGGTTAGTGCTTCTCCTCCTGCTCCAAAGCGTCACTACAAGACGGCAGCGGCCCGGTGCTGCTCCGCAGGGAGCTTTGGCGTTCTCCTTTGAGGAGCTGACACCAAATGTCACCACGTTGCCGCTTCCAATTAGCGGTACGCGCGCACGCAGCCCACCCAGCGCAACGGGCAGGCCACAAGGGAACAATTGACATTTGAGCCCAATCGCGCACACGCGTGCACGTTGGCAGGATCTTTTCACGCCACGAGGTTCAAATGCCTTTGGAGTCTTATTTCATTTGTTGTATTCTTGCGTCGCTCTGAAGCTAGCCACGATTTTTACTATTGATCGTTCTATCAATAATCCAATTTATTTTGCCTCTATGATTTCATTGATGATTGTTTTGTTTTTTTATGAGTGGTTTGTTGTGCTTTATTTGGTGTTGTTTCGGATTTGAACAATTTCAAGCAAACTTGATTCAAAACACACAGTCCCTTTCACCGTCCAAATAGCTGCCATTACAAAAAAGAATCATCGTCGATGGGCACGACGTAAATTGCAGTTGATTTGACACAAATTACAAACTTCAAACAGCTTATACTGGAACAGCAACGCATACAAACAAAGCTTGCGGCAATTCTCACACTCACAAAACACGCAAATAATGACAATATTTGAACAATTCAATAAAAATATCAACAAAGGCAAGTTTTAAAACATAAATAAAAATGAATCACAATAATTTTAAAAAACACAAATTAATGGCTATTATATTTCCCATGGAACTCCTTCCCCCCACCCCCAAATAAAAATGAAGAAGCAGTGGATCAGTGGCTGGGGGAGGAGGGGGATTGTGAATAAGGGCGAGGTTATATCTAAAAAATCCACAAATAATTGAAACTCATAATTGCAGGAAGAAAAAAAGAGGTCTAAAAAATATACTGTATATATATGCAGTCATACCTCGGTTTTCGAAAGAAGGAAGGCTGTTCGAAAGAAGGCTGTTTGAAAACCGAAACCACGCTCTTTAAAAAAAAAAAAGTTTCTTGAACACGTCTGCTCACAATGGAAAGCGACACGAAGAAGCGTCACTTCCTCGTGGAAGGAAGGCGAGTGGAGTCAAGTGGCGCATTCAAGTGCGCTCAGTTTGGTTGAGAACCGATTTTCGCTCGTATTCCGAGGCATAAAAAAACTCGAGATTTTTGGTCGAAAACACTGTTGAGAACAAAGACGTTCGAAAACCGAGGTTTGACTGTACATATATATAATGTACATATAATTAGCCCCCCCCCAAAAAAACCCCCAAAGCATCTGGGGAAAAAAAACATGGAGTTCTGTAAAAAAAAAAAAAAGTGTAGGTCCCCCCAAATTTATTTGTGAATTAAATCTCGCGATATCCATCCATCCATTTTCTAATCCGTTTATCCTCAGGAGCATCGCGGAATCGAACCCTGCACTGTGAGGCAGACATACTAACCAGTTGCCCACTATAATTGACAGGAAAAATGTTTTATTTCCCCTCCACCAAAGTGGGGTCTCGGTCTGCCCCATCATCGACTGGTTGGTTCCTTGACTCTATGTGCCCTGATTGTGGTTGATGCCCAGTCGAAGGTGAACCAACAATCTCCTCCAGCCAATTGTCTTCTCTGCCAAATTACCAACATGGGGTCTAACCTGCCTCAGTGGAGAGTTACGGCTCGTGCCGTGCAGGTTTTACACGGTGTGCAAAAAAAAAAAAAAAAAGAGAGACCTTAAGTCAAATACAAATAAAATGTTAAAAAAAAAAAGTCGGGGGTGAATAAGGCTGCGTGTGTTATCCATTGCCAGCATTTGCATGGAGCCGTCCCTCCTGGCGGCAGTCGGTTCACATGCGTTTCCATGGTGACGGCAGCAGCAGCAGCAGGAGAAAGGCTGCCGGGTCACATGTGGGCCGGTTGGCCTCCTCCTCCTCCAATCCATGCTCCTGCGTACTCACAGTGGTGCCAAGCATATATTTGCTTACTTCCACGTCCTCACTGTACTTAACCCCTTTCCCGCGCCAATAATGATAACCTGTAACCCGATAACATGTGAAGCTGTCCACTTTAGTAACCGCTGTCCCCGAAAGGGGTGATGTACATTTTTCAGGTACCTTTTTATTTTATTATTATTATTTTTTATATGTCGATGAGAGAGAGAGATTTAAAATAAAAAAAAATAAAAACTCCTACTTTCCACCCTCTGTCAAAGTAGGAGTTTTTCTTTTTTTTTAAATTTTAAATCTCTACAGATGATGACAGGAAAAAAAAGGTACCGGTAGTTGTCAGTTTGTCTGGCAACCGGTCAAAAATGTGTACAGTGAAACTCCTCTTAAACGAAATCATGTTTGCAGCAAGACATTTTTCATAACAGGGGTTTTTTCACTGTAGCAAATTTGATCTCAGATGTAAACACACGCACACACAAACGTATGTGTACTCTTTATTTTTATTCCAATAGTGCATAAGTATGAGCATACACTTATTTGACACTTCATATAGACAGTATAGAAAGAAAAAAAGGGAAAGAAATTGCGAAATTTACGACCAGCATTCACTTTTCAACTTACATCAATTTCTTGGATAATGTCTTTTATTTTGCTTCCTCCGTCTTTCATTTTGATCACTTTTACCCTCTCTTCCAGCGTCAGAGCTCTTCTTGTCTTAGCTGCTTGACATCCAAAGGTCCATATTGTAGCCATTTGAGCAATGCAACGTTCTTGCTGTGTCTGAAACTAACAGTAACAAGTACTTCCTGGACTACTGCGCATGTGTAAACCAGTGTGGTGGTTGCTGTTGCCGTTTTCGAATGAAGCAGTAGAGGTCGCTGTTGGATTAGACTTCGATGTAGTGAATCTCGTCGTGAGGCAAGAGCAGAGAAAAATATTTCGTATCACGCAACAGGGGTTTTTTTCGTTGTATGGGGGGCAGGAAAGTGGGAATGGTGTTAATGCATGAAGATGTTTTCACACTAGGGGGTATTTTTGCCCATGTAGGTTTTGTTGTAGAGGAGTTTCGCTGTATTGTATGTCATTGACCAGTTTGGACAAGAGTTGACTCTGTCCATATGTACTTGAGTAGTAGCGTCCATAGTTGAGCCATCTCGTGATTTATTGGCATCGGTTGTCAGCCGTTGATCTTTTGGGATTATTTGGTAAACTCGTTCATGACGTTGAGTTTCGATTTTAGACTCAACTTTAGAACGATGCCAATGTGAAATTATTTTTCACATCTTTTGACTTTGAAGCGACATGATTGCGAAATGTTCAACCCCTTCCTTGCACCCTGTAACCTGATAACATGATTAAGCTGTCCACTGTAGTGACCGCTGTCCCCGAAAGGGTTCAGGCGCATGGTGGCCCTTTGCAGTGAAGTGACGTTTGTGATTTGAGTGAGTCAAACTTTGCTTCCCGTCAACCTGCGAGTTGTTCTTTGGCTCGAGAGAAATTGTCACACATGGTTGCTCTGCGTTCGTCTTTGACTACCGGCAGAAAAACAGCGACTAAAAATTCTCCACTGTTGCATTTTCGAGGTTGAGGCGGGCGCGGCCAGTCTCAAATCTCATCCATAAAGGGATACAAACAAAACCATTGATCATGAATACATGTCGGTCGGGTGAGCGGGCCGCCGCCGACGTCATCGTCATGGTAACTGATGACAGCGCTTTTCGGGTCTGTAAAGAATGAATGTCAACATATGCGGCTTAGTCATGCCTGTCAATTGGATTGGAAGCAAACTTTTTTTAAAAGAAATTGTTCTCATCTTTAGATTGCTTGATGACCTCGTGATGGTCAACGTTCCTGATACATATCCGTAGATATACACGCATGTGTATAAAAACGACGTTATGTAATTTGAGCATTGCATTCTTTATGTTCAAGACCTTTTTTTTTCGCAATGCAGACAGGTTGTGATCAGCAGCCATCTCGTTACCTCTGCGTCCTAGATGCATAATTTTCCCGCCGGACTCACAGTTCCAAATAATGTACTTTTTGGGGAAATTTCTTAGTAAAAAAAATAATAAATAAAAAATGACGGTAAATCTTTTTTTCCAGCAACGATCGCAGTTTGACAATCGCCGCCATTGTTGTTTTGATCGTGCGTGAAGTAATCTCGCGTGACGAGATTTCCGTTCTCGCGAGACGAGATTGGCGAGATCGGCCTTCACGAACGTCGTGCAGCGTTAAAACAAGCGTCGCGAACAAGTGTTGCGGAAGTTTATTGCGGAGATATGAACTCAAAGACTGAACCATGGGTTGAAATAAGATCCTATTTCTCAGCAAATCTTGTATGCCTGAATTATTAAAATTTTTGCAGCATCTGTTTATAAGAAATAAACCTATTCTCAATGTATATTGTTGTTGTTTGCGTTATTATCATATGCAATTGAATAAGTAGACCATTTCCGAATTCGAAATTTGGGACTCTCTAAATGCATAATGGGACTCATACTTTTCTGGCTGGGCTCAAACTGTAAAACTATCACTGGATCGGGCTGTTCGTGGAGCTAATTCTCAACTCAAGTGTATTTCACGGGCACTTTCAACCATCGCTGCATTCAAAGTGCTGTACATGGAGCAACAAAATATATACAACAATAAAGCAATAAATCAGTAAGAAGGACGGGAGAAAGCACCAAACAGTAAAACTAAGATCAAGTCTGGGTCATGCTGAGTCAAATGCCAAAGACTACAAGTGAGTTTGGAGGCTAATGAAAAAGGCTCTGCTGTTTTTTTATTCTTGAATATTTCCTTTGTGTTCCTGACAGGATGGCAAGCGAGCTGCTGCAGCTGCCGCCGCCGCCGCCGCGGCTGCTGCCAGACGCGTCATGGCCAATCAGCTCGGGGGGGGCACGAGTGCTCGCGCGCCGATTGGCTGATTGGCGCAACTTGAAGAAAACGAAGGTGGGCAAAAAAAAAAAAAAAAAAAAAAAGCTGCGAGGCGTCGGATGGACAAGAGGCGCAGCGACGACTACTGCGCGGCAGGCAGCGGGACGGACAGGAAGGAAGGAAGCCGTCCGGACCGCACAAGCGGACCTACAGGCGTTGACCCGCCTGCTTTTTTTGTACATTTTATTAATGCCGTTTTTATTTGTGTTGCTGTTCTTTTTTCATAGTGGCTTTCAGGCGAAATGGACGGCACAACCTCGCCGCGCTTTCTTACACACGCCACGCTCCAACACAACAGGTGCGTACACTCGTCCTCTTCAATGACACCTGTCACCCAAGCCCCCCTTGACTCCCCCCCTCAAGCAATGCCGTGCACTCAACGGGTCGAGATGTAGCCTATCCTCTTAGCATGCTGCAAAAAAAGGGGGGTAATGGGACGTGTGTGGGGGGGGGGGGCGCTGCTGCAGTGTTGGCGCCGCACGCGCTCCCCCCTTCGTGCACGCGCGAGCGCCTCCTGGGCACAATGCAACAAACCTCCATCTTGGCTCGGTGCTGCAGACGCGCACATGCAGGACGCGCGCGGAGAGACAAAAGCCACACACACTGACAACATGATGCATACACGCGCACGTCTCATTCGTGCACGCGTTGACGTTCTTGACTTTCCGCGCACCGTCTCGCTGGCGTGTTGTCGCGCATGCGACTTCACCGCGCTGCAAGACAATTACTTCATATCGGTCTCTCGACAGCTGCTGCGTGTGTGTGTGCGTGTGTGTGTGATTTACGGGACCAAATGAGGTTGCCTTCAGCTGGCCGCTGGCGACGTTTACCAAAACTCGCACCCTCACTACACGCTGATGTCACACCTGACCCCAGTCGGGATGAGAGCGATGTTTAGAAAATGGATGCATCCCGCACATCATCACTCGTCGTCAGATGTATCGATGTCATCGATGGGAGACAGTCATTGCAAACCTCTACATTGCAAAGGCAACGTCAGTGATTTCTGCATTCATTTGTCAAATTGATTTATTCGGCGAGTTTTGAAGACCTCTATTTGATCGCCGACTTGATCAGAAGATGGAGCAATGTTTTCTAGGATAGGCTTTCCACAACTAGTGTTTACTCCCCCCCACCCAAAAAACAAAATAAGATGAGAAAAATGAAATCTAACGGGCTCCGACGTGAATGAAAAACAAATTTATGACCTTGATGGCCAGTCCACCTCGGTGGCTTTTGCGCAAACTCTCGCCATTTTGCTTCATCTGCCGTAAACAAGTCCTGACACTTACAAGCCAAAATGCAGCAGGCGACTATCGGAAGCCGGCTGTGTTGTACAAGTCTTGGTGCTTTCAGATTAATTGGTCATTTTCTTTTTTTACATTCATCATTTACATAGCGTATTGGCCCGAATATAAGACGGTGATTTTTGCATTGAAATCAGACTGAAAAAGTGGGGGTCGTGTTATATTTGGGGTCTAGACATTATACCCATTCACAACGCTAGATGGCGCCATATATCATTGACGCGAATGCCGAATTTGACTCCCCAGGCCGAAGTGAACCTGTCACGAATAATCAAAATAAAAATAGCGGTAGCACGAAGAAGAAAAAAAATAGTGGTAAGAAAGAAAAGAGAAGAAAATAATAGAAGAGATAACAGAAAATGGAAAAACTTAGCGACAATCTGGAGAAAAGTGGGTCGAAGATCGGCCAGGTTAACCGGCAGCTGAGGAGAAGTTATGATGTCATTTACATTTCAAAAACCAGAAGCCATTCCTTTACGAATGTGATTGCACTTTAGTTTACATATTTAAATGTTCAGATATTAAGATTGGAATGAGGCAAAATAACATGCTTTTTCTCTCAAATATGTTGTACTGTAATTATTTTCTGTATGAAAATTAATTTGGTGTTCAAAATGTCTTTTTTCAAACGTGAGTCTTGAAAAAGAGGGGGTCGTCTTATAATCAGGGCCGTCCTATATTCGGGCCAATATGGTGTTTTACATTGTTTGGACATTTCTTTTTCAACCTTTTCTATCATATGTGGTCCTCCAGTTTATTATTTTTCTATCCTGGTTCTACTCAATTGAATTGAGTGAGAGAAATGGCTTCTTTTATTTTGATAGTCCCGCTTCTTCTTTTACTTTGCTAGTCATCATGCGCCAGGAGGGAGCAAGCGAGCGTTGGCGAGGACGATGATGGTGCACGGTGATATTTATTTATTTATTTTTTTCCGCCTACGTCGGAGTCGAGTCAACGAGCGGCCGGCCACCCGCGCTTGCGTGGGTGTGTCAAGTGCATTGTGGGAAATGCTGGGAATGCCGCATTCAAACAGCAAAAAGAGCAGGATTTTTTATTTAATTATTATTATTTTAAAACCCAAATGTTGTTCTTTGGTCCCGAACTTCTCTGAGCGCGTCCTCAAGCTCTGGTGTCAAATAAAACGCAACTTTGCCAACGTATGCTGTAAGCTTGTCTTTGTAGCCCGCGGCACACCTGATGAGTGGTTAGCATGCGTGCTTCACAGTTGAGAGCGTGGGTGTCAAACTTATTTTTGTCATGGGCCACATTTTAGTTACCGTTTCCCTTGGTAGGCCGTTAGGACTGAAACCATAAAAAGAAGTCAATAATGCCGGTTTATTCAACTATTGTTGAAGTGACTGTAATGAGGGGTTTGGTAACAAGACAATGCTTATAATAGCTAGCTCTTATTTATTAAAGATGAGAATTTTTAACTTTGGTCGAGATTTTGGCAAGCATCTTGGAAGCTGACATGTTTGATTTGCTTTCGCGGCCCACAGAAAATGATGCAGTGGGCCAAAACTGGCTCCCGGGCCTTGAGTTTGGCACCTGTGGTCTAGCGGTTCCTGTTAGCGTGTTAGTTTCAGAAAGGGAAAGTTGACTGCCGTCCATTCTGTCGTGGTCATTTTGTTCCCCAACGGTGACCGGCGACCGGTCTTTTTGTCTGTTAGTGACTAGCGACCAGTCATATATTTGTCAATTTGTGCCCTGACATTTCCTGGTGACCCGTCGACGATGCGTCCAAGTTCCAGCTGACCTTTGGTCTTAATGTACAAATAGCCGTCTTAATAATTCACATGGACCCAAATGTCAGCAAAATCAATGTCCTTTTTTAAAAAAAAAATATTTTTAAATAACATGCAAGGTTTCCATGACGACGGTTCCATCGAAAGGATGTTCATCTCTCACTGGACGCCAGCGTTTGCCCTTTTGATTTCCTGATGACTCTTCTTCCCGCTCGTCCATCTCGTTGTTCATCGTGCTTTCATGGCTGCCGTGTGCGCCACGCCAGCAGGTGGAAAGTCATCGTGTGACAAACGCAAAACCATCAACTTGGCGTGCGCTCACGTTGGCTGAGCTGACAAAACGTTGACTGAAAAAGTTCTCATCAACCGACTGGAACAAATACTTAAATACTGTACTGTCACATTCCGAAACAGCAATTTCTATCATCAACGAATCGTTTTGAGACCTCATTTAATTTCAAACGAAATGAACCTGAGAATATTGACTGTTGGGGTGCTGAAATTCGGAGGATTTGGATTCTCTAAACATTTCATTGATAGTTGCAGTTTAATTTAATCTTCTGTTGTTGATTAACTGTCGCACCTGTTCTACTGTTTATTACTGGGCTCAGCTTGTGTGCCTCCTGCTCCTCAGGAGCCACACTGCCACCTGGTGGACTGGAGTCATTTGCTCAACTGACTTGCGTGATCTTCATCTTGATCTTAAAAGCGGGTCATATGAAGTTCACGCTAACTGTGTTTTTGTGTTTTGTTGCAGTGCAAGGAGACGGTGGAAGAAGCCGTGATCACCCTGGAGAATTTCCCCATGTCCCAAACCAAACGCCGGCACCAAAGTGACGAGCGTGTCAAGAGAAGGAGCAAAAAAAAAAAAAGAATCGGGAAGTCTGGAAGTAGTGTGTGTGAGCTTTTGATGCCTCGCCACACCTCATCTGGGGACGGCATTCGACCCTCTCCTGCTGCTCTGTCCTCGACTTCTTCCGTAGTCGGCACCGCCGGACAACAATCCCTTTACGCCACAGTGCAGACCTCGCGTCCACGCGTCGACGAAGCCATAGCCGCTTAGACTCCGTTTCCGGGCCACCCCTCTTTCTTCTTCTCTCTGCAACCGATCAGCCCGGGACTCGTTCATGTCTAGTGTGCTGGCAGAACCGTACCGCCGCATTCGAACCAGGGCCAAGCCCTTCTTCGTTCTCTTCTGCTGGCCGGAGCTCAATTCGGAGCGGAGACACTCCTCGCACAAGGGCCACCTCAGCAAATAGGCCCCCTGTTCCTAAACCGCCACCTCTGGGGTTGTGTCGCAAGCCCCCCACCCTCCTCCTCTCGGGTTACGCCACCAGTGACCCCCCCCCCCCCCCTTGGCTGTCTATCACGCGTTTGCCTTGAGGCTCATTCAGCTGCTGGTCATCCGCTTTTATACGGCGGCTTGAGGCCTCGTCAGCTTTTGCCGCCGCTCGCGTTACTTGAAGCGAGTCTCTGAAAAGTTTACATGCAAACCTTCAATGTTTACGCACTCCACCTCCTTTCATCCATTTTGTGCTCCAGCTAGGATGATGAAGAGTTTACATTTCCGGCGGAACATGTTTGAACGCGTCGCCTAGCAACAAGCTGCGTTTACACAAGAACGCCTTGAGTTTACATTCAGGCGCCAGATGAAAATTTTCATGTTTGGGAAGCTTTTTTTAAGTCATCCTGCAACGGACCTTGGCTTTTGTTTTGTTGTTTATATGTCATAACAACATGACGATGAAAGACACAATTTCACCGGGGATGTTTTGCTACTCCCTGGTGCTTTTTTCCTGCCTTGCTGTTTCCACGGTAACCACCGATAACGATGTCAGGAAGCCGCCGTCCGGCAACCCTGCCTCCTCAGCGTCCGGCAAACACGCCACCCTCTTCCTTCTCACCGGCTACGAGCCGCCGCTGATGCTCAAGAAGGCGGAGGCGGAGGACGGCGACGACTGGCCGCCGCCCGTGGCCCAGCTGCCCCCCAAGCCCCTCCCCCAGACCATGTTGCCCAGGAATGTTACAGCCGACGCCCTCAAGCCCCCGCTGGGCGCCGCCCAGGTGGCGCCGCCCCCCAGGCAGCTGGTGGACGTGGACGTGTGCAGGTAGGACACACGTGACGGCAACGTGTTGGCCGACGCTCGCTTGCAGAGGCGTCCTGCTGTTGCCTAGCGACCGTTCAATAGTGCCGCAGCAGAGTTGAGGTTTTGGCAGAAGTGCCGTGTGGCCCCGATTATTGTTGGGCACATGTTCCGGACAAACCTGGCATTGGCGAAAATCTACAATACAGAAAGATAATAGCCATTATTTGCATCATTTAAATATCGTCCTATTGGAAAAGGCACTTGTAAAAAATGTTAGCTAATGCTTAATAGCTTAACATTAACATGTCCTGGTAGCTTGTGTGCGTTTTCTCAGGGTACTGCAGCTTCCTTCTCTATTCCAAAAACATGATGGAAAAACAGATCAGGTTCAAAAACCAAAGTGAATTTGTGTAACTGTGACTCTGCCTATGCTTATTTTTTTAAGAATTGTTGGCTGCTCATTGAGCTCCAAGCCAGGCGAGGGCGCTGTGTGTATGCTTGATCGCACTTTGTGTCAGGGGCTACTTCGACGTGATGGGCCACTTCGACAGCACCTTCAACTGCTCCAAGGGAAGCTTCATCTACTGCTGCGGCACGTGCCACTACCGCTTCTGCTGCGAGCACCAGCGCAACCGGCTGGACCAGGACTCCTGCACCAACTACAAGTCGCCCGACTGGGCCGACCCGCAGGTGCCCGTCACGCTGCCCGCCCACAACAGACCCGACCCGGACTTTGAGACGCTCCAGCAGCAGAGCAGCAGGTGGGTGCGGATGGACGGAACGCTCGCCCATCGCTTATCTCAGGAGAACACCTTCCCAATTTCGACCTGGCTGCGAAAAATACAAAAAAAAAAAAAAAATGGTTTAAGGCAACATGTGCTTGCTTCAAGCTGTTTATTTGTCACTCCTGATCGAAGCTGGGAATTAGGCTGGAATTGGAGCTGATGTGAATGGGGTGGAGAGTACAGGACAAGTGAGGATGGATTAGGACAGGACTGGTTTCGGACAGCCGGCTGGATTAGGATGCGAATAGGCTGGACCGCGCAGGACAGGACAGACTTGGTCGCCGCTCTCTAATGGGAGACTAACAATTAAAAGCTGATTTATCCGTCACATGTACCCCTGAACCGAGTTTGCTGGTCTGTTTTGGGCAGCACGGCCTACGTGATCGGTGGCGTGATCTCCTTCACGCTGGTGGCGGCCGTGGGCGTGCGGATCGCCTTTGCCAAGGTGGCGCGGCGCCCACGGAACCGAGACGCCAACATGCCAAGGTGAGACGCCGCTTCGAGAAGCTGTGGGATGCCTTCTCACGTTTCATTCTCCTCCACCAACACGATTCCATTTCACCTTTTTGAGAGAGACTTTTTGATCGCCAGTGCCTTTGGACATTTGTCTGCGCCGGCGGCACGCAGTGACAGTGAGAGCAATCCGGGGACTTTTCACAAGGGAAATTGGATCATTTTCCATATGAAACTGCGCTGTGCACGCACCCGGCGCCCCAAACTCCATTGTGTCTGTCTGCTTGTGACAGGTCGCTGGTGGACATCCTGCGTCACCAGTCCAGTCCCGTGCAGCACGGCGAGAGGAACAACATGCTGACCACCGCCGACGGACGTCTGCCCAAAAACCTGTACACGCCCATCCTGCAGAGCAAGGACAACCGCAGTGAGTGAGCGTTCTCTCCGGCATACTCGAACTCTGATCTGATCTGCCGACAACGTCCAACAAATGAAAAATCGAAGTGGTAACACAGTGTCCAAAGCACTTTTTAAACGGCACGTTTGCGTCTTGGTTTGAGTCACGGCCGATTCGTGCCGAGCCCGAGCGTCGACATGGTCGCCTCATTGGACGGCTTTGGCTTGTTCCTGCTTGTCCGCCATATTGGATGTGTCAACTCTGTCAACTTGAGAAAACTAAAAGCCTCTTAGTCGCTTTTAGATTTGAAAAACAAAGTATGTCACTTTAAATCTGCTGTGTGTGTGCGTGTGTGTGTGTGTCCATTTGCACGTGTATTTTTACCATTGTGTTTGTCAGCACGTCTGTCCATTTCCATGTGTCTGTTAGTGTCATTTTGCATTTGTGTGATATGTAGGTTGTCTGCTTTAGCCCCCTCCCCCTCTTTGACCTTCCCATCACTCACATTCGCCTGCGTCCACATGCCCCCCCCCCCCCCAACCGCCACCGCCAGCTTCCTGCCACACAAAGCATTGCCAAGGCCTGCGGTCGTCTCCAAGGCAACCAAGTAGCAATGCAAGTATTTGTTTCATGCTTTGCTTTTTTTCTGTGTCTGTATGTCTTGTTTGTGTGTGTGTCTTCTTGTGTGTGAGTGTGTGATGAAATGAAAATGAGTGTCCATGTTGCCAAAGAGCGCGTCCTCCCTCCTCCACACTGGTGCTCTCACATCGAAGCATTCAAATCTTTTTTTTTTGCGCCCATCAGTCCCAACGCTGCTTTTCTGCACTCCACATAAGAACGTGTGAGGGTGTGTGTGTGCGTGCGCATGGCGGCTTCGTCTTTTCAGTTTCAAAGCAAGAATTATTAGAATGTTGGCTGCATTGAATGTCAACGTGAGTGATTGTGTGTCTACTTTTTGTGAACATGTCAGTTTGAGTTTATTTGAGCGTGTTTGTACCCGTGCGTCAGATTGTGTGTAAGCGTGTTTTAGTGCGCGCGTTTATCGGAGTGTGTGTGTGTTGGGGGCGCTGTTCGTCATAGCGCACGTCCCGTCCAGTGTATGCGCGCATCACTGTGCGGTCGTGTCAGCGGTTGAGTGTGTGGCGACGATTGAGGAGGGTTGCGAAGACGAGATGAGATGCAGCCATGGCGTGACTTTTTTTTTTGCCGTCGCCATGGTGATGGCAGCCATGTAGCAACCTGCGCGCCCGCGTGTCTTTTGTGTATTCAGAGCGAGGCGCCCGCATGAACAACATGAGCACGCCGCAGCTGTCGTCGGGGCCTAAACTCATCGCGAGCAGCGGCAAAAGCCTGGGCGGGGGCCCGTTTGCGGGCAGCGGCGGTGGCATGCGGCACAGCACCAGCCACGCGTCCTTCTCCCACTCCCTTCACAACCTGGCGCAGTTGCCGCCCTCCTACGAGGCCGCCGTCAAGCCGCAAATCACCAGATACAGCTCGCTCAAGAAGCTCGGTGAGTCCAAGGGTGCCTTCAGTGTGTCTTTGCGCGTGTCAGCTGCTGATTGGTGTTCCCCCCCCCCCCCCCCCCCACCTGTTTGTCTCAGAGCGCGAGCTGGAGGAGTATCCGGGTTACTCCTGGTCCAAGCGGCGCTCGACCAACGCGCCGCCGTCCTTCTACTCGTCGCAGCACCAGCTCCCCTGGGCGGGCGACTATACGGCGGGCTCGTCGCGCGGCACGCTGCCGCTCGACGGCTCGCGTCCCCGCCCCTACGTGCCGCCCTCCACGCCCAACCCATACCCGCTGCCCGTGCCGGCGCACTACGCTGGGGGAGGCTTCAACTTCGAGCGGCCGCCGCGCCGCGTGCGCTCGCAGGATCAGCTGCTGGCGCTGTGCGAGGGCAACACCTTGTCCCGCCTCCTCAAGAACCAGCAGCAGCAGCACTACTACAGAAACATGAGGGGCGCCGACTCGCAGACGTTGCGCAGGTGACACTGCACGCAGAATCGCACAAAAACTCACGCACACAAATGATGACCATTGTGTCAAAGTCAAGGCCCGGGGGCCAAGTCCGGCCCGCCACATCATTTTATGTGGCCTGCGAAAGCAAATCATGTGTCAACTTCCTTGACCCTTGCTTAAATCTGTACCGAAATCTTATTCAATTGTCATATGTAATAAATAACGGTGGCATTTTGCAATAACTTTGTGACCCGGTTTACACTCACCATAATTGAACAAATACTTGACTGATTTCAAAACTAATGAGCCACTGGTTTTTTTGTGTGTACAAGTAATACAGTACCGTATTGGCCCGAATATAAGACGGCCCTGATGATAAGACGACCCCCTCTTTTTCAAGACTCAAGTTTGAAAGAAGACTTTTTGAACACCAAATTCATTTTTATACAGAAAATAATGACAGTACATCTGAAACAAATGATAACATATTTGAGAGAAAAAGCATGTTATTTTGCCTCATTCAAATCTAAAGTGCAATCACATTCATAAATGAATGGGTTCTGGTTTTTGAAATGTAAATGACATAACTTCTCAGCTGCCGGTTATCCTGGCCGATCGTCGACCCACTTTTCTCCAGATTGTCGCTACGTTTCTCCATTTTCTGTTATCGCTTCTATTATTTTCTTTTCTTTCTTACTGCTATTTATTATTTGTCTTCTTCGTGCCACCGCTATTTTTATTTTTATTCTTTGTGGCAGGGGTTCACTTTGGCCTGTGGAGTCAAGTTCAGCATTCGCTTCAATGATATCTGACCCATCTAGCGTCGTGAATGGGTATAACGTCCAGACCCCGAATATAAGACGACCCCCACTTTTTCAGTCTTATTTCAATGCAAAAAACACCGTCTTATATTCGGGCCAATACGGTAATACGATGTGATGATTAAACATTTATTCGGTTTCACTGTCGTAACGGCCCTCCGAGGGAAGACATAATTCCAAAGTGGCCCGTGACAAAAATGAGTTTGACACCCCTGACGTTGACACTTTCTCTCTGAAATGCGCACACATTTCCACGAATCTATCAGTCGCTCAGGCACGCTTATACTGTCCAACGGTGGCAGGTCCCACGAGCGACTCCTGATGTCCCCCGACCGCCTGGAGGATCAGCTGCTGGCCATGGGCCTGATGGTGGAACGCGGCGGCGGCGGCATGGTGCCCACCATGGGTCGCCTGAGTCACCACCACAAGGCGCAATCGCAGCAGAACATCTGCGCCACGCCATCCATGGAGCGCCACCACATGGTCAAGATGAACTCGCACCCCACGCCAGGCCACGAGCACGGCGGCTGGGAGGGCCACCCCACCGCCCGCCGCAGCGCCTTCGCCAACATGCGGCAGAACACCGTCGAGCAGCTCCACTACATCCCGGGGGTCGGCGGGGGACGCGTTCTGAGGACTGCCAGCAAGAACGAGGTCACCGTGTGAGACCCGTGCACAACGCCGCGCTTCAAGCTTGTTTGGGCACCGACATCGAGCAAAAACGAAGAGCGGATTTACCTGACGCTGGTTTGGCCATCCACACTCGCAAAACGTAACGAGGAGATCCGCACTCACACACGCACACACATACACTTACACAAACTGAAACTCACCCACAGATTGATCCACACAGACACGCAAACGAGTAATTGGCGAAATATGCAAGGTAGGTAAAACCGTTTCTTTTTCTATCGTTTGGTCTCCAGAGGAGCCCCCAAAGTGTAAGAAAACAGGATGGAACCGTGTTGCACGGCGTGAGAGCAAATTGAGGACGATGCGAATGGATGATGGAGGGAAAGAAGGAAGCCGCCGTTCTCCTTCGATGGCTTGTATCAAGAAAACAAAACAAAAAAATCCCAAAGTAACCTCCTGCGACGAAATCTATCTGCGTTGTCTCTTTTGAATTTACTTCGAACTGCATTTTATCGCCTCAAACTCAAGCTTTGACTTGTTAAAGGGATGAAAAAGTGCATCCCCCATTCATTTCACTGGGCAGTGCTTTGAGATACGAGCATGGTCACAAATTCAACTCCCATCTCAAGGCGCCACTCTATTTGGGTGTTTGTTTGTTTTTTTTTTTTCCAGAGTTTGATTTTCATGCACCGAGTTCAGTGTCTGAAATGTAAACACCCCTACTTGCATAATCGCTCCTCCTCTCAGTGGCACAACTGGAGAATACAATTAGCTTTTTTTTTTTTTTTTTGTGAACTCGTCGGCCGCTTTGGAGCAGAGCCGGTGCGCCAACGCGTCTTCGACTGTATTTCAAGGCCCACAACCTGCAAAAACGGAGAAATCCGCCGTGTCGTCGTCGCCGGCAGCTTTTGGCAGCCATCATGTGGAATGCCAACACTTTGGGAAGGGGGGCATCAGAGCCACGGGCCGGACGGATGCCTGGCCGGATGACACTAAGGGCTATAAACTCAAAACAATTGATGAGGTGTGTGTGTGCTGTGTGCGCCTGTTCTTTTCTGTTGCTTTCTCGCTTTCAAGTGACTTAGGGCAGACGCAATCAACGTTTGGGATGGCTGAGATGACGGGCGAAAAAAAAAAGGGCCTTCCTGTCTGGTGGCGCTTTGGTGTTTGGGCAGTGCTTCCCAACCTGAGTGAGTGTTTCGTTGGTCGGCATGTCACTGCACGCGAGAGCTGGCACATTTGTCTTCCATCCAAAATAGATGGAACTTTGTGACATTGGATCATTTCACACCACACCCCTGAGAAGCTACTGTGGTGGGGAATCGCTGCATTAAACGGCATTTGAGTTCCACGTGTCGGAGTATGATGATGATGATGTCACAGCCATGATGTCGCTGTCATGATGTCCTGTGTGTGCGCGCGCGTGCGTGCATGCGTGTAACTCCTCCTTCGGATGTTGAGCCTCATACGAACTTTTCCAAGAGTGAAAACAGATGATCCGTCGCTGTCGTCATTGACCAAAGCTACTTGAGTACTCGTCTTTGTCTTTTTTTCTTCTTCAGTGAGAAAACCTGAAAGGTTTTCTTGGTGTCAGACTGACGTGTGTGTGTGTGTGTGTGTGTTTGCAAATTGTGGCCATGTAATCTTTGTAAGATCCTCTGCATACCTCAAATTGGAAAGGACTTTTCATATAGGACATCCTGTCCAATGTTGAAGAAAGGCCTCACACTTTGTTTTCTTCTCACTTCGGGTTTGTACAAATCACAATGGTTGACAATGACAAATAAATCCTTTGAAAGCTTTTTGCTCTTGTCTGCTTCCATTCATACAAGCAAATGACACCGGGACAGAAAAATGGGCTGGTTGCCAATTCATGTCGGGCATGATGACAGGCATCCATCAACCTGGCTTGTGGATGATGACAGAAAACAAAAAGTTGTGGGGCCATGTCTGTCAGTTACGCGTGTTGTGACGTCAACTCGGGGAAAGATCTCATACCAGCACCCTGCAACCCATTGACAAAAAGAATTTTCGGGCCCACCGTAACTGCAATAGCTCGCATGAATAAACAGTGGACTCCAAACAGGGCACATGTGGACAACCATGGAGTGGTCGCCAGTTTATGTAAAATCTCGAATTGAAAAAAAAAAATCAACACGCACACAAACAAACAGATGGTCACAAAAGCACACCGCACGTAGCTAATGATGCCTTCAATTGATTTCTTGCCCTTTATTTCGTGGACACGCACGCGCGCGCCATGTCAACAGGCCCAATGTGCTCGTGCGCGCGCACCGAAGCGGCGAAAGGCGCACTATTTGGCAGGCAGGGGTCAGCGGTGAGGCGCGTGAAAGCGGGGCGGTGGTCAGCGGCGGTCGCGCCCGGACACGAGTAGCCTGCGGCCGACAGCCTTGCTGTAGCCGAGCCGGAACTCGCGCGCGCACAGGAAGCGACCATTTCAGGGCTCCGAGCAACCGAGGGGGTGCAGGTGGGGGGGCGGCGACTCGGGCCGAGCGAAGGAGCGAACGAGCACCGACGCGGGGCGGAGAGCCAGGCGAGCAGCCCCCACCCGGCCGCGGAGAGCACGACCGCTTGAGGCTGGCAAAGGCGGAAGCGAGGCGGCTTGCTTGCTTGCGTGCGAGCGGCGTCGCGCAGCCTGGAGACAATGGCGGCGCCGAGCGGCCTGCGGGGTTTTTGTTAGTGGACTCCGTGTGGACGCTAGGCCGGCCGTGCTCGCTGCTAACCCAGGCGGGAGGAACGAGCGGTCAACCATCGGAGACTCCGCGCCACTTTCGGCGCCTATGCTTAAATTATCACAGCATTTTCACACCCTCCCCCCTTGACGAGCATTTTGAGGTGAGGGCGTTATTACAGTTTCTGTCTTTATTATTTTTATTTTTTTCTACATAAGGAACTACTTTATTGTTCACGGCGGCGGCGGAAGGTTAGCTCGTCCGTTAGCTTGGAGCTAGTCGGAGGCTAATCGCTTGGCGAGCGAAGCTGTTTGCATCGCACATTCCTCTCTTTTTCTGTCCTTTTCCTGTCTTTTATTTTCTCTTACGATGGATGGAACTGTACGTTTGTTAACCGAGTTGACACGCACTCTGTTCGCGTGCTTGGTTATTGCGACTCTTATTTTGTGCCGTTTGGCCCGCGTTTAGCTCGCTGCCTGCCCGCCTGCCGATGGAGGCGACGACAACAACCTGAAAGCCGAGTGGGCGCCCCATAGGCAGCCTCCGTGACCCTCCCGCCCCGCCGAATGTCGCACACAAAGCAGGTAAGACGCAAGCAAGCTCGCGACTGGAGATACTCAGTGATGCCTTGATAACAACAACAACAACAACAACAGGGATGAAGATGCTGGTCGGTAAGGAGTGATGCTGTCACTGATGCGAGTTTGATTGGCAGCTTGTCATGATTGACAGTGGCAAAAGAAGCTCAACAATGCAACAGTGATAATATCATGTCCCGACCACATCTTTAGCTACACCTGTTTTAATTTAGTACACTGAAACAACATTAACGTGGTTGGGTTGCACTGTATACCTAGTTCTAAAAATAAACCCGCAAATACCTCATCAAAAATGAAAAGATATGATAATTTTTTAGTTGGGCTAGCAGCAAACAGTTTCCCGCACATAAAGGGACATGACCTCATGTCAAGCTGGTAATTACTCACCCTTGTAAAACGTGCAGTACTTGTACATGCAAGAACGAAAGCCTGATGAGCACACTGCGGTCGACTGCAGTGCATGTCATCCAGAGAGCCACACGGAACCATTAGTACGTTAATGTAGTAATTCTGTCGACTGGGTTTTCCTGGACTCAACATGAGGCAGAGATGGTTCCGTTCTGTTATTGCCGTGCCCTCCATGGGTTCCAAGAATTTCTGAAATTGAGGATACAGACCAAACCAGTAACTGAATCATTGTTACATGTTTGTGCATTTTCAGCACAGTCAATTTGAAGTAAGGTTCTGTTTTGGAATTAAGTTGTTGTTGTTTTTTGTTTTTACTGGATTGTTAATTCCATCCATCCAGACATTTTCGAATCCGTTTATCCTCACAAGGGTCGCGGGCATGCTGGAGCCAATCCCAGCTGTCTTCGGGCAGTAGACGGGGGACACCCTGAGCTGGTGGCCAGCCAATGGCAGGGCACACATATTATACAGATCGATTGATAATGAAAGTAATCAATAGTTGCAACCCTAATTTCCGTATTGACACTGTGTGGTTTTTCGTTTCAATCCTCAGACTTGGGGAAGAATTGAGCAGGAAGACGCCTTGCATTCTTCCACTTGACCCTTCTCCGCCTTCCAGGACCCCAATAGAAGCCGACAAAAGATTTCATGCGGTCTCTTCGTGGAGGCGGTCTGAGCCCTCGCCGGCACAAATGAGACAGTGATCTCTCGAGAAGCCCGGACTATTCTCCTCGAGGTTCTCACGTGGCGCACGGGGTCACTTTAACCCCCCCCCCCCCCCCCCCCCCCCCACTCCTGGGACCGCTCGGCCATCGCCCGCTTGGGAGATGTTCCAGTTCAGCAAGTACCCCATGGAGATCCTGGAAATGCTGAGCGGACACCAGGCGCATCAGTTCAAGGGTTTGGGCTTGGAGCGTCAGCTGAGTCACCAGCAGCAGGTCCAGCTCCAGCATCAGCAGCAGCTCCAGCAGCAGCACCAGAGCCCCGCGGACACGTCCGGCGGTCTGCTGTCCGGCCTCGGCCTGGGAACCCTGCCCACCTCCCGGAGCAACGCCTTTGCCGACTCCTCCTCGCTGTTCGCCAAAATGAGCGCCCCTCCGCCGTCCATATCGCACCAGAGTCAGTCGTCGTCGTCTTCGTCGTCGACTCACAGCTCCAGGAAGTCGAGCAAGATGAGCGGCGGGAGCAGCGGCGGCAGCGGCTCCTCGTCGGGGTATCCGCAGTTCCTGCGACCGTTCCACCCGGCCGAGGCGGCGTTGGCGCAGGAGCAGCTGCACTCGGGGATGGGACGCTTCGACTTTGGGGGC
Organism: Hippocampus guttulatus; assembly: GCF_054856545.1. Classification (NCBI taxonomy): domain Eukaryota; kingdom Metazoa; phylum Chordata; class Actinopteri; order Syngnathiformes; family Syngnathidae; genus Hippocampus; species Hippocampus guttulatus. Next base: position 10,223,336 of record NC_141278.1, read on the forward strand.
GGCGGCGCCAACGGCGGCGCCGGGGTCCTCCCCGCGCCCCCGCCGCCTCCGCTGCACCCCGGTCTCTCGGTGCCGCAGCCCTCCCCCGGACCCTCGTCTTCCTCCTCGTCTACCTCCACCTCCGCGTCGGTCTCCAGCAACCCCCCCGGCGGCACGGCGGTGCCCCTGGTGGGCCAGTCGGACCCCCGCAGCCTCCACCAGCAGTTCAGCTGCATGCTGGCCGCCAACCAGTACTTCCTTTCGGGCGTCCCCGCTAATAGCAGCCTGGAGCAGTTCCTGGTGCAGCAGGGCACTCACAACCACTTGGGTCTGGGTCTCAGCCAGGGCTCGGCCGAGTCCGGCTCGTCTTTGGCTCCTCCCCCCGCCCTGCACTCCTCCCACAGCCACTCGGCGCCGCAAGCTCCGCAGCAGCAGCAGCAGCTGACTCCCCACGCCTTATCTCACCCCCACGGCCACACGCACCACCCTCACCCGCTGCACCCGGCCCCCCAGCCCGCCCCCCTGGGCGGATTTGATTTTCAAAGCATTCCGGTGCTCTCGTCCAATCAGATTGCTTCCCTCATGCAGCAGGAGGCGGGGATCCCCCTGCCCCTGCCCCTTCACTTGTCGCTCCCCAAAGATGACGCCGCCGCCAAGTCGGGGGAGGCTTCGTCCTCCGCCTCCTCGCTTTCCGGCAGCGGCGGGAGCAGGCGCAAAAAAGCCATGGCGGGTTACCTCCCGCAGAGGAAGGCGGAGAGTCACGCCCACGGCGGCTCGGGGGGCCATCGGCACGGCTCGTCCGTCTCGGCGCTGGCCGGAGGAGCGTCCGGCAACGTCGGGATGAGCGAGCAGCAGCAGCATTCGTCTCTCCTCTCGTCTCCGTCGCAACACCCGTCGTCCTCCGCCATCTCGTCCTCGTCGTCGTCGTCGTCCTCCTCGTCCTCGTCCGCCCCATCCTCCTCCGCCTCCGCGCTGGCCGACGGCGAGCGGCGCTTGCCCAAACCCGGAGAAAACCGCGGCTCGTCGCGCCGCCCCGAACCCGAATCCCTGTACCACTGCGGAGAGTGCGGGAAAAGCTTCACGCATCTCTCCAGCCTGCGGCGGCACCTGCGCAGCCACGGCCTGACGCCCGACGCCCACGGCGGGAAGTCGGACGGCGCGTCCCCCAGCCCGGAGAGGATCTTCTGCTGCGGGGACTGCGGGAAAAGATTCAAGAAGCGCGGCCACCTGATCCAACACAGCGTCACGCACTCGGAGAACCGGCCCTTCGTCTGCAACGTTTGCCAGAAGTCCTTCAACCGCCGCGAGTCGCTCACGCGCCACGAGAAGATCCACGACGAGAAGCCCTTCCGCTGCCCGGCCTGCGGGCGCTGCTTCCGCGAGAGCACCTCCCTCCTCAACCACGCCGCCTCGGGCGCCTGCGGAAAACCCCCCCGGAGTTCGAAGAGCCGCGGCGACGGCGCTTCGAGCGGCGGTGGGAAAATGCGTCTTTCGAATCCAAACGCCGCCGCCCCCCCCAACAATAAGTACTCCGGCGACTACTCGAGAAGTCGCTACCCGGGCCAGGCCTCCTCCTACGACGAGGATTACAGACGCTCGCAGCCGTCGTCGCTCTACTCGCCGGACGCCGCCCTCGACATCAACAACCCGACCCTGCGCAAGGCCCCTTTGGCGCCGACCCTTCACCCCCACCCGCAGAGCCAGCAGCACCACCACCAGCAGCCGCACCTTCCTCTCTCCTCCCTGCTGGACGATTCCGAGGACGAGGTCACCAGTAGCGCCATGTCGGCCATCGCCGCCGCCGCCGCCGCCTCCTGCGACATCAACGCGGAAGGCAGGGACGGCGAAAGAAGGGACATCATCGGGGGGCTGCTCGGGGGCTTGGGCTTCGGGAACCTGGGCGGGCCGTCGTCCTCGCCGGGGATAAACGGCTCCACCGTGCCGTTGTCGCACCACAGCCAGCCGCACGCCAAGCCCCGCAGACCCCGCAAGCCCCGAGAAAAACGAGACCCCGACTGCGTGGTCAGGAGGCGGCGGAGTCCCGCGCCCCCCGGCGACAGCTCGGATCGGCCGTACGGCTGCCAGCTGTGCGGCAAGCGCTTCCGGCGGGCCGAGACCCTGCGGCGCCACAATCGGGTCCACACGGGCGAGAAGCCGCACGCCTGCGACGTCTGCGGCAAGATGTTCCGAGAACCTTTCCACCTCACCAAACATCTGACGGTGCACTCGGGCCAGAAGAACTACAAGTGCAACCTGTGCGGGAAAATGTTTGCCTACGCTCAGAGTCTCGTCAGACACGGCAAGCTGCACCGCAGAGGCGAGATCGACAACCAGGGCAGAAGAATCAAAGGAGCCGCCGCCGCCGCCGCCGCCATCAGCCAGGCGGCCAATCAAGGAACCTCCGACTTCTTCTCGTCTTGTTCCCAAGAGGAGAAATCTCCCACGTCCGGGACCCCCTCCCAGAGGCTCTACACCTGCACCGTGTGCTGGAAATCCTTCCGCCATTATTTCCACCTGACGGCGCACCAGCAGACCGTGCACGGCGGCGGCGTGGGCCTGGAGAAGTCCTTCCGCTGCGAAGTTTGCGGGAAATCCTTCGCCTACTCCAACAGCCTGGTGCGCCACAAGCTCTCGCAGCACGGCGTCGACCGCAACGGCCAGAGGGTCAACCACTCGCAAGCGCCCGCTTATTCCCCCGCCTTCTACGACTACGGCGGGCCGGCCCACGAGCAGCACGTGAGCGGCCACGCCCTCGCGCCGCCCGCGCAGCAGCAGCAGCAGCAGCAGCAGCAGCAGCAAGACCCCCAGCAGCCGTTTCACTACCGGCCCCGAAAGCAGCCGGAGGGGGTTCGGAAAGAGCGCAAGAAGAAGAGACGGGTGGTGATCCACAGCATCATGAGGGACGGCAAGCTGGTGGGCGTGCCGCTCAGCAAGGAGACGCGCAGGAAGTTGCTGCTCCTGCGGAGGAGGCGGGGTCGAATGCTGGCTCAGATCAACAAGAAGAAGCTGCTGGCCCAGCTGAGGGTCCGCGGGGGGCTGTCGGCGGTCAGGTCCTGGTCCGGGGGCGCCGTCAAGGTCAGCGGGCTGCTGTCCATGGAGGTCCCCATCAAGCGCTTCCTGTGCCCCGTCTGTCCCAACGCCACCTACGCCAGGAGGGGCTTCCTCCTGCTGCACGGCGCCCTCCGGCACCCGCCGCGGACATCGGGGCGTCGCGCCCGCCTGTGCTGCCCCACGTGCGGCCGGCGCAGCGGCGGCCTCCTCAAGGCCCTCCGACACCGCGGACGCCACCTCAAGCGCGCCACCTTCCGCTGCCACAAATGCCGACGCTGCTTCTGGAGCTCGCGGCTCCTGGAGAGGCACAAGTTCTCGTGCCGGGCGCCCGCTCTGGGGGCCCGCTGGGCCGACGGCCAGCGGGCCCCCGTCGAGACGGGCGAGCGCTCGCCGGCCCCGCTACCTCCGTCGGCTCAGGTGCTGCACGAGAGGTCCTCGGTTCTGACTGAGTACGCTCATTAACTCATTCACTCCCAAAGACGTTTTTCAACGTCTTTTCAGACTTGGTCTAGAATTGGCCGGTACTGAATGAGTTAAGAACTCCACCAGTTTGTATGTTAGTTTATTAATTTGTTGTCTCCCTTTTTTTGTAAAAATGTGTGTAACAATCTGAGAGGCGAGCGCGACAGTTGGCAGCTTTTGTACAAAAGGGAGAAGAAGACAGAGGAAGCAACTCCTCATGGTTCCAAAAACCTACTGCCAAGGCACATCACCACCTTGTGACATTACACTTTTCGTAGCACCCGCTCCGCTTCCTTCACACGCACTGACGCACACACGCAGACTCGGACACGCAGACCGAACACACGAGGACAGAATCTTGTCAGTGATATTTCGTTGCACGAACGTGTAATGACAATAAAAAGCAATTCAGCAAAAATTCTGAACAATCCGACGGACGGAAGAACGCCGCGCGCATGCACGGAAGACACGGACCGACGCGCGCACGCGCCGCTATGTAAACACTATGTCGTGTGTCCATTCTGCGGTTGGTTTTTAACGGCCATGCGCCACTTTTCACCATCAGATCCTCCTTGACTATCCAGCACAGTTCAGATGCCTTATTATTCTTCTTGTTCCTTGAGAAAATGAAAACACAGGTGACGCGACTGAAATTTTTGTTTGGAAAAAAGCCCCCAACTCATTAAAAAAAAAAAAAACAACCAAAAGGTGGGCTTTTTGAGAGAGCCGAAAGTGTTTGTTGTAGGAAAACCCCCCCGGAGTGTATTGATATAATTCTCAATTATATTTTATTATAACTTGACAGCTTGCTGTTTTTTACTCCCCAATTCTCGTCTTCTATCAGTGTTGGTATTGTGAGGGCGGGGCTATGGGTCAGGTTGGGGCGGGGGGGTTCGCTCCACGTCCACTCGTGTTGATTCTTTTCCTTCCCTGCCACACATTTTGTGACCCAAGCGTGCACGCATAGTTTATGATTTAGCTCCCGTTCACATTGTTCAACCTTTTTGTTTTTGGTTTCTGTACAACTAAAACATGTAATATTGTTATTATTGTTACAAAATGACTCTTCTTTTTTTTTTTTTTTTTTGCATAAAAAGTGACTTATTGAAAACCCCTTAAATCAAATTAAAAATTTGAAGAAAAAAAAATCACTTGCCGTTTTTGTAATAACGTGCTGCATTCAAGGGAGTCATTTTGTCGTTTTGTTTTGCTGTTTAAATAAAGGCTGACCAGTACCTCGAAATTCTCAGCAAAAAAAAACAACATTCGGTGTATCCATTTAAATAATTTGATGTTAAGGGGGGGCTGATTTTGAGTAATGTATCAACACTTATTTTTTTTATCACATGATTCCAGCAAAATTGGTCAATTAAAATGTTTCATTTTTAATCTCTGAATTGATTACATTGTTCATTTGTGTGTTGCAAATCAAGTCGTGAAAAACGTTTCGCTATAATCAAAGTTCATTTAGATTTAATGAAAAGGCATGAATGGGAATTATTGAAGAAAATTACATTTCAAATCTAGTTTTAATTGCACTCATGAAACGAATTGATTTATTGTAGATAGATTTTGGGTAGAAATTGCAAACTATAAATGTACAGAGCACATTGTATTTCATCAAATGATTGTTCAATTAAAATTGTAGAAAGTGCATTATTAATGAAACAAATATTTGCCATACATATTTTTAGCAATATATTTTCGGCCTACAAATTAACTTGCCCTCTTGATTAAAAAAAAAAAAAATCTAATGTGGTCCTTGAGCACGAAAGTTCGCCGCCCTCGCCCACACCATATGTTGAAAATCGGGATTAAAGGTCACAAGAAACCTTTTCTTTTGGACCTCAAAATGCTACAATAGCAAATAGTGGCCACAGGATGGCGCAATTACAACTTTTCATCTCAAGAAGAAGACATGGCAGCTCCCTGAAATGACATGCTGGGTCTGTGCGTGCACGCGTCCGCGTCTGTACGTGACGTGGGACTGTTTTGTACTTTTGCGAGTGGCACGTTGCTGTCCAGTGACGTGAACTGTTTGCGTTGATGTTCAGAGTACTTCTAGGAAATTGGTTGGTGTTCCCAGAATGCAATGCAGCAGCTGACGCTGTGTTTCATTTATGTATTTATTAACCCAATATAGATGGACAAGGAGCAATTTTCATAATTACGTCATACAGTAATTGAACGTGTGACAAGAAAGCTGTGACAGTTCAAATAAAAGGTAGAACTATATTTCCCGACACAAATTCAAGAACGAATACTCATTCAATAGTTTTAAATATATCTATGGACTAGAATTGAGCAGCGTGAACACTGAATACGATCCACGAGTCCCTTCCTAAAATTCTTGTTAAACGTTGAGATTGTACTGCCGGTTCCCAACTCACAGTCACGTGGCTAGGGCATGGGGAAACCTGTGGGCGGAGCCTGTGACCTATTTTGCGCCAATGGGGAAGCCGGGACAGGTTCCAGGAGTGACCTACTTTCAGCCAATCAGCGTGAGGCGCCATCGCCGCTCGGCGCGTGCTGCCGACACGTGATCCCGCGGCTCGCACTTGGCGGGAGAACAAATGGCGAGCCGCAAGCGCGCGCGCTTTCTTCTTCTTCTTCTGCTCTCACATGAACGCGCGCCGTCGGCTGACTGCTCCTGAGTGGACTGTAGCGCGTCCAATCCGACATGGCAGCGGCGTTTGTTTTCACTTCGCTCTTGTCACACACTAGTGTGACGTAATAAGCGTGTGTGTTGTGTTCACTTCAGGCTTCTCACGTTGTGCGTGGAGGCTGGCCCTTGTGTGTGCTGTGCAGGGAACACACTCACGCGTGTATCCGTGTGGATACCTGTGTGTGCATACGCATGAGTGGCTTCGTTTGCGCGCGTGCTTCTTTGTACTAGTGTTGATGTCAGTATGCGTGCGTACCGTACCAGCGTGAGTTTTCGTGTGTCTTTTTGTGATGTGTGCATGTACTGAAGTGGGCGTCTGTACACTAGTGTGTGTCTGGGTTTCTCTGTGGGTGCGTACAGTATGATTGTGTGTGTTTGAGTCAAGTGTGCATAGTTGCGTGAACAGCAGTACACGAGCGCCTGAACATTTGCGTGTATCTGTGTGTGACCGTGTTTTGAGTCTTTGGGCATCTGTGAGGCAACCAGTTTCAGCGTGTATCATGCGTGTTTTAATTTTTCGAGGGGCTGGTGCATGATGCGTGAACAACCAATCCAGAAAGGATTTCCATACGTGGGCGTGGCCAGAGTGGCTTCCGGAAAGCTTGTCTTGTCTGATGCCTCCACGTAATATAGGAAATAAAGATTTCACCAAACAAGGATGTGACACACGGTTTTGGTACCTCCCCGCCCCTCACATTTTTTTCCAGGAAGGGTGGTAGATTAAAAAAATCGTACAAAAAACTAATCCCAACTGGAGTGTCTAGCAAGTTAGTGGAAATCTGTTTTGATATTTCACATCTTTTGGCAGAGCCTGAACGCAGCGAGTGGGAGTGGCCGTCGTATTCAAAGCAGCCTCCCCCGTCGACTGTGACGTCACATGAGCGACCCGTGTTGCTTCCAGCTGACTGCGAGAGGGAAAGATTGCGAGAGAGCGAGAGCAGTGGAGGTGGGAGCAGCATCTTCTGTGAGGCGCTTACTCGGATTGTCTTTTCCTCTAATTCGTGTCGTCTTTATGTTGACACGTTGTCACTTTGTCTCCTTATTGGGCGCCTCGTGGACTTGTGCCGATCTTGCTTTTGCGTGCGCACGGTCTCGATGCCCACGGACCGAAGGGGCGCTTGACTGGCCGCGCGCCCCCGGGATTCAGCGCGCGCTCGGCGGGGACGGAGGAGGAGCAGGAGGAGGAAGTGGATGCGAGCCCCCGGGGGTGAGGTGGGGGGGGGGGGGTCTCGGCAGCCATGGGGCCCTTTAGGAGATAAGTAGACTTCTCCGTCTGCTGTCGCTTCTTCAACTGCTGCTGCCGTCGCGCGCAACTGTCGCGCGAACGCGCACCTTTTAAACGGGGCCCTAATTGGATTCTTTTGATCTCGAACCCCCCAACCCCTCCGGTCGGAAGTTATGTCCAGGCCTCTTGCTCAGCTGCCGCCGCCGTCGGAGCTCCCCGGGGGGGCCGGCGCCCAGTTTGGAGCCCCCAACGGGACGTCGAGCGGCCCCCCGGGCGGCCACCTAACCTCCATGAACAATCTCAAGTCGCTCCTGCAGCTGCCCATCAAGGCCGACCAGCGAGGCAGCAAAGACTGCTGCGAGATCAAAGGTGAGCACACACGGAGAGAACGTGCTCGTGCTCGTGTACATGCGTCGCCGCACTCACTCTTGTAAAGGAACAGTGTCTTGACAGCAGGCAAGCGTTGCACGCACGCGCGCACACACACACGCACGCACACACGCACGCACGCACGCACACGCACACACACACAGTTTGTGTCGCTGAGAGTGCGTGTGGCAAACATTGCACTGTATGTGGCTATGTGTGCCCTAGGATTGGCTGGTGACCAATCTGACTGTGCCCTGAAATGGTGGACACTCCATTATTTGACTATGTATCACATTGCTTGTATGTTTGTGCCCTGACATTGTACACACACACACACACACGCACCCCGCGCAAATACAAAGGCGTGTGTGTGTGTGTGCGTGTGTGTGTTTGTTTTCTTGGTCAGGCTTGTGGGCCTGTCTGAGATGTAATTTGCATGAAGGAGCTTCCTGCTTGGCCCCCAAAGTCACAGGCGTCCCATCACAAGCCACAACCAAATGTGAATGTGACTCATTAGCCGAATGTGCTGAACCCCCACGTTCGCGCTTTCATGTTGACATCATTGGTCCTTGATTTGATTTACGCCGTCACGTTGTTCAAGGGTCACTCCTATTTTAAATGGCGGCGTGGTTGGCGCCCACTCAATTTTTTTGTCCTTACATTGAGTGGCGACACCGATGCTGTCATTGCTGAACCCAAGAGACAGGTGGCACTATTTGTTTGCTGTATTGGATGCCAATGAAAGAGAGGAAGAGGATGAGCCGACGCTTCGGCGCTTGGTGCCTTGGCCTGGTTTTATCCTTGAAATGTTGAGTTAAGATAAGATATCCTTTATTAGTCCCACACTGGGGAAATTTACAACTGCTGCTTTGGAGATTTTTTGGGCTCTAGCTTTGCATTGCGTGTGTGGTGAGAGCGAACCAAATGTTGATTGGTTGCAATGCACATGCCCACTCACATTCATAGCAGGGGACATTTGATTGGTATTCAATGACATGAAGAATTTTTTTTTTTTTTTTTTTTTTTTATGAGCATGAGGACAACACGCCAAGTACTACTCAGGAAGTCTTAAGCAGCAGAGATTTAAAGCCGGCACTTCTTAAGTGGGAGGCCCACATTTGAAGCAGTTCCCCGGCTAACGTCAGATTGTCTTGTATAATTTTACCGATGTTGAGCTGTCCTAAAATGCTAACCTGTCACAAACGTTCCTCTCGGGCAGATAAAGACAAACCGCTGGACTCGGATGAGGACACGTTAGGATTGGGCGTCGGCAGCGGGCCCGGTGCTCTTGGCGGCGGCCTGGGCTCAGGGGCGCTGCGGCCCAATTCCCAGTCGGCGTTCCTGGGCCCGCTGCTGTGGGAGCGGACGCTGCCCTGTGATGGTGGCCTGTTCCAGCTACAGTACATGGACCTGGAGGAGTTCTTGACCGAGAATGGAATGGGCATGCACGGAAACGGGCCCAGCTCCGCCGGTGCGCAGATCCCCTCGCAGGTAGCTAACCGCAAGTGGGAAACACATGAGAAAGGGAAGGATGGACAGGACAAGACAGGGCAGCGCAGGATGGGATGGGACACGACACAACTGGATGGGGGAGGTCAGGATGAAAAAGGACAGGATGGGATGGGACAGATAGAGCAGTACATGGCAGGGTGGGACTAAAGAGGATGCGGCAAAACTGGACAAGGTGGATCTGGAATGAATGAGAAAGGGCTGGAGAGCAGAGGATGGGAAAAGATGAAAGACGAAACAGCATAGAACGGGACAGGAATAGTGAAGCAGGCAGTCTGGTGGCAGTGGGTTCGCCAAAACTCCTGTCAGCTGTTCGAGTGCAGGAGAGACAACGTCAATGTTGAACCGGTTTCTGTTTTGTGTCCAATCAGAGCTCCCAATCAGCAGTCCCCAGTCAGAGCTCGCAGTGCCCGCCCGGCTCTCCATCGCCGTGCTCGTCCTCTTCCTCCATGTCGTCGTCGTCGTCCTCGTCGTCCCTGCTGGGACTGGAGAGCGTCCAAGCGCCGCCGCCTCAGCAGCAAGGCTTGATGGGAGCACCCGAGTGTCTGCACGGTGAGTCAACTTAAAGCACTGTGGTACAACACGCGACGACACAGGTCAGGTCAGGACAGAACAGGACAGGGCTGGTGCTGCAGGTCTGAGTACCCACTGACTGGCAAAAGTTGCCCGTTTCTGAGGTGAAGGGGTCTTAACTTCAATGCTAAATAGGCGGCAACCAGATGGATGACAAAAATGCCACTTTAAATTTATGGACAAAATACAAACACGTGTGCAAAGTCCTGCTCTTGTAAAACGACTCAAATTGTTTTTCCAGTGCAAAGAACTTTTACATTAAAAAACATCATTCAAGGATTGCCAAAACAGCTGAACAAGAAACCAACACTAAGTGCAAGAATTCACCGTTTATTTTTTTCGCAAAAATCAACTCACTCAAAACGTTCATATTGAGGTACTGTGTATGTTTTACGTATCATTCAAATCTGCAAAAAGACCTACTTGCGTAGTAATTAACTCATTCACTCCCAAAGACGTTTTTAAACGTCTTTTCAGACTTGGTCTAGAATTGGCTGGTACTGAATGAGTTAATAGAGTGCGCTGCATTGGAGGACGGTGGGAAATCTAACTTTTCCAACCCCCGGCTATGAAAAAAATGCACTGGAAAGCCGCTGGGAGGTCTGAGTTGTGAAGTTGGGGTGAAAAAAAAGACCCAGAGTTCACCGAGCAGTTTCAACGTGACGTCATTCGACAATGGCGACCCACATGGAGACGCAGACAGTGATTGGCAAATCCAAGATTCTGAACAGATGTTTGGCTTTCTTTATTTAATATCGCATTCATTTAGTCATTTGACAAAACGTCACGCGACGTGATTTGTACCGACGGCATGAAGACATGCCGTTCTCATGAAGTTATTTGGTGTTACGAATGAATTGCTTTGAAGATAAGACATTCCTTTATTTTATTTCAATTAAGGAACTTATGAAGAAGGTTCGCCCGAGGTCAAAATGTGTTGTGATGTACCAGAGCAACAAACAATGGATCGGAATCAGCCATCTGTGTTGTTTATATTCGCCTCGGACACTTTGTGGTCGGAACCGGGCCAGTTTCAGGAACAAAATTCCGACTTCCCTCCTTCCTCGAATGCAGCTGAGAATGCAACAAAAGACATGTCTGCCATCTTGTGGCGAATAGTGATGGTACAACTTAAAAGTCACGGATTCGCAAACACTTGTATTTTCTTCTTTTTCTTTATATATATAATATTTTTAAAATTATTTTGAGCCGCCCCTGAGGGATTTCATTCCCCAGTTCCTCTTCATTTTTTAAAATCAAAAACGTATATTTAATATTGATTTGCGCTTTTTGAAGAATGTTTTGGCTTTGTGAAAAAAAAAAAAACATTTAAGAAAAAAATCATAAAAGGAGCATGGGGCCGATGGCGGGCCGCCAGTCGCCCATTTCTGCTGTAGACAACGTGCAGGACGACTTCAAGACGTTGTCACTGCCAGCCAACGGCAGAAACTGTCCAATTTGAAATAGCATTGTGCACAACTTTGTCAAAAATTGAGTACAGCATGATTTGCGCAGCCCCGCGCGCAACGAAATTGGATGCAAGATCGTGTGCAGCATCGAGTACACCATTGTCTCCAGCATTTGTGCGCGACAACGCGTGCAGCATTTTTGACAAAATTGTGCGCAACATCAGGTCTTCTTGCACAAGGTTGTGTCCAACAGTATGTGGACTGCATCGCACAAAGCAGCTGCAAGGCCAAATGAAACCCAAAATGCGCTGCAAAATACGCTCAACCATCATTGTTTATGTACTCTAATGCAGAGTAGTTTCAATATGCACACGAGTGTCCAGCCACGCGCTCATCTGTGTCTGCGTGTGCGCGCCGCGAACACGTGACGGAGCCCAATGTGAACTGGGAAGCATTGAGCCAGAAGTCCCCGCGGTGGTAGTGGCGCTTGCTTGCTCGAGTGTTACTACAACGAGAGAGAAGAGTTGGATGCACACAATCATGCGTCGCACAGATGGATGGATGTTGGGCGGGGATGTGAATGCTTGCCTGACCGTATATATGTGCCTAGTCGTTGACGAATGAGCAGAGAGGCGGCGTACCTGAGAGTAATGTCGTCCGCTCTGTTTGTATGCATTGCTGTTCCGATTCCTTTATTAGTCTCGCAATGGAGAAATTCCCAATTCACAGCAGCAAAGTTATGAAAGGAAGAAGTAGGAGAACAAAATATAGGAGCTGCTGGAAAGGCAGCCACTCTCGCGGCGCCATCTTGAAGTCAAAATAACACAACACATAAGACACAGACAGTCGTGCAATCTGAATCACTTTTCCTGCATACACTTTGTTGTTTGAAGCAGTTAATAGATGAAAGAGGAGCGAATCAAAGTGTCCTTTTCACCAGTGGATCAAAGATGGCATGCTGCAATGTGCACACGACTGCTACAAGCTAAGTTTTGAAAGCAAACACGGAAGCTGTAGCGTCCATTGATGAAAAGAGATTGGCTCGCGTCTCCCGTCCCACGTAATCCGCTTCAATTCCAAGCCGCGACTCCCAGTTCCACATCGGCGCTCTGCGCTGATGGTTTCTTCTCATCGTCGGCTCCTCAAGCCTTGCATCCATCCAGCCGCAGACTGTCATCAGCACTGATCTCTCCGCTGAACAAAGCGGGGCTGTGAAAAATGCTGCCCATTACAGGCGCAAAAAAACACAAGCGCCCCAGAGCTGTCCAGCAATGGCAGTCAAATGGCACCGACATTCCTCCCAATCAAAAACAGTGCTGGTATACCCGTGCTGCCGAGAAGGCGCAACCACCAAGCACCGAGTCTCCTCCTTGATGAATGTCGTAGCCAAAAAATACTGACAAACAATCCACATCCGGTCCACACGACGCAACAACAAACACAAAGTGACAAAACAAACACACACACAAAAAAAAAAGCAAGGCTCTTGAGAGCAATCGCCGACGGCGGCCTACTTGGGCGCCATCTTGGACTTGGATGAAGTAGCAGTTACTTCAAGGTTTATAATTGCGCATTTGCACTTGCCCGTTGGGATCATAGGCTAGCATTGAGCGCATAACTTTCGGTCGGACACCTGAGTGCTTAAATATATAATATTTGTCATATTTATTTATTAGTCGCTGATGGTGTCGAGGTACACTTGTGCTAGCGGCGTTGGATCGCTCCCCATTCAGTGACGGTGCACAATGGTTGTCTGTTTCTATATGTGCCCTGCAACTGACTGGCGACCAGTTAGAGCACATGTCTCAAAGTCAAGGCCCGGGGGCCATATCTGGCCCGCCACATCATTACATGTGGCCCACGAAAGCAAATCAAGCATGTCAACTTCCACGATGCTCGCTGAATTCTGAACCAAAATTTCAAATGGTCATATGTAACCCATAATAACGTGGAGATATTGCAAGCATTTCCTCGTTTCCAAACCCCATTATTACATGACCGTAAACAGTGTTGAAACAAGTCACTGTTCGTGACTGATTTCAAAACTACATATCCATCAATTTGTTGTGTGCTGTGTATGTAATATGTGGCGGTTCACAAAATTCACCGTCGTAACGGCCCTCCAAGGGAAACCGTCACGACGATGTGGCCCGCCACAAAAATGAGTTTGACACCCCTGAGTTAGAGGGTTGTGCGCCTTTCGCTCAAAGTCAGCTGGGACAGGATCCAACAACCCCCGCGACCCCCTTTCGGGATAAGCGGTGTTGAAAATGGATTTCTGGATGGATATTTATTTATTTAATTCAGAGTGATTCTGATCTTTGAGTCTGACGTGGTCTGTCAGTGTCACCTCCGCCAGGAAAACGGGCGAGGGAAGAGTTAAGGCAGGCTGACTGTGCAGAGTGGAGGGAGGGAGGGAGGCGAGTTTGCTTTGCATGTTTTGAAATGTGTGCTCCCCGGCCGCCTCACACGCTCGGGCCATGTGCCGCCGCCACGTCACGTGCCGCTGCAGGGAGCCGAAGGGGTGGGGGTGGAGGGGGGGGGGGGAGTGTTGTGAGTGAGCATACCCACGCACCGAAGGGAGGGAGGAAAAAGAAGCAAACCGGCTTGCCTTTGCACGAGAACGCTGGTCACATGACCTGCCTGCTTGGGCTCCAGGCGCATTCCGTTTGACAATCAGAAAATCATCGCATCTCTAAATCGGTGGAGGAATCACATGACTCGCGTGCCTGAAAAATCCAATAGGTCTTGCAATTTTATTCATGCACATGTGAATTTTTTTGGCATGCAGTTGTGTTTTGCTTTGCGGCACTCGTGCTCAAAAGAGCCGCCACAGTCCTGAAATTCTGGGTGCGAATTCGGGTTCCGCAATTCCTGTGTTGACTTGGAGCAGGGTTGCGGGAGAAAACCCGCACAAGCACCGGGCGCCGACATATACACACAAATGGATCCACAAATTTGAAATCATTTTCGTAAAATTGGATTCCATGTGAATACAGTCAGACGTCGCTTTTTGAGTTTCGAGTTTTTTTTATGCCTCGGATGACGACCGAAAATCGGTTCTCGAACAAACTGAGCGCACTTGAATACACCACTTGACTCCTCTCGCCTTCCTTACACGAGGAAGTGACGCTTCTTCGTGTCGCTTTCCATTGTGAGCAGACGTGTTCAAGAAGCTTTTTTTTTTTTAAAAGAGCGTGGTTTCGGTTTTCGAACAAATCGGTTTTTGAACAGCCTTCTGGAACGGATTATGGTCGAAAACCGAGGTTTGACTGTATTTGGTGGGCCGCGATGAAGAACGGAGGGTCTCGTCGCGTCATTGTCGTAGCTTTTAAAACGGTTCCTTCTTTTCCCAGTTTTTGACTCTGACCGACCTCCACAGCCAGTCAACGGTCACACGTCACGTACATACGTACAGTGTGTGATGATGTCACTCGGGACAAGAACATGTTGGTGTGCGACTCGCTAATTTGCGTGGCAATCGGCAGGCTGCCAGCAGGGCTTCGAGGCTGCTGACAGAGCGAGGGAGGAAGTGGGGACGGTAGCGGAACTTGACCTTGCTCTCTTGACGCTGGGCGTGTCACCTGTGCGCGTTCCCGGGGCTGTTTTAGGCGGCAAAAGGCCTCACGCGCTCTAACTACAGATAAAACGTCAAAAATAAGACTGGTAGAAGTACTGATTCTACTCCATTAAAATGATTTAAAAAAATGACTGTCTCTGAAATGTAGTTTTCAAGGACAGTGTGCGGCTCTTTTGATTTAGTCAGGATCAGCTGGCGCATGAGGATGAGGATGATGGAGACAGATGGAGCGGCAAGTGTGTGGAGGCGGATGAGGAGGGCGGCGCGCACGGCGCACGTGCGGGATGCTGTGAACGCAAGCGCACGCTCAGGTGCCTTCAAAGCGGTCACATCAGCAACAGGCTGACAGTTGCCATGGCAACATTGATTCTGAATCAGCGTGGGGGTGTCTGGGCAACGTGTGACACATGGGCTTGTGTGCCAAGTGATCACATCTTTTCCCGAGATTTCGACACGCTGTCGAAAAGGTGTACGTTCAGCATTTACAGTATTTCGTATTTCGAGGCAACGAGCGCAAACACGAACTGATCATCAAGCTGACTTTTGGGGCTGCGGTGAAGCGAAACCAAAAGTCGAATAATAATAAAGAAATCTGTCATGAACATAAAATAAATGCAAATTACATGAAAGGGAAGCGATGGTTTGATTCTGGCGACATCCATTCGTAGTGAGATAAAAAAACCCAAAGCATTGTCATCCATCCATTTTCTAATCCGTTTATCCTCACAAGGATCGTGGGCCATCCGAGCTGTCTTTGGGCGGTCGGCCGGGGACACACTGAACCGGTTGCCAGCCAATCGCAGGCTACAAACAACCATTCGGGCTCACACTCACATTTAGGGACAATTTAAAGCAGTGGTGTCAAAACTACGGCCCGCGGGCTGGAATCGGCCCGCAGGATAATTTAAAAGTGAAAAAATGCATAAAAGACACGGAATGAATATTTTTAATACGGTGCAGTTCGTGGAGTATCCGCTAGGGGGACGCATTTTTTTGATCAGAGTAAAAGACAACATTGTTTTGATCAGAGAAGAAGACAACAGCATCCTCAGTCTGTCACTGAGACAGACCCAACACAGCAGACGCTATCAAGGACATGTGAATACTTTATTCTTTACACATTTAATAGCACTCTCCTAAGTTTATAAAGTGTAGGTAGGGATTACATTTAGATTTTATAAGCACATGTAAATGGTTTGAAAATTCCTTTCTTTATAAATCTCATTTAATCTTAAAAATGCTTTACTATATTTTTCAATACCAGTTACTTGTTAAAGTTTTGTGCCTTTGTACAATCAGTGGGATCAGTTGCAATACATATACGTGAATGATAAAAGTAAATTGCACATTTGTCTAAGGAAATCTAAGGAGCTTAATGAAATGTTTTGTAAAAGATCTGTTTATTAAATTTCAACATTTTCCTAATGTTCTTGAGCTTCTTTAGACCAAAACAAAGGAAAGACATTATTTTGGTTATTAATAGCACAGTACGGTATAATTTTAATGGTCCGGCCCACTTTACATCGACCGAGGCCGTATGTGGCCCACAATGTGAAATGAGTTTGACACCCCTGATTTAGAGTGTTCTATTAACCTGCCATGCATGTGCTTGGAATGCGGGAGGAAACCCGATTACCCGGAAAAAACCCACACAGGTATGGGGAGACCAAACTCCACACAGGAGGGCTATGACTGGATATGAAGAAATGGATACATAAATGAATACAAAAATAAAAATGTATGGACTCAGTAGTCTGATTGGATATTTTAAAATGCATCGTAAAACGTAACATGAGCAATGAAATAAATGAATGCAAAAATATTAACCCCCCCCCCCCCCCCCTTCCAAACAAAAAAATAAATAAATCAGGCTGCGAGTTGTCAATACGGCCGACTAACGCCCTCTGGTGGCCTCCCTCCAGGTGGTCAGGTGGCGGCCCAGGACGCGTCCCCCACCTCCAGCGGCCCACCCGGCTCGGCGGGGGCGTCGACAGCCACGCCGGGCGGCGGCGACATCCAAGTGAACTTTGACCCCGACCCGGCCGATGTGGCTCTCTCCAGCGTCCCGGGCCAGGAGGCCTTCGACCCGCGCCGGCACCGCTTCAGCGACGAAGAGCTCAAACCGCAGCCCATGATCAAGAAGGCGCGCAAGATGCTCGTGCCCAACGAGCAGAAGGTATTACAAGTCCCACAAACGCCAGCATGTCACCTCGCTGTGAGACGGATGGATGGATGGTAGAATGTTTGGATGATTGATAGAGGGTGGGATGGGTGGAGGCTTGATGGATGGATAATGATAGAAAGCGGGATATTTCGATAGGTGCAGTGGATGGATGGCTGAAGATGATGGGTGGATGAATCCCTGGTTGATGATGAATAGAAATACGGTAGATGGATGATGAATGGATGGCAAGATAATAACAGATAGGAGACCAGATGGCTGGCTGCCAAATTAATGTCTGGATAGTTCGGGGGTCGGCAACGCGTGACATGTAGTGGCTCTCTGGAGCTTTATAAAAAAATGTTTGGAAATGGAAAAAGATGTTGATAATAGGCTAATAAAGCTCAAATAGATATAGATACATGTTTCAGCTCCGATAAAGAAGAGCTGTGGTGTTGGTTTTTTAAAACGTACACTTTATTGATGCTTTTAACAGTCTCGACAAACACAGACACGTCTGCGCCCGACTCCGTGCCTTCTCTCTTCTCGTTCGACTCGAGAGGCGTTCAAAGACAGCCTCCGAAAAACGGAAATTCATGATCACTTCACTGACACTAAGAAAAGCGAAAATAATGCACCAAAACAAAAAAATCAAGCAAGGAAATCACAAAATAAATTCTATGGGGGCGTTTGTGAACATACAACAAAGATAGTCCAGTCTCCTACATACATACAGCATGTGTTTCCTTCATTGTAAGTTTTATAGAAGGCTTTTATTTTTTTGCGGCTCCAGACATATTTGTTTTTTGTTTTTTTTGTCCTATATGGCTCTTTCAACATTTTGGGTTGCCGACCCCTGGGATAGTTGGATGGGTGGTTGATGGATGGATGATCGATAGATGGATGGATAGATAACGGTGGACAAATAGTTGGACGTATAAGTGGATGATAGCTGTACCTCTGGAAAAATGGTAAATGACGCATGGATGATAGATAATAAATGGTAGCGAGATAGATGGATGCATGGTTGGATGACTGGTGGATTGGCGGATGATGGAAGGAGGGATATGATATACAGATAGAAGGCGAGAACGATATGAGCAGTAACCCTACTCATTTTTAATCCTTGCCTCCCTTATCATCATGTCGCTGACCCTCCGCCACCCCCCTCCCCCCCCCCCATACACTCTCTCTCCAAACCTCACCCCCCACCCCACCCCCTTTCCACCAGGACGAGAAGTACTGGAGCCGTCGCGTGAAGAACAATGAGGCCGCCAAGCGCTCGCGTGATGCGCGGCGACTGAAGGAGAACCAGATTTCGGTGCGCGCCGCCTTCCTGGAGCGGGAGAACGCCGCCCTGCGCCTGGAGGTGGCCGACATGCGCAAGGAGCTCGGACGCTGCCGCAACATCATCAACAAGTACGAGAGTCGCCACGGCGACCTGTGATTCCCACCGCCAGGGATGGCGACCAGTCAACCCGACAACAGCAGCACTTTAGCGGAAGTCCGTCGGACGGGACCAACCGCTACGGCGCTCGCGCCTTCCTGCTTGCACCGCATCTCCCATCGGGACTTTCTGCACACGTCCGGTCGTCTCCGCCTCCTCTTTTCTATGTGGCAAAGTCTATTTTTCAAAGTGGCCAGCAGAAAGCGGAGTGGCGACCACTCAGCTGAACAGGTCTGGGGTAAGCCTGCAGATGTAAAGGCCATGCGACACTGCACCTTTTTTAGCGCCATGCCATAGAGTTGGATCCCGCCTAACCTCCCAAATCGAGATCTCTTGCGCTGCCGACGTATTTTCAAGCGGCGGCCATTTACCTTAACAACAGCAGCACTTTAGAGGAAGTCCTTCACACCACTGTTGATGTGATGTGCCCATACGAGGCGGTATAACATGAAGCGACACTGGGTCTCCCCTTTTTTTTTTTCTGCGCGCGTCAACATGGCTCACTCTCACTTTTGCACCCCGATGCTCCGCACTGCGTCCAACCGTGTCATGTTCTTGCGTGTCAAAAGTCTATTTTCCCAGAAGACAAACGGGAAGCAGCGTGGCGACCAATCAACCTATCAAGAGAAACATTTTTGTAGAAGTCTGGCGCAGACTTGAGGGGGACGACGCGATGTGCACTGTTTTCAGTACGTCATGCCACCAAACCTGGATCTGAATTTTCGCTACACATCTGACATATGGCGTCCGCTCGCTTTGTGCTCTTCTCAAAAAGTCAGGACGATGTGTCCACGATACACGGCAACGCTTTGCAGCCGATCCCATCCCGGCAAGAAGTGGCGAGTCATCACTTTGATGGCCGGTCCTGTTGTTTTCTACGTGTCAAAATCTATTTTTCAAGCGGACAAACGGGAAGCAAGTCAGTCGGGGGGGGGGGGGGTGGCAGAGGAAGCGAAGGCACGGCTAACAACTGCAGCACTTTCGTGGAACTTTGACAGAAAGGCCATGCGGCTACACTATGCGGCACTGGCTGCCACCGTTTTTTTTACGTGTCAGCCCAGCTTGCTCCCACTTTGCCTCATTGGGATTTCCACACATGTTCGACATCCGCCGTCCAATCGTGTCGTGTTCTTTTCTATGTGTCAAGTCTATTTTTCAAGCCGACAAACAGGAAGCGGGGCGGCCATGTCTATTTTTCTACGAGCGGGCCAGCAGGACTTTTCCTCGATTTTCGACAGCAGGCATGCGGAGGGAGGCGCTGCACTTGTTCGCCCCGAGCCGGCGGAACCGAATGTATCTCGTCCAATCAGGGATTTCATACGGGGCAAGAGGCGGGGCTTGGGAACCATTGTGAGAGCTGAGAGGCAAGTTTGGGGATCAGATGCTCGTTATCTTATTCTTCTTTGGATTTTTTTGGGAGCTCGTTAAGCAATTTACTTAGCCACGTCTGATTGGCTGACGGGTTGCCGAACGCACCTTCGTTCGGCACCTTTGCGTTGTATTACTGCTGACACCATTCTTACATTTGCAGCAGCAGGAACACACACACACACACACACACACCCCTGAGACAGAAACTCAAAAACACGTGTCCCCCTCCCACCACATCAAAAACACAACACAATGCATACATACACATCCGCAAACACTAAAACTCGTCACACCCATGCAATACACGCAGAGATTGTTGTTGTTTTGGACTTTAATGGTGCTGATCTAAAACGGTCCTTGACTTTAAACTCACCCATTATCACCCCCACCCACCACCACCCCCACCCAAGTGAACTGCCTGTGAAGCCTTGATTTGTGTTTTGAGTTTCTCTTGTGTTTGTGTCTGGATGAAAGGGTGTGTGGACTTCCACGTGTCCATCGTATGACGGACGCTCCCTACTCATACTCAACTCTTCTCTCACTACATACATATATGTGTATGTATCCACATATATATACATATACTGTATGTGTAATATGAATAAACGGTATGTGTATGATATATGCTTGAACTTTGTGATTCTAGTTGTAATATACATATTTGTAAGATTTTACAGAGGAAAACAAAAATCCTTTTTTTGGGGGTCATTTTTCTCTCAGGTATTTTTGTCTGAGTTATTAAAATACACATGAAAAAAATGCTACGCAAAAAAAGCAAGTATAACGTTTGCTTTCATATTTTTAGGCTTGTTGACTTTTACAGGTGGTTGTCCTTGATGGTTGACGCCACAAATCGGTTGGGCTCATCTTCACCACACACACTCAGTAGTTTTTTTTTTTTGTGTGTGGGGAGATCAAAACCAAACGAAGCCTGAAAGGTCTAAAAATACCAAAAAAGCTTAAGAAAGCTCTTCGCTTTTCTTGTGGCGGTTGTTTCTTCTTCCACTTGCTGTTATTCCTCACTTGACTAGATTTCCGTGGAGCCCAGGTGCGTCCTGGGTAATGTAATTCCAATATTCTTATCCACTTTTTATCTTGAATAGACAAACAGTAACTCGTGACGTTTGAGCGGGAGGTTTCTGGAAGCCGACGTGCGTGCGCGTCCGTCTTTTCTATTTGGGGGATTTTGCCATTTAGGGACTTTTTCAATGTCCGCACTGTGCAAATGGCGGCCAACTGGCAGGTAACCATGGCGACGACAGCCTGCCAACGACTGGCGACTCTGGAGAAGCCCAACTCTCAGCAGCGCCACCCTTCGGCCCGGCGTCACCCCTTTTTCGTGTGTGCGCGTGTGTGACGACGGTGATGGCGCTTTGATTATCAATAAAACCTCCTTGACACCATTCGACTTTCTTTCCTTCTATATTATAGGACAATGTTCATGATTGGGCTTTAAGTAAGTTTTCGTATAGAAATTTTAAGCCGGCTGAATTAGAAATTGTACATCGCTGCGCACAGTGAATGAAAATTGTAGTTTTTCATTGGAAATTGGCAGGAAATTGTACAAAAAGCAATGAATCAAAGCACATCCGGTCCAACTAGATTTAGGAAGATTCATCATTATTTTCCAATACGGGGTTATGACGAATTGAAAACGTACATTCTTCTCAATGGAGTTTCATAAGAATGTGTATCAAAAACAACTGAATTCGAACCATGTACATTTTCTTCACAGGTATTTCGTGATTTAAGGGTAAGCAGGATGAATAAAAACCATCTCTAACTTCTTCATTTGGAATTTAGTAGGTCATTGAATTAGTAGATCATTGAACGAAAGTGATGTCCTGAATGTAGTGAATCAAAACAATTAGTCAACAGCTTGAACGAAGAAGATTCTGCACACCCGCAGGCACAAAATGCAAATGCTAAATTAGATCCATGCACATTTGTTTCACTGACAATGATGTAAATGTTCATGCAACTGAGTCGGAAATGAGACAAGTTACGCGTCGTTACCTAGAAGTGACTATTGGAGCCACTATTTTGTTGACACAAATTTTGCCTGGAGCTAGAGTAAAATGAGCAATCACGCCACCCGGTGGCCAAATTTATTTTTGCGAGTGACTTTGTGAACGCGTCCAGTTGATTGCACCAGGTGCGCTTGGCAGGGGCGGTTCTGGATCAATTTCACTGAGGGGGCCGGGCTGGGGCCAGGGGTTTTGATGGGGGCGGGGGCACATTCAACCCAGGGCTAAAAAGACAGATTTGAAATCTTATTTGACTTTTTATTTCTTCAGACTTTGAAATTGTAGTCATAACATTACAGTGATGAGAAAAAAACAGTATTAGGAGGGCTAAAATGTATGCAAGCGTAACAATACGCCCTGTCCATCTGTTGAGAATATTCAAGCCAGGGGATGATATGGTACCAGCCTGCCGGGGACAAAAATTGCAAATACACTGAAGCTAGATGTTTTACATGCATATAATTATCCAAATTTTAAAAGGCAATGTCTTATATATTGATCCTGTTAAATAAAAATTAAAATAAAAAGGGAGACTAAAAAAGTTACACACACACACACACGCGCGCACACACCCGCACACACACACACACACGCACACACACGCGCACACACACACGCGCACACGCACATGCACACACACTCACACAATCACGCACACGCACACACACACGCAAATAGCACTCGTGTCGTGGTAATTTCCTTCTCTACGGACTGCTTCTCATTTTCCCGCTCATTTTTAAATGGCGCAGCGCACTAAAGGGTCTGACTAGAATGTTAAATCACGTACTTTGGTTCCACCTTTCGCGTCGGCGACTCGGCACGACTGCGTAATCTGCGCTCGGGGGCCACAGGGGGGGGGGCCAGAATCGGTGCTACAGGGGCACTGGCCCCCGCTGCCCCCCCCCCCCCCCCCCCAGAACCGCCACTGGCGCTTGGTAGGACGACAACTTTTTATTGAAAGTATTTCAAATTTTCAACAACTTTGGCATGAGCGGACGACTGGTGGGGCGTTTGAGGCGGAGGGAGAGGGAAAAGGAGGTAGGAACAGGCGTGCGAGGGAAGCATTTTGGGAGATATTTAAGCGATACTAAGGTGAGGAATAAATTGTCAAGATGCGAACGCCACCGAATGCACCTGTGGAAGCACGGTGAAGTCACCAAGAAGTAAGTCAAACAAACTGTGCCTGTGATGATTGTTGTTGATGTTGAATATGTAGGTTACTATTAGAAAGGAAATCTTGCAAACTTTGAATTTAGTAGGAAAAAGCGCACACTGTAGTGAATTCAAGCACAAGCGTAGATCTGTCTATTATCCGTATTGTTTTGTGTTTTTTGTTATTGTAAAGTGTCCTTGGGTGTCTTGAAAGGCGCTTATAAATAAAATGTATTATGATTATTATTATTATTATTATTTTGGTAATGTCCCTATTTTACAGCCATTGTAACCTGCTGTCATACCACCCGTCCACAAGGCGGCGCGAGAGCTCTGGTTGATTTGCTACACGAGTAAGCCTGTAACACGTTCTTGGTGCTGCTGAAGTAAAACTACTTTTGAGTACATAAACGGACTGGTTTCTTTCGATCAAAACTACAACAAGTATTACCCAAACAGCCATTATAGTAAGATTCTGTACAAAAAGTTATGCTTGATGAATTACAAGCACGTACAGTTTCATTATGGGAATTAGTATTTGTCCAAAAAGGTGCATATTGAATTAGAACCATATACATGCCCACTGCAATTTTGGAATGAATGAATGAATGAAAGTTATGAGAGGGTAAGAGTCATATCATGTTTGCTATGAGAACACAAATACCTCAAACAGCGATTACGTTTTGTAAGATTCGGTAGAAAAGTTACGCAGTCGAAACATGTGTAACAGGGAGGGTTTGAAAAAAAGAAAAGTACATTATAATTACACACAATCTGTGAAATGATACATTCCTGACGTGTTCCTTTACTATATATCCTCCATTATAAAAGGGACGAACAAAAATGTTTAACTGTTCATCTACTTCAATAATTAATGTGGGCTGCCTCTTTCAAAAACAACTCTCCCCTTTTTCACTTGATGTCCATGGGGAGGTAAGCATTTTTAGAGTTGGGAAAACAACGTTTTCATTTACAAGTAAAATTATTTTCATATATTGCTGTGCCATATCATTTGTTTAGGGACACGCTTTATCACTCTAATTGACGGGAGGACATTGTTTTCTGCTATTCTCGTCAGGCTTTGTGATTGAGACGATTTAACACAGCCAATACAAGAAATTCTGCTGTGCGTCGTCAATATTCTTAAACACAACGCAGTCGGACACTTCCGGTTGCAAATGTCCATGGACAACAGTCATATGTGGTAGTACGATATGACGCCACATGGTGGCGCCCCTTTGATTATGTCAACTGATCACCTCTCCTTCCTTGACGTTTTTCTCCGCACTTTTTGTCATGGATTCGGTCGGATGTCGTTAGACTGCCGTGCCCTTTAGTAACGTGTGGTAAAGCTGAGTAGTACTCGAGTTTGTCGATTGTTTTGCAAACAATAAAACATTGTACCGATGGAAAGCTTTGGCTATCCCAACAGCACATGTTCAAGGTTACAGCCGGCTAGCTCCTGAACTCGCCTTATCACTTTTTGTTCATAGAAATGTTGTCAACTTTACCACAAAAGCTGAACCAGAATGACATTGAACCATGTAAATTGTCTTCAATTGCAGTTAAGTAGTTGTGCAAAAGGTTGGACAGGACCTATTGGACTTTAGTGGGAAATTGCACAAAATTATCACATACATTAATTATAACTTTTGGATGCTTATTAATCAGTGCAAGCGAATGCGTAAATGAGGATAACATTGGCGCGCGCGTGTGTCTTTGAAAATGACGTGCGTCACTTCACTGTGACAAAAAAATGTGTTCACCTCCAGTGTAAATGTCTCGCTTGTGCCAACACAACGATATGGTAGTCTGACAGTGTGACCGTCAGAATGACCAAAAAAAAAAAGTATAGTTTGAGAAGGCCAGGAGAGACATTATTTGATTTGATCTGTGCTTGGTGACAAAGAAAGCAAAATTGACCTGTTTGGAAATGTATCACTTGCGTGTTTTCTTCTTCTTTGATTTTCTGTGTCCCGCCCAACTGTCAAAATGTCATCCATTTTGGAGAAATATTGGTCGGTAAAATATTTTTGTGACAGAGGAGGCCCGAAATGAGGCTGAGGCTGCAGCTACGCTTCCAAATTCTCCAAGCGGTACGAACCCCGTTTTTCCTTCTGGCGTTTGCGTTCATGTTTAATTCAGTGTCCCGTCACCGTATCGTCTCGCCGGACATCTGCTCGATCATCATGACGGCCGCGTGTTGACAGTGTCACGAGAGGGCGCGATGACGGGAAGTAGTCGATGCGCTTTGACTTCGGCGCCGCTGTCCAGCTTTTTGTTATTTACATGACCTAATTGTCAAGATTTTTCTTGCCTGATATATTTTTCCACATTGTCCACACCAAGATAAGGAGAGCTGTGACAATAAACGGCCAAATAATGGGGCCAGGCCCACATTTGTCCTTTGTCTTGCTGGCGGGCGAGGATGGCACCAGTGTGCTGCGTCTTTCTCACCTGAATGGCAAAGTGTGTGTTTGTGTTGCACTCCAAAACGGAGGTACCAACGTTGTGGTTGCTCGCTTTTGGGGGAGAAAAAAAAAATTATGGGAGTTGGTTGTTGGTACTACCGTTAGCGTCACACACAAACACACGTCAAAAAAGTACTCAAGTAATAATCTCATCTCAATTAACTCACAATTTCTTTTTGCTCCATTTGAAACTTGGTTTTAGTCAAGGGGAAATGTGATACTTTATTTCTTTATATTTCTTTTTTTTTTTTTGGGTGGGGGGCATCATGCTTGAAAAGCTATAATAAAGTCCAAAAAGTCATTTTCAGACCAATGAAGAGAAATTGGATGATTTCCCACTGCACACCTGATGATGTCTCCCCTATGCACTACTGTGCCACAACAGCACATTAGCGGCAAATCGCACAAATGGCTTTCTTGTTAGCCAAACAAAATGTGCTTGTAATAGCCTTGCTCAGGCCTTTTTCTGTTCTTTAGTAAACAGCAGCAAATAACAGTTTGGGACTTCACTATCACTGTATGAGGTCAAAATCAACAGCTTTTTATGAATACAAGTAATGAACAAATCTTAAATATCGTAGGGAATGCGTTTCCTTTTTTACTTTTGATTTTGAGCAGCAAATTTGAAGTTACATGTTGGTGCTCACCAGGAATGCGTAAGCAACATTGCACAAAGGCCTATGTCAAATTTTCACTTGAAAGAATAATGAACAATCTTGGGATTTTTTTTTTCTGTTTCAAGTAGTGCGTACATTGAATACACTTCATTTTTGGCATGTTTAGTATAAAGTGCCAATTTTGTAAGCAAATAGGGATTGGTATTTCAACAAAAATTTTAACATTTTGTTGATAAAATTAATGATTTGAAGGCTTTAAAATCTCTAAAAGCTGTGGCCCCCAGAACCCCGGTTGATTTTCAGATTTTTTTTCATCACTAGCCACTCTCATCGCTGAACATGGGTTTCCCACCCAAAGTGGAGAAAAACCCTTTTTTTGTCAGAGGTCAAGTGGAACAAAACAAAAAGTGTGTGGATATACCGTATTGGCCCAAATATAAGACTGTTTTTTGCATTGAAATAAGATTGAAAAAGTGGGGGTCGTCTTATATTTGGAGTCTAGACTACCCATTCACGACGCTAGACGGCGCCAGATACCATTGAAGCGAATGCTGAACTTGACTCCCCAGGCCAAAGTGAACCCGTCACCAAGAATAAAAATAAAAATGGCGGTAGCACGAAGAAGAAAAGTTAAAAATAGCGGTAAGAAAGAAAAGAGAAGAAAATAATAGAAGAGACAACAGAAAATGGAGAAACGTAGTGACAATCTGGAGAAAAGTGGGTGGAAGATCGGCAGCTGAGGAGAAGTTATGATGTCATTTACATTTCAAAAACCAGAAACCATTCAGTTACGAATGTGATTGCACTTTAGATTTGAATGAGGCAAAATAATATGCTTTTTCTCTCAAATATGTTATCATTTGTTTCAGATGTACTGTCATTATTTTCTGTATAAAAATGAATTTGGTGTTCAAACTTTCAAACTTGAGTCTTGAAAAAGAGGGGGTCGTCTTATAATCAGGACCGTCTTATATTCGGGCCAATACGGTATGTCTGTATTTTTTTTGTCTATGTTGTCAGGGTGAATACAGTAACAGTCAATGAGCACTTGGTTACTTTCCTTGACTGCTGCCGGTCCATTTTTCCTTTTCAATATGCACAAACTAGCACAGGAAGCTTTGGATGAACGTCGGGCCTCCTGCCGAGCTCGGTGGAACCACAAAAGAAGCGGCGCGACCCAGCTCTCTTGTCGGCTCGCTAAAAGACCCGGGAAGCGCCGCATTCCCGCCGGGTTTTTTTTAGTGAGCGCATGGACTGTTGCACATTTTCTTTCCTCGTTATCACGGCGGCGCCTCCTTGGGTCATAGGAGGCGGCAGCAAAAGCGGCGGTATGAGGAACATTAAGCATGGCCAAAACGAAAAGAAGGAAAAATAATGGCGCTCGCATGAGCACCTTCCACGCTTTGCCGCCATTACGGCAGCTTGCGCTCGCTTCTTCGCCTCGGCCGGACGGACGCGCTCAGGAAACGAGCGGAAAATGCGCAAATGGGACACAGATGTCATTGCCTCGCGCCGTTTGTCATTTCCTGTTCGCGCGCACCAGCGTGACATGGTTTGGATTGCCTGAAGAGGAGTCAGGATTAGGGTTTCAAATTTAGAGGTTCAAGGCAGGAGGAGGATTCTGACCAGTGTCCTCCCCCTTTTCAAGGGTGAGGGTTATCAAACTGGGGTTAGCGCTTTAAAGTAGGGTTTCAAGACAAGGTCACAGACTCAAATTGGGGTTGCAAAACAGGTTTAGGTTTTTAGATTTGAGGGTTTCAAAGTTGGGGTTTGAGCAAGGGTTAAGATTGAAAAAGAAGGCTTTTAAACCGAGGACAGTCACCTCGTCTGAAATGATGGTTTTAAAGTACGGCTTTTAGGGTTTCAATCCAGTTTTTTTTTTGTTTAAATCAAAATAGTGTTTCGAGGTGGATTAGGGTTTTAAGATTGCGTTTTGAAATTGTGATCGGGTTTCCAAGCTTGGTATTCAAGACGAGTTTAAACTTTCCAAGTATAGCTTCAACCCAAGTTTCGGGTTTCAAAGTGTAGGAAGAAAGGCAAAGTGGAATCCTTGACATTTTTTCCCCCCTTTTAACTGGTGCAGATTTTGTCATCTGTTTGTGGGTGACGCTCAATTCGTCTATTTGCTTGGTTGCTTTGTCAAGGCGACAAAGAAAAAGCAAGACGCGACACGCTCGCTGGTTGAAGTCTATTTTTAAACGCGATGCCGAAAACATTTCGGCCGTCTTTTCTATTTTTGTTGCTGTCAGCAGGAAGACGCGGCGCCTCCCGGAGGCTGGAGGACCAATGGCGGTAAACCTCTCAACATGCTAATAACGATGCCAACGATGAAAAACAAGCTGGAGACAGCAAACCAAAGTCCGCATCAGACTCTTCTCTTCGGCCAGGACCCCCAAGGAGGCAAGGAAGCAGGAAAAGATGCACGGCAGGATGGAATTTGTTTCCTTTTAGCATCTTGAAGGACTCAAGCAAGTGTGAAGGTTTTCAAATATACCCTCAATCTGATGTTACTTCATCTCTGAAGCCAGGTGAGAGTTTCAAATGAGGCTTTCTGACAAGGCTTGCAAATCAGGCATAGGATTTTGTTTTTCTTTAAGTGGTAGGCATGTTTTGAAAATCTAGACCTGGCTTCAAGTATGATTGCAAACCCATTTCGCTGTTAGGCTGTTAAATTTGAAACCCTACCTATTATTTGAGATAGTAAGTTCCAAGTTAGCGTTCAGAAGCAGGTTCAAGCTTTCAAATGAGGACTCGGGTTTTTTGAGTAGGGTTTGAAGGCCGTCCTTCGTGGGGGGTGGGGGGGGGTTGAGAAATCAAAGTGTGCATTGGAATCCTTGACTTTGGGCAGCAGCAGCACACGGGAGGAGGCAGCAAAGGACGCGGCGGCGGCCGGCATGACTTGGTTTGCATTCAACACGTGTCGCGGAAGAGCGGCAAGGGGAGGGGCCGAGGCGGAGAGAGAGGGCAGCGGAGAGACGTTGCTAGGCGACGTGGGTACATACAGAATGTTAAGGCGACCAGCATCCAGGCGGGCGGGCGCTTGGGTGAGCCGCAGACACGCTCGCAGGCGGCACGGCAGCAACAGCGGCAACATGTAGCCCCCCCCCTCCCCCCGGCCCAGCGGACTAGACCAGCAGACATCATCATCATCTTCCTCTCGGGGGGTGGGGGGCGTATGTGCGCCACATGACGGCGCGGGGGGCGCCGGAACGCCGTCCTGCTGCGGGCATGACGAGCAAAGGACGTCTGGTGGATGGATGACTGACGGATGGAGTGAGAGCGCAGCTCCGGGAGGAGCACGGGAACGAGAGCCTCGCGCGCACCGTGAGTACGCGCGCGCGCGTGACTTGACGCCAGCTTTGCCCTTCACGCACACACCGCGTGCTAAAATGCATCTTTGACCCTTCTGTCATTGGTGAGTGTGTTGCCAAGTCCCCGTGGTGTGACTCACTCATGGGACATTTGTTAAAACGCACGCACACGTACAAGCCCGCGCACACACACACACACACACACACACACGTGCACCATATTGTAGCTGTTGCGCATATGTGCGACACTGCTGGCTCCTTCCAGCATCCTGCAGTGGGGTCTCAACGACCCGAAGCTTTGGGCCACACATCACATAGCAGCACATGCACTCCAGCAGCTGGTTGACACTGGCAGTGGCAAAAACACACACACACAAACATGCGCGCATAATCAAACAACACATTACACTCCATCATCATCATCATGCAGATTGTCCGGAGGCGCATTCAACAGTTCACACACGGGCACTCGCATGCGAACCCGTTGACTTGTTGCCGTTTTCAATTCTCATCGTGCCTTGCGTCTCGATGGTCTCCATTTTGTTCCTCACTTTAGCGAGTGGTTAGCGGCTAGCACATGGGCCTCACGTTTCTCCGCTTTCCGACTTCCAATCTGCGGGTTAGCCTGTTGGCTTCATCGAAGGGCACGATATTGTCCAAAGGTGTCACTGGACTTTTGCGCGTTTGTACGTGATTGACTGCTGACCAGTCTACTGTTTGTCGTTGAATGGAGACCAGTTCATTGCTCGTCTTTGCGTACCCTGTGTTTGAATGTCGACCAGTCGGTTGCTTGTTTTCCTGTCATTTACCGCTTTCATTTGAGCATTTGTTCAGCATCACAGTCTTTGTCCAGCAAAGGTCTCCTTGTCCTCACTAGTTTGAAAATTTGGTGTGCCCGTGATCGATTGGCTACTGCTACATGTGCTCTGACTTCAACTGGCGACCACTCATTTGTCGCTGCGCCCTGAGATTTCCGACAAGCAGTCCGCGGTGTACCCAAAGTCAGCCGGGATTGGTCAGGCCGGCCGCCCTGATACTACGTCAAGTGCTGAACAAGACCGCAAGACACAGGAAGTGGTGTCATAAAACACACGGAATAGCGTTAAAACACGGGTCACATGACAGGAAGTAGTCCATGCATTTGAAAGCCCGCGGAGCGTAGAAGCTAGGCGAATTCCCGCCACAAACGAACGTTGACGTGCCTTGTGCGTGGACATGTTTGCGTCAAAGCACTTCTTGGTGACTCATCTTCAAGGTGAAGACGTTTTGTTTCGACAACGAGTTTCACTTGAATTGTTTTCGTGGGAGAAGCATTTTCGTCTTTTTTTTTCTTCGTCTTCTTGCCAGGGTTCATTACTCTCCTCGTCTAATTAACGTCTCGCTGCCGCCGTCGTGATTCCGCCCTCTCTCTCCTTGGCTTCGCCGCTTTTTGGTGCAACCCTGACGCTGAACTTGTTCGTGGCTTCTCTCCCCTCACCTGCTGTACTTTGTAATCCTTCAATTCCGTAACGCCTGCTTCCAATCCTCTTTTGCTCCTCCAGCTGCAATCTCCTGCTCCCTGCACCTCTTCCTTCATCTTCCTCTCCTCCTCCAGCTGCAATCTCGTCCTCACTCCTCCTTCCTTGTCCTCATTCGGCACATCGATTCCTCTTCCTTCCTTCCTTCTCCTTAATTCCTTCTTCTTCTTCCTCAAGCCGTCATACCTTCATCTTTTGCCTCCTTTCTCATCCCTTCTTTTTCCTCATCCTTCCCCTCCCCACTCCCTTCTTCTTTTTCTTCTCCTTTCTCACTTCTCCCCTCCATCACTTCCTTACCTCTCCTTTTCTTTTTACGTGGCTTCCTGCCCGACGCCGCTCCGTTTTTTTCTCTTCCTCCCGTTATCATTGTGCGCGATCAGCCTTTGTGAATGGATGCCTGTGCATGAGGAGATGAATGAGCGTCAACGTGCACACACACACACACACACACGCGCGCGCCCACTGTGTTATCTGATGTGGGCCAGAGCCAACAGCGCTGAAGGAAGCAAGCGTCCTAAAGTCTACCTTGAGCAGTGATGGCGGCGAGACCAAACACGTAATGGAGGTTAAATGAGCAGCAGCAGGAGAAAGTGATGAAGAGGATTTTTTTTTTGCGGGGGGAGATATTTATGGCTCTTTGGATTATTAAATGACAGCGAACCCCAGGTTATCATGGGGGTGGGGGGGGGGGGCTCTATGCTTCAAACTCACCCAATTGAAAATCCGCGATGTAAACAATATAAAACTACTTTGTGTATGTGATATATATATTCATATATATATATATATATATATATATATATACACACAAGGGCGGCCCGGTAGTCCAGTGGTTAGCACGTCGACTTCACAGTGCAGAGGTACCGGGTTCAATTCCAGCTCTGGCCTCCCTGTGTGGAGTTTGCATGTTCTCCCCGGGCCTGCGTGGGTTTTCTCCGGGTACTCCGGTTTCCTCCCACATTCCAAAAACATGCATGGCAGGCTGATTGAACGCTCTAAATTGTCCCTTGGTGTGAATGTGAGCGTGGATGGTTGTTCGTCTCTGTGTGGCCTGCGATTGGCTGGCGACCGATTCAGGGTGTCCCCCGCCTACTGCCCGAAGACGGCTGGGATAGGCTCCAGCACCCCCCGCGACCCTAGTGAGGTTCAAGCGGTTCGGAAAATGGATGGATGGATATATACACACAGTGATAATTTTACAGTTCGAGTCCCAGGGACTCACTGATCAGAAAAGTATGAGTCCCATTATGCATTTAGAGCAGCCTTGTCAAACATACGGCCTGCGGGCTGGAACCGGCCCCCAAGGAGGTTCGATCAGGCCCGCGGGATAAATTAAAAGTGAAAAAATACATTAAAGACACGGAATGAATATTTTTCATACGATGTACTTCAAGGATTATCCACTAGGGGGCACACTGTTTTCACCAGAGTAGAAGAAAACAGCAGTCTCAGTCGGTCTCTGAGACAGACCGGCATCAGACAGTATCAATGCGCCAATGCTTCTTTATACCAAAACAAAGGAAAGACATGATATTTTAGTTATTTATAGCAGAGTATGGTATAATGTTAATGGTCCGGCCCACTTGACATCTAGCGAGTCCGTATGTGGCCCACAATGTGAAATGAGTTTGACACCCCTGTTTTAGAGAGTCCCAACTGTCGAAAATAGTCTACTTCTTCAATTACATAGGATAACAACACAAACAACAACAATATACATTGATAATAGGTTTATTTCTTATAAACGGATGCTGCAAAAATGTTAATAATTCAGGCATACAAGATTTGCTGAGAAATAGGTTCTTATTTCATCCCATGGTTCATTCGGTCTTTGAGTTCATCAATTCTCCTCTCTTCACTCTGCTTCCAATGATGCAAGGCTTTCTCAAAGTCAACTTATGATTGCAAAAAAACTATCCAACTTGAACTGCTTACTCTGTGATATTTTCGCAACACTTGTTCGCAACGCTTGTTTTAACGTTACACAACTTGGCAATCATCTGCCGATCACGCCAATCTCGTCTTGCGAGAACGGAAATCTCGTCACGCGAGATTACTTAACGCCAGATCAAAACAACAGTGGCGGCGATTGTCAAACTGCGATCGTTGCTGGAAAACAAGATGTACCGTAGTTTTTTTGTTTGTTTTTGTTTTGACTGAGAAATTTCCTTGCGTCCCGGAAACGCACATTATTTGGAACTGTGCGTGCCGCGGGAAAATGATGCATCTAGAATTATTATTTAAAAAAACATTTAAACATAAAAAAAGCATGTGCGAGGAGTATTTTTTTTATTTTGTTTTTAAGTATTCCTTCGTGCTTGTTCTCCCTCTTGCTCATGCCGGTCTCCACACGAGGAGAGGCTACGTTGGAGGTGTAGAACAAGAGGGAGTCAAGTTAGTTTTTCCTCTTTCTTGCGGAAGCGTTGCTGCTTCTTGTCACAGAGGGCATGCTTGCGTGAGTCTTGAAAACAGCCGCCGCTCGGCGAGTTAATGAAGACGAAGAAGAAGAAAGGTTTGCGTTTGCTTCTCGTCACTTGGGTCCGAGTCACCCTGAAAACGTAGGCCGGACGGGATAGCCGGATTTGAACCCATAGGGAAAACATTTTTCCACGTTTGTCATGTGAAATTGTCAGGCTGGGCGCCTCCAGTGTTCATCCTTGAATGGGATACACGCTCCCCCTCGTCCTCGCTTGCGAAACGACCTTGAGAGTTAGCCTCCAAGTGTGGCAGCAGGGCTGGAGTCGGGCCTTCGATAATGGCGTCCCCGCGCTAAATAATTCACGCCAGGGTCGAAATTGCGGGACTGATCTTTGCTTTTGGTATTCAGTTGGAGCCTGGTCCCGTTGTGATATTCCCACGTGTTTCTCTTGATTCTTCTTTATTTCTTTTTTTGCTTTCCAGTGACAGGCGCATGCGACAAAGTTCCTGTCTTCCAATCACGGCAGGCAAATCTTGTCTTTGCCTCTGCCGCTCACTCTCGCTTGTCTCATTTCACCGGAAGGCCGTCCTCCACTTTGGAACTCTTTGTTGACTTTTGTTTTCTGCTTGGCTACCCAGTTAGCGTTCGAACAAATATGAGATTCTTCTTTTTTATTTTATTTTTTTTTAATTCTCTGAAACGATTGCCTCATTACTTAACCATCATTCAATGAATCAAAAACCAATTGTTTAAAAACGATGAACTATATTTTTCAAGTCATCTACTTTTTGTCAGTTTAAAAAAAACAAACGTCAGCCGTGTCGCATCTCGGCAGCGCCACGACATCAACGTCTGGTGTCATATCGTCGGTGCGCGTCTTTGCGTAACTTGCCCACGCCCTCTTTGTGTTCTCCGAGCGTGTTTAGCAGCACGTTCTAATCGCATGCTAATTTCTGGTTTGAGCTTCAGTGATCTCGCTTGGGTTGAACATCAAAGCGGAGGGCGGCAAGTCATGAAGGAAACATTTTTGTTTAAAGAGCCGAGACTTTATTGGGAAGTTTTTATTAATTTTTTCCTTCCCCCTTCAACTTTTAAAAACAATTGGGGTTGAGATTGTTCTCATCCTCATCTGTATTGCTGTCATCATTGTGATTATTCTCAGTGGTGTTGTCATTATTTACCGTATTTTTCGGATTATACGTCGCTCCCGATTATAAATCACACCAGCCAAAAAAATGCATAATTAAGAAGGAAGGAAAATAAGTCGCACTGGAGTATAAATCGGATTTTTGGGGGAAATTTATTTGATAAAATCCAACACCAAAAACATACATTTCATCTTGAAAGGCAATTTAAAATAGAGAACAACAGGCTGAATGAGTGTACGGTATACTAACATTACATGACTGGCATGCCTGGTAATGTCAGTAACAACGTAACATATGAAGAGTTATTCAGATAACTCTAGCATAAAGAACATGCTAACAGGTTTAGCAAACTATCAGTTTCACTCCAAATCACTAAATGCAATGAAATCTTCATCCTCTGTGTCACTTTTAAGCAACTCCCCCAACTCGGGAGGTAGACGATGCGCCGCTTCCTCTTCTACGTCGCTTATGTTAAACTCATCGTCGATTTATCAACACAGGCCGAGAGCGCCCTCTTGTGGTTTGATGTGAAAATAACATGTGAAATGACATAATCATGTGTTAATAATTTCACACATAAGCCGCTCCAGAGTATAAATCGCACATCCGGCCAAACGATGAAAAAAAACTGCGACTTATAGTCCGGAAAATACGGTGTATGTAAATATATTTATATGTAAAGTTTTTGTCATCGCGACTGCTGTCACTCTTGTCGGTATGGTGGTCATGTAGTCCAATATTGGTAGATTTGATTATTGTTGTCATTGCGGTTTTATTTATCTTTGGTATTGCTGTGATTGTTTTTCCTATTCTACTTATTGGTATCCGTATTAATAGTCATAATTGTCGTCGTTGACGGCGGCCCTGTTTAGAGCAGAACTTGTCCTCTCTGACAGAATCCCGAGAAAACCTTTCGGCACTCAATTTATTATTTTTTTAAGCGTTTCCATCAATGAGTTCAACATGGCCGCTAATGAGTGGCGGCTCGGTCGCGGGCCGACGCTCCGTGTCGCCCGGTAGGGAATTCAACCTGATTGAACACAAGCGCTTTGCTTGTTTCCACAGCCGACTAATTACGAGGCCGCTTTTGTTTGCGGCTTGTTTTTCCCGCCCGATGATCCTGCGGGCAGCGTTGTCAAAGCGCCTCCCGGCTGCCATTTTGACGCGTCCCTGAGGGGACCGAGGGCTTGCTGGCAGTGACATCAGGCTGGGATTGTTTTCTGACACCACTTGAAAGGCTCGTCACACGCGCTTCCCACTTTGTTTGCTCTCCGTGTTGTCGCTTTAGTCAGCGGCGTTGCCCGTATGGCCGCCCCTTGGCTTCCAGACGTCACGTTTGCACCATATGAGCTTCTTGCAATTGGTGTTATCATTACCCCCCCCCCCCCCCCCCCACTTCTCATTGTTGATATTTTCATTCTTACTGGTATCGCTGTGATTGCTGGTCGGGCTCTCGGAATTGTCGTTATCTTGATTGCGTTTCTTTTTGTTGTTATTGCTGTTCTCATTTTCATCTGCATCGCTTTTTTTTTGTTATTATTCCTGCTGGTATCGTTCCCGTTATCACAATTTTCAGTTGCAGTTTTTTTTCTTTTTTTAAGTGGACTTATCTTCGCTGTTTCTCATGATCTGTGTTGTCGTCCTTGGTGGTATTGGTACTGCTGTTGATATTGTTAGTGTTATCGCTCACATCGCGAGCACTTTTCAATGTTGTCATTGGTAATTTTGCTTTTCTTTTTTTTTTTTTTTTGCGATTGTTACTCTGGTAAATGGAATGTTGCTCGTGGCGTTATCGTCAGTGATGTTGTCGAAAGCGCAAGTTCGGTTGAAAACTGTCGCCATTTGTTTCTTGGTGACGCGCAAGCTGGCAGAAATGCACAAAGACGCTCATTGGCAGAAGACATCCGTGCGAGCGCGGCGAACAGATGGCGTGCGGCCTCCTTTTGCCGCCGTTAACGTCGCCGTCTAAACGTTTTTTTTGGGCCGAAGGCGGCGATGGCGTCCTCCCCCAACACCCCCTTCACCCTCCCTGCCCGCCTCGTAACGGCTTCCCTTTTCGAGTGTTCATCTCGCCAGCTGCTTCCTGCGGTGAGTGGCAGCCCGGCGGACGAGCTGACAGCAGCACCGAGAGCGACGCCGAGCAGTCACCCCCCACCCACTTTGGCTGCCAAAGAAGCGTTGCCATGTATGCTGGCTTTAAAAAAAAACCCGCCCCCAGCTGCGGGTGCAAGCCCGACATACCCACAGCGGTTATTCCTGACCGGTGTTACCTTGACTCAATATTCAAAGGTGGATAATAAAATGCGAAAAGTGGACTGCTAATTCGGTAAAAACTAATAATCCATTGAGCAAGGATGACTATCCTGGCAATAAAAGAGGAATAATATAAGGCGGCAAAAGAAGAGCCATTTGATAGAGGAATCAAGCAGCACAAATATGACTTTAGCAGACTAGCAGAGAAATAGTAAGCACTTAAAAGGTGATGAAGAAGCTCCAGAATGGAGTGTCGTAGCCTTGCCAGAGTTGAATCCATTTTTGTTGCCGATATCCGTCTGGAGGAGAAAATGCTTTTCCACAATTGGAATCTTCAGCCATCGACGGCAAGGCTCCGTCCGCACAGCCATGATGAGAGAGAAAAGAGCAAGAAGATGGGCAAATTAAAATAGTCTGTGGATGCAACAGAAAGAGTGGGACTATTAAAGATCACAGAGAATTAGAAGACAAGAAAGAAATCGGAATATCAAGACCTTCAAAGAGGGAAAAATGCCTCGTCGGCTGATGTTTATTCTCCAGCGTAGCAGAACTTGTGATTCCCCACCCCACCCTTCGTCAACAATGCGCAAGAACACTATTGATTCTCCATCTGGGCTGTCGCTCCAGGCAAACGTCTGCTGTTCTTGTTGCCGAATCCTTTCAACAGAACAGGCCTCACGGCTGGTTCCATTCAAACAACAAGACATCAACTGGGGGGGGGGGGGGGGGGGGCTAGCAATAGGAAAGGGGACCATGACATGATAAATGGGAACCGGTGGGACAACAAATAGACCCAATCAAGAAGAATACAGTGGAAACGAAATCTATAAAGATCCAATTGATTACTCGGGGAATGTGATGAAAGGATCGGAAGGTTTAGCGCAGGGATGTCAAACTCATTTTTGTCGCGGGCCACATTTTAGTTACGGATTCCCTTGGAGGGCCATTCTGAATTTTGGTAAACCATAAAAATGTTGAATCACCTCCACACATTACATACACGGCGCACAAAAAAATTGATGAAGAGTTTTAAAATCAGAAGTCAAGAAAAATGACTGGATTACATAAGCATCATGGAACTTGATTTGCTTTTGCGGGCCACATAAAATGATGTCGCGGGCCAGATCTGACCCCCGGGCCTTGACTTTGACACCTGTGGTTTAGCGTAAGACGATCAAAGAGGAACAAGGGGCAAATAATCGGAGCGACAGGAAGGAACAATGAAACATTTCAAGAGGACCAATATGGCAAAAGAATCTTTCGGAAGAGGACGAATAAAACAGAGGCCACGTTGTTGTGGGGCGGCCATTTTAGGCTCTCTTTGGTCATTGCCGGCGATCCTCTGATTTTGAAAATTCAGCCCCCGAAGCCAATTTCATTTCAGCGACCTGAAGTTTGGTCGACATGTTCATTGTGAGTAGATGCCGACTGTAAACTGCAGAACCAGTTGAGTGTCCCTTTTGGTGACAATAAAATATGTGAAATTTAAATGCCTCCCAAAAAAGATACAAGTTGGGCATTTTGGTTGTAAGCGGTCATTTCAGGGTCACATCGGTCCCTTCCAGGCATCCTTTTAACGTTTAAAAAAAAAAAAAAGGAAAATCAGCCACCAAAGACAACTTCACTCGGCAAGATGAAATTTAGTCACCATGTCTGGCGTGAACAGAATTGCAGAAAAGGCTCAAGAAGCTATGCAAAAAAAAAAGTTGAAGCGAATGGACGGGCGGACGACACTAAATCAAAAACAAGTCGAACAAAGATAGAGTGAAGCCCGTTTTGTTGAGATGCGGCGTGCAAAGCAGATTTGGAAAAAAAAAAGTGCGACATTTTGTAGGGAAGACGATGCCGCACGCACGGCCTCGTGCCGCCGCTGATCCCACGTGTGACGGCGTGTCACTGTGTGCGAGTCTTTCCCTCTCCCGCTTGCTGTCAGCATGCCTCAAAGCAAGTGAAAGCCTCTGAGAGGATCTCATTAGTGGCCAACAATCAAACGGCGCCCGGATTGAGCAACTTTTAATGATCGAGACCGTCAACCTTTTGAGTCCTCCCCTCCCCGCCCTATTCCTGCCGCGTTCATGTGACCCGAGAGCGCAACATTGACGCTTTGTTGCCGCCAGCGTTGCCACGGGTCACGGTTGACCACCTGCGCTCGATGCACACTTGGGTTTGATTTCTTTTTGGGCGGCACACATTTAGAAAATCTTTCCCTTCTTCTGTGGACCATCTACATCAGCGGTGCCCATTACGTCGATCACGATTGAGCAGTCCAGCGGAGGCCAACCCGAGACCCGCGAGCCGCATGCGGCTCCCGGGTTTTCACACGACAAGCGTCAAACTCCTCGGCGGTGGCGATGCCATTCAAACAAGGCGCTAACTACACAGAACGTACGACGTCAGCCTATCATCAATCCCGTTACTTGATTGACAAAGAGGGCAACCAATCAGATGACTGCATCACCGCTCATGCACAAACAACGGCGCTAAGCGCTAAAGCTAGTCAGCGAATTACCTCTGATTTTAAGGCAGGGGTGCCCAATACGTCGATCAGAATCGACCGGGAGCCGCCAGCGAACTGGTCCCAAGTCGACCGTAAGGGGTGGGAGGAGGGGGGAAAAAAAGCTTTTTTGTTTGTATCTTTAGCTTTTGTTCATTTTCGGCCCGTTCCGACTGTTGCTCATTGTGGTGTGCGTGCATATGTGCATGAGTGCACTAGTGGGCACCCGCGTGTGTGTGTGTGTATGCTTGCACGTGCGCGATCGGGTCGTTCGTGGGAAGTTGGTCGCTTCAAAAGTCGATCTTTGGCCACAAAAGTGTGTGTGTGTGTGTGTGTGTGTGTGTGTGCGAGTGCGCGAGGAAGGGTATGATGTGGCTCATTGCAGTAACACAGTAAAAAAAATTGGCTCTTTGTCTCTGACTGGTTGGCCACCCCTGGACCAGTAGATCGCGGACTGGTCCCAAATCAATCCGAGGGGTGTAGAGGGGGAAAAAACCCCATTTGTGTCTCTGTGCATGTTAGTAATATATTTTTGTGTTACTGCACACTAATCATTCTATCAGTCTCCCTTTCACAAAAAGTATTTAAATAAGAATATAAAATACTGTAAAGCAGGTCATCTTTAACCTACGGTGACGTGTGACTGCGTCACCGGAAGTTGTTAGCACTCGGCAGTCTGCAGTTGCAGCTTGTGATCAGAGTTGTTGCGCTATATCTTTTATTGTTATCATTATTCTCCTGGGAATGGAGAATCTGGAGGGCCGAAAGAAGCATTTTAAAACGGTACGATCGTTAACAGGCTGCTTAAGTGTGCCGCGTGCCTCAGCGCCAGGCTATTGCTCATCCTGGCGTGCGTGCGTGCGCGCTAACTGGTCGATCGCGGGAGGTTGGTGGATCGAAAAGTAGATCTTCGGTCAAAAAAGTTTGGGCACCCCTGATCTACATCAACACTTTGTACTCATGTATGAGTAATAAGATATTAAGGGGAGTCAGGAGAAAATACAACAGGAATAATCAGAGAAATGAATTGAAATATATCATCTCTCCTTCAAAAGGAATCGTAAGATCACAAAAGAGAAGTAGACCGAAAAGTGGAATATCAAAGTGGGAGAAGGAACAGTAAGACCTTAAAAGAGGACACTAAGATGGTAGAAGAGTTACCGGAGTGTGAAAATAGAATTCCTCAATAAAAGGAAGAAGACGAAGGTTGTGTTCTGTAGACTGTCAATTGTCACCGAAGACAGTCCGGCCGTGGTGTACCTAATCAAGTGACTGGCATGGACATGCGTGCGCAGGCGTGTTCTTTGAGCGACGCACACCGGTCGACCAGATATCGCTCGAGTGTTGACGTCATCGGATTCCAACCGAGGCATTTTCGGGGTTGCGCTGGCGATTTGGATCAGTTGCGACGCCATGGGAAGATTCCGAGTGCTAATGAAGCGCCGCCTTCGACCGGACTACTCGTTGCCGATCGCTTTGATCAATCCGTGCAGACGTGCAAATAAGAACAAGTTGATACTCCGCAGCGGTGACTGGCCAATAAGACTTTGGGCCGCCTCGTGGTCCCGGCCAAGGGCCCGCCGTGGCAAGTGAGCATTTTGAATAATTAAGAAGCTCAAGTGATTGAAGATGATAAAAGTCAAAGAGATTTACGCTCGCTTTCTTCTCACCATTGCTTCTATTTTTTTTTTTTTAATTCTCTCCATCTGGGTTTAATTTCCCCCCTACGGGCCCGGCACATTCTCATATGGATTTTTCTCCAGCAGAGTTGCCCGCCCTCGCCTGTGCCGGTGGTGCATATTTGACAAGAAAATTTTTTGGATTTGACGTGACGTCGGGACAGATTATTACAGTTGTTTACGTTGCGATTTCGACCCCGCCCACACGGAAACGAGTTTCCGTGGCTCTGCAATTTATCCGCCCATCCATCCTTTACCCGAGCCGCTTCATCCGCACAAGGGTGGCGGGCGTTCCGGAGCCCAATCTTGCGTTCAAGAGGTTCTCCATAGATTACAAATAAAACTGCAACTAGAGTTGTGCTTTGGTCGTAACATACGCGTTTTCTTTGGCTGAGGGGAGAACAGGTGGAGGCAATCAGCTCTCTCCGCCTGTTCGTGCGCGCCTTGTTGTTTCGTCAAGTCCCTGTTTTCCTCTGGCGGAAGCGTGTTGTTACCAGGCCAGGAAAGAAAAATGACATGCTAACCTCACATATTCCGAGAGGAGATTTGTGACGTTCAAACGAGATAATTTTCACATTGAGCCATGAGTGGAGCATCATGGAAACGATTGCGCAAAAATCCCCAAACTTGATCCCACACGGTGAAGAATCGTAGCCGCGCGTCGACTGCCGAGTCTTCGAAAGTGACGTGTCGAATCCTTGAAAGTGTTGCCGTCGACTCGTCCAAAGTGAGAAAGTAAATATGGACGCCGAATAGGAACGCTCGATTTGATGTTGTTCAACAACGTCGAGGCCGTAAATATGAAATAAGGTCAAGCTGTTCATCTCGCCGCTACTTCCTGAAATGATGCTTGCGAGGCTGCTGCTGAGTCGATCCATATTTCTGCCATTGATGGCCAAGCGTGACTGAATTATATCCTGGCTTTTCTTCCACAGTGATCTCTCACTCGCAAGAGTATTTCACGTCCGCTAAAATGAAGCCGTAAAAATGGAGATTGTAGGGATCTTGACGAATTGTTCGGTCTCTTCTTTGCGCGCATGCCCGCGCAGGCAGGCGGCCGTTTTGCGGCAGTTGCGGGCTCTCAGCAGGCTTGTAATGACGACGAGACGCTCGCAGTTGCTTTCCACGCATGGCGTGTGGGCGGAAGGCACTTCGACTATCGTGCCTTTTTTAATTTGCTGATGCAGGCATGCCCCCCCCCGCCCCCCCCCCCATGGTGTGCGCGCTTGTTCATGTGACGGGGCGTCGCAGATTTATGGGCTCACCTCCATCGGGTCCGCCGATGTGGGACCGAGCCGTGAATCAGCTCGGCCCATAACGAATTGTGATGGGCCACAGTTGAAGAGGAAGGAGGAAGAGGAGGCGGAGCTACGCGCCGAAGATGGAGGATATGCCGTTTCGCCATTTAATGACATTTAAAGGCGAGCCAGAGAGTGCTTAAATGTTTTTCCTCTCGTACAGTTCAGTGTCTTTGGCGTCAGAGATTTACCGGCGGGCCACTAATGAACGCTTTGCAAAGGACTGCGCGGCGGCCAGGAAAAATCATTACCCACAATGCTGCGATGTGGCTGCTGCATTACAGCTGCTCGTGGCCCTGGAATGAACATTTGATGTCTTTTGTAAATGCGCACGTTTGCCCATTTTGACGCGCCGTTACGAGCCGTGCCGCCTTTTACGTATGTATGCCAACGGACTATATGAATGCAATTCTGTATATGTGACACGCTGTCAAGATTCAACCTCATGGTTGTCATGCCTGCTTGTCATTCCGTCTGACTTTATACAACGTGATCGTATGGAATCTGAAATCATAGCAAGTGATGTTTCTGTCCTTGAAAGCGGCTGCTGAATGATCGAAGGCGAGTGTAGACTCAAATTGGTGCCTTGAGATGAGGGACGCAAAATTTGGTGATCCAAGCCGTCGTTTTCCTGATTTTCTGTGCTCCAACTTGCAAGCCAAAATATGAGCGCTGTACCGATGGCGCCACTGAACTCAGTTCAAGTCCACTTTTTCAAGAAAGACTCAACAGTGGCTCTCCCAGTTGAGGTTTACTCTAAAACGAAATAAAACTAAGCAAATTACACCTGTATTTAAACCTACCACATACCTTTGCTTTATTCAAATCTGTTTAGCTTAATGCTAACACACTTCACCAGTGACAGGCTAGCATCCATGTCGCAGTGTAACCCTTTCAGCAACAGACTTGCACACACAGACGAATGTTGACAGACCATGTCGTGATAGTTACAGGCAGTGGTTCTTAACTTGGGTTCGATCGAACCCCAGGGGTTCGATTAATCAATCTCAGGGGTTCGACGGAGCCTCTGCCATGGAGGGTAAGACACACCCAACTCAACATGTCAATTAGTTATGACACGCCCGCTTGGCCATCACCGGCTGCAGATGATCACATGACATTGCTTGTCCAATCAGTGCTGTGGGAAATTTAGTTCGCTTTGTAGTCAACGTGTGACTGTCGTGATAGTACGTCGTTCAATTTAAGAAAAAGTATACGTATCCCTTGAAATTTTATTAGCTTTTTTCTGTTTTTAATAAGTTTTTTTAATATCTTTGTAAAAAAAATATAAATCTATTTTTCACTAATCAAGGGTTTGGCGAATGTGCATATTAATTACTGTATTTTCACGACCATTCGGCGCACCGTGTTGTTGGGCGCAGTCTCAGTAAGGGGTGCTATTTCTGTATTTGACACATACACAAAACGTACTGTATTATTGGGCGCAGCCAGGCATGGTAAAACATACGCCAGCTTAAACATACGGCATGCATGCACGCACGCTAAAAACACGTTTTTTAAAAGGCAACGGAAGCAAAACTGAGTTCGGTTGTACTGTATTTCGCCATTTTACAATGTACTCACGCGACTGGTACCTGCTAGGGGCGCGCCTTTAGCGTCCTCTTACACGCCCACCCTTCACTCATTGGCGACTGGTACCTGCTAGGGACGTGCCTTTAGCGTCCTCTTACACGCCCACCCTTCACTCATTGGCGGACTTCCGCATGCCTGTCGTCACTCACTCCGCCTTTTCTCTATATAAATAGCGTGTCGGCCAGAAGTGCTCTCAGTCAGGCTTTGGAACTCGGCGCATACACGAGACGCTCCGCATTATAAGGCGTCCTGTCAATTTTGGAGAAAATTTTAGACTTTTAATGGCGCCTTATAGTCGTGAAAATACGGTAGTTGCGTTCGGTACTTCTAAGAAGGTTGAGAACCACTGGTTACAGGCATATATTCTTTATCCTCTGCAAAAAAAAACTGCGCAGCGATGATGTCACCTTTTATGTATAGCCACCAGTCTGTATAATACTGCCCCGGGGTGGCCGTGTGCTCACAGCAGATGGAGCTTCACAATGTCCGCTGAATTGAAACAAAACAAAACAAAAAAAGGCGGAACTGATTGAATTCTTTAAATTCTATTTCGTCATGTCATGATGACAGGTTTCGTTAAACTACAATAGTGCTGTTGCGATCACGCTGCATTACCGTCAAGAAAAATACCATGCGACAACGTGGAATGGTGTGGAATATGTTTGCTCTATTTACCATTCGATGGGCTCGTGCCACTGTAGCACAGTAGCACAAATGGAGGAGAGTTGACAGTGCATATTGGAACTGGATGGAGTACTTACCCAACGGAGTGCAGCGTACGATGCAAAAATGTTTTTGCGGGCAGAACAAGCCAGTTCAATTATTTTCTTTTCAGGGAAAAAAAAAAAAGAAATAAAATCTTGCGGCGCGCAGCAACGCTAATCCCACGTTAACTTCCCAGCACGAAGCGTGATGGCGACAACGGGAGAGTTGTCAGAGAGAGAAGAAAGTGGCACAGAAAACATAATTGGACCTAATGAATACGC
This sequence comes from Hippocampus guttulatus, assembly GCF_054856545.1. Lineage (NCBI taxonomy): Eukaryota > Metazoa > Chordata > Actinopteri > Syngnathiformes > Syngnathidae > Hippocampus > Hippocampus guttulatus. Next base: position 10,268,102 of record NC_141278.1, read on the forward strand.
GGGGGGCTCAAAAACATGGACCAAATGGATCCCGCACTGCCCTACATCCACGACTCGCGTGCACACACACACACACATTATGAGGAATTGGCGAAGTGTTTGTCAGTGCTTGCAGTTGCACGCCAAGCCAATCGGGGGGCTGCAACCGGGCAGTCGAGGTTTGTTCAAATAGTTGTTGGGTTGTCCAAAGCGGTCCACTCTGTCACTGACAGACTGTCGGCTAGACAAGCGATTGACTGGTCAGGATACACATTGACAATCAGTGGACTGGTTGCTCGCCCGTGATTTTTGATGACGCGTGCAAACAAGGAGCGGTCATCATGTTGGTCTTTGAGAGCGCGTTTGACCTGTGGTGTGTTTGTCACCTTTGGTGTGTTTGTCCCGGCAGGGTGGAAGTCAGTGAGCGGCGGCGAGACCCCCCAGTCCCCCACACCCCCAACGAAAAGCGGCGCCTGGCCTCGCCCGCCACAGCCCCGCCCGTCCCCCATGGCGGCGCCGCGGCCGGCCTCTCGCCTTTCGCTGCTGCTGGCTGTCCTGGCCTGCACTGGGCCCGCACGGCCCTCCCCCCCCCTGCTGCTGCGGCCCCGGGAGAGAGAGAGGGACTCGGGTGGCGTCAACATCGCCGTGGTGCACTCTGGATCCTCCCTGCTCCCGCAGACAGCGGCGGCAGCGGCGGGGGCCGTAGAGCCGGGGCCCGGTCTCGGGAGCGGCCAGGGCGGCGTCCAAAGGGGCCTGACGGACACAGGGGCGGCGGCGGCGGCCACGGCGCCCTTTGCAGCCTCCTTTGCATCTACTTCGTCGGTGGCCGTGCTGGTTGGGGAGATTGTGATGACGCCGTCTGGGCCGGCTACTGTCATCTACCTGAAGGTTAACGAAAGCAGCCCGGGGAGCCTCCTGCTGCAGCTGTGCGAGCTGCTCGCCACCACGCCGCTGCAGGTACCAAGTCGCCGTGGACGCCAACATGCACCCGTGACTGCAGGTTGGAGTAAGGTGCAAACGGTGGACAGAAAAACTTTTCACACTCATTTTCCAGTGCCAGGGTTTTGTAATTTTAAAAAGAGAAGGATGTGCCCACTCTTGCATACATTGCGAGCCTTTTGCTGCAACGCCACTGCAGGTACCGATGCTGCCATGGATGCCAGCATGCACTCGTAACCACAGGTCTGCCAAAGGCATAAACGGTGCATATAAAAACTCTAAATACCCCTGTTAAAATGCCAGGTTTTTGTCCCACTAAGCAGTCGGGACATCATTCTTTGCAGAGGATAAATATGCCTCTGCATAATATATTGTTTGGAGACATGTCTCTCATTCTGTTAGCATTAATGGCGGTGTGGGCACCCCCAGCGGCTCCTCTTGTTGTCTGTTTAAGAGGGAGGAAATTTCATCTGTGCTGTACAGCACATTTGACAATAAAGTTGTACTTGATACTTGATACAGTGAAACTCCTCCACAACGAAATCATGTTTGCAGCAAGACGTTTTTCAGAACAGGGGTTTTTTCACTGTAGCAAATTTGACCTCAGATGTAAACACGCACACACACACTCTCACACATACACACACAAACGTATGTGTACTTTTCAATTTTTCTTCCAATAGTGCATAAGTATGAGCATACACTTATTTGACACTTCATATCGTCATTGTATAAAGAAAAAAAGGGAAAGAAATTGCGAAATTTACGATCAGCATTCACTTTCACTTACATCAATTTCTTGGATAATGTCTTTTATTTTGCTTCCTCCATCTTTCATTTTGATCACTTTTACCCTCTCTTCCAGCGTCAGAGCTCTTCTTGTCTTAGCTGCTTGACATCCAAAGGTCCGTTTTGTAGCAATTTGAGCAATGCAACGTTCGTGCTGCGTCTGAAACTAACAATAACAAATACTTCCTGGACTACTGCGCATGTGTAAACCAGTGGGGTGGTTACTGTTGCCGTTCCCAAACGAAGCAGTAGAGGTCGCTGTTGGATTAGATTTTGTTGTAGTGAATCTCGTCGCGAGGCAAAAGCAGAGAAAAAGATTTCGTATAGCGCAAGAGGTGTTTTTTTCCCGTTGTATGGGGGCAGGAAAGTGGGAATGGTGTTAATGCATGAAGATTTTTTTCACACTAGGGGGTATTTTCGGTTTCGTTGTCGAGGAGTTTCACTGTACTTGAATAAGCTTGTGTCTGAAAAAAAAATGTAACTGGGGGCACTTGTATCTCAAGGCATTCCCATTTTTATCTCACTGTTTGTTCTTTGTTACTTGCCACCACTGCCGCATTTGCGCAGGCACGTGCTAGCGAGGCTCACCCGGGCGCCGCCGTGACCAAAAGTGGCTCTCGTCGCCCGGGGCGGAACGTCCGTCGCCCTCGTACGTTTCCACGCGCACGTGTGATCCTCGCCACAAAGCTTTTCACACGCCGTTTATTAAATCACATCTAATTTGCATGTCGCCTTTGCCGCTCATTTGCATATCAAGTGCTCTCCAACGAGCGCCGAGCTGTCAGCGTCGCTTAGCATCAATTTACACAGCTGGAGCGCGCGCACCCGGGTCAACGTGTACATGCGTAACGTTGCTCCCTCGCGCAAACGGCAAACTTATCTTCTTCGCTTTATCCTTAAATACTTCGCAAGGCAACTTTAAACTAATTGAACGCAAATTGAGTGGCGCCTAGAGATGCTGTTACTGGGTCACTCAACGTAGTTGTGAAAGTCTTCTTTGTGTCTGCAAAGTCGTGCGTGCCAGGAAGAGCCGCAATGAATTCGTCTCCATGCGCAAACTCTTGAATCTTTACATTCTATGTGTTTTTATAAAGTCCAGTATTAGAAATTTTGTTCCTGATCAATAAACACACCAAACATTTATTTATTTACTTAGGAGGAGATAGAATCTCAAGGAAGCACTGCATTCATGTGATATCCTATAGCACTCAAAATGTATACAAATGATTTTTAAGTATGTAATACAGAGGTGTCCAAAGTTTTTTTTGGTGAGGGCCAAATACAGAAAGAATAGAGCAAAGGCTCGGGCCACGCACTAGAGGTGACATATTGACACATGCTCGTTCGGCACCTGCGTATGATGCGTAGCTGAGATGCTTGATCTCACAGTGCCGACGGATATTATACTCCTTCATCACTGCAAAGTCTTCATCGTAAATCAAACAGACACACTTTCCTTTGATTTCTTTGAAGAAATCACGGAAAATGAATACATTTTCCCACCGTGTTTGAAACCTTCTGCATTCATTTGATATCTTTCGTTTCTTCAGTGCTGCCATTTCTGGTGACTCGTGGTAAATGTTTTTCTTTGCTTAATTTTGTTTAGTGGAGCAGCACCTGTTCCGTTACTGGCTCCATCTAGTGTTGAAACTGAGAAGTTCAACAGAGTTGAGCTCAAGCGCCATGAGCGGGCCATATTCAACTATATTTTCAGAATTTGCTGCGGGCCAGTAAAAACAAACCCGTGGGCCGCAGTTGGCCCGCAACCCATACTTTGGACACCTTGATGTAATATCTTTACATTTAACTTTCAATGTTCCCCCCCCCCCCAAAATCTAAACAGACATAATTTTGTAACATGCAACCTATAAAATAGGGTAAACAGTAGTGATTTTTAATTTTATTAAATTTTTTGGGAGGGGGGGGGGGGGAGTGGGCGGGGCGTACAATATGAAAGGTGTACTATCTTTCTGCTACCCTTGTGACATGGGCGGTATTTTTTCACCAGGGTTTGGTGTTTGAGGAGGAGAGGCCTCCGCCTCCTAACCGTGCCCCCTTAGCCCCCATGCTGGAGTTCATCTCGGCCCAGACCGGCGTTCCCGTCGTGGCGGTGGGCGGAGGGGCCAGCCTAGGACGCGAGCCGCAGGTACAAAGTTTGCCTCCCTTTATTTCCTGCCGGCCCCACGGCCACACATTCCCATGTCAGTCAATGGGTGAATTATACATTAGAGGAGGAAACGAAGTCAGGAGGTCCGTTCAAGAAAAGCACAATGCAAGGTCATCGTGAAAAGAACACAAGACAAGAAAATGAGAGACGAGTCTTAGCAGCGGAGTACGTGTTGCAGTAACGCAGAAGTATGTGGGACACAGTGTGCGCCCGCCCACGTTTGCAAGCTGCTTGCTGCCACACATGCCACTGACGGTGGACATGAAGAGTCTACACACCTGTTTAATTCCTCGGGGGGGGGGGGGGGGGTGTTTCTTCAAGAGGATGTGCATATTTTTGCAACCAGTTGAATTGCTGGCAACCACCTAGGCTTCCTTTTGGAAATCTCATGTGTCCAGATGAATATTTTCTTTTATTTATTTTCAGAAATGAGTACTGCCCGTCTGTCGTTACCCACATCGTCTGTTATTTTCCACGCATGACTGACCAATTGAAATGGGTGAAAAATGAGCTTGAGAACAAATCTATCAATGTGCTTCAATGGTCATAAAACTCCACCCCTTCCCTCACTCTACAGGAGCTGCACAGCTTTGTCACCTCAAGGTTGAAATATTGAAAATACATCTGATTTGTTTTGCACTTTACATTCACTGATGTCAACGTGCTGCAGAGAAGCACCGTGGGTGTAGTTGAAAGATGTTGATGTCATTTGGTCAAGAATCTGTGTAGAATCTTCTTTCTTTTTTTTTAAGTCTTGACACTTGCATGTCGTCTGCCAGATGGGAGGAAAAGTCTGAAAAGTAAGTGTTCTGGTTGTGTCCTGTCTCTGATGTTGCGTGCCCTCCCCGTTTCACGCCTGCCACATATTTATGCCTAATGCTAGAGACGGGCCAACGGAAATGAGTATTGATGACAAGGGTAAGTTGCCCACCTTCAAGAAACTGCTACACAGCACCAAGCACACTGTAAAGAGAGTTTGAATCATTCTGCATTTAAAGAACAAAAAAGTCAAATTTCATCCAACGAAAGTCTGATAGCTTCATGCGAAATGCCCTCGATGGAAATTAGCGTCAATTTTAGAGGACTTGAACACACACGGAGCAGCAACACAAACAGAATGCCTCTTCTCCCTCAGTGCTGCTTTGAGACGTTGTGGCAGACATTGGTACTACACTGGAAAGGTGCGCAGCCATACATTTGAAAGATTTAAGACATTTTCAACTGATACGGGAAGTGTTTGGATAACTACTCGGAAGTAGACAAGTGGCTCATCGGTTGTCAAACGTGTGGCCGGCAGGAGAGCGGCTCCATCTACCTGCAGTTCACATGCTCGACGGCGCTGCAGCTGGAGGTGATCTTCGAGGTCCTGGAGGAGTACGATTGGACGTCCTTCTCTGTGGTCACCACGCGTCACCACGGCTACGAGGACTTTCTGGACATGGTGGAGGGCATGACGGACGGCTCCTTCATCGGATGGGAGAGGAAAAGTGTGGTGGTCCTCAATGTCACAGACGACCCTGGCGGCGCCCGCACCAAACGCGTGCTCAAGGACAACGAGGCGCAGGTGAGTAGGCGGTGATCACGGCAATTGTCAGAACACTTCAAGAATCCAATTTCTGTTGGAATTTTGTTGAAATTACGCAGTTATTGTACATTTGAAAAAGAATAAGAAAAACGACCCGTTCGTTTGGGAATTTTGTCATGGAAAATGTGGAATGCAGAGATTTGAAAATGAGAAAAATAGTTCTCAAGATGCCCGAAATGAGATCAACATTTGCTTCAATGGGCCATGAAATGCGGATGTAGGAGATAAAATATGACAAAATATTTGGTGGGAATGTTTTTTTTGGAACGTAAACATTTTCCCAAGATGACTGGAATGAACTGAATATCTTGAATTGGGAATGGTTTAAATTGGTCCCATGGAAGGAAGCGGTCGCGTTGTCAAATCTCCTTTATTTTGGAATTATGATAGTGACAATGGAGGAATTTTGGTCATGTGGCAAATGTGTGTGTCAGTGGAAAGGTGGAAACGCAAGGATGTGAAAAGAATGGCAGATTAAAACAAACAAGCAAAAAAATAAAAATAAAAAGCCCAACATGACAGCCACTGTTTGGACCGAGACTGCACTGTTGTGGCTGCTGCAGAGTTCCTTGTTGTTCATTCCAGCTTGAAGCAGATCTATTTTTGCACTTCAAACATGTCATTCGTAGGCATCACAAAGATGCGAGACGATGTAGCGTCCAATTTTTATTTATTTATTTATATTATTTTAAGAAGTGGGATTTGATTGACAGTTGATCGGGCCGGGTCTCAGCGCATTCAGCGGACGCGCCTCATGTTTTGTACTTGCAGATTTTTAAATCATTAATGTGGGCGCTCAGTGTGTTGTACATACGATACTGTCCAGCCGGTATCATGAATATGGGAAGTGTTTGGCTGAGGTAGCAGTTCTTGTGTTCACTATTAATAAAAAAAAATCAATTTAATTTGGAATTCCTGCGCTGGCCGGGGCTGAGCAATGAATCTTTATTTTATTAATGGCTCATCATTCTCTTGCTAATAAGTTCTTTAATTGGCTTCCTGCCGAGGTGAGCCACTGTGGCCGCAGCGCCAAGAGATTCACCGAGCCCAACAAACTCGTTTTTCCCCAACATGGGTTCTAACGATTTCGAATGAGATGGTGTTTGGAGGCATTTTTATTTCAGTCGGATGCGCGTGGTGGCCTTTGCTCACGTTCATCAAGGAAATCTGATATTTATTCCCTCCATTCAGCTGTTGTCTTCAAACATGTATCGTGTGCTTGGAAACCCAACTGTGAAAATTCCCTTTCTGGAAGGCGAACGCAGCACGGCGGTTTCGTGTGTCAACGCTGCCGCTGTGTTTATCCGTGCGGCGTTATTCATCAAATATTCAAGAGGCATCCAAGCCGACAAAATGCCCTCTCAAGGCTGCGTTCATTGACAGTTTTTTTTTTTTTTTTTTTGCGTCACGGCCTTGGCGAGCCAACCAGGCGAGATCGCACTGTAACATCGGCATTTCGGCGGCGGCAACACTTGCAGCGCGGCGGATGAAAAATACCAAATATCACAGGCGACAGCCGCGCCAACCAAAACGCATGAACGCGTCTTGAACTTTGATTTGCGAGTGTTCAGAACAGAAATTCGACAAACGGCAAAATGCTATTTGTGATGAAATGATGACTGCAAAGTGGGAAAGGATGGAGTTTGATGCAGTTGTGAGCCATTCGACTACGGATGGATGGATGAACTGATGGATGGATGAAGTTGTGGATGATGGATAAAATGGATCAACGGATGGATGGATAAAATGACAGCTCCATAAACTTGACGGATAGCTGACAGATGAATGGATCAAAATGGACACTTATATGAAAGGATGGGTTTAATTGCTAATGCATGAATTGAAATTGGCGAATGATGGATCGATAATTGGTAGACGGATGAAATCCGAAATGAATGCATGCCATTATGAATGAATGAAAGACCGGGTGGATGAACTACTGAATGAATGCACTGAAGAACTCCAAATGAGAGTAAAAAATGATGAAAGCTGCAGCATGAGTGGATGAAATGATGATGGCTGACGGAGAGGGTGAATGGAATGAATAATGAATGAAGCAATCATCGTCGTCATCCTCGCGGCTTTCATCGGTTTTGTCGCTCTTCTTTTTAATCAGACGTTTAATTGTTGCGCTGAATAATTTATGGTGTTGGCGGCCCTGTCTCTGCAGCGGCAGCAAATGAATCAAGATGAAGTGCGCCGTGTGCGAAAATGTACACCCCCCCATTATTGCCAAATAATGACTTTCTCGCGTGCTGCTTGTGTACTTTATTGAACGTCACGTAGTTTTATTGTAACATGTTCTTCTTTTATGAACCGTGGAGAACGGTTGATTGTCCAGGACGTCACACCCCCCCTGCCCCCCCCCCCCACACACACACACTTTTGAATATTCACCGGGCTTCTGCATCGACAGAACATCTCTTTTTCTTTGACACGTGCGCAGATGAAGTAGGAAAATAGAAATGGCTCCGGGACAGATCCCTGAGGGCCGTAGCCATTGATCTTAGATCAATAAAACACTTCATCCTCTCTTCGCTCTCTTGATATTTGTGTGTGATACATTTTTTTTCTTTTACAGTCAGAGGTGTAAAATGTAGCAATAGTCCCATTCTTGATGTGAGCCCAGCGCATCGCAAAAATTTGTGAAGCCTGAATGATGTGCGGTTCTTTCGAGTGTCGAGTCCTCGTGTGTGTTTGTCTCTCCAGTGTTGTTTATTTTGTTGTAAGTGACCCCCGAATGCCGCACGATGCTTTCAATTGTCGCCTGTCTTTGAAACGAATCTCTCCGTTGTCATTAGCGAGTGGCGCCTGAATTCAGCACAAAGCTTTCAAGTGTCACTGAAATAAATCTGTCATTTTCCAGCAAACGGAACTGGAATGCAGCGTGATGCATTCAAGTATCCCAGTTTTTATAACGGAGATCTCATTTTTCAACAAGGGTGAACCGAAAGCAGTGCGGTGCTCTCACATATTTGAATCAAGTCTCTCCAGTGTCATCTCAGTTCTTAATGATACCTAAATGCAGCGCGGTGCTTTCGGGTGCCACTGTATTTAAAACAAATCTCTCATTTGCCTGAAAGTGGAGCCCGAATCCCGGTGATGCTTTCAAGAGTCACTGTTAGTGAAACAATCCTTTCCGGTGTCATTTCATTTTGCCACAAGGGTAACCCGAATGCGGCACGGCGCTTTCAACTCGGCTTGGAAAAAACAAAACAAATGTTATTTCTCGCCCAGTGGAACCTGAATGCACGTGACGCTTTCACCTGTCACTGTTTTAAACAAGTCCCCGCAGCACTATTTCATCTTCCTGCAAGTGTTACCTGAATGCAGCGCAGCGCTTTCACCGAAAACAAGTGCACCATGAAGCTTTTAAGCGTGACTGTATTTGAAATAAATCTCACATTTCCCAGCAAGTGGAACCCAAATGCACTGTGATCCTCTCGACTGTCTCCCAGTCACAGTGTCATTTCACTTTGCAGCAAGTGAGTGCAGTGAGGAGGGGGGGCGGGGGGGGGGGTTACTTCCCAGTTTCTCAATATTTGAGAGAAATCTGCCTTTCGCCCACCAGTGTAACCTGAAAATTTTTCCCGCACTTTTTCATTTTCAAGTGACCGTAAGCGGAAGGTGACGCAGCGTTTTCAAGTGGCCCCGTGTCTATGTGGCGTAGGTTCGTCTGCTGTACTGCTCGCTGGAGGAGGCGGAGCTTGTGTTTCGCGCGGCCTGGGCGTCAGGTCAGGCGGGCCCCAGTCACATGTGGTTCGCCGTGGGCCCGGCGCTGTCTGGGCTGGGTTTGGAGGGGCTGCCCAAGGCCTTGTTCGCCATCCGGCCTCAGGGATGGAGGGATGAGCCTCGCAGGTACTGCACTCCTTCTTCCGCTGGTGCTTGCGTGTGTGTGAGCCGTGCGTGTTTCAAATGGCAACAAACGTGAACGGCATGTTTTTGTATTGGATGATGCAATACACAATACATGTTTATTTATACTGCGTAGCGCTCTCACACCACCTGCAGCTGCAACAAAGCGCTTTACAGATTATGATGATGACTACTTAAATCAATTCATGTCATTCATTAATTTGATGATAGAGTGAATGTGTAAAATTTTACAGATTTGCAATTTTTTTTCTAATAGTAACTGAACAAAACATTTGACGTGACGAAATAAAAACATTTTAAATGTCTACCATTTTCCATAAAGATTGAATATTCATAAATTTGTATGACATAAATACATGTAGCTTCTATTGTTTTCCATTTTAAGAATATTTTTCTATATTATAATTGGCAAAAAGATTAAAACGGTTTTGCATGTTAAAATGTTCTGACTTTACCAAGGCATAAAACGAGAATAATTTTAGCACCGAAATGAAGTTGATTTTATTTCTTTTTACAAGTTCATCTACAAATAAGTCCGTCTGTATTCAAACATTTAAAAAAATGTAAATTTAAACGTGGCCCTTAAGCACAAGCAGCAACTGAATAAAACCCGCGTGAATGCATAGTCGTGGTCTTTTGCGCATCACGGTGAAAGCGAGTTGACGACAAGCATTGTTTACCGCGGCCTTCGTGTGGCTGGGGTGCTTTGAAAAATCCATGAGTGAGAAATAAACTCGGCGTGAAGACAAACAAAATTCACGAGCGGGAGACCCTTTGCCTTTCCTTTTTTTTCCCTCCCTGTGTCGTTGGGAGCGAGTGGCCGTCCGACGTGTTTGTTCATGTGAGACAAAGGACTCCTGTTGTGTCAATTGGGTCTCTGACATGAAGTAATTGTAATTGTGGAGGGGTCGCGGGTGGGGCCCGCTTGTGAAGTGCACCGATGGCTTTGTCATACGAGGCATCGCCACGGCCCCCCCGGTGTGTCCTTTCACGCTAGGCTGCTGCGAAAAAGCCTCTTGAGCCGGTCAGCCGGTCAGCGGAGGCGGCACGTTCCTTGGCACCAAGATTCCACAAGATCTTGGCAACGTGCTACTTTTGTCTAAATCGGGGGTCGGCAACACGCGGCTCCAGAGCCGCATGCGGCTCTTTAGCGGCATCTAGTGGCTCCCTGGAGCTTTATAAAAAAATGCTTGAAAATGGAAAAATATTTTAATAGTAGGCTAATATAGCTCAAATAGATATAGATACATGTTGCAGCCCCAAAAAAGGAGAGCTGTGGTGTTGTGTTTTTAAACGTACACTTTATTTATGCTTTTAACAGTCTCGACAATAACAGACACGTCTGCGTCCGACTCTGTGCCTTCTCTCGTTCGACTCGAGAGGCGTTCAAAGACAGCCTCGGAAAAATGGAAATTAATGATCACTTCACTGACACTAAGAAAAGCGAAAATAATTCGCCAAAACAAAAAATTCAAGCGAGGAAATTACAAAATAAATTCTATAGGGGTGTTTGTGAACACACAACAAAGGAATGAATAACAAACAATTCTGAGACAGTCCAGTCTCCTACATACATACAGCACGTGTTTCCTTCATTGTAAGTTTTATAGAAGGCTTTTATTTTTTTGCGGCTCCAGACATATTTGTTTTTTGGGTTTTTTTGTACGATATGGCTCTTTCAACATTTTGGGTTGCCGACCCCTGGTCTAAATGAAGCTTCTCATTTCGCTTCAGCATAGCACCCTGACACCAAGAGGGAAGGAAGATGGGGCAAAGCATTAATTTTTTTCCCGGATGAATCTCCTCAACTTTCATTAACTTAGTTCCATAACACCAAAATACCACAGGATGCTGGCAAAGCACAACATTTATCGAAATGATGCTCCTCATTCACTAAATAGTTGTATCCCTTTGTTCTGAGCACAAAGCGAGCCAATGCTGAACCACAAATATGACGGTATAACGCTCTCACCAAAAGCTCATGGTAATTGCCGCTACCCTTGCAGCTCTGCTTACCATGCGCATCTCTGGTCCGAGTGTTCCGTTGACGTGTCTCTGTCGGCCCCTGCAGGCGCATCGCCAAGGGCGTGTCGGTGCTGACCCACGGCGCCGTGGCGCTGTGGCGCGACCAGGGCTCCGCCGGCCGGGCTCACTACACGGGGAACTGCCACAACGACGGCAACCGAACGCAGCGAGTGGGCGAGAGGATCAGGTGAGCGCCAGGCCGTCTGCACGTTTGCACTGCTCCGTGACACATCTGCCGGCGGATCAGCGATTTTTTTTTTTCCAATTTCAAGTGTGCTTTTTTCCATCTGTCTGGATGGGGGAATACAATAGACTAACACAGTCTGCTTGACCACACAAACAATTAGATGTTCTCGTGTTTTTTTTTTACTGAACACCATGTAAGCATTCACAATGCGGGGTGGAAAAAAGCATGTGAACCCTTAGGCTAATGAGCTAATTGGAGTCAGAAGTCAGCAACATGGAGTCCAATCAATAAGATGAGATTGAAGGTGTTGGGTAAGGCTGCCCTGCCGAATAAAAAAAAAACCCCACACACATCAGTTTGGAGTTTGCTATTCTCAAGACGCATTGTCTGAGGTGAACGCTGCCTCGCACAAAAGAGCTCTCAGAAGACCTACGATTAAGGATTGTTGACCTGCATAAAGCTGGGAAGGGTTCCAAAAGTATCTCCAAAAGCCTTGATGTCCATCAGTCCACCGAAACAGTTTTGTCAAGAGGAATGGTCCAAGATTCCTCCTGTCCGTTACTCCACGAAACATTGGGTTGAGGTTGTTGCTGCCAAAGGAGGGTCAACCAGTCATTAAACCCAAGGGCTCGCTTACTTTTTCCACCACGCACGGTCAATGTTTACATGGTGTGTTCAATAAAAACACATGAGAACATATTGTTCGTGTGGTATTAATTCAAGCAGACTGTTTGTCAATTGTGACTGAGATGAAGATCAGAACACATTTTATGACCAATTTATTCAGAAATCCAGGGAATTCCAAAGGGTTCGCATATTTTTTCTGTATGCAGAGTTGCAAGAATGAATGCGTGAAAAAAAAATGGCGAAAAAAAAAAATTCATCGATGAAAACTGCACAAGTCCAGGTGCGTAAAAACGGAGGCAGAACGATTGTACAGTCATGGAAAAATGTAACTAGTGACATTCTACTAGTGTCCTTTGGCACTCATGTGCTGAATTGTCTCATTGCCTTGTGGCATCAAAAATGCTTTAGTACATGCACCTTAAGGTTACGACCCAGGATCTTGAATAAATGGACCACTTGTATGATATCGTCAATAAGGAGGCGACTAGTGTGTGACACGTGCTGACTAGTTGGACCTGCTAGTGTTAATAGTGCAGCCCCGTAAGGTTGAATTGTGCACTCGAGGGCTAAAATTGGCCAGTAGTAGTGCCAGAAACATGACTTTTTCTGCTGGTGCATTGAATTGCTTGACTCGTGATGGCAAAGAGTGGAGTGGTGCATGGCTCTCAAGCTGGATATTGAATAAATGCTCGTTTACACATAGTGGCGGTACGAGTAGGAGTAGTAGTAGTCGTAGTTGTGATATTATCAGAAATAGTAATCAGGTGCAAAACGGCCTAGGTTTGGTCCGCCTGTCCTGCCTTTGAAACACGGAGGCTGAAATGAAAATAGCCTCCGCGAGGTTTTGTTTGACCCGGGTGGGGGGAGTGGGAGGAGTCGCGGGGGTGGACGGCAGCCCTCGGGTGCAGAGGACAAAGGTGTGAGGAGGAAAGAGCAGCAAAGCAGCTGGAAATGATGCGGACGGACAGACAAGGCAGAAACACGCAGGGAGGGGGGAGACGGTTGTGCAAAGTGATACTTCGACATCTATTTGTAGTCGTAATGCAAGTGCTACTACTTCCACTGCTACTACCGCACAACCACAAGCAGGGGTCTCAGGTTCCCGGTACTCGTAGTAGGACTACGGACTACTACGACTACTTTGTATGACCAGCATTGCTGCACACTAGACTGAATCTGCCAAGGTGAAAAGTAGCGAGGGAACACTGTACACAATACATAAATCATCACTTAAATAATACATGGAAATCCACACACAGCGATTTTGTGACACTAAATGCAATGGTTGTCGTACTGCGCTGAAGACGCTTTATTCGACACAGGCGCCGTACAGTGAAACTCCTCTACAACGAAATCATGTTTGCAGCAAGACATTTTTCACAACAGGGTTTTTTTCACTGTAGCAAATTTGATCTCAGATGTAAACACACACACACACACACACACACACACTAATGTGTACTCTTTATTTTTATTCCATAAGTGCATAAGTATGAGCACACACTTATTTGACACTTGACATAGTCAGTGTAGAAAGAAAAAAGGGAAAGAAATTGTGAAATTTACGATTAGCATTCACTTTCACTTACATCAATTTCTGGATAATGTCTTTTATTTTGCTTCCTCCGTCTTTCATTTTGATCACTTTTACCCTCTCTTCCAGCGTCAGAGCTCTTCTTGTCTTAGCTGCTTAACATCCAAAGGTCCATTTTGTAGTCATTTTAGCAATGCAACGTTCTTGCCGCGTCTGAAACTAACAATAACAAATACTTCCTGGACAACTGCCATGTGTAAACCAGTGTGGTGGTTGCTGTTGCTGTTTCCCAATGAAGCAGTAGAGGTCGCTGTTGGATTAGACTTCGTTGTAGTGAATCTCGTCGCGAGACAAGATCAGAGAAAAAGATTTCGTATCACGCAACAGGGTTTTTTTTTTTGTTGTATGTGGGGCAGGAAAGTGGGAATGGTGTTAATGTATGAAGATTTTTTCACACTAGGGGGTATTTTCGCCAACGTAGGTTTCGTTGTCGAGGAGTTTCACTGTCTAGCGTTTCTTTTGATCACTTGAACATCTTTAAAGGGAAAGTCAACCCCAAAATGTTCTTGGCAATAATAAGTTCAATGCGCCTCAATGAGTTTGTGGAATATGAGTTGAACAGTAAAATCCAAAATCGTTTTTGGCCATCTCAGTGGGGCGGCCATTTTGCCACTAGCCGTCAACTGAAAATGACATCACAGTCGCTTGGGGCTCGGCTTCAGAAAACGGGTAAATGGGCTGTCACTTGTAGAGTGGGTTTCTACCTCGGGTATTCAAAGCGCTTCAAAGCACTCGTAGCTACTGATGATGCGGCATCAGGAGTGATTGGGGGTTCAGTGTCTTGTTCAAGGACACTTTGACACGGTCGCGGTGGCCGGGAATCGAACCCCCAGAAGATGGGTGGCCTTTCCTGCTTAACTTGTCGCCCACAAACACAATATGAATCAGAATGGCATGTTTAGACTCGTGGAGGCGCATAGACCATATTATTGTCAAGAAAATGTGGCAGTTGACCTACCCTTAGAAGGCGTTATCTTCATCTGGGGGTTTTCTCCTTCTCCGGTTCGTCTGCCTTCTCCCTCCATCATCTACCTCCTGCCTTTTTTCATTCCGAGTGCTTCCATCTTGCCAATTTCTTCTTCACCTCCCACATACCCCAGCCACTGTGTTGCCGTGGCAACGTGCCCCGCTCGTGCTCACGCTGCACATGAAGCTGGTTTATTTACAAGCGTAATAGGAAGCGCACGCGTGCCAAGCTGAGGGAGAAACGATGAGCGATGGTCCGCATCAAATGTCCCCCATTACGCTTGCGCTAGCGTGTTGCTAATTGGTCAAACGTGAGCGCAATTCATATATGCCCAAGTCATATGTAAGGTAAGCTTGAACTTCCATTCTTGTGCCCAGGTATGTCCTTCTCTTTTACTGGACGTACAGTTAAGCGAGCGGCAGCATTTTCAACCAAGTTCAAGACACAGAGTCTTGCAGGATTTTTAGCCAAGCTGGAAATCAAACCACTCGAATCCCCGCACCTTGGCTGTTGGCCTCCATTAGCGCCAACGAGACTTGTGAATGGCGCCCGGGGAGCGTGCGCCAGCTTTCACAACAATGCCAGCGGACGGACGGATGCGTCTGGGCTCCTGACAGCCGGCCACTTAGCGTGTGGCTAACGCGGCGCCTCGAGGGGGCGGTGGGCGAGCGGTGGCGTGCAATACACCTGCGGCGGTAACATCCAAAAGTTGTTTTCACGTCAGCCAGCCAGCCAGCTGTGCGGAAAAGCTTCAGGCTTTCATGGAGTCTTGTTTGGGCACTGCTGGTGTAAAAAAACAACAATTGAACAAAGACAGGATATCATTCAGACCTCCTGGTTAGCGCGTGAGCCTCAAAGTTTTGAGGTTCCGGGTTCAAATCTTGGCTCTGGCTTGCCTGTGAGTCATTTTGCATGTTCTCCCAGTGTTTGCACTGAGCAACATAGTGGTTGGCATTTGTCTATTGGGCAGGGGGCTTCTGTGTATGAAAGCCTGGGAAATGTCTCTTCCGAAACAAACACTGTCAGTGGGATGCTGTGCCGTCTTTCTGTGCCATGCGATTGGATGGTCAGGCGACCAGTCCTTTGTATATCTCTTGATGTTTCTGACACTAGCTGATGACCAGGAAATATTTTGTCTATGTGGCCGAGCATCGACTGGCAACCAACCGCTCTATTGTTGGTCTGCATGCGTCCTGCAGCCGGCTGGCGACCGGTCTATCTGGTGTACCCCATCTCTTGCCCAAAGTCAGCACGGATAAGCGCTCGATAAAATGGACCGTTGGGACGTCATGGAAAGAACAGGCTTCTTGATCTTATCGCTTGATAAAAATTCAACCTAATAGAGAGGAAGTGACAACTGGCACGCCTTTCAAATCAACACAATGCACACTGGCATGGCACTCGAGACAAAAATTCAAACAAAGTTTTCAATCAAAACCATCTATCCATTTTCCACCGCTTAGCCGGGGTCGGGTCGCGGGGGCAGCAGCTTTAAGAGGGAAGCTCAGACTTCCATCTCCCCAGCCACTTCTTCGAGCTCTTCCTGGCGGATCCCGAGGTGTTCCCAGGCCAGCTAGGTGACATAGTCTCTCCAGCGTGTCCTGGGTCGTCCTAGGGGTCTCCTGCCAGTGGGACATGCCCAGAACACCTCACCATGGAGGCGTCCAGGAGGCATCCTAATTAGATGCCCGAGCCACCTCATCTGGCTCCTCTCGATCAAATCAAAACAATATCCAAAATTCTGACTGCAAAAGACAAACAAAATTCACACGGAGCAACGTGGTCGTTGGCGATTAATCCGCTTTTGACGCTCCCGCAGCTCGAGTTACTGTTCGCATCTCTTCCTAAAATGAGCCTCTGGAATCAGCGCCATGCCCTTCTTCTCGTTCTTCCTTCCTCACCTCCTCTCCTTGGCGCCTCCCTGCCTGAGCTCGTCCACGCATACGATTCCCCAATTGGCATGCAAAACCATGAATCGCATTCGTCCGCAGAGATGTGCTGGAGAGCAAAGTGGAAGGAAGAAGAATGGACGGAGCGAGGCTGCAGGTAGAGGGCGGATGGAGGTGGGGGTGCTTGATTCAATAAGCCTGAATGAAAAACAAGCGACAAGAACAAGTACAAAAGTGGATGGCGGTGAAAAATGGCCTCAGAGAAACACAGAGAGTGATGGATGCGGAAGTGTTTGTTTGGGACATACCCCCCCCCCCCCCCCCAAAGAAAAAAAAATCACGGCTCAGATAAGAGAAGGCAATCTAAAACTGATCCCCAGAGGGACAAATTGTGCTTGTTTCTGTCGCAATCCAAATATTTCTCATTGCCTCGTGTCATCAAAACTAAAATGCCCACTTCCTGTTCAGTTTCAGTTTTTTGCGCATCCTGTCCACCAAAATTTCTGCCCGGATGCCAAATTGGCCAGTGGGTTGAACCAACCGAATTTGAATGAACCTCGCCGTACCGTATTTTCCGCACTAAAAGGCGCACCTAAAAGCCTTCCATTTTCCTAAAAGCTCACAGCGTGCCTTAAAATCCGATGCGCCTTGTGTATGCTCATTACGGTATTATGTCGACCCCAAAATGGCTCCTTGCTAGAGACATGCTTACAACGCAGAGTTCAAACTTAAGGTTTCGCAGTTGAACACGGAAATAGAGCAGCGGCAAGAGAGTTCAACGTTAAACAGTCAATGTTCTAACTTGCTGTTGGTGAAGTGAATTGTGTCAAGTCAAGTCAAGTCAACTATTTTTATAGAGCACTTTCAAACAGCCATCGCTGCACACAAAGTGCTGTACATGGAGCAATTTAACATGCACAATAAACAGTAAGACAAATCGGTAACAAAGGCGGTGGAAAGCACCAAACAGTATAACCAAGAACAAAGTGTCGCTGCTTTATTAAATACATTTTACTGACATCTGATCATCGCTATATAAATCAGGCTGTGGTGGAGTGTAGTCTTCTGTTGGCATTTCCTTGACCATAGCTCTATCTACTGGATGCATTGTAGATTGCGTCTTATAATGCGGTGCATCCATTATATGAAAAAAAATTACAAAATAGGCCATTCATTGAAGGTGCGCCTCATAATCCGGTGCGCCTTTTAGTGTGGAAAATACGGTACTTGATGAAAGTGATGGCATAACACTAAATCTCAAATTTTAGATCAATTGAAGCAAGGCTTTGGGATCCGCAGTCTATCAAATTTTCAGACAAAATTGGCGTGTGGATGTCTTCCTTTCATCCTTGGAACTACGGGGTCCATCTTCACAAATCGGGTCTTGTTGGAAACGGGATTCAACAAGGAATCCATCATTTAGTAATTCGACCATTTGACCAATAATTTGCCCTTGAAATTGACCCCTGTGGGATCCTCACAATTTTTTTTTTCCTGTCTCAAATCTTTTTCTGAAAAGTTTGAGGCATTTATTTATTTATTCATTTATTTTTTCGGGGTGCCGCAGACCATTCAGATACCGTGAGGTCGCGTGCGCGCGCGCGCGCCAAGTGAGAGAAGAAGAACAGCAGGACAAAGGCTCCCTCTGCCAATGGGGCCGAGCACAAAACGTGCCACCGGGAAAGCAGAGGGAAGGAAAGAAAAACGAAAAGGCGGCCAGATGAGTTTTATTGAGCACCAGCAAAGCATTTAGTCGACAAAAGCGCAGCTCGCGAAGAAGACGGCACATCTCAACGAGTCGCTGTGCCATCACGTGACTTGGTAATAATAGCCCTGCATTGATTCTGTGCCCCGAAAGCAGCACATTCATCCCACCACTTTGGGAAGATTGTTTTGGATCGACACCATTGTTGAAAACTGTCGCCGGAAAGAAGAAGAAAGAAAAAAAAAACACTGAAAATCCATGCGAATTATACACAAAGTCTTGGCAAGTTTGTGGAAGTTTTCTAGGAATGTTTAGCTCGAGACCACCTTTACTCCAAACCGATAGTACTACGAGTATCAGCAATCTCACCAATACCGATCACCGACAGCATCAATGCTTCTAAGTGATCACATTTAATGAATATGAATGACAAATAACCGCGAACAAGCGAACTTTGTTTTTGACACACACTATTTGTGAACATATTGAACCGCTGCAGCGTAGTGCCAACTACCGATAACTTGAAATAACGCCGGTTTGAACCTGATACCTGGTATCGATCCTCGCCCATCCTGCTGCTGACATCTATTCAAATACAGGGTGTTCCAAAAGTCTTGGGCACATTTGAAGTCCCCATATCTCCTTAACTATGAATGGTAGTAAGATAAAAGTTGTGCCATTTTAAAGCTAATTACATTAAGTATTTCGTAAGGCTATTGATTTTTTTAAAATTTCTTTTCAGACCCAGTAATGGCGTTCAATCAACCAGAAAATGCTTTTTGTGTGCTTGAATTTGCAAAAACTGAACCATGGACTGTTGTTCAACGTGCATTTGGCAGAAAATTCGGAAAGGAGCCACCAGAGATGAAGTCCATAGTTGAGATGGCACGGTAAATTCATAACTTATGGGTGCTTATGCCCAGCTAAAAGAACGGGACGAAAAACAGAAGCTGTTGCAACCATTGACAATGCAATGCTGGGACGCGTTTGGCAAGAATTTGACTTGCTGAATTTGATCGGCTTGATGTGTGTCGTGTGACCAATGGTGCTCACGTTGAACATTCCATGTAAAAATTGAGATGACCAGCTTTCTGAATTTACCAGATGCGTTTTTATATCCTTATCTCATTCAATACCAGCCAATTCTGGACCAAGTCTGAAAAGACGTTTAAAAACGTCTTTGGGAGTGAATGAGTTAATAGTTTCCGAGATATTCAATGTCAAAATGTGCCCAAGAGTTTTGGAAGCGTCTGTCCTATCGGGTTGTCTGTCCATCCGTTACAAAGTGGTTCAAGTCTGCGGAGGCTAATGGAAGTGTCTGGATCTAGATGCAAATTCTTATACAGCGGTTGTGACTCCCCGCATGTGTCCAGGGGTTAGAAATCAACACGCGATGCGATTTCCCTTTCCTTTCTTTTACGAGCGGCCTCCTTCAGGCCGAGTGAGGAACTGCGCCCACAACGTGCATTTCGTGCTCACCGCATGAAGGACAACCGCGCGCAAGAAACGTGACGGCGCCAAGGTGAAGTTTTTGACAAAGGGGGGCGGGTAGGAAGAGCGGAGCGCAGGCACGCACGCACACAGCGAGCCAATGCACAAAGACGCACGCACGACAACACGACAGATGTGAGCAAGACGAGGCGGACGCCTTAATGAGCAGCGAGGGACGTCATTTTGTCTCCTCAGTGAGATGATGTCAAGATCAATCTCCTGCTTTGATGCACTTAGGAAAGCAACATTTTTTTTTTAAACATTGTGGATTGTTTCTACGCCCTGCAATTGGCTGCTTACATCCAGTCCTTTTGACTCACGCTGCTGACTGGTCGCAGGAAGGCAGCAGGCGCGAGAAGGGCCTCAGAGGTCGGCTGTAAAACTGAAACAGAGTTTCATGTCCTTCCTCAGCTGTCCTCGGTTTACCTCATTCGGTATTCTGCTCGTTCGTCTCTATTGGCCAATTGGGGCCTCCCATGCCACCGGAGCGCATCCGTAGGCAAACAGCGGCCAACCCCAAACGCTATTCCGCACCATCAGCTCTGGGTTCTGGCAAAATCATCGTGGTCGTCGTCATTATTGGCGGCGGTGCGGCGGAAGCACCGAGGAACCTCTTTTGGGCACATGAGAAAATGTCAGTGGCTGTTCACAATCTGTAAACAAAAGGAAACGTACACATTGTGATAAGCGGGGCCCATTTTGAGCCCGATTAGCCAAATGTGACAAAGTCAATGAAGGACATGACGGCACAACTCTTTCACACCACCAAAGGGCAGTCCCAGTCCCTCGCCCAAGTGCGCCTTAGTCATGCGGCGAGCGTTAGAGCACCTTTTCGGCTGGAAGCCCCGATGACAAAAAATGCTTGCCTGCGGCTGGGTGAAATAGCAATCGGCTGATCGACTCATTGATGGCCAATCGATGAGGTCATCGTGCGTGTTGCGGTAACTGATTCTCCCCCCCCCCCCCCCCCAATTTTTAAATTTTTTTTAATCCCCATTTAACTCATTCAATCGCAGCCATTTTCACTGGAGCAACCCCCTCAATCCCGGCGTTTTACTGGATTTTGATTGATCTTGCAAGCCCCATAGAATATTTGGTTCTAATGCTATATAAACATGAAGCCTACCAATATAAAGTTTGGACTCTCTTCTTTCAGCACAAAAAAAAAATGTTCTTCCATTCTTCAGCAATCGGCATTACAAAATGGCTCAGTTTCATGAAAATGGCAATTCCTGGGCAAAAAACGGAGAAAAGGTGTTTTTTGTAAAAGCATGCATTTCAAGCACGTGAGGCACCACTGCCACCTACTGGTCTCTTTTTTACATGATTTACAATGCAAACTGCTTATTTTCATTTACAGATTGCATCAGACCCTCCTCCCCTCTATGACGCAAAAAAAGACTTAGACGTACAAGTACGTCCTTGGTAGGCGGGGCCTAATTTTAAGAAGACGTACATGTATGTCTTGTGGAATGAAAAGAGTTAATTTTCATGAAAATACGTGTTGTATTGATTATAGATATGTTTCCATATGTCTGACAAAACCATGAAATGTGTTCGGCGGGACATAAGAACATTTTGGACTCCCAAATCACTTCAAAGGCATTTCTGGTGTTTGTTTTGTTTAAGTCCACTGTTTAAGATTTTTTTTTTCTTTTTTGGGGCGGTTTCTTTGTTTTCAGATACTTCACCAACATCTCCATTGGGGGGCGGGACTACTCATTCAACAACGATGGCTACCTGTCCAACCCGCTGCTGGATGTTATCTCATACAACAACGGGCGTGGCTGGGAAGAGGTGAGTGCCGCGACGGCACACATTTTCATGCTCCCTTAAAACACGTCCTCATCGCGGGTCAATTTACCAGTCAGCTGCATAACCACTCGGCTTTCATCAATGGAACGACACAATCTTGGGGGCGGAGAAAGCTTGTCGGTGAATAAATTGATTGATGGTAAATTGACGGATTGATTAGCCATTTGATTGATTGGCCATTTGGGCAATAGGTTGGTCGGATGGTTGGTTCGGTGATGATTGGTTGGTTAGTCACTTCGTTAGTCAAGTGATTGGATTTATTGACAATTATTTAGTCAGTGGCTTGGTTGGTTAGTTGGGGGGTTAGGTGGGTCACATCAGCATAGAGAGCGATCGTCCGACTGGGGAACACTTTTTCTGGGTGATTCACATTTACGTAAAACTATCGGAAAGCCTCATGACCCGAGGGGTGAATGATGAGGATGCTGCATAGACACAGATCTATCTATTTATCTATCTACACAGATACACACATACGGTCGAAGTCCCTCTTAGCCAATGGGACGCCAGGCTGATGCTCGGGAATAGCCAATGGCAGAGCAGCAATAAGTATGTTGCGTTCAGGAAACTCGGGAGCTGCGAGTAGTAGCCCACGTGGGTTTTTTTCGTAACGAGGCATTATTTTCCTGTTGAGGCGTTTCGTCACTTGAACATTTCGTATGAAGAGACTTTCGTAAGTAGAGGTACCACTGTATGAGGAAGAGCGGCGTCGGCGTCATAGGACCCAATGAGCCCATCTGCTGAGTTGAAAGCAAACAGAAGCGCCGCTGTTGTGATCTTGTTTTTCCCCGTCGCTTCTTTTGTGCTTCCCGAGCCGAACTTGAACGATCAAACGTGAGAGACGGAAAAGCGCGACCGACCTGACTCCGGTCGAGGAAATGTGAGCGTCCGATTCAAAATGAATGTCCTCGTTTGACGGCTGAGCAAAAAGGCAGTTTATTTTTATCTCTTCCTGTTTTTCTCGTCGTCTTTCTCTCGCCCTCTTTTTATCTTCCTCTTCATCACCTTTGCAAACTTTTACAATTGCAGTCCCAGCATCCACTTCATCATCATCGTCATGTTCTCTTTCTTTTTATTAGGACTTTATTTGATTCTGTCCTATGAGCTCCTTTGTTTAACCTCATCATTTGGAACTTTAGCGTGTCATATGAAAGTGTTACTCTTGTGTTAGGACACACTCATTCAAGAATTAGACATACAATGATGATGACAGCGGCTTAAATGTACAGTGCACCTTTCAAGGGACCTAAGTCACACTAAAGAAAAATAAACCCATTGAAAACTCAATGAACCAAATTTAGGATTTGAGAGTACTGATATTACAGTCACATATTAAACAATAATAAATCAACAATGATCAAGTGAGTCACGAATACTTAGTTAATTATAGCAGAATACATTAAAGAACTAGAAACACATCAGAGAATAATATCCCTAAATAAAGAATACTGAACTGATGAGAAAAGGCAAACTGAAAATATTAAGGTTGGCTCGAATTGGAAAATGACAAATCATTATTCTGAAAGTTTATCCTCAAGTCAAACAAATGAAAGACTTATTCTTCCACTGCTTTATTCTTTAATTGAAAAAAGCAACGGGGAAAAATTAACCAAACCAATTGAAGATTCAGGAATAAATGAATAATGATTAAAAAAATAAAGAAAAGAACAAATGAATTGAATACAGTGAAACTCCTCTACAACGAAATCATGTTTGCAGCAAGAAATTTTTCACAACAGGGGTTTTTTCACTGGAGCAAATTTGATCTCAGATGTAAACACACACACACACACACACAAACGTATGTGTACTCTTTTTTTATTTTATTTTATTTCTTTATTATTATTTTAATAGTGCATAAGTATTAGCATACACTTATTTGACACTTCATATTGTCTGTGTAGAAAGAAAAAAGGGAACGAAATTGTGAAATTTACGACCAGCATTCACTTTCACTTACATCAATGTCTTGGATAATGTCTTTTATTTTGCTTCCTCCGTCTTTCATTTTGATCACTTTTACCCTCTCTTCCAGCGTCAGAGCTTTTCTTGTCTGAACTGCTTGACATCCAAAGGTCTGTTTTGTCGCCATTTTAGCAATGCAACGTTCTTGCTGCATCTGAAACTAACAATAACAAATACTTCCTGGACTACTGCGAATGTGTCAACCAATGTGGTGGTTGCTGTTGCCATTTCCGAACGAAGCAGTAGAGGTCGCTGTTGGATTAGACTTCGTTGTAGTGAATCTCGTCGCGAGGCAAGAGCAGAGAAAAAGATTTCGTATAACGCAACAGGGTTTTTTTTCGTTGTATGGAGGGGGGCAGGAGAGTGGGAATGGTGTTAATGCATGAAGATTTTTTCACACTAGGAGGTATTTTTGCCCATGTAGGTTTCGTTGTAGAGGAGTTTCACTGTAATAATAAACACATAAGAATCTCCCAATTCATTCAAAAGGATTTTATTCTGACACAAACACCATGTTGCGTTCTGTTGCGTTACGTGGCGCTTCGCGAGAGGCAAGGCTCACACAAGGCTCACACAAGGCTGAGCAACATGTTTTGCCTGTTTGCGTGCCAGGTGGGCTGGTGGGAGAACGGCCACCTGCGGCTGCGTTACCACCCGTGGTCGCGCTACGGCTCCTTCCTCAAACCGTTGGACGACGCCCAGCACTTGCGAGTGGTCACGCTGGAGGAGCGACCGTTCGTCATCGTGGAGCCCGCCGACCCCGGCACCAGCTCCTGCATTCGCGACTCGGTACCCTGCCGCATGCCCCTCAACTCCAGGTTGGCAAAGAATAACATTTGAAGTCTTTCCCTATAGTTGAACGACAGAGATGTCCCGAAAAACTTCGATGGCCCGCTTCTGTAAACTGCAGCCAGCGAGGTGCCGCAGCAGCTAGCGATAGCAAGTTTAGCAATGAGCTTCGGCTGGCTAAACACGGTGCCGTTTGGCTGCTAACTCATCTGTCGCGGCCTCCATCATCTCGCCTCCATGGCAGCAAATGAGCTACACTTTTTACAAGTAACGTTCTCACCAAGGAACTACATGGACTAAAAGTGGCAATAAAACAAGCCAAAATCCAGATATCGGGCATGACACTATAGTTCACTTCTTTATTATGTTGTATACTTAACATTAAATAAAACCAAATAAAGAAATACAGATCAATGTACAACAAAGCATAACTTTATTTAAGTTTGATTCTGATTCAGATTTTATTTATTTATTTAGTCTCTCTCCATCTTTCTTTCTATCCCTCTTGGTGTCTCTTTAGGGTTTGTTCACTGTGTTCATATCTTTTACTCTGTGTTGTGCGTATGCGCACATGTATTGCACACTCTAACAATGAGACCGCCATTGCCACCTACTGTAGTGGATGTGCAATGACACTTCATTCTCTGCAAAATTTTAAAAAATTAAGTTCCTGGGGTAATGCACCACGGATGGCAATCGAATACTCTGGTATGGGGATTCCTTGAGGACTTTAAGGGGAACTACATAGTGGGCGACCTCAAAATGTTGCTTGGCTTGCAGCCTGGTGGTGGAAGGCGTGTCTCCCATGAAGCATTGCTGCAAAGGCTTCTGCATCGACGTCCTCAAGAGGCTGGCCAAGATCGTGGGCTTCACCTACGACCTCTACCTCGTCACCAACGGACGCCACGGCAAGAACATCGACGGCGAATGGAACGGCATGGTGGGCGAGGTCGGTTCTCGATCGCACGTGCGTGCAAGTGCATGTGAGTGTATGTACGAATAGAAATCATGCTCACGGCGGTGTCAATCTGCACACTTCCTGTTGGCCAAAAGCCACTTCCACTTCCTCGGCCGCCGTCTAACCGTGCCTTCTCGTTCCCACAGGTGGTGTCCAACAGGGCGGACATGGCCATCGGTTCGCTTACCATCAATGAGGAGCGGTCAGAGGTTGTGGAGTTTTCTGTGCCCTTCGTGGAGACGGGCATCAGCGTCATGGTTTCCCGTAGCAACGGCACCGTGTCGCCTTCGGCCTTTCTCGGTGTGTTATGCTGACAACTCGACATGATGTTTAGGTTGCACGAGTAGAGAAACAGACGTATACTAGAGGGTGGCATGAGGTGACAGGTGTGATGGTGAGGGAGCACCACGGGAAATCAGGGGTGACATGGCTGAGGTGACTTGTTGCTGACACCAGTGACCGTTCGGGTCAGGCAGGTGCGTTGCAGGGTGGCACAGCTGGCATGTCAGGTGACACAAGTGACTGTAGGTTTGGAGGGTGACACAAGGCATATTTGGGGTGACACGGCTGCTTTTAAGGTAAGGTAAGGTACGAAACGGGTGACAGAGGTGGTTTGTGGAGCGACCCAACAAAAATGGAGGGGTGGGGCGGGGGCAAAGCTGATGATGAGTGACGTACAGGAGGTGGCGTCTGGAGCGCCGCAGGTGCCTTGTCGGGTAGCTAGCACAGGTTGAAATGGTTGGCTTGAGGCTGACATTGGGTGACACTGCTCGTTTCTTTCAATTGATTATGTGCCTTGCGCTGTTAAAAGGAATCCATAGCCGCTATGCCGGACGACTTCGAACGCCAAGGAAGCTAACTTCAAGTCTGATATTATCCAGACATGCGCTCCATGCGGCCACACTCAGGCAGAAAGCCTGAATGGTGGTGTCATTTTCACCTCCAGCCACAGATGACACATCCCGCTCCCCCGTGTCGCGCAGCACCCTCAAAGAATGCATGACTCCCGCGGCGCTTTACGGCAGATAAGTGTGAAGAAGTAATACTCCCGCAGTGACGCACGGGCAACGGAAATGAGCCACTCGTTTTCATTTGCTGCTGTAATTCCACCTATCCATGCGCTCACAGGATTAGAAGGTTGCTAGCCAGGCAGAGACAGGAACTGGCAGAGGCGCCAAATCGATGGCTGCCGAGCCAATGGGCTAAAAAGTATTTTCACGCGTGCTCGTTCACGAGACGCCCCTCGTTAACGAGTCAAATGACAGGCATCAGTCAGCTCGTTAAGCCAGTAAGCCCCTCGGTGGCGTCTTGATATTCACATTGAATTGATTTTATGGCCGCGCCGTTTATTAATTAGAAGAATGACTGGAGGGCCGGGCGCGGGGCTCAACGCCACTCACTCTTGGTTGCGTATGACACGTTTGCACGCGGCAGGCGGTGTGGGGACACACAGGTGAGGCTGGGGTGGGGTGGCACAGCCGGCTCATGTAGCTGCTATGCGGGGTGACATGAGCGGGTGCACGGGAGTCCTTGGTCACGCCATGTGACGCCGCCCAGCAGGTTTTAGATGTCTTCCTCCACCCGATCCAAATGATCGGGATCGTTATCACAGTCTTGTCAGAGCTTGCTTATGAGCTGATTATTTAAATCTAGTGTTGGAGGTGGGAGACATTTAAAACTTGCTGCATAGGACTGGAGTTGGACACTTTTGGTTTATA
Source organism: Hippocampus guttulatus (assembly GCF_054856545.1). NCBI lineage: Eukaryota > Metazoa > Chordata > Actinopteri > Syngnathiformes > Syngnathidae > Hippocampus > Hippocampus guttulatus. The sequence continues at coordinate 10,295,167 of NC_141278.1, forward strand.
CAAAGACTGACACAGGTGACATGGGGAAACAAGGACGGCTTGAAGGGTGCCACCAGTGGCTTGTTGGGCTACAAAGGCTTAAAAAAAAAAAAGATGTCTGACTTGCCCAGAATGCAACCTACCTAGGCCGCAGCCTACCAAGAATAATAAAACTAAAACAAACAATTGAGAAGAAATCCTCATCCGAAAAACAACAAGAATATCATGCATTGACTGTCATGCCATTAAAAATCTAAATACAATCGATATCATATCTATGATGCACTCTACTTCAGACATACTTTACCACCCTTAGAATGCATCCCACAAGGGATGAATCCTACCCAGGTTGCACCGTGATCTCAAAGCAAGGTCATCACACCTATCTAAAAAAAAATAATCAATAAATGTCTTGCTGTACTCGATAAAAGGAAAACATCATGCTCGCTAATGAGCATCGCTTTTCATAAATAATGACGTAAACTGAAAAAGAAGGCACTTTGTGACTGTGTAAACATGACTTCAAGCCCCACCACTAATGAGTCATTTTACGAGGCTCACTCATAAAAAATAAAAATAACACCGTATGAAATCAAGCGAGGTAAATATTTACAAGTCATCTCTCAGAAGGCAAGAGGCTCCTACCATTCTTGGTATTAATGCCAGAACGTCAATCAAGTGCAACTAAGAAGCTTTTCATGACTTCATCCCTGCTGAGCGTCTCTGTCTAAACATACCACACACACACTTGAGACCTCTAGTGCCTTGGTGGAGGTCGCAACAAGACCGGAGTGCCTCTGTGTCTCCGAGGTGGCGTTTGATCCGATTAGAGCCAAGCGGAATCCTTCCCCACCCCCCGTTCAACGAATCTCTCCAACAACTTCAAGGAATTACTGCTTCATGTCGCGCTCAACTTCCAAGCATGCACGCACGCGCACACATGCGCTCATGAAAACTCTTCACCTGCACCACGTCACCATACTCGATGCACGCATTGCTCAAAAAATGGGATCCCAGTTAGTTTTTTTCTTCTTTTCTTCTTATAATACTGAATATGCACAGTCATGTGTTTTAAGTACTGTACTACTACAGTGGTACCTCTATTTACGAAATTAATTGGTTCTGGAAAAAATTTCTTGACTAGGAAATTTTGTAAGTAGAGACGCGTTTTCCATGTAAATGCCCTAATTCGTTCCAAGCCCCCTCAAAATTCAGACATAAATGTTTTCTAAAGCATAAAATGCATCAAAACATGAAACAAATACATACAATTAGATTAGTGCACAATAAATGAGAGTTGTGCATCATGCAAAAAACAAAGAATAGAGCAAAAAATAAAAATGATGGTCATTTCATTTTTAACGGCATCCTCATCATTTTTCGCCCTCTTTAGTTCATTTTGTCTCTCAGGGGTGGTTTTTGCCGGGAGTTTTGTAAAAAACGGATCCAAGGATGTTTGCTTTTAACAGCCCTTCGAAAATGTCCAAGGCAAACATCAGCATAGAGAGCGATCGCCCGACTGGGGAACACTTTTTCCGGGTGATTCGCATTTACGTCAAGCTATCGGAATGCCTCATGGCCCGAGGGGCGAATGACAAGGACGCTGCATAGACACCGATCTATCGATCTGCACCCATTGACACATGCAGTAGAGGTGCCTCTTAGCCAATAGGATCCCAAGAAGATGCTCGGTCGTAGCCAATGGCAGAGCAGCTATAAGTATGTTGCGTTCAGGAAACTCGGAGCTGCGAGTAGCAAACCATAGTGTATTTTTACCTTTCGTATCTTGAAATTTCTTTCGCAACAAGAGACAATATTTTTCTGTTGAGGCGTTTCCTAACTTGAAAATTTCGTATGAATAGACGTTCGTAAGTAGAGGTACCACTGCTATACATAACGATGCCCATCGGCACACAAACATCAGAAGTTACCGAATGAGCACATTGCTGAAAGGTGTGTCCGAAAGCAAACCTGTTGTTGTTGTTGTCGTTGCTGCAGAGCCCTACAGCCCAGCCGTGTGGGTGATGATGTTCGTCATGTGTCTATCGGTGGTGGCCGTCACCGTTTTCATCTTTGAGTTCTTCAGCCCAGTCGGTTACAACCGCAGCCTGCAGAGCGCCAAAAGTAAGACGGCAACCTCACCTTTTGTCGTCTTGTTGCCAAGCGTGGGTGCGAGGTTGACTTCAAGAGTTGTTTTCTTTCATGTGATTGTCCATGTGACAGCGGGCAGAAAAACTAGCTTTCCTCAGGCGACCTGTTCCCTTTTTTGTCTCAGAGTCGGGCGGCTCAAAGTTCACCATCGGCAAGTCGGTTTGGCTCCTGTGGGCGCTGGTCTTCAACAACTCGGTGCCTGTAGAGAACCCGCGAGGAACCACCAGCAAGATCATGGTCAGTTTGTTGGTTTTTCAAACAAGCTCCCCCCCCCCCCCCCCATTTGTTCATTCCATTGATGTGAAACTCCGAAGCAGGTCAGACGACCTTTTCTACTACAGTCAGACGTCGGTTTTCGAACGTCTCTGTTCTCGACCAAATCGGTTTTCGACCAAAAATTTCGTGTTTTTTATGCCTCGGTTTACGACCAAAAATCGGTTCTCGACCAAACTGAGCGCACTTGAATGCACCACTTGACTCCTCTCGCCTTCCTTACACGAGGAAGTGGCGCTTTCTCGGGTAGACGAGGAAGTGTCTTCCTCGTGTAGCGTTCCATTTTGAGCGGACGTGTTCAATAAAGTGTTTTTTTCGGTTTTCGAACAAATCGGTTTTCGAACAGCCTTCTGCAACGGATTATGGTCGAAAACCGAGGTATGACTGTACTTGCAAGCGTACCAGAGTTAGCTTGGCGAGTTCAGAAGCAGCCTGACAGCGTTGATGAGGAACCGACGGGGGGGACGAGCTCATCTCATTCGCTTGAGTTTTCAAGCCGCCCGCTGGAGCAAAAGCAGGTGGCTGTTCGGCAAATTTGGATCATTGCTCCTCGCCCATCGCGTGCAAACTTGCCGCCGACCCGTACAAAGAGAAACTACTACTCTCCCGTTAGCCTTTCGATGGCATTTTTTAGCCTATTCGCCAAACAGTGGACTGCTTGCTCCTCATTGTCAGGCTGCGGTGAAGTCCTTTGATGTGGAATCATCCGCAAATTGTCAGCATAAAGATGCTTCAATAGATCTGGTTTTCAAACGGACGGCCCGGTCCCCACGCTTTGTGACATCATTTAAGGTGTGACACGGCTCCATGTCAGCCCTGTCTCGCTGCGATGTCATCTGGCGACCGACCCTTGCAGCATGTTCAACCTGTGACGCGTCAACCCGCTCAATGACCCTCGATTATACGTAAGGATGAGCCTGCTTTACGTGCTGCTGCTCTTCGTGGCGTGGCTCTACATCAGCCTGATTGGCTACTTGCTGTGCATCCTCACCTTCTCCTTAGTCCGCGAGCTCTTTTACTCGTAGATTTAGTGACGATGTCACAGAGCAATTTCTTTCCGGTGTCTGACCACTGATTCCTCTTTGTGGAAGTAAAATTCATGGTCAGCGGTTTATTGGTTTGCTTTCTCCGACTGTTCCCGCAGGTCCTGGTGTGGGCCTTCTTCGCTGTCATCTTCCTGGCGTCCTACACCGCCAACCTGGCCGCCTTCATGATCCAGGAGGAGTACATCGACACTGTGTCGGGACTCTCTGACAAGAAGGTAAAAATCATGCGCAACTTCTGGAAGTTAACTTTGCCCGGTTATATTCAAGGAGCAAAGCGCGGAAATATTTTGGTGAAATATGTCACATTTTGATTCCGTGGGCCGAATGTTTTTGTTAGATTGCCTTTTGAACATTGAATTTTGGAAGTGACCACTCGTATGAGTTGCGTTTTCTCATCCTCATAATTTGTCCTGGGTTTTGCCCCCCCCCCTTTTTTTTTTTTTTTTGCGCAGTTCCAGCAGCCCACTGAGCAGTACCCGCCCCTGCGCTTCGGCACGGTGCCCAACGGCAGCACGGAGGAAAACATCCGCTCCAACTATCCCAACATGCACCAGTACATGATCCGCAACAACCAGAAGGGCGTGGAGGAGGCCATCGACAACCTGAAGACGGGGTGAGTGACGGCACACCAAAGACGCTTCCAGCCGCTGCCACTCAGGCTACAAGACGCAGCTGCAAGAGTCACTCTCTCACATACTTGGACTGCTCTCGTTACTCAATGGCTTCTTCTAGCGTCTTCCTTGATGGGGAACTCCTTTACCGCCTGATTGGCTGTTTATGAAGCATGTCTATTTCCAGCCTCATAACCATCCCCATCACCTATCTTTACTCAGGTCTCGCTCATCAGGGGATGCTTGAACATATCCCGACCAACTTGGGCAAAATCCCAGTCATAATGTGGTCTGTTTTGTCACAATTTGGGCTCAATCTCGTTCTTGACTCAGTCTCTGCTCCAAAAAGTCTTGGTCTTGTCTTGGGCCTTGGTGAGGTCTGGTCTCAGACAAGTTGTTTTTTTATTCACGCCCCCGTGTTTGTCTGCTTTTTTTTTTGTGTGTGCCGCTGCAGTAAACTGGATGCTTTCATCTACGACGCTGCTGTGCTCAACTACATGGCCAGGAAGGATGAAGGCTGCAAGGTGACCAACTAACTGACTCATCACTAATTGACAAAGTAACTGACTGACTGACCGTCAGACTGACGAAGCACCCGACACAGTGACTAATGACCTGACCGATGGACTGACCCACCTCCCGTACCAAATAATTGACCCTCCGACTGACGGAATAGTATCGAAGTAACTGACAAACTCACAAATTGACTAACTGCCTAAATCGGGGGTCGGCAACACGCGGCTCCAGAGCCGCATGCGGCTCTTTAGCGACATCTAGTGGCTCCCTGGAGCTTTATAAAAAATGTTTGAAAATGGAAAAAGACTTTGATAGTGGGCTAATATAGCTCAAATAGATATAGATACATGTTGCAGCCCCAAAAAAGGAGAGCTGTGGTGTTGGTTTTTTAAAAACGTACACTTTATTGATGCTTTTAACAGTCTCGACAAACACAGACACGTCTGCGCCCGACTCCGTGCCTTCTCTCTTCTCGTTCGACTCGAGAGGCGTTCAAAGACAGCCTCCGAAAAACGGAAATTAATGATCACTTCACTGACACTAAGAAAAGCGAAAATAATGCACCAAAACAAAAAAATCACAAAATAAATTCTATGGGGGCGTTTGTGAACACACAACAAAGGAATGAATAACAAACTGACAGTCCAGTCTCCTACATACATACAGCATGTGTTTCCTTCATTGTAACTTTTATAGAAGGCTTTTCTTTTTTTGAGGCTCCAGACAGATTTGTTTTTCGTTTAGTTTTTTTTGTCCTATATGGCTCTTTCAACATTTTGGGTTGCCGACCCCTGGCCTAAATAAATAACGTTAGACTCACTAACTAACCACCTAATACATAAAGCAACTGAAAGATTGCTTCATGACAACGTTAACCAATCAGTTCACTTCTGAATGAACTGACTGACAAACCACCTAACTGGGGCAGTAACTGAAAGACTGATTGACTGACCAAACCAACTAACGAATGAACCATGTCGCCAACCGACCAACAAAGGGAGCATATATCTCATTGTTAGCCACCCGAAGATCTGGATCTCCTTGTCACACGGGAGAACAAAACTCTAAATGGTGTCAGTGTCACTCGCAATTTGACGACCCCCATAAAGGCGGCTCTCATATTGCATGGCTCTTTCTTCACAAGGTGATGACCATCGGCTCCGGCAAAGTGTTCGCCACCACCGGCTACGGCATCGCTCTGCACAAGAACTCCCGTTGGAAGAGACCGCTGGACCTGGCGCTGCTGCAGCTCGTGGGAGACGGTAAGGGTCATTTCCTCGCGTGGGTTGCCAGAGCAGATCGGCAAAGTGGAACAAATTGAGACAAGATGAAATCGTGTCTGTGGAGATCCACGGGCAGCTTGCAGTTATCCACAAAAGTTGAATAGAGATATTTGGGCTTTTGCCTTTTCCCCTTTCATCCCAAGAAGTCTTTTTGTTGTTTTATTTTCATGTTTTTGGACTTTAGAGCGACCCCACTTGAACATATTAGGAAATGCAGCTGGTTGGGTGGACTTTTTATGGGAATCCATATTAAAGAAGGAAGGAAAGAAGGAGGGGGCGGCCCGGTAGTCCAGTGGTTAGCACGTCGGCTTCACAGTGCAGAGGTACCGGGTTCGATTCCAGCTCCGGCCTCCCTGTGTGGAGTTTGCATGTTCTCCCCGGGCCTGCGTGGGTTTTCTCCGGGTGCTCCGGTTTCCTCCCACATTCCAAAAACATGCATGTCAGACTGATTGGACGCTCTAAATTGTCCCTAGGTGTGAGTGTGGGCGTGGATGGTTGTTCGTCTCTGTGTGCCCTGCGATTGGCTGGCAACTGATTCAGGGTGTCCCCCGCCTACTGCCCGGAGATGGCTGGGATAGGCTCCAGCACCCCCCGCGACCCTAGTGAGGATCAAGCGGTTCGGAAAATGGATGGAAGGAAGGAGGGAGAGAGAGAGAGGGAGGGGCTGGTTGGGGTGGACGTTTTGGGGGAATCCATATTCAGAGAGGGAGGGAGGGAGGAGAGAGAGAGAGTTGTTAATGTGATTTGCGACCTGTCGCAGGTGTTGATCTTTGAAGAGCGTTTTTTTTTTTTTTTGGGTACCTTTTCCGGTGTTTGTCCATGAGGTGTATGGCATCGCCATATCATGTGTAGTGCTCATTTATTGGTCAGTCGGAGTCGCTGACGGTTGTAATGGTCTGCTAGCCTGACTTGTGTGTGTGGACAGCGTGGGATCGGTTCCAACCAAGTGATGGTGTGAATGGTTGTCGGTCAGTTGCAGGATACATATAGGCATGACTATACTGTATATGTATTCTGTGACTGACTGGAGACCAGTTCAAGGTGTAGTCTGTCTTGCGCCCCCCCACCCCTCCGCGATCCTGTTTGTGTTAAAAATGGATGAAGTCCTGCTGCTTACCGATCGATGTGCGCTGATGTTAGCTAGCGTTAAATTGGCTTAGTGCATAATATCATTTGTGCCTTTTACCTCATTTAAGATGCCTTGTTTGTCTGGTGTATTTGACAAACACATTAGCAAGCGTTAGTAATGTGTGGGAATGTGAGGTGAGCCAGGTGGGGAATCTCCTGGGGTTGGGGGTCAACTGAGTTCAGTTGAATTTAATTGCAGCGTCGGGATGCTTATGAAGCCCTGCACTGGGAGAAGGAAGAGTTGTTTGTTTTTTTTCCCTCTCTTTCATCAGAGTGGATATTGCAGTCAAGGTTGGCCCACCGCGGCGCTCCCAGCCTCCAGATCACAATCATTAACCACGAGGTCAATCAGTGTTGGAACTGTGAGAGACCTCCATTGACTGGACTCATGTTCTCTTTGTGTGAGTGTGTGTGTGTGTGTGTGTGTGTGTGTGTGTGTGTGTGTGTGTGTGTGTGTGTGTGTGTGTGTGTGTGTCATAGATGAGATCGACATGTTGGAGCGTCTTTGGCTGTCGGGAATCTGCCACAACGACAAGATTGAGGTACACCGTCCATCCATCCATCCATCTTCTACCGCTTATCTGGGGTCAGGTTGCGGGGGCAGCAGCTTTAGCAGGGAAGCCCAGACTTCCCTCTCCCTAGCCACTTCTTCTAGCTCTTCCCGGGGGGATCCCGACGCGTTCCCAGGCCAGCTGGGTGACATCGTCTCTCCAGCGTGTCCTGGGTCGTCCTCGGGGTCTCCTCCCGGTGGGACATGCCCGGAACACCTCACCGGTACACCGTCCCCGTTTTCAAATACAACAAATTCGAAAGATTCGGATGCATGTGTTCAGTTATTGCTCTTCTTATGGCTGCTGTTATTGAAGATAAAGCACACACATAATCATGGAACCGAGGCAGTCCTGTGGGAGGCACCACAGGGCATCCAGATGGACAGAAAATATAAACAGTATTATAAATAGTAGTAGCGCGAACTGTGATAGGAGTAGTACTTGAGGTGACAGTGGTTGTAGTTGTCATTTATCATTTAAGTAGTGGTAGAAGCAGCTTAGTGGTGTTGTATTGTAGTCGCCTGGTCATAGTGTTAGTGATGGTGGTCGAAAAGATGCTGGAGATAGTCTATAAGTGTTAGTGTTGTTAGTTGTAGGCGAAGTACAACTAGTAGAAGTGGTGGTGCTAAGTAGTAAGAGTAAACGATTGACAGAAGTAGTGATTGTGGTTGTAGCGGAAATAGATGGAGGGGGGAGCGGCGGGTTGTAGTGGTGAGTGGTACAACTGCCAATAGTGGTAGGAGTTGGCTGATGATGGTGTGTGATGTGATTATTAACGTGACCGTGTGTGTGTCCTCCCCGTGCGCGACGGCGCAGGTGATGAGCAGCAAACTGGACATTGACAACATGGCGGGCGTCTTCTACATGCTGCTGGTGGCCATGGGCCTCAGCCTGCTGGTGTTCGCCTGGGAGCATCTGGTCTACTGGAAGCTGAGGCACTGCATCAAGCGCTCCGGCAGCATGGACTTCCTCCTGGCTCTCAGCAGGGTGAGACCACCGCACGTGCGATTACATGATAGGCCATCGGCGCACAACGTCAACTTGGCCTGAGTGAGCGGAGAGCTCTTGAATATTCAACGACTGCTTCTTTCTTTTGCGATGGTCTCCTCTGGTCGATCATCAAGGTCACGTCTGGCTGCATTGTGGCATGCAAATTAAAATGTTGTCGTCATGGTTCGCTGTTGTATGTCGCCGTCGTAGTCGTGCTCATTGTATTCCAAGTGGTAGATGCACTGTACAGTGACTCGCCATTTTTCGCAGCGCATACTGTAAATGCCTAGATAGAGCACGGGTGGCCAACCAGTCAGAGACAAAGAGACAATTTTTTTACTGTGTTACTGCAAAGAGCCATATCATACCCTTCCTCACGCACACACACACACTCACACACACACACACACACACACATATAGGCATGCACTCATGCAGGTGCCCACCAGTGCACTCGCGCACATATGCACCTACACCACGATTAGCAACAGTCGGAACGGGCCGAAAATGGTATAAACAAACAAATCTTTTGTTTTTTTTCCCCACCCATTTGCTCCTCCCACCCCTTGCGGTCGACTTGGGACCAGTTCGCTGGCTCCCGGTCGATTTTGATCGACGTATTGGGCACCCCTGCCTTAAAATCAGAGGTAATTCGCTGACTAGCTTAGAGCTTAGCGCCGTTGTTTGCGCATGAGCGGTGATGCAGTCATCTGATTGGTTGCCCTCTTTGTCAATCAAGTAACGGGATTGATGATAGGCTGACGTCGTACGTTCTGTGTAGTTAGCGCCTTGTTTGAATAGCATCGCCACCGCCGAGGCGTTTCGACACTTGAAAGCCCGGGAGCCGCATTGAACTGGCCAAAGAGCCGCATGCGGCTCGCGAGCTGCGGGTTGGCCACCACTGATATAGAAGGACCATATAAACACCCGTCTTTTCATAAACATACCTGTCAACTCATACGGTTTAGCCATAGTTCATACGGATTTTGTGGTGAATCTTACGTATATGGCCGTATCGCACAAATCATACGGATTCTGAAAATTTCTGTCGGACTTTTACCCTGATCAACGGGAATCCAACTGTTTGGGGAACTCTGGGCTTGTCATGCCGATTAGGAGAGATGACAATATGTCACAAGTCAGACAATTACAGACGACTGACACTCCGACAGAACATGAAAATAAAAACCCGTTTGGGATTTGTTGTTCACATTTACTGAGCAGGTACGTTTTTCCAAAACCAATTTGAGAGCCGGTAATTGGCTGTAGTTGATGTTGATGTTGGTGTTGAACTTGGCTGGCTTTCATGTGGCGTTAAGCTCTCATCTCCATTTGCTTCTGCAGTGAAGATTTGTGCCAAAACAGATCCCGATTGCAGGATGTCTTCTTCCTCCTTATCCTGCTGTCTGTCCTCAAGCCAGCTTTTCTTTCAGGAAGAGCGCATTAATCACTTCCATCTGCTGTAAAGTAGCTTGAACTTTAAACCGATGCACCCCTCGGATACTGCCGTTGTCTTTCGAAACAGCTGCTGATTTATGAACCGGTTTGATCCCTGAAGGGCGCTCCTGCTCATGTAAATACGTTTGTTCCTCATTAGTCCGAGCCAGTCAAGTGAGCTGCGTGCCGCATGGCTGCGCTTCCTGTCGGCGAAGGTGACGCGCACCCCCCCCCCGCTGTGGAGTGCAAGTCCTCCCTTATCCAACCGCAGCGCACCACTTTGTTTTTTGCCGGCCAACGAGGCGTCTCATTGGCCGGCGTTCCTGGTTCTGATTGGGTGAATTCCCTAGTAAGAATTTGTCAAAATACAAACCCTCAAGTTCTTACTGTCTGCTTCAAACCATATCAGGTATGGGTCCCTGATACCCATATGGCGAGCCAAGAATATTTCCAGTTCACTGCTGAAACTAGTGTTGTGGACCTCTCTTTTTTAACTCTATGGGGAGTGAAACAGTGACTTCTGTTGGGTTTGAAGCCCCTAAAATATGCCCATTCATGCTAGGCTATCCACGCTTGCAAAACTGGCGAGTTTTCGGGCCTCCTAAAAAGACCATTCCTCCTACGTCAGAGCAAAGAGGAATAAAACCGTCACTCCAAGGCCTGTTAGCTCGTTAGTTATCTCCCGATGTGTATAGCACGCGTGCATTAATGTCTCCTCTGTGGCTCGCTGGAAGCCAATCGGTGACTCACACCAGTTTCAAATTCATAGAGCACTGAGCGGCGGGCTCGGGGGGGGGACGACGACGCCGATAGCACTGCCACTGCCGTCGGAGGCACATTATTAAAGTCTCGAGCAGATTGCCGCGCCAGATTTACACCGCCGAGAATACTTGGGCTTTAGGAGAGGACCATATCAATGCATCTTATCGGTGACATTCACGAATGAGAGCGTTTCTATGTCTGTCTGGGTTTTTGACGGTCACGTCTTGCTTCTGTCTCCACTAGGGCATGTACAGCTGCTGTCAGTTTGAGGACGAGACGGCGCCAGGAAGCGGTAAGAGTTCCTTGCCACAGTACCACACGGTGCCCACTGTGGCCCAACAGCACCTGGTGACCGCCACAGTCAACAACACCGCCGCCATCACGATGGTGCAGCAGCAGCAGCCGCCGCCTCCGCCCAAGCACGTCCCAAAGCAGCCACAGGGGCAGACGTACACCACCATGCTGCCAGGATCGCCGCCACCCGCGAGACATTCGGCCATGGCGCTCGGACCTTCTAACAGCCCCCTCTTTGAAGGCCCCATGCCCTGCTCCACCTTCCTGCCTCGCCATGACCGCAGACTGGCCGTGGTGGATCGCTGGAACCGGCCCAAGCCGGAGAAGGTCCTGAGTGGCAGCAGTGGTGCGAGCCTGGGTATCGGGGGTATCGCGGGAGGCATCACCGAACTCCAGGCCCAGCAACAATACCAGCAGAACCTGGGACAACATTGGAAACTGCAAGGAGCAGGTGACAACGGGCTTGATGAGTACAAGCGGTACTATGGTCCTATCGATCCAGAGGGGCTCGGCGCTAATTCGGACCAGCAGGTTGGGGGCAGCCAGCAGACTCCCAAAGCTAATCCCAGAGGTCCTAAAGCCACCGGAATGTTGAGGCCCCCTCCCAAAGACCCCGGACCCTTAATCAGTAAGCCACCACCCCCACTGCCCTCCTCGCCACGAAGGCCTCCCTTCTGGCGGCGCGGGAGTCTTGCTCAGGTGAGGAGAAAGAGCTCAGGGGGTCCTCTGTATGAGAACATCCTGCCTCTGGGGAGAAGAGGTGGTGGCAGGTACGGAGCAAGTGATCTCATGGGAAGGAGGGCCCGCCATCCTCCCGCACTTCCCCCTCTGCCGGTCCCCCTTTCTTCCCCTACGCATACCCCAACCACTCCCTCCTCTCCATGCCGCTTCTACTCCACCTGCTCCAGCATCTCATCATCTTCCTCTTCCTCCACGTCTTCCTCCTCATCTTCATCCTCCGTCTCTGTCTCCCGCTCCAATTCTCCGTCTTCTTGCTCCAGCGACAGCTCCTACAACTCCTCCTTAAGTTTCCGCTATCGCGCCGGGGACCGTGAATTTACTGCGGAGGATGATTATGACTCTGATCTGCTGACGGAAGAGTCCAGTCTTCTCCTGGACTCACGCCGGAAAATCCGCTCCCGGCGCATGTCGTCGCGCTCGCTGCCATGTAGCCCGCCGCCGCCCATCCCGCCGCGCAAGCCACGGCCGCTGAGAGACGACAGGCGAGAGCGGAGAAGTAGCCAGCTGGCACAGTTACAGGAGTGGTGGGCATCGTGGGGCGACAGAGAAAGGGGCACGTCTGCGACAACCATCCTTGGCGATGCGAGTGGGATAAGAGAAGACAAAAGGCAGCGCAAAGAGAGGGAACGCGAAAACAAGAGGCGGAAGGGAAGAAAGAAAAAGAAGCGGGAGGAAAGAGAGCGCGAGAGGGAGCGGAAGCGGCGCAAAGCCAAGAAGAAGAAGAAAGATGAAAAGGTGAGGAAGAAGGAGCGAAAGAAGTCAGAGCAGGAGGAAAGGGACCCTGAGAAGCGAGAGGAGGCCAAACCTGGAACGCCGGACTACCCATCATACCTTCACCTGCGGAGGGAATCCTTTACCAAAAAGAGCGAGAGCTCCATTCGGAGCTACGGGTGGAACTTCCCAGTTGAGGACGACAGGAAGGACAGAGAAGGAAAAGAGCGAGAGGATGGCGAGGACAGCCGAGGGAAAGAAAGGCAGCACAGACGCAGGAACAGCACACACTATCGGCCCTCCGGCACCAAGCCATCCACATCCGTCAAGTTTTGGGCGGGCAACCTCTCGTCCGACACCATCCCGTCGGCCTTCCTGCCCCTGTTGCCCGTTGCTTCAAAAAGGAGGAAGACCAAAAGCTCAGACAGGGACGTGGTTGGGATAGAAGGAGAGAGAAAACCACTGCTGGGTCGGAACGGGAGAGGGGAAATGTCCTCCAAGGAAGGTTTACCCTACCGCGAATGGGAATCGGACCTGGAAGAAGACGAGTCTGAGCAAGAGCGAAGGAAAGGCGATCACGCGAAGAGGCAAGGCAGGACCATCTCCGATGAAGACCGAGACCGGGATAAGGTTGTCGGAATATATTCGGATGACGAGGGCTCTTCGGGAGAGTTTGGGAAGTTTGAGAGGTACTGGGACGATCATGACAGCAGAGCAGTGGGTGGGATTGGAGGAGGGGGCTGGTTTTTTAGTACCTACCCCTCCAGGGACAAAGCAGGTAGCATCAACAGCAGAGATGACTTGTTCCTGGAACGAGGGGAGAGGTGGGGCACCGGAGAAAGCAGGTGGGGTTGGGGGTCAGGATCACACTGGCCACCGTCTCCGCTCACGCCACCTCCACCTCGACGCTACTGGTCAGTGGACAAGCTGAACATTCAGGATGAGAAGACAAGGCGCAGGTCCAAGGACAAAGTGAGAGGACGGGCGGCTTGTTCTTCCTGCCACTCCCCTCAACGCCATCCACATTCGCACACGTCCAAGTGGGCCCGCGTCACCTCGCGCAGCCAAGAAGAGCTTTACCGCCACTGCCAGAGTTTCGGCAGCACTCCGAAACCCACACGCGACATCTCGTCGTCCTCCAAGACGGATCGCTCTCAGAACCCCTCCAAATGTGGAAGTCAGTCAAACCTGAGCATCCAGCAACGAATCCAGAGATCGGAGAGAGTCAGACTTCCTTCCCCGCCGACCACCCTCGTTCCCAACATGCCGGCTCCCCTTCCCGCCCTTCCGGCTCCTCCGTCCTCAGTTCACCCCATCCGCGCTCCTCTGCTGACCTCCTCCTCCTCGGTGTCCTCGCCCTCCGTGGTATCGTCCACCCCGGGCGCCCCGCAGCCTTCTTCCGTGGCTTCGGCAAGTGCCAAACTGCAGTACCAGAGGCTCCGCTCTGTTCCTCCACCCCAGAGGTTTCCTCCATCTCCTCACGTGCCCCTCAAGGCCAAGGCCCTCTGCTCTCGGAGGGGCTCGGCCCATTTCTCCAGCGTGGAGAGTGAGGTCTGACGCCCGAGGCGATCTACATCACCATCCTCCTTCCGGCCAACGTGGCCATTCGGTTTCCACAAAGAGCCCTTTTTTCCCTGACGCTCAGCACAAAGCGACCACGCAGCCCAGCAAACCTGACGCGAGTCGTTTGGAGGAAAACGGGAGCCGATCGGCTTCTTTCCCACAGCAACGTTTAGCATCAGAAGTGGGGCGATCGGTCTTCGGGGCTGAAGGGCACTCCTTTGCTACGGCCGGTAAAGGGCTCTGAGTGACGGAGCGAGGGAATCGTTTGTATTCAATGTGCGTTCTGAGGGCTCAGGAACTTTGTCATATACAGTACCTGCTGCTCCCGCAAGCGTTGAGCAGTCCTTGACACTCTTGTTCTTTTCCCCCTTCGACGAATGGCTTACCCCCACTTTGCTTTCCCCACAAGAACTGTTTACATTCCCGCAAATCTGTGATGCCGGGAAGGGGCGCCTTCCTCCCGTATGATCAAAACCGTTCGCTTGGCGTGAGACGAGGCAATGGCGTCATCTCACGTTTTCAGTTTGTGTTGTCCTGCCGCAAGAACCTTCTCTAGCTTTCCTTCTCTCCGCGCTGTGCTTCTCGTATCTCTGTGCTTTTCTGTCTTTGTATTCTTGACAACAGGGTAAGTCAACTGTGACTGACATTCTGCTGGCTTAATGAAAAGCTGAGTGCCAAACTCCACATCCATTTTTACCCCGTTTAGCTGCCCACGACACCGTCTTACACGCACTAAAGGGCACACAAACGCTCACGCGCGAGGATAAATGTGGGTCTGGTTTTTTTTCTTTTTCCAGAGCAATACATCATGCCGTTTTTCAACGCGTTTGCGTTACTCTTGTGTTGTCGTCGTTGTCGTTATTGATGTCGATCTATATAATTCTAAATATTGAGAAATGTAATGAGTCTCATACGATGTAAGCACTGTGCTATATGGCCCGTGGTACGTTCCCGCAGGAGCGGCAGCACAAGCTGCATCCACTCCCTCCCTTGCCCCTTCCTTGAATTGAATGTAACCTACACAATTAACACGCCTGATGGGGATGTCGTGGCATCGATTTAGATGTACGCTAGCCTTAACGGGACACTTTTTTTTTCTTCACCCTTAATCCAAACCCTTGCCTGTAACCTTTATAGCCCATTACCCTAACCCTGTACCTTTAACTCTACCCTTTATCGCTAATCATGCTGACCCCCTCCATTCCAGTCCTCATCCTACTTTTAACCCTAACCCTACGTTACCCTAATCTAATCCCAAACACTTAACTCTCCTCCTCAACCCAGTCCCCACGTGGTCCCCTTTACCCTCATCTTAAAACCGAAGCCTATCCCACAGAGCCCAACCTATGAATGTAATTAGGACCCCCTTCACCCTCACCTCTAACACTAAGACTATCCCTGGAACCTAACCCCCAACCCTAAAGCATATCTTTGAACGCTACCACTGTGGAAGGTTTCCAAATGTGATCATATCCAAGGGTTTGCATCGCATGGAGCATGGCAACGGGGTGTCTTTTTTGCACGCTGGTGCTACACTTGTTAGACCAGGCCACAGGTTGTCGCAGGGAAACGTGCTAAGTAGTGAAATGCTGCTCCCGAAGGATTACACGCGTGACTTTGGAGTCTGTACGTGCAATTCACGCAGCAGGGCTGATTTGGATTGGTTAAGTGCCGTTCTGAGGAGAGACAGTGCCTATGTTGGATCCGAGCTAGCGGCAGCATTGGCTGGAATACGCGCGGCGGCGTGCGAGCGGCGCAGCAGCGCCTGCTCCTGTTGGCGCACTTTTCAAAAACCGTTCTCACCTTGAAGATGAGCAGTTTTTTTTTTAAACCTGCCAGCGAGCTGACACCAGCAGCCAAACTCCAGAAGCAAATGAGAAGAATTCACGCCGCTAGCTGCGAGCCTGCTGCCATCAACTTTTAGCATTGATGGACACGAGCGGAGTGCCAACGCGGTCATCTTTCGAGTCACCTTTTCAGCTTGCCTGAAACTGCATCTGAGCCATTATTTACTCCAACCAGAAGAGACTTTTAATTTAAAAAAAAAAAAAACATTTCAAAGTCAATCTGCCTTTTCGCTAATGAGCTAAATCTACTTCTATATACCTACATACATGTGACATTCGTGTTTGTCCCAGTGTGTCGCGTTAACAATCTTCATCTTTTCCCTCTTTTGGGTTCTCAAATGATTAATCCCATAGACCTCCGCCAAGGCTTAACAATCACACTGTGCGTCGTTTAAAAAAACTATTAAATCCTGTCCTAGTGTCCTCACGTAAGGCATTACATTGGTTGAGCACATCTGCCTCACAATTCTGAGGTACGGGTTGCAATTTGGGCTCCGGCCTCGCTGTGTGCAGATGGTTTTCCCTGCGCTTACTTGTTTTCTCTCTGAGTACTCCGGCAAAAAAAAAAAACATGAATTTGAGATTCACTGAAGATTTTAAAGTTTCTAAAGGCTTCATGGTGTGAATGTAGTTGGTCACCAGCCCGTTGGGGGGGCGGGGGTACCCCACCTCTTGGCCCAAGTCCAGCTCATCCGAGGCGCTCTAGAAAATGGATGAATGTTGCCCTCGCGTAGCGGATGCGTCCTACAAGTAAACACCACTTCCTTGGCGGAGGTATCCGGAAGAACCCAAATGGTAAAGTTAGCCCATTTTGTGTTGGGCGATGTCATTTATCTCCCATCCATCCATCTTGTCCCTTGGTGTGTTCTGCTTGTGCGGCTTTCAAAAGAGGAAGAATCCATGTGTGATATGTGTTGCTCTTAATTATCTGAGATCTATATTTAAATCGAATCTGCTCTAAGTTTGACTCTCTTTTCTGTCTTTTGTCCTCGTCTGGACCCTGCCCTCTTCCTGAGCCCCCCGCCCCGCGCTGGTCCCGTGCTCAAAGAGACCGCCACGTAACTGTGTTCTCACTCGCCTCCGTGAGCCAACACCGAGGGTCCGACCCAGTGACAGTGTGGCGGGGCGGCGGGGGGGTGCGCCAGTGTCTTATGACCATCTCACTGTAGCGGCGCTGGCGAGCGTTTGTCTACCGAGAGGGGCCTTCTTTCTCTTCGCTTCTTGGCCTATGCGTGACTTCACGGACTTGCTGCTTTCTAAGCACTCTCGTGTGTGTGTGTGTGTGTGTGTGTGTATGCGGGCGGGGGCGTGGCCTTTGACCTCTTGCGACCCCCGCTGCACCACGGGGGACCACGTGGGGGTCTCTGACACCATGTAGCAAGTAGGCTTCTTTGATGCTGTGTCTCCGTGACCAGGGTTGCAAAATTCCAGTCAATTTTATTTTTTTTTGCTCGCTCATATAACGTTTCATGGAGTGAATGGCAATGCTGACGATCAGTCTTCTACTGATGTCTTAAGAACAGAAAAAGCTAGAAACAAGATCTCCCCCCGTGGTTGGAGAAGAGTCAAAGCTTTGCTTTGGTAGCCTTGGTGTTTGTATCATCACGAAAGACAATATTTTGCGGGTCAAATGGCCGGCATCAAATGAGTTCAGAGCCATCCTACATTTCTGTAAATTCCTCATTTATTCACATTTATTCCTCTTTCCTCCAATGGAAAAAGTCCAATTTCAAGAATTCATGCCGGATTTTTGCAACCCTCATCTTGACAAACGACAAACACTGTTTCCTTCTTGACTTGACAAAGATGGAGCGGTGCTGGGGTTCCCACCGAGGCTTGGACTGGGCCAGCCAGGGCCGGTTTGACTCCAAACAATTGTGACTTAGAACATCTTTAAAAAGGAAGCCAAAAGTGTTGCGCACGTACTCCTAAAATTGGCGTGTGCCCTGGAATTACCGTTTCTAGCCTTGCGGGGGAAAACAGCCTGCAGCCAAACAAACTGTACAAGCCAATACTCGAGAGTTGTGCTACAGGCATTTGTTGTCACATACACACACTCACACACACACATATACATACACACACATGTGAGGGTGATGACAATACAGTCATGTGATGGAGCAGGACAGATCATTTGAATAAAGAACTACAAACTAAAATACGTCAAGGTACTGACTGGGTCTGTTCAAGTGTTGCTAATTACTGTATGTGTGCATGTTTTTGTGCATGCGTGTACAGAACCGAATGTCTGAATTGACACTGTGAGAGTGTACATGGCGTTTGAGTTTTGCGCATCCCTTCACGTGAGGATCAGTGGGGTCGCTCTTGTCTTGCTCTCTCGCTCTTTCTCTCGTTTCTTGATGTTGCTTCTGCAGGGTAACCTGGAGTATCATGCAGATATTTGTCTGTGACTGGTGGAGACGCCTCTGCTGCATTCCGTAAGAATGGGAAGGAAACAACGGATCCTGTGAAAGCTCACGTCAAAGGTGAGCAAAAGAACAAAGGCAATGAATAAGATGTCTCCTTTTGAATCATTTGCATTTCAGTTTTTCAGCATTCAAGGTACAGTTGTATGGAGGTTTTATGTGCAAGACGTTGAAATGTTTGTTTGTTTTTAATCTCAGTATTTGTTTAGGTGGTCATTGGTGGAGAATTCAATCATGATTCCGGGGCTACAATTTGATTATGAAACGATTATGGCTGCACCGTTAGTTTTTGTATATTGTTGTTTTTTGTTTGTTTTTTTTCACAACACTTGCCTTTGTTTCACTAAGTAAACGTTCATCACGCGCGATTTTTAAAAACAGCATAAAGAGAATTTTCTTGACTGTGCCACATCCAATATGGCTGCAGCATCGACGGGCCTTTTTTTTTGTTGGAGTGGGGGTGGGGGGGGGACTGAACGTCAAACTAGGCTGCAGGAGAGATTGTACTAGTGCATGGATAGTGTAAATGGCTTCCCGTAATTGTCCATTTTCCCACCAGGTCTGGAGTTGCCCAACATTAACTACAAGTTTAACGGCAAGAAGTAGTAGTAGTAGTAGTAGATTTTATTTATAAGCGCCTTTCAAGACACCCAAGGACACTTTACAATAACAAAAAACACAAAACAATACGGGTTGAGCAGCGGCAGCCAAAACGCGCCAGCGTTCACTCAACCCGAAAGTCAGAAAGCGATTTTCTAAGAAATGAAAGTTCTCATTTAAAAAAGACTTCATGCATAACTTAGCCTTTGATGCTTTTTTTTTCACTCACTATTGAGAGTACATGCGTGCTGAAAGAAATGATTGATTCATCAAGGCAGGCAATTCAATAGTCATCACATCAACAGGACCTTGAAAACAGGGCAGCACTATTGAAATAGTGTTAAGCACGTTAACCCTTACCTGCGGACTTGAGGACGTTAAAGACAGTCATTTGCGACTGCGCCTAGCCTTCAGAGCGACTGAAAGAAATTATGGAATACTTTCTTAGTCGATTGTACTCCTTGATCGCAACTGGTCTCTTGCGATCATTTCCTTGAAACCTGATTGTCTCCTGCTTTCTGTCTACCCAAACTGGCAACCTGTGAAAACTGCGACTCTCCAACTCCCGGGCAAGCCAGACTCACACAACATTTGTCCGCCAGTAACCGTACAGATACTTCGATGGCTCCAGAGTGGACTGGTCACCGCAACCCAACAAGGTCCGCACCACAGGTGGCAAAGGTCCTCCCACTTGGTACTTGAGTAAAAGTACAGATACTGGACTTTAAAAATAAAAAATAAAAAGACTTATGACATTCAGTATTACTGATTTAATGGAAATATAATTTTGGGTATTTTTAAGTAAGTAAGTTACAAATGTAGGAAAGTACCTCATTACAAAAATAAAAAATATCCTATTATTAACTTGGTCGTTTTTTCCGGCTAAAAACGCCTTACTATACATCGTCGTTTTTTTCGGCTAAAAACGCCTTACTATACATGGCCTTTTTTTTCCGGCTAAAAACGCCTTACTATACATGGTCGTTTTTTTTCGGCTAAAAACGCCTTAATATACATGGTCGTTTTTTTCGGCTAAAAACGCCTTAATATACATGGTCATTTTTTTCGGCTAAAAACGCCTTACTATATATACATGGTCGTTTTTTCGGCTAAAAACGCCTTACTATATATACATGGTCGTTTTTTCGGCTAAAAACGCCTTACTATACATGGTCATTCTTTTCGGCTAAAAACGCCTTAATATACATGGTCGTTTTTTCCGGCTAAAAACGCCTTAATATACATGGTCATTTTTTTCGGCTAAAAACGCCTTACTATATATACATGGTCGTTTTTTCGGCTAAAAACGCCTTACTATATATACATGGTCGTTTTTTCGGCTAAAAACGCCTTACTATACATGGTCATTCTTTTCGGCTAAAAACGCCTTACTATATATACATGGTCGTTTTTTTCGGCTAAAAACGCCTTACTATACATGGTCGTTTTTTTCGGCTAAAAACGCCTTACGATACATGGTCGTTTTTCGGGGCTAAAAAGGCCTTACTATACATGGTCGTTTTTTTCGGCTAAAAACGCAAATGTCCTGTTGTG
This sequence comes from Hippocampus guttulatus, assembly GCF_054856545.1. Classification (NCBI taxonomy): domain Eukaryota; kingdom Metazoa; phylum Chordata; class Actinopteri; order Syngnathiformes; family Syngnathidae; genus Hippocampus; species Hippocampus guttulatus. The sequence goes on from NC_141278.1 coordinate 10,315,630, forward strand.
ACTTAGATGGCTGACGACATTTCAGTCACAAAAGTGCCAAACTTTGGCACCCAATGACAAAAACCCTTCCACTTGAATTGGTAGAAATGTCCTGTTGTGATTGAGATGGTCAGATGACATATCCCCTTTCTCCAACAGGAACTGGTGGAGAAGATCGAAGCCAAGAACGCTGCACAAGAGCAAGAAATGACAACACAGAGAGAATTAAGAGTATCATGACTTTTTATGTGTTGTGTTGATTATTATCATATGCAATTGAATAAGTAGACCATTTCAGAATTTGAAATTTGGGACTCTCAATGCATAATGGGACTCATACTTTTCTGATCAGCGAGTCCCTGGGACTCGCTGCCGGTAAACTGTAAAATTATCACTGCAGAGATTACCGCTTTTTCTGCACTCAGTGATTGACTTCTATGCAAAGTCATTTCTCAACTTGTCTTCCGTGCCATGTCATGCCTGTTGAGTGTTGATTTACTTCATATTAAGAAACTGCTGCACTAAAACATTAATTCATAAATGTACAGTATATCATATGCTTTTTTTGTTTTTCTCAGTATAAATAACACGTACCCTGACTGTTCTACTCTTTGAATAAAAACACTTCGTTCAAGCGTTAGGGAGTGGAAGGGGTTTGATGGAGGGGTGTTGCAAATCATGAAGACCTGCCAAGAGGTATGATAGCATTGTTTTATACATGTCCTCGGCGAGGCCTCAGCTTCAAAATCAGTCCTTGGTCCTTGGCCTTGGCTTTGGAAAATTTCTCAAGTTCTTGGCTTTGGCCTTGCCTCGGAAAATTTTCCAAGTCCTTGGCCTTGGCCTCGGAGTCAAGTCCTTGGCCTTGGCCTTGGCCTTGGCCTTGGCCTCGGGTTGACGGTCCTTGGACACAACACGCTGATCGAAAAGACAAGTTAGCCGTCGCCGACACCACGCAGACTAACTTCAAAATAAAGGTTTTGTAAGGCAATCGCATTGTCGTTCGTGTATTACAGTATTGGGTAAGCTTTTATTTTGAAGTTGGCCTATGCATTGATGGCATGTTACGTACTTGACATGTTTAAATGGCACAGATCGAAACAATACACCAGAGGCAGAAAAATGAAACTCATTTTTTGGGGGGGGGGGGGGCCTGAATTGTTGAACGAGTCGTATGAGTCTTACAAAGAGAAATAGTACATGAGAGTGTACGGTTGGCTCACCTGAGATTGATTGGACAAGCAATGTCATGTGATCATCTGCAGCCAATGATGGCTAAGTGTGTCATAACTAATTAACACTAACGTTGAGTCGTGTGTCCTACCCTCCATGGCAAAGGCTCCTTGAACCCCTGGGGGTCGATCGAAACCCAGGTTAAGAACCACTGATTTATACATTAACCTGGCACTATCTCGATCCTTCTCACCTCATCACCATCTGTTGTATGCTACTAGAATCAGAATCAGAATCAGAATCATCTTTATTGGCCAAGTATGTAGAACACACAAGGAATTTGTCTCCGGTATAACACGCTGCATTAGTATCATCGTAGACAACAAAATCATTGAACCATTTTAGAGTAACCAGTAGCAGTATTTGTAGTACAAGAAGAACTATTGCCACTATCCAAATTGGTCACTCTAAAACGTGTAGTACTGTACAGTATTACTGTATTGGGGGTGAGGCTTATTTTAAAACACCACACCGAGCGGTTGTCACATTGTCCATTAATCATCGGCAAAACAATGTCACAAGGCAGCCGTCTCGTGCTTGAAAAGAGGATGTGTCATGCATTTAGATTTCCAGTTGAATATCGAATAAACTGGTAGCACTTTCACCTTCCAAATAATTTGTGAGACATTTATTTTTAAGCGTAATAGAAAATGAATTTGAAATGATGGTGTTTTTTGGGGGGCCCAGGGTCATCCATGACTCCTTTTTTTGTTATTGGCAGGCGAGGCCCACCACTTTTATTTTGGATTGTAATGACTCTTAACTCATTCACTCCCAAAGACGTTTTTAAACGTCTTTTCAGACTTGGCTGGTACTGAATGAGTTAAGAGTTGGGGTCAACACTGAATATGAAGGTTATCAGTAATGATGGGAAAACGAAGCTTCATGAAGCACCTGTGATACTTTTTGACACCTTTAGATAGTGCTCTTGGTTTAAATATAAAGGTTAGTGCAATGGAAATGTATTAAAATTCCACTGCATCTTTAAACCAAGAGTGCCCTCTAGAGGAGTCAAAAACGTACACAAGTGCTTCACGAAGCTTCATTGTCCACCACGAGTTATCGGTTCAGGTTACCTTGACTCGCAGCTCCTTGAGAGGAGGCGGCAGGAGCAGCCCTCTGATCTGCGTTATGATTGGTCCGTCCACTCCGGGGACGATGATGGTCTCGCCTTCCCGAAGACAGGAAGTTGATCAGGATCACGTCAATGGCGGTGCCCATGCCAGGCAAGGCTTTGACCTGACACACAAATCCTCGGGTGTCCGTCCGTCTTCGCGGTCGTTTCAGTTGCGTCCGATCGACTCGTTTACCTCCGTGACTTGAGCCCTGAGCTCATCGCAGCTCGCGACCCGGCGGGCCAACATGGTCTGAGTGAGCTGGACCAGAAGCGCGATGAGATTTCCGATCCCGTCGCCGCTGCGAGCCGACATGGGAACCAACGACACGAAGGTCCTGGGGTCCTTGTTCTCGTAGAAGAGGGCGGCGTTGAGACTCTGCGGGTCAGAGCGGCGGATTAAGACAACGCACCGGTGAAGCCCGGCCTCCGTTTCGGGAGGCGAACGGGCAAAGACTCTGCTCGCAAAAGTCCGTCCGAGGTTCGCATTTGGAAACGGAATCGAGAGCGCCGCCGCTCAACTGCTGAGCAAACTCCACGATGATGGCCTTTGCCCTCTAATCAAATTCGCCTTTGGTGTTTTTCTTCTGCTTCTTCAGTGTCGCCGAGGCGTCCGTCTCGGGGCTCCTTTTCCACTCATACAAACGGTCAATCTGCAAAGCAGGATCGCTGTGAGCCACTCTCACCAAGACACCGCCGCGCCTGGCGGGAAGTCACCTTGTTCAGCGTCACGATGAAGGGACACTTCTTCTCCTTCGGCAGGTTAATGGACTCGATAGTCTGAGGCTCCAAACTGTGCATGATGTCCACCACCAGGATGGCGATGTCGCATAGGGAGCTGCCTCGGTTCCTCAAGTCACTGATCAAGTACAAGACAAGCGTTAGGCACATCGGACCGGTCGGTCCACACAATATCGTTCTTGCCTCTTGTTTGGCAATCCGCACAAGAGCTCCAATCGCTTCTTCATCACTTTGGACAAACACTCACCTGAACGACTGGTGTCCCGGTGTGTCGATGATCAACATGCCAGGAATCTTCATGCCTTCTCTGTCAAACTGCATGTGCACAAACAACGTTGTGTCTTCATGTGAGCCTGCCTTGCCTGGTTGTCTGTGCGTGTGTGTGTGTGTGTGTGTGTGTGTGTGTGTGTGTGTGTGTGTGTGTGTGTCAGTACGTACACGGGCTTCCTACCATGTAGATGACCATGCTGTCATCTGGTGGACAAGGCTGGCAATTGCAACTTTGCCATCCATGTCCTTGCGATGAGCGGCCGGCAACATGTTCTCCTTGGGATGTGTTTCACCAGACGAAACATACAGTAATGACATCAGTCAAGAGAATTTTGAGAGTTGAAAAGTTTTTGTCACACCTTGGCCTCCCTGATAGACTTACGGCCGCACAGGTAAGAGACATGAAATTATGGGATAAATAATATATGCCGGCCGCTCAGAATGATCTGTCTTGGGAGTGTTGCGACACCACAATGGCTTTTTGCTTCGTCTTTTGATGTTGAGCTTTAAATACACACAGCTGCAGTAGATGGTGCACAGAAGTGTATTTTAACATGCAGGGAAAGGTGAGCAGCTTCATTGGACATGAGATGAACATCACCCGACAGCTCCCTGAGTGGAGCAATGACTGTGTGTGTGTGTGTTTCCGCGCGCGCTTAGGTCTAAGCCTGGCGTTGGGCCTTGTACTGTACATCTCCAGCATCAACGATGAAGTCATGAATCGACCGGGCGAAGCCGAGCACTTCTTCCACTATCGCTACGGATGGTCGTTCGCGCTCGCTGTCTCCTCCTTCCTGCTCAAAGAGGTGTTGCATGCGCGCACACACACACACACTGATGAATGCAGATTCACCCACCCACTCAATCACACTCACCTTGTCATCCTGTCTCATCAATATTCATCCCTTGAATTGTCTGCCGTTTTCTTCCCTTCCTTTCCACAGTTCTCCCCTCTGTCATTCATCCTTTCTTCTTTTGCTCCCTCCTTTCCTTCCCCATCTCTCCTTTCCTTCATCTTTCTCCTTCCTTCTCTCTCCTTAATCTTCTTTTCACGCCTCCTCTGCCAGTTTTTCCCGAAGCTGCACAAAAATGGGATTCACATACACACGCACTTGTGCTTGTTGCCATGGTGATGTGTGATGATCAGACATGGATGCAGCTACAAATGAGGGATAGGCAAGTTGATGAATTAGCATTCCACCAGGTTAAAAAAAAAAGGGTGGCTTCTGATTCAGCACGGAGGCCCGTGGTTAGCTACATTTGCCTCACAGTTCTGAGGTTTGTGGTTCGAATCCCAGATGAATAAACTTGAATCTTTATTTGGGTGTGGAAATTGTCCTTTGGGGTGATTGTGAGTGTCTGTGTGTCCTGGCAACTAACTACTCATTTGTTTGGCAACCGGTCAACCAATGTTTTGCCGCTTGAATGGATAACATTGCTTTTTTTCCAAAGTCAAAATCAAAGTGAATCACGTGAACAACAGGTCTTGCGTAATATACTTCTCTGGAACAAGCGCCCCTGCTCTCTTTCTGCTTCGAGAGACAGCTCGAGCTTCTCGTCTGTTGTCTGGAACAGAGTCAGGAAAGGTTTCGGGACAGTTTGATTTTCTATTTTTAATTCTGAAAATAATATGGAATGGAGGACGGGTCACAAATGGGGAAAAATAGCTCACATTTTTGTTATTCGTGTGTGTATCTATACACACAACCTTATCTATCTCTTAACAAAATATACGCACGTAAATATTTGGAGCATTTCAGAATTGGAGGACATTTTACATTTTAAAACCCGGCCAGGCACGTCACAGGGAGAGCACGAAGTCTCCCACGCAGGAAGGCCCGAAATCGAACCCTACACCCTCTGCAACGGTGAGGTCGACGTGCAGCCAACCAGTCGTGCTGACCTTTTGATCGACATCAATATCACAATGATTCTTCACGGAAGACGCGTCCCACAAAATGCACGCAACCCCGTTATCAGAACCTTTTTAGCGTCGTAGAACACGATGGAGGGATGCGGCGAATCACGTGACGCGCGAGGCTCGGCGTCATCGGTTTTCTAAAAGGAGGGATGGTGCAAAGGTAGGTCCTCTTTTCTATTTGTCGCATTTTGATCAAAAAGTTAGCCATGAATGAATGTCTCACTCTGCCTCACGCAATCCTGTGATGCAAATGATCGAAAGAAGACCATTTTGAAAAGAAGAAAAATCTGAAAAGATGAAGTTGATTTTTTTCCAGAATTTTGAAGCGAATTGTGCTCCAACTCTCGAATGATCTCATAATTTCCTCGCCACCCAGAACGGCATCTCCTTCAAGCTCGGCCTGGGAGCTTCGTTATATGGCGACGTGATGGCGTTAAGAGCTCGATGAGTTCACTAAATGCCCACTGAAGGCCCAAGTGCAAAACTCAGCTCCACTGATGTGCATACATTAGGCGTGTGAATGTAGGCGTTATATTTCGATACTTACGTTGATGTGGGGGGGGGGGGGGGGGGGGGAATCCAGCCAGCCAGCTGTTTAATCCCTGGCGAAGTGCACACATGACGGGCGCGCACTCTCCACAGTAGACTTTGGAATCCACAGTTGCCATGGTGATGGTAGAGCGACCGACCACTCACTCACATGGTTTCTTTCTCTCTCTCTCGCTCGCTCAAATCGCCGTCGCCTTTCCATCCGGGAAGGGAAGGCAGCTCCTCATCTTCATCCTCCTCCTCCTCATCACCTTTGTTTCACGCCTTCTCATTTCTCCTTCACTTTCATTTCCTTCCTTCCCGCTTTTCTTTTCTCCGCCAAGCGCATCCGGTGAGGAGGAGCGAGTGGAAAGCAGAAGACGGCGGAGGAGAGCCGACGCCGGCACGCAGGAGATTGAGGGGAGCTGAACAAGAGAAGCACACCCAACGGCCGAGGCAAGGCCAGCAAACAACTTACAGCATGGAGGCAAAAGGCACCAACCTGCCCTCAGGTAACACACACACACACACACAAGCACTGACAGACACTTTCTCACAATGACGCACGCAACCGCTGGCAGACACCTACAATGACACACACACAAACACATTGATACACACACTGGAAAGTACTCATCCAATGTGAGCCACACAAACGATTAAACCCACGTATACGCCGACCCTCACACATGCGGCGCGCATTCACCGAAACACACATCCAGCGACGTACACGAGCATAGACGCAAAACGCCGGGAAGCACCCATGCTGACACAAGCACACGCAGAAAGCCGCAAATACACGCGTAGAAACACCCACACAAGCTCACACACATTGAAACACTGACAAATGATCACAGGCAGTGTGCTCGCGCACCATAACACACGCACACCATACCTTACACACACATGTGACGACGGTGATGATGATGATGATGATGATGATGATGATAACGATGGCGCAGAGCCAAGCTTCCTGGCACGCCCGGCCCTGGCGTGGTGCGAGCGAGGCATCCAGGTGCTGCTGACCAGCATGGGCGCCTTCGCCGCTTTCGCCCTGATGACGGTGGCCATCGGCACCGACTACTGGCTGTACGCGCGGGCCTTCATCTGCAACAGCACCGCCAACTCCTCTTCGGCACAGGACGACAGCGCCAAAGACAAGAAGGACCCCGGGGCCCTCACGCACTCCGGACTCTGGAGGATCTGCTGCCTCGAGGGTACACGCTTCCTTGAGAGCGTTTGTCAGCGGGCGGGCACGTCCTGACTTGTTGCTTGTGTGTCCGTGGGTGTGCACGTCGAGGTTTTCGTCAAAGTAATGACGTCGCACAGAATGAAAAGTTGGTCAATTGTGCGATTTGTGCCCATTCAAACAACAATGTAGCATGAGCGGAACGTTCTACTTTTCCCATCTCAAAAGACACGGCTTGGTGTTTTGTGTATTTGCGCTAGCGTGCGTACTTGCGTGCGTACTGCACGATACAACAAATCTCAGAGCGAGTCGGTATCCGGTTGTAGACAAGTGCACGTTTCCATTGAGTCATCATCAGTAGTAGCGAGATGAAACGAAAGCAGGACAGATGGATTTTTTTTTTTTTTTTTAATGGCAACATACCTGTCAACTTTTCGGAGCGCCAACCTGTATAAACTACCAAAAAAATCCTTATAAAGAGCAAAAAATCCTTATAACATACCAAAGCATTTTATATGTCAAAATAACGGCAACCCCCCCCCCCCTCACGAAATTTTCAATGATATTGATTGTAGATCTCCATAATACAATGTCTGGTTAATGCAGGGGTGGGCAAACTTTTTGGCTCGGGGGCCGCATTGACTTTTAAAATTTGACAGAAGGGCCAGGTCAGCACGAGTTATGGTACATTTAAAAAAAAAACTGCATTTGTTGACAGTCCATATCAAACATCAAAAGGAACAAAAGCATGAAAGTACTGTATTAATATACTTTTTCAAATGACAACAGTGTTGTTGATAACCTATTTTAGCCTGTGCATTGCTAAGATGGGTTGTGATCAGACCAGTAGAAGTAGAGCGATACATACCTGTAGGTCCTAGATGGTCGAAAAGATCCCCCCACCCCTCCCCGTGTTCTGCAATTTCAAGTCAATGCGCCACCTGGCGGTGAAATGCCTGTCATTACAAGTCCAATTGAAATGAATGCAATAATTCACATCGAACCTTAATTGTGGACCAACCTTCGGAGGGCCGGATTAAAAAGACCAACGGGCCAGATTCGGCCCGCGGGCCGTAGTTTGCTCACCTCTGGGTTAATGCCTAATCATCATTCTACTTAGTGGCATTACTGTGTTCAGAGTTGTATTCCTGCGTTACTTTTTTCACCAACTCCAAATGCTGACCCATCGGCTCGAAGTTACAGCATCCATTCATATTTACTTTGGAAATGAAAGCATTCAAGTAGACTAGCACCATTCTGGGCAAAAGCAAACGTAACTACCTGTTAGGAGGGGAAAAACGGAAATTGTCAGAATCCGTATGATTTGTGCGATACGGCCATATAGTAAGATTCACCACAAAATCCGTATGAACTATGGCTAAATCGTATGAGTTGACAGGTATGTGGCAAGGACATAGCTGGAAGCTAGGTGGCTAAGCTAACTGCTAGCAGTCACCTACAGTTAGTCACTTCCGCTTTACTTTTTTTTTTTCTTCGCTCGCTATCTTGGGTCTATAGGATCGCGTTCAACTCACTCGCACTGCGTCATCGGGTGGTTTAACAATTCCAAGGGAGACAAAGATCGATGTTTCTTTCGGACTCCGAAGAGAATTATGCACTGCAGCACCTAGACAGACGAAACGTCTAAAAGACCGTTCAGACTGATGGAGTGCGTCGTCAACCCGGAAAAACACAATGTCAGGGATCTCCGGTGAAAAATCAGCATTGGGTAGCGTGTATGGGACGATTCGTCCACGCACAGTAACTTTATGCTAGCATCGTGATTTTCAATCAGCTAGCCAGTCGTCAAAGTGCTTCGAAAACGCCCTCATCTAAAGCAAATTGATGAACGAATGTAAGCGGCTGCGTGTGCATGCAGTGCGTGTGAAGACCGCCAAGATGGCCGCCATAGGAAAGAAAAAAAAGACATCCCAGAATGCATTGCTCTGAGCTGCGCACAAACGACCCATCCGAAATACATACGACGTAAAGGTCATGTTCCGATCATTTGATCACGACTGGGTAAGACGAACAGTGAATTTCATTTGAAAAAGGCCGTTCATCATTTTCGGGCTTTGAATTACCGTATTGGCCCGAATATAAGACGGCCCTGATTATATGACGACCCCCTCTTTTTCAAGACTCAAGTTTGAAAAAAAGACTTTTTGAACACCAAATAATTTTTTATACAGAAAATAATGACAGTACATCTGAAACAAATGATTATAACAATATATTTGAGAGAAAGAGCACATTATTTTGCCTCATTCAAATCTTAATATTTGAACATTTAAATATGTAAACTAAAGTGTAATCACATTCGTAAATGAATGGCTTCTGGTTTTTGAAATGTAAATTACATCATAACTTCTCCTCAGCTGCCGGTTAACCTGGCCGATCTTGGACCCACTTTTCTCCAGATTGTCGCTACGTTTCTCCATTTTCTGTTATCTCTTTTATTATTTTCTTCTCTTTCCTTTCTTACCGCTATTTTTTGTTTTTCTTCTTCGTGCTACCGCAATTTTTATATTCGGCCTGGGGAGTCAAGTTTAGCATTCGCTTCAATGATATCTGGCACCATCGAGCGTCGTGAATGGGTATAATGTCTAGACCCCGAATATAAGACGACCCCACTTTTTCAGTCTTATTTCAATGCAAAAAACACTGTCTTATATTCGAGCCAATACGGTAATTAGTGGCATTCAAAAGGTGGGAAATATTTCAAAGAGGAACATGGTCTTAAAGTCATCCGTGTCACTTTTAAATGTCAAATTGTGGTTTTTGTCCCAAATGGCATGATCATGATTTGCAACCTGCTTTCTGCAGATGCTAAACAAACACACGTTAGCCTCTTTAGCGTTTCTTTGTTGGGGTTCTTTGACAAGTGCCACAAAGGCTTTGTTTAAAGCCACCGATGATGTTGCGATACACCTGAGGGAACTGTGAGCTCAAGTGGCAGCCATTTTGGCAGACAGCAACATGGACGCCTGGTCTTGTGCAAGGGTCACAACCACAGTTTGTCTTCTTTACGATGATTGCGAGACATACCGGGCCACGTGTTTCATGAGGATGGTTCAGATCAGCAACGCGCTTTCGATGAAACCCAAACTCTCCAGACAGCAAGCCGCATCTCATGAAAATGCCATTTGGGCCGCAACAACTGCCGGTAATTTAAACGAGCGGGCAATCCGTGACGGCTCTGATGAAACGAATGAGCGAGATACAACCTTGACGGCTCCGCCTGAGCTTCTCTCCTTGCTCGCCGTCCCCGTCAGGTCTGAAGCGAGGGGTGTGCTCGCAGATCAACCATTTCCCGGATGACGCCGACTACGACCAAGATGCCGCCGAATACCTGCTGCGTGAGTGACACATCGGGCAGCGCGCACGCACGCACTCACAAGGAGAGGAGGCTGTGGAACGGACACAAGGGGCTGGTGGGCGGACATCAATGCACAAATGTCAGAGTCGGGCAAAGAAGCTGTGGGCTTCCGCTTGTGTATTTGTGTGTCAAGTACGCAGTGCTGAGTCAGAGTGTGTCTGTGTGTGTGTGTGTGTGTACACACACAAAAAAAGCAGCTAATGGATTCTTTTCAGCCGCGCTGGGAAGACGATGTTCTCGTGCTCGCTGTGTCATCCATAAAGACACCATTTTGTTCATGACTGCTCCCAGTTGGGCACACGCCGTCATATTTTTGAGACACGATGTCACTTTGGACATATGAAAGAATCTGAAGAAATGCATTTTGATCACAAACGTGAGGAAGTTGTAGCACATTTACATCACAATCTGTGTCATGGCACCTACAGTAACCACCATTTGTGCAGGTGTGGTGCGTGCGTCCAGCATCTTCCCCATCCTGAGCGCCGTGCTGCTGCTGCTGGGCGCCGTGTGCGTGGCCTCCAGCGGCTTGGACAAAAGCAAAAGAAACGTCATCCTGGGAGGTGGAATTCTCTTTGTGGCCGCAGGTCAGGACATGGCGACACCCGTGTTTTCGACACGCTTGCACACCGACCACATTACGATCCGATCATGCAGTTGAGTACCCCACTGCCTCCCCTCGACGCATCTACTGACCGACCGAGACACATTGGGACCGGGACACAGTTGTCATCTTTTGCCGTGTCACCATAGACCAGGGGTTGGCGTTTGCGGTCAGAAGCGGTTTTCGCCTTGGAAGTCATTTTTGCCTTGGAGTCTCTTCCTGATTTTGGAGTCGTGAGCCGCTTACCTGAGACAACTGAGGCCTGCGGTTCTTTCCGTGCCGTCCCGGGTTCCTCGGTGACCTATTGATCACTTTGATCGGCTGGCCACTCCTGCTAAGGCGGACTGTGTTTTAGTGGGGGCAGCGGGGAGGGTCTCTCCCAATTTATACAGTGAAACTCCTCTACAACGAAATCATGTTTGCAGCAAAAAAAAATTCACAACAGGGGGTTTTTCACTGTAGCAAATTTGATATCAGATGTAAACACACAAACACACATAGACAGTGCAGTCCCTCTTGGCCAATCGGAGGCCAAGATGATGCTCAGTAAGCCAGTGGCAGAGCAGCTATGAGTATGTTGCATTCAGGAAACTCAGAGCTGTGTAAACCAATGTGGTGGTTGCTGTTGCCGTTTCCGAACGAAGCAGTAGAGGTCGCTGTTGGATTAGACTTTGTTGTAGTAAATCTTTCGCGAGGCCAGAGCAGAGAAAATGATTTCGTATAACGCAACAGGGGTTTTTTTTTCGTTGTATGGGTGCAGGAAAGTGGGAATGGTGTTAATGCATGAAGATTTTTTCACATTAGGGGGTATTTTCGCCCGTGTAGATTTCGTTCTAGAGGAGTTTCAATGTACTGTGATGTGACTTTTCGTCAAGTACAACGTCACAAATTATAGCTTCGGTTTTGCTTATGTTTAAAGACCAAGGAGGTTCAACACAGGCCAACCACATGGCGAAGATTGCCAAGATCATTGGCGAAGATCATTTTAAGCTTTTTCAACTTACCCAAAGTCTGGAGCAGAACGCCAACATCTGTGACTTGGAGGTTTGCAAAGCCATCCAGGTACAGATAATCATCAATGTCTGCACTCTGGGACCTGGAAGTGACACAGACACAATTGACGGTCAAGAGGTTCTGGGGCGGAAGCCGACACGAGTAACGTGAGCTGCTATTCATTCTATAACTCGGCCAACCCGATGGGAAGGGATGTCGAAAAGCTCCAGTTTGGATTCTTCAGACACAAGCAAAACCGTCTCGCCATCTTGATCCTGACAGAATCCAGAATTGTCAGGATGACTGCACCTCAAGCAAAGTCACTTCAAGCGTTTTTCTCAGTTTGTGGAGAACGGTTCTCAACGTGCTTGACCAGATTCTGAAAGCTTTCGGGAGGCCTTGGCGTGTCTTTCCATACTAGTTCCTTCATAAATCAAGCCAACAATTTATGTTAACGTGAATAATCTTTGTGTGACGTTGACATTTGTTTGACGATCGTGAACAGTCAAGTGGCAATCTGACACGATTGCCGTTTTCGCCGGCAGGCCTGAGCAACATCATCGGCGTGATCGTTTACATCTCGGCAGCACTCAGCGACATCTCGCCCAAGAAGGACGAAGACAAGAAGTGGCACTACTCGTACGGGTGGTCCTTCTACTTCGGCGGCCTGTCCTTCATCTTGGCCGAAATGGTGGGCGTCCTCGCCGTCAACATCTACATCGAGAAGAGCAAAGAGCTGCGGTGCCGCTCTCGCGCCGACCTCTTCAAGAGCACCACGCACGCCATGCTACGCCTGCCCAGCTACCGCTTCCGCCGGCGCTCGCACTCCAGCTTGCGCTCCACCGAACCGTCCCACTCGCAGGAGACCTCGCCCGTCGGGGCCAAAACCTTCAGCCTGCCGCCGTCCGCACCTCCCTTCTCCGTGGCCACCCTCCCCAACCCCCACCACGACAGCGGTGACATCTCCATGTACACCCTGTCCAGGGACACCAAGCTGGGCAGCCTGGGCGGCGGCACGGCGCCGCTCTATGGCACCATGGATCGCGCCATGCTCTACCAGCTGCACAACTACTTCCCCAAGGATGGCGGCGGCGGCGGAGGGGCCGCGCCCGTCAGTAGCGGCACGCTCCCGTCGCGCTCCAAGTCCAACGTGGCGGCCGCCGGCCAGAACGCCGCCCCGCTGAACAGAGTTGCCTCCGCTGCGGGATCCGCCGCCTCCGCCTCTGCCGCCACTGCGCAGCCGCCCATGTCCGGTGCTACCATGGAGCGGGACAGGGGCCTTGCGGGGACGCTGGACCGACTGACGGCCAAACGGGACCGTGACAGCAATTCGGATACGCTCAACAGGAAGACCACGCCCGTCTGAAAGCTGAATGGCGGGGGCAGGAAGAAAGCGGCGTTACGGTCCAAACGTGATTGGGGACTGAGACTGACTACGAATCCAAGATTGACCTGTCCTGACTTTTGGGAAACACTGCAGCCATAAGGACTTAGACATACAAAGAATGGACAAACACACACACACACACAAACACACATAGGCACATTTATGAAACTGCACACACACACACACACACACACAGAGGCACATTCATGAAACTACACACATACACACACACAAACACATTCATGAAACTACACACACACGCACACACATAGGCACATTTATGAAACTACACACACACACACGCATAGGCACATTCATGAAACTACACACACACACGCACACACATAGGCACATTTATGAAACTACACACACACAAACACACACACACACACGCATAGGCACATTCATGAAATTACACACACACACACACACAGAAAAAGGCATCCAAACACACAATCACGAACATGTTTTCACACTGCACATTATCACACAAAAAATGCGCAAATACACACACTAAGACACGTTCTCACACATACAAAGAGTGACACACGCAAACATTGCCAAGTGCAGATGCACACACTCATTCACGCTAATACAGGCCTCACACACACACACGCACACACACGTTCTGTGAGCACAAGACAACTGCCAGCAAACTCAGACGAGAAGGCCAAGCGGACTTTGGCCGCGTGTTGTCGTTTTTGAAAGCTGTGAAAATTGAGAGCGCTTCTATTCGCGCACACTCCTGCTCTCTTTCTCTCAGGAACCCGACGCCGTCCTTCAGAACACAACGTGATGAGGCACATTGCAGGACCGACAGCCAAAAAGTCTCACGTTGATGATTGTCACACTTGAATGCTAAATTATCGGAGGCCATCGATCGAAGATAGTTGAGGGGTTTTCTTTTTTATTTATTTTTTTTCCCTTGTTGTTTTCCCCATCTTTCAAGTGTGAACTTCAACATCCGAGCCTCAAACAAGACGAAACGAAACGGCTTAGACCCAAGTGCTGAATGTCAAGCACGGCATGACAGTTTTCTCCTGGGCCGTGTAGAAGAACATTGACGATAATTATCGTATTTATGGGATGCTTCAAACCTTTGGCGCACTTGAGCACCTGAGTTTTGAATACACACGCCTTGTTATTTAAAGACCGTTGTACTTTGTGGTTTCGGTGGTGTCACGTGAACAACTCGGTTGAGTTTTTGTTTTTTTTGGGTGGGGGGAGTTGTAGTTTAATCATCAAAGCTTCCCTGCGGCTTTGTTTTTCCTCTATCAACATGTCAAGGCTGGTATAAGAACAGTAATAATAATAATGTGAAAATGTACTTTTTAATGTTCTGACTAGTATTAGTGTAAGGCCATATCGTTTATTACCTGGTGATTTCTGTATAGATATATCGACAGTATTCTTCATGTGTCAGTGCTGAGAAGGGGAGCTTGCACAAAAATGAGCTACTTGCCAGATTACGAATCGACCGGTTTCATTTTACAAAGAAATTTTATGGGACGGGGGGGGGGGATCAATTTTCTCAAGCACTTTGGCTGAAAGGATGAAGGCAAGCAATACAACTCAGACATATATTTAAAGGTACGTATATACATCTCGAAAAAGTATACACTTGATATTCAATAAAGTTGTTTAGGAAAAGTGTGTGGTCTTGCAGAGTCTTGCTATGAAGAAATGCAGGGAAGTCGCCAAGCTAAGCTAATGTGCGGTAAAAAGGAAGGTCAATTACTCACATCCATCGTTCGTCTTGCACTCGTCCGGTGGGGGGTGGTTAACTTAAGCAGGGAAGACCAGACTTGCCGCTTGTCCCTCCCCGGCCACTTGGTCCAACTGGGAGAAAGTCTCTCCGCTTTGATTTTGAATCAAGCATTTGGATCCACACAACAAAAATGGAACATGCTTTCTTCTGACACACATTTATGATCATCTTAGACAAAAACAAAAAGGCGGAAAGGAAAACCATTTACCGGGAAATGACGACATGCATCCAATATACAGAAAAGTAGGTTTCAATTTTTTTTTTTTTTATCCCCAAGACTTCTTACAAGAGCACACACTCGACATTAAGAGTCTTGTTTTCCTCGACAGCATTGTTAGTCACACGTTATCAAATGAGGCTTCTGCTTGTGGCGAGGCTCGTTTAACAACTTGCAAAAAAAAAACAGCCGACTGTTCAATTTGATGAATTGCAAAGTGAGCGAATTGACAACGGAAGCGAGGCAGGATTGTTTGTGTGGTTTAAGACTTTGTGTTGGATGTGCGGAGGCAGCCGGAGACATACACGCAGGCGTCGTCTTACGGGTCGACTCGCTGCCTGCGATACAGAATCGACTTGCTCGCCATGTTGGATGTGGCAAATGTGCCCTGGAAACAAATACAAGTCAACTGACAACTATGAATGAAAAAGGTCGCCCGGGGAGAAGATTTTAGTTTCAGGATACACTACTCATCTCAAAAGAAGTTCCAAGTTCCTAAAGAATGATCTTGTCCCATGTCAAGGCTCTACTGCAGTCCTGAGAGAAGGTTCTCTTGCCAAGACAGGGTTCACATCATTTGGACAAGTTTTTCATGCCAAGAGAAAGTTGTAGCCAACAACAAGGCAACATATGGATTTGGTTTCAGAAGCATTTTTCACAGCTCATGTTCATTTTAAATTTTTTTGCGGTTCTGATTCCCACAAAGAGTGCAGCAACGCTATCTTTACTTCGGACCAATTTCATTGAGCGAGCAGCCGGCGATATTACGCGTCCAAGTCAGCAACTCGTGCTGTTCTAAGTCTTCCCCTGTGAGAGGTCATCTGACTGAATGTCAAACCATTGTGACATCACCAAGCAGCAAAGCAACAAGGCATCATCACCCCGCTTTGCCACATCCAATATGGTGTCACATACAATTTGCCGCTCAGAGTATGTATATATATATATTTTTTTCTTTTTTTTACACGCACGGCCTTCATTCCACATTCGTGATATCCATCTTTAGGTCCTTGTACTAGTACAAACTTTGTCCTCACTGGTACTGTTCATTCGTACAACCACTGTGTTATACTAGTGCTGGTTTTCTCCACTACTAGTGTCACTTTTGCTGACGAATATGCAATCAGACCTGACCAGTAAACAAATGTGCTGCATAAATAATAAGACCGAGTCTTAGTCATCATACAGTCATTGGTGGTGGTGGTGGGGGACTACATTTCTGCACACTTTGCCCAAACTACTGGTACAACTAGATGTTACATACTGAGGCAAAACTGTGAATTCGTACATGTCTGCTTGCTAGCGAGATAAAATTTATATACCGTATTGGCCCGAATATAGGACGGTCCTGATTATAAGACGACGCCCTCTTTTTCAAGACTCAAGTTTGAAAAAAGACTTTTTGAACACCAAATTAATTTTTATACAGAAAATAATTACAGTACATCTGAAACAAATGATTAGAACAATATATTTGAGAGACAAAGCATGTTATTTTGCCTCATTCAAATCAAAAGTGCAATCACATTCGTAAATGAATGGCTTCTGGTTTTTGAAATGTAAATTACATCAGATCTTCTCCTCAGCTGCCCGTTAACCTGGCCGATCTTTGACCCACTTTTCTCCAGATTGTCGCTACGTTTCTTCATTTTCCATTTCATGAGCACGCAATTTTCTCTTATCGCTTCTATTACTTTCTTTTCTTTCTTACTGCTATTTTTTATTTTTCATCTTCGTGCTACCACTAGTTTTATTTTTATTCTTCATGGCAGGGGTTCACTTTGGCCTGGGGAGTCAAGTTCAGCATTCGCTTCAATGATATCTGGCGCCATCTAGCGTCGTGAATGGGTATAATGTTTAGACCCTGAATGTAAGACGACCCCCACTTTTTCAGTCTTATTTCAATGCAAAAAACACTGTCTCATATTCGGGCCAATACAGTGTGTGTGTATATATATATATATATATATATATATATACATATATACAGTATATGCTCGTTAACATCTAGCGCTTCACTAGTAGGAGTAGCATGCAGCTGTCACATAGTGCACCGTTTTGCGTACTAGTAACATGTAGTTGTCCTAATAGTGTGCCAAAGAGCGCAGTAGTGGGTGGACATTAAGGTGGTCGGTCAGGAAGGAGGATACTTGTGCATGACGCATGATTATGATTGGGCCCTGTAGTGTTACTGGTGCAGTAGGGTAATTTTTTAGTAATATGTAATTGGTCTTCTATTAGGCCAAAAGCCGTGTTAGAAGAGTCGAGAAACCTTTGTTGTTCTTTGACTAGTGAGCCGAATTGTCTTACTAGTGAGGACAAGGAGTGTAGTAGTACTGGTAGGATACCGAATAGTTGTGCTTTCCAAGTAACTGTATGTCTGCAGCGCCAAGTCACCGCGCTAAGGCGGCAGCACAGAGTGCAGTCGAGCCTCCCGACCGGCCACTAGCTAGCAGTGCTGTGACACCTCTGCCAGGGGCTGTAGGGCAGTGCCAGCAGCAGGAAGAGCAGCCCGCCCACAATCAAGATGGCGCCGGCGCAGCCCACACATGACATGGACCAGGAGAAGTTGTGGTGCAGTGGGATAGAGTGATCGCTGGCCAGGAGGGACCACACTGACTGCTGGAAGACCAGCAGGGACAGCAGCACCAGTACGCCTGGGGAGGGGGGGTCACACAAGATGCAGCCCGGACCGCCACACGCAGACAAATGCTCCATTTTGTGCTGTGGTTACCGGAGAGGACGAAGGAGACGGAGGCGGGCTTGAGGAAGAAGACGATTTCCTTGCTGAGCGCCATGGTGATGCAGATACCGCCCATCGCCATCAGCAACAGGCTGAACAGCGACAACATGGCCGACGCCACATTTAGGCCTGCCACGAGCACACAAAAGCAACCCGTTTGGTTTGCCTGAACAAAAGTCCATGACAAAGGCGTGACAACAGCGTGCCAGGATGAAGGCGAGAAGGAATGGCACACAAGCGCAAACACAAAAAGCACACTTTTGGGTCTCAGTGCCACTCCTACGACAGGTGACGCTCGTCGGGTTTGAAGTCGGAGCTTAGGCTTTTCAAGTGCAGGTGAAGGTTTGAAATGAGGGTCCTAACTGACTTTTGCGCGTGGTCTTATGGAACATGACCGCGTTCTCGCCCGTCGTGAAGAACTTGAAGTATGTGCAGTTTGACTCTGAAAGACAAACGCACGCAAGTGCAACGTGTCACATACTCAACAAAAACATGCCACGTATCCAGAAATAAACCAGAGGAAATCGTTTGGATGACAAGCATTTCAAAATATTCCACTTAATCAAAATACACCACCTGAAAAAAAAAATCTAATCGAAATTGAAATCAACCTAAATCAAATATAAACCAAACACAAGCGGTCCATTCCTTTGCCAAACCGCTTCTCCTCACCAGAAGAGTCTAAACCCAGATACATTCCACATTTATGAAATGCTCATTCAAACAATTGAAATAAAAACAATGCAAATAAACGTTCAATAAAATGTGAAAAAATAAGACCGAAAGGTAAAGAAGAAATTTTATATATATATATATATAAAAGAAAGACAATCAAATTTCAATACAAAAGATAATCCAAATTATCCCCCCCTGTCCCAAATTAAACAAAATCAATAAAACGAACAATCAAATGACAGTCGCAATCCAGATAACGGACGATCCAAATATGCCGGCAGGTTTCAAGGGGCGCGTACCTCCGGGCAGCTCGGCGGGCCCGCAGCTCTCCCTGTCTGGGTCGATGTCAGCCACCCACAGCCGCTTGGTGCAAGCCTTCCACAGACCAAAGTGCATCGCCGGACATGTCTGCCACACAGGAAGTCAGCCCCCGCCGGACGCAAGACCCCCCCCCCCCCCCCCCGACTCCCCACCCTGACCCCACCTAAGCCCGCGTTCTCACCTGATTGCCGTAGAAACTCTTGGGCGGCGCCAGCTCCACCCAAAACTCCGTGCCCACGCCCAGCACGGTCAGGATGACGCCCACGATAGCCACGAAGAACGCCAGCTTGATCTGAAAAGAAAAAGAAAAACGTTCTAGTTTACCAACAAGCTATTGGTTACGTTTAGTTTGATTAATAAACCACTCTATTCAAAAGAAAAATATCAAATAACCCATATGAGAAAAAAAAAAACATGCATCTTCGTGACATGCCAATGCTACAATTGTCATTCCCCCCAAAATTTCAGTTCTTTTATATACAAAATAAAAACCAGAGCTGGAAGCAGCTTTAAAGGGTCCTTGCAGCCGTCGCCCATTTTGATATCGGCACATTGGGATGACGGCACCAAGGAACTGGAATTTTGAGAAGCTGAAGAACATCAAATTAAATCTTTGTTTCATAAAATATGAGTTCTATAAAAGTTCCGAAATGACGCAAAATGTGAAAGGCGGTTAAAAATGATGGGTTTCCTGTTTAAGTGAGAGTAGAGTTTTTCAAGGTGCAAAAGTATGACTCTTGTAAATGTGCAAAAGTGGGCTAAAATTTAGATTATTTTTTTTTCTGTACATCGCTACATGTGTCGTGCCACTTTTCAAATGTACCAGAACTGGATTATGCTTATCCACTCTAGGTTGTGCTTCAGAGGCATTTTGTTTTCATTGTTTCTGAGAAATTGAAAATATTCAAACTTTCACCGGACCCGATAAGTGCGCAAAATGATCAAAATGAAGCAAAACACCCTTGAGCGGAAATGAGACCAAGCTGAATCGTTTCAAAACTTTTCCCACATTGTAAACAAACGAAATGGTTTTGAGGGGACCCAAAAGCAACGGTGATCATGCGATTGCACAAGTGTGCACACCCTCGTATAATTAAAAACAAAAACAAAAAATCAACCAATCGCATTCAAATGTTAAATGCAGCATTTCAAGTGCCTCAGAGTCAATCCCCCAAGTAAGCTTTCTCTGCCTCCATTTTTATTTTATTTCTTGCTTTGTGGGTGAGGCCTGAGGGTTTGCAGCCAAACGTCAACGCACCTTGCCTTCCTGCGCCTCGGTCAGGGCGTGGTGTCCCGTCCTGCGCCGCTTGTTGCCGCCGAAGGTGCTACGGCCGCTCATGAGTCCCGCCAGGCCGCCCATGGCCTGGGCCCCTCCGACCGCGCCGCTGCCGCCGCAGCCGCCGCCGCCGGCCTGCGCGCCGCCTCCGACCGTGGGGGTGGCGGCCGGGCCCACCGTGAGGCCCTCCTCGTCCGTCACCAGGAAGGTGGACCACATCATTGAAAAAAATTTGAAATCGATAAATCACCTTTCACTAATAGGAAAAAAAATTTGGACAAACATTTAAAAAAGAAAATAAAATTACAAAAAAAGAAAATGAAAAATGCTTATGGGTGATTGCGCAAAAGCGTGTTCTCAAAAACATCCTGTGCCAGGGCCAGACGTGCATCTATTGGTGGGGACAAAATGGCAGCTCGGGCAAAAAGATGCAATGGGACAAAAAGAACAAAAACATTGTGACTAAATCTTGAAGGAAACTTTCAGAACCAGATGGACACTTCCTGGACAAACAGAAAAAAAAGAAAATCAGTAGATATGTCACTTTTGGCATCGAGAATATGGCAAAGCTCCCAAAACCGCCTGAAAAAAAAATCCTTAACAAACAAAAAATACTGTCAAGCACATGCTAGAGCAGGGGTCGGGAACCTTTTTGACTAAGAGAGCCATGAAAGCAAAATATTTGAAAATGTTTTTCGGTGAGAGCCACAAAATGGCAGTATAATAAGCCTCTGAATGGATTCTTTAGAAATAATGTTGTTGTAATACTCACCATTAATGTAAAGGTTTTCCGTTCCTCACGATGCAAAGCTAGCGAAATTAGAGTCAGCTTGCCGGGTCCGTACGCGGAGTTGCTACTGGCTAGCTTTGCACCCTGCTCAGTAGCTTGCACGCTTCCTCTCCGGAGTCGCCTACAGGATATTTTGATGCGAACGTAGCATGGCGCGTGTCAAAGTGCCGCTTTACATTCAACCGTTTCATCGGTGGTATTTTGTCATTGCAAATCAGACACACCGCAGAACCTGTTCCATTCGGCCTGAAGTCTACCATACTCGTCATCTTTTTTTCTTTTCGCCATTTTATTCGTCGAAGGATTAGCCCTGAGCTGATTCAAAAGGGGGCGTTTACCCGTTACCCAGCAACGGCCGACGTCGGCCAGTATCATCCAATTGGAGCCAACTGCAGCCCTGAACAGGACACGACCAGCGAAAAATCGACGGGTGGATTCAACAAACGAGACTATTTTGTTTTATCTGCGAGCCAGATGCAATCATCAAAAGAGCCATATATGGCTCGCGAGCCATAGGTTCCCGACCCCTGTGCTAGAGCAACAGGTGGCGCGAAAATGCCCGGAAAGACAATGGACACAATAAGTGGAAGGTCATTTCTTGGAAAGGACGCTTTCAAGCCATGGGCAGGGTTTTAAACCAGGTTAGGGTTTCAGATCAGGGTTAAGATTTTTAAAGTGATGTATGACGAGTAGGTATGGGCTTCAAAGTAGGGTTTCAAACCTGGATTAGGGATTCATATAAAATAGGGTTTCAAGCCTGGGTAAGGGTTTTAAATTAGGGTCCCAATTCATGATTGGTTCAAGCCTGGTTTAAGGTAGAGTCGAGTTTTTGAGCCATGGTTAAGCTTTCAAAGTAGGGTTTCAAACCTGGGGTAGGGTTGTAAATTGGGGTGCCGAGCCACAGTTAGGGATTCCAGCCTGGTTAGGGTTTCAAGCCTCAATTTGGAATTCAAAGTAGGGCTTCGGGCCCCGTTTAGGACAACATTGAATGGCAATGCCACTCACCTCTCATTGACGCACACTGGAAAGGCCACGAGGGAAAAAAACGCTTCAGACATCAACACCTTGGTCAGGTCGTCAATCTCCGAACAATGTGCCACCTGCTCGTTGCGCGGGTCAGTGTCTCTCTCCCCTCTCGCTCGACCACAATGCCGAGAGACCCACCCGATAAATTCTCAGCGGTTTTGTGCTCATCTTTAAGAATAGTGATTTTAGTCCCCCCCAAAAAATAAAATATCTGCATTGGCAGAAAATTCTCATTTATCCCTGCTAAAAAAAAGGAAGCATTTTCACAATGTTACCTGTTCTCAAAGCAAATTCAATGCACTTGAATTGGAGAAAAAAAAGTCCAAATAACATCAGAACTAATGAAAAATGTAAAAGTATTGGAACCCCAATAGAGAGAAATATTTTTTTAAAAGGCCGCCAGTCATTACAGGAGCACACATGGACAGGCGCTGCGATCCCCAACCGTTGTGTCGTGGGAAATTTTCCAATGTCAATTATTTTGTTTAAAAAAAAAAAAAGTTTCTTCTCCATTTCAAAACGTTTTGTTCATTTCTTTTTGCCAACCATTTCGAGTATCAGGCAAAACAAACAGATGACAGAAGGTACATAATGAAGCTGGCGTCCACTTTTCATAAATTGTTTTATGAGGTTGTGTGTTGTGAGATTTATTTATTTTTTCTCAATGTAAAATACGTGCCTTGACTCAACCAAGTTTAGGAAACATTGGACTGACTAGTCGCCCGGCAGCGTTGACGCTACTATTTTCTCGTCCGGCGTGGCTTTTCTCCTGAAGCGAACGTGTGCTCGGCAAGTGGCAATGCCTTGATTATTACCACTTGCTTGCTTTTCGCCGCAATACAATCATGCGAGCTCAGATTTAAAACCCGAACCTCAAAACGCCAGGCACACACACACACACACACATGCTCACCGCTCCCGAACTGCCAATCTTTTCTCTGCGATTTCATGCAGGAATGCAGACTTACCTGACGTGGAGGCGCGCTGGCATCCGACGCGGAGGAAGCCGGCGATTAGAGCGAGCGGTCGCAGCTGGCGGCGCCAAACGCCCTATGACATGTTAGGAGCCTCAAAATATCTCAACGGCTCGCTTCCTCCAAATATAGGCCAGCCCAAAGACGCCTCGCGGGACCTGAGCTGACAGTCTGGAATGCCGCCGAGCGGGAGGCCGCTGACACCCACCGAACCCCAACTGCCCCGTCGTCGCGAGTCGCAACCTCTCGGTTGGAAAACAAGAAAGCCCTGGTTGAGGTGAGCAAATGTCAAGGCACATCTGAAAATCTGCAACCAACATTCACATCCTCTCTCAACATGGATGAGTTAGTCCTCACGTCATGACGATTCATCGACAATTGCCACGTTAAAATAATGAGAATATTTTGATCATCGATGAATCGTTCAGAATTACAGACCTGGAATTGAAAATTGTCCCCATCCTCGAAATTTTAGCCTCTTAAACAGGACATTTCTGTCATCTGATTTTGGCACTGTCAAGTTGAAATGTAAATTCAAACTTGTTCTTTTTATTCTATTTATTGATTGACAAAATAAGTGACAGATTAATCAATGATTGAAATAATCGTTGAAGCGATCTATCGAACTTGGGAGTTTTTCCCAGATACAAGCCGCTTTTGTCCAATTTTTTGCTTTGACTTGAGAGCTGCTCAGCTGATTCTTTTTTGCCTCAACTTCTACGCAAAAATTTGAGATACAAAAGACGCAACTTATCATTTTGCAAGATATGAGCATGATCATTTTGACCATTTTTTTCTTTGACTTGATAGAAAAACGCGCAGTCCCGAAATGACTTACTCTTATCTCAAAGCGCCACTGTAATCTCATAGGGTTTCCTCAGAGCTCCTAATACAGCCTTTACATGTTATGATACACAAACCTAATTTGCACTGATAATGGCAGTATTTATTTATTTACATATAGCAAAATCTGAAAACGTTCACTACTGGAGCAGGAAGTGAATCAAAATCTTGTTTGCTGATGACTGGCGAGGTCAGAATTCTGTCACGACGTCGGCACAGAGTACAAGGGAGACTTAGTACGAGTCATGTGACTGGAGTCCTCCCCAGCTCTACCGCCGGCCCCCCAAATGTTGACACCCCACGCATAACTTTCACCGTGTTCTCTCGTAAACACAACAACAATATTAACAAGCTGCTGAACTGCATTGTATATGTGTGTGCGTGGGTGTGTGTGTGTGTGTGTGTGTGTGTCTGAGTGTGGTGCATGTGTGAGAGTCTATTTCTGTTTCCCACCTGTTAATGACATCAGAGCTGACCCCACTGTGGGGTTGGGGGTGAAGGACACTAATCTGTGTGCGTATGCGTTGTACAAGTGTGAGGTGGTGTGTAGTAGCTGATCCAAGCAACATTTGGGGTTTTGACCTCAGGTGTTGGGTTTCAAACACGGGTTACTGTTTGAAAGGAGGGTTTCAAATCTCGGGTCAGCTTCTCAAAGTAGGGTTTCAAGTCTGGCTTTCAAAAGACAAGTTAGAGCTTCACTGAAGCCAAGCATTGAGGTTTTTAAGCCCGAGTGTCAAATGTGGTTTCGGGTGATAAGGTTTGAAGCTTAGGGTAGGAATTCAAAGCAGGGTTAAAACTTTGAAGTTTTAGACAAGATTTTCAAATGAGGGTTTGAAGCCTGAGTTTCATTTGTGTTGTTTAAATTTAAGCTTTTATGTGTATGTGTGGTCTGCAGGCTATGCTGAGATGGAGCAGCATGCAGAGGAGAGTGCCGTCCACCAGGCGGCGCCAACCTGAAGTGTCACCTGCCAAGATGACAGACGAGGGCGAGGTCATTTAATAATAATAATAATAATACATTTTATTTATAAGCGCCTTTCAAGACACCCAAGGACACTTGACAATCAGGAACAAAAACAATAAAACACAGAATGGGTTGAGCAGCGGCAGCCATTTGGACACTTGGACAGCTATATGAATGCCGGTTCGCTGTTTTCACGGTATTATCCATCTCTATGGTGAAAACACCCCAGTGTGTGGGGTCCAGTTGCACCGGTAGTACCAGGAGAAGCTCTACATGCACATTTCATTAGTAGGAACGCGATTCTACATGTTCTCTTGTAAGGCAAGTGCTACTCAAGGATTGGTCTGCATCATGATGTCAGAACCATCAGGAGTGAAATGAAAGCAAAGCCCATCAGGACAAAACTGGCAGCGAAATGTCAACCTCACTTCCGTAAGTTACGATTGACAATCCTAGAAGTGTCAAAGCATCAAAACACATCACCTCCAAATCGAGATGAGATCATCGGCAAATAATATTGAAGCTGCGATGCGTCTCATTTGGTGAACATTGAAGTGATAGCCGATATAAGTGGGAAAGTGTATAGCGACCAGTCCATCGTTTGTCTATGTGGCCTGACACTGACTGGCGACCAGTCACATTTCATGCTGGGTGGCTGATGTTTTTGTTCACAGCGTGGCTGAGGTTGAACTGTTTTGATGCGAGCTAGCACGTGTGGGCTCAAATGGGGGTGAGAGAGAGAGAGAGAGAGAGAGCGAGAGAAAGAGTGAATTTTATCCAGCTCAAGGCAGCAATCCTCCTCAAGCTGATCAGTAGGACCCTGGCCTGCGCATTCACGTTCCAGGACGTTTTTTGTGGAATGTTTAGAGGAAAAACGTGACAGACTTGACTGGACCTGCGTTTTCATCGGCGAGCTCTTGCACTGCGCGTGGACAATGATGTGAGTCTGCATTTTATGGTAACTCGGCAAACTTGTGTTGGTGGGCCAATTTGTGGGTTTTCCAAGGAACAGATGAGCCATTTGGAGATAAGGTTAAAAAAAAAAAAAATAAAAATAAAAAAAAGACCAATCATTTAACAAATGACATTTGTCACATCATATCATCAGGGCATAATTGCCCAAGGCATTCTCTCAAAACAAGAGAAAAAGAAAAATTCAAACATTTGCTTCAACTTTTGCGAATTACGATCACTGTAACGGTTGACGATTTTCACAGACGCAAAGGAAAAATGCGATTATTTAGTTAGGACACCGCTTTGTTTTTTGTGTTTGTTTTCTGTGGTATTGTGACATTAAGTTAAAAATATGTATGCTGTTGATTTAACCAATGTTCATTGTATTATTTACAACAATTAATAGGACAAAAAAAAAACTCATTTTAATTTTCCAATTGCCTAATTAATGCTACTACTAAAGTGATTAAGTAAATACTCGGTTAGCCGGATTAATAAATAAATAAATAAATAAAATTGAGTTGGTCCGTTAAGACATACACTTTACATTTAAGGTTCAAGATTGATTTTTAAGTCACATTTGGACCTTTGACGCTGAAAACCGAATCAGCATTTTGGTTCAAATCAAATAACTGTCAACGTGCACATAAAAACCACTCCGATGTTTCCATTGAGCCGAACTTGGATGCGATAACAGATCAAAACTGGAGCATGGCGCAGTTCGAAATTCAACGGGACTACACGTTATCTTACATCGTCATGACAAGCAAACTGGAGAACGCATTTGCTGTCGTCATGGTGACCCCCCCCTTTTCAAGATACCCACCGTGTGACCCCTGCTGAGCCAGGGGTTAACCTTCACATGCCCGCCCACCCATGTCAAGTTTACGCACTCGTTTGGATCAAGATCCAAAGTGGACCTTCGGTTCGTCTGTCGGACGCAATTGTACATGACTTTTCAAACATTGAATGCGTATGACCATAATATTGAACATGAGAGATAAATATTGACTCAGTACACATGTTGGGTCCTGTCATTTGGCAAAGGCTGGTGCAGATGCATGCTTGGTAGGCCTGTCACGACGTCAACTTAACGTTTGATGAGATCAAATGGAAACTATCGGGGCGTTTTTTTTTTCTTTTTTTTGGAGGGGGGGGGCACAAATGGGCATTTTGCATGCACTTTTGTTTACATACATCAACATTAACTCGCACTGCTTCTCTCTCCTATATGTCTAACATGTTCGCTTCTGTGGGAGACGGCACACAAACACACACACAAACATCTACGGTGCTCTTTTTGTACTATTTCATTGCTTTTGGTTTTACATATTAAACATATATATAAAACACAGGTGACGGTCAGGAAAAAAAACAGGACCAGCTTTATTCATAGCTACTATAGGCATCAGAGCTTTTGAGACGGCTCATCATCTCACCGTCGGAAGTGACAAGAGTTCAGAAAGTAGCAAAACATGCACATTGTAGCTAACCATTAAAAAATATATATATCTCATCCCCCGACCCCACTACATTAAGAGGCAGGATTATATTTTATTCATTTTGAGCTGCAATATCAATTATCGGCTGCACAAAGAGGGAAATTTCCATTTTCATTTGAACTTTCTCATATTACTTCTGAAAACGAAACATCGGGTGGCCGAAAAATGTTCAATGTAGAAGAAATATCCACGAAGTTGTGCGGCAGCAGCGTCACTCATGTGGGAGGCCGCGTGCCTCAGCTCAGTATCATGTCTGCTAAATCCGAGCTAGTGTTGTCTTGAATTATCCGACTGCGGGTCTCGCGGTCAGATTAGCAACCTGAGCACAAAGCGCCTCATTAAAAGGCTCTCATGGGTCCGACTGTTCGTTATGCTTGGGGTTGACGTTGTCCAGACCGCCCTTAGCAAACGTGAGCACGTTGGAAACCCAACACAAAAGCACAAATCTGGCAGTGGACATTTCTATCATGTTTTTTTTTTCTTCAATTTAAGAATGCCCCACAGTGAAGAGCCTTAACTTGGTCGGGTGATTACTTGGTGCTGCAACATTTTCGCTTCAAGACAGTTTCATATTCACCACCATACATGCTCATGCAAAATGAAAACACTCACAAGGAGATTGAAATGTTGCAAAAATGCTAACTTGTAAATTTGTCATCCAATTACTCTGTGGCCTGCTTTGTTCTCCCGCGAGTCTAAACTTGACTGTCGCCTATCTTTGTAATCTGGTTGCGTACTCTTAATTTTCAAAAGGCAGACATGAAGTAACGTGCTTTCACTTGTGCCGCACTTTCCTACCTACAACATCAATATCACGGCCAGTTCCTGACCTGTGCATAAATACCGGATATCTTGTGTGTGTGCTGCATGCAGGCGATCGTGTCGAGTCTTGCGTTGGGATCTGATGGTTGGAGGCCAAATTTAAATGGATTAATCTTGGCTGCCCAACAGAGGACGTCCTCTGGGCCAAGTCCGATCACCTGGCCGGACGAGGCCCAACAGTTTGTTCCAGGCACAGCGGAAGGATGTCTCAAGATCTGTGTTAAGCGCCATGCAACACCGGAGGCTGGTCCTCAAGGACTTGTTCATGGAATTCTTGAGGCGTCGGCTTGACTCATCTTGAACGGAAGTTGCAAGTTCACTGTTGACATGCTTTACTTCGACATCTTCAAATCCAGCGCAAATGATCCATGCTGTTGCTCCCTGGAAAGAGAAAGCCTCACAGGACCTTGAGGTCATTGGTCAAAGAGTAATTTGGACCCAAATCAAATATGGGGAGAGACGTCAGTCATCCGGGTCTGGAGATTTTGTCTGCAAAGCACATAGGGGGTGCCACATATGTTGTTTTCTTAACCTTACACTCACTCGTTACCTGCTACTTCCTGTTTTGCTCAGAAGCATCGGCGAGCTTGCTGGGCACGGAGCACGACTACGGCACCAGCCCCAAATTTGTGTGCATTCCCATCCCCCCAGAAGCAGACCCCAGCTGCTACTCCCCACCCAGCGTGCCCCACGGGCCCAGCGCCAACGGCCACGCCAATGGCCACAGCAGTCGAATCCTGATCTCGGATGAGGCCAAGACCACCATCTTGCACCTCCGTGAGAGTCTGGTGAGGCAGAAGGAGACCATTCTGGACCAGCGCGAAACCATCAGGGAGCTTACAGCCAAGCTCACCTTGTGCGAGGGCTTCGGTGGTCACCACAGCAACGGCCATCACAATGACCATTACGACAACCACCACAACAATCACCACGACGACCATCACGACAACCACCCCGACAGCCACTCTTCACATCACGGGTCCTATCACGGCAGCGATCACCACTTCTCCCATGGCAGCAGCCACAGGTCGGACCCCCATCACTGGGATTCGCACGCCAAACATGGCTCCTTCTCGCCGGAGCAGACAGGGAAGACCCTGCAGACGCTGAAGGAACGTCTGGAGAACTTGCAGGTAAATCTCAGAGAGACACAACACCTTCAGCTAAGAAATTTTGTAGAATGTAAATTTGAGAGATATATTTTCTTGACCCCAGACTTTGGTTGTCTGTAGCCAAGGAGCAAATTGCAGCAAAATTTGGGTCACAACCGAGTGAGACGGAGTCCTGTTTCTCAGGACACAATCGACGCAGACCTTCATGGTGCCATGTTAAGGCAATGTGTGCCATTTATGCAAGACCAAACAACAGACCTGGCGATCCGTCAGAACACCTATCGGGATATGTGAAGCCAATCTGGCTCTCTGGGCACTTGCTAGAATCACCTTAAAGTTGTAACAAAATAAAGGGAGTGATTACATGTAGTGAAAGAAATACTCAATATAGTCATCCAGGAAATAATTCAATCTCCATGATCACCACAAGGTGATAATTGAGCTGCGGTGATGTGAAGACAGCCTCAACTATGGGGTCAAACTTGTGAAAATGGCAGCAAAGCTGACTTTAAATGCTCTTCAGACAGTAAAGAGGATATTTGATGTTCGGCGAAAGGTTTGAGTCCACTAGTACAATTCCCAAAACTTGCACACCTAAAGTCAGTCATCCCAAGCCCCCATGAAGCTCCCGAGGGCAATCCTTGAAAAGACTGGAAATCTGCCCATCAGTTCAGGTAGGCTCAGGCAAGGATCTGTTAGAATTCCACCGAGAGAAGAGGGGCAAACTTGAAGCCAAGCCAGGATTGACTCGACACAACCTCCCTCCTCTACCAGGAAGTCCACGTCGCTGTCCTCCCCGAGGGGTATGAGCCAGAGTCGCATCCACTTAGCTTCATCCCACCTGACGAGGCTATTAATCGCAGCATGCACTGGCAGGGAACAAAGCCGGATTTTCTGGCGAAGAAGCTGACGGCAAGCCAGGGAGAGGAAAGAGGAACGAACATGCCTATCCGTTTTCTATACCGTTTACCCTCACTCATATGGAGGCTGAACTGGAGCCTTTAACCGTCTGACTTTGGCCAAGAGAGGTGCTCCACTCTGGAGTGGTCATAAGTCAATTGCGGGGCACAGCGAGACAAAAAAAGAAAAAAGCATTCATGCATTACATTCACACCTACGGACAAATTCAAGTTTTCAATAACTGATGATATTCTTGGGATGTGGGAGAAAGTCAGACTATCAAGAAAAAATAAATAAATAATGCAAGCCTTGCCCAAGGGCACCTCAATCGCAGACTGGAAGTAGACCAATTTTTTTTGGAAACATTTTGTCCAGAGCAAGATTCAAACCAAGACCCACCGGTTCTCCAAGTCCTTAGAAATGAACTATTGACGTGCAGCCACCATTATTTTAATTGTAAAGGTCAAATAGGAAAAGTATAGATCCAATAAACTCAGAACTGTGAGGCAGACAGCAAAAAAACACGACTCTTCTTGATCTTGCAGAAAGACTCAACATAAACTTTTCCAACCTGAAATGTTTGTGTGTTCAGGCAAGGAACTCTTCCAGCTCCTACTCCAGCTCCTTGAGAGAACTCCTCCAGCGCAAAATCAACGCTCTGGAGGAGCAGCTGCGCAGTTATTACAGGGACCACCACGATGACAATCACCACGATGACCACCACGACGATCACCACGACGATCACCACGACGACCACCACCGTGACAATCACCACGATGACGATCACCATGACAATCGTCACGATGACGATCACCATGACAATCGTCACGACGACCACCATGATGACCACCACGAAGAACACCACGGTAACGGTCGCCACGACGACTACCACAGCAGCCGCCACGGGAGCCATCACTCCTACCACCACAGCGACCACCACACTCGACATACCGATCCTCGCTACGACCACCGCGACTGGCACGGCAGCAGCCGCCATTCTGGCCGCTATGTCAACCATCACAGCGAACCGTACGGCCACCGCGACAATCACCACGGGAGTCATCACAAAGGCCACCGCGACGATCACCACGACGATCGTCACGGCGCTCGTCACAACAATCACGGCGACGGTCACCATGACGATCACCATGACGATCACCACGACGATCACCACGACGATCACCACGATGACCACCGCCGCCTCCCTCAGCGACTTCCATTCAGCAGCAAAGAAACAAGCACGCGTAATGCCGGACACAGCAAACTGGAGTCCGTCCTCAGCCAGTTGCACCACGGCCACTCTGAGCACGGTTAGCATGGTCGAATTATGCATGCACTCATCACAAAATGTTCAGGGCATTTGGCTTTCAGGTGAGATTGCTATGTGAGAGGATGTGGCCAAGTGATTGACATCAGGAATCTGGAGTCAGTCGGTTCGGGAGTTTTAGCACCTTCTCCCTGCTCATTGAAGCATCTTTTTAGTTTGTATTTGTGATTTGACAGTTTGTCACATCAAGCAAAAAGGTGATAGGGCATAGGCAATGGTTGCGCTTAATGTTGGGTTTTTTTTTTTTTTTGCTGCGCTTCATTCAAGCGGCAATATCATTTGTCTAGCAAAAAATAAAATAAAATAAAATCCGCCAAGCCACGGCTGATCATTTGAAAATAGGGGCACTCATAAGGTACTACTGTACATGGAACTGGGAAGTGCAGGGAGCTACTTGAGAATCCAAAAAGGAAGTGGACTCAGAGCTAAACCTTGAGGCACATCTCATTGCTGATTTGAAGTATAGGGTAACAACACATGCATGACATAAAAAGGTGGAACCCGAATGTGTCCGCAGGAGGCCACAACAGGCCGAAGAGCTCCGGTGCCTTCCTGTTGGACTTCCCCATGAGGACCAATTACATGTACGCCAGGATGAAGCGCTCCCTCGCAACCGAGCTTTTCGCCCTCACAGCCTGCCTGCGCCTGAAGGTGGGCGCCGGCCCCGGGATGGGGACGCCGTTCTCCTACGCCGTGCCGGGCCAAGCCAACGAATTGGTGCTCATCGAGTGGGGCACCAACCCCATGGAGCTGCTAATCAACGACAAGGTTGTCAACTCTTCATTCAGAACAATTTCAATCAGATCAACAAAAAAGTCTCCATGTAAACCTGGCTAATATCAGGGCAAATATTGGCACACTATTCAATGCCAGGTAGACAGTCAAGGGCGGCGTACATATACAAAAACAACAGACTCGTCCCTACAAAAATCACAGGAAGAAGACATATCTGCAAATAAGTCCTATCCTGTCGTCCAAATGAAAGTTGAATGAATTTTTGGATTATGTTAATTTGCTAATCTCTCATTCTGGAAAGCACCGGCTCGCTTTTTCACCAAACAGAAGGCGGGTATTTGTATTAGAATTTTTTTTTCTCCTTCTCTCCCGCCAG
The DNA here is from genome assembly GCF_054856545.1 of Hippocampus guttulatus. Classification (NCBI taxonomy): domain Eukaryota; kingdom Metazoa; phylum Chordata; class Actinopteri; order Syngnathiformes; family Syngnathidae; genus Hippocampus; species Hippocampus guttulatus. Next base: position 10,348,290 of record NC_141278.1, read on the forward strand.
CGAACAAAGAAATGCAGGGATTAATCCTTTTAAGCCTAATTGATTGACCTAATTATTTGCCAAGAGCGTCACATTTGTCTTAACGCTTGGCTGACGAAACACACAACGCCCCTCTTAAACTAAAATGTTCCCGTGGAAACATTAGGACTCCAATCAGCATGCTTCCATAATGATGATAAATATGCTACCAAAAAAAATTATTTATGCTTATAGAACGCTAAAACAATTTAACAGTGAATTTAAATTTCCTGATAAAATGCTGGTAAACACGTTAAGGAAACACTAACAACCATCCCGTGTTGCGGCAGGCGGTGACTCTGCCAGTCACAATGAGCGACAGGAAGTGGCACCACGTGTGTGTGACATGGGCCACGCGTGACGGCGTGTGGGAGGTGTACCAGGACGGGGCCAGGAAAGGATCGGGTCAGAACCTGGCGGCCTGGCACGCCATCAAACCTGGAGGGATGTTTCTTCTCGGACAAGAGCAGGTGAGACATTTTTTTCCCACTCTCTCACTTAAAAATTGCAAAAGGGCCAAGAAATATGCAAAGAAATTTGCTCATTAAAAAAAAAATAAAAAATCATGATGTACTAATGAATATGCGCAGAAATTGCAAATCTATATGCAAACAAATAGACAGGCGAGCTGTCGGTGTGGCCTATACGACAGAAGACAAATTCCTTCTGTGTTCTACATACTTGGCCAATAAACGGAATTCAATGCTCATAAAATGAGCAAAAATGTGGTCATTGTCTGTCGACAGGTTAAACTGCTAAGAAATGTTAACAAAATAATTTGCTCATAAATCTGCTGACATAATGCCAACAAATATGCTAGAATAATGCGAACAAATACACCAAGATTCACGCGAACAAATATCCTAAAATAAGCTAATAAATAGACTGAGAAAAAAAATATGCAGCCGATGCTGATGAGACTGGGGAAATGCGCTTGCAAAATGCTATGAGAGTGACGCGTATTGGCGTTTTTGCGCAGGACACCCTGGGCGGCGGCTTCGACGTGACGCAGTCGTTTACAGGCGAGCTGTCAGACGTGCACGTGTGGTCGCGAGTGCTGACGCCGTCTGAGATCCACGGGCAGGCGTCATGCGGGGCCCGGATTCCGGGTGACGTTGTATCGTGGGAGGAGGAAGGCGTGGAGCTGCACGGCGGCCTGGCAGAGTTCCCCTTCGACCCTTGCCACTGAAGCCCCGGCGATCAGCCTTCTCCAGACCAGGACCGGACGACCTCCATTCCCAACTTGCATGCTTCAACTAGAATGGTCAGGATGTCGAGTGGGCTGACCACATCCCGGACGGCGCGCGGAAGTTGTGTTTGCGGCACGGCCGCATACAGCGACTCGGTTTTCCACCTTTTCACAACGACTTGAGGCCGGTGAGAAGCGCCAAGTATGTGACGAACGATGGGCGTCATTGGCTAATTTGCCAACCTAACTTCAAACCCGACTTGCCACCCGAACCCCAAAGAGTAATTTACCAACCTAAATTACAAGAATAACTTCAAATCATAACTTGCCTGCCAAGCTTGCTACTCTAACTCACCACCTGGACTTGCCAACCCTCTAATCCTTACGGGACACTTTGCCAGCCCAACTTCAAACTTGTCACCACAATTGAACTCTTTCAGAGACAGCGGTTACTACAGTGGACAGTTTATCAGGTTAAAGGTTGTCATTATTTGTGCATAAAAGGGTTAAAATGCTAACCTGCAACACCAACTTAAAAACCTAGCTTGCAAGCAAAACCAAAAAGAGTCCCGCCAGGATGTCCTTGGGGGTGTGCTCCCGGTGGGCCGTACCAGGAACTCTTCACTGAGGAAGTGTCCGGGACGCATCCTGACCCAATACCCGAGCCGCCTCAAGTTGCTCCTTCCAAAAGGCCGGGATACTTGAACTCGACTCAGGTTGGATCTCATCCCTGACTTTGGTCAACCAAGACAATTTGCACGACAATATTCAAGCCATATTTGGCACAGGACGGCATTATCAACGAGTCTGTCAAAAGACTGGTTACCAGTGTTCGGTTCTGTGCATGTAATTGGATGAGTCGATTGCGTAAGCGGCACTTGAGGCGCCCGGTCAGCGCTAACCTTACTTCAACATGCCACTGCACTAAAGGCTAACGTTCCCTCAGCCACCCATAGCTTACAAGAGATTTAGCACCACTGATGCCCGCCCATGATCCCGCCTAATTCTCTGCTTGCTCGCTCACACACACACACACACACCTTTGTCGCCCGGGCAACCCAGGTGAAGGATTACATGTTGATCTGCTAACAGTTTCTAGCTGTACTTTAAACTTTTATACAAGTACTTCTATATATATATACACTGTGTATATATATATATATATATATATATATATATACACTGTATATATATAAAATTTTTGGGGTCCCCAAAATAACGTGGCACTTTGCACCAGAGGTGTCCAAACTGCAAGGCAAGACTAATTTTTAGCCCATAAACTCCCATTCGTGCTATCAAGGTACTCTTTTTAATCAAAACTCTTCAAGAAGTAGTCTTTGCATCAAATGCCACAAGGTGGCGCCAAACGAGTATCCCTGGGCCATTTGCAGCCACTGTTTGTTTGTTTATATATATATATATATATTACACACACATATATATACATACACAAATACACACACACACACACGCGCACGCGCGCGCAGGTTCCATTGGGGGGGGGGGGTTGGACACCCCTGGGTTATCCTTGAATCTTGTCACCAAAGTGATAGTGTTTGTTTGCATCAGGACCACATTTCCAGCTGTAAATGTTTTTTTTTCCTTGTACAGTAATGCCAAGTGATGCTAATAGACGGCCAAATGACAGATGAGTGTTCTTTTCGTGAAATAATATGCAACACATATATAATTTATTTATTTATGCCACTGCATGTTGACAGAGGATGAATGAGAAAAAGGACTCACTCCTCCTCACCTTTGGTGCACATTTGATAGAGTATATTTATGAGTGCGTCTTTGGCGGTAAATCGTTTAAGGTAACATACGACAGGGGGGTTCCATCCACAGTCACATGTCAGCCAAATCTCGATACCCTCAAAACTTGAACATGGAAGACATTGTCATTTGTCAAGGGTGTCAGCAAGTTAAATAAAGTTGCGTTTATTTTGAACAATGCTTCCTCCTCCGCTTGAATAGATGTTGAGCCTATGGGAGTGCTTTGATACCTGCATGCAATCCCACCAGGGGACGCTAGGAGGTGCTCTACACTGCGTTTTCATCCTGTATGCGAGTCTACCAAATGCAAACATCCATCCCTTTTTCTTTTATTTTTTCAAGTGATGGTTTTGTTTGTAATTTACAAGTGCTTTTCTTTCAAATAATGAGTGCAACAAGGTCGTGACCACAGTACCTAAGAACTGAGGCCAGACTTGTTTTGTGAAACAACGATGGAAACGGACGGAGTTTATCTTGACGCTTTACGAATAAACAAATATATATGTAGAAAATAAAGCCAACCGACCGACCAAAGTGAAGCAGATTTTTTTTCTTCCAATTTGCAGCCTTTTCTGATTTGAAAAGTGCATTTTACTGCATTTTCATTTTGATTTGATTTCATGAAGATGTACTTTAGGGGGTCAATCATTTCGATGGGGACTGACCAAAAGTATCCATTTGGAAGAAAAAAAATGACAATGAGCAAATATGAACGTGACACACAGAGCAGGACAACATTCACGCTGTGTGAAGCAAAACACAGCAATTCCACGTTGATGCCAAAAACGTTGCTCAACTATGGAAGCGTTTCTCCAGAAAGAAAAAGTTAACAGAACGTGAGTATCATTTCAGAACCCTGAGGCCGGGCGCAGTGTCCTTTTTTTGGAAATTAAGATATGGTCACCCTACTCTACAACCTCATGTTAACGATACAAGTAAACAAGTATTTTTAGGCGAGGAAAACTTAGCTCAAATCGGACACATTGTCCAAGTTTGCAGTCCCAAAATGGCGGCGCAGCCCGAGTACAACTTAGCAGTTTTTTTTATTGAGACGCACATTAACGTTACACTTTGCACGTTTGTGCACAGTCTGGCCCTTATAATTGGACAAAGACGTCGAAAGAAAAAAATCACTTCAGAAATAATAAAGCACACGTTTTCAACTTAAAAACAAAACAAAAACATTTTTGAGATAAGAGGCAGAAGAAAAACTTGAGGTCTCGCGCGTATGGCGACCACCATCTTGCTGCACTTGTGCACACCTGTCACAAATTGACCGGCAGGCCTGACGTCACATCTGCCAATCCAACTTTTCTTCTTTTTCTTCTGCTAGTTCAACAGCGCTTTGCTCACCTGTGCCATCATGTGACCTGTCATGATGACTGCTTTGGCCTCCCGGAGAAAATTGGAGCTTTCACCTCACGTCACAAAAATCAAAGTGAATCATATGCCGAGGAGTTTTTCAACGTTGTCTCTCACTACAAAAAACTTCCGTCTTCAGGCGCCGCATTGTCTCCATCTCCTGGTCAGTGGAAGAAATGCTGTCAGTGACAACTTCCGGTAACACAAACTAAATACAGTAGACGTGCCTCACCCGACCCACCCGTCCCTCCATTTGTTTATCGTGCAATATTCGATTTTCGTTGTACAGTAGAAATATAAACTGAAACTACTCTTACCTGTTCCGGACAATAACCGAGAAAATCAACCTGCATTTCAATTTTAGTGTTTCCATTTTTAAACAAAAATCAAGCAACAAGTCATATTTCTATTTTTAAGATCGGCTTCGAAACGTAATATCTAATTACCAAATGTGACACGGACCAATGGTAGAGGTGACACAATTGCGACAAATCGAGAGTGCAAAAATGTGGGCGACATATTCACCAGCGAGGAAATGTTTGCAAAAAAAAGACAACTCAATCCATCCATCCATCCATTTTCCGATCCGCTTTCTCCTCACAAGGATTGCGGGGGGGGTTGGAGCCTATCCCAGCCATCTTCAGGCAGTCGGCGGGGGGGACACCCTGAACCGGTTGCCAGCCAATCGCAGTGAAAAATCCATAGCGATGAAAAAATAGCAATAAAATAAGAGGCACCAAATAATAGTGGAAAGACATTTTAGTAACAGCATGTTGGGAACAAAACGATAGCGATGAAAAACCACAGTAAAGATCATGTCAGAATGAAAACAGGCGACAAAACACTGGCTAGAAAGCAACGAACCATAAGCCTCTATTCCCACTCAAGGTTGAAGAATTGCGATTGTTGGCAACACACACACACACACGCACGCACACACACAAATATCTCTATACAAACATGAAAAAGTAAATTTTCCATCTTCTGCAGAATCTCCTCGAGCAATCCATACAAATGCGTTGCTTCTTTTGGGCAGACGCACCAAAAAGGCCTACGATGTTTTCGTCGCAAAGTCCGGCGATCACATTCACAAATTTCCGGCTGAAATGGAAATATTTCCACGACAGCACACCTCATTGGGCGTATGTTACCCATCAGCCGGTGCAGCGTGGGAGTTTCTTAGGAAGGCTTGGGGAGAAGAGGAGGGCGGGAAGCCGAGGAGGGCCGAGGAGACTTCGGCTCAGTAGAAGAAATACACTGAGGACGCAGAGCAAAGGGCACAATTTAGCGTGCGTGTGTGTGCATTATGTCTGGTGTTGTGCTCATGTCAAATATGGCTCTTCTCTCCTCAATCACGTTTGCGGCAAATGGGTGACGCAAAGTCAAGCCAAAGACTCACAGAAGATGACGCCAAACAAAAGGACGCCCACCACCGCCATGATGATCATCATCTGCAAAAAAAGACCCAAAGAAGCCGGGATGTGAATGCGGCGACGACGTGCCCACTTGAAGGAGAACGTGTTCCTGATGTGTGCTACACTTTCACCTCAAAGGCTTGACATGAAATGTGTGTCACAGTTGCAAGGGGAGGTAAATATCTTCAAGGAATTGAAATTGATGACGCCGCTCATCCCCACAGCCCCCCATAAAAAGCTTTGCGATTGCCTAATGAAACTCCTCAACTCACTCCAAGATGCTTGCTGAACACTAAAATGCCACCAGATGGCGCCCGTAGGCAACACAGCTCTTGCCTGGGCGTGTCGCAACTTTTCAAATACAAATAGCATTGCAAAGATTTAAAGCAAGTACGATGCTATGGTTCGAATCAACTTCAGTTGCATTTATTTTGACATACATCCCTGATTTAAAAATGATGGACGGGGGGGCGCATGCAAGATTACCGAGGGGCGAGGGAGGGTCCGTGTGTGCGTGCGCATCATTGTGTTATTTGTCGCTTGTGTGTTTGTTGGGCCACCGATGCTGGAATCACGTCACAGCTGTCCGCTTAATCCTCGCTCTAATCCCGATTGGGATTTCGGACTTCCTGCTCGCCGGCGCGAGCCGCCTCCGCCTGTCCCGATTGGACGCTTCTCAGGCTTCGTGGAGGGGTGGAGCCTCCCCACGTGACCCATGGATCGATCGACACAGTAATTGTATGCGGGCGTGGCTAAAGTAATTCACCTACTTGACATTGTACGTATGTAGAAGTACTTTAAAAGTGTTAAAACAACGAGCGGTAAAAGAAGCAGGAATGATGTGAAGTAAACGTTCTAAAAAATGGACTTGAAGGCCCTGTAAAGTGAATTCAGACATTTGTTTCAAAATACATTGGACATGTTTGAAGATAATTGCAACAGACGTTCAAAGGATGAGAACTACTCCATGTAGTCTTGATTTATTTGTTTCACCTACAGCAGCGGTTCTTAACCTTGTTCGAGATACCGAACCCAACCAGTTCATATGCACGTTCACCGAACCCTTCACGAGTGAAAAATAAAAATATGATTTTTTTTCTCCAAATGCATTTATTAAAAACTGAAAAAAAGTAAACATAATTAGTAGAAGTATAAAGTACAGTCAAACCTCGGTTTTCGAACGTCTCCGTTCTCGACCAAATCGGTTTTCGACCAGAAAATTCAAGATTTTTACGCCTCAGATTACGACCGAAAACCGTCTTTCGACTAAACTGAGCAAAGCCGAATACGCCACTTGACTCCTCTCGGCTTCCTTACACGACGAGGAAGTGACGCTTCCTCGTGTGGCGTTCATTGTGAGCAGACGTGTTGGTTGTGATTTAGGCAAATCTGACTGTTTTTATGTTATTTCTGCATCGTAGTGTATTAGCCCCTAATCATGGGCTGGTTTCGGATTTTGAACAAATCGCTTTTCGAACGGCCTTCTGAAACCGATCACGGTGGAAAACCGAGGTATGACTATGTACGTTTTTTAATTGTGCACAAAATGAACCAGGCAGTGATGGCCAAGCGGATGTGTCATAACTACCGGTAATTGACATGTTGAGTCCGGTGGTCTTAACCTCCATGGCAGAGGCTCTGTCGAACCACTGAGACTGATTCACCGAACCCCAGGGGTTCGATCGAACCCAGGTTAAGAACCAATGACCTACAGCTTTCCAGTGTTTTTTTCGGGGGGGGGGGGGCGGGGGGGTTCAGCTATTAGTAGTGGCCACCTTCAGCTGAGCCACTTTTGGGCACCATTTATTTGAGGCAAAAAAAAAACAATGATGATGCCACAGACCTTGCAGTTTTTCCACCAGTACTTGTTTTTGAGCTTGGCGGCGCTGCTCTCGAACTGCGAGGCCCCAGCCTGCAGGGCGTCGGCGCGGTCGTCCAACTCCGACAACTTCTGGTCGCGTTCCAGAACCTTGTCCACGTTCACACGCATGATGTCCACCACCTGCAACCGCATGAAAAAAAAGTGGTAGCTTCATTTAACAAAAAAACATCTCTAAGCAGATGATTCCTTTCACCAAGTCGTGTGTGTTCAGTCCAGGTTCCACTGCAGTTTCTTGACATTGAAATGCTACAATAATGGTGTCAAAGCTCTCCTTTTGTTGAAATAAAACTCCTCAACTCACTTCAATATCATTCCAAGGCACCAAGATGGTACAACGGATAAATTCACCAATTCCCAACTCCAAATTTGCAAGGGTTCACTGTCATGCATTTGTGGCTGAACCAGAAATTTTGCCCACAAGTTGAACATGCCAAACTTTTTGTGAGGAGCGTATTTTTCTTTTCTCAATCCGGACTGATAATGACATGTGGAGCCATGCTAACACAAGATGTGCCATTGCCGTCTCTGACCTCATCCACCTGCGCCTGCGTCTGCTGCAGTCGCCTGTTGCTGGTCAGGTTCGGGGCTGCGGCCGGAGGTCCCCCCTCAGAGTCGGGGGCTCCCGGGGTTCCTGCTACATCTGGAGTAGACCTGGGGGAGGGGTTGCACGGCAAAGGTCATCAGGATAGTAGTTGTTGTTTTTTCTTACACATTTGTATGCATATTTTATTCAAATTTGCCGCAAGACTTTTTTTTATAACCAGCGGGAGGCCACATCACGTGACCGTGGAGGTCCAATGACGTACATTTGAGTATGTTTCTTATATTTTTCGACAGTTTACATTAGTGACACAGATAAACAAGAAAGATTCACACAACGGCACAGATATCAATACATAGGAGCAGTCAAAATATTTACAATATCTTTCTGTTTGCAAACACGACGAAAATGGAGCGCGGTGTGCCGAGTAAATGACGTCACGTTCAACAGGCTCGCAAGTCGACTTTGAGCGTTTTGTTTTTAACTTAAAACGAGGGTAAGCATGAAAAAACAAACGTTTAAACAATGCTGTACTCACATATCGGATGCGCGATGATGAGATAATCCAGACCGGGACAGACCACAAGTGAAGGAGGGGTGGGGGTTGAAAGTAGTGATGTGTCGTTCGCGAACGAACCGGTTCTTTGAAGTGAACGACGGGAGCCGGCTCCGAATAGGAGCCGACTTTTTTTTTTCTCCTGTTTTTTTTCCCCTCCTTCGGTTAAAGCCGCACGTGATTGGTTAAGATCCGTAGTAGAAGAGGGAGGGGAGGATTATACAGAAACACGAACACACACACACACACACACGCACACGCTGCAGTGAAGAGAAGGGGGAGGAGTTAGACACAACAGCAGCACACGAGCAGGAGAGACAGGGAGACGAGAAAGAGCTCGATAGCGCTACAGAGAAAAAACAACACGGTGGAAAGTGGAAAGGCGAGAAAATGGATAGGAAATGCAGTGAAATTTGGACTCATTTCAACTTAATTGATAGTTTAAAGGCAGCGTGTAGACGGTGCAAGGTTAAAATATCCAATATCAAATTTTAATTCATCATTTGTTGTGTGGTAATCAAAGCTTACTTATGTTGTTTTACTGTAAATAGTTAAAAGCTTCTAAATATACAACAATCAGAGATTGGAACATTTTGTTGACCTTGTTTTGAGATGGGTTTGTTGTCTTTGTTCTTCTACTTTGTAATTTATTTTTTTGTAGCACTCCATGTTGTACTCCATGTTGAGTATGTTCAGAAGAATATAAATCAAGCCATATAAATAATAAATATTTGATACACTGTATATTTTTTTACATTAGTAATTCATTTTACACATAATTTTGCATTATTTTGTTAGTAAATTAAGCAACAAAAAAACTGAGGAGCCATTTGGGAGCCGAAAGAGCCGACTCTTTTTAGTGAGCCGAGCCAAAAGAACCGGCTCTCTAAAAAGAGCCGGAATTCCCATCACTAGTTGAAAGACAAAACGCACTTAGGGATGAGGACATGGCGTGCATGCGCGAATGCACGCCATAAAGTCCCTCTTATAAATTTCTATTCAATTTCGGGTTTTCCTTTCACCAAAATATCTTCCCCACTTTGTTTTGTAATATTTCTCATTTGGTTTTCACCATCCCAACTGATCACTTTAACTTTGCCGCCACCTGCAGTCTCACGTCTGACGTGGAACGGAAACGACACCCTTTTTTCCCTCCTTTCGAAATAGGAACACTTTGTCTTCACACTACATTTTATATCCAAAGAGTCATCACACGATTACGATGTGTTTTTTTAAACTATAACATGCTAATTTTTAACGATATATGTTTTTTTTTTTCAAAACAAACCTATTCTATGAAGATTAAAATCTTTTTCATATCATGAGAGAGCGACCGAGCGAGAAAGAGAGAGAGAGAAAGATGTCGGGAAAACATGGCAGCCTCTTGTCGGGGAAGTGCACCAGATGTAATAAATATAATTAGCGATGACTTAAAAATATTTTTAAAATGACATTGATGTGATTGAACATATGTTGTGAGGATTAATGAAATATGAATACAGTAATCCCTCGTTTATCGCGGTTAATGGGGATCAAAACCACCCGGGATAAACGAACATCCGCAAAGTAGCGACCCTATCCCTCCATTACATGTACCGTATTTTCACGACTATAAGGCGCCATTAAAAGTCTAAAATTTTCTCCAAAATGGACAGGACGCCTTATGATGCGGAGCGTCTTGTCTATGCGCTGAGTTCCAAAACCTGACTGACAGCCGACACGCTGTTTATATAGAGAAAAGGCGGAAGTGAGTGTGGACAGGCATGCGGCAAAGAAGTCGGCCAATCAGTGAAGGGTGGGCGTGTATATATACATATATGGAGAGAAAGAGAGAGAGAAAAGGCAGACGTGAGTGAGGACAGGCATGCGGCGAAGAAGTCCGCCAATGAGTGAAGGGTGGGCGTGTAAGTGGACGCTAAAGGGACGCTACAAGCAGGTACCAACACCTGTATAGAGTGTGGCTATGTGCATTGTTGCAAAACAACTTCGGTTTTGGTTTCTAAGAACCCCCGAAAATAAATTATACAAAGAGACACGCCTACGAAGCTCAGTTCAAACCTCAAGCCATCGGTTATGCTTTTGGCATGCGTGCCCATCTCACAGCAGCGGTGAAAAACCAAGTCAAGCAAATGAACTCTGAGCTTGCCGTTATTACCGGAGGCTTGACTAAAGAACTCCAAACGCTGGACATCGGCATCAACCGGGCGTTCAAAGTAAAGTTGCGACCGGGCGTTCAAAGTAAAGTTGCGAGCGGCATGGGAACGATGGATGATCGATGGCAAACACAACTTTACAAAGAGTGAGAGGCAGCGCCGGGCGAGTTACGCCACAATTTGCGAATGGATTGTGGCTGCTTGGACGAACGTGTCTGCTTGCACTGTTGTTCGAGTTTTTGGCAAAGCCGGCATCATTTCTGTGGAGCCACGTGGCAATGAGAGTGACTGACAACAAGAGGGAACACGGCGTTTCTGATGGATTACCGGTACTTGCACAATTGTTCAATTCTGATACAGAAGATGAGGACTTTGATGGATTTCTGGGTGATGATTGATCGAAAAACGTGAGTACACTGTACGATGGCTAAATAAAATACAACCGCTACCGTATGCTTCAAGCTAACGTGTTTTTAGCGTGCGCGCATGCATGCCGTATGTTTAAGCTGGCGTATGTTTTACCACTTTAAAATTGCGCCCAATAATACAGTGCGTTTTGTCTAGGTGTAAAATACAGAAATAGCACCCATTAATGAGACTGCGCCCAACCATACGGTGCGTCGAATGGTCGTGAAAATACGGTACATAATATTTATAAGGCCAAATTTAATGGTATACAGTACATGCACGAAGTAAATTTTGAAGTAATTAACATGACTTAATGCTGTATACTAATAGATTTAAACATGTATAAGTTAGGTTAGTTTATGAATAACAAAATACAGTCAACATATACATGTAGTATATGTTGCTCTATGTGACTCGCTGTTGTTTTGCTGACTTTCGCTGCTTCTCGTGGACCTTTTGCGGACTTTTTGCGGACTTCAAAAAAAATTATGAATATGTTTGAAAAAATCCACGATGCACTGAAGCCGCGATAAACGAACCGCGAAATAGCGAGGGATCACTGTCGTGGTTTCTTGAAAAAAATGAACATTGAAAAAAAAACATTTACACACACAGTCCTTTCAAACTCAATTTTGTAAGCACTGTTGAAAGTTGGCTCGAGTGGAAGTGATGCCGTGTAAATAGCACATAACTGTCAACCTCGGCTAATAGCTGCCCTTATAAATGGTTATGATTCCCCTTACAAAGCAACAAAAACCCGTACAACGGCTTACCGCGCATGCGCACATCATGCTTTATCAATTCTACCGGACGCAGAGATAAAAAAAAATATACGATTGAGGATTACTTTAATTGCTGGTTTGACGTGACAATAATAGCGATCGACGACGGCGTTGTCATTGGCTACCAGCAGGTGAGACGATCTGGATTTGAGCCAAAATGGTATTTGTGAGATCGGTTCACAATTTTATTTCCGTATAAAAGTTGTAATACGCCCTACGTGATTTCAAATGATCAAAAAACGTATAAAATACGGGGAAAACGTACAAGTTGACAGGTATGGGAGCAAGAGGAGGCAGAGAAGGTCCACAGGAAATCTCCAGCCATAGTAGTCATTCCCACGTTGCAGAGTTAGAATATGCCTCTAAGTATTTATGGATGCTCAGATTATATGTGAGATTGCTCCATGTGTTCAAGTTACAGTTGCTTGGAGAAACGTTTACAAATTGGCTCATTTTGGTTCGCTAGTCTACAGCGATTGCATTGTTCGCATTCATTTAAGCAAGTGGACTTTGGTTCAACGAAAGGGCGTGTTTTAGTTGACTTTTGGCCTTTCAATGCGCAATGTTGAATTTCCTTTTATGGGTGTTGGCAGTCCCAACTTCCAGTTGAAGTGAGAGCTTGAAGCAAGCACGCTGAGCTTCTTTTTCTTTTTTTTCTTTTTTTTTTGGGTAGAACAGTGTGAGCGATTTTTTTATTGCGCCCTAAAAGTGATGTTTTATGATATATGTATAAGAAATGTTGATTTTATTTTTGGTCGCTGGGTGTTTCCCGGCTGTTGTCATCCTCATCTTTGTCCTCGTTTGTCCTCCAAAGCACTGGAGCAGCTGGGCGCACACACGCACACACACACACACTCGTCTATAAATAGTTTGTGTTTGCCTTTGATTGCAGAAAGGTTTCTCCCTCCTGTCAGCTCTTTGCTCATCTCCTCCTCGCCGTCGTCGTCTTCGTCCTCACGTCTGGCCGTGAGTCATCTTTAGACTTTCATCTGAAGCGCAGTGCCAACTGGAGGCCGGGCATGCACCCTGCATGCATGCATCCATGCCATTTCGACAGTTCTTCTTCTCAGGTTAGATGGAGACAAGAACCTGGACCGGTCAGCAGCTAATGACGGGACACGTAGAGACAAACAAGGACTGATCGCCACAGTATGTATATGGTCGTTCGTTGGTGGAATCATATGGCGGCAAAGCACCACTTAAGCCTAAGCCGGCGGTCGGCAACACGCGGCTCCAGAGCCGTTGGCGACATCTAGTGGCTTTATAAAAAAAGTTTGAAAATGGAAAAAGATTTTGATAGTAGGCTAATACAGCTCAAATAGATAGAGATACATGTTGCAGCTCCGAAAAATGAGAGCTGTGGTGTTTGGTTTTTTAAAAATGTACACTTTATTTATGCTTTTAACAGACACGTCTGCGTCCGACTCCGTGCCTTCTCTCTTCTCGTTCGACTCGAGAGGCGTTCAAAGACAGCCTCCGAAAAACGGAAATTCATGATAACTTCACTGACACTAAGAAAAGCGAAAATAATGCACCAAAACAAAAAATCAAGCGAGGAAATCACAAAATAAATTCTATGGGGGCGTTTGTGAACACACAACAAAGGAATGAATAACAAACAATTCTGAGACAGTCCAGTCTCCTACATACATACAGCACGTGTTTCCTTCATTGTAAGTTTTTTAGAAGGCTTTTATTTTTTTGCGGCTCCAGACAGATTTGTGTTTTGTTTTTTTTTGTCCTATTTGGCTCTTTCAACATTTTCTGTTGCCGACCCCTGGCCTAAGCGAAGCTTCGCAATTCACCTATAAAGGGTCGTGGCTTGACTCTTGGATGCGACAATATGATGCCAAAGTACTACTTTTGGATCGCTCGCCTCCACCTACTGCGCTCAAATGTCAAAACCCGCAAGGCCGGCGTGCAAAGCACCACGCTATCGCATTGCATCCACTTAAAACCTTCAAAAACACAAAAGCCGAATCAAAACTTGCTCACCATCTCTCAGTTCATTGAAAGGAATTTTCTCTTGTCGCCATGGTGACCAGTACTCGGCTTGATGACGTCACCGGCGCGCTATTAACATCCACGCTTTGGCATTATCTTATACACTTTGCAACAAAATCTCATCTCATCGCGTTGCTTATTTTTTATTTATTTATTTTTTGTCGCGCCTACCGCCGCGCATGCGCAGAGCCGCGCGTGACCACGCAAGGAGGGCGTGGACGTGCGGCGAGGAAAGAGCGGTGCGCGCGCGCGCACGAACGCACGCCGCCTCGCAGTCACGGCGGAGAAAGAAGAAAAGAGGAAGAAGAAAATCGAGCGTCGAGGAAGAGGAGGAGGAAGATGGACGCAATTCCCGCCACGCCGCGCGCGCCTCGCTAAGGCCAACATGGGCTGTATCGGATCCAGAACCATCAGTAAGACGCGCCACCATGTGCCGGGACGCCAGCGTGCGTGTTGCGGGCAAAATTTGTCGCGTGATGCCACCTCGCGCTCCGTTTAGGGTCTCTTTTTATATCTCCGCGCGCTCGCGTGTGCGCGCATGTGCGTTACCTTAGCGGCGTGTGCGCCCGCGAACAGACAGAAAGGGAAGAAGCGATGTCGCGACGTGAGCGAGAGAGACCCCCGCTTTGACATGCAACCTAAGGTCATTGCACCCCCCCCCCCCCCACCCGCCGCCTCCCTCTCCACGCCTCACCTTCCCGCGTGTCTCCGACGTGCGTCACGCTCACTCGTCATCAACTGGAGACACGCACACAAGTGCGGAACGAGGTGCGTGTCAAACTCAGGTGTGAGCCCGAACGAAGCACGCGGAGGAATGGAACACACGAGTGCGCGCGCAGGGCTGCGTTGTGAGGTGCGAATGTGTTGTGCTCAGGTGACCTTTTGTGACCTTTAAGCGCAGTCCATTTGTTTTCTGAAAAGGGCGGCACGGGGCAAGATGCGTTTGCGTCCCTCAAAGGTCACGTGACCTCACCCTGCCCTTCCAACGCGTTCTCGACAGAGACGTCGCGTGGTTGTGTGACTTTATCGCAGGTTCCGATTGAACGCGAGCTCGACTTTGCAAAGTTTTCCTTGACTTCAAAATGATGCCATCGGCATCTTCTTCATCGTCGTCATCCTCGTCAATATGGACATCATTTGTCCCCATCTTCACCGTTGTGATTGTTTTGTCGTCTGCTGCGAACGTCGTCATCTTCGTCACGATAAAATTCACATCCAATCGTCGTCATTGTTGTTTTTGACCGTAATCGTCACATTCCGGTCATCCTCATGGCGTCGGGGTCAGCACGCTTGTCCGACCTTGTGGCGTCTTTGAGCTGGGGGGACTTTGTGTTTCAGTCTGCTTTGTTTGCTTCCACGTCCTGTTTGGTTTCTTCTTCTTCTTCTTCACCTGCAAGTGGACTGGGAAGAGGACGCAGGCCGACCCACCTTCTCCTTGGTCCTCTCTTTCTCCTTCTTCGGAGTAGCGCCCACCGCGAGACCTGATGCGCGGGATAGAATTCCCGCTTCTCGGAGGAAAAACCTCCGCTGACTTCCGGGCGACAGCGACCGGCCCGACGCTAAAAATAGAACGACAAGACGGAGGTCAACGAGAGGCGGAGGGAAAACGGGACGGCAAATTTGGTTCAGCTCTACGAGTTCGCATCTCGTCTGGGGTCCGTTCTGGAGTTCCGGCTTTCCACATCTTTCCTGTCCCGAGTCCTGCCTCCGGTCTTAGAGGATCTTGTCTCGATGTCCTGTCTCGGCCGTTTCTTGTTCTGTGCGCAGTACTGTCCTATGTCCTGTTTTCAACCCGGTCGCATGTCCGGTACGATCTGGATTCCTGTCTTGAGTCCTCTCTCTTGTGTCCTGTCTTGCATCCTGTCTCGTGTCCTCCATCGACTGTTTCACGTCCTGTCTCTTGTCCTGTTTTGGATGTCGAATCTCATCTCCGGCAACCCATCTCATGCCCTGTCCCGAATCCCATCTGGAGTCCTTTCTGAACTGCGTCGCATTCTGTGGGTTATCCCATCGTGTGTCCCAAGTTTCTTTTCTCCCAAGTGAGAGAAACGAATTCCGTCTCGGATCCTGTCACGGTCCAGGGGCGTTTCCAAACAAGCCTTTGATAGTCTAGCAAGCGAGCGAGCGGGGTTTCATGAAAAAGACAGCTGGGAATGCTCTGATTCTTTCACACGTCCACGTGTACACTGACACACGCCAACACTCCTAAACTCACACTGACACCAATTAGCATGTTTGACACCCACAGGCACAGGCACAGGCACAGGCACGGGCACAGGTGTGCGTGCCTCATCCGCCTCTCAAAGAGTTTTGCAGGCTGTTTTTTGCGCGGCCACAGCCTGTCATCAGCAAGCTTGATGACAAGCCGCGGCCGAGACTAAAATGTCTCGATGTTGCGCACGTGCGATGTCGATGGTGTCACGCCGTACGTGTCGATGGGCGCCACCCCTTCACCATGCCTTCATTCCCATTGGCTCCATTTTCCCCCACCTCGTATCTCGAAGCGGCCGTCAATCTGGCTTGGCTTTTCTTTTGAGAGCCTTCGTCCTCACCTTCCGCCGAGTAAACGGCCTCCGGGTTTCCCTGAGGTCCACCGTGTCAGATGTAGTCACAGAGAGCACAGTCATGACTAACACTGCGGCTCCTTCATTAACAAGAGCTCATCACACACACGCGTACACGTGTGCATGCGCTCATCTCGACATGCATGCTCGGTGTTCAGATGGAGTGGTCATTTCTTTAGGAGTCATCTGTTTCGGTCAAATGTTGATTGAGATGCAAGTGTTTTGTTGGCCTGCTGTTTTTTCTTTGGGGGGGGGACACAAATACTAAAGGCGAGCTATTTTTGTGGCAACCAGGTGGGCAACGGCCCCAAAACAAACATGAAACGTGATTTCCTCCGAGCCGACCCTCATGATTCTTCTTCATTCAGTTTTCCAGGAGAGTGCGTGCATGCGTGCGTGCGTGCATGAAGGTCACAGTTGAAGGTGATGATGTCACTCATCTCGTCTTCTTTATTGTGCGTCTCCAGCAGCCGATGCGGTGCCGGTACGGAAAGATGGAGATCAGGTAATGCGTTTGACGTATTGACAGTACTTCCTGCATGTTCTTGACCTTTCCGCTTTTAATTCTGTTCCTCCCTTCCGTCCTCGCTTCGTTGTCTTTCTCCCTGCCAGCATGGGCGTGCCGAGTTTTCCTGGGAAGGAATCAATGTGAGTCCCCTCGTGGGAATATCTTCTCCGCCTGCTTTCTCATACTCTCCTCAGCAAAAAAGGAAGAAAAAACAATTAAATAAGGAGCGTCAGTTTGCCTCCATTGCGTGTTTGTGCTGCTTCTTGGCACAGCTGATGGCCTTGAAGCAAACAATCTGAAGCAGACGCTATTTTTTTGACAAGACGAAAAGCGGCGCCGTGACAGACAGGAAACCGTCCCGACCCTTTGTGGCAGCCGCTCACTTACACGGCTGGCACACAGTCTGTGTTCTTTTGTTTCGTCGTGTCAGCTGTCCGCCTTCAAATTCTCTCCAAATGAAAGGTGACTATGCGATTAGACGCCACCAGCTGATTGACACTCGTATTCGTTGTTCTGATGCTAAGCCCACTCAGCTGCCAGATGTGTTCACATATTTCGTTTCGTGCGTAACCTGTTAGCATTAGCACATCGGCTAATTTTTTGCGTTGAGGGGAGGGGCGCCGTTGCCTGTCAAGACAATACTCTTTGCGTGCCACTGCTGCCAGGAACGCTGAGCGGCCATTTTACAGCAGCTTTCTCGAGACCTTATTTGCGTCACTCAAACCAGCGCTAGCTGGTGAGAGTGAAGTAGACGTTGTTTACCAATGAGGCTCGCTTTTTCAGCAAATACATGCATATTACCTCAGTGCGAGATGCGCAAATAACACCGGCACATTGAGACACGATCTACTTGGCATCGTAGTTGGTGAAGCACTTCACCATCTGCGTGTGCTTTGAGAATTAGATGCTAGGCTACGCGGTTGCTCCAGTTAGCGTCACGTAAAGGCCACGTTCAGTGAATTTGGTCCCCAAAGTTTTGTTAGCGTTAGCGCGCTGGCTATTTTTGCCTTGCTTTTCCCTTCCTAGTGTTGTCCTCACTCATCTTCTTTTGTTTTCGGCATCCATCCTCTCTCTGGTCCCGGTCCGGTGGCTCCCTCGCAGCTATCCATGGAGGACACCACGTCCATCCTGCCGCGCCTCAAGAGGAAGTCGGCCAACTCGCACGGCATCGGCGCCTTGGCTAAGTCGTCTCTGACAGGTGTGTCAGGTGTGTGTCTGTGCCGGTAAACGTCTCCCGCCACGTTGCTCTGCTGCGTTCCTCCATCAACTTCCCAAAGCCGTACCCCGCTGGAGTCCCCACACATGGGCGCATTTCCGACATCCTAATCTAGTTTGAAGCTGGCACGTTCAACTCGTAGTCACAGAGGTGGTCGTTCTAATATGGAATTTTTTTTTAAGTATTTATTCAACACGAATGTACTCTCTGGACTAGTATGCAAATGATCCCCCTTCTAGGAGGACTGCCTTTCACGAGTTCAGTTTTTCGCCACTATTGTATGAGCGTGGGCATTAGCAAAGTTAGCCCGCGGGTTACGAGTGAGGCACAACTGTGCGCCAGTTGACAGAAGCACCTTTGGAGTGTGACGAGTGACGCACTCGATGTTACCTGTGTAGTTCATAATGTCGCTAGTAGCATGCAGGCAGCACTGTTGTCAGCTAGTGTCCTATTCGTGCTCTCTATTCGAGTGAGCATCAGGGCACAAGCAAGGACATCCAAAAGCGGACCGCTTGCCTTATAATTAGTAGTTGTCGTGATGGTGATAGCAGAGACAGATGTTGTAGTCACAGTGGCGGGCAGGGAGGTGAAGGAGTGCTCCGATTCGTAGATGGAGTACGTACTAGTGGCAGAAGAAGTTGTAGTGGCGGTCGTAGTCGATGTGTGTGTGCGCCATGAGAACTTGGCGGATCAGCAACAAAGAGGTGCCCCTCCCCAAAACAAATTTTCACAACAGGGGGTTTTTCATTGAAGCAAATTTGATCTCAGATGTAAACACACACACACACTCTCTCCTCCATTGGCTATTGGTCATCAACCCAAAAAGAACAAGTCAGGCATGTCGCGGGCGTGTTGGGGCGTCGGCCGCTCGCTCACTGCGTGGTGCCGCTGATCTCGTGGCATCTGGCTTCTTTCTGTGGTGCACTGTGGTGTCTTGTCTGTAATAATAATAATAGATTTTATTGCTTTATATTCGATGCTTATGCTCGATGCTGGTAGTGTCTGTTGGAGTACAAACTTGGTGTTATTCTTTGGGGGGCGGGGTTTCAACACTCACTCACTCACTCACCGGCTCCTTTTTCCCACATTCATTCCATTCACAAGTCACCCACAATTCCACATTTTCCCAGTAAAAAAAAAAGTGTGCATGGATATGAATGGAACATTTCGCTCAACCGTTCCCAAATTTCTCACTCATTCAAAGCATTCGAACTTCAAACTGTTCAGGACGTTAGCCCATTCCCCACAGAAACCTTCTCACTTTACACGTTCACCTGCTCCTTCCACATTTCAGGAGCAATTGCAACTTCAAACCGTACAACTCATCCGGGCCACCTTGGGAAATCACGATGACATTCCCGAATAAAGACACATTTAGCTCTCACTCGCCACTTAAAATGGTTCCAACTTCAAGTGTCACGTTGTACATCTCAACATTTCAATTCATTCCGCTCAGCTTGAACTCGCCCTGCAATTTGTACATGAGTTGCTGTTTTCGAGTTTTGCTGTTTCTCACCCCCACGTGCCATCGCCGCCCACGCTCACCGTGGCGGAGACTCCCAAGATGACGTGCGATCCCTCCTCCCTCAGGCGTGACGCGCTCCATGAAGGACAAGGTGACCAAGCCCACCGCCATGGCGCAGGGCCGCGTGGCCCACATGATCGAGTGGCAGAGTTGGGGCAAACCCTCGGCGGGGCCGCTCAGGGGCGCCGGCCGCGGCGACCCGCAGCGGGAGAAGGAGCGTCGGATGGAGAACGATGCCTATGGCGACCTTAGCGATGGCGAGAAGGAGGCGCGCTTCGCCGCCGGCATCATGCAGCAGTTCGCCATCTCAGAGGCCACGCTCTTCGGCTGGGCGTCCGCGGACGACAACCTGGCCGCCGACTCGTGCCACGGCAGCATGGCACGCCTCGGCGACAGCAACCAGGACAGCATCACCAGCAGAGGTAGGCGACAACTGCAACACGACGGCAACAACGCAGCGCTCAGCTCAGTCGTGCCAACCGGGAGAGGCACACGACAATAATAGACAATGGACGCTTTTGTGCTTTTCCTGCAATGCTCTAAGGTGCCACCAGAGGGCATCAAAGCCCTAACTGATCGGAAGGTAGTATAGTAATCAAACAAGTGTGCAATGGATATGCCATTGATACGCTCTTTGGGTGTCAGGGAGGAACTGAGTTTAGTCTGGGTTGTCAGCGGAAGTCATCTGAAGGGCACATTTTTGCAAAATCAAATCGTCGAAAACAACCCAACAAACAGCTGAGCGTGAAGCCACAGCGAACCGTCGCCAGCTCCGCGTCATGCTCTTCTTGTGTCGTGTCCACAAGCCCAGATCACTAGTCACAGTATCGCGTCGATAGGCAGAGAAGTGAGTAGGTCGATGTTTATAAGAGGCAAGTATGCAAGTAGGTGAGTAATGATGTCATTAGTAAGGAGGTAAATCGCTCTCCATCGCTTTTCTATTCCGTTTGTCCTCACAAGGGTGAACTGCCATCTATCCCAACTGACTTCGTGAAATAGGCGAGGTACGCCCTGGAGAAGTTGCCAGTCAATTGGAGGACACATATTGACAAACCACCATTCAAAGTCACATTACGGACAATTCAAATTGAGTGAAGCTAACATTCTTTGGGGATTTGGGATCCAATGAGACAATGGCGTGCACTCACTGCTCCTGTGTGTGTGTGTGTGTGTGTGTGTGTGTGGTGCAGACCAGGTCCTCCACCACTCCACAGCAGACGTGTGGCCTCACACATACGTGTCCCAGGGCCTCTACTGTCTGTCCTCGTCCGACGCGTGGGAGCCAATCAGCAGTCAGCCTTCACGTGCGGCCTCACCGGCCGGGGGCTCCTACATCCTGGCAGCAGGTGGGATAACCGTGTGCCCGTCTGCGTGTCTCATCTCAAACACGCGTGTCGCTTTGCAGGCAGCGGCGCGGGCATGACGCCGGCCGAAGGCTACGAGTCGACGGAGGGCAGTTTCCTCCAGCAGCAGCAGCTCAGCCTCCAGCAGCACAACCAGCTGCAGCAACTGCAGCAGCTGCACCAGTACCAGCAGCAGCAGCTGCTGTTGCAATACCAGCAGCAGCAACAGGTGCCGCCGCCGCCGCCATGACGATGATCTTGACAGATGGTTTGAATACGGAAAAGTCAGTCGGCCAGCTCAGGGCGTTGGCCCCACCATGGTCCCATCTTCAGGAGTGCATTGAAGATTTGCACAAAATCAGACATGAATGCAGAGATGAGCGACAAAAAACTTTACTCATCATTTTCGATCCAGTGAAACTCCTCTACAACGAAATCATTTTTGCAGCAAGAAATTTTTCACAACGGGGGGTTTTTCACTGAAGCAAATTTGATCTCAGATGTAAACACACACACACACACAGAGATGTGTATTCTTTATTTTTATTCCAATCGTGCATAAGTATGAGCACACACTTATTAGACGCTTCATATAGTCAGTGTAGAAAGAAAAAAAGGGGAAGAAATTGCGAAATTTACGATCAGCATTCACTTTCATTTACATCAATTTCTTGGATAATGTCTTTTATTTTGCTTCCTCCGTCTTTCATTTTGATCACTTTTAGCCTCTCTTCCAGCGTCAGAGCTCTTCTTCTCTGAGCTGCTTGACATCCAAAGGTCCGTTTTGTCGCCATTTTAGCAATGCAACGTTCTTGCTGCGTCTGAAACTAACAATAACAAATACTTCCTGGACTACTGCGCATGTGTAAACCAGTGTGGTGGTTGCTGTTGCAATTTCCGAACAAAGCAGTAGAGGTCGCTGTTGGATTAGACATCGTTGTCGTGAATCTCGTCACGAGGCAAGAGCAGAGAAAAAGATTTGGTGTAACGCTACGGGGGGGTTCATTGTATGGGGGCAGGAAAGTGAGAATGGTATTAATGCATTACGATTTTTTCACACTCTGGGGTATTTTCGCCCATGTGGGTTTCGTTGTAGAGGAGTTTCACTGTATAGCATTTATCCTGCTCATTTAAAAACATGTTTCAAATTATTTTTAATGATAATTTTTAATTTGTTTGCGGGGGGGGGGGGGTTGTCTTGTTGGAAGTAATATGGCGGTGTGGTGGCACCCTTAGCGCCCTCTGCTGACCAGCCCCCACGAAACTATAGCTCTTTAATGGACTGTAGCTTCTAACCTTGCTCTCTTGCGCTGAAGAGGAAGGAACCTCGCAAGTCAAATTTATATATCATGTCTAAAATATTTCTATTTACCAGTCTTGTCATATGTCTGTTCTTGGTGGCGGCCAGTTGTTGCACGGCGGCTCCCGTTCCCTTCAGGCCACGCCCAACAGCACCATCCACAGCCCGGGCCCAGCCACGCACCCACGCCTGGCCGACCTGTGGGGGGCGGCGCAGGCGGAGGCGCACCAGGTAGTTTAGCCGCCGGAAAGGGGACATCGTCGGACGCGTCAGCCTGAGCGACGTCTGTGTTCGTTGCAGGCGGAGCTCGTCGGACAGCTGGCGGAAATGGCGGGCGGCGGGGACCAGGTGGATATCAACGTCTTTGGTTACGTGGAGCAATGCAACGACGGAGAAGAGGAGAAGGAGGAACTCACCAAGGTGAGTGACAGTGGTCACCAGTCTGTCGTTTGTTTGTTTGCGGCCAGCTGTTGAACAAGCAAGCAATCTTTCGTGCGCGGACAGGTGGAGGAGGTCACACCGAGCACGCAGACCAAGCCGTGCCTTCCGAGCCCGTCCCCGCTGTGGGAGGACACGCCATCCGCCAGAGGTGCCAGCCCAGGAACGCCGGCCGACGTGATCCCTTTCGACGTGACGCCGTGCCTCGTCCAGTCGATCGACAAGGACGACGACGTGGACGAGGGCGGCGCTGGCGTCATCGTGGTGGCCACCAACTGAGACACAAAGTTCACATCAACACAAGTCCAATAATCAATCTTGATATTATCTCGATATTACTGAAGGAATAACCTGCAGGATGTGGAACATTAGTAAAGCAAAAAAAAAAACAAAAAAAAAAACATTTTGGGGGACCAAAAACCAGCGAACAGGAAGTTAAAGCAGCAAAAGCATCGCAATTCAGAGGCGGGACAAACACAAGCAAAGAATAGAGACAAGAAGAAGGAGGCCGCTTTTGCTTTAAATCCGCCTTCTGGAACTTCCGGCAAACTTGGCCGACACTGAGTGCTTGCCACAGTGTCGCACTCCATCCAATTGCTTTAGATAATAAAAAGGGAAGACGGTCGACATAAACGCAGACATGTATTTATGCATCTCATCAAAACAAGTCGAGCGGAACTTTGGTTTTTGTATCATCTAAATGCTGTTTTCCGGACATCTGCTCAGTTTTCACAGAGGAACGCGCGACTCGGCTATTTCGATACATTTTGTGAGTTGTGTGGAGAAAGCTCAACAGACGGCAAGGCATCTTGCACAACGCAAGGCTTCCTTCTCAACTCAGGGTAATAAGAAGCCTCCCGCTCTGCTCGGGCAACAGCTGCGGAACATTGTCAACAGTCAGACCTTCAAAATAAAAGCATACTGCCAGCTGGGTCACAAATTTGATCGCACGCTGCTCAGACTGCAGGGTTTCGGAATTTTCAAAGAAACAACACGCAGCAGGTTAGCAGCTTCAAGTCATGGAGTCAATGCGACCAATCAGGACATCATCTTTGAGCGCAATAAAGATGCGGTGGTCACTAGCTAGTCCGGGATATTGTCTCTAAATTGGACAATGACAAGCGATCGCCGTCGTTATCAAACCTCTTTGGCTAACGCCGGGGCACAGAGAAAGAGTTGCAGTGGCTGATGCGATGTGGCCAAGGCTTACTGGCGGGCGAAAGTGACGCGCCGCGAACCCTCCATGGCCTTCTGGAGCTACGAAAAGATTATTGTTTAATTACTTTTTACTTTTTCTATACGAGCGCTGCGTCATACCAGTGAAACCTTCATACGCACCACAAACAAAGAGAATCACAGCTTGCCGATACAAAAGAGCCACAATGCTTTCAGTGTCAGCTAGCTAGTTTCATGCTAACACGTCATGGAAAAGGTCATTGACGGGCTCATGCATAGTATCGCAGTTGTGCCATTACAAGCAACGAACCATTACGCACACTTAACACGCACGCGCGCGCTCCAAATCACAAAGTGACTCACTCCCGTAGACAAAGACACGCCCCTTTACATATGCATACACACACTGAGTGACGCACGAGGGCCACGCGCCCTCTCAGGCACACCGGCCATCGGCAACCGTGATGATTTGGGCTTAAAATCCTGCCGCCACCCCGTCGACGACGAGGGCGCGTGTGGACTATTTGAGGGTGTGCTTTCACTTGAAAGTTCCTTTTTTTGGGTGGCGCAACTGTCGCCGAACGCCACCGTGCCGATTCATGCACTTGGATGGGCGTAAGCATCGCGTAGCGTCGTTAGTCGGCAACGCAACATCAACATCAACGTCAAAGTGTACGCTCGGCCGATGACGTCACTCGGGGGCGCACCTCCTTCCGACGACGCCATCGGCCGGCAGGCGGGCGTGTCGCTGGAGTGGGAGGAGGCCAAGCGAACCGACCGCGAGACACGCCCGCGCGCACACACGCGTAAACACACCCATACACGCTTCGCCGCGACTCGCATGGGGGCTTCCTGACGCGCGAACATGAGCGCTGGTGACGATGACATGAACGTACCCCGACCGATCGTGAAGGTAAGGCGGGAAAGGGGCGCCCATTTTGTTGTTGTTCTGTCAACGCCAGAACACGGCTGCTTACAATCACCAGCAACGCGTCGATAGTTTTTGTGTAGTGGCTCGCACCTGTTGGTGCTGTTGCGCAAGCGGCACTCATAAAAACCGAGGCAAACTGGTTCTGTTGCGGGCGTGTGTGTGTCTGTGAAAGTGTCCAAGTGTGTTTTTAAGCGTGTATATCATGTTTATGTGTGTATTATCTGTATGAGTGTGTGTGTGTGTGTGTGTGTGTGTTGCACATGGGATGACATGGTGGCTGACGTGTTTCTCAATTGACAACTGGGTTAAAGGTAAGATTAGGGCACAGCAAAGCACAACCCCCCCAAAAATGTGACCGACTTCCTGGTGTGGCAACATATCTCCCAAGGGGGTGCGCTCCCTTTGTTGTTGCGCCAGACGCTGTCTGAAGTCAAGCCTGTCAAGCAACCAAACAATTATTCTATCAGGAAAAAAAAAAAGGACAACAAGTGTTGCTGGGAGGCACCGGTGTGATTTGTTTCTCTCTCTTTTTCTTTTTTTTCAACAGACCAGTCAGACTTTAAGCGGCGGAGATATTTTTGGATCAATCTTCATTTCATTCCGTCGGAAAGGCGACTCTGAACAGTTTCAGCCTATTGTAAGTATCTGTCTGTTGGAAGATGCTAATTACAATGTCGCAGCAACAACGCGTGAACAGCTACAGTACGTTACGGGTTGTGTGCCCTATTGCAGCATGTCGAACGACACAACCACAACAACAAGCAGCAGCACGTGTGCACCTGACGACGACTTGTGCAGTAAGAACTCGAGTGTCGAGGGCCTCAGCGTCCTCGACGCTGCCTTCCTTCCATCTTGCCTGTTTTTCCTCCTCGCTTCTCAATCTGCCTCGCTGCTGTTGCCCAAGAGCAAAACATTTCCGACACGGCCCGTCAAGGCTGCCTCAATAGGAACGTCACCACATGAGCAAATTAGACACCATAATTCAGAACTGGTCGAATATTTACATTAACTCATTCAATCGCAGCCATTTTCACTGGAGCAACCCCCTCAATCGCAGCGTTTTACTGGATTTTGACTGATCTTGCGAGGCCCACAGAATATTTGGTTCTAATGCTATATCAACATGGAGCCTACCAAAATAAAGTTTGGACTCTCTTCTTTCAGCAGAAAAAAAATTGTTCCTATCTTTTTCCATTCTTCAGCAATCGGCATTATAAAATGGCTAAGTTTCATGAAAATGGCGATTCCTGGGCAAAAAACGGAGAAAAAGAGCTTTTTGTAAAAGCATGCATTTCAAGCACGTGAGGCACCACTGCCACCTACTGGTCACTTTTTTACGTGATTTACAATGCAAACGGCTTAGTGTCATTCACAGATTACATCAAACCCTACTCCTCTCTATGACACAAAAAAAAAAGACACGTACAAGTCCGTCCTTGGTAGGCGGGGCCTAATTTTAAAAAGACGTACAAGTACGTCTTGTGGAATGAAAGAGTTAAGTACGGCTGAGTAATGGAAAAATTATTAGTATTAAGTTGATTAGACCAATTTTTTTTAGTCAATTCTATTTTAGGCAATTTCCATTTCAAGTGTTTTTCTCCCCACTCAAAAAGTTTATTGGTTTAAATCCTTTTTTTTCTTCCCATAGAAATATATTTTTTCCTTCACAAAAATGAGTTTTCCAGTTTGAATTGAATAATTGAATATATATTGTTTTATCTTCAGGTACAGTCATACCTCGGTTTTCGACCATATACCGTTCCAGAAGGCTGTTCGAAAACCGATTTGTTCGAAAACCGAAACCACGCTCTTTAAAAAAATATATATATATCTTTATTGAACACGTCTTCTCACAATGGAAAGCGACACAAGGAAGCGTCACTTCCTCGTGTAAGGAAGGGGAGAGCAGTCAAGTGGTGCATTCAAGTGCGCTCAGTTTGTTCGAGAACCGAAATTCGGTCGTCATCCGAGGCATAAAAAACTCACAATTTTTGGTCGAAAACCGATTTGGTCGAGAACAGAGACGTTCAAAAATGGAGGTTTGACTGTACTTTGAAAGCAGATGCCAGTGATGTCATTCAAAACAGTTGCTCTCCTTGCCCACATGCGATGGCACTGCATCACCTGAAAGGCTCTACTGTTACCGATAGGGCGGCAATGTTTTTGAAGGTCTTTGTTTTGTCGGGCAGCGGTGGCGACATATCGACTCGATGTGATCGTGGTCCCGACGGTGCTCCTGCTGATCACTGCGGTCACCCTCACCGTCATGTTCGTTTTGGCCTATTGTCACCGCGAGCGCGCCTCCGCCCTGCCGCGCTACAGCAGCTCGCTGCACAGGCGAACGCGCCACTTGCAAGGCATCGATGGTAAATGCACGTCTACCTTCCGGATGCGACGGAAGTGAAAAGCCGCGATAGTGGTAGACCATCCCCAAATGTGTTTTTTTTTTTTTTTTTGGTGTTCTGTTCTGCTGCAGCACCCCCTGGCATCGACCCACTGGAGCACGAGGAGGTGCCCATGGCCGTACACAAGAGGGCGGGCGGCACGGCAGTTGGGCGGGCCACCACGGGGGGGCATCTCGGAACTTTCGGGCAAGTGGTCGAACTGTCCCAGAGCCTACCCGTCTCCAGCGATGAGAGCGTCCGATTATACCAGGCACGAATGGACAACAAGGACGTGGTGCTGAGGGTGCTCAAAGGTGTGTTCGCTACCGTATGTCACAAAAAACAAGTTCAAAACCAACCTGTTGTTTGTCTACGCATGCCCTGGTTTTGATGCGGGAGAAAACTAACGACTCTTACTTAACTCATTCAGTACCAGCCAATTCTAAACCAAGTCTGAAAAGACGTATAAAAACGTCTTTGGGAGTGAATGAGTTTTAAAAGCAATCTTATGGCCCGCGCAGTCTTACCGCATGTCGTTCGAGTCTTGCCGCGAGACGTTAGTGCAGGCGCTGCCATGACAACGGCGTGACGCGACCTCTTCCGCAGATTCGGCCAGCGGCGAGGAGCGGCGGCGCTTCTTGAGTTTCGCCTCGTTCGTGTCAGGCTTGGGGCCGCACCCGTTCCTGCCGGCCGTGCTGACCGTGGTGACTGGACCGGCGGACGCGCCCTCGCCGGCGCCGCCCACCCTCATGGTGGTGGAGGAACTGCGGCATCGAGACTTGCTGGACTTCCTGTGGAGATGCAGGCGACCGGTCAGTAACCACACTCATGGTTTCGCTCAAACGCCGCTGATGATGTAAATGCTCCAATTCGAGTCATACTTCACCCGACAGCCCGTTACGTGCTCTTAACCTCTGAGGGCCAGATCTCATACTGATTGACTGACTGAAAGCAAGATAAGCTAAGCTCCAAGCTAACTGACATGAAAGGGACTTTTTTTGCTGTCGTTTGTTTCATGTGCGAAGGAGGCATCGGCTTGCAACATGACAGAGAAGAGGTTCTTCGCCATGGCAACACAAGTGGCCTTGGCGCTGGTTGGTTCCCATTTTGCTAATGCTGACAAATGTTTGAGCGCAAGCATGCAGTGTCACCCATATTCTGCTTACTTATAGTGTTTGGCGTAGCTGAATGAATAACAACAACTCTCTCTTTAGGCATTGATTGATCATCATAGTAATAATAATCATCATCATAATGCTCATCATCATCAAGTGCATCATGTGTGCTTCAGGAGTACCTGCACAGTCGGCGGTGTGTGCACGGCAATGTGTGCGCGCGCAGCATCCTGGTGGGTGGTGACCTGACAGCCAAGCTGTGGGGTCTGGGCGCCGCCCACCGCCGCCAAACGTCGAGCGGGGCCGCCGACGCCACCGAGTTGAAGAAGTGGCAGGCGCCCGAGGTGCTGGCCCGCAGAGACTTCAGCCCCAGCGCCGACGTGTGAGCCGCCGACGTCGTCTTCGCCAAACGTTGCCAAACTCGGCCCCAAAGTAACAATGGAAATTCCTTCGGCAGGTGGTCCTTCGGGCTCCTGCTCTACGAGATGATCACGTTAGGTAAGCCAACAGTCAAACTGCAAGCCAATCGTTTTTTTTTTTTTCAACTGAGTCCAACTGAATCAAGAAGGGAAAAAAATGCAACGTTCAAGCAGGTCTTTACAGGAATAATGGCTGAAATATTACTCGCTTAAAATTACAATCTATATATACAAAAAAAATGTTTTTTTTTACATAAAAAAGTATGAAATCACAATTTTCAGGACTAAATATCTTTTTTGTCATATGTTTAGACGTAAAATGTTGTGTGTTATTGGAAAAAGTTTTCTAATTAAATACCGTATTTTTCAGATTATACATCGCTTTGGATTGTAAATCGCACCAGCCAAAAAATGCATAATTTAGAAGGAAAAAACATAAGTCGCACTGGAGTATAAATCGCATTTTTGGGGGAAATTTATTTGATAAAATCCAACACCAAAAACATACATGTCATCTTGAAAGGCATTTTAAAATTAAAATAAAATAGAGAACAACAGGCTGAATAAGTGTACGGTATACTAACATTACATGACTGGCATGCCTGGTAATGTCAGTAACAACGTAACATATGAAGAGTTATTCAGATAACTCTAGCATAAAGAACATGCTAACAGGTTTAGCAAACTATCAGTTTCACTCCAAATCACTAAATGCAATGAAATCTTCATCCTCGGTGTCACTTTTAAACAACTCCCCCAACTCGGGAGGTCGACGATGCGCCGCTTCCTCTTCTACGTCGCTTACGTCAGACTCATCATCGATTTATCAACACAGACCGATAGCGCCCTCATGTGGTTTGATGTGAAAATAACATGTGAAATGACAATCACGTGTTAATAATTTCACACATAAATCGCTCCAGAGTATAAATCGCACCCCTGGCCAAACTATGAAAAAAACTGCAATTTATAGTCCGAAAAATTTGGTACTCATGTTGAACTTTGGGAAGCTCAAAAGTTTACTGGAACATGAACAAAAGTAATATTTTTTTTCAAGAAAAGACAAAATATGAATAAAGGTATTTGATGAGTGATGAGATGAGAATACAGTTTTTTCAGTGCAAAATGTCTTTTTTTCGTCACAATTTTTTAAATCACAATATTACGAGAATAGTAATCTTAAAAAGCTTTTAGAGGAAAATGTGCAGTAAGAATAATGTCATATTGCCTTATAGAGTCATGTTTTACGATTTCGAGGAAAAAGAAAATACAATTGGAATTTGCTTCTTGAAAAACATTTGCTGGGGGGGATAAAATAACGTTTTCAGTCCATCCAAAGTGGTGCGCATGTGGTTGCGTGCAGGTGAGCCGCCATTTGCACAGGTGCGAACGGAGGACCTCCTGCAGCACCTCCAGAGAGGAAATGACCTACAACGTCCGCCCGCCTGCTCAAGCGCGCTGTAGGTACAGCTAACATGCTAACGTGCTAATACACGAACTGACTCCGAATGGGCCGGCAGGTTCGCCGTCATGTCGTCGTGCTGCCAGCGGAGCCCGAGGCAGCGCCTCACCATGGCCGCGCTACTCGAGAAGCTGCGTATGGGAGAGAGTACGGCCAACGGACGGACGCTCATCCGGTCCGCCGTGCCGCTGGACATGGAGAAGTACCTGCGGCAGGCGGGCTACGCCGAGGCCTACAACTTCGCTCTGCTCTGATTGCGCCGCACGCGTGCACGCTTTGCTGCTAAATGGACACGGACCGATGATGCTACAGTACAAATGTATTTGGCCACTGTAAATACAACACCCAAATACTAGATTATATGAGAGCTTTTCAATTTGATGTTTGAGGATTGCAGTTGCTGTTGTTTTTTTGGGCCTGTGACAGCATTTCACTAATGTGAGAGCGTTTCAGGAGTGCATGTGAGTGAATCATATTTGATAGTGACGTGTGTGAGAGAGCGTTTGACAAAAAAAAGTAATTAAAAAGCCAGGAAGTTTAAATGGTCCACGATGTTGACTTGGGGTCGTGTGTGATGTAGTCAAGGCGGCCCGTAACGCTGCCGTAAACACGAGAGGCCCAAAACGTTTGCCAGAGAGACCTGGTGCTCGACCACTGAGCTCAAGCTGAGAAAAGCGTCCAGTGTTCAAAGTCATGGCGGTCCGCTCCGAAACAAACGTCAACAGTCCACATGATTCATCCAAAGCAACTGCCGCTTGGAAAGGAACAGACGGACAACCACCAAATCGGATTTGTGCACGGCCATTTCTTACTGGAACAGGTGTGCCCTTAAGAGATGAGTCCAGTTCTTCAGGTCTTTTTTTTTTTTTAAATTTGACTAGAGAGCAAACATTTTGAGATATGAGCGCGGAAAGAGGATGGGACCAAGTCCAATTAGCTTATTGCTAACGCACAATGCAAACCCCCATATAAGGGCTAACGAAGAGCATGGATCACTTTATAAAGGCCACCGGGCGGCAGTATAACACAGTCATGCAGACACAAACCAACAAGACTTTCTCCCCTCCTGATCGCAACTTAACTAGAGGAGCTTTGCTGTTTTGTAACCTCTGCCAAGGGAGCTCGGCTTTCCACTATATTTGCTTATGACAAAATTCAGACATGTTGAGCTCTCTACCTAGTAAGGCCAACATGCGCGGTGACACAAACACACACGCACGCAGGTACGGAGGCACCTTGAACTGCTTTGCGGTGGCCATGTTGTGCAGTTGCGCTTTGTTGATGTGCTGCTGCAACATCAGCTGCTGGAAGTACTGCGCAGTGTGTGGCTGCCTGCAGGGCACAAAGAACGGGTCACCAGTCAATCAAATGCCACACATCAATAAAAAAAACGGACTGGTCGCCTGTCATTCACAGGACACATTACAGACAGTAAGGGAGTGATGAAAAAATTCTCACATGGTTGGCGTAATGCAGCAGTAAGTTGGATGCGATGCATTGTGCGCCATAGGCGCACACACACCTGGACCGCCTGCCTTTCACACAGCGACATGGAGTTGAGAGCCACGGGCCGGGGACTGATCCCAGATGTAGCGCTCTCCTTGGCCAAGGCCCCCTGCTGCTGTTGGCAATCGCTGTCCATCTCCGTGGTTACTGAGGGCAGACACACATGAACACCATGATGGACGGGTGCCGATCAAAGGTGGTTTTCGATGGATCTTAAATTTCGATTTGAATCGATTCAGTTTTGCAAGCGAATGCGGAGCAACATAACACCAAGCCATGAATTTTGAACTTGGAACTTCTCCCTGGACTCCCCGTGAGCTCATTTACCTGATGGTTGAGTAAAAGCACATATGGACTAGGACCGTCACTTGGGACTACAACAGTCTTTCAGGGGGAGAGTGTCTCTTCAGACTAGAACCTATACCAGGAACTTGAACCTTCACTTGGGATTAGACCATGTTCTTGGTGCTAGAAGTTTCACTTGGGACTAGAGGCTTCACTTGTGACTGAAAAATTGTCCTGTTACAAGTAGCTTCCATTGAGACTGGAACCTTATCATGGCACAAGAGTGTATACTTGTGGGCTAGTCCCTCCACTTAGAAATCGACAATGTTCCTGCTACGAATATTTTCTCTCAGGTCCAGTAAACATTTAATAGAACTCAAATCATCTCTCGCGTTTTTCACCTCAGGTTTAGCCCATTGACTTGATTAGATTCGATACAAATATGCCACATAGAACATGGCGGCCACGCTGACGTCTAAAGAGGCGTCTCCGTATTCGAAGAGGAAAACGCTCTCCGAAGTGTGAACATCACCACACTCGGCTAACGTTAGCTTCTAGCAAGCTAGCATCCCCAAAAGCAGCACCGAACCTGCCAAAGTGGATGCTCTGCGGCTCGTCGCCCTTCCCGACGCCGCTTCTCCTCCCGCTGGCACCTGACTGCGTCTGTCTTCATGGCTTCCGGTTTTCCTGCCTACCCGCCCGCCGCCTTTCTGTCTGTCCTCCCGGGCGGGTTGCACGTCGTTGCTTCAACGGTTCCGGTGGGTTTGCTACGCTGGACGGAACCGGGCGGCGGCGTCGACCATCGGAACAGCCACGAGGGCGCCCGTGCGGAGCCGAGTGAGCGCCGATCGATCAGCTGACAATGTCAATGCCCATTTCTAGTTCTCTTCTAGTTAAGTGATATTTAAATTCGTCTAAGAAAAAAGACATACGAATTTAAAAATCTTGAGTTAATGTATGCTTTCAAAAGAGTTGAAGATTATTGACAAAACATTTTTGAAATAGTTTCATCCACCCATGAGCTGAACCGCTTTATCCTTGTTTCCACATCTATTTCTAAAAATATAAGTGTGGATAAAGGTACTAAGTCTTTGTATAAAATCAGTCTTGGAAAATCTGCCTATGTTTAGTAACAGGGCAAAACAAAAAAACTCCACTCCCTGACTCCGGGATGTCTCTTGCTTTTGTTAACGGGATTTATTCCACCAATTCTAAATGGAGAGTACAAACAAGTAAAGCACACTAAACACAAACACTCTCGATACAACAGGCGACAATATACCGTTATTATGTGAAAAGGAGGACTGCAGTGGCTCGCCAAGCTCACAAAACCGCTGCCAGCTAGCGAGCGAGCGAGCGTGCGTGTGAACACAGCGCGTTGAGTATACGTCACCACGTGTCGCGGTCATGTCACGTCACAACAAAAAAAATCTTCTCAACAAGCAAAATGTCCGGCAATTACACGTTCTTTTTGAATAAACATCTCTTGTGAATCCTTGGCGGGAGTCAAGTGTTGCGTCAGTAAAGAAATCACCCCAAATTTCATTTGCGTCATCACATGGGCACTAAAACACACTTGCTACCACACGACATTGTCACGGCGATTCACAAAGTCACAAAGCAGAAGCCAACACGTACACGCGGGAAAATTTACTCGACTGACTTCAATTCACCTGACATGGGGGAAGGAAAAAAAAAAAGAAAACCCTAATTTTGGCCATATGCGAGTGTACAAATGCTCATTTGTGACCATGAAATACAAAAACGTGCCTTTAAAAAAAATAGACGTGTGGCACTCCTGCCTCCAGTGATAAGGACAACATTAGCATCCAAGAACGGTTCGGTTGTATTCACCCTTTTTGTATGTTAAGTTTGCGTTTGATCTTCAAGTACTTTAATTTAGGTGCACTTTTGAACTTTATGCTTTTAACATACATCTGAATTCAGTGTTGATGTTCAGACTTGGGTCCACTATGTCACTGCATTTTGCGCCAAGTTTTTTTTTTTGTGTGTGTGAGTGGTACTTGGTCTGAAAAGTTTGAGAACAACCAAAACATGAGGACACAGCACATAATCGTATCAATAATCTGCTGGGAGAAGAGGACATTTTGATTTACCCAACAAATAAGTACAATTTGGTCACGATTTTCAATCTTCAGTCTGGGATGAATTTCTGCAAGGTTGTTCGAACGTGTACGATATGAGAGTGGCGACCACCAAATGGGCATAATGTGCAACAGTAGCATGTGTGTCTATTTGTGCTTGCATTTTTCGCCAATTCGTGGTCACAAATTGCTATTTTGTGCACATGTGTGATGGCCACAAATGAATTTGAGGCTAGTTAGACAAATTACTCATTTGGAACAGTCATTAGAACAATTCAAAGGATTGCACTGAGCACAATAGTGGATTAAAATCATCAGCTCTTTGGAGGCCCTTTTCAAGCAATTCCCTCATCCTGCGTGAAATCCGAGATGACAATTGCATTTTGGACAACGTGTGCATGTCACATTGGTAGTTTTGTTCAATTTTTAAGAATTTGAGAACCCCTTTCCATAAAACATTTGGAAATCTGGAAAATAATAAAATTGCAAACATCTTGCCAAGTGTTTTGGTGTCATTCTGAAAAATAAACAAAAGGATGAAAGTCAACTTACAGTAGTGGATGCAATGTTTATACATATTAGCACTTAACCTCCATGACTTGAAAGTCCCTGTAAAGTGGAAAGAAAAATCTCTGCCAAATTTCAGTGGAAAGAAAAATCTCTGCCAAATTTCACCCCACCCAAAAAAAAGCCATGAATTAAAAATGAGGCTTGCAAATGGTGTAAAAAAAAATGACGGCGTTCTTTCAACTTTAAAAACGCTGTGAACACTGACCATGTCTGCTCAATGCACTGAGGCCACGCCCCTTTCCACTCTCGATCAAATACTGCTGCGACAACCTGGAAAAATAGATGCTAGCATCATTTAGCATGTTTCTTCTACCTGTGCATATATTTAAAACGTGCAACTATACTCTACCGGGTTCTACAGGCAACGAGGTGATCTAAAGAGGCCCC
Source organism: Hippocampus guttulatus (assembly GCF_054856545.1). Classification (NCBI taxonomy): domain Eukaryota; kingdom Metazoa; phylum Chordata; class Actinopteri; order Syngnathiformes; family Syngnathidae; genus Hippocampus; species Hippocampus guttulatus. The sequence continues at coordinate 10,383,610 of NC_141278.1, forward strand.
GTCAGCCCAAATAAAATGTGGGAATTCCCTTTGCAGGGTCTTAAAATGTTAGGTCAGTAGATCACAGTTTCTTTGCCACCGTTTTTGGGGATTCTTCTAAAGTGCTTAACCCATTGAACTATCCGTTCACGGTCAATCTTAACTGTTGCTTTCATTCATCGGTTTGGAAAATGTTAAAATTCTACTTTTGGTTATATATGTAGCAGCCATTTTTAATCCCTTTTTTTTAACCTAACCTCTATCTGGGATTGAATCTGAAAAGTCCTTGAAATACATCTTTGGGAGTGAATGAGTCAAGTGGACAGTCGACGCGGTGTCTATTATTGCACGTTGCCTCCGTTCTCTTCCCTTCATCAACCGTCTGAAAAAACAGAAATGGCTCTCTTGAAAAAAATACTCTCACCTTATATACTTCTCATCTCGTGGTGTAGCAAAATAGATTTAATGGGGGAATGGAACGGTTGGGTGCTGTAATACTTCATCAAGGTGGCACAAAGGACCAAAAAATAGCTTTGGTATTGCTGACTTCAAGCTAACAATAATAACGACACAATAAGGCCTGACAACACTCATTAAAAGTTTAAAAAAAAAAAACATGAAATGTCGCCGTGGAGTCAAGTGAAGAAACTACACTTCTCAAAGCCTTTGTCAAAGATGATGCAATACTGTCAAGTGGGTGGTTGCCATGGTAGCAGCAGCAGGAACGCACCCAAGCTTACATTTCGGAGTTCAGCAGTTTCATAACTGAGTGGAAGAAAAGCTAAAATGACCCTGAATGAAGTCGTTAAGCGTGTAGTAGATTTCTTGTAAAACTGTTATTAAATTGCTTTTTATTTTGTCATTAAATTGTTTTTATTTTAAGCAATTAAATCTATTTTAACAATTCTACTCATCTGAAATAAAATTTAAAACTGAATAATTTCTTAAACTATTTAAAATACAAATTAAATAAGTATTTATTTTAATTGTTTTTTTTAATTGTTTCCAGTAAATCAATTAACAAGTTATTGACGAAATGCTTTTTGAGTAACTTCCAACCAAGCATGACTGAATGAAATGGATGAATAAATGATCAGAAATGAACACATTTTCCTGTGCAGTTTTAGCTTGTGTCGACATCAAAGCTTATAAAGTGACGCACGCACACGAAATGATCCAAACGTGACGGCCGACCACGCCCGCTGGCCACGAGGCGCGGCTTGAACGAGCACAACTTGACTTAGCGCAATGTCGATTGCACGGAAAAGCCAAAAGACAAAAAAAATCGATATTGAGGATGTTGCGGAAGCGGCCTTTGACGGTCTCGTTTCCTTTGCGTCTAGACGCTCTCCAATACCACCGATTTTTCCTGGAGGGGCTCCGTCTCGCTGTTGTTGCCGGCGCCCGCCTCCACTAAGGGGAGCTTCTCCTTCTCGTCTCGCTTCTCCTCCTTGGCGGTGCCGTTGCCGCCCTCGGGATGGTGCGGGCGGGCCTCTACGGGGGATGAGGCGGCGCCCCCGCCAGTGAAACTGCGGGAGATCTCGTCAAACGTTTTGCCTTTGGTCTCCGGGACTTTAAGGAAGGTGAAGATGAAGAAGATCACCAGGAAGGCCATGAAGATCAGGAACACCCACGGCCCGCACCATTCCTGTAGGAACAAACACACACACACACAAAACCAATTGTACCATATTTTCCACACTATAGGGCGCACCAAAAAGCCTTCCATTTTCGTAAAAGCTCACCGCGCGCCTTAAAATGCGGTGCGCCTTGTGTATAGTCATTACGTAATACCCCAAGATGGCACCTTGCTGGAGACATGCTTCCAATGTTATGACCTGCTGTTGGTTCAGCGAACTGTGTCACTGCTTTATTAAATACGTTTTTGTTGCAGCTCCGAAAAAAGGAGAGCTGTGGTGTTGTTTTTTTTTGAAACGTACACTTTATTAATGGTTTTCACAGTCTCAACAAATACAGGAACCTCTTTGTCCGTCTCTGCCTTTTCTTCCGTTCGACTCGAGAGGCGTTCATGACCGCCTCGGAAAAACGTAAATTAACTATTACTTCAATGAAACTACGAAAATTGAAAATAATACAACAAAACAGTAAATCAAGCGAGGAAATCACAAAATAAATTCTATAGACCCACTACAGAATTTATTTTGTGACTTCCTAGTTTGTGAATACAGTACATAAAGGAATAAATAAACACTTCTGAGACAGTCCAGTCTCCTCCAATTTAACTCAACTGAACTGTATTTAGAAGGCACTTTCAAACAGCCATTGCTGCATAATAAGTGCTGTACATGGAGCAACTAAGAATGTATACAACAATGAAGCAATAATCAGTAACAAAGATGGTAGTAGGCACCAAACAGTAAAACTAAGATTTACTGACATCTGATTGTTCTGTTGCAGCTACGGGGCTATAGAATTTATTTTGTGATTTTGTGTTTTGATGCATTACTGGATTTTCAATTTTCGTAGTTTCATTGAAGTCATCGTTAATTTCCGTTTTTTGGAGGCGGTCATGAACGCCTCTCGAGTCCAACGGAAGAAGAGAAGGCACGGAGACGGACAAAGATGTACCTGTAGCTCCATCTAGTGGATGCATTGTAGATTGCGCCTTATAGTCCAGTGCGTGCAATATATGAAAAAAATTAAAATATAGGCCATTAATTGAAGGTGCGCCTCATAATCCAGTGCGCCTTTTAGTGCGGAAAATACGGTACCTAATTTTTCTGTCAAAAACGGATGCGTTAAAAAAAAAAAAAAAAGTAGTGTCGTGAGATTATCCTTTGAGCTTGGAATATGCAGTACTCTGGGTTTTGTTTTTTTGGCCTTACCTCAAGTTTGGGGAAGCTGATTCCAACAAGGAAGTTGGAGGTCCAGTTGCAGCAGCCGGCGACGGCCATGGCGGCGGGCCGCGGGCCCTGCGAGAAGAGCTCGGCCACGATGAACCAGGGGATTGGGCCCGGGCCCAACTCGAACATGGCCACGAACACCATGACGGCCAGGATGGCCACGTAGCTCATGCCGGCCACGTCCTTCTGTCGGCGGCGGCGGAGGGAGTGAGACACCCGGTCAGACGAGCGACATTCGTCAGGGAAGCAGCGATGCGGGCGGGGCCACTCACCTGCAGCAGCGAGACGGTCATGAGCAGCGCCGCCAGCGCCATTCCGCCCAAGCCCAGCAGGTGCAGCGTCCTGCGGCCCGCCTTCTCCACCAGGAACAGCTGCACACCAATGCCGAGTCAACAAGTGCGTTTCCCCGACAGGTCACTCATGAGTGGATATTAACTCATTCACTCCCAAAGACATTTTTAAACGCCTTTTCAGACTTGGTCCAGAATCACGAATGTAGGCAAAATAACATGCTTTTTCTCTCAATTATATTGTTATAATCATTTGTTTCAGATATACTGTAATTATTTTCTGTATAAAAAATAATTTGGTGTTCAAAAAGTTTTTTTTCAAACTTGAGTCTTGAAAAAGATGGGGTCGTCTTATAATCAGGGCCGTCTTATATTCGGGCCAATACGGTAAAATCACTTTGACCAACTGAAAATAACAAATTTTTGTAGCTCTAGTTTTTTTTTAACCTTTTTCCTGTCAAGCATTATACTTTCCTTTTCAAATTTGCAAAAAAAAAAAAATTTTTTAATTACCCCTTTGAAAAAAAAAATACATGAACTTGTGAAAAACTTTTGAAAGACTTTTTGGCCCCAGCAAACAAAATCAAGGTGATTTGAATGTTAATCCTTTCGGGGACAGAGGTCACTCCAGTGAACAGCTTATCATGTAATCAGGTTACAGTCGGAACGTAACACAACTTACCCAAGTGTGAGCAATGGTAAAGAATAGAAGTGACTACACGTCAAGGAGAGAAAATCCCGGAGCTGGCACCCACCGAGACAACGGTGAACACAGTGTTGACGATGCCTGCACCAATGGTGGCGTAGATGGGCTGGCTGACCCCAGCCGAGCTGAAGATGCCCGTCGAGTAGTAGAAGACCTGTGGACACAAAGCTGTGCTTTTTGGACGGAAAGGGAAATGTTAGGGCGGTGAGGCGCGGCGTGGCCACTCACGGCGTTGATGCCGGACAGCTGCTGCGAAAGCTGCAGCATGACGGCGATGAGCAGCGGCTGGCGGTAGCTCGGGCAGCGGAGGAGCTCCAGGATGGTCACCTTCTTCTCCAGCGCCATCTTGTTGCTCTCCTCCTTCATCTCCTGCAGGTCGCTGCCCACGTCCTCGCTGCCGCGCAGACGCACCAGCGCTGCGCACATCAAGGTGCACAGACGCGGGTCAATGGAAACGCGGACCGACATTGTGAAAGGAAAAAAAAATCCGTATTGGCCCGAATATAAGACGGTGTTTTTTTGCATTGAAATAAGACTGAAAAAGTGGGGGTCGTCTTATATTCGGGGTCTAGACATTATGACGCTAGATGGCGCCAGATATCATTGAAGCGAATGCTGAACTTGACTCCCGGGCCAAAGTGAACCCGTCACGAAGAATAAAAATAAAAATAGCGGTAGGACGAAGAAGAAAAATTAAAAATAGCGGTAAGAAGGAAAAGAGAAGAAAATAATAGAAGAGATAACAGAAAATGGAGAAACGTAGCGACAATCTGGAGAAAAGTGGGTCGAAGATCGGCCAGGTTAATCGGCAGCTGAGGAGAAGTTATGATGTCATTTACATTTCAAAAACCAGAAGCCATTCATTTACGAATGTGATTGCACTTTAGATTTAAATGAGGCAAAATAACATGTGTTTTCTCTCAAATACATTGTTAGAATCATTTGTTTCAGATGTACTGTAATTATTTTCTGTATAAAAATTGATTTGGTGTTCAAAAAGTCTTTTTTCAAACTTGAGTCTTGAAAAAGAGGGGGTCGTCTTATAATCAGGGCCGTCTTATATTCGGGCCAATACGGTAAAATCACCTTGACCAACTGAAAATAACAAATTTTTGAAGCGCTAGGTTTTTTTTTGGACCTTTTTCCTGTCAAGCATCATACTTTCTTTTTCAAATTTGTAAAAAAAAGAATAAAATTACCCCTTTGAAGAAAAAAAATACGTGAAAAAAATGTTTACTCAACAAAACGTGCAATTTAGTTTCAGCGAATGACTAAAGGTGCGGTTGGAAACGCAAGCGATGGCGAGAGCGAGGCTGACCTTTACGTGCCTCCTCCTCCTGTTTGAGGTTGATGAGTAGGAATCGGGGGCTCTCGGGGCAGAAGGGCAGCAGGACACACTGCAGCACGGCCGGCGCCACCGTCAGCGCCAGCAGCAGCGGCCAAAGGCGCGACGAGCCCAGCAGCCTCTCCAGGCCCAAGACCTGCCCGCAAAAATAAATAAATAAATAAAAAGACAGAAAGAAAAAAAATCTGGGGCTCTACCGTCGCGAAACGAGTTCTACGTTGGTGTATGCATGCGCGATCGGCGGTTGTCAGGGCAGCTGACCTGAGCGATGAGGATGCCGACGACCACGCCGAGCTGGTGCAAAGTGCCAAAAGCGCCCCTGAGCGGAGTGGGGGACACCTCACCCACGTACATCGGCGTCAAGCCCGTGAAGAGTCCGCAGAAGAGGCCGATGACCAGCCGGCCGGCGATCACCATCTCGTACGATGAGCATAAGGTGGAAAAGCCCATCAACAGCCCGCCGATCACCGCCAGGATGTTGACCAGGAACATGGAGCGCTTCCTGCGGAACGCCGGAGGCGCCGATGCTTGATTTGACATTTGCGCGCCGAGCGCAGAGCGGACGTGCCGCGCCGACGGGAGCACCCACCTGCCAAAGCGGTCGGCCATGATGCCTACGCTGAAGGATCCCGCCATGCCGCCCATGCTGAAGATGGCGACGGTGATGCTCCACACTATCGTGCAGACGCCGGCGTCGATGGGCTCACCGTAGCGCTCCATCCAGGTGTCGTTGAAGAACGCACGCAGTTTCTCAAAAACACAAAAAAAAAAACAAGGGCACTCAGCGACAACTGCGTTACCGCTTTTATGCACTTGGAGCCAAACCTTTGAACCAGTGGTGTCCAACCAAGGTCCCGGGGCCATTTATAGCCCTTCATCCGCTGGTTTAAAAAAACAAAACAATGCCTTTCATTCTTTACCATAATTGTCGTACTTCAAGTCATCTACATTGCTAAGAAATTATCTGGTGAACAAATCCATGTGAATCAAGACAGAATACTTTTGTTATTAATTTAGATTCTTCAAAGTCAGACTCTTTTTTTTTTTCCTCCGTCAGCTTTCTGATGTGCTCGGCGATCTGCGAGGAGGAGGAGCCACTTTTGTGTCCGGGTACACACATGGAAGTCATCGACACCTATTCAAGCAGGAGGAGCTCCTCAGTTTGCAAGGTGTCCAAGCAGCCAGCGGAAAAGAGTTTTTGAATCATGAGCTCGCCCCTTTCTTTGTTTGGAAAGTACAGCGTTATTTTGGAGCATTGTACGTTCGTCTTTGATCACTCATCTTTGGAAAGAAAACTGCATCAAGGCAACAATTATGGACTTGTGACTTCATAAGCGGGTCCAACCCCTCGACCTGTTTACTCCGGCAGGGCTGGATCGAGTCTGGTAGGTTACAAGGCCCAGCTCATCCAAAAATCCCAAACTCGTTGCCTCATCACCGATAACGACAGTTTTTCCAAAATAATTTGAAAATATCAACAATTGCTGACTGGATTGAGTTTTGTGTGTTTAACCCTTTCAGGGACAGCGGTTACTACAGTAGACAGCTTATCATGTTATCAGGTGACAGGAGTGATCAACTCAATTCAGAGCATTTCAAAAGCAGCCTCAAATGAAAAGGTTTGGACAGCCCCGATTTCAACTTTGCCCTTTTACCAAAAGTAATTGATGACAGGGAAGAAATGGTGCGGACACCAACCTGCTCAGGCGCATTGATGACGCCCGTGTTGAAGCCGAACTGCAGCGAGCCGATGACGGCTGTCGTAAGGGAGAACAGGAGGTAGCCCGTCACCTGCTTGCCCTGCCGCCGCAAACAAAGACCAGAAAGCATTCAGCACCACATCGCTCACAAATCCCAAGACAACATGGCGGCCATACTAAGTAAAATTTATATATAATATATATATATATATATATATATATATTAAAATGTTGTCCAATCACATTTATTTTGAAATTCCCCAATCTATGTGAAGTAATTGGATTACTCCAAAAGAAATTTTTGAAATCCCACTACATTTTTTAAACAGGCTCAAATACACTTTAAACAACTCAAACAACACTTTAACGTGTTCATAAGAGTCTTATAATTAAAATGCCAAAAGCATTTCAAAACAAAATGTGTCTGATAAAAAGTATTACTTTTCCTCTTCCCATAAAAAGTGCTTGCACTGAGGGAAGCCATTTTCTTACTTTTTCTAACCCCTACAAATTTGGTATCATTGGAAAGCACTGAATGTCCTCTTTAAGATAAGAAAACCTTTATTAGTCTCGCAATAGAGAAATTCCCGATTCACAGCAGCAAAGTTATGAAAGGAAGAAGTATAACAACAAAATACAGGAGCTGCTGGAAAGGCAGCCACTCTCGCGGCGCCATTTTGAAGTCAAAATAACACAACACAACACAACACATAGGACACAGACAGTCGTGCAATCTTCACCACTTTTCTGCATACACTTTGTTGTCTGAAGCAGTTATAGATGAAAGAGGAGAGGATCAAAGTGTCCTTTCACCAGTGGATCAGAGACGTCATGCTGAAAATGTGCACACGTCTGCTACAAGCTAAGTTTTGAAAGCAAACACGAAGCTGTAGCGTCCATTGACGAAAAAGAGATTGGCTCACATCTCCTGTCCCATGTAAATCCGCTTCAAACTCCAAGCCGCGACTCCCATCGTCGGCTTGGAGGGCCCTTTCTTCTCATCGTCGGCTCCTCAAGCCTTACATCCATCCAGCCGCAGACCGTTCAACAGCACCGATCTCTCCGCTGAACAAAGCGGGGCTGTGAAAAATGCTGCCCATTACAGGCGCAAGACACAAGCGCCCCGGGACTGTCCAGCAACGACAGTCAAATGGCGCCGACATTCCTCCCAGTCAAAAACAGTGCTGGTATACCCATGCTGCCGAGAAGGCGCAACCACCAAGCACAGTTTCCTCCTTGATGAATGTCGTGGCCAAAAAATGCTGAAAAAAGTCCACATCAGGTCCACACGACGTAACAACAAACACAAAGTGACAAAACAAACCAAAAAACAACAAAAAAAGCAAGGCTCATGAGAGCACTTGCTGACGGCTGCCTACTCGGGCGCCATCTTGACTTTAGAGTAACAAAAGGAGTTAATGCAATTGGAGGCACTGGGTGGGAGATATTTAGGTTCACAAATGTCCTCTACAGAGGACAAATTTGAACTACTGGTCGTCAGGAGGATATATAAGTATATATACACACACACACACACGAAGAGTGGTACCTCTACTTACGAACGTCTCTTCAGACGAATTTTTCAAGTTACGAAACAGGAAAATATTGCCTCTTGTTAAGAAAGAAATTTCAAGATACGAAAGGTAAAAATACAGTATTGGCCGCTAGTCACAGCTCCGAGTTTCCTGAACGCAACATACTTATAGTTCCTCCGCCATTGGCTATTACCGAGCATCTTCCTGGCATCCCATTGGCTAAGAGGGAACTCGACCGAATGTGTGTTAATAGATAGGTATGTGTTTATAAAGCGTGCTCGTCTTTCGCCGCTCAGGGTCATGAGGGTTTCCGATACGTTTTACGTAAAAGTGAATCATCTGGAAAAAGTGTTCACCAGTTGGGCGATCGCGCACGATGCTTATGTTCACCTTGGACATTTTCAAAGCATCTTTTAAAGCCGACAAAAGCCAATGTTCTTGGATCCGTTTTTTACAAAACGCCCGGCAAAAAACACTTCTGAGAGAGAACATGGACTAAAGAGGGCAAAAAAACAATGAGGACACAGTTAAAGTTAAATGACCATCATTTTTATTCTTTATTTTTTACATTATGCACAACTCTCATTTATTGTGCAGTAATCGAATTGTAACATGTATTTGTTCCATATTTATATATTTTTAGAAAACATTTATGTCCGATTTTGGGGGGGGGGGGGGGGCTTGGAACGAATTAGGGCATTTACATGGAAAACGCGTCTCTACTTACAAATTTTTCTAGTTCAGAAATGTCTTCCAGAACCAATTAATTACGTAACTAGAGGTACCACTGTACAGTATAAGAGATTAATCACGTCACCCTGTTGAAATGCCGCGTTCAAGTATTTGTATAAAAGATCACCCACCCAACTCTCAGAACCATGTGTTGTACCGCTCACAGCTAATTATGGACGCGTTTTGAGTTGAAATGTCGAAAAAGTGAAGACGGTCAATTGAGAAGTAAGACTGCATTGATCTAAATATCGACGCCACGTTCGTCCGCGGTAACTCGCGAATGTTGGCGTCATGGCGACCGCCTGCATTTCGTACAGCAAACGTAGGGAAGGAAGAGGGCAAGAAAGACGACGACTGCTCGGTCTACATCTCCCCTAATTGTCTATGATAAATGAGGCAGCAGTAAAGTAACCAAGTTACTTTTTCAAGGGAATTAACTGTCGCTTATTTGTCTCAATGTGTTGTCACTCTGACACTGACATCATGGCGCCCAGTTTATCGTTGTCTTTTTTTCTTTTTTTGCTAGCGCTCAGTCAGCAGCACACAATCGGTCGCTGCTGCCAGGCCAGGAAGTGCGGAGGACACCGAAGGACGTCCTTGAGTGAGCCGATATTTGTTAGTTTTTTTTTTCTTCCTTTTGCCCATTCATATTTGGGCCACGAGGGTGCGACCGGTAATCTCACCATCTTTCCAGTTTGGCTCCAGTTTGAGCAGAAAGCGATCAAACGAGCCTTGATGGCCACTTGTGATGTCATCAGGAAGACACCAAACTGCCCAAGCGCTGCTTTGCGACATCAAAGTACAGATTTTTTTTTTGTTTTAGTAAAGAACGAGCCACAATCACTCAAGTATTTCATAATATTTCATCGTTACCGTTTGTAATTAATGTATTTTTTTAAAATATAATTTGATAAGCTATGTAAGGGTGCCTCGACATGGGTGGCGTGCAAAATGCTACTTTTTGGACCCAGGTTTGTATGATTAAGAGTTGCCCCCCCCCAACATGTCAATAGCCCTTTGCTCATCACCACAGCAAGTCACATGTTTGCCACATGGCACGAAGAAAAATTACAACACCAAGAGATGCTCTTCGCTCTACAAGATGCAAGCTGAAGTGTTCAAAAGAGCCGAACGGAAAGGAAACATGTTGAGAGTTTAAAAAAAAACAAAAGAAAAACATAAACAACATTTTGGAAGTATCAAACGTTTACAGGCTGCTCTTCAAACTGTCAAGTGTGCATTTGCATAGATTTTGCTTAATTCTCACAGTTCCACAGCACACTGCTGCTTTTCAATTTTTGTGATCTGTATTTTGCTTCTCGAGGTTTCTTTTCAATGCCCAGCGTGATCTTGTGGTAAAGCGATTGCGACATTCATTAATTATTCATCCTTGTTGTCCTTCTTTGCTCTCGTGTTATTTCTCGGCCTGTCTGGGTACAAATCAAATGGATTGTTCAAAATTGATTTCTGACTTTCTTCAAGCTTTTGTGTCGCAATCTCGACAATCCTTTGGCTACATCCTGAAAATTGCGTTGCGTTGACTTCAACGAAGGGCCAAAAAAATTCTGTCACCTGAGTGCTGACAGTGACACAGCATCTTGTGTGCGTGTGCGCACGCATGACCTTTGATTGATTGAACAATCAATCTCAACTGTATTTCTACAGCACTTTAAAACAACCACCGCTGTATACAAAGTCCTCTATATGGAGCAAAAATATATATCTAATACTGTTCATACAGCAACAAACAATAAAACAAATTAATGATGATGACGGTAGATAGCATAAAACATTACATCAATGGCATGAGAGATTTAGCAGCACATTATATAAATTTTAATTATGCAACACAAAAGGCTTCAAAGACAATCATTTTCACTGCAAAACAGATAGCGTCTTTTTTTATTTAATAATTATTGTTTTGGACGTGCAGGCTACTTTGTTTACATCAGAGTCAAGTATCCTATTTAAGCATCTAAATATTTATCAATTATTAATAGCCACACAACATCGTTTTAAAAGGAAACTTGACTCATGATGAAAGTCATACCCTGCAGAAATGAACTCAAGTTTGACATGGATAATCAAATGTTTCTTCCATGTTGTGTGTTACGTCTAAACAACATTTCTCTGGCTCTCAGCAATTCAAAAAAAAAATCAATAAACTGCATAACAATAATGGGCATAACGAAGGCTCATTAGATATAGTCAGAAAAAAAATACAGATGCACAATATCGAAATCTGCACTTGGATGTAATTTATATCTTGCTACCTTTTACTGGAAACAGTAGGTGAAATCCAATCAAATTTACTAATCATATTAGACAAGATGATTATGTTGGCGTTGAGAGTTTAAGAACAGGGTGGGGTGAGGTTTCAAACACTCACCTGCTGTCCTTCCATCGTCTTGCTGACTTGGTCCTGTTACGAGGGGGCCCGAAAAGAAGCAAAGCCTGCAGTCGTTGCCGATCCTCAGGTGGTCTCCCGCTTTCCAAGCCGCCCGGATGCGCTGACCGCTGCAAGGAAACAAGCGCACGTCGTCAGCTCGGCGCTGTCCGCGGTGCTACAACAGCAGCCGAACCGAAGCCAACCGAACCGAACAATCCCCTCAGAGAAGCCCACCAGCGGGAAGAAACCAAGACAAACGCACCTAGCTAAAACAGCAATAGTCCAATCGGTGTTGACACAAAAAAAGAGGCGGAAAGGTGAGTGATGCTGGTAAAATGGTGCTTAAGGGTCCTCGGATCTGACCGTGGATCAGCCCGACCGACCACAAAGCTTGGTTGGTTTGCTCCTGGCGAGCCGCAGCACGTCCACACACGCCCTCAAGTCGCCTTTTTTTGGGGGGCTGCGTGGAAAAGGAGATGTCGTGACGTGGCCCCGCCCCCAGTGTGCGCCGCTGACGTGCGCGCGCACCATCCTCATCGTCGTGGTGGTCGTCCTCGTCATCGAGGGCCGCCATGCGCTACGGTGGCCGCGGCATGCACGCATGCACAACACCCCCACACCACCACCTCCACCACAGCCCCCGCTTTATTAGGGACACAATTTGATGTTACTCGGTCAGTTGGCGTGACGGCATGGCGCATGCGCAATTGGGACGTTATGACGCGCCCCCCCAAAGCATCCTTGCCTTAATTCCCATGATGACTTGCGCTCACGACCTTGATTGATGCTGATGCTGCAGATGATGCAACACAAGACATTACCAGCGGCAACAGCACTTTTATGGATGTTAGTAAATGATTACAAAATATTTGGCTCAGCAGGTGATTGGAAAACGTTTTTTTCAGCTTTTTATTGATGTAATGTTTAATTGTAAACGTCAATGCAATGTTTTATAAAAAATATGTCAGTCTGTTAAAATCTTTTGTTTCCCTAATATAATTTTTTAAAAATCTATTATGTAATCATTTTTCATGTAAACATTTTCAATAATTTTTTCATGATGTATTTATAATTAAATATCATTTCACGTGTTCATGAAATGCTTTTGATTTCCCACAAAAAAATTCTATAAAGCATTCCATGTAAAGAATGAAACTTATTCAAACACAATAAAATTGTATTTGTACACATTTGTCTTGACAGTTGATGGTAATACATTTTCATTACTATTAGAGGTGCAGATATTATTATTGTATGCAGATAGTTACTATTGCTAATTTATTATATTTATTCTACAAATATATTGCTAATGCTATATTTTATATTGCACTTTTATTCAACTGTGTGCAGTTCTTTCTGAAACATTTATTTTGTGCAATGAAACTTTGTTTTTTTTCTTTGCCCTCAATTTTGCTGCTGGAGACTGCAAATTTCCCCAGTGTGGGACAAATAAAGGTTATCTTGTCTTATAATGGATGAAGGTTTACAATATGCAGTAAAATCTTTAGCTTGCGAAAAATAATGTTGGGTTTCCAAATTTTAAAAAATAAAGACCACAAAATTTTTATTTAACCACAGTGATGCAAATGAATCTTTTTTTTGAATGACCTTTTAATTTCTCAAACAGTTGAGCCATCTAGCTGGCTAATGGTGTCCTCACAAGGAAGCAAAGAACTCGCCTGAACACTTACTCACCCGCTCGGGTAAGACAGGAACCGCAGGAGACCAACTTGCCATCCATTGCCAGCCCTGAGAACAAAATGACAAAAATGAACAAGCACCAAACAATTTGAATATTCCTTCCGATTCCAAGAATTAAAATGGGTTAACCTGTAACTTACCTTTCAGGTATTCATTGCAAATGAACAACCAAAAAATACAGTGATCCCTCGCTATTTCGCGGTTCGTTTATCGCGGCTTCAGTGCATCGTGGATTTTTTCAAACATATTCATAGAAAAAAAAATCCATACACATGGAGCACAGTACTGTATATGTTGCTCTATGTGACTCGCTGTTGTTTTGCATCTTCTCACGGACCGTTTGCGGACTTGAAAAAATAGATATATAATAATTATTTTTACCTGTATGTGTTTGTTGGTCGCTACTTCGCAGATTTTAGTTTATCGCGGGTGGTTTTGGTCCCCATTAACCGCGATAAACGAGGGATTACTGTACAATACAAAACATGGTACTTACTGTATATATCATAAATACTTGTGTGGCAGCGTTTGTGTTTTGTTTGAGAATACTGCCTCCTTGTGGTCATTATGAGCCCTGCCAGCGTTATTTTGTTTTGATTGACAAAAGGAAAAAAAAAATGTTCGGCCCCAAACATTGATTGTACTCACTTAGTAATTGGATGACAAATCAGAGCTGTGTATTACTAATATCAAGTATGCATGTGTGCTGACCCATGCTTTTTTGTTTTGTTTTTGCTCAATAGGAGCCAAAAATGACTTAATTTGACTTTTTTTATTTAGGTCCCAAAAAAAACATCATAATAACATTATATCAATAATATTAATACAGAAGTTGAAAAAAGAGAGAAAAAAAATAAAATTGTTTTTGCGTCCACAGCCTCAAACGCAGAGTACGGGTAGGACATCGTCTGTCCTTCCAAACATCTGCGCTCCGGGAAACTCAAAGTCTGTCCGTTTTGTATCTTGGCAAGAAGCTGGGCGTGGCTTCAAACGTGGGCGGTCCGTCCTTCGCCAATCAGGAATGTGGTTGGGGGTTTTTTTAGAGGTGAAGAGCTGAGCGTCGTTCGCCTGTCGGCCCGTCCGTCCGTCCGTCTACTGCTGAGACATCTTGACAGGAGACAAAGAAAGGAAGTATCAACTCACGGTTCTTTCCCGCAACTTTGAATTTGGCGAACTTTGTTCGGCGCCTACCTGTTGCGTCTGCACCGGCGTATGCGTGTCAGGCCCCCGGCTGGCCAGGCGGCTGAGGATGTTCCTCTCTGACATTTGCAGACGCACTGCCACTGGCGGGATTCGGGCGATGGTGGCCGGCAGCCGCGTCACATCCGCCTTCATGTCGCTCAGTAGCTCCTCCAACTGCTTCAGCACTGGCCAGCAAAGCAACACATGATGACATCATCAGCACGCGCCACGCTAACTGGGGGAGTCCCAAATGCTGGCAATCACTTCCTATCCACGATGTTGTGCTGTTGCATTGTGCGGTCAATAAGCCTCACATATTATCAGATTGACATGATCTGTTGTTCGATGAAAAAAAAAACTAATTTGGCGAATTTGTGGTCACGCTGAAGCAAGAAAAGTATCATCTTGTGGCATTTGGGTGCCACCGCACCACAATTCATTCATTCATTCATCTTCCGAACCGCTTTATCCTCACTAGGGTCGCGGGGGGTGCTGGAGCCTATCCCAGCAGTCTTCGGGCAGGAGGCAGGGGACACCCCGAATTGGTTGCCAGCCAATCGCAGGGCACACAGAGACGAACAACCATGCACGCCCACACCCACACCTCGGGACAATTTAGAGTGGCCAATCAGCCTGCCATGCATGTTTTTGGAATGTGGGAGGAAACAGGAGTACCCGGAGAAAAGCCATGCAGGCCCGGGGAGAACATGCAAACTCCACACAGGGAGGCCGGAGCTGGAATTGCACTGTGAAACCGACGTGCTAACCACTGGACTACCGGGCCCCGAACCACAATATGAGTTGAATTTCATTTCGACAACATCTGGAGCATCTTGGAAAGAACCATGTTGAAATGAGGTTAGGAGTTTCGTCCAGACAAAAAACAAACTGTGCTTTGCTGCAATTTTGTTGCCAAAGCAGCGCATGCCGCCATCTTGTCAAGGAACAATATTGAAGTGAATTAAGATGCTTCATCCAGACAAAATTAGTTCTATCTCCAGCATCTTGTCAAAAAAAAACAATGCTGAAAGAGGAGCTTCATTTCGATAAAAAGTGTGCTTTGTTGCCACCTTGTCAAAGAATAATGTTGAAATGACAAAAACCGTGAATTGCTGCCAACTTGGTGCCAATGAACCATGTCCTAGTGAAATTGAGGAGTTTCATTCACAGCTTTGCGCGCCATGGGCTCAACGGCTGGTGCCCTTATTGTATCGTGGTGAACAACAAAGGTCATGAGAAAATAAAACATATCTTGACATGCATTAGGCCGATACAGACTTTTCCTAGACTCTAGATAGCTCACTATTTTAAAAAAAAAAAAGTCTGAGAATTCCTCGGTTGTGACTGTAGAGTCTAGGAGTGAATGACTGATGATATTGGCAATCATTCACTCTTTCCCGACTCCCCAATCACAACCAGGGAGTTTTCAGTGGAACGATGTTAAGCGCACAACATCAAAGTTGCCGTCTGGCGACCGACCTTTGTGCAAGACGGCGTTGGCCGGCTTGTTCCCCGACATGGACTCTTTGCTGAGGTGCTGGTGCGACTCAGCCAGACACTCCACCTCGCTGAAGCGCGTGTTGAGCGCCATGGACGGGTGCGACGGGTCCTCCGACATGTTGAGGTAGGCGGCGCGCCGGAGCTGCTCCTCGATCACCAGCGCCTGCTCCAGGAGCTGCGCCGGCGCAGGGAAAGACGGCCAAACACAAAGGCAAAGACGGCTTTTTGGTTTCCGGGTGGAACGATTCCCAAGCGCTCAATCATGAAAGGAAAGCGAGTTCAGTGTTATCTTTTGTGTGTATTGTGCTAAGAAGAAAATGTTTAAAATACAAATCAGTAACGTGACCTAATTTATCACGGAATTTAACTACTAATGACAAAAAAAATACAAACTTGGAGGAAAAATGGAAAATCAATATTGACTACAATAATGCATCTCATTTGTAAAGTGAAAAATAACCTTTTTTTTTCCTTCATTTTAGCTCATTCACTCCCAAAGACGTTTTTAAACGTCTTTTCAGACTTGGTCCAGAATTGGCTGGTACTGAATGAGTTAATGACCATGTTTTTCACAATAAACATGGGAACCTTGTGTGTCAAGAAAGATTGTGAAAGCGGAACGTGCTGAGCGCGGCGGCTACCTTGAACCTCCTGGCCAGGAACTTGTTCTTGATTTCCAGGAAGTTGCCCCGGTTCATCTCTCCTTTGAAAGGCTCGTTGAGGATGGCGAACTTGACGTCGTTCTGGATGTCCTGCCAGCGAGCGTAGCCGTGTCTGAGAGACGCCGCCGTCAAGGTCAACGACATAGAACGCGACGACAACTTTCCCCCTTTTCACGGGACATCCTCAAAAGCATCAAAGTTGGACGACATGCAGGAAAAAAGGATACTGGATGATTCCGGCCAGCAGCCAGTAGTCATGGCGACGGTGCCAAATCTCGTTGGTCTTCTTGGTCACTGTGGCGGCGCGCTCCTCGTTCTGCCAGAGCGAGTGAAGTTCTGAAAAGACGAGACGACGGAACGTCAACGACGGAACGTCAACGACGGAACGACGGCGCTTCTCAGCACGCGTTAACATGCGCGCCTACCCGTGAATCCTCCGTCGGCGATGTTGAACATGAAGCGACCTTTGACCTTCTTCTTCTCCTCGATGGCGGCGGCGCTCTCCTTGCTGCCGTCGCCGTTCAGCAGTTTGCCGGCCTCCTCGGCTTTGGGAGCCTCCTTCTCGTCTTTGGCAGCAGCTGCTGGGAGGGGAGGCGGCATGTTCACAAGCCAAAAGAAAGAGATGACATCATCGCGCCGATGACGTACCTTTGTTGTCGTCTGCGGGCGGCGTCGTGTCCATCTTCTCTGGCTTCTCTTCTGGGGGGAAACAAACATGAAAAGTCCATCTCGCGCTGAAAGGATCAAAGGCAGTGGAAAATGCCAAAATGAAGTTGCAAACCTTTGCTGACAGAGTCTTGACTTTTGGACTCGGCGCCCTCGCTTTTGGCCTCCGAAGGTGACGCGGAGTCGCCTTGGCCTTCGGGACTCTTGTCGCCGTCCTTGACGCCATCGGCTTCCCCGTTGGTGGCTTTGCTTGTTTCCATGGGCTCCTCGGCCTTCTTCTCCTCCGCCGGACTCTTGTCGTCGTCATCGGGGATGGAGATGACCTGCGGGAGGACGAGGACGAGGCCGCTCACGCGAATCCGTTCCAAGACGTTTTGGCGTCCGAGCCATCAGTCAGTCGAAACGCTTGCGTGTGGTCACCTCGCTGGTGTTTTTGGTGGTGTCTTTGCCGTTCTTGTCTGCCTCGCTATCTTTCTTCACGTCTTTGTCTCCGTCCCTGATGACCTCATCGCTTTTTGACTCGTCAACTGAGGGAGAAAAACATCGTTGATGTTTTTACGGAGGCAGAAATGCGCTAAAGCTGTGAAGTGTGAGCCCCCCCACAAAAAACATTGAATAGGCTTAAATAACGATTCTGGTGTGGCTCAATTGAGTTCTGTTGACATGAGTCGGCCTGCGTTACCAGGAGCGGGCGTGTTGGGCTGCGTGTCAGCCGGCGTTCCCGTGGACGGCGTTTTCCCCGGCGAGTCGGGCTGAGCGGCCCGCTTGTTTTCCTCAAGCTCTGCCATCCACGGCAGCGACCACTGGCCGTTGACATGCTCGAACTCCTGCACCTGAACGCCACACGGCAACACGTGTGGGACGCCCGCTGCAAACACGGAACGGCCACGGTCGGCCGAGCCGCTCGGCGTTTTACCTTTTTGCGGATGAGCGACATGACGCCGATGCGGGTTAGCACGTGTTGCCGCGACAACCCTTCCCTGGGGACGCCGTCGGCAAAGGTCTCGGCGCCGTCGGCTCCGGGCTCGCAGAGGTGTCGCATGAACAGGGACACGTAGGCTCTAAGAGGCACACGTAGGGATAATTTAGGAAGGGGGCATGAGCGTCTGAATATGGCCTGAATATAAGACGGCCCCCTCTTATCAAGACTCAAGTTTGAAGATCTTTTTGAACACCACATTCCTTTTTATACAGAAAATAATTACAGTACATCTGAAACAAATGATTCTAACAATATATTTGAGAGAAAAAGCCTGTTATTTTGCCTCATTCAAATCTAAAGTGCAATCACATTCGTAACTGAAAGGCTTCTGGTTTTTGAAATGTAAATGACATAACTTCTCAGCTGCCGGTTATCCTGGCCGATCGTCGACCCACTTTTCTCCAGATTGTCGCTATGTTTTCTGTTCTCTCTTCTATTATTTTCTTCTCTTTTCCTTCTTACCGCTATTTTTTAGTTTTTTTCTTCGTGCCACCGCTATTTTTATTTTTATTCTTCGTGGCAGGGGTTCACTTTGGCCTGGGGAGTCAAGTTCAGCATTCGCTTCAATGATATATGGCGCTATCTAGCGTCGTGAATGGGTATAATGTCCAGACCTCGAATATAAGACGACCCCCACTTTTTCAGTCTTATTTCAATGCCAAAAACGCCGTCTTATATTCGGGCCAACACGGCACTTGTATGCTCACTCTCAATCAAGGGTGGGCAACCAGCAGACTTACTTGAATTCTTTCTCAGATTTCCCTCGCAGGTCTCGAACCAACCACTGTGTGGTGAAGGCGTCCTGCGGCGGCATGCCGTACCGCATCACGGCGTTCAGGAAAGCCTTCCTCTGCCGGGAGTTGAAGCCCAGCACCTGTGAGACGTTACAGCTTAGCATTCGGGTGCTAAAACGCTTGTGGGCCTGACTGAACGGTACAAAATAAAACTCAAGAAAATGATTCCCACATTAATAAAAGGACAAAGAAAAGAAAGTCAAGAAAATGACAAATGAAGAGTGTGAGCAAAAATGGAAAGGAAGAATAAGCAAAAGAATAAACGGAGGAAAAGAAAAGTAGAAAGAAAAAAAGTCAGCAAGTACGATCAAAAGAGGAAACATTTGGAGAGAGCCAGAGTATGAGTGTGTGAGAGATTGCGGAGGGCCGGGGGGTTGGGGGCTGCTCACCTCGATGTTGCCGCCCACCCTGGCCAGCAGGGGGGGCAGCGGCTTGTCTTTGTCATTCCTCAGGCCCTTCCTGCTCGGTCTGCGCGAATTGGCTGTGTGGGACAGACGGACGGACAAGTTGAAAGACAAAGATGGTTTGTGTTACAAGTTGACAAGGTCTCCAAAGCCAGAATCTGTTTGACGGAAGTGTCGAGCGCGTGCCAGCAACTCATCTTCGAAGGCGTACGTTGTGACCACGCGGCCGGCGTTCTTACCTTCCGATCGCTCGTCAAAGTCCTCATCTCCCTCCTCGGATGCCACAGAGTAATCCGATTGGCCGTCAGACTGGTCATCCTGCCAATCGGCTGCGGGGGAGAAGAGGGGACAAAAAGAAGGCGGTTAGCGAGCGCTTTAGTGGGACGTTTAAAAGGCGGATGGCGGCGGCGTCTCACCTCTGTCCTCCTGCGAGCCGTCGTTGTAGTTGACCTGCTTACGGATGCGCTTGCCTTTGCCCAGATTGCGGGCCAAGTCCTCCTGCTGCTGCTCGTAATGGTGCCGCAGCAACTTCTCCCAGTAGTCGGGATCCACGCTCTCCTCCTGCTTGATGATCTCGCGCTGCACCTCCTCCTCCTGACAACACACCCATCGCGAATAGTCAACCTCGACTGAATCGCCGCTCATCTTTCATTCCCTCACAAGTTGACAGACTTTTGAGTCGGCGTTTTTGGAGGAGACGCAAATCCAAATTTAGAGCTGCGCACCTTCTGTGGAGGGCCTTGAACTAGCGCACAGTTGCAGCTCGGCTTTCCCAAATTCACCAATTTACTGTTTTTGTGCCCAGGCCTAAACAACCAAAGACTGACTCTCGAAGGAACCACACAGTGACTTGAAATGAACAGCTTCATGTTGACAAAACTTGTGATTTGCCAAGGAACTATGTTGAAGTGCGTTGGGGTGTATCATTACACATACAGTCCATTTGACAAGAAAGTTTTATCCAATCCAATCCAATTTTGGCCCAAGTAGTGCTTTTGCTGATATCGTGTGCCGTCTAAAGTCCGATATAGTGGATACGGTTTGGAAGCAAACCCGACTGTAAATAATTCACGCTCCATTCGACTTGCCATGAAACAAAAAACACCCCCCAGCCCCAAACACACAAAAATATGCAGAGAATCTGGTTTAAAAAAAACCAACAAAAAAAATCAACTCTACGTCGCAGATTTTTAAATTCACACATGGGGTAGGTCCTCCCTCCCTCACCTCCTCGTCCTCGTCTTTCACCACATACTGCGCCACCTTGAAGGAGCTCAGGTACTCGTTCATGCTCTGCAGCTCCGTGTCGTCAGTGGCATCCTGGTTTCTGTCCAGCAGCCGGTCGATGGCCTTGTCATCGTAGTGGATGACGCTGCTGTCATCTTCCTTGTTCTCACCTGAAACCAGGCAAGCACGCGCACACATGATTCAACTTCAACTGGCTCAGCACTGTGCGTGTGCGTTTTTCCCTCCTGCCGACTCTCACCCTCGCCCTCGTCTTTGAAGAGTTCCTCCGTCCCAAACTTCAGAATGTCATCCAGTTCCTGCTTGGACATCGAGCCCGTCTTGGAGCCGAGGCCAGGTCGGACGACCAGGTGGGTGAGCATCATTTTCTTCTTGGCAACCTGACGGGGGAGGCGAGAAGGGGGCGGAGACATAAACCGACGGGCTCAACGGGGAGGATGAGAAGCGGGGGGGGGCTGTCCCCTCCTTACCTGCGTGATCCTCTCCTCCACCGAGGCCTTGGTGACGAAACGGTAGATCATCACTTTTTTGTTCTGACCGATTCGATGAGCTCTGCTGAAAGCCTTGGAATCGCAGGAAACACAAAAAAAAAAAGAAAAGAAAATGAGACACGGCCACAAGGGAATGCCGGCAAGTGAAAATGATAAAACAAGTTAAAATTCAGAAGGAATCACATGAAGACAAGATCTGTAACACCCAAGGGTGAATCACAGCAAGTGAGAAAGACAAAATGAGCTGCAACTAAAAAGTGCACCTGAGCAAAAAAAAAAAAAAAGACCCGGACCAATGAAGGAATAGCATCAAGCTAAAAAGGAGATTAACCACCGTATTTTCCACACTAAAAGGCGCACCGGATTATTACCTTCAACGAATGGCCTATTTTGTCCATTTTTTCATGTACTGTACTGCTTTATAAGACGCAATCTACAATGTATCCACTAGATGGAGCTACGCTCAAAGAAATGCCAACAGAACACTACATCCACCCATCCATCCATTTTCTGAACCGCTTGATCCTCACTAGGGATGCGGGGGCTGCTGGAGCCTATCCCAGCTGCTCTTCGGGCAGTAGGCGGGGGACACCCTGAATCGGTTGCCAGCCGATCGCAGGGCACACAGAGACAAACAACCATGCACACTCACAATCACACCTAGGGACAATTTTAGAGAGTTCAATCAGCCTGCCACGCATGTTTTTGGAATGTGGGAGGAAACCGGAGTACCCGGAGAAAACCCACGCAGGCCCGGGGAGAACATGCAAACTCCACACAGGGAGGCCGGAGCTGGACTTGAACCCGGTACCTCTGCACTGTGAAGCCGACGTGCTAACCACTGGACTACCGGGCCGCCCCCAGAACACTACACTACACCCTAATTTATATAGCTACGATCAGATGTCCGTAAAACGTATTTAATAAATCAGTGACACAGTTCACTTAACCAACAGCAAGTTAGAACATTGACTCATTAACGTTGAACTCTCTTGCCTCTGCTCTATTTCCGTGTTCAACTGCAAAACCGATCGCCTTGAGTTTGAACTGCGTTCAAAGCATGTCTCTAGCAAGGGGCCATTTTGGGGTTGACACATTACCGGAATGAGCACACAAAAGGCACATCGGATTTGAAGGCGCACTGTGAGCTTTTAGGAAAATGGAAGGCGCGAAAATAGGTGCGCCTTTTAGTGCGGAAAATTCGACTTTGTCGATCCAAACAAAATGAGGGTTTCACGAGAAGCCAAAGGCTGCGGTGTACCTGAATGTCATTGTGAGGATTCCAGTCCGAGTCGTAGATGATGACTGTGTCGGCGGTGGCCAGATTGATGCCAAGCCCTCCAGCCCTCGTGGACAGCAGGAAGGCAAACTGCTGAGCGCCGGGAGCTGAGCGGTTCCACGACATCGCATCAATCACCAGGGTCGAGTCGATCGGCTCATGAAAGCGACCAAGTGGCGTCTCCTACCGTTGAAGCGGTCGATGGCTTCCTGTCTCATTCCTCCCGTGATGCTGCCGTCAATGCGTTCGTATTTGTAGCCTTCGTTCTCCAGGAAGTCCTCCAGGAGGTCCAACATCTTGGTCATCTGCGGGAAGGCACGCAAGGGATCGGCTTGCTGCTGAATCCACTCCCAAACTCCAATCCCATAAAAGCAGACTTTCTCAACGCTGACCACAATGTCGCACGATATCACGTGATCGCTCGCGACAAAAAACGATGCTCGCAGGTACCCCGAACGGAATCCAGGCCGCTCCGGTCGAACATGCAGGAAACCCTTGCTAGGTCGTGGTTTAATGCGGGTCACGGCGCCAATTGAAAAGCTCTGGGGGGCTCCTTCTATCTTTGACGCTCGCAATATTCTCAGCGGCAACTCGAAGACCGTATATTCTCAGCTGAGCTCTTTACGAGATGGGACAAAGATCGAGGGCACAGCCGTGGAGGCTTTTCCTGACAGATGTAGAAGAAGGTCTAAGCCCCTCCACCATAATTCCTGCTCCTATCCTCTCCTGGAACAGTCACGAACCCTTAACTGGATGGTGACTGTCCAGCTCCGTCTGGTTGAGGTCTCACCTGCGAGAAGATGAGCACTCTGTGTCCTCCGTCTTTCAGTTTCCTCATCATCTTCTGCAGCAACATCAGCTTGCCGGCCGCCTTGATGAGCGAGCTGCCGTCGTACATCCCGTTGGGCAGCTTGGGAGCTTCCTGTTAACAGAGGCCGGCGACAGCCAATCAAGACGTGGCTCTTCGCGCCTTACCCAGACGCTGGAGTCGTACCATTGCGGCTCCGGGGAAGAGGAAAGGGTGGTTGCAGCACTTCTTGAGGTCCATGACCACGTTGAGCAGTGACACCTGGTTGCCTCCTCCTTTGGTGTTGAGAGCTTCAAAGTTCCTGGTCAGGATGAACTTGTAGTACTTCCTGTGGAGACGTCACACGGTGAAATGTTGTCAGTCCCAGCACAAGTCATCCTGCCTTACGTAATTGCGTCGGAAAATCTCCTGAAAGTAACCCGGAGGAAAAATATACATATTTAACTTTGACCTCATATTTGACTGCATTTCAAAAGGTAACATTTACAAACGCAATTCATATTTTAGTTAAAACACTTTTAAATATAAACCTAGAAAAGCTGAGGGCTTGTTTCATGAACTTGTTAAAATGTTTTTACTCTATTTAAAAAAATGACATACCGTATTTTCCGCACTAAAAGACGCACTGGATTATGAGGTGCACCTTCAATGAATGGTTATTTTATAAATTTTTTTCATACATTGGACGCAGTGGTTAGCACGTCGGCTTCACAGTGCAGAGGTACCGGGTTCGATTCCAGCTCCGGCCTCCCTGTGTGGAGTTTGCATGTTCTCCCCGGGCCTGCGTGGGTTTTCTCCGGGTGCTCCGGTTTCCTCCCACATTCCAAAAAAACATGCATGGCAGGCTGATTGGACGCTCTAAATTGTCCCTAGGTGTGAGTGTGGGCGTGGATGGTTATTCGTCTCTGTGTGCCCTGCGATTGGCTGGCAACTGATTCAGGGTGTCCCCCGCCTACTGCCCGATGACGGCTGGGATAGGCTCCAGCACCCCTAGTGAGGATCAAGCGGTTCGGAAAATGGATGGATGGATGGACATTGGACGCCTCGCATTATGAGGTGCAATCTACAATGTCTCCACTAGATGGTGCTACGCTCCTTCCATTCAACTCGAGAGGCGTTCATGACCGCCTCTGAAAAACGTAAATTAACCTACTGTACTTCAATGAAACTACGAAAATTGAAAATAATGCATCAAAACAGAAAATCAAGCGAGGAAATCACAAAACAAATTCTATATCCTCCCGACAGAATTTATTTTGTGATTTCCTCGCTTGATTTTCTTCGTGGTTTCATTGAAGTACATGTAATAATTAATTTATGTTTATCGGAGGCGGCCATGAACGCCTCTCGAGTGGAACCCAAGTAGAGAAAGCAGGAGACGGACAAAGACGTACAGTACCTGTATTTGTTGAGGCTGTGAAAACCATTAATAAAGTCTGCGTTTAAAAAAATAAATAAAACCACAGCTCTCCTTTTGTCAACAAATACAGTTGAGTCTTTGTCCGTCTCCGTGACTTCTTCCGTTCAACTCGAGAGGCGTTTATGACCGCCTCCGAAAAACGCATTGGCATTGCCTTGATCTTAGCTCCACAGTACGATCAGATGTCAGTCGTACTTATTTATTCCTTTGTTGTGTGTTCACAAATGATGAAATCACAATATAAATTCTGCAGGGGGGGGGCTATAGAATTTATTTTGTGATATCCTCGCTTGCTTTTCAGTTTTGATATATTATTTTCAATTTTTGTCGTTTCATTAAAGTAATCGCTAGTTTACGTTTTTTCGGAGGCGGTCTTGAACGCCTCTCGAGTCGAAAGGAAGAAGGCACGGAGACAGACAAAGACGTACCTGTATTTCATGAGACTGTTTTAAAAAATTAACACCACAGCTCAGATTTTTTCGGAGCTGCACCACAAACTTATTTAATAAAGCAGCGGCACAGTTCACTGAACCAACAGCAAGTTATAACATTGGAAGCATGTCACCAGGAAGGAGCCATCTTGGCCATTTTTTCCCATTGGAACAATGACATATTTAACTTTGATTTAGTTATTTTTTTAAAATAAAATTTCAAAATGTGTAGCTTTAGGATTTTAAAATGCTACACATGGTTAAAAAGAAACAAAAACCCATGACAATCCTGGTCCATTGTAGGCACCTAGTTGACCCACAAATGATTTGTTTGATAACTTGTCTTCATCTATCTATGCCAGCGGCGTACGACGACAGGCAGTGCCTCCGAACGCTCTCCCGCTCGATGGCAAAAGGTACAATTAACATTGCCATTTACACAAACGCAATAAAGTCTTCTTTGCTTTCAACTCATCAGGGCAAGTACAATTTGTGTGTAACTTGAAACGAGGAGATCATTATTTCATGGCGTCTGCTTTGAGTGACTGACTTCTGCTGCGGGCTGAGCTCCACCCGCAGGATGAGCTCGGTCTTGGAGGGCATGTGCTTGAAGACGTCGGCCTTGAGCCTCCTGAGCATGTGCGGCCCCAGCATGTCGTGCAGCTTCTTGATCTGGTCCTCTTTGGCAATGTCAGCAAACTCCTCCAGGAAGCCCTCCAGGTTGCTGCCCACGCAAATCCCTTGGCGTCAGTCGGCGCGCAGTCGAGCCCCAGAGAGCAGAGAAGGTCGCCGCGGCAGTGCTTACCTGAACCTCTCAGGCGTGAGGAAGTTGAGCAGGTGGAAAAGCTCCTCCAGGTTGTTTTGCAGCGGCGTTCCGGTGAGCAGCAGTTTGTGTTGCAGGGGGTAGTTGTTCAGCACGCGGAAAAACTGCGGGCAACCACAGCGGCTTTAATGGCCATCGGGACTGGACGGCGGCGAAGCGGCGCCGCGTGGCGTCCATACCTTGGACTGGTTGTTCTTCAGCCTGTGGGCCTCGTCCACCACTAAACAGGCCCAGTCGATGGAGCCCAGGATGGCCATGTCGATGGTTATTAACTCGTACGAAGTCAGCAGGACGTGGAACTTGATGGACGAGTCTTTCTGGTTGGGGAAGAGAAAAAAAAGCGTCAAACAATTGTTAAAATATGGCGTTCATGACACAGCTACATCACCGATTATCAAGCAATCAGTATATCTACTTGGGCTATTTATGGGTTTGTATGATATGCTGTACAGCCAAGTCCCCATTTAGAGCCCCCAAACAGCTTGAAGCAACAGTCGGTTGCTTCATATTAGGACAATTGTGTGAGCTTGAGGCTTTTCAGGACAGACTTTCAGCATAACGGCGTATCAATCAGCGCCATCGGCACCCACCTTCATCCTGGACGCTTTCTTCCCTCCCCGGATTGCGTTATCCTCGAAGGAGAACTCATTCTCTCGGATGACGGCCCTGCTGTCTTTGTCGCCAACGTACGTCACCACGTACATGTCGGGCGCCCACATCTCAAACTCCCTCTCCCAGTTGATGATGGTGGAGAGCGGCGCACTGACCAGGAAGGGACCCTTGGAGTGACCCTGAGGGTGCCGAGAAGAGGGCACGCGTCCTTCGTCATTTCAGACAAACCGAGGAAGTTCGGCTCGGTTGATTTTGCAGGCGGTCAAGACACGTGATTAATTTAATTTTCATTCATAAAGATGCAGCGAACGCAAACTGAATCCGAAGAAGCGATATCAGAAGCTTCCTGCTGCCGTGCGGCAAGGTGCATTTCACCCTCCCACCTCTAGGTGACAGCACTTGCACAAGCCATCAGCCTTGAGTGACGGATGACCTGT
This sequence comes from Hippocampus guttulatus, assembly GCF_054856545.1. Classification (NCBI taxonomy): domain Eukaryota; kingdom Metazoa; phylum Chordata; class Actinopteri; order Syngnathiformes; family Syngnathidae; genus Hippocampus; species Hippocampus guttulatus. The sequence continues at coordinate 10,410,587 of NC_141278.1, forward strand.
TTGATGTTGTCAAATTGGCTTCGCACAAAATGGCTGTTCAAGCGAAAGCAACCTTGGTCATCACACACACAAGGAAGGCCTCCTTCGTCATGGTGATGCTCCATGCAACACTTTGGGTGGGGGGGTCCAAACTTATTCTACTGACAAAACCAAAAGGTTGCGAGGGTCACACGGATGTTCTTTAATTAGAATTAATTCAATCTATCAAGCAATTCTATATTGTTTTGCGGTATTGCAGTTTGTTTTTTTTAAAGAATGGTTACATCAAGGCTTTGAATTGAGCGAGAAGGTAAATGGTTTCATGCAGCCTTCCATTGCATTACAACAGCTCATCCCCTGCGCTAAACCCATCTCCATATTCAGAACCATAACAAGAGCGCCAATCATCAAGGGGACTTCAAGTCCAAAGTGTGCCAAATACTGTTGCATGCTTTACAACTCGTTTAACTGCGGCCTCTCTCTCTCTCTTTCTCCATGTTCCCGTCAAGTAAAAGAGAATAGAGCATGTTATGCTTCCAAGCACCACACACCTCTTTGTACAGCGAGTATAGGAAGACTGCCGTCTGGACAGTCTTGCCCAGGCCCATCTCGTCAGCCAAGATGGTGTCGGTGCCTTGCGCCCACGAAAAGCGCAGCCAGTTGAGGCCCTCCAGCTGGTAGGGGTGCAGCGTCCCGCCCGTGCTGTCCAGGTACTCGGGTTGACGATCGAACTTGATGGTGGGCTGGCCCAAAAAAAAAAAAAAAAAAAAAAAAACACGTGAGCCAGCGGCAGCAGATTACAAATCAAATAATTTTCAAGCACCAAAGATGATAACTCGGATCTTTTTAAAAGGAACGACTTCGTATTGAGAATGCACTTTGTTATTGGAGAAGACGAATGGAGGTGTGATGTCGCACTAATTCCAAACCATGCCATAAAAAAATAAAATAAAACAATGCAAACACACTGTGAATTAAAAGTGCATTTTGTAAAAAGGTTAATTTGCTTCCGTTTTTTTCCCCGTGTGCAAGTGATATCTAAACCAGAGTTTGACTGCCATGTGCAAACAAGAAATAATCATAAATATGAATAATAATATTCTTAAAAAAATGTTCATAATGAATAATCTCTCAAACACGGGTTGCAAAGCAATTCATCTCCCTGTGATTGGCTTACTTGACATAAAATAAGCGAACTCTTTAAAAAGTCACTCGTCGTGCTTATTCATGCCTATGAATGGAAACATCCTGAGATCTACACATAATTATCCAAAGTGTGCATACATCAACAACGGGGTTCTCCGGCGGTCTGTCCAGACGCTTGACACGTCCTTTCACCTTGATCTTCTTTCCGGGTTTACCATCGTCACCCATCATCAGTTCTCTGCAAAAGAAGCAAGGTCCATCCATGTTAGCAGCCGGACAGCCAAAGGTGACCGAAAGGCCTCACCGGGAGAAGCGCACCTGTGGTTCCAGTACTGTAGCTTGAAGGTGTCAAACTCTGGAACGTCCATGTCATCCGCCTCCCATGTGGCCTGGTCGTACGCCAGCTCCCGCCACTTGATCAGGTAGTGCACGTTATTCTTGCGGTCCACACTGGAAGATGCACCAAGAGCCACCTCAATAAAAAGCTTAACAGCCCACTTTTTGCTTCCTCGTGAAGGAGGTTCTTTCAAAGTGGCATTGGTGTGTGTGTGTGTGTGTGCCCACCTGTGGTTGAGGATGCGGTGGATCATCAGCCACTCCATCTTGATCCCAAATCGGAGGAACTTCTCATCCAGCTGCGCGTACATGGGGTCCTTGTTTTTCCTCTTGTCGCTTTTGTCTTCCTCCCCGTCGCCAAAGTCGATAGGCGGCGGCTCGTCCATGTCATTCTTCCTCTGGTAGTTCCGGAACATCACCTGACAGTGGAGCTCCAGCTGGTGGAGGACGGACAGTGCAAAAGGTCACCTTTCCCGTTGGGCGGGAAAGTGTAATGTGTCTTTTTTTTTTTTTTAAACAAGAAAAATAGGACGTTATAATGCTGAAATTAGTCAAATAAATAAATAATTGAGGGCGACAAAATTAAACAGTACAGTAAATATTCCCATGTACGGAGCTCTTTCAAAAGGAAATTTCCTCACCCGGACTAAAAACCCATGGATTCCAATTTCGACTACGATGTTACATTAACGATCAATTCAGAACAACGGAATTTCCACTACCCGGAACCCGGAAGCCATACAGAAGCATGCAGTGGCGCAAACACAAGCAAGTCCCGCTCGATACTACGGAATAACTCTGTCCGCGCCGCTATTTACTCTCATTGGATACAAAACGGCGACATGTAAGTGACTCTATTAGCATGAGATTTACTAGAATGATGAACGATTTTTATTTTATTCACAGCTCCAAGTTTCCTGAACGCAACATACTCATAGCTGCTCTGCCATTGGTGTACCGAGCATCATCCTGGCCTCCCATTGGTCAAGAGGGACCTCACTGTCTGTGTGTAGATACTGTAGCTAGATCCGTGGAAGATAGAGTGGAATGCATCCGATCTGCTCAGAGTAAATTGCTTGTGGCTCGACGGACAGTCAAATAAACGAACGTTTCCTGGAATGCTTTACTTGTTATCATGCTAAAAACTTTGCGCTAACTGGAGCGCTAATTAGAGAGAAGGCGACTTCCATCGCGCTAACTATGGCCGTCGAGGACTACGAAGCGTCCCGTGGCTGGCTTTAAAAGTTCATTGCATGACATCAGCTGAGCAACGCTGTCTTGGGTGGCGATCGAGGGGGGGTCGAGTGAGAGACGGTGAGATAGTGGAAAGAAAAGCCAACGGGTCTGTTACTCGTCTCATTTTAGAGCAAATAGTCCAAAGTTTGTTATATTGTATTTTGTTCATATACCTGTGCAGTATACTGTACTGCAGCTTCTGTGTTATAAACAGAGTTAGGAGCATTTATTTTTGCATTTCATTGCTTGTGTTGTTACACATGTGTTTTGTTCCCATACTTGCATGTTCAAAAAGGACATGTACCATGCTCATTTCCCCCATCAGGAAATTCTTTTATAAGGAAGGATTGGACAGCGCAAATATGATTCCTTATTAGAAAATATTTACTGTACCTGTATATGATTGAGTGATTTTGATGAGATGGAGCCAATTTTAGCTGGGTTGCCATCCTGGGCGCATGTGTTTTGTTTTTTTTAAACCCCACTAAGCGACTATTACAAAGCCTAAGATAACCAACGCCGCTGACGTGATCACTGCGTTAGGGAAGTGGCAACATGCGCACCAGCATCTCTGCGCTTGCGATGCATTTCTTTTCCAAATACAGTCAAACCTCGGTTTTCGAACGTCTCTGTTCTCGACCAAATCGTTTTTTATGCCTCTGATTACGAGCGAAAATCAGTTCTCAACCAAACTGAGCGCACTTCAATGCGCCACTTGACTCCTCTCGCCTTCCTTACAGGAGGAAGCGACGCTTCCTCGTCTACCCGAGGAAGCAACGCTTCCTCATGTAGCGTTCCATTGTGAGCAGACGTGTTCAATAAAGATTTTTTTTTTAAAGAGCGTGGTTTTGGTTTTCTAACAGCCTTCTGGAACAGATTATGGTCGTAAACCGAGGTATGACTGTACAATCATCTGCAGCCCACCCATTTTCCAGAAGACTTGATATTTGTCGATGTCGTGTACATGCAGTAATTATGAAAAGAAAGCATGTGGGGGGTCAATTCCTTCCATTGTTGTCAACAAATGGTGGCAATTTCCTGTATTGACACTCACCTGCAGCTCAGTGACCCAAGAGCAGTGCCAGTAGGACATATTGTACCATTTGGCGAAGAATTCTCGCTCAGGCCGCCCTGCCAGCGGGGCGGGGTCGGGTGCGTCCGCCGGGAGGTCCGGTGGGCGGGGTACGGGCGTCGGGGGCGGAGGTTCTCCCCACTGCCACGTCAGGATCTTCTGAACCTTTCCCTTCATCGGGAGGCACTGCGGTAGGAGGGAATAGTCTTGCTGAGGGTTGCCAATAGGTGGAGTCGGCGTCGGTGCGACCGCACGCTCACCAGGCAGCGTGGGCAGATCCACTCGCCGTTGGGGATCTCGGGCAGAGGCGGGTTGAGGCAATGGATGTGGTAGGACGACGGGCAGGAGTCGCAGCAAAGGAGCTCGCCGCCGTCTTTGCACACCCTGCAGAACTCCATGTGGTGGTCGTCTTCCTCCGTCTCCCCGGCATCGCCGTTGTCCTCCTCGCCTTCCGACGGCTCCTCCCTCGCCTCCCATTGGATGCCCTCCTTCTCCTGCACAGCGGGGGCAACTTGCTTACCGCGGATCGCCATGACTTCTCATTTCAAACTCAATTTGCTAGCCAGGATGCTAGCTAAGCTAACAGCTATGATGGACGGACCCCACACTCCCTCCAGGTCACCCTGACAGCACTGGGCAGCTCCTTCAACCAGAGACTGATACACCCGCGCTGCAAGAACTGCAGGCTATTTCATAATTTTACTGCTCTAAATTGGGAATTTCTCTATTGTGAGACAAACAATGGTTTTCTTATCTCAACTCATTTAGTACCAGCCAATTCTCCACCAAGTCTGAAAAGACGTTTAAAAACGTCTTTGGGAGTGAACGAGTTCATTTGTCGTTGGGCAAATACGGTCAATTTCACTTTTTTTTTTGCACTAATCAATAGGATTCCTTATTTTTCGCATTTTTAATCACGGCTGAAAACAGCTTGAGGAAAGAAAACGCAGCCTCTTCATTCACTCTGCGGGAGTGGTGCAGCATTACGTTACCTCTAGATTGTACACGCGGATGCTTTTGAGACAACGAGTCAAAATAGTTGCGCTGGAAACATTTGCTTAGGCCCGTGGTGTTGAAAATGTATCGTTGTGACGCTTTGATGCAAAAGGAACTGGTCAGTCACGAAGGCACGTTTGCATACAGATCCATTCCCCTCCCCCTTTTGTCCCCTACTGTCACTGTTTCTTGTCATTTCATTACAACAGAACCCCTTTACAAGTCCATTCCAACACCTGTGGCATTTTTCTACGCAACCGCATGAGGCACTTTAGACCACTGTAACTCATTCACTCCCAAAGACGTTTTTGAACGTCTTTTCAGACTTGGTCTAGATTTGGCTGGTACTGAATGAGTTAATGACCATGTGACCTGCGGCAAAAAATGAGTTTAGCACCCAGGTTTGGCCATTTCCAAACACAGAAGGTGGTATCTGCAGACCGAGGACAGAAAAGGAGCCAGTTTTGCTTACGCAGTGCGGGCAGCTCCAGGTGCCCTCAGGGGCTTTCTCCATGTCGGGGTCCAGGCAGACCATGTGGTAGGCCCTGGGACACGTGTCGCATAGGATGATCTCGCCACCCTGCTGACACACCTCGCAGTAGTCCTGGTGGTCCGTCTCATAACCATCCGCATCCTCGGCTTTGTGGAGAAAAGAAATTTGTCTTTGTTTTTTTTGTTTTTTGTCTCGGCTCAAAGTGACCGTTTTCTTGCACGGACAAGTTGCACTCGTGCAGAGGCGTGTTCCGACACGTTACCTTTCTTCCTCTTGGGCTTGGCCTTGGACGAAGGCTTCTTTTTGTTGCGACTGCTGCGGCTGTTGGAGCCTTCCGAGACAGAGACGCTGTTCATGCTGCCGTCCTCAAAGTCGCTGTCCACATCGGGCTCGTCCTCCTCACTCTGAAACCAGAATCCACAGAAAACCCTTCACATGCGTGTCTCTCTCTCTCTCAACATTTTTCTGGACCCCCCCCGAGTCGGTGAGGTGTTGTTTGCGGGCCCGCAATAAATGATGTGACATCATTTCAAAGTGCCTGTCAACATTTACAGCCAATAAAACAAACGGGCTCAACAACAAATGCTCTTCCTTTAGCATTAGCTTTGTGTCAATAGAAAAACTCATAACTATGGTTGTGAGTTGTGACATCACATAAACACGACGTGACACGTGGGGGAGCATGAAAGTGCATTTACCACTACTTTTTTTCCCCACACAAAAACGTGTTTTGCATATTTAACATTTTTTCAATCATCTAAAATATTACTTACCTACCTTGTTATATTTTGATTTTAACATCACAATATCGCAACACTCTTTAAATTTATTCTATTTATTTAGGTGATTCTAATTCTGATTCTAAAAATACACATTTATTCTCCTAAGATTGACATTTTCAAGCAAAAAAAATAAATAAAATTTAAAAAAGCATCTTTAGCTGTACTCATTTATGACTTTTTGGGAAGCTGTTTGACTGGCGTTAGGATGACGAGCGGCTCCCGAAAATGGAGAAAGGCTGCCATAAAAGGCGCCGGTCTCGTACCGATGAGCGCTTCCTCTTGCTGTTGAAGCCTCCCAGCTTGATTTTCAGAGGAGCCACTTTCTTGGTCTTTGCATTGTTCTTCTTGTCTTGCGGCTTCTGAGTAGCTTTCGACTTTTTGCGGGCGTTGGGACCTGCACCCGTCCGAAGAAAGCCGCGGTCAGCCGAGCAGAATAGCCGATCCCCGGCGACATGAAGCTCTATCCAAGTCGTCCGTACCTTTGCCCTCTTTGGTCTTGGCCTTGCGAAGAGGAGGCGCGGGAGGCTGCTGGGGCTCGGACGGCGGCGGGGCGGGCGCGGGGGGCGGGGCAACCTCGGCCACCATGTTGTTGACGGCGGCAGGCACGTTTGCTGTGGCCAGGGCGGCGTTGGCGGCCGCCGCTCCCCTCAAGGGATTGTTGGTGCTGAACTCCCGCCACTTGGCGCCCAGAACCATCATCATCTTGGACACGGCGATTTTGGGATTCTTGGCGGCAATGAGCGGCCTGGATGGAAGCGACACAATGTGGCTGCTTAGTCGCACACAAATTAGTTGACAATTTCACTTGTTGAGAGTGGTGAATTCTCTGAAGGACTCAACGGCGGGAAGATGCGAGCGTCTACCTGACAAACTGACTGAAGGCCTTGTAGTTGGTGAGAGAGCGATAGTCCTCCTCGGTGAAGATGTGATCGATGTCCTCCATGCCCCAGTTCTCCAGTAGTTGAGAGGACGATTTGGGCTCCTGGAGGGAAAGCGCAAAGGTCACAAAGCATCATTGCAACGGTTCCACTCAGCCCCAGTATGTCCCGTCGCAATTCCTGATGTGGCAACCGTCCCGTTCGTCGCCATTCGCCAATGAGCGGCTATCATGAACAAGTGGCAAGACGGGGGGAATGGGATGAAATCATACCACACGCGCATCCTGCGGCTGAGGAACCTGGAGCCGATCCTAGCAGACTCGAGGTACACCATCAACTGGTTGCCAGTCAGTTGCATAGACAACAACAAAAAAATAATAAAAAAACATTCACACTCACAATCTCACCTTGGGAAAATTTGGAGAGTCCAATTCATCTACCACGCATGTTTTTGGAATGTGGGAGGCAACCAGAGTACCCGGGATAACATGCAAACTCCACACCGGAAGGCCGAGGCCGGATTCGAATCCGCGACCTCTGCACTGCGAGGCGGACATGCTAACCAGTCCACCACTGTGGCGCCAAAGACAATTCTCATCTGTTAAAAAATAGATACATTTCATGCCCCAAGACATTCAGGTGATTTCTATTGTTTCAGGCAACGTTTGACCACAACAAATGTTTTTGTACGCGTGCAAGTCAATCCAAGGCATAAGTCAATTCTGCCCAGTTTCCAATTTGCAGTTTTCAAGAGGCTGCAATGAGGGCACCTGAACAAATGAATCAAAAATGTTTTTTTAAACCAAACGAGGAGGGGGAGAGGAGGGGGGGGGGTCAAGAACACAAAATGCAGGCAGAAAGGTTGCCATGGAAACTGCATATATGCATTACACGCCCCAGACACACGCAACACCCCCCACCTCTCGGTAAGTGTCATTAAGTAGGAGGCCCCCAATTGGCTGGCCTGGCTCTTTGTTTAACCATGGCTCATATGGCATCCATGACAGGTGAGACAAAGAGACAAAAAGCCAAAGTTATTTTGTCCAATTCACACAGCCAAGAATCCATTTCTGATATTACAGCACCACAAAGGTGGAGCCCAGGGGGAAGACCTTGTACACGGCTCAGACAGAATGTCATCTTGACACTACCGTTTTTTTTTTAACCTGACATCAATTTTACATCCCAAAAGTGCGCCTTTAGCTGAAAAGTCTTGAGTGGCAACTAGAGGCCAAAACGAGCTTTGCTCGTGTTCAACGTTTTCCCAAGATGTGATGCATTCGGCCATCTCGTCAGCAAAAATCTGGACTTTGCTACCACGGGGCGCTGACTCCACACAGTAAGTCAAGAAGGCAGGTCATGACCGGACTCTCTTGACTCCTTCCCTCCAAAGCAGAGTTCCCCACAGTGCCAGACGGGGGTTTTTTAACAGCATTTTGGTGGCTCCCGCAAGACCCACACAATACAGCACAGGTACTAAACACACACGCACACAAAAACAGTACACTATCTTCCTTCACCAGTCGAAAAAATGCTTTCTCGCTTTTTTCAGTCCTAAGTAATCAGCAGTCAAACGTGGCTCACCCCAAAACGCTGCCTTCTGACCGCAAAAGTCAAGAAACTGAGCTTTTAGTTTAAAGAAACAGCAAGCTAATTTTTGTGGTTTTGTGAAACTTCAGGCTGCAAAACAACAAAGGCGTGACTGAGAATGGGCTTTTGAGAGCAAAATGATCATTTATTCACAGAGGTACTCTTTGCATTTTCACCACCACGAGACGCACATCAAAGTCTTAGATTTTCTCCAAAACGGATGGGATGCCTAATAATGCGAGCCTCCTTGTGTACGCACCGAGTTCCAAAATCTGTGAATATTGTTGTACAGTGAAACCTCTCTACAACGAAACCTACATGGGCGGGGAAAAACCCCTAGTGTGAAAAAATCTTCATGCATTAACACCATTCCCACTTTCCTGCACCCATACAACGAAAAAAAAAACCCTGTTGTGTTATACGAAATCTTTTTCTCTGCTCTTGCCTCAAGACGAGATTCACTACAACGAAGGCTAATCCAACAGCGACCTGTACTGCTTCGTTCGGAAATGGCAACAGCAACCACCACATTGGTTGACACATTCGCAGTCGTCCAGGAAGTATTTGTTATTGTTCGTTTCAGACGCAGCAAGAACGTTGCATTAGTAAAATTGCTACAAAACGGCCCTTTGGATGTCAAGCAGCTAGGACAAGAAAAGCTCTGACGCTGGAAGAGAGGGTAAAAGTGATCAAAATGAAAGACGGAGGAAGCAAAATAAAAGACTTTATCCAAGAAATTGATGTAAGTGAAAGTGAATGCTGATCGTAAATTTCGCAATTTCTTTCCCTTTCTTTCTACACTGACGATATGAAGTGTCAAATACGTGTATGCTCATACTTATGCACTATTGGAAGAAAAATAAAGAGTACACTTACATTTGTGTGTGTGTTGACATCCAAGATCAAATTTGCTACAGTGAAAAAAACCGCTGTTGTGAAAAATTTCTTGCTGCAAACATGATTTTGTTGGAGAGGAGTTTCACTGTAACTTCAATGAGGGGTCCGCCTGACTGACTGATGTTGTGCCAACACGTTGCTTATAAAGACGAAAGGCGGACGTAACTCGAGGACAGCACGCGGACGTTAAAGTGGGAAGGGTGGGCATGAAAGAGGACACTAAGGGCACGCCCCCAGTAGGTGTAAAAATGGCACCTACGAAGAGACACGCTTACGAAGCACAGTTTAAACGGCAAGCTATCAGTTACGCGGAGGAGCATGGGAATCGAACAGCCGCGAAAGAATTCAAGATCGGCTAATCCATGGTGCTTTGGTTTTATGAAACGGCGCCATCTACCCATCAGGACAACGACGACCGTGGCGCAGCAACATCCGGCGGATTACAAGGAAAAGCTGGCCAACTTCCGCTCGTACTGCAGTAAAAAGAAGAATGTTCTGCGTTACATGAGCTAAAAACGCTTTCTTGGAGATTTTAATCCTTTATTCTGCCAGCCTCACTTGGCTTCCATTGCCAACTGTTCTCTCAACCGATCTCCACATTCCGAGCTTGCCCGCTTGGACTACGGCAAGTGAAGAGGGACAAGCATACTTTGCATTTTGAAATACAACAAAAAGATTGCAGATAAACACATCCAGCCCAACTACATCACCAACATGGATGAGGTGAACCACACAGTGGAGAAGAAGGGGACCAGCACGGTAGCGATATGCACAACAGCGCATAAGAATGGACAGAAATGGCCACCCTCTGTGATTTTTAAGCCGAAAGAAAAGTTTCCAGCCGGAGTCAAAAGCGAACACAGCTTTAACTCATTCAGTACCAGCCAATTCCGGACCAAGTCTGAAAAGACGTTTATAAACGTCTTTGGGAGTGAATGAGTTAATAAGACAGGGAGGCAGCGTCGGGAGAGTTACGCCACAATTTGTGAATGGATTGTGGCCGCTTGGGCTGGCGTGTCCGCTCGCACTGTTGTTCCAGCTTTCGCAAAAAAGCGCGGCAACATTTGCGAGGAGCCAAGCGGCAACGAGACTGACTCTGAAAATGACGCAAGGGAACCTGGCGTGTTGGATGGAGAACTTGCTCGGCTGTTCATTTCAGAGACAGAAGATGAGGACTTTGATGGATTTGTGGATGAGGATACTTTTTTTTTTTTAATAATGTGAGTACATTGTTAAATACGGCAATAAAATACAACCAAACTCAGTTTTGCTCCCACTCTTTTTAAAAATCATATACAAAAACATATTTTTTTGAAACTAGTGTACGTCTTACCAAGCCAGCATTCAATAATACAATGCGCTTTGTGTATGCGTTAAATCCAGAAATAGCACCCAGAACTGACACTCCACCTTTTAATACAGTGCGTCGTATGGTTGTAAAAATACCGTACGAAGAAACGCACCATGAGCGACAGTGACTCGCTCCAAGGCTCAAGCTGAACATCAGAGGGGGTTGTTTGTTTTTACACGACGTTTGCCGTTCACACCATCTTTTTTTCACGATTGCGACACCGTCTACTGCTTAGTGCAACACATACTCCGTTCACAGCATTTAAACACACACTGTTTGAGTGAATGAGTCCACTCAGCACCACCACAACACAACCGGCTTGAACAGGTGCAACACAACCACAACTTGGACAATTTTACAATAAGGGCGCGCGCACACACACACACAAATAAGAGAAGTCTTTTGTTTCTGAAGTGCATCAGATGTCGTGTCAGCGTAATAACAGCCATCTTTGTAGGACTGGCGATTCGGCCTGATCAGGTAGCCAAACATTTCCACAGAAATGCGATTTCTCAATTGTGTCAATGTTGCCCCTTTAGCTTTGAGAAAAATCCAATGACAACGGCATTCTTCAAAAAAAAGTCTTACTTTTGGTCTTCCTTTCCGCTTTTTTAGGATTTGGTTGTTCCTCCAAACTCCCCAACAAGCATTAAAACAGTTTTTACTCCAACAAATTGTCTCTAATAGCCAGGAAAAATGTTTTACTTATTAAAGGTCATGTGAAAATAAATGTTTTCTCCAAAAAGAAGGATGTAAACAATGATTCAACATTCTGAACCCTCAAGTACTTGACATCCTAAAACGAGGTGTCAACTACTTTTCCTTTTCCTGTCAATGTGAAAATAAGTCCGCTCTGAAACTCACTTGTCACTTTTCTTTAACAACGGTCGCTAAATATAGTACCCAATTGACAAAGCTGGCAACGCTGACTGCGCCCTTGCAAATGAGCAGCTCTCTGCTCGTCGCCATGATTGTTAGTGTAAGCAGTGTACATCAGCGCAGTTGCACTTTGTACTACAGAAGCCACAAACGACCCGGACAAATGAATTGGAAATAATCGACACTATGGATGAATGGCCCAGCTGCAGTCGAAAGCAAACCCGATCATATCATCCGGGGGGGGGGGGGGCTCTTACTGAGAAATCGTCGTCGTCATCCTCATCTTCCTCCTCTGGTTCGGGTTCCTTCTTTTTGGATGAGCTGCGTTCGGAGCCGGCTCCGCCGCGCTTCTTTTCCTTGCCGCTGCTGGCCCGCTTCTTCTTCTTGCGTCCCGGCGTGTAGTCGCTGCCCTCGCTGTCTGAGCGCTGAGCATGGCCGCCGCCTCCGCCGTCCGCCTCATCGTCGGCCCTGGCCACGTCCATGTGCTCCGGAGAGCTGATGGGAAGCTCCTGGAAGGCAAGGATGATGCTGAACAATCAGACTGCTGGCCATTGATTACCCACAATGCAACTGGACCATCCACAGCAGGGTGACTGCCACCTCTGCACTCATTTGTTTACATTACATGTGAGTAAGTATTGCAAATCCTGTGGATATATTTTCACCCCCCCCTCTCTACACACACACACACACACACAAACAAACTGTGTGATGAATTATTGTATGTAGGGGAACCGCTTTGGGTATTTTTTTTTAAATTACTAACTAGTACCCAAGCGCATGAAAGCCAAAAAGAAGCATTTAAGGCAGAGGTGGGCAAACTACGGCCCACGGGCCAAATCCGGCCCGTTGGTCTTTTTAATCCGGCCCGCCGAAGTTTGGTACACAATTAAGGTTCGATGTCAACGACTGCATTCATTTCATTTGGACTTGTAATGACAGGCATTTCAACGCCAGGTGGCACAGTTACTTGAAGTTGCAGAGCACAGGGAGGAAGGGGGAGACGATACGGAAGCCCGCAGTAGCGCCAAGTCAAGCAAATCCCGTTCGATACGACGGAATAATGTACTCTTAAAGTCTGAAAAACGTGCCAAGAAATGCAAAATACTGCTTTTTAAATAAAGAAATCCAATTAATATTATGTCGAATTTAGTTCACCCTTTTGATCCGGCCCTCCATAATATTTTCTGGTTCTCATGTGGCCCTATGCAAAAAATAATTGCCCACCCCTGATTTAAGGGGTATGCAGAACCTTTTTTTTTCTTCAAAACAGTGATATCATGTTTCTAATACTACGAAATACCAGACTACAAAAGGCAAGGCAAATATTACACATGATAAAAGTCTCACAGCACACCAAACTGAAATTTCACAAAATTCAAATTGATAATAGTATTGATGTGCTCTCCCTGTCGGAAAACTTTGCGGCATAAACAAGACATGACTTCTAGAAGTCAGATTGGATCATTTTCAATGGAAAAATCACTGTTCTTTGTGACGAATACATACAAATACAAAAGCGTGAGTAACGTAATCCAGATGAGTGTATGATCTAATACTTTGTGAATAAATAATGAATAAAATTAGATACAAAAGCGTAATCTGGTACAGAGGTACTCTCGAGTTTCTGTTCATCGTCCCTGAGCAAGTAACACACCTCTCGACGCGAGCGCCGCTTGCTGCCTTTACTCTCCCGACTCTTCTTGGCCTTCTTCTTCTTCTTCACCTTCTGCGTCTCATTCTCTGAAATCTCCTCGTCTTCATCATCTACAGATCGGGCGAGCAGAGAACGCGAATCAGGACAAAATGCACACAAGTGGTGTGAGTGGCTGTGCGTTAAAAAAAAAAAAAAAACACAATCAAAAGATGTGACTGTTTGCTTGCTTTTTGTTCCTCATGATCCAAGAGACACAAATTGACAGAGGTTGTTGACTTTTATAGTCAGTCACAAGCCTCGGACATGTTCTCAGTTTAGTTAGGTGGTTTGAACTGGGAGGAACTTTCAGGACTTCCCGAACAGATCAGTTCTAGATTGAAATCATCGATCCATCAGGTATAACAGAGGATTTCAGGATGTCACCGTGTGTTGTATGAAACATTATTTTATTCTTATTCAGTTAATCTATTTGATAAAACAATTTCATTGGTAAATCAGGCCATTATTTCTGACACCACACTCATGATTCCTTCATGGGTGTAAAACCTAAACTCAAAATCACGCCTTCCGCTTTATGGTTTATTATTGAAGGCAAACATCACATGATTGTTTAATCGAAACAATCTGTTTACGGTTAAGATCATCAAATTGGCTGTATGCAGGCGGCTGAACGGACAATTTCATCTTTTATTTATCCAAATGGCGGAATTCACAAATAGGCTGACTTTGCAATTGATTTTTTTCCCCCTAAGATGGCACCAGAGTAGGCATTCGTTGGCAAGTGCTCTGCAAGAGCCTTGCTTTTTTTTCTTGTTTTTGTGTTTTGTTTTTTGTCACATGGTGTTTGTTGTTACGTCGTGTGGACCTGATATGGATTGTTTTCAGCATTTTTTGGCCATGACATTCGTCAAAAGGAGAATAATCTGCGCTTGGTGGTTGCGCCTTCTTGGCAGCATCTGTGTACCAGCACTGATCTTGATTGGGAGGAATGTCTGCACCATTTGACTGCCAGTACCGGACAGCCCCGGGGCACTTGTGTTTTTTGCGCCTATAATGGGCAGCATTTTTCACAGCCCTGTTTTGTTCAAAGGAAATGTCGGTGCTCTTGGACAGTCTGGGGCTGGATGGATGGATGGCTTGTGGAGCCGACGATGAGAAGAAAGGAGCGCCAGCGTAGAGCGCAGATGCGTATGTGGAACTGAGAGTCGCCGCTTGGAACTGAAGCGGATTTACATGGGACAGGAGATGTGAGCCAATCTCTTTTTCGTCAATGGACGCTACAGCTTCTTGTTTGCTTTCAAACTTAGCTTGGAGCAGACGTGCACATTTTCAGCATGTCATCTTTGAGCCACTGATGAAAGGACACTTTGATTCTCTCCTCTTTCATCAAGAACTGTTTCAAACAACAAGGTGTATGCAGAAAAAGTGGTTAACATTGCATGACTGTTTGTGTCTTATGTGTTGTGTTGTATGATTAGTCATTTTATGTTAACTGTTCTGTTGATGACGGCGTGGGTACCCGCAGCGGCTCCCCTCTCTCTTGTGGTTGAGAGGAAAGAAATTTCTTCTGTGCTGTATGTTGCACATAGAGCATATTTGACAATAAAGTTGACTTGACTTGAGTAAACTGTTTTGTCAATGCAGGAGTTCATGTCTCTGGCAAACTAAGACTTCCTTCAAGGGCTTAAAACAGGAAATTATGATCATCGTTTAATTGAAACGTTTTCAGTTTCGCACATGAAAGTGTCTCTATGTCGGAAGATGGAGGAACAACTTCATTAGTCATATAATGTCCAGGCAGATGTTTGTTGTTTCGTTTATCGAAGGAATTTCTTAACACCGACTGACTTGACCAAAAGACAATAAGGGATTAGAACCGAAATTAATCCTTTTTCCATTGTATCTTAATGAAAGCGAACACGGATGAAGTGAAATGCACTTTAGCACTGAGAGCTAACTAGTGCGGACGACTTGTTCTCGGCGTTCGCCGCCCCATTAAGAGCCATTGTAAACACACCATTATGTTAGTACTTGACAGGATAGTCGTGGTAATAACGTTGTCGAGTTAAAAGTGGACACTTTCTGTGTGTTCTCTCTCCATTTTCAGTTGTCGCCAGGCGAGCAAGCAAGCAGGCAGGCAAGCAAGCACGAGGAGGGAAGCTGCTGCCGAACGTCATCCGACAGCTTCCAAGCTAACTGGCTGCCTCCATCTTGTCATCGACACGTAAAAAAAGGAAGAAAAAAATACCGGTACCAAGGCCCCGGCGGGAACACATCGCCGTGACTTATCGGCGGACCAGCCGCGTTCTTTTGGCCAGGGAAAAACAATGACATTCGTGCTCAGATTCGGGAAGAATTCAACGACGTTTAATCGAGAAGGAAAGGAGAGCGTAGGCGTTCAACGGCCGTCGAGCTACCGTGAGCGAGCCGGTAGTTAGCCGCTAAGTGCTAAGTGGACATGAGTGGGTCTGAACGTGACAAAACGCGAGCAGCCAGTCGGAACATTAGCACGCAGTGGCTAACGAGGCAAGCTCGCCGTCGTCGTCGTCTTACCTTGCATTAAGCGATCCTGCGGGGCGGTTCCGTATTCGTCCCTGTCGTCCTCGCTCCCAGACATCGGAAACTTTTGGGCTATTTAGCTAGCTTGAGCTAACTAAATAAAAAGTTGGTTTGTACAATAACAATCCAGAGTTGGATGCCAGCGTTCGTCGAATCTTTCCAAAAGACGCCGAGGAGAGGAGCCGGTCGGGATTCCGTCAAAGGGAACGGACACAAGAACAAAACAAGAAAACGGAAGGGGAGATTTAGCAAATGGCAAAAGCCGGTCGGCCGGCCAGAGGCACACAAAACAGTCGGCACGCCGGACAACGATACATTTGATTTGAAGGGAACATGTCGAACAGATTAGCTACCGGCTCTCGTTAGCCCCCCCCCCCCTCCTACACACACACACACACACTAGCATGCTTGCTAGCTCGAGGTTGACCCATTCACGTTTTGCGGCCAAACTCAACGAACGAGCTCGCCAATGAAGAAGGGTTGACGACGCGCCATCATCTCAGCGCCACGAGAGTCCATTCAAGGGAAAGTAGCATACTCACAACTTAACTGCACACTCTTGTTTCCCTCCCCTTCCAAAAAAGAAAAAAGTCCAGCCTCAGTTGTTGTCACAATAGTTGGCGGGCGCTCCTTTGTTCAGGTAACGGTGCTGGCGGATTTTCAGCAGATTTCCTTGTTTTTTTGGTTTGTTTGTGTTTTTATTTTGTGCTACTGCGTGTGCGCACGACGTCGTTCGTCTCCTTTTTCGATCTCGCACACTACACACGCCCCGCGCGCGCGCACGCACACACAAAGAGATCAGGGGGTAGGCATCCCATAATATCCCCCCCCCTTTGCCGCACACACATCCACACTTGACTCCCCCCTCCCCCACTCTGCATAGTTACCTTGCAACATACAGACCATAATATTCAACTCACCCCCTCCCTTTCAGTATCTTCCCCATTCCTCCGTGCACCCCCCTCCCATGGTAACCAGGGTTACCATGGTGACGCTCCCCCTCCCACTTCTGCTGACATCCCATAATAGCCACGCGCGCAGTCACTAACATCCCACAATAAGCATAACTCCCCCCCCCCAAAAAAAATGCGCGATAGGAGGGGGAGGACAAGTCGTCACATGGCAACTGTGCGCGCCACATGACTGCTGACTTGCGCGTGCACGCTCACTTGAGTGCGTGTGCACGCGCGCTTGTGTACTGTACTGTAAATTGACTGCACGCACGCCAGAGTGACAGGCTGAGCCCTTTACGGGGATTTGAAGGGTGACCCAGGTGACCCCCCCACCACCACCTTTTGCTGAGCTGTTTTGTATAGACTTCACATTGTTTATAAACAACAGGCCCAGACTACTTCCAGGTGATTGACTACTGAAAACCCTCCAGAAAAACTTGCACTGGCAGACTTTCCTCCAAAGGTTTTTTTTTTTTTAAAATAAAAAAGTCAAATTCAATCCCGTGGGTCAGATGGGTCAATCAAGCAGATGCCATCAATCACAGTCGGTTGAGGGTAAAAAATGCCATCATGAGATTTGTAGAAGCAGGAAAAGTTTGCCTTTGAGGAAAGAAACAAAACATTCTGGCGAGGCTGCTGGTGACGCTTTCAGCATCACAAGAGAGCATGCGGTTGCCATTAATCCGAGCAACAGAAAAGTCAACTAATTGGACACTTGCTCAAAACATCAGGACGACCACGGCGGAATTTGTGACACGAACTTTAAGCCGGTCAATTTTGGGTCAGTGTGTGGCCTGCCATTGGCTGGCGACCAGGAAGTTCACGGGAAAAAAAACGCAATTACAATTAAAAACAACTTTTTTTGGAAAAACAAAACCTATAATCAAGTGAAAAAAAATTCACTGGTTGTAAAAGTCACTCGAATTATGGTGGCAAGCAACCGGAGCATCCTGCCAGACATCTTTATGATGTCGTCTTGGGCGACCAATCCCAGCACTGATGAAGAGGAGCCAAGGTGTCAATCATGATCCAGTTGAGCAGAATGCTGGCCCACTTTCCTTTGTCCCGCCAAACTCAACTTGTTGTCTTTCATTCTTGGGTTGGCACAGCTGCCCCTCCCCCTACTGCTCTCCTTCCCGTGGACATGGTGCTCATGTGTGCTTTTGGGACGCGGGGGGGGGGGGGTAACATCCCATAATCTCCAATCGGAAGGATAGTCGGGGCAGTTGTCATAGGAACCTGGAGAAGAACCCCACACCCACCCCAACAGCACCTGTGCACAAGTGTGTGTTGCATAATGATAACATTTCTGAGGTGGGTTTTTTTTGGGGGGGGGTGACAGACTGTAAAAGTGCTCTTGTGCAGCTGGTCGCTATGGAGATAGGCAGGATGGAGGGGGGGGGCCTTCGCGGGGTGCAGAAAGACAGACAGGGTCAGATTACAATGCTAATCATCCCATACTCATCTTGCGATGACTGGACCAAGTTGTCGAGGATTGGGGAGGGTGGGGGGCATGAAAGGTGTGAAATATTTTGCAATTGGATTGCCTTGAAGGTTCTATGACGTATAATGAAATTAATCATTAATGATTTCTGTTTTGAAAGATTTTCAATGCCGGCTTCACTGAGAGCCCCAAAATAAGCATGAACACCGCATGGTCCAAGAGAGCAAGACCTTTGAAACACAGGAGATTGCGCAACTATTTGCTTGAAAAAAAATTTTCGAAAATGAGAATAAAGAACGTTATCTTCTTTGAAGCATGTAAATTGGTCGTAGGTGTAGTGCCAATTGTCGCCATGTGCCCTGCGAATGTGTGGCGACCAGTCCAGGGCGTAGCCTGCAAGCTAGCTAGCTAGTCGGGGCAAGCGACGACTTGATTATCAAACGATGGACAAGAATTTGACTCACGGATGGATCGTTCAAATTGTGATTGTCCGACTTTCATTTCAGCCTCTCGGATTTCTGAGGTTCGCCACGGAAGCCGACCGATTCTTTTTGTGTTTGGATGGTTTTCTGACCTCCATCCATTTTCTGATCCGCTAATCCTCACAAGGGCCGCGGGGGGTGCTGGAGCCTATCCCAGCCGTCTTCGGGCAGTTGCCAGCCGATCGCAGGGCACACAGAGACGAACAAACATCTGCACTCACACTCGCACCTTGGGACAATTTAGAGTGTTCAATCAGCCTGCCGTGCATGTTTTTGGAATGTGGGAGGAGACCGGAGTACCCGCAGAAAACCCACGCAGGAGAACATGCAAACTCCACACTGGTAGGCCGGAGCTGGAATCGAACCCGCTACCTCTGCATTGTGAGGTCGACACGCTAACTAACCACTGGACCACCGGGCCGCATATTTTCTGACCTGACCGAGCAAACTCGCAAGTGGATCACACTCAGGTTGTGCATTTTTGAGGGGAAAGACATTTAAAACCCGAGGATGTGATTCATCAATGCATGAATCGATCGTTCAAACAATTATATAAATAACGGTTGCAAGCCCTTACAAATCAGCTGATGCGCTTGGAAACTATTTCACGGTTACGATGATGAAATCACTGTTGTCCTTCATTCGATGGAAATGGATAACGAAGAATCAAATGCAAAAAATAGGAAGAAATCATTTTGTCTGACTTGACGCATCGATCGGCCGTCATTTGGGGGACAGATTTCCGTTTTGCCGGCAGCCTTAGCTCGTTTCGTTCCCCTTGCGGCACGTTTGCTTGTTCATATGTCTCCTCTCTGTGATGTCACATTCACATTGTCTGTGTGTGGGGGGGGGGAGTGTCGGGCACAAAAAAAGGCGTCTTCCCCTCCCCCTGCCTTCGAATGCAGATATCCCATAATATGCCCCCCCCCCTCCTTTCACTGCTCGGCCTGCTACACCATAATAATCACAAACTATGCCCCCCCCAACCCCCTTCCGCCGCCCACCATCATCATTTCCTTGTCTTAAAGGCTCTTCAAGTGCAGCTCGTATGCAACTGCGGAGCCACTTGAAAAGCTGCAAATACCCACAAGGCCTTTGTCGCCGCTGCCCCCCGCCCGCCGCTGCCATCGCACTGACGACGCGTCTACTTTGCTGACTTCCACGCCAGAGTCAAAGTGGACCCAGTTGACCGCAAGAAAGAAAAATTGGTCTCGTTCCCGTCAAAGATGAAGCCCGCCGCCCACGGGAAATGTCAACAGAAGCTAAGCATGAAACCGGCCTCGCGTATTCATGAACGCGTTTGCATTGAATGAATCATTGCGAAAACCGACGTCGAAGGCGAACGAAGCCTTTCCATGACAATGACGGGCGCCGACGTGGTAACGTGGAACAGTCCCAAATAGTTGACATCAGAGTGAAACCAAGTGCGCATGTCAAGAAGAATCATGACATTGACCGTAAAGTTGAAACCAAGTTCAACTTCGACGAACAATCGAACTTTGACAAACAAAACTGGACGCAAAAGTTAAAGAAAGGGCGCGTTTAGGTGAAACTGTGCTAAAGTTGCGGCTGCTAGCGCGTACGAAAGCACGTACGAGACACCAGGAGCTTTTTAGTACTTCTAGCTCACATCCTCACGCACACGCTGCACACCAATCTCCTGACCCACAAGCAAATGCTTGAAGGCCTGATAACCCCCCCCCCCACCCCCATACACACACACACGCATGCACCCTCAAAACACACAACTCAATCCCTCCACCTTTCCACGCAGGCACACACCCATTTCCCCTCCCCCTCCCATTCCATACCCAGGCACGTCTTGACAAAACAAAGAACACCCCATAATAAGCAGTCACACAGTATGCATGGCAACCACTTATGTCACAGATGACTTCCATGCGTGCGTGCGCGCGCACACGCGGTGCAAAAAATCAGAGGCGCGATGCGGCCGCAATGACACTTCCACAGATACACAATCCACGTGGCGCACGCACGCGCAACCGAGGGAACCCGATGTGGAAGCATGACCTAACGCACGCACGCGAAGGCGGTTGAGAAATAACATTCGATGACAGATGCAGATGAACACAAAACGACACACCGGGTCATTGCGTGTCCTTCCATTTTCTACAACGTGCTCACACACGATGCGTCCAACTATAACAATGACAGGCCGACAGACACAATGCAGCCACAACTACACATCCAGAGATACAACTACTACACAGCCACAAGGTACGTGCGCGCGCACGCACGCACACACACACACACACACACACACACACACACACACACACACAATGTAAAGACTTGCCTAAAACCACACACACACTACCAAACGAACACAACATTAAAACAGGACTAAGTAAACACACACACACACACACGCACACTCACAGGACCAGAATGTAAAATTTTGCCTAAAACCACACACACACTACCACAGGAACACAACATAAAAAACAGGACGACTATACACACAAAAACACACACACACAGGACCACAATGTAAAAAATTGCCTAAAACCACACACACACTACCACAGGAACACAACATAAAAAAACAGGATGAACTATACACACAAAAACACACACACACACACATTGTAAAGACTTGCCTAAAACCACACACACTACCAAAGGAACACAACATAACAGGACTAAGTACACAAGCACACACACACACGCACACACACTCGAGCGGACAAACACAAGATAAAATTAGAATAAAACTACACACACACTCCCAACTTCACTGACACCAGTGTAATCAGGCACACTCGCACATGTGACATGAGTCAAACATAGAGGCACATAAATTGCCCAATGGCAACACACACACAGACACACGATTGTGTCAACACAGGTGCCATTGTGTGCAACACCGTCGCACACAATGTGTCCTCCTCCTGCGCAACTTACACCCGCGTGCGTGTAAGTCCTTCAAGACAAGTAAAAAAAATTTTTTAAAATCAGCAAGGTCAGGTTTCTGTCCAATGATGCAACAGTCACCCCCCACCCCCAGCGCCTTCTTTAAGCTGGTCGCCCGTGGCAACGTGCTTTTAATCAGGTCAGGCGACCATCCCATAATGTTGAGCGGCGAGCGAGGAGGCGCCAAAGTGGAAAAGTGTCACGGGCTGAATGAGCAGCCAGACAAGATGGCCGCCACATATATCCAAGCTGACTCATCTGGTGGCACGCATGCACAGGTTGCTTTGCGCTTGCGGGCCGATCAGAGGAGCTGGTATCCAAGCTTTCTTTTCCTGTGCATGTCTTCTACATTGGCTATCAAAAGTCAACACACCCCTGTTCAAATGAGGCGTTTTTGTCAGACCAGAAAAATGTAAGATGACCTCTCAAAAGTTTTGACCATTAATCTGACCCGAAGGCCGTCACAACATTCTCTATCCAAATCGGTGTGATCACATGCTTGCAAAAGTGTGTGCCCCCACCCCCAACCCACACCTGCCACCATTTCAAGGGCCTCTCTGATAAAAGGCCAAATAAAATCCAGAAGTTCGAGTAGGCTTTTCCTGACAGAGGGCTGAAGATTCTGTGCTAACGTTGACTGCTAATTGCTCTGCGTAACTTAGGGTTGCTGCACTTTTGGAATTCTAGACAAGTTCAACCTTGGTATCATTATTGCACCACAAACATATTTCCACCATGCACATTTGAGAGAAACAGTATGAAGTGTTTTGTTTTTTTCAAATTACTTCGCCACATAAGACAGGAGATTGTTGTTACAGGTGCTTAACAGCCAGTACTTGCTAGAAATTCTCTCTTGCCAGCCTCCCTGACCAGTTTGCTTCTCGCGGAGAGCGTCTTGAGCTGTAGGATGTCATTTACAAAGCCTTCCCAAAAAGCATACTAGAAGATCTGAACTTTACTTGGTGTTGATCAGAGGCACTTGAAATGGAGGCAGTATGCGCGGCTTCCCTTTGAGCACTTCGAATGTGCTTGGAGCACATAGGCAGCTACAAGAGGGTGTGCACACTTGTGCAACGGCAGCTCACTTTTTTTTTCTCCAAATGAGTTGGACAGGCTGTGGATCACATTAAAATTTTCTGTCCATTCAGTCATGCACGTCACCAACAATTGACAGTTTCTTACAATTAAGGTATTATTAGGAGTTCGACTTGTTATCATCACAACTATCTTTTAACGGAGTGTATTTCAATCTTTTTCGAGCCAAGGCACATTTCTTTCATTGAAAAAATCCCGCGGCACACCACTAGCTGAAAATGTGAAAAAAAAGCTTATTTGAACAAATTAAGTGTTATTTTGTTATTATTAGCGTTTTTTTAAACATTTAAGTATAACATTATGTTAGAACACCTTGAATAGGAATCAAATAAACATCAATCAAATATTTTATAATCTTTCATATTTATTCTCACTCAGTGTGATAAATGGTTTGGATGAACACTGTTTTAACGGACACTCTTTTTGTACACGACAGTATGCTGTAAACAGGCTACCGCAACATTTTTCGAGTACTCTAATTCTTTTTAGTGTTGTTGTGGGGGCGGGACTCTGAAAGGCGGAAGTGATGCGTGATGGGGAAGGAGGGGGCGGTATGACAAAGTTATGCATCTGCCAATCAAAATGAAGCCATCTCATTTGAATAACGTTCACTCTCAAAGGCAGGGCAGGCCCGCCCCCTGGAGCTCACTGAAAGGTACTGCATCACATCATCACCTGGAAAACTCTCCCTTCATTTCACACCCAAATATTAAGATACTCATTCCAATCCCTCCAGGGGAACATTTGTATTATTTACAGTGCTATTTTGCTGTCGGGCTCAAACTTCCTGTTTGTCTGGGTCAGATTTGCTATGTGCGTGGTTGAAGCTCTTGCCTGTCCGACAGAGGAATTTAACAAAGTCAATAGAGTGACTAATCTTGACAGGCGTTTCCTGGCGGAAGTCAAACGCACTGCCAGTTGTCTTCAGCTCAAACTCTCAGGAAATCACTTTTGTTTTTTTTTCTCATGCCTTCCCGCGCGGCTCCGATTGTTTCAAGCGTCCTTTGGTTAAAGGTTCATAATCCAGACGTTAATTGGAGCCTACCCGCAATTAAAATCGGAGTTGGTTTTGCCATGCCCATTGTTCACAGTCTGCCGAACTGGAAAATAAGAGCAAGAAGCATTCAAGGAGTATATTTCCAGCGTCACCCGTGGGAGCAGGCTTCTTCTTCATTGAGAACAAAGATAAGACATCGAGACCTTGTGTTGATTCAATTGGAATGTCATTCCCCTGTTACATGCCCTTTGCCCCCAAAAATGTGAAATCAATTGATAGATTTAGTTAAAACAGAGAGTGAGAACAAATGTGTCAATCACTATAAGGAGAAATAGGAAAGAACAAGAGTCAGGTCTTTTGTGTCTTTTTTCCATTATTATGTTTATTTGCCAGCAGATTTTTTATTTTTTAGTCATAGTTGTCACAAAGTCAAAGCGAAGAACAAAAATTGTGAATGACACTATTTCTGGCCAACTTTACAAAGACCATGAAAAAAAAAAAAAAAAAAGTCCTACATAATTTCTTCTGACACTCTACTGGCCGAAGGAGGGCACTCAAGTTGAGCTCCTCAAGAGGTACTAAGTGCTATTGCACGACAGATTGCACCAGGGAGGTGTACAGCCAACTCCCAATAAATTGCACTTCGTTTTGGCGCCCACGCTACATTGCACATTTCAAAGCCATCTTTTTTTTTTAAACGTGTTTTTACAGAACAGTGCACCCTCGCATATTTGCAGTTTTAAGAGAACCTTTATTCGTCTCACAATGGAGAAATTTCAATTGTTATATATTTCTTTATATATTTTTTTGCGGGGATGTTTTTTTTTTTTGTTTGCTTGTTGGAACACCAACTCCCATTTTTTTGTGTAAAACACCAAGTGGTGGTATTGTCCTACTTATTCACAACATTTTGGAGTAAAAAAGAAAAGAAAAAAAAAATATATATATATATATACAGTCAAACCTCTGTTTTCGAACGTTTCTGTTCTCGACCAAATCGGTTTTCGACCAAAAATTTCGAGTTTTTTATGCCTCGGGTTACGACCGAAAATCAGTTCTCGACCAAACTGAGCGCACTTGAATGCGCCACTTGACTCCTCTCGCCTTCCTTACACGAGGAAGTGACGCTTCCTCGTGTAGCGTTCCATTGTGAGCAGACGTGTTCAATAAAGATTTTTTTTGGTTTTTTTTTTTTTAAGAGCGTGGTTTCGGTTTTCGAACAAATCGGGTTTTCGAACAGCCTTCTGGAACGGATTATGGTCGAAAACCGAGGTATGTACATTGGGCCCGGTCACAAATTTGATACATATACATACATACATACTGTATATATTTGTGACCGGGCCCAATGTACACCAATTGAGATTTGCAAAAAAGGTCGGTGCGTCAATCAATGAATAACTCTGGCTGTTGTTTATAAAAAACATTCCATTCAAAGTATGATCCATGTACATGGATGTAATCCTGTACGAAAACATTCAAACTATATGAGTGCATGGATGGAATCCATCATGGTTTGCAACTGACAATGCTGCCGATAGAACGTGTGGAGTGGCCGACAACGCAACTTAGCAATGACAATGTAGGACATCAACCCGTTGTAACAGTTGTAGGGAACTCCGGTTCCTCGAGAGCCAAATCCTGCCCGTTTAAAAAGCTACTCCAACACACCTGATTCAATTGTTCATGATCGTTTCAGGCCTTTCCAGCTGATGATGAGCTGATCATTTGTAGTGTATGCGGTAAAAGTGGTTAAAATTGCCTAACTGTCCATGTTTTATTTTATATGTTGTGTTTGTTACAGCTGCGGCTGTTGTGAAAGAGCAATATGAGTAACGATGGATTGTATTGGATTAAAAATTGAGAATCGTCCGCATGCGTCTTCAATCAATTCTGTTTGCGTTCACCTGGCAATCCTGTTGGACGCACAGATGCGGCTTTGGAAGATGAACAAAGCCTAAAGATGGCAAGTTGAGTGACGTGTGGTCAGAGTTTTTCTGAGGCAAATGTTTCCCAGGTGGCAAAGACAACAAAGCCACCTCCACGTGTGTCGCGCCGTATGCTTAGAGACTACGCCCACCCAGGAAGCCCCGCCCACCCAGCAAGCCCCACCCACCAAGGTTCACCTGACCGTCCGCTTCCAGGCCGAACTGCGTGTTAGAGCAGGACGCAATGCCGCTTAGGTCTGGTCTCGGGAGGCTCCAGGGCCGCCAGGATGGCCTCGTCAAACACGTTCTTCAGGCCCCTCTGAGCGAGAACACAAAATCATCGTCAACACATTCAGCGCAGAAAGAAAACTTGCCCATTGGCCCCGCCCACCATTTATTTGTGGCTTCTGTTGTGGTAAGTTCATCCCCGCCGATTTTGTGAACAAAAGCCCTGTCTGCGGTGTCAGCGTGACAATTTTTCAAAGAGCAGCTTTAATTCAATTTCTCGCTCAGAACGAGATGTAATGAGAGGAATCATTTTGTCGTCGCTTGCGAATGTCAGCTAAGGAGCCCAAGTGGAAGGCGGTGACGCTGAATATTGCCAAAGACTTATTCGTCGACTTCTCACAAAAAGTGGGGAGCTATTCTGCCGCACACCAAGGGACTTTTTTTTTAGTTTATTTATCATTAATATGGGTTGGGGGGGGGCACCCCAAAAAAAAAAATCAACTCCTGATACATTTTTCAGGCATCAGGCGCAATATTCCATCTCCAAAAATGTTGAATTTTGGACAAAGTAAAATTGGACAAAAATATTTTTTTCTGACCTTGACCGGGCAGCCCGCCTCCACCCCCAACTCACCTGCTTAAGCGCCGAACACTCAACATATTTGACGGCACGGAGCTCCCGTGCCAGCTTGTCGCCCATCTCGGCGTTCAGCGCGCGCTGCTTGTTCTTGGCCAGCTTCTCCAGCGTGTTGCCATCGTCTCTCAGATCCACTTGCGTGCCCACCAGCAGGAAGGGCGTCCGCGGGCAGTGGTGGGAGATCTCGGGCACCCACTGTGACGAGATGTCATCACTCTTGAGAATGGCATTTCGCTGAACCCCAAACAGCCTTTGTGAAGTAAACACCATGAAAATGACATGCGGAGGCTCGGCTAGAATCAGCCGGCAGCTCTGCGAGCAACCTTCTCGCGGACGTTCTCAAAGGACGAAGGAGACACGACAGAGAAGCAGACGAGGAAGATGTCCGTCTGAGAGTAGCTCAGCGGCCGCAGCCTGTCGTAGTCCTCCTGGCCTGCGGGGCGACACGCGGCCATCAACAAGGTGCGCCACGACAGACGCTCGAATGTGCGCTGGCCTTACCTGCCGTGTCAAAGAGTCCCAAAGTGTACGGCTCGCCGCCGATCATCACCGTCACGGCATAGTTGTCGAACACCTGCACGCAGAGGAGGAGGAGGTTACGCTTGAGGCTCGAAAAGGGTCAAAGTTGAATGTGGAGGCAGCAGCGTTGTTTGTGGCTATTGACAAAGCACCACAATAACTGTTTGACCAAAAAAGAAAAAAAAAAAAAAAGGTTGAATTTTTGGGGGATAACACTGTATATTTTGGGAAAAAAAAGTCATACTTAACTCATTCACTCCCAAAGACGTTTTTATACGTCT
Organism: Hippocampus guttulatus; assembly: GCF_054856545.1. Classification (NCBI taxonomy): domain Eukaryota; kingdom Metazoa; phylum Chordata; class Actinopteri; order Syngnathiformes; family Syngnathidae; genus Hippocampus; species Hippocampus guttulatus. The sequence goes on from NC_141278.1 coordinate 10,437,936, forward strand.
TTTCAGACTTGGTCCAGAATTGGCTGGTACTGAATGAGTTAAAAATAAAAAAAACCTTCAGTCTTATTTTTCCCAGAAAAAAAGTAAGAATGTAATAATGAAACGCTAAAAAGGAACAAAAGGTTAAAAATTGTAAAGTCTGTTTCTGACAAAAAATACAATACAATATGTCTCTTATTGATTACATATGAGAATTTTAAATTTTGGTCGAGATTTTAGCAAGCAGCATGGAAGTAGACATGTTTGATTTGCTTTCGCAGGCCACGTAAAATGATGTGGCGGGCCAGATCTGGCCCCCGGGCCTTGAGTTTGACACATGTGGTGTAGTGGTACACACGCCGGACCTGTGTGAGGGCAGCATGGGATCTGTTCCTACTCAGCGACGGTGTGAATGGTCTTTTGTCTCTGTATGTGCTCTGCGACTGACTGGGTGACCAGTTCAGCATTAAAAAACAAAAAACAAAACCTCCCGCCTAATCTGAAAGATCAGCACCCTGACCAACATCGCAGTGGGTTGGGTCATTTTCTATTGGAACTGCATTATTACATCATGCCGACAGGTCGCTTGAAAGAAAAGCGCAGGGAAAATAAGCCAGCGTTTTTCAAGGGGAGGAAGTGAATGAGCGCGACACGTCATTCAACCAAATGATATAGCTGACGGAAAGTGTTAGTTTGAGCCCGGAGGTAACGAAAGAAAGACGTTTGCGCCTGACCGTGGGGACGTATTGCGACGGGAACTTGCTGGTGGTGTAGGAGATGAGCAGGCAGGTCTTGCCCACGGCGCCGTCGCCCACCACCACGCATTTGATGCTCTGCATCTGAAGAGTAGAAAAAGACCACAATCATGAGAACAATTCACAAGAGTAACCCCGAACTAGAGAATGGAACTTGTGTGGAAATTGTGCGAGAATGCTCAAAGTTGAAGATGAGTCGGACTCCCGTAAAACTCATTTATTTGTGTAGGAATTGGAGTGAGGCGCTAAGGGTGTTAAATCTCTCTTCATTGGACAATTTGACGGTGAAAGTTTGGGAATGCTCTGAAAACTACGTACAGGATGTCGGAACATCCACCTGGACATTTGCCAGTCAAGAGCTAACGCAACTCAACTCTTATTTAAAGAGCACTTGAAAAACAACCCGCAGCGATGGAACGCACCTCGTCATTAGTTCCCTCTGGTTGGCCATAATTAGCTCATCGTCATCACCATGACGAGTTCAGCACTTATGCCAACAGCAGCAGTCTTCGCTCAATGTTAACCTACTTGTTACTTTTACTTACGGATTTTGATTAGAAGAAACGCCCATGCTCTGAGGTACCTTGTTCCTGTTTTGCAAGGTGATCTGTGATGAGCCTGTTGTGTGGTTTCACGTGTGTAAACAAAAAAAAAGTCACTTCAAGGGCATTTCTTTGGTGTGATTTTCCAAATGTTCAACTTCTTTGTGTGTGTGGTTTTTTTTTAGTTCAAGTGACATTGGAGAATCAGATTTTGTCTATTTTATGTTAATGCTCGTTTAAAAAAAATAATACGTTGGTTAGTTACAAGTAACTCAGTAAACGAGTAGTTTCTTATCAAGTACTTCTTCCAAATCACTTTTGATATTGTGTTCTATTATTCTTTCGTAACAGTACTCTAACTTAAGTACATACAAACAAATTTAAAAACTGGTTCGACAGAAATAAATTGTCACTTAACTTGAAAAAAAGTTAAATGTTTTTGGCACAAGACCAATCAAACACCAAGCTAAAATTATGGTAAACTCAAATGAGATAGATTCGTAATAGACTCAAAACTATGTTGGAAGCCACATATCGATAACGCAAAAAGAAAAATAGCCAAAACCATAGGGATCCTCTACAAAACCAAGGATGTGCTAAATAAGAGATCTTTGTACACATTATACTCTTCATTATTATTACCATATATGACCTACTGTGTGGAAATGTCTGTAAAACAAACACACTCCCTATTCTAAAACTACAAAAAAAAGCAATTCGAATTATTCATAGATCAAAATATACAGAACCCACAAATCCACTATTTATCAAATTAAATCGTTTTATGACCTAGTTGACTAGTCGCCCAATTAATGTACAAAGCACACAATAACCTGCTCTGCCAAAACATTCTGAAGTTTTTCAAAATTCGAGAAAGCTGCTATGAATTAAGAGGTACCAACTTATTCAAAAACCCCAAAACAAGAACAAACATCAAGCAAAGAAGTGTATCTGTCAAAGGTGTTAATCTGTGGAATAATTTCGAAACGGACCTGAAAATGAGTAAATCGCTTGCTGAGTTCAAAATCAAATTCAAAAAAATAGTACAAACTACCTACATCAATCAGAGTTAAGGTGATAAATTCTAAACATTAATTAAAGATAATAATAAATCAGAATTAAGTTGATAAATAGAGAAAGGTACTGCAATATCCATTATGAATACAAAAGAAAATTGACACAAGAGTGCCAGGGTGTGTATGTACAAAATCCCGATACAACTAAAAGTTGTAAAAATATCACCGTTAAGGGTAAAGCATGAGCCTTAATGGAGACTTCTTTTTTCTTACTTTCTTTCTTTTTTGATTGATATAAAAAGGATCTATTTATATATAGATACATAACACGGGGTAGGAAGAGATACGTTTTTTACTTCTTCCTACTGCCTTGAACATAATTGTGTTGAATGACGACTGATTCTTTCCTTTTTACTATTTTACTTACCTTACTTTCTGTCAAATTATTACTGTATGTTTTATGTTCAATAAATAAACGAAACGAAACTATATTTCTCAACGTGACCCATCTCTGATGTAATGTAAGTAAGAAAAAGTATTTAGAAAAAGTCATGTACAAGCCTACTGCCAATGTCATACCTGTCAACTCATACGGTTTAGCCATAGTTCATACGGATTTTGTGGTGAATCTTACGTATATGGCCGTATCGCACAAATCAGACGGATTCTGAAAATTTCCGGGTTTTTTTTTTCACCAACTCCAAATGAGTTGGTGAAAAAAGTAACGCAGGATTACAACTCTGAACACAGTAATGCCACTAAGTAGAATGATGATTAGACATTAACCAGACATTGTATTATGGAAATCTACAATAAATATCATTGAAAATTTCGTGGGTTTTTTTTCTGCCGTTATTTTGACATATAAAATGCTTTGGAATGTTATAAGGATTTTTTGCTCTTTATAAGGATTTTTTTGGTAGTTTATACAGGTTGGCGCTCCGAAAAGTTGACAGGTATGCAATGTCAAGGCTGCTACTCTTTCATATTTAATGATAAAATAGTTCTCCATTTCTTTGTTTGCATAATCAAAAATATATGATTTGACTTTTTGTGGTTTTCTTTGGTTCAAGTGCGCCATAAATAGTCATTTAACAATTTAAGTAAGTTGGGGAGTGGTTAACATTAGTCGACTCTGGGCACGACCGAAACACATTTGACAAGTAAATGTAACGTAACGCAAAGTATTGTTATGCTAGTTAGGTGAGTCACATCCACCAAGTACACACCCACAACAAGCCAGCTTGCCACTTTTTGGGGGACAAACGACGCGTCAAAATTGCCATTAAAAAAATTGGGGACATTTTATTTATTTTTAAGATAACACAGTTAGCTGGTCAGCTTTAGCTGTCGAACTCGTAGTTTTCTCCAGTAATTGTGGTTTTCGTTTGGGTGCCGGTCGGTTGGTTTGGTTCGCTCATACGCACTTGGTTTTCTTTTCTCTGATGTATTCAGAAACGTGTCGATGGTGTGGTGAAAGTCGAATTTGTGCCCGAGTAATCCTACCTTCCTTGATGACTTTAAACCGCTGAACGCAGAAAAGCGTCGTGCTGCGTTCGAGTGCTTTTCGCCAATAGTTTCCGAGCCAGCGCGGGAATCAGGAAATGTGAGTAGCGTTGCGATTAAATCCCGTCGGACTTGTTCAGGTATTTTTGGATTGCTTTATAAAACCACATACTCTTAATTCAGGGGTTGATTCAGGAGGCGACAATAAGTCAAATGTAAACAATTTCAATTTTTAGCCGAAACAAAAGTACATGTATGCAGTATGTACTTGCTTCTAACAATATCGAATTTGTGTTTTTTCTTTTCAATTACTGTGGTTGGAAGTTGTTCACTTGGCTTGCATTGCGTCCTTGACCTAAAAGATCGTTTTTTTTTGTTACAAATATGCCTCCTTCCAATTTATTGTAATATTTAACTCACTCAGTGTATCTCTCAAATTGTGAGGTCGGTGCCAGCCATTTTTGACCATTTTGACAAATTTTTGAAGGCTTACAAAAAATTTAGTTCTCTACCTATATAAGCATGGAAACTACCAAAAGGTCTTTCCTGATGAAAGAAGAGGGGAAAAAAAATACATTTCTACTCTTTACCATTTTTTATTGCGCCCTGCGATTGACTGGCAACCGGTTCAGGGTGTCCCCCCCACCGACTGCCTGAAGACAGCTGAGATAGGCTCCATCACCCCCCGCCACCCCTGTGAGGATAAAGTGGTTTGGAAAATGGATGGATACCATTTTTTATCAAACAGCAGTAGGACATTGGTAAGTTTCTTGAAAATACATATTTTCAAGAAAAATACTGACAAAAAGAGGTTTTTGTAAAAGGATGCATTTCAAAGAGAACTTTCACATCGTTTTTTGTTTTTTTTTTTGCATTTGTGATACCTCAAATATCTAAATAATACTTTCCTACTAAATAACAACATAAGCAACCGAAAAAAGCACCCATGATCTCTGCATATTGAACTTTGTGTGTATTTGTGTGCCTGCGTGGGTGTGTTCACGCAGGCACACAAATACACACTTTTTATTTGAAAAAGCGCTATTGTAGAATTCTCTCCTGGTATTCATCCATCTTTCTCAACACCACACTGCGTACGCATGTCACCTCGCGATATGGGATCGCCCTACCACACCCCACACCCACTCACACTGTGCAACCAAGATCTGATCTAAGCCACTCTTGCTATCTGGTGGTACTTCATCATACTGAAATCATTGGACAGCCTCGATGAGGTGCACAAAGCCCTTTGGTTTTAGAAAAAAAAACAAAAAAACCATCCAAAACGTATTTATACATTTTGGCACTAAATTATTGGGTTTTTTATTGGTAATTAAATAATGTCACATTAATATAAGATAAGATAAGATAAGATAAGAAACCCTAGTCTAGCAATGGAGAAATTCCTGATTCACAGCAGCAAAGTTATGAAAGGAAGAAGTAGAACAACAAAATATAGGAGCTGCTGTATATATGTGCACCTATATTTTTGCTTGACTCCCTTGATCGATTTAAGTCCTCATCAAAAAGATCGATCAGCATTAGAACACTGAAAATGTAATGTCAGTTATTTTTACTCTACGCATTTCATTCTTTTCATGACAAAAAAAAAACAAAAAAGAGAATATACACAGTGGAACCTTTTAAAATATGAGATTAATGAATTCTGTGACCATGAATTGTCACTCAGAACATTTATCCATTCATTCATCTCCTGAACCGCTTTATCCTCACTAAGGTCGCGGGGGGTGCTGGAGCCTATCCCAGCTGCCTTCAGGCAGTAGGCGGGAGACTCCCCGAATTGGTTGCCAGCCAATCGCAGGGCACACAGAGACAAACAATCATGCACGCCCACACTCACACCTAGGGACAATTTAGCGCGTCCAATCAGCCTGCCATGCATGTTTTTGGAATGTGGGAGGAAACCGGAGTACCCAGAGAAAACCCACGCAGGCCCGGGGAGAACATGCAAACTCCACACAGGGAGGCCGGAGCCGGAATTGAACCCGGTACCTCTGCACTGTGAAGTCGACGTGCTAACCACTGGACTACCGGGCCGCCTCACTCAGAACACTGGAACAAAATTGAAATGAATGGAAATGCCATTAATCCAATCCAACCTCCCCAAAAACAAATTTAAATCTAGAGTTATGGGGGTTTTTCAAATGAGGGAACTAGCCCTCCTTGTAAAAAAAATACAAAATACATCAATACGTCATAATGACGTGGAATGAATTATTCAACAGTTTATGTATCAAGATGAATCCATTGCAGCGCTATTTGGTGTGCACCACTTAGTGGCAGCAGAGATTCAGTGATGCTAAAAAAATGACTCGGTAATCTGCAGAAAGATTACTTCTACTTTGCAGAGGATAAAGAATATATGCTTGCGGTTATTCTTATATCGAACGTGTCATTTTGTTGCAACACCATAGAAGGCTGGTATCTCAAATATTTGCTTGCAAGTGCAAGAAAAAAAATCCTTTGAACAGCCACGTGTTTCCTCAAAAGCTTACAAGTCATGCCTTTGGGTGTGTGTGCCTCAGCCGCCTGGGGGCAATATTAAACAAACACACACACACACACACACACGCCAAGAAGTGTATGTCCAGTGATACTGGTAAGTGCTGTCCGAATATCCGTTTTTCGCTGACTAGACACAATATATGACTGCGAGTATTGTGATTTGTCTTTCGACATGCGTTGCCGCACCACTGTGTGTTGCTTGAAGGATTTGTGAAGCCACATCAACAATGACACCCATGAGCCCGTCTGTGGCATTTGTTGGCATGAAGCTAAGCGCTCTTTCGTCAGGCAAATTTCGGCAGTTGTTTTACATATGTAAGGTGTCATTCGACACACACACATTTAGCACAATACTGCAGACACACATTTTACAATATTGCATGAATACCCAACGCACACACATCGCATTGAGTTAGCTGTAACATGAGCAGCACCGTGACTGCTGGTGCGATTGTTTTGGATGGAAGGAGGGAGGATTCTCTCTGCTGGAGGATGGATTATGTAAGACAAGTAAAACAGACCCCACTGCAGAGTACACCCCCAACCTACTCGTCTCGTCCTCTACACCTCAGCCCTATCCCTCCATCATCACATCCTCCTCCCCCTCCATCCCAAACACCCCATCGTCTCCCCCCCCGCCCTGTTTTCCTCGCTGGCTGCTTGTGGGGCTCCAGAAGCATTTCAGGCTCTCGCCAAGACGCGTACGGCAGGCAGGTAACGATGACGTCGCCATCTTTAGTGCTATGCTGCGTGTGTGCGCTCGGATGCATCGACGCTGCAGAAATATCTTGTGTGTGTGTGTGCATTATTCTAGCAAGAGTGTGTGTGGCTCCAGTAATTCTGTCATGGTGAGGGTGTGCGCATCGTTAAAAAAAAAAATAAATAAAGTGTGCGTGAGGACGTGTGTTGACACCGTTGGGGCATCAGAGTTGTCACACGTGAGGGATTTTGCCCATTCTACTTTCATTTCTACTTCGTGTGTGCGCATGTGTTTCTTTCACATCAGTGTGTATATTGCAAAGAAAATGCTTGTCTGTGTGTTCAAGTAGGAATGTCCAAGCATTTGTGTGTGTGTGTGTGTGTGTGTGTGTGTGTGCGTGTGTTCGATGTCAGATCTTCAGTGCGTTCATATTAAATAGCTGTCAGGTGAATGTGTACGTGTGCGCGCACATGACCTGCTTAAATGTAGTGTGTTGTTGGCACTCCGTGCCGGAAGTCAAACGTTCAAATCAATAAATTGATCAGCTTGTAGTCTTAAAATAGGAGTCGATTGTCCACTTGAAACAAATTCAATGAAGGCACGGACGCGCGCGTGCTCCACTTCCCCCTGGCGCGCGGGCGTGCATGTGCCGCATGCCTTCTGTCTCCAAACTAGCCCCTTTAATTATTTATCTCTGGCTCCATTTTAGCTTCCATCTCTCTCGACGACATTTCTGTCTTAATCTGCCTGCCTTATCGTGCGTGAGCCCGGACGGACAGATTAAAAAAAAACAACAAAAAAAAACACGTCACTTGCTGTTATGTGTCATGCGTTCTCAATGAAATAATGGGGAGGGGGGAATCCAACATTCCCCGACAGTGGCTAAAAAATGTCGCCAGTGTGGCTTTACCCAGGATGTGCTGCTGCTAAGTGGCAAGCACTGCGGTCTGTGGAAGGAGGAAGGTGTGGTGATGCGTTCAGGGTCCTCCCACCCTCGCGCCGCGCGGGCTTACGTAACATGCGCCAACGCGCAGGCGAGCAAGCAAGCGAAGGGAAATGAAGGAAAAGGAAGAGACGTCTGAGTGGATTCCAGCAGACAACCAAAGAACTGCGCCAATTCTTTTGGGACGCACTCAGGGGACACTACATTAGGGACTTCACCGATGTGAAATGGAAGGCTCCCGACCCAGATGGGTTCCCCCGGATTAATTTCCTTCACCTCTGTCCAATACCAATCATGAAAATGAGCGCAAGCTATTGTTGCGAAAACAGAGCACAAGTGTTACTCCAACGCCATCCTGATCTAGGTTGAAGTGAGTTGATCGGTTTCATTGATTCAACGGAGCTTTCGTCACAGAGCGCTTTCACAACAGAGGCAAAAAGAGTGCTTTGGCGATATACCGTATTGGCCCGAATATAAGACGACACCGTCTTTTTGCATTGAAATAAGACTGAAAAGGTGGATGTCGTCTTATATTCGGGGTCTAGACATTATAACCATCCACGACGCTAGATGGCGCCAGATACCATTGAAGCGAATGCTGAACTTGACTCCACAGGCCAAAGTGAACCCCTGCCACGAAGAATAAAAATAAAAATAGCGGTAGCACGAAGAAGAAAAATGAAAAATAGCGGAAAGAAGGAAAAGAGAAGAAAATAATAGGAGATAACAGAAAATGGAGAAACGTAGCGACAATCTGGAGAAAAGTGGGTCGAAGATCGGCCAGGTTAACCGGCAGCTGAGGAGAAGTTATGATGTCATTTACATTTCAAAAGCCAGAAGCCATTCATTTATGAATGTGATTGCACTTTAGATTTGAATGAGGCAAAATAACATGCGTTTTCTCTCAAATATACTGTTGTAATCATTTGTTTTAGATGTACTGTAATTATTTTCTATATAAAAATTAACTTGGTGTTCAAAAAGTCTTTTTTTCAAACTTGAGTCTTGAAAAAGAGGGGGTCGTCTTATAATCAGGGCCGTCTTATATTCAGGCCAAGACGATATGTGCCATCTCTGTGGCAAGGAGCAAACGGGAGACGGTTGTATAACATCACTTTGAGGAAATGAGAAGATACTTGCACAGTTCTCCGAAAAAGGCGCGCGTCGTGCTTGCTTCAAGCTGTCACTCCCGGTTGAAGTTAGCTGTAAACACACGAATCAAAGGAATTAAAGCATTGTCCAACCCCCCATTATCTGCACCGCTTATCCTCACTGTTGGCGGAATAAGAATCAAGCCTGTTTTCCTCCATCTCAGGGGTCAGACAAACGGCACTGCTGCCGAGCTGTCGGTTGAAATTGACGTCAACGTTCCCCAACGGGCTCACGTTACAAACGTCACATGACCAAATTCAGCAAATGGGTACATTCCGCATTCCTGGGCGATAAGATAGCACTAAAGTACTACTTTTATTGCTTTGGCTTGAGTGCAAAGACAGCAAAATGTTTTTTGCGAATGTCCAACGGCAAATATGCATGGGTTCCCGTGTAATCGACAATTCCCTGCAGATTCTCCAGATTCTCTGATCCTTTCGATGATACCACAGAGCCTAGATGACGAAATCCCTCAATCTATTGTTTTTTGAAGAACATTCTCCTTAAAAACTCATTCAATCGCAGCCATTTTCACTGGAGCAACCCCCTCAATCCCAGCGTTTTACTGGATTTTGACTGATCTTGCAAGGGCCACAGAATATTTGGTTCTAATGCTATATCAACATGGACCCTACCAAAATAAAGTTTGGACTCGCTTCTTTCAGCAGAAAAAAAATTGCTTCTCTCTTTTTCCATTCTTCAGCAATCGGCACTACAAAATGGCTAAGTTTCATGGAAATGGCGATTCCTGGGCAAAAAAACGGAGAAAAAGAGCATTTTGTAAAAGCATGCATTTCAAGCACATGAGGCACCACTGCCACCTACTGGTCACTTTTTTTACATGATTTACAATGCAAATGGCTTATTCTCATTCGCAGATTGCATCAGACTCTCCTCCTCTCTATGACGCAAAAAAAAAAAAGACTTTGACGTACAAGTACGTCCTTGGTAGGCGGGGCCTAATTTTAAAAAGTACGTCTTGTGGAATGAAAGAGTTAAACTGTTGAACTATTTTCTCACGCAGTTGTTCACCAAGAGGTGAACCTCGCCGCATCTTTGCTTGTGAATGACCGAGCAATTCCTTTCCTCGCCGAACATGGCACCCGCATTTTTCCCAGTTAGCCGGTTCACCCGTTTGATGAGCACGCCCCAACTTTGGCCGTCTTTTCTGCCACCCGGTGCAGCTTTTTTTTCAAACATATTACAGCCGTCAAATTCTAAGTTCATTTGGAGTTTGTTGGCGCTCGCTCAAGTCATCAAACTCCAAATGTCCATCAGGTTTACACTTTAGCACATCTTGTTGTAACGGTGTCTGCTTGGAATAACCATGAGACAGCAGGCAGGTGGGAAGAAATCAAGAAAACAACATTTTGGCCACTTGGGCTTGAAAGGATCACTTCATCAAGCCGCTGTGATGCGAAGTCAGCGGAGCATACACAGGAAGTTGGCTCACCTGTGTCCCCGCGTTCCGTCACGTGACGTTGAGCATGCTGCGCGTTGACGGTAAGTTTGTCTGCTCTCTTCCTGTGCGTCTCCAGCAGGATGTCGATTGTCAGCATCGTGGCCAGGGAAATCCTGGACTCCCGAGGGAATCCCACAGTGGAGGTGGACCTCCGCACCGACAAAGGTGAACCCAACCGCACACTGACATGAAACCAAAAGCAATCCAACATTGAATACTGACCACAACATCTTTAACTCGCTTGATGCTAGCATTTAACGCGACACGCCATAGATGGGCGAATGGCTAATAGCACGGATTTTTGCTTGCACAAAATACGGCTGCGCCAAATCTAGTGTCCTTCCTTGTCCTTCTGTGCTGGTCTGTTGGGAAAGCAGCTTCAAGGTGCATTAGCGCCACCAATGCTTTCAATAACTTACCTACAAGGCAACTTTTCATCTTGCCGCGCAGGAGTCTTTCGCGCGGCGGTTCCCAGTGGCGCATCGACGGGCATCTACGAGGCCTTGGAGCTCAGGGATGGAGACAAGAGCAGATACAAGGGAAAAGGTTAGTGGGCGCACTTCAACACGTCACCAAGAGGGGGCAACCAGGAGCCTCGCTGCAATCTCTCGATTGTGCTTTCATTTCTTGCTATCCTCTCTCGCTGTCCTCGATCTCACCGCGAGCGATGGAGGCAGATGGCCACCCCGCACTGAGTCTGGGGTCTGTCGGGAGATTTTTCTGGCCTCCGTGGTGGCCTCGTGTGGGATTCGCCGCCTGTCTTTGGATTGAAATGAACATGAAAAGTTTGTTTTTCTTCTCTCCCGTGCGCACTTCAGGCGTCCTCAAGGCCGTCGGACACATCAACGGCGCGTTGGGTCCCGCGCTTATCGCCTCTGTGAGTATTACGGTGACTATTGACAACCCTGGTCACATTTCCTGATGTGTGTGTGTGTGTGTGTGAAGGGCATCAGCGTGGTGGAACAAGAGCAGCTGGACAACATAATGATTGAGATGGACGGCACAGACAACAAATGTAAGATTGGTGTGCCGGACTTCTGGACAGTCTTTCTGCGGGCGCAAAGTTTGCACGAGAATGTGACAAATGGCTTCCTGTCATGTGACTGGCCCGCAGCTCAGTTCGGGGCCAATGCCATACTGGGCGTGTCATTGGCCGTCTGCAAGGCGGGCGCCGCCCACAAGGACGTGCCCCTTTACAGACACATCGCCGACCTGGCTGGAAACACGGAAATGGTTTTGCCCGTGCCCGTGAGTCGCAAAATATGGACAAGATGTATACTTGAGCACTCACCTGCTACTCTTGCTCACTTCCTCCTTTTCATTGTCTTTTCCTCCGCTTCCTCACTTGCTCTTGCTCCTCCCCCTCCTATTCCCCATCTACTTTGGCGACGTGCCTTGTCGCGTGCAGGCGTTCAACGTGATCAACGGAGGTTCTCACGCCGGGAACAAGCTGGCCATGCAGGAGTTCATGGTGCTTCCTGTGGGCGCCGAGTCCTTCAAGTAAGACTTTGAAAGACGGAATGTGTGGTTCCGCCCGGCTGACTGTGTGTTTGTTTGCGCTCTTGGTGAAGGGAGGCCTTGAGGATAGGCTCCGAGCTGTACCACACGCTAAAGGGCGTCATCCAGCAGAAGTACGGACAGGATGCCACCAATGTGGGGGACGAGGGAGGATTCGCACCCAACATCCTCGAGAACAGCGAGGGTGAGGATGATGAGAGAGATGCCTTCCATGCCAATGACATTCACGTCAACTGTGTCACCGACAACGTCGACAACAATCGGAAATGATGCCAATGAGGACTTTGTCAATGTCAACGATGCTCATGATGTTGACGTGCATGACGTTGACGTCAAGATCAATTCAGATGATAATACGGGTGACAACAATGACGTTTGTCCCTGTCATTGCGGTGCCACCAGCTTTGGACCTTCTTCAGACCGCCATCGACAAGGCGGGCTTCACGGACAAGGTGGTGGTGGGCATGGACGTGGCCGCCTCAGAGTTCTACCGTGAGGGCAAGTACGACCTGGACTTCAAGTCGCCGCCGGACGCCAAGCGCTACGTCAGCGCAGAGGAGCTGGCCGACATCTACCAGGGCTTTGTCAACAACTACCCGGGTGGGTGGACCCTGACCCAACGAGATTTGCCGGGACTGCTGGAACCCCCCCGCCCCCCACCCGGTGTGACGTGTCTCCACCCTCTGTCCTCCGCCAGTGGTGTCCATCGAGGACCCGTTTGACCAGGACGACTGGGAGGCCTGGACCCGTCTGACGGCCCAGGTTGGCATCCAGGTGGTGGGCGACGACCTGACGGTCACCAATCCCAAGCGCATCGAGAAGGCGGCCGAGGAACGCGCCTGCAACTGCCTGCTGCTCAAAGTCAACCAGATCGGCTCCGTCAGCGAGGCCATACAAGCGTACGCAACACAAACGCAAAAATGGCAACGAGCAACAACAAGAACTCAAACATTAAAAACTAAAGGTCGGGTGTCAAACCAGGGTTTGGCTTTCAAATGAGGCCTTCAAACTTGTCTTATGGTTTCAAACTTCAGTCCAGAGTGAAAGATTTACAGTGCTTGAAGGTTTCAGGCCAGGGCGAGGATTTCAAAGTAGGATTTCAAACTAGTGCTGTCAAGCGATTAAAAAAATTGTGAGATGAATTAATTATGATCTATCTGAAGTTAATTGATCTCATGAATATATATTTTAATCTCATCTGAAAAATGCTGAGAACACCCCCATTTTCATTTTTAAATTCATTACATTACTGAGGCAGATCAAAAGATTGTTATCACCTATAGAAACCATAAAGTTAGAGATTAAAATTTAGATTCACGCGATTAAAAAACATAACGCGCGAAATATGATTGTAATTACATATTCGCAATTAATGCGATCATTTGAAACCTCCATTTCAAACTAGCGTTGAGGTATCCAGCCAAGGTTAGGATCCCAAAGTAGGGTTTTAAACTATAGTTAGCCTTTCAAACCAGAGTTCACCTTTTCACTTCGGCTTTGAATTGGGACAAGAGTTAAGGTTTAATGTTCGCCTTTCAAGGCAGGGTCAGGGTTTCATTGCGGATTGGGATTTCAAACAAGAGTTAGGCTCTCAAGAAAGGGCCTTAAGACAAGGGCTGGCCTCTGAAATTTGGATTTGAAGCCAAGGTTAAGGTTTCAAAGTCGGCTTTCAATGTCAATTGGACTCTCAATCCAAGGTTGGGGTTTTGGCTCCTTTCCAGCCCCAACTTCCCTTGCAAGACATATCATAAACTACAATGTCTTCGAGCTAAACAAAATCAAGATGATGTCTGTTACCTGACTGACGGTCACCGTGGCGATGAAACAAGCAAGATGCCACCACTTCCCATTCCCCTTCTCATGCGAGAGTCGCCCCCTGCAGGTGTAAACTGGCTCAGGCCAATGGCTGGGGCGTCATGGTCAGCCATCGCTCCGGGGAGACCGAGGACACCTTCATCGCAGACCTGGTGGTCGGACTGTGTACCGGACAGGTACGCGCGCACGCATACGCACACGCATGCGCACACGCGCTATCCTCAAAGACTTTCAACTTGACTTGTGCGTGTGTGTGTGTGTTGCAGATAAAGACCGGCGCCCCGTGCAGGTCCGAAAGGTTGGCCAAATACAACCAGCTCATGAGGTCAGTGGCCGCACCTGCAGGCCCACAATCGTTTGCGTCGGCAGGGATGAGGAAGCGTGAGGGAGAGGAGGAGGAGGAGGGAGAATGAAAAAGAGTGAAGCTGCGGGAGGTTCGGTGATCAGATCCAGTTAAAACTTACTTTAGCATTAGCCAGCAAATGCTAATGGCGGGGGGGGGGCACTCGGGCCACACCTGGTGACATCATCAGCAGAACAATTCCCAGAATGCAATTTGCTCCTCACTCCATTCCGTTTTCTTGCCCGCAGAATCGAGGAGGAGCTGGGAGACCAGGCCCGCTTTGCAGGACACAACTTTAGGAACCCCAGCGTCCTGTGAAAATCACACGCACACGCACACACTGAGCCATGTACGAAGGGCAACTCACATGCAAGTTAAAAGCCTCTGCACTGGACTCTTATGACCCAAGGGGGATGATGCTGTATGGACACGTGCGCACCTACGCACACGCTCACAGACACACACGCGCACACACACACCTGCAGGTGGAGTTTAAAAGCCAGACGTGCACTGTTATCGTAGTATTGAAAGAGTAGTTTGAAAAGAAAGTATGAAGACTTCTTCACGGCCGGGATAATCCACTACGCGCTTCTCCTCCTCTTTCCTTTCCCCTGTTCTTATCCACGTGACAGTTGGCGTCAAAGAAACAAAACGAGTTTGCTCTGCGCTCGAATGTCGCGGATGGCCCAGGACTGCCTGTAAGAGATTCAAAGGAACAACGCAAACCATCAGCAGATGGCGTGTCCATGCAAATGTGTGAAATAAAACAATTTACAGCTTGACCCAAACGTGTGTGAGTTTTTCTCCATCAACATTCCGGTCCGGCGTTTAGTCGAACCATCCAGGACCGCTGGCGCCAACTTATTCCCAAGGAACTCTGTTGATGTGAAGTGGGGAATTTCACAAAATCAAAAGTGCATTTGGGAAACAGGAACCAAAAATAGTGTTTGTCAGTTTGAATTTGCTGATTCTAAATATTCAGAAAATTCAGTAAGCGGCAGTTACAGAAGTACCTTTTTTTCCTCGGGTGGGCACTGTACTGTCCTTGTCTGACGGGAAACGCTTTAGGAATGGAAGCAAAATTTCAATCGAATTTTTAACCCAACATGCATTTGCGTCGAAAATCAAATGTATTTCATGTTATCTTTCGAAAAAAACAAAACAAAATATTTGTCGAACTTCAGCATTTAGCACAAGAGGTCAACACCAGGGAAACCCGGCACGAGCCAATTTTCCATTTCACCAACATCCAGCAACGTTTCAGTTTGAATTGAAATTTCGAAAGCACTTCGTCAAAATCAACACATAATGAAACAGTCGAGGTAACTTGTTGCAAAAATGTCAACTTTTATTTGCCCAACATGATGGCAATGACCAGAACAACTTAAGGAGCGTGCAACACGTTTGGCAATCCGACTTCCAAATGTACATGCCGTGTAAACTCGAAGGCATAAATAAAACGGATCTCAAAAGAACTGAGGTCACTTCTTATCCTTTCACTGGGACTTGCCTCCAGAAATGTTGAATAAAGTAGAAAAATAAATAAATGGATAAATAAAGTAGCTTCACGCAACACGCGGAAGTCCATCGAAGTGCACATTTTACTTCTGGTCAAAGGGTCAACTTTGGCTGTGGGGCGCTTCAGTTCCTGAAGCGGTAGGAGATAGGCAGCAGCTTGTGACTTTTCTTCATGGTCTGAACTTTGTCGTGTGTCTGCTCGTCCATGATTTTGTAGCAGCGTCTGGCGTAGTCCAGAAGCTTCTCCTTGGTCGCCTCAAACTCGCCCACTTCGGCCATCTGCGGCAGTCAAAGGAATGAGTGCGTACTGTCACCAAGTATTCAGTCCGGACAGTCCGGTTATGTTTCGTAGATGTATTTATTTCCTCAATTATTTTTACGGTCCAATCATATTTCAGCATGTGTGTGGATGTGTGTTGCTTTAACACAATGAAGTACAGTGAAACTCCTCTACAACGAAACCTACATGGGCGAAAATACCCCCCTGGTCCCTCACCTAGAACCTGTTTGCCATGGGTGACCCTGCCAGGGGCAGAAAGCCCGAGACAACTTAGCTCCTAGGATCATTGGGACACACAAACCCCTCCACCACGGTAAGGTGACGGCTCACGGAGGGGACTTATGCACTATCGGAATAAAAATTAAGAGTACACATACGTTTGTGTGTGCGTGTACACAAAAGTTTGTGTGTGTTTACATCTGAGATCAAATTTGCTGCAGTGAAAAAACCCCTGTTGTGAAAACTATCTTGCTGCAAAATTGATTTCTTTGTAGAGGAGTTCCACTGTACTGACCACATCATTTCAAATCCAAATATTGTCAGTTGTCAAATAAATATTGAACATTGTTTTCATGTTCTCGTCTTATTTTATCAAGTCGGTTTAACTGTGATGTGACGACAATCGTCCGCTCAAGAGGCCCGTGTAGCAAACGCGCGGCCCGCCACCGAAGAACATTAGGAAAAAAAAAAAAAAAGAAAGAAAGAACTGAGACCTTGTCTGGCGCCACCAGCAGGAGCTCGGCAATGGGGGATGTGGAAGCCATGGTGTTACGGTCCACCCCGTGGATCTGGAAAGCTCGGGACATGCTTCTCACACGCTGGTAGGTGGTCAGGATCTTCTTGTAGCGGATCAAAACACCGTCCGGGTCTTTGACTGCGAGGGAGTTCAGTTGTTTGGGGTCACACATCAAGAACCGGATGTTGACCAGAAGCTTTGAATTGATATTCTTCTCCACTTTTGAAGCCCGGATGCCATGCTGATGCCTTGAGCTCTCACCTCTCTGCCTCTCCCTGCCGTGGGTGATGCGAAAGATCCTCCTCATCTTCATCCTGGGCTCGCCGGCTCGCCCGCGGCCCTTCTTCTTGATGTTGGCCTCCACCAAGGTGTCCTCCTCTTCGTCGTCCTCTTCCTGCTCGTCCTCCTGCTCCTCGAAGTACTCGTCGTCCGTGTAGAAGTTTTGCTCCTCCAGGTGAAACTCTTGCATGACTGCAGTCAGGAAAATTCACTGTACCGTTGTACATCAACAGATCCACCAAAACTTTTTTTTTTTTATCCGTCATATGTTCCTCACCAGGGATGGCAGTTCCATGGTGTGGCCGCTGTCCGGGTCCTTGCAGGCGTTTCAGGGTCATTCTGGAGCGGGTGGTCATAGGTGAGGGGGGGCGAGTGGGGCTGGCAGGCTGCATCTTCACACCACGCGGGTCCCCGCCACAACACTCTGACAATTAAAAAAATGACTTTGCCACAAAACTACATTTTCAATTGGATTTTTGTTGCCTTAAAAGGGGAAGTCAAGTCAACCGTTTTCGTGACAATAACATGTTCCATGTATTCAATTTTGCAACTCGCTGTTAACCAAAAGTTACATCACAGTTGCTCGGCGCTCAAGTCTCGACCAAGCACGGCTCAGTTTAGCAAACCCAGAAAACTGATGAGCTGTGATTGGTTGTTACCTGAGCTCTTAGGCACTGTGATGTCATTTTCAGTCGACGGCAATTGCAAAATGGTGCCTGGATACACAATGTTTCATTCCCTTTTCTTTGATATGTCAGCAGTAGAATACACTCCAACTGGGAGCGACATACTACTTGAACCAAGCACGCTTGGTTTCTTATTTGGAGAGCCCCCCCTCCCCGCGCCACATTTTCCTCACAGTCAGCTGATACAATCTGATTCCCTCATATTGTGGCTGTCTTTCCAAAGCAGTGACCAAATGTCTAAATTGTCAATAGTTACAAATAGCTTGTCTCTGTTTGCAGCCACGTTGTTAGCAAACTGTTAAGTGATACACAACAATACACGGATACGAGAAACGCATAAAAGGCGCAGCTCAAGGTGAAGGTGCGACAAACCCCCTCGCTCATCCTCCAGCCCCCGCATGCCGACGATGAGGCGGTCCAGCTGGCAGCGCAGGAAGTTGCGCTCTTCCTCGAGCTCCTCGATGCGCTTCTGCAGCCAGGCGTTCTTCTCCAGCGCCACGTAGAGGTGAGCCCGCAGGTTGGACACCAGGATGAAGGGGCTGTACTGAGAAGGGGGCGCCTCCTGCATGCTGGGATCTAACAACAAAGAGCATCTGGTTAGAGTGATGCGGGAGAAAGACGACAGGCTTTTATTTCGATCCCAGAGATTGAGCCGAATCATTCCCGTTTTGTCATTTTTGTTCACTGCGAGATCCGTACCGTCCGGCATTTGTTGGCCGGGTTGGTCGGAGGTGAGACTCTCCATGTCCTCCTTGATGAGGAAACACACCTCGTAACACTCTGGGTACAAACCTCCTCCTCCTTCTCCTTCTTCTCCTGCTGCAGTCGCCATGTCATGAGCTGATAACATGAAACAGAACAAAACACTAGTCTAAATAACAAGTAACTTGTATGGACACACTCTCACCGGATCCCTAATTTCATATCGAGATTCTTAATATTTTGCGTACATTACATAGCCACACGATACAGTGAATAGGACTCAGTATGTCACAGTACAAACGCACACCACTGCAAATTACAACGGCAATTCTAAACATATCGTTACACGATCATATCAGTCACATGTGAACATTATTATTTTGTATCGACGACGTGAAGATTAACAGTGGAGTAACAGTAATTCTGAGTGAATTGCTCCAAAGTCAGTTGTGCTTTAGTCTGCTCAATAAACATCCGAAATGATGGAAATAACAAGAGTTATGAAATAAAATAAGATAAAATAAAAACAAAGTCTTGCTAAGCTGTAATCATCATGGGGAAGATCACAAAATGCTGCTCATTGCTTAACAACTATTTATAAAACAAACAAAAAAAAAGAACTGTCATTTACTGATATAATACTCAAGTTATCCCTATAACCTCATTGTCATTTTAAAGGCATTAATGAAACAAATTCGACACTTGACAAGTTTAACATGGGAGCGATTTGATTTCGTGTGTGTGTGTGTACACTGTCCATTTTCTAAGGTTGACCCAACGAGTAGTTTTATATATCAACTCTTTCACCTGGTACTGTCGATAACCTGAGAATGGCCCAAGTAACAGACATAAACTGTGGCACCTGGCGCAGTCTATTACCTGAGACAAACCAAAAGTAGCGGGCATATAAACACCCAGCAATTTCTAATACATGTGATTGACATAAGTAGTAGGCAAATAACTGTCTAATACTCGGATCGACCCGGGAAGAGGGCATTTCAACGCTTCCACTTGCACGTGTCCGTTACCCGAGTCTGATATCGGACAACGAAAAAATCAGTAAAGGAGTCATAACACAAATCATTCCTGTGCGTTTTTTGAGAAAAGGAAACAAAAAAAAGTACATTCAATAAAAAATAAGTGACAGAAGATTCTGGCTCTCCTCTATAGGCGACATTCTTGCTCGTGAAACATTTTGAAACGCATCTCGCAGTTTGTCGGCCATGAAAAGTTTCGGGCCGTTACCTGGCATGCTCGCATCGTCCGAGTTGCTCGCTGGATTCATCCTGCAAACGGAGCACATAAAGACACTTTGGCGTTCACCTTGTCGCCCGATAAGTCGAGGGAAACTTTGAGGTTTATTCTTCTGTAATACGACCAATTACTTGATTATAAGAAGTCCCGACAGGTGGTCAGACTCACGGGCATGCGCAGTACACCATTACGGCTCCTGCCTCAAGTACCCGGATGCTCATTGTGCTCGTCGACGTGTTGACGCACCCCGCATGCAAAAAGTGGGGTGACGTCACATATGGGCGGGGTGCAGGTAAAAAAATGCGGAAGTGAAGAAAGTTAAGTGAGAACAAAAACAAAAAGAAAGTGGTTCGAAATGCTCTCAAGGAAAGATTAAAGACGTTAAAAGGAAGGATTTGATACCGTGCAAATATAAAAAGTAAGTCCCATTGGTGTGTCATGATCTTTTACACATTTTGCGTTTCTGGTCTAACTTGGATGCATGTAACTCCAGACCGCTTTTCAAAAACTCGTCGCTCAAATCTATGAGTGTGTGTTTGCTGCATAAGCCTCTATGTTGCTTACTTCACCTCTATGTTGAAGGCCTTACGAATCGTTGACATGACTTTGGCGTCCAAAAATATTTTTAATTTAATTTCTGCAAGGCTGCTCATTCACCTGCAAAATCAGCCATCATGGGCCTGTGTGACGGCCTGTCCCACTGCAAACTGGCTCTGGCCATCGCCGTGCTCATGGACGTGCTGGGGGGCACCGTCCTGCTACTGGGGGTCTTCGCCCCTCTGGAAGTGAAAGGACGAGACTTTGGCGACCTTCTTGTCTACACTGGTATACGCGCGCACACCTTGCAGAGTCCAGGAATGGACTCTCCATCACAGCCACTTGATCATTGAATTGAAGCATTTTTTCCCCACTAAAGCTTAAAAACACTGATTCATAAGAATTTTGAAAAGTACATTCTGTATGTCAGTGACATGTGATGTATATTGAGGAAAATAGAAGCGGGTGAAGGAGGGTCGGGCGGGGGCGGGGGCAGACCTTAGGGCAACCTGGTGGGCATAAGTTTCCCAGCAGATAAGTCTCTGGGGTGGGAAACATTTTGAGCAGCACTGGGCCCTGTGTGGCGGCAAAAACAAAACAAAACCAAAAAATGTCTGGTGGTTCTGACAGTCTTGGCCATGATGACCGAAGAGGCACATTTCAAGTCCAAAATGAGCGTTTTGCGCAACAAGAAAAAAACTGTAACCTGTGTTGTGCACAGGCGCTCTGTTGGTGGTGCTGTCGCTGGGCGGCTGGGTGCTGTGGTACAGCGGAAACATCGAAGGCCTGACGTCCCAAAAGGAGCTGGGACACGTCGGCAGCGCCGTGGACCGCCTGGCTCGCAATCTCAGCCGCAAGATCCGCACGTACAGAATCAACCGCTGAGCCCCGGGAGGAGCCGGCGCTCATTGTCGGCAGCTTGTCCGAAACGTTTCACTTTCTCTCCATGTGGATGTTTGTACAATTCCGTATTGTCACTCGTTGGTCCCTCCTTACATTTCAATAAAGCTAGAAAAAGAAAATCTACAAGTGTCGACAGTCATTGCATGGGACAGCAAGCTTGCCGTCACGTTTGAGAACAACATTCGGCTTTCCATGAATCGCACTTAAATGCTGATCTTTGTGAAGGCAGCCCGTGAGCCTCCACTAATTTTCATTCCAGGGACGTCCTTAATTTCGGGCCTTTGGGGGAAGGTGGACTCCTTGGGTGGAGCATCCGGAGAGCAAAGTACTCGGGTTGCGATGTCGACCGTCACTCACGGAGAACGGATGTGTGAATCGGTTCCTCTGAGCTTGCGTGCACCGGTACGGCATTTGGGTGCGCTGCTGGCCTCACCGTACACACACTAGAAATATTTGCAAGAACCGCCCCCTGTGATCTTCACGCCGTTAGTATACAAGTAAACTTAATTTCTGCTAAAGACGAAACATTACAATAAATTCATATGGGGGGGGGGGAGATGTTATGAGAAGAAATGAGTGTTCTATTCGTAAATCTTTAGAAGAATAAAGCTATTTTCTCGGGATAAAAATGTCTAATTTTACACGGAAAAAGTGAGATTTTTCTAAGATAAAATATGGGGGGTAGGGGGGGTGTACTTTTGACAAAGTGAAATGACAAGTTTATGGTGGCTCACGGACCCCCAGTTGTCCTTGGGGTCCGGCATAAGATCCGGCGGTGTTCACAAAGTACGGATCCACGACAGGAAAAGAGAAGGGCGAGGGAGGAGTCTTGTCTTTTTTTCTTTCTTCTTGCTCGTCCTCCCTGAGCACTTGTTACCATGGTGATCAAGGGTCACGCTCATCCGTGTGACGACAATGAGCTTGAACTTTGCCTCTAAAAATAGATCCCTTCAAGTCTGGTCAAGGGGATTTGATGACATTGGAAGGGCCACTACTTTCCGTTGCCTTTTCTGCCGTTGCTTTTGTTCCGCTGCCAAATCCTCTTGAGGCCGCCTCAACTCGCCACCTTGGCTGCCTGACACCGTCGCTAATCTCTCCACCCCCTTTTCAATCACAGGATTCCCTCTCCCATAAACAAGCACGGACATGCACGGACTGATTTTTCAGGTGTCCGTACTGAATTCGGGGATCGATTTTTCGGAGGACTTTTTCCATTGACCCCCCCTACCTACACTACCGGAACTGATATCTGGTCCGTTCTACTCCTTATTTTGCCAAAATGGGCCGTTCAAGCAACCAATCAGAGAAAGAAGGCGCAACTGAAGAGGTGCCTATCATTTTCCGTGCAGTCGTGGGCACCCATCCCCACATCTTGTAAAGAAAAGTTGCAGTGTCCATATCTCGCTTGAGCCAATGTTGATTTTACACCCGCTGCCACTGTCCTCCCGCATCCCCGAATAAACACACGGCCTCACTCAAGTTCATGTGTGATACGCTAAGTCGCATGAGACAAATGAGCGTGGTGGGTGAAGTCGAAAGAGAAGTGGAGGAAAAAAAAAAAAAGAGAAGCAGAGTTTGAGGGGGGGGGGGGGGGGCTGGTGAGCACTGGTGAGGGTCCCAGCTGGTTGGGCAAAGGGCCAAGGGGAGGCCTCCTTGGTACTTGGTGGCTCCACCGGTGAGGTGGGAGGCAAAGAAAGGGAAAAAGACAATGTCGAGTTGACGTTTTGAAACTGCCACTTTGTCATGTAGCAGAACAGAAATTTTAAATTAGAAGTGTGTGGGGGGGGGGGGGGTTCATCCGGCAAGAACTCAAAATCATCACAGTGCGCGTGCGTGCGTGCGTGTTGGGACTCACGTGGGCTCTCCTGTGCAGGCTCCTCCTCAGGGTGACGCTGTTTAATTGACTAATCCCAGCAGGTGAAGGCGGATTTCCTCGGCGGACGCCAGACTAAATATTCCCGTCGGTACCGCACGGATCTGTTGCTTGCTCACACAGACAACACAGGTAAGACATCAAATCCCGAACGATGGAAAAACAATTTGCCAGAAAAATTTTCATCCATTTCAGTGACATCAAGTTTGATCAATCTAATGACGGATGCTCCTTCCAGAATCTTCTCCTCCATTAACTGACTTTTTTTGGCAAGGCTCCCAGATCATAACCTGCTCCTTGGTGGCAATCATCATCAACCAGAGGTGCGGGGGGTCGGGGGGGGGGGGACTCGAATCACATCGCTTGACTTGAGGTAGACTTCAGCCGCTAAGTTTAGGACCTGTCGAAAGCTTGTTAGAGACTCGACTATACCCGAACTGCCTTTTCACATTTGAAAATTTGGATGATTTTTTTTTTCTTTAGACAATAAAAAGGTGAACCTAGCGAGGTTCCTTCCACATCATCAGTCATGGGCAACTCCAAGAGCAGCGCCGTGTCCAAGGAAATCCTGGAGGACTTGAAGCTCCACACCAAATTCTCCGAGACAGAGATCACGCAGTGGTACGAGAACTTCAAGAGGCAGTGTCCCAGCGGTCGTCTCACCAAGGAGGAGTTCCAGTCCATCTACAGCAAGTTCTTCCCGGACAGCGACGGCAACACGTACGCGCAGCACGTCTTCCGATCCTTTGACACGAACGACGACGGCACCCTGGACTTCAAGGAGTACATCATTGCCCTGCACATGACGTCCACCGGGAAGACCACCAGGAAGCTTGAGTGGGCCTTCTCGCTCTTTGACGTCGACAAGAACGGATACATCACCAAGTCCGAAGTCAAGGAAATTTGCACGGTAAGTTTTGGCGGTAGCGAAAAGGTGCAATTGATTGACACCCCCCCACCCAAAAACAACTGCTTGTAAATGCCACATGATGGCAGCAAAACACTATTTGGCTCGAAATGAAACTCCTCCAATTACTTCAACACAGTTGCTTGACACCAAGATGGTTCCTTCGCCCGTTGATGTGCCCTATTCAATCTAATGACGTGATGGCAAACCGAGAGGAGCTAGTTTGCGGATTCGCACTGGCAGAAAAGTAGCAGGAAACAGTCTGCAAGTTGCACGCGAGGGAGAACTGCCACCGCCAAGCACACGGCTGATTCATGTACAACAAAAGGGCTCGGGGGGGGGTGGACGTTGTTCGAGAGCTGGTGCGAAGGCCTGACTGTGTTGGGACGGACGGAGATGGCATCTGCGTGCGTGTGGAACTTCCGAGCGTGATTGAAGTGATGAGGAGAAGGATTAAGACTTGAATTGGTCCCAATAAACACATTAAGCCAGCGAGGCTCCTTAAGGTCACCTGGAAAGCTCGCTCTGCCGTGTCCTCGTCACCAAAGCCACACTTGCAGGCAGGAGGACTCAAAACCAATCACCAGGGGGCTTCCAATCAAAGTCTAGCCATCTGAATGGCGTCCTCCCGCGTGTGACCGAGGTCGCACGTGCCGAGTCCATCCCTCACAAATAATTATCAGGTCATACATGTAAATGCGAACTCTTTGATTTTAATAATAATAATAATAATAGATTTTATTTATAAGCGCCTTTCAAGACACCCAAGGACACTTTACAATAACAAATAACACAAAACAATACGGGTTGAGCAGCGGCAGCCAAAACGCGCCAGCGTTCACTCAACCCGAAAGTCAGAAAGAAACAAGGGAGGGAGAGGGGGAGAAAGTTTACTATATATTTTAAACCTCATCTATCAACTAACCGTCCTTTAAAAAATGAGACAGAGAGAGAGAGAGAGAGAGATCGATATCGCATTGATGTTTTCGCACCACAGGACCACCAAGTCATTGCGACAAGTCGGTGTTTGATCATTGGCTTTCGTTTCAGGTGTGAATGTTTGCTATTTCAAGTTAGCCACACTTGAATTTGAGTGATGAAAGTTGATCTGACGGCAGAACAAAAGACGTCCGGCAGAGGTTGCCTGAAGAGCACATCTGGTAATCATTTGTTAAGCCGCTCGGCGGCTTCTGGCTACGCTGTCGGATTACGCGGGTGACAAAAATATTGTAAGCGCTGCCATTTTGAGAGATTTTCAGCCTCCGACTGTCACAACATCAGCGACACTGGATTCTTATTTTAGTGCTTCGATGGCTGTTATGATGATGACGACGACGACGGGAATGGTGCGACACCAGGGCGAGGGGTGCACGTGTACTGTAACCCCTGTCAGAAATCGGTGTAGATCCTTAGCATTTCATTTGCTATTTTAGAATTGTATCGCTCAAGCCCCCCTTTAGCCCCGGTAGAGCAAAAATTTTGGAGCCGTACCTGGATGATCATGCCTGTGTGTGTGTTGCAGGCCATTTATAAGCTGATTCCCAAAGACGAGGTGCCCAGACTTCCCTCTGATGAGAACACAGCAGAAAAAAGGGCTGAAAAACTCTGGAAGTTCTTTGACAAGGGAGAAAACGGTGAAGGGAAAACAAAAGCAACCTCAATGGGGTGTCGGGGGGCGGGGGGGGGGGGGGGGCTGCATGGGCCGAGGATGTGACATCGTGCCGTGTGTGTGTTTCAGAGCGTGTGGCAGAGGGTGAGTTCATCCAAGGGGTTCTGGACAACGAGGAGGCCTTGCGCTTGATTCAGTACCAGCCCCCCAAGTAACAACCTCCCTGTCTCCACAAACGCAGCAGCGGTTCTCGAAGTGGGCTGCCGGCCTCCAAGGGGGTCCACCAGCCGTAGCTTTAATTTGCAATAAATGGTTACGTCATACATATATATGCATAGACACATGTATTTTGTATGAACACACACACACACACATTTATAAATGAATGCAAATGAAGACGGACATCGTGCAGCAATGACTCCACCCTCTCTTAGCTTTGGTCCAATGAAAAGCTGCGATATAAGTGTGACATCATCATCATTACACCATCACTGCAACAGCCTCGGAATGAATTAAGTTGTATGTTTTCAGACAAAATGTTTTTTCCCCCTATTAAAATAGTGCCCTCTCTCTCTCTCTGTCTCTGAGTGAATAAAGTGGTCTTTTCCAGAATAAAAATCAGATGATTACAGGAAGAAAGGGCACTTCCTGTTTCTTTTCGTGTGTAGTTTTGCTTCTCAGCCGCAGCCAATGTTCTCTCCTTGTTGGTTTCTCGAGCGACATGACAGCGCTACGATTTCACTCGTACTTTCGTTCGGGTCACGCCAATGATCCTATGCGGCCACATTATTAGGTATAGCGGTTTGCAATTTTTTCTGTCCTCGTTTTGAGCTCATCCTCTGGAGGATATTTTCTCTTTGGCCTATATGTCACAAAGTAATTGTTATGAGTTTTACGACAGAGATATATTCCGTTGCGTATGCTGGCTCCAAACGCACCGGCATACTGTGCCTCGTTTATTCATCCATGGAAAAAGGAAAAAGCTCTTCCTACTATTGTGGCCAATGTTTCTCCCATATTTTCATTTATTGCCAAGTAGCATGCCTAGAAATATTTTGAAGGGTTTGAAAGGGCCGAATCTGACGGCTTTGTGTCTCTTGTCTTGGTTGCTCGACACTGGCCTGTGGTGATGTTTGCGTCGCACAAGGAAAAAAATTCAAGTGATTCAAAGCGAGACCTGCTTTCCGTTCCCATCTGCCATCCTTGTTGTCCCGAACCCTCCTCCTCCTCCCATGACATCAATGCTCCCACTTTTCTCTTGTGATTACAGACCACATCGCGACCTTGTTGCTCTGTCAATCAGCCGCTCGCTTTGTGCAGATTATTTGTGTAATCTTGTGCAGAGCATCTGTCTCAGGTCGAAAGCCTCCATTCTTTGCTCCTGCCCTCATTAAACATGGCGACTCAATCCGCAACTTTACACGACGAGGGCTTTTGGGCATGCTGGCCCTTTAAGGGAAAACATTCAACGCAAAATCCACTTGGGAAGGCCGGAGCCTCGTTTTGAACCCCCAACCTGAAGCGCTAACCACTCACCCGCCAGGATGACGTCTCTTGAGCCCAACTGGCAAAACGCCTGCCACAGGAGGGAAACTGTTGGCACGAAGAATACCAGAAGTTAGAGCGATCAGTATTTCTCATTAGTAGCTACAATCATATCTATAATTTGGTTATTCGACCCAATTCATGAGACAGCAAGAGAATTCACTTAGTGCGGGTGTCGGCAACACGCGGCTCCAGAGCCGCATGCGGCTCTTTAGCGACATCTAGTAGCTCCCTGGAGCTTGATAAAAAATGTTTGAAGATGGAAAAAGAATTTGACAGTAGGCTAATATAGCTCAAATAGATATAGATACATGTTGCAGCCCCAAAAAAGGAGAGCTGTGGTGTTGGTTTTTTAAAACGTACACTTTATTTATGCTTTTAACAGTCTCGACAAACACAGACACGTCTGCGCCCGATTCCGTGCCTTCTCTCTTCTCGTTCGACTCGAGAGGCGTTCAAAGACAGCCTCCGAAAAACGGAAATTCATGATCACTTCACTGACACTAAGAAAAGCGAAAATAATGCACCAAAACAAAAAAATCAAGCGAGGAAATACAAAATAAACTCTATGGGGGCGTTTGTGAACACACAACAAAGGAATGAATAAACAATTCTGAGACAGTCCAGTCTCCTACATACATACAGCATGTGTTTCCTTCATTGTAACTTTTATAGAAGGCTTTTATTTTTTTGCGGCTCCAGACAGATTTGTTTTTTGGGTTTTTTTTTTGTCCTATATGGCTCATTCAACATTTTGGGTTGGCGACCCCTGGCTTAGTGTAACTCTATTCTATAGTCTAGTACGCGTTCTCCGTTACATCACCTGCATGACATAAAAGAACAGCCTTCAGTTCGGAAGCCACAAAACGATGCAGAGTGGAGTGGAAAAACAGCTACTTGTCACCGCTAGTCCTTTCTCACGTCTCGTTTTTGGCCGCTGCGTATCGCTTCCCAACGTGGTCAAGCAAGATCGGCCGATTAACCTTGCTCGCCTTTCCCCTTGTACTCATTGTCAGCGGACTTAAGTCCCGCACGCTCATCGACGAAGACTTCCCCAGCAACGGTTTGCGCGAGACCCTCCTCCTTAAACATGCAAATGTCACTGACAAGTACAAAGAAGACAAACGGGCACTCACCGGAGAGAGAAATCGTACCTCCTACGGCCGCGTTGACGAGCAGCAATCCCGAGTGTCTTCTCTTCTAGATCGCGAAGACGACGCCATCATATGATGCCAAATAAACACCAAGGAGACCATTGCTGTGGGAGTGAGGAATCAACTTGGTTTACTCAACACACACTTTAAATGTCTTGTCATCTCGGGTACGAGGCAGTTGATTAAAAAAAAAAACAACACGTTTCGAAGCAGCCACACTTCGTCACCTCCCCACCGAACTGAGCCCAAGTTCCAAATGAATTCTTTCACCACAACGCTAACGTACAGTCCTGAAGAACATTCACGTCAAGTGTTTCTTGCGACTCGCTTTGCCCCACATTCGGTTCCTGTCCGGACCAGCAGGCATCAGCAAAGCGGCGCTAGCAGAGCGAGCCGTCCCCGTCCTGGTGCAGATAGTCCATCTGGTCCAGCTCCCTTTCGCAGTCTTCGCATACGCCCACGCCGCATCCCTCCATCACCAGCACGCTGCCCGGAGGGTTGGCCGAACACCCCCCGGACCCCATCACGCCCACGGCCCCCATCCCCGCCACTCCCATCCCCACGAGCGCCCCGCCGGCCCTGCAGGCCAGCGGTCCCACGGCGGGGCCCGCCCCCCGTGGCCACAGGGGGTCCATGAGCGCTCCCTGCTGGCCCAGCTGGATCAGCTGGTTGACGGAGTAGACTCCCCCTCCGGCCCGGACTACTTCCTCATAGGAGGGGGCGCGGGCGGCGGCGCGAACCTCCTCCAGGCGCAGCCGGGCGCGGTGCTTCATCTCGATGATGGTTTTGGTGTAGGAATTGAGCGTGGCCACGGCGGCCGCCATGCAGCAGCTGAACGACAGCCAGGCCAGGCTGGTGGGAGGTGGGTGGGGGGGGGGGGGGGGGGTGTAGAGAGGGGATCGTCAGCACTTTATGAATTCTGATGATGGTGATGCATGTGTGGACATACGCAAAGGACCAGCCGTAGTCCCACGTCTGCGGCCTCCAGTCTTTGGGCCCGATGCTGACGGTCATCTGGAAGACGGTGGTGTACATCATATGCGCCACCATGCCCATCATGCCTGCACGCCAGAGGTTGGAGGGCGAGGGAGGGGGAAAAAGTCACACTTTGGGAGAAAGTCACCTCTCTCGTTGCCTTCATCCAAGCTTTCTCACACTCAATAATGCCAGACGCGTTTGACAATGTTCACACAGCATTGCCAGAAGGAAAGTTCAAAGGATACGTTTAACATTAGCAGCAAATTGGTCCACTTTTGCAATTTGAGCCGCGTTTGATACCAGGTTTGAGTCCAGTTTTGACCAAAATAGGTGGCACTCTGGTATCGATTTCAAGTTATAACCGTACAATGAGGCCGTTTTACTGACAGCAGCCATCTCGTTACCTCTGTCGTCCTAGATGTATAATTTTCCCGCGGGACGTACAGTTCGAAATAATGTGCATTTCTGGGACACAAGGAAATTTCTCAGTCAAAACAAACAAAAAAAAAACCTACAGTAGATCTTTTTTTCCAGGAACGATCGCAGTTTGACAATCGCCGCCATTGTTGTTTTGATCTCGCGTGACGAGATTTCTGTTCTCGCGAGGCAAGATTGGCGAGATCGGCAGACGATTGACAAGTTATACAACGTTAAAACAAGCATTGCGAAAGTTTCTTGCGGAGATATCACAGAGAAAGCAGCTCAAGTTGGATAGTTTTTTGCGATAAGCTGACTTTGAGAAAGCCTTGCATCATTGGAAGCAGAGTAAAGAGAGGAGAATTGATGAACTCAAAGACTGAACCATGGGATGAAATAAGAACCTATTTCTCAGCAAATCTAGTATGCCTGAATTATTTAAATTTTTGCAGCATTTGTTGATAAGAAATAAACCTATTATCAATGTATATTGTTGTTGTTTGTGTTATTATCCTATGCAAATGAATAAGTAGACCATTTTCGAAACTTGGGACTCTCTAAATCAGGGGTGTCAAACTCATTTCACATTGTGGGCCACATACGGACTCGGTAGATGTCAAGTGGGCCGAATCATTAACATTATACCACACTGTGCTATGAATCAGCAAAATATCATCTCTTTCCTTTGTTTTGGTCTCAAGAAGCATTGATTGGCGCTTTCATATCATTTGTTGCGTTGGGTCCATCTCGGTGACAGACTGAGACTGCTGTTTTCTTCCCCGATCAAAACAATGTTGTCTTCTACTGTGATCAAATCCACGAATTGCAGTTTATTTAAAATATTCATTCTCTTTAATGCATTTGTTTTCACTTTTAAATGATCCCGTGGGCCGGATCGAATCTCCTTGGGAGCCGGTTCTGGCCCGCGGGCCGTATGTTTGACACCTCTGCTGTAAATGCATAATGGGACTCATACTTTTCTGATCAGCAAGTCCCTGGGACTCGCAGGGCTCAAACTGTAAAATTATCACTGTGACAGTCATGAGACCGGAATCAGAATGCTGGCATTCTACTCTTCATCATCTCATGTCACAATGTCAAATTATTTAATGACCGTTTTATGCGAACACAACAATTAAGGTGCCAGTAGAGGTGATGCCTCAAAAAATGTACTGATAAGAACAGCAGCTTGGTGGCTATCGTCCAGCTGCATCCAGTTCAGTGGCGTGGCTCGGTGAATGAAGTGGGTGCCGGTGGAGACGAACGCAAAATGTGGAGGCGGGTGTGTTCGTTGGGGCCCACCTGACAACACGGTGCACATGGCGGCGAAGGCGTTGATCTTGAGAGCGTTCATCTCCCTCTTGGCGCACAAGCAGATGGCCTCCAGCCACATGAGCAGGAAGCCCATGGCCAGCAGACCGATGTACATGAATTCACTGATGACCGACAGCCACAGGACACCTGCGGGCAAAGACGCACGCGACCGTAAACACGGTGGCGGGGAACCAGGTGAGGTGCTGCGAGGCAGGACGTCGCCACTGACCTTGAGTCTCTCCTGGCGTCAGCTCGATGAAGCTGCGACACTTTTCCTCCTGGTCCTCACCTGGAACAATAACGTGCATCAAAATAGGTCCATCCATTTTTTTTTTTTAAATCGTGAATTGAATTTACTTCAACTCCCCGGCGACCCGGCTAACCTTCATGCATGCAGGAGTACCTAGAGACACGGATGAGAGTCTCGACGACAGAGTTGTTTGCCGCCACGCCGCTCACCTTCGTTGTGCTTCTCGCAGGACAGCCAGAATCCAGTATGGAAGTAGCGCAGCATGTACTTGTCCTCGCCCGTCTCCCAGATGTAGTGGACGGCGTTGGCCAGCTGCTTCCTCCTGAGGATTGCCAGCTGCTCCCTCTGCAGCGGCGTCAGCGTCACGTTGGACGGTGGGTTCCTGGGGTCCGGCGTCGGGGCCTCTGGGTGAGGGAGGGGAGGCAACACTTAACAAAGTTAAGGTCCGTGATGTTCCAAGAACCCCAAATACTCCAAAGGGGCCTACATTCATTTCTGAGCAAAGGTTGGTTCTCAAAGGGACACATTCTCTGGATAGGTACGATTCTTTAAAATCAACTAGAATTTACTGAATGAGGGCAACAGTAAAAATCGCCTATATTTTAATAAACCAATTTGAAGGGACTGGTGATCACGTAGGCACTCGGTGGGCCAGATTACAGAATGGGCCGAGGTTTTTCCAAGCCTGGTCGGAGCCTAGACATCTCATGCTCACAAGTAGCCACCTAGTATTGTAACGTAAAGGTTTAAAGAAGGTTTGAGTGCTGGTTGGTTTCCTCGCCCTTCATCTAGAAACTCTTAATCCCATCACTCCTAAGGTGGGGAACGCTGCAGATGTGGACTGCACACATGTGGAACATTGTATAGCACATGCTTGGGAAAACAGATAAGCCTGACACAATCCGCAAGAGTTGGGGGATTAGCAACAAAGCTTTCAGGGATTATGGGAATCCGTGCCAGTCCACTGTTCGATAAAACAACTTTGGTATATGCCAAAGCAGCACTTATTTGCATCTTTCGCTCCAAAGGCAGGCGTTCCAAAGCTTCTCAAGGCACACAACTTGTTTTGTACAAAACAAACCCCTGGGTCAAGCAGAGCTCAGCAGCGGATCGGTCCATTTTGAGGCAAATTGGGGTATTTTCGATCTAAGTGGCATTCGGACCTGTGGTGTAGGGCTGGCTGTTGTTCTGGCCGCAGTTCTTCATCTTGACGGGCGACAGGCAGAGTGGCTTGACCACCTTGTGGGTCCCCTCGCACCAGTACGACGTGCAGAAGGCCGACACGGACAAGCTGAGGGCTAGCGAGGTCAACGCCAACGACAGCAGGGACCGCTGCTGGCGGGACATCTTTTCCAACATGGCCGACGGCGCCACTCCCTATTCCCGGCCGGGGCCGAGGCTCAGAGATGCGGCGGCATGGCGGGCGCAGCGAGAGAGGCCAGAGACAGCAAATCCAGAGAAGGAGATTCGGGAAATTGAGAACGAGTGGATGGCAGATCCGGATATGCGAACGTCACATTCCCACACGTCACCGACTCGCTGGAGGAAGGTTCAGGCTACATGGCTGTTTCACAACCTTTATCAAGACAAAGCACACATTTCCCGTGAAGAAGAGCTCACCAAAAAGTCTCAAAAAGGTTACAGTAAACCACCTTCAACTGTTGGTTTGTGGTCCCGCTTGCCCATGGATTATTTTGAGTACAATTGATTTTGTTCTGCCTCGCGTTGATTTGCCGTGTAATCCACCTTCGACAGGGTGGAACACTATATGGTTTGACACTGAATTTGAAAGCAGGATGAGAAGAATTTCAGCTCATTCTAGTTTTTGATGACGATTATTGGACATCAAATCCTCTTCAATCCTGCTTTTTATGCCGACAGTAAACGACATCTGAATTCCCCTTGTAGAATGCACATCATAGGCCGTCATTATTGATGTGGCCTCTGAGATGACAGGATTTGTTTAACTGCTCGGATGGCTCACCTGATGAATGGGACCGGCTGCTCTGTACTTGCTTGGTCAAGTCAAAAAGTCGCCCCTGGGATTCTAATCCGCCTTAATCTCAACGGCTCGTCTGGATCGGATTCCGGTACTGTTTTTCTTTGTCTTGGTCTGGACCACCTCAATCTGATGAGCCCATGAAACACACATGGTTAGCAAAGCTAGTCTAGCACAAAACAGAATCACAATTGCAATGCCACATAGATGCCTGGACTGCTGAAACACAGCATGAAATGATGGAACAATGGCATAAAATGTGACAATACGATCTTAATTTCTGAGGCATAGAAACATTTTGAAATGCTGAAATATCACAAACAGTATGCTGGAAGATGAGACAAAATCCTGAAACACAGCATAACATACAAAAACATCATGATATAGAATGCTGAAACTCATGAAATGCTGAAATTGAGGGCATAGAATGTGATTCCTATCGCAAACATCGCTAGCTAGTTACCAGCTAGCATCGATGAATAAAAACAACAGCACAGTTCGACAAGCAATGGACTGGTTGCCATCCAATGTCAGGGCATAAAGTGTACATACACAACGAGCAATAAAATGGCACGGAATGCCAAAACATGACCTGTGATGCTTCAACAACAAAAACATAGAATTCTGAAACATGGAGTGAAATGTTGAAACAGCCAAGTGGAACACTGCAACGTGATATGGAATGATGCCCTTGAAACATGAACATGAAATGCTGAAATATGACAGGATAAACTGAAATGCATGGAATGCGCAAACAGAATGCTAAAATATGACTGACCGTTGAAACAACAATATGGAATGCTGAAACATGACAGAGCTTTCAAACAATATGGAATACTGAAACACGACATGGAAAACAGTTAAAACGGTGACAGGATGAAATAATGCAACATGTTCACGCTCTTCACAAACATGACACAAAAGACTTAAACATGAGATGGAATACTGAAACATGTCATGATACATTTTCTTCAAAATGCGTTGTATCACTCACCAGCACGAGGATCTTTTTTTCCATCACTGCCGTCCGTCCCAAGCGGTGTGGCAGGTCGCGCCACAAAGCCGGACGCTTTTCTTGGCGTAATCCTCGCAAGTCATCATCACGAGTCATCCCAAGTCCATCTGTTGCCACGCTCTACTTGGAGCGCGCCCACTCACACGTCAACTCGGACCTCCGCTCCGATAGCGCCCGATCAAGTCAGCAGCCGAGACAAGATCAACGGCCGCGAGCTGGCGTCCAATCTTCAACCCCGCCGCCACCACAAACAATGTCCAAGGGGACACCAAAAGTCATCATGTCCAACAGGGACAGCGAGTGCCCTTACTCTACGTACGCGAGCTGAATCATGACACGGAACGCTGGAAGACGATGTCAAATGTTGAAACGACACATGAGGAAACGTGGCAGGAAATGCTGAATCCGCATAGAATCCTGATGGCTCAAATGACGGCAGAGAATGCTGAAAGATGACACGGATTCGTGAAATACGGCAAGGATCTGAAGATATGATGGAATGCTGAAACATGGCATGAAACATGGAAACATGACATGAAATGCTGAGACATGACACGGAATCCTGAAAGACCACATGACGCTGAAACAGGGGTTGCTTTACAACCCCCCCCCCCAAAAAAAAAGAAAGAATAACAATTCTGACACTTTTGATTACTTGATTTATCATTTTTTCTCTTCTTTTTTTTTTTCAAGAACAATCTGAAGTTTGCCGAACTGATGAATTTTCACTCAATGAATAAATAGTTACTTGTGATTATCATCATTATTGATAATATCCAACATAATCAGGTCACTATTTACATCACAATAATAAATACATCTTAATGTACATCACACGCACAGAAATGTTTGTCAATACTTCATCTGCCATCAAGTCAAAGAAAAATAAGTTACAAACACCCAAGCAAACATTTCGATGCCATTACTGGATAGAAATAAGAATATATGCAATTACTCATCTCATTTTTTTTCTGCCCATACGTCACATCTTTGTCTCCCTCTCGTGGTCACAGATAGAAACGTCTTCTAATGGGAGAAAACAATTCAAATATAAATAGACATACGTATATAAATAAATACATCCCGTAAACGTTAATTCATACAACACGCGCGCGCACGCGCACACGTACACTGCAAAAACATGTTTTCATCTGAAATTGATGAAAAGCAGATGATTTGATTTGGCAGTTCTTTTGTGAGTCTTCTACGATTAACGTTCATTTGTGTTGGTATTGATCGGGTCGGAATTTATTTCACTTCATGATTGCTACTCGGTGCCTTGGGACGACGTCTCACACACACGCGCGCACGCGCACACAGAGCAAGGAGTTGACAAAGTGAAAGGATTAAAATAAATAAATATAATAAATTAAAGACACGGCTGGTTACTGAGATGATTTATCATGAAATCCTGTTCCATGTCATTGCCCATTGTCAACATAATCATCATCTGACCTGTCACCAAGGGCGGGCCATAGGAGACCGCCCACCCCGACGGATCTGCTGATGGGTCTGATCATCATCATCGCGGTCAACAACACCGACAACCTGAACTTTTCATTTTTGCTCCGCGGTCACGTGAATAAATATTCAAGCTATAAATAGCTAAATAATTTTTGTTGTATTTACACTTGATTTGAAGGTTCGTTTTGCATTATATCAGCACACACACACACACACACACAAGTACAGTGTGTGTGCATGGGGTATCACATGTCACTGTACGTATGGGGGGTATCACATCAACGCAGTCCGATCATGCCATCATCAAGTGGACAATCTCCCCAAGCAGGGAGGGGTGAAGAGTTAGCGTAATGCTATTGCTAACAGCTCATCAACACACGCAACAACTACACTATACTACATGCACGCACACACACACACACAAACTACAAAAACACAGGGGGGGAGGAGCCAAACAAATTAACTACTGATGAATACTCATGAGTTGCAGCGCCTCCGCCGCCCCTGCCTGTCACATGACCGTAACTATGGAACCTGGAAACCATGACAACACTCGTCAAGTAGTGTGTGTGTGTGTGTGTGTGTGTGGGGGGGGTATTCTTGTTCCTGGGGGAGGGGGGCAATGAGAGGGCATATTGGGCATGATGGGCAGGGTGCGCAGTTTTTTGGCGGGCTGAGTTCTGAAGCCCCGCCCACTCGCCGCCGAGCCCGAAAAGCAACGCCTTCTCTGGCTGAGTTGATATTCTAAAAGGAATTTTCTTGAGGCACCAACAAAGACAGCAAAGAAAGAAATTCAGTATTAATCATCAATAACCACAACACTGGCCAACAACAACAATAACAAAAATGTCAAAAGTGCCAACGATATTTGGAATAGTTTCTGGGTAAGTTGGGGCTGCAGAGTCTGTAAACCAGTGGTCCCCAACCCTAGGTCTGCGGACCGGTATCGGTCCGTCAGTCATTTGGTACCGGGTTGCATAGAAAGAATAAATAACTGACATTAATTCCGTTTTATTTATTTCGGAATCTGAAAGATGTTTTATTTTGAAAAAATACCCAATTCTCGGTTACATGTCACTCTTGACACACGTCAAGGCGTGCTTCTCGGTCACGTGATCGGTTAGGCTAAAACGAAACGCAGGAGCTCTCAAAACGAGTTAAAAAAAAACTGCTGCTGGAGATCGCAAATGACGGCGGCGTTAAAAGTACGTTCGAGGTAACTCTTCCAGTGTTCTGGATTAAAGTTATGGCTGAATACCCTGAGATGTCCACAACGACGGCGACCAAAACAAAATTACGAGGTAGACTGGACATAAGCCAGACACTTCAGGTGTCATTGTCTCCCATTACCCAGAGATGTGACCGCCTGGTTGCAGAAAATCAAGCTCAGGGCTCCCACTGATTCAGCATTGTGGTGAGTCATATTTTTCACACACTTTGAATTTGCGCTGTATCTTATTTTGAAGGCACGTTTAATCGTTACCATAGCGGCCAGATAGGACGTTCCTTGTGTCATGATTCGTGTTTATTTTTATGTTTGGAAAATACCACAGTTTTCATGCAGGTAACATCAGATTATTTTGTTGTATTTATCCGCCACACCTTAGAGGACGGCCCGTGAAAATATTGTCTGGCATTAAACCGGTCCATGGGGCAAAAAAAGGTTGGGGACCGCTGCTGTAAACGACATCTGTTTCTTTGAATTGACTGGAGTGATTGATAAACAGAGTTACATTTGAGAAACATCTCCATTTTCTTTTCCCATGGAAAACTGGGTATTCTGGGAAAAGGAAAGATACTTGCCCTGGTATCCTGAATTTAGTGAAGTTCAAATGGGTTGAGAAAAGTGGAAGGTGCGAACAGGCGAAAACGGGAACGGGTCTCTTCAGCATTCACATGATTGTTATCATCATCGTGAGAGCAATACTAATGCATTACCTGCGCCTGCTCTTCTTTTGGAGTCTCCAAAGGGGTCGCTGGTTGGGGAGGGAGCTTTCGGAGCCTCCCACGCATCTTTCGCAACAGCACAACCCTCACAACCTATTAATTGACAAAAGTCAATTATTTCATATATATTATATTTTCAGATATAAAATATATGACCGCAATTATATTCATACAGCCTTTAAATGACAAATCTTATATACATTTTTATTTTATGTACATGCACAGAGAGATAATGTACTGCAACGCTTCAAAAAAGGTCTTTTTGCTTCATAAATTGCTGACTTTTTTTTTTAATGTTATCTAGTAAGAAACCTGTGTTGTCTTACCTGGCGTCCCCCAGGGATCACTTCGGGCTTTGGAGGTGTCCCCAAAGGGATCGCAATCATCAACAGGCGAAGACGCGCCACTGCCTCCCCATGGATCCGAGCCAGCAGGGGGCGCCAAGTCGGAGGCAGCTCCCCAGCCGTCACCTCCGCTTCGGGACGAGCTCAGCGGAAGCGCGGCGAAGGGATCGGACGACCTGCCTTCTTCTTCTTTGGGTGGCGTCAGGGGGGCGGAAAAGGGGTCCTTTTCAGACGAAGTGGCAAAAGGGTCATCCTTAGGAGGCGTTGTTGCTTCAGCGGCTACACTGGCTGCAGAGGAAGGGCCGTCTTGTGGGGTGTTGAAGGGGTCGTCTTTTGGGGATGTAGTGGGGCCAGTCGGTGGACTTTCTTCACGGCAAGTTGAGACTTGAGGGGCTGCGAATGGGTCATCTTTTGGGGCGCTGAAGAAGGGATCGTCTTTTGGGGTGCCAAATGGGTCATCCTTGGGGCTGTTGAGCTTGTCGTTTTTGGGGGCGTTGAACGGATCATTTTTCGGGGTGTCAAATGGGTCGTCCTTAGGAGTATTAAATGGGTCCTCTTTCGGGGCGTTGAAGGGGTCATTTTTTTGAGCAGTGAAGGGGTCATTTTTAGGTGCGTTGAAGGGGTCGTCTTTCGGGGCGGTGAACGGGTCATCTTTGGGGGGGTTGAAAGGGTCATCTTTGGGGGCGTTGAAGGGGTCGTCTTTGGGGGGGGTGAACGGGTCGTCTTTGGGGGTGTTGAAAGGGTCCTCTTTGGGGGCATTGAAGGGGTCATTTTTGGCTGCAATGAAGGGGTCATTTTTAGGTGCATTAAAGGGGTCATCTTTGGGGGTGTTGAAAGGGTCCTCTTTGGGGGCACTGAAGGGGTCATCTTTAGGTGTGTTGAAGGGGTCCTTATTGGAAGAGGTGAAGGGATCCTCTTGGTTTTTGGGCTGACCTTCAAAGGATTCTGCGCGTTGCGGGGCGCCATTTTGTGCCACAAAAGGGTCTTGTGGACCTGATTGTGCTTTCAAAGGATGACAACGTGGGTCTGGCTTGTCAGAAACTTGAGCGCTGGCAGACTCTAAAGAACTGTCACCACTTGTAGCAGGTGCTGAATCTGACACGTCGGGTTTGGAGCATTCGCCCCAACGATCGGAATCCCCCCAGGGGTCAGGCTTGGCTTCTTCCTCTCCGGCCTCCTCCATCTTCTCACCGGACCAGGCCTGATCGGCAACAGCGCCTCCTTTTCCAGCATCTTCCCATTTCAGCTCGTCTTCGGACATTTGGGCCTGCGCAATGTAGCAAAATATTTTTTAGTTGAAAACAAGAAGCAACAATGATGCCGTTATTCAAAACGCTTTTGTATGTTTAACTGTCTCATATTTGATGTTCCTTATTCATATGCTGTACTTTGTTGAAAATGAACCTTCTCATGTTGTCTGTCTCTGGTAGGTACGAATTAAATATGTTTTGTTTTCTTTTCTTTTTTGTCTCTTTTTGAATTGTAGCAAAAGTGATCAGAATTATAGCTAAATGCACAGTCACAACCAAATTGGCAAGCAAAATGTATGTTACACATACTCTACGTACAGCACATTTGACAATAAAGTTGTATTCAATTCAATTTAAAAACATCGAATATTATCAAATGGACAAATTGGCCAGCCGGAATGAACAATGGCTTTGGCGTGCTCACCCGCCTTTCCGCCTCTTTTTTCTCCTGCTCCTGCTTGAGGCGTTCCTCCTTGCGGGCGGCGAAGGAAGCGGTGAGGTCGGCCACCGAGGGAATGTTGTCCAGCGACGGAAGCCCCGAGGTGCCGGGAACGTAGCACGGCTTGTAGTTGGGGTCCTTGACGGCGTCCGAGGACGAGGCTGTTGCCAGAGAGATGGGTTAGCTGCGAGGCGTCGGCGGAGGGAAATGGCGGCGCCGCGGCCCAGCGCTTCAACTGTTACCTGTGGAACCTTTGGATGTCTTCTCTCGGGTCTTGACAGCAAAGTCTCGCTCCTCCTTTAATTTGTCATCGTCCTCCATCAAGACCAGCACAACTTTGGCCTTTTCTCGAACATTTGTACCCTGGATACACATGTTCTCGTAAGCCGAGTGCTTCTCACTTATTTTCTGCTCCCACCCCCCCTCCCCAAAAGGAAGAACACAACATTTCATGCTCCCTCTCAACTCTCCGTCGTGACTATAAATACTATCATTTGTCTATGAAACTGGTACAAAAACACCACTGCAAAGTTAAGCCTAGATGAGCCGTCTTAGGGTCTTTAGTCAGATGTGGACGCTGCAAAGGAAGGGAGGAAGGAATAGGGAGACAGGGATGGATGAGGGAAGGAAGTGGCGTTCACCTGATCCTTGCCGTCTTTCTCCACAAATCGGTACTCGGTGAGGGCTTTGACGATGTAAATGTTGTCTTTCATCTTGAGGAGCACGCGGTCATCACCCGTCTTCAGCAAGTACTCTAGCAACGTCAGCGACTGACACACACACACACACACACACACACTACTTTCACTGCTACACAATTGACACCAAGGGAGTGGTGTGTGTGTGTGTGTGGGTGCGCGCGCGCGCTCTATATTGTTTTTTGTCGCATGCGAGTCAACAACTTTGTCATGGTCACCTTGTGGATGTGCCGCCAGTTCCTGTCATCCTTGAGCCGCTTCCACAGCATGGTCATGATCTCGTTGCAGGCCACCACGTTGTAGGTCAGGTCAGAGATGTCGGCCATCTGAGAGCTGGACGGGCCCCACGGGTCATTGGACGTGGCTTCTCGAACCTGCGCCACAGGCCATGTCAGCCCAACGTCCTCCTACGTCTTGCACAACATTCTCGGACAAGAGTGACCTACCTTGACCTCAGCCTCAGAGTAGTTCTGGACCAGGTTCTTCAGCTGTCTGCGCAGCATGGAGGACGTCATGGTGACGAGTGGGGCACGGCAGGTCACTTATTATAGAGAGAAGAAGAATGAGAACCTTTTGAAATGACCTGAATTTCTGCATAACTTAGTCATGAGGTGTGATCGTCAACACAACCGCTCCAAGGGAGAGGAGCAAAAGTGCTTCTCTTTTCAATTATGCTACGCAAGATGGGTTTCTGCTTGTTTTATGTTTAGTTTGACAGTAACCCTCAAATGAGCCTCCCCCCCCCCAAAAAAAAAACCCACACACAAAAAAAAAACGACAGCTTGAAGGCTCTTTTTACAAGAACCTTATGAATTCTGTCTCTCAAACGAGTTGAGACAGCTGCCACCAAGCAGTGCTTTATCTTGGGTTTAGGCTTGTAAACTCTTTAATGAGGTCACCTGCATCTTAAGGCATCTCTGCAACTGCTTGCTTGCAGACTCTTTTGTCTACTGTTATGACTTTTGACGTGAATACAAACCTGTGAGTATCAGAGGCGAATTACGCGAATGTAGTGAGTGAAGCTAATGGCTCATGGTGCTGTCCTCTTCTGCTCCTCAATGCTGCAAAAGTAAGTCAAGACAGACCTCAATGTTCAGGCAGATAAAGAATAAGCAAGCAGTCAGATTTACGTTGTCATCGAAGGACATTTTGAATGAAACCAGTGAAGTTGTTAGAACGTGAGAGGAAATTCCACGAACGTTCGAACCCAGAATCAGGCTCGGAGCTGCGAGGCACAAGCACTAACCATTAAAGCAATGAAGTTTCGACGTATTCTCGAATATTCGTCCTCCTGTTCGGCAAGTCCCCTTCGCTAGCCAAGCTTAGTCAGGGCTGGCCGTCGGCGTCTCGAGGCTCGCGGAAGTCAACGTAGACTAAATGCGGAAATTTCGGCGACGAAATCAAGCCTTTCAGGCACATAAACGGCCGCGAATGTCTCGTTTTGACGATTTGATTATTTGGAGTACATTGGAGAGCGACAGGAGCCAATATGGCGGCGACCGAGCGAGCCGAGCTGTCACAGTAGCCACAATTATGTGGCAATAACAAACATTTGCACTCCCCAAGACAACCAAAAATACTTGTGTAATATTCTTTTAACAAAGACTCACGTATCCCAGCTGTCGGACGCGGGCAAACTGCGGCGTAAATGTGGCAAAATATAAGGGAAGTCCTCACCGTGACAACATCCGAGGAACCTCTTGTTCTTGGTCGTCTTGGACTTGAATGGCGGCCCAAGGCGGTTTAGCGTCACCTATTGACCGGAGTAAGCCTCGCAACCAAAAGACGCTTGGAAAAGGGAAAAAGGGAGAAATTGAATCTTTTCTTCACGTCAGTCTTTTGAATAAAACGTGGTTTTTTAAACTATTGTCCACTTTTATTTCTCGAGCCTGTGTACAAACCACTGGTGCACAGGCAGCCAACTGTGACCAGAATGGTCAGGAAATGGTCCACGGAAGCTGAAGATGCTGTGCGGGACTGCTTCGACACGACCAGGTGGGAACTCTTCAGCGAGGTTCACGGGGAGGACATTGATGCACTCACTGACACCATCACAGACTACATAAACTTCTGTGAGGAGAACACCGTACCCACCAGAACTGTGCGGTGTTTTTCCAACAGCAAACCATGGATTAATCCCGACATAAAGGCCCTCCTGAAGGAGAAGAAGAGAGCTTTTATGTCGAGAGACAGAGAGGAGCTGAAGGCCGTGCAGATTCGGCTGAGAAGAAAGATCAGGGAGGGGAAGAAGATATACAGGATGAAATTGGAGGACCAGTTGCAGGCCAACAATGTCGCTGGTGTCTGGAGGGGCCTGAAAACCATCTCAGGCCATGGCAGCCCAAAGACATTGACTGAGAAGGACAAGAACTGGGCAGATGGACTGAACCGTTTTTTCAACCGTTTCGACCAGTCGTCTGTCCCTTCCCCCAACCACCAACTGCAACCACTCTCACTGAGGACTTCTTCTCCTCCCCCTCCTCTTTCGACCAGCTCTCATCAACCCAGTCTGTCACCTGGTTCCTGCCTGTCCGTCACAACAGAGCAGGTGAGGAACCAACTGAGGAGGATGAATGTGAGGAAGGCAGCAGGTCCAGACAAGATCAGTTCCCGGCTCCTCAGGACCTGCTCTGACCAGCTGTGTGACATTGTCCAGCACATGTTCAACCTGAGCCTGAAGCTGGGCAGAACTCCACAGCTGTGGAAAACTTCGTGCCTGGTCCCAGTACCCAAGACCCCCCACCCTAAGGAGCTGAACAGCTACAGACCGGTGGCGTGACGTCTCACCTGATGAAGACGCTGGAGAGACTCGTCCTCGCTCACCTTCGACCGCTGGTGAGCCCGGCACTGGACCCGCTGCAGTTTGCCTATCAGCCTGGCATCGGCGTGGAAGACGCCATTATCTACCTGCTCCACTCAGTGCTGTCACACTTGGAGAAGGCTGGGAGCACTGTGAGAATCATGTTCTTTGATTTCTCCAGTGCCTTCAACACCATCCAGCCCAACTTGCTGGGAGGCAAACTGCAGAACGCCGGAGTGGACCACCATCTCACAGCATGGATCACGGACTACCTCACAAATCGGCCGCAGTACGTGAGGTTGCAGAGCTGTGAGTCGGACAGGCTTCTCTGCAGCACTGGAGCGCCGCAGGGGACTGTTCTGGCTCCATTCCTGTTCATCCTCTACACCTCGGACTTCAGACACGCCACTCCAACCTGCCACCTTCAGAAGTTCTCCGATGACTCTGCGATTGTTGGCCTCATTACAGAGGGGGACGATCGGGAGTACAGGGGAATGACGAAGGACTTTGTGGACTGGTGCCAGCAGAATCTCCTCCAGATCAACCCTAGGAAAACTAAGGAGTTGGTTGTGGATTTCTGCAGGAAACAGTCCTCACCGGCACCGATGAACATCCAGGGTATGGACATAGAGAGGGTGACCTCCTACAAGTACCTAGGTGTTCTTCTGAACAAAAAACTGGACTGGTCTACAAACACGGACAACCTGATTAGGAAAGGACAGAGCCGACTCTTCCTATTCAGGAAACTGAGGTCTTTTGGGGTTCAGGGGTCGCTCATTAAGACTTTCTATAACTCGGTGGTGGCCTCGGCCATCCATTATGGCATTGTCTGCTGGTCAGGTAGCATCTCAGCCCGGGACAGAAAGAGACTGGAGCGACTGGTCAGGAAGGCCAGTTCTGTCCTGGGTTGCTCCCTTGACACTCTGGAGGAGGTGGGCAACAGAAGGATGCTAACTAAGCTAAAAGCTATGATGGACAGTCCCTCCCACCCTCTCCAGCCCGCCCTGACAGCACTAGGTAGCTCCTTCAGCCAGAGACTGTTACACCCGCGCTGCAAGAAGGAGAGATACAGACGCTAGTTCCTACCAACTGCTGTCAGGCTGCTGAATAAAAAATAGCAACAATAATATTTAATATTGAATGATGTGGAAAACAACTGTAAATAGCACTGCGATTTATCCATTTTGTATTTATATTGCACTTAACTGGACGGTGTTTGTTTGTTTTTTCTTCTTCTTTCTGCCTACATTCTTGCTGCTGGAGGCTGTAAATTTCCCCAGTGTGGGACTAATAAAGGATATCTTATCTTATCTTATCTTAAGTTGGCCGTAGGTGTAAGGTGGGTGGCAAATTTGTCAGGGATAGGCAATTTCAATTATTTTTCAACAGTGCTACCG
The DNA here is from genome assembly GCF_054856545.1 of Hippocampus guttulatus. Taxonomy (NCBI): domain Eukaryota; kingdom Metazoa; phylum Chordata; class Actinopteri; order Syngnathiformes; family Syngnathidae; genus Hippocampus; species Hippocampus guttulatus. The sequence continues at coordinate 10,482,488 of NC_141278.1, forward strand.
TGGGACAAATTACGGGCATGTGTCATTGCTTTTATTAAACCAATATACAACACAAAGTCTGAATATGTTTCATGCTCAATGCATGTACAGCCTTCAATAACAAATGGTTTGAACAATCAAAAAATAACCACAAAATGAGATAGCCCCCACCCCCCACTTTGAAAAACTGCTGAACTGAAAGCCAAAATGAAATGCAAGAACTCATTTGGTGCATGAATTCAAACTCATTAAACATTTGAGGCGGCCCGGTAGTCCAGTGGTTAGCACGTTGGCTTCACAGTGCAGAGGTACCGGGTTCGATTCCAGCTCCGGCCTCCCTGTGTGGAGTTTGCATGTTCTCCTCGGGCCTGCGTGGGTTTTCTCCGGGTCCTCCCACATTCCAAAAACATGCATGGCAGGCTGATTGAGCACTCTAAATTGTCCCTAGGTATGAGTGTGGGCGTGGATGGTTGTTCGTCTCTGTGTGCCCTGCGATTGGCTGGCAACCTATTCAGGGTGTCCCCCGCCTACTGCCCGTAGACAGCTGCGATAGGCTCCAGCATCCCCCGCAACCCTAGTGAGGATGAAGCGGTTTGGAAAATGAATGGATGGATAAACATTTGAATTCATTCAAGTACTGTTTTTCCGGCATATCATTTCAAATGTGTGTGACTGCCATCTAGTGGTGAATAGTGATATCACAATTTAAAACGGCACTGAAATTCTTTTTGCAAAGCCCCCAAATTCTTCAAAAAAAATTTTGGTAAACCCCAACACACAACTTTTTTCCTTTTTTTTCTTGTGAAAGGAGCTCAAAATTACCACCGTGGTAGAGTAAACTTGTTTACAACCCCCCAACCCCTCCCCACCCACACACACTCCAAATAAGTTTTATTTTTGGGAGGGGGGTGTGATTAATCAAGGGGCCATTCAGAGTGAGGTCTGCTAGTTGCCCATTCCTGATCTAAATATACACTATGTGTCTAGTCTACTTGTTCTCCACTGAGCATGCAACAGTTGAGCCCTCAGCTTTTGGTGGGTCGCTTTCCCACATTCTAACCTGTCTTCCACTAAACAGCAGAAGGATTGATGACATTAGGGCTGTCGGGCTGTGACAGCTCCACACCTTTCACTTTGTAGGTTTAATGCTCTACACCCCCACACCTTTCCAGTAAATTGTTTCAAATGTTTCACCTCTCACACTTTTCAGGCGTGCCGTGTTCTTGTCATGACGTCAAGAAGGTTTCCGATGCGTTTGCAGCAAAACAAAGTTGAGTCAATGCACTTGCTCGCCAAGAATGAAGCGGCAAAAGGTCGTGAGGTAAAAATAAACCCAGTTCGTTCATGGGTTCGGCGCAACGCAAGTGCAGCTGTGACCTCCCGCAAAGAGTGCCACTAGTCTGCATGCAAAAAGCTAGTGAAATACAAAACAGCCGCCTCAAACCAAGCTTGATCCACATGCGACATTTGCCAGTGATGGAAATGTAGCAAAGAAACGCTAAAGCCTTGGTGGAGGTCTACACTCTCTCGCTGATTTGAATGCAAGCATCTTGTTGGTGCTGCAGCTCATGCTAACAGTAAAACTGATGCCGAAGCTAACATCAACAACACGCGAGTCCCTTGTCCACTTGTCTTCCTCGGCTTCATTTTTCCTTCAACTCCTCTTCCTGGACTCTTCTTCCGCTTGTTCACCAAGGCTAACATAAACCTTGGTGGAGGTCTACACACTCTCTCTGATTTGAATGCAAGCATCTTGTTGGTGCTAAAGCTCATGCTAACAGTAAAACTGATGCCGAAGCTAACATCAACAACACGCGAGCCCCTTGTCCACTTGTCTTTCTCGGCCTCCCTTCTCCATCAACTCCTCTTCCTGGACTCTTCTTCCGCTTGTTCGCTAAAGCTAACATAAATGGTATAAACAGTCCCTTGTTCACCTCTGTCCCCTGCTCTCATTCTCCTTGACGGCTCCTCTCCCTCGGCTCTTCTTTCTTTGCTCCTCCAGGCGTTCCTTTTCACGGGCGAGCATCCAGGGGCCCCCCAGGTAGCCCAGCGCGTCCTCGGGCCGCCCTCGGTCCCGCGGACCGGGGTCCAGCAGGAGGCGGAAGAAAGCTCGGGCTAACGGGGTGAAACGGGCGAACTGGGGCGGCACTGGAGGTCGCTCCTTGGCGCCGGCCATGCCCTGGTGCTGCTGCTCAGCCCACACGTCCAGTCGGTCCTCCGACGTTTTGGCCGCGCTGAACCATCGCAGATACTTGAGGTAGGCGGCGCAGTCGGAGGACGTTTGGGGCCAGGGGTGGGCGCCAGTCAGCGCGGCGTAGGCTAGGACGCCCAAGGCCCAACTGTCCACGCTGGGCTCCACCATGGCCCAGACCTGCGGCCGCCGCTTCTTTTTCCTCTCGTCTCTTGACTTCACCCACGGGTCGCCGGCATCACCGCCGCCGTCCCGGTTCCCTCGTGCCACCTCGGCTTCGGGGGTGCAGTAGGGCGAGCGGTACCACACCTCGGGGACTTTGGTTCCCCGGGCCTTCACCTGCAGGGGGTTGCGCACATGCCCGTGTCAGGAAAGAGCGCTGAGGAGTAAGCCGTTCTTGTCTGTGTACGCACCATCCCGAAGTCTCCCAGCTTGACCCAGCGGCAGGCGGCGTCACACAGGAAGACGTTCTCGGGTTTGACGTCTCTGTGGACGAAGCCCAGCGAGTGAAGGTGTGACAGGGCGCCGCACAGCTGCGACACCACCCGCTGGCACCCATCCTCCTCCAGACCAACCTGAGTAAGGCATCAAGTACAAGGACTTGCTTACTGCGCTTCAACACTTTTTTTTTTTTAAACCAGGTACATGTATTTAATTTTGTTGATGAAAACAGAGATACCTGTAACTTTGACTCCTTACTTTGTCAAAACAGGCTTCTTACGCACTCATCCGAAATGTTAAAATGTCCTTTTATTTTATGCTTGTGAAAGATGCTAAAAGCAAGCCCATAAACTGGAGATCCCGAGCAGTTCAATGCATTTCAGCATGATGCTGTCGCAGACATAGCAAAACGTTCACTATTCAGTAGCACAGTCAAAGGTTAAAAGTTTTTCTTCCAAAATGTTCGTTACATTGTGCATTACTTGTTCTTTTTGAGTCATTTTAGGGGGGCTGTTGTCTGAATAGATTTTCTTCTTTTTTTGTGACTATGTTTTTCTTTTCGTTTTTTTCCTGCAAATGAGAATCATTTTCCCGAAATTATTCAAAAACAGGAAACATATTCCCAAAAGCAAGAAACAAACTCACAGAAACTAAATCTGACAAACAGATTTTTTTAACAGACATTTACATTAATGATAAGTCATACCTCGGTTTTCGACCATAATCCGTTCCCGAAGGCTGTTCAAAAGCGATTTGTTTGAAATCCGAAACTACTTTATTAGCCCATGATTAGGGGCTAATACACAATGTAGAAAAAAAAGTCAGATTTGCGTAAATCACAACAAACACATCTGCTCACAATTAACGCCACGCGAGGAAGTGTCACTTCCTCGTGTAAGGAAGCCGAGAGGAGTCAAGTGGCGTCTTCGGGTTTGCTCAGTTTGGTCGAAAATCGGTTTTCAATCCGTAATTTTTCGGTCGAAATCTGATTTGGTCGACAACAGAGACGTTCGAAAACCGAGACTATTTTTCTTCAATCTAATAATGTCATGTTTTGGTTTTTTTTTGGAAAAAACAGCGGCCTCTCACATGCACGAGTGAATGCGCGTATTTGCCTCAGGTACAATGAAGTCGTAGAGGTCGCCGAAGAGTCCGGCCTGTTGGGCGAAGACGTAATGCGATGGCGTTGAGTAGGCGATGCCCAGAGCGCGGCTTAGAGACGGGTGCGTGCAGAACCTCAAAGACACGTTGTACTCGCGCAGAAACGTACACAGGCTGGTGCTCACGCGGGGGAAGAACTTCAGGGCCATCGGACTCCCTGCAACAGCCACACGACAGCCTCGTACCATCATTGCCTAACACATACGGATGCACGCACACCCGCTGCTTCTCACCGCTCTTGTTGTGCACCGCCAGCATGACCTTCCCGTACGAGCCTTCGCCCAACAGCTTGACCACCTGGAAGTGCTCTGACGTCTCCAACTTGATCAGCGACTGCGCCGTCAGGTGGCACATGTCATCCAGAAGCCGGGTGGCCGCCTACACACACTCGCACAAATGTGCACATCCACGGGAGAGTCAGAAAAGCGTTAGTAGGTGGTTGTTTGGTAACCACAATGCTGATCCCCTTGATGGCTTCACGACACTGTTGAGAGATGACCGTCAATACACGCACACACACGTCCGTTAAATCATTCACCGGTATTGACGGCGAAAGAAGGCTAGTTATAAGTTGCAGCTCCGAAATAAAGAGAGCTGTCGTTTTGTTTTGTTTTTTTAAAAACATACACTTTAGTAATTCGTTTAACACTCAAGAAAATACAGGCGTGTCTCTCTTGACTATGTGCCTGCTCTCATGTTCGGCTTGAGAGGCGTTCAAGGACCGCCTCCAAAAACGTAATTTAACGATAACTTCAATGACACGAAGAAAATCAAAAATAATCCACCAGAACAGAAAAACAAACCAGGGAATCACAAAATAAATTCTATGGCGGGGTTTGTGAACACACAACAAAGAAAGAAATAAACAATTCTAAGACAGTCCAGTCTCCTACATATGGGTCCTTTTTAACTCTTTCATGCACCCTGTAACCTGATCACATGATAAACTGTCCACTGTAGTAACCGCTGTCCCTGAAAGGGTGAACTCGGCTGGCATTGTTATTAGTGGAAACAAAGGCATCAAGTGGTCTACACTCTGGTCTCTAGTCAATCACTGGACTGGTCGCCAGCCAATTTAAGTACACATCTAGACAGAGAATGAACTTGCCAGCAGGCACTGTCAGCGCCAGGGCAAGGAAGGGCACAACGAGCCGATGGCCAAGTGAAATCATGTCAGGCGGTCTCGCTCGAATGAGCTCTTGAAAAGTAAAAATAAAATCTGCGGCCCGCTGATTGACATCAGTGCGGCGGCAACAATCCAGAGACCTCGAAACATGTCGAGCGGCCGTGTCAGCGACATCTCACTCATCCTCTTTCATGGTGATTTACGTTGTTTGTCAAGAGCTTTCTAGGACCCCAATGACGTGCATTGCTATTTATAACAAATGGAACAAATAACCCAAATGGACAAAGCCCCTGTGAACTTTGACCCTCGAGCCACTGAGAAGAGTTTGAAGTCCAACTTAAATGGCTAATTTTGTGAAATATTCAAATGCATGTGGATGGAACACTTCTCCTACTGTGCAGTTTGTCATGTACTCTGTGCAATAATCCATGTCATGTGCAATGCTACTACTCAGGCCACAATGCTATTATTTACCTTCTTGCATGACTAAATTTTGTAGTCATAATTTTATACTTTTTATATATATAGTTTTTTTTTCGACTATATATTTTTTCACAAATGTCAGCACCTGTGAAGAAGCTGCTCCAAAAAAAAAAGGATCAGACGTTATGTCTTTTGTCTCTAACTGGTTGTTTTTCCTCATGAGTGGCAAATAATTCAAAGTCAAATTAGAAGAACAAAATCGCATCAGAGTGGGCAGATTTTTTTTCCCCTGAAGTCAGTTTACTGATGTCAGGTCAGCCTGTCAGTTTCTGGTGACAAAACGATTTCTCTTTGAAAGAATTTGAACTAGATGAATTTTACAGGGCTTGCATGTGTACATTTGAAAAAGAATAGGAATATTTTCAAGGGAAGTGGCATGACTGGAAATGACTGTTTATCAAATTAATTGACTTCAATTTTGATAATTGTTTAGAGACGTGGTTTAAGTTTCGATTGTAAAATTGTTAACTATTGCTGAATCAAAATAAGACATTTTCTTTCTTCGGGGTGGGAAATTAAACCAATACATCAATACTTAAAAAAAAAAATTAATCAGTTAACACATCAAAATAATCGTTAGTTGCTGTTCCAACTTGCTTAACCCAAGGACTCATTTGACATGCTTGAGTTTTGCCAGTAACTCGAACTTTCAGACTTGAGACTTGCACACGTGAGTCAGCTGAACGCCTGCCTGCTAGTGTCAAAAAATTCCATTTATCTTGGCATGACATTTGTCTTGACGTGGCCACGCCTGATCAAATGTAACTCAAAATACTTGAACCTGTACATGTTACGCAAAGTTTTTTTTTTCTTGTGTTGGTGAGGGAATCAACTTCAGTCACATTACCGTCATTTTTGAGCTCCGGTCCAAACGCTGTCCCTTCAGCAGGTGCACCTACGGCCAGCGTGTCCGCTGTTATTGGACCACATCCGAGCCAACGGCGCCCTGAGAACCCACCAGCAGAACCGGGAAGTGCGAGTCAGTCAAGCGTCTTCGCAGCTCCTCACAAATGAGTGAGCAGCTGGATGCAGGCTACAACTAGCCAGCACGTTATGTCCTCTCACTCACGCAGGCGCACATGCACACACTTGGCTATAATAGCGTGTAATAGAAGCCGATTGGAGAATCAGTAGTACTGAGAGCTATGCTTCCGTTCAAAAGTTTTGAGGGGTATGGTGGGGGGGTCGGGTATTTAGAAACGTCTTACAAAAATAGTGGCACTGGTAACTGTTGAGATATCTGTGAACAATTGACACAAACATCAAAAAGGGAGAGGATCATAAAACATCAACGCCATGCTTCTTGCATGTACGCAATGATCAACTCATGTTACAGAGTGCATTTTAAATGATTCACTACAAACCTTCACACGGGGTTGAAAAATGACCGAGAGGGGAAAAGGGACAATATCAAACATGATTTTATTAAGACTAATGTGTTTTCCAAACCAAGCGCCAAAACGGAAAGCTGGGCATGGCCAAAAATTCTTCAGTTCTGCTTGTACAGCAGAGATGACAACATGACAAATTGTGCGAAGAGCCTTCAATTGCTCCGAGGGCTCCAAACACTCAACCTTACAACAGGGTTCCCCCTCTTCCACTTGCTTTTTATTTCTGGAGTAATAAAACTAGGACTTTTGAGGGGTAATTTGGCCATTTTTAAGGACCTTTTCTCCATTTAGCAGAGGATTCACGGTGGATTTAATGCCCGCTCAGCAATATGCAGGTTGAACAGAAAGTCACACATCACTGAGCTGGTGTTCAAATCATTGCTGCCAAAGGAAGGGCACATCTTTATTTTTAGGGGCAATCAGCTAACCCTTTATTTGACATACTGTATGTCAAATTTTCAAAAACAAACATAATAAAAGTCAAAACGAATTTATTCTCAAATAAAGTACACTAAGAAAAATTTAAATTTACAAAATATAAAATGTCAATTTATTTTTGAATAAAAATACATTTTTACGGATTTTTATTGATTTTAGAAGCTTTCCCTGAAAATTAAGGACAATTAAGAACATCATTTTACAACTTTTTTTATGGATTTTTATGAACTTTAAGGACCCGTGGGAACCTTGTACAAAAATAGCTTTGCCATGCACCATTGTATGACGATTTGGGTTTGTTTCAGCAACAGGGGGACTTTCTGCCTGCACTCTGACTTTACGAGGCCACACCAGCTCAGGGATGCCGCAAACTGGTGTCCAAAGCAGGATCATAACAAGCTCTGGTGAAGCAGATGGAGGCAACTGCACTCCTCTTGGTTGCGCAACTCAAAAAGCTTCTTCACTTCCAAATCTTCCAAAACCAAATTTGGGGAAAAAAAGAAAAAGGCTTGTTCAGCGCAACATTTTTTTTTAATTCAAATTCAGAACAAGAGAAGCCTTTTGGATTAAAAGTGGAACATCTTCAATGTTTGAAAACAAAGCATCACCAAAAGCAAACAAATTTAAATAAAATACCCCCCTCAAAAAAAAAAAAAAAAAAAAAAAAAAACCTCAGGCCAGAAGGCTTCTTGCAGTTCAACTTTGTTTTAAGTTTTTTTTTTTTTCAATCAAAATTCAGAACCAAAATACTTTTAGGTAAAAAATAAGTCTTCATTTAAAAAAAAACAGACCAAAAAAAAACAAAAAAACAAGGGACGTCCGATACCACTCTTGAGTACCGATACGTTTAGTGCTTTTGATCCATACAATTTCCTTGAACACAATGACGATGATGTGCGCATGCGCGGTAAGCCGTTGTACGGGTTTTTGTTGCTTTGTAAGGGGAATCGTAATCATTTATAAGGGCAGCTATGAGCCGAGGCTGACAGGTATGCCGATGGGTCAATAACTGCGCAGTATGCAATAGTGCAAACTACTGCCAAGGACTTGATGTCTGATTTTTTTTTTTTTTGCCTTTAGTATTGGTGGCTGGTATCAGCACCATCCACCAATGCCCGATACCTCAAAATAAGGCCGGGATCGGCCCAAGCCCCAAACACTGGCATTGGTACTTGCTCATGCCTACAAGATACGCAGAGAAAAAAAACAAAAAACTGAACTCAAACCAACTCCATCCATCCATCGATCCATCTTCTACCGCTTATCTGGGGCCGGGTCGTGGGGGCAGCAGCTTTAGCAGGGAAGACCAGACTTCCCTCTCCCGAGCTACTTCTTCCAGCTCTCCCCGGGGGATCCCGAGGCGTTCCCAGGCCAGCTGGGTGAGTCTCTCCAGCGTGTCCTGGGTCGTCCCCGGGGTCTCCTGCCAGTGGGACATGCCCAGAACACCTCACCAGGGAGGCGTTCAGGAGACATCCGAATCAGATGCCCAAGCCACCTCATCTGGCTCCTCTCGACATGGAGAAGCGGCTCGACTCTGAGCCCCTCCCGGATGACCGAGCTTCTCACCTTATCTTTCAGGGAGGGCCCGGACACCCCGGGGAGAAAACTCATTTCGGCCGCTTGCATCCGGGATCTCGTTCTTTCAGTCACGACCCATAGCTCGTGACCATAGATGAGGGTTGGGACGTAGATCAACCGCTAAATTGGCGGAGTCCTACCCTCACTGGAAACGATTTCGACTTACTGCCGGCAATGCAAACCAAACTCTGACATCGGTGGTATAGTGACCGAACAGCCCGTATCAGGGGGTTCGGTACCCCATATCCACGAAGCACCCCCCGCAGAACATGGTCAAACGCCTTCTCCAAGTCCACAAAACACAGACTGGTTGGGCGAATTCCCCACATACCCTCGAGGACCCTGCTAAGGGTGTAGAGCTGGTCCATTGTTCCACGGCGGGGGCGAAAACCACACTGCTCCTCCTCAATCTGAGGCTCGACTTCCTGACGGACCCTCCTCTCCAGCACCCCTGAATAGACCTTACACCAGGGAGGCCGAGGAGTGTGATTCCTCTGTAGTTGGAACGCTCCACTGTACACAGTGGGAGTGGTGCAGTTTCTCCCTCCTGAGACGTCGGATGGTGGACCAGAATTTCCTCGAAGCCGTCCGGAAGTCGGCTTCCACGGTCTCACCGAACTCTTCCCACGCCCGAGTTTTTGCCTCGGCGACCACCAAAGCTGCATTCCGCTTGGCCAGTCGATACCCGTCAGCTGCCTCTGGGGTCCCACTGGCCATAAAGGCCTGATAGGACTCCTTCAGCTTGACGGAATCCCTTACTGCTGGTGTCCACCAGCGAGTTCAGGGGTTGCCGCCACGACAGGCACCAACCACCTTACGGCCACAACTCAGTTTGGCCGCACTCAATGTCCCCCGCCTCCCCCGGATCATGGGAAAGGCTGTCGGAGGTGGGAGTTGAAACTCCTTCTGACAGGGGATTCCGACAGATGCTCCCAACAAACCCTCACAATACGTTTGGGTCTGCCAGGACGGACTGGCATCTTCCCCCACCATCGGAGCCTACTCACCACCAGGTGGTGATCACTTGACAGCTCCGCCCCTCTCTTCACCCGAGTGTCCAAAACCCCTTATGATGAACAAAATAAATGGAACCCAGTTTCTCTTGCCCGGACGTGGGTCACCGGGGCCCTCTGGTCCCAGGGCTGCGGGTGGGGCTCGTTGGCGAGCGCCTGGTGGCCGGGCTTGCACCCATAGGGCCTGGCCGGGCTCAGCCCGAAGAGGAAACGTGGGTCCTCCTTCTCATGGGCTCACCACTCATGGGAGGGGCCAAGGGGGTCAGGTGCAGTGTGAGCTGGGCGGCAGCCAAAGGCGGGGACCCTGGCGGTCCGATCCTTGGCTGCAGCTCTAGGGACATGTCACCTCTCTTGCAGGGAAGGAGCCCGGGGCTGGTGTGCGAGGTAGAAAAGTTCCAACTGGATATAGTCGGACTTACCTCCACACAGCCTGGGTTCTGGTACCAGTTCTCTCGAGAGGGGTTGGACTCTATTCCACTCTGGAGTTGCCCACACTGAGGCGCAGAGCAGGTGTGGGCATACTCATTGCCGCCCTGCTCAGTGCCTGTACATTGGGGTTCACACCGGTAGACGAGAGGGTTGCCTCCCTCCGCCTTCGGGTGAGGGAACGGGTCCTGACTGTTGTTTGTGCGTACGCACCCAACAGCAGCTCAGCATACCCACCCTTTTTGGAGTCCTTGGAGGGTGTGCTGGAGAGTACTCCTGCTGGGGACTCCCTTGTTCTGCTGGGGGACTTCAATGCTCACGTGGGCAACGACAGTGAGACCTGAAGGGGCGTGATTGGGAGGAACGGCCCCCCGATCAGAACTCAAACCAATTCCCACCTTCGAAACTAAATCGGCCTTTTCAGTTTATTTTTATCCATCTGAATCAGACACCAGCAGCGGCTCCTCTTGTTTTATGTGAGAGGGAAGGAATTTCATCTGTGCTGTACTACAGCACATTTGACAATAAAGTTGTATCCAATCCAATGAATTTAGAATCAGAAGGGGTGTGGGGTTAAGATGAAAGGAACATTTTAACAAACCGATAGGAGTCCAGTTGCAACCAGAACCCCCTTAATGCTTTTTTTTCAATTGTGGGCAAAGAAACCCTTCAAACATAATTGGGATCAGAAGCAAAAGACGCTGATTCAGCACATCAGTCCCATGTACAAGAACGTACATAAAATGGGAGGCACGGTCACACAAGAGACCAGGAGCGGCTCATCAGACGCCTCAGCTCGGCGCTGATTGGACAAGAGAGAACGCGGGACGAGTCCAGTGAGTCCTCCTTGATGGCCGAGATTCAAAACGAGGCCGTCACCACGCGCGCACGCCACGACAAAGAGTCGCCACGTGGACAACGCTAAATGGTGCTCAAGAAAACATCACCGGGAGGATTTGCCCCACGCAAGCAGGCAAATCTCATGCACACGTTTTTCGGGTGAACCCCGAAACTGAATATCATCCCTAACTCCTTCTTCAATGAAGAAGCGAAAGTCCATTTAAATAATCCCGCCCTCTCAGTCATCTGTGGAGTCGGTGTCATCATTCATATACTCTTCCTCTACAGGTGTGCCCCCGTTTTGCACAACCCAGTCGTCGTCGTCGTACTCAATGCTGTCGTTGTCCTCCAGCAGCTCGTGGTGAAGGCCCCCCGCCACGGCTGCCAATGTGCCCGGCGCCGGCCGCGCCGCCCTGTTGACAGGCTGGGCATCAGCGGGCGGGTTTTCCACCGGCGGCGGGGCGGCGGCGGGGGCCTCCGGCGGTGGCGGCGCGTAGCCCCCGTTATTGTTGGAGAAGACATCCCTGTCGCGGGCGTCGTCGTCCACATTAACTTTCTGGTGGCACATGGGGCAGCTATCCTGGATGTAGAGCCACTTGCGCAGGCAGAGCGCATGGAAGTAGTGGTGGCACGGCGTGATGCGCGCCGAGGTGGCAAACTCCTGGTAGCAGATGGCGCAGACGTCTTCGATGCGGCGCAGCCGCTCGCCCCGCAGCTCGGGCAGCGAGTTGATCCTCTTGACGGCGGTGCGGCGGTTGATGAAGGTCTTCCAGCCATTGCGCGCCTGCAGGTAGATGTTGAAGTAGGCGTGCAGGCACATCATGCAGGCGCGGATCTTGCTGCCTGACTCGAACATCATGGTGTAGGCGCCGTTGCCGAACATGACCACGCCGAACAGGAACTCGATGATGTTGCCCGTGGAGCGCACGTAGTACACGTAGTCGTCCAGCTTCTCCCACAGCACGTCCGACAAGCCGTCCGCCATGAAGAGACCGTAGACTGTCAGCGACACCAGCACCTGGCCCCGGCGGGAGAATGGCGACGCCATCATTTCATTCGTTGCGCTCTCGGTTGAGTTTTTACTTTGTGTTGCCAGCCAAACTTTCAATTACAGACATCATATACCATCTTGGCCCGAATATCAGACGGCCCTGATGATAAGACGACCCCCTCTTTTTCAAGACTCAAGTTTGAAAAAAGACTTTTTGAACGCCAAATTAATTTTTATACAGAAAATATTTACAGTACAAATTATTATAACAATATATTTGAGAGAAAAAGCATGTTATTTTGCCTCATTCCAATCTTAATATCTGAACATTTAAATATGTAAACTGAAGTGCAATCACATTCGTAAATGAATGGCTTCTGGTTTTTGAAATGTAAATGACATCATAACTTCTCCTCAGCTGCCGGTTAACCTGGCCGATCTTCGACCCACTTTTCTCCAGATTGTCGCTTCGTTTCTCCATTTTCTGTTATCTCTTCCATTATTTTCTTCTCTTCTCTTCCTTACCACTATTTTCTGTTTTTCTTCTTTGTGCTACCACTATTTTTATTTTTGGCCTGGGAGTGAAGTTCAGCATTCGCTTCAATGATATCTGGCGCCATCTAGTGTCGCGAATGGGTATAATGTCTAGACCCCGAATATAAGATGACCCCCACTTTTTCAGTCTTATTTCAATGCTAAAAACACCGTCTTACGGGCCAATATGGTAATAATCAGCTGAGTAAAATGAAAAGCTGACAAAATGAATATACAGTCAAACCTCGGTTTTCAAACGTCTCTGTTCTCGACCAAATCGGTTTTCGACCAAAGATTTCGAGTTTTTTATGCCTCGGATGACGACTGAAAATCGGGTTCTCGAACAAACTGAGCGCACTTGAATGCACCACTTGACTCCTCTCGCCTTCCTTACACGAGGAAGTGACGCTTCCTCGTGTAGCGTTCCATTACTTACCAGACGTGTTCAATAAAGATTTTTTTTTTTAAAAAAGAGCATGGTTTCGGTTTTTGAACAAATCGGTTTTCGAACAGCCCTCTGGAACTGATTAAGGTCGAAAACCGAGGTATGACTGTACTCACAAAGGAGCATGAACAGGACAAACCCACGGAGTCCAGACTAACAATGTCACTTAGTAAGCCACTCCGCCTCACAGGCCAAACATGCAGCCTGCGTGTGACTCTCCTTTCGGCACATCACACTATCTTTTTTTTCTTTCCTTCAATGTTATGTTGTAAAATTTCTATTTTTACAAGGCAGTAACATTTTGTTTCATCAAATTCTGCTGGCACTTCAATGGGGAAGCGAAAATGTTTGGATTATGCTGTGAATTGGGAATTTCTCCATTGCGAGACTAATAAAGGTTTTCTTTTCTTATCTTATTACGATTGGGATGGACTTATGCCAGGAGTCGAGGTTCAGCTGATATCAAATCAATTTCCCCAGTTCAGTAAAGCATAATGCCACTGATCCCACCCCCCACCCTTTTTTTCCGCCCTCCCACTTGACTTGAGTGCATCCGAAGCTAGGTCGAAATTGACATTTTGGCTTGCAACAAAAACAAAACAGATTGGAGCACGTGACAGCTGGCGAGGGGAAAAAGCGGAAGGTCCGTACCTTGAGACACAGCTCCACGCAGAAGGCGGTGACGGCGAAGAGCCAGGTGTTGATGGCATAGTGGTGCCACAGGGAATGGCTGAGCACCATGGGCAGCACAAAGAGCGCCGCCGACACCAGCAGCACGGGGAAGTGGCGGCGGAAGGAGGACACGTGAGAGGCGCTGAGCGACATCAGCACCGGGTCTGTCATTCCTTGGATGAAGTGGAGGATGGCCGTCAGCAGGAGGCACATGTTGCGGCTCAGACGCACCTTTGGGAACACGGCAGGGTAGTGACGTTGAGATGAAGCTTCATGAAGCACTGACAAACAATAATAACATCGGGCTCAATATGTGAGCACGATAATAAAATTGCGACCGTCTAACTATTTGTACAGCGAGGAGCATCTGTTGTGGCTCAGTCCCAGTTTACTGGGTACACGAAGCCGATCATCTTTTAGTTTTGCCAGCCACATACGGTGGCACGAAGGGACAACAACATGTACTTGATCACTCATTTTGCTGCAGAGGAAAAACGGCAAATGTGTCGCAAGTTTTGCGGCACCACATGCAATTTAACGTACTGTATGATTTTTCACTGAACCACAAAAACATGGCGGAGCTGTCCACGAAAAAGCAAGACTGCCACAAAGAGAGCAAACAAGAAGGCTCCAGAAAGCTTATGGATGACTGATCTAACCAAACCAGCTGCACCTTGACATGAGCCGACGAGTTGTGTCCTACCAGGCGTTCCTCGGGGTCCAGGCCGCTGAGTCCGGTCTGCAGGGCCAGGATGAAGAACAGCACCGGAGCCACGAAGCCCAAACGTTTATCCTCCTCCTCCGTCGAACCTGAACGACACACGACGGCGCCCGCCGTTCAATGACCGGGGAACATTTTCTCGGGGCGCAAAAGCTCACTGATGCGCACCAATGAAGGTGAGGATGCTGAGGCCCAGGTAGTGCGCCACTGACGAGATGACAGCGCTCATGCCCAGAACGGTGAGCGTGGAGTCACAGCCGGAGATGATCAGGTTGCTCATCACGTCCCACAACACATCCCAGCTCAGAAGGTAACCCTGACGGGTGAGGGTGACACAAGACGTCCATCAATGGGATCAAGAATTGTACGTCTCAAGGTTTGAACGCCAAATCCCAAATACTGTATTTTCCGCACTACAGGGCGCACCAAGTCTTCCATTTTCTTAAAAGCTCACCGAGCGCCTTAAAATCCGGTGCGTCTTGTGTATGGTCATTACGGTAATATGTTGACTCCTAGATGGCTCCTTCCTGGAGACATGCTTCCAATGTGTATAACTTGTTTGTTTGTTTATTGAACATAGTGAACTGTGTCGCTGCTTTATTAAATTTTAGTTTGTGTTGCAGCTCAGACAAAAGGAGAGCTGTGGTGTTAATTTTTTTAAAACAGTCTCAACAAATACAGGTTCGTCTTTGTCCGTCTCCGTGCCTTCTTCCATTCGACTCGAGAGGCTTTCAAGACCGCCTCCGAAAAACATAAACTAACAATTACTTCAATGAAACTACAAAAATTGAAAATAATACATCAAAACTGAAAAGCAAGTGAGGATATCACAAATTCTATAGCCCCCCCCCCCCCCCTACAGAATTTATATTGCGATTTCATCATTTGTGAATACGCAACAAAGGAATAAATAACGACTGGCATCTGATCGTACTGTTGGAGCTACGATCAAGGAAATGCCAACACGTTTTTCGGAGGTCATGAACGCCTCTCGAGTTGACCGGAAGAAAATAAGTCACAGAGACGGACAAAGACGCACCTGTATTTGTTGAAAAAAGGAGCGCTGTGGTTGTGGTTTTGTTATTTTTTTAAACGCAGACTTTAATGGTTTTCAGTCTCAACAAATACAGGTCCTGTACGTCTTTGTCCGTCTCCGTGCCTTCTCTTCCGTTCCACTCGAGGCGTTCATGGCCGCCTCCGAAAAAAATAGATTACTTCAATGAAACCACGAAGAAAATCAAGCAAGGAAATCACAAAATAAATTCTATATCCCCCCCTAGAGAATTTATTTTGTGATTTCCTCACCTGATTTTATGTTTTGATGCATTATTTTCAATTTTCATAGTTTCATTTAAGTACAGTAATAGTTCATTTACATTTTTCAGAGGCGGTCATGAACACCTCTCAAGTTGAACGGACGCCTCTCGAATTGAATGGAAGGAGCGTAGCACCATCTAGTGGAGGCATTGTAGATTGCGCCTTTTAGTGCGAAGTGTCCAATGTATGAAAAAAATTACAAAATAGCCATTCATTGAAGGTGCGCCTCATAATCCAGTGCATCTTTTAGTGCGGAAAATACGGTAAATCCAGAGTCCTGAAATTAGTTAGCAAGCGTGACTGGAGTCAAGTACGGTTACTGCTCAACACCAGTGAGCAGAACCGAACTCGAGCGCCACTGTGCAGCTTTTACCTGCGTGTCTGAGTTTCGGTCAGGATAGCCGCCCGTGGCGTCGCCGCTCTCCCGTCGCACCGCCTGCACGACATAGATCAGGATGAGCGCCTGGGCTGTGATGCGGGTCAGCCAGAAGACGCGCAGCACGTCTGGGAAGCGGATTCTCTTCCAGGTGTCCTTGAGGAGCAGCTGCAGGCCGTACATTCGGTACATGTGTCGCACCAGCAGGTAGACGTAGCGGCACGAGTAGTAGAACCACTTGAGCCGCGCGGCCAGGCAGGCGGCCGTGTTGAGGGCCAGGGCAGCGCCCGAGAACGCGGCCACCAGTCGCCGCACGTCCGGGGGCAGCTCCATCATGAGCCCCCACACGGGCACCATGACGTCTAGGACAACCAGAGCGGCCAGCGACGACCGCAGGCCCAAGAGGAAAACGTAGGCAACGCCAAAGGCCAGCTGCACAGTAGCCAGGCCAAGCCAGAGTGTGGGGCCGTTTCGCCAGACCAGCGCCACTTTGTAGCGGACGCTGGAGAAGTCCGTGTGCGAGGTCGCATGATAGTTGACCAGCACGGCCGCCGCGCCCAGGAGCACGGCTAGGAAGAGGGTGTAGAACTTGAACAAGGCTTTCTGCGACAGCAGCAGCACCACACTGGAGACGAGCACGCCTGGGAAAGACCGGACATTTGTTACAATTTCCTCAAACAACTTGTGAGCGACAGGTCTGGGATGCAAGGTCAACATGAGTGATACACGACCACAACGTGGCCATTATCCAGTTTTACTTCACTGGACTGAATATAAGTGAAACATGCCCCATGGGCTACTTATGTTACATTTAATAATTGCCAAGATAAAATTCCATGTTGCATTTTGTTAAAAGGGCCAGCACCATTCAATGTTTTAAGAAACGATTTTCCTTTTGAATATTCATTTCATCAAAGATTCGAAATATAGGATGGATTTGGACTGACCAGAAAAGCTGACTGATCTATTTGATTGCAATGTCAAGTTTCCACCAACAAGTCATTTGGGTTGGAAAACATACTAAAGTCTGCACGCTGGCATTGTCCTTACATGGTGCCAGAGAAGCTTCAGGGGAAACATATTTGTAACCAAGTATCCAATTTAGTTGCCAGCCCGAAGTGTGAGTGGCTTTTCTGTTTTTTGTTTTTGTCGTGTGCAGTGCTTTTTTTTTAATGTTTGACACGAGATGACAGCAAAGGACCTTGTTCTCCCTCGCTGGAAACAAAGTTCTTCACAGCAAAAATCTCACGTGACTACAAAAAAAGGTTTACTTCTTTACTTTCTTGCAACGTGGAGCACCCAATTTTATACAGACAAAATACCGGAAGCACCTGTTTGTTTTTCTTTTGCCGCCGCTTCCTTGTTTGCCAATCAAGGCGCTTCTTTGATTGGCTATATTTCTGACACGTCACGATTCACTAAGTCATCATGACTCGGGAAGTCGTCAGCTTCCCCTTCACCCCAGAGATTTGAATATTGAATCCCGTTTATGATTTTAGACTATCACCCCAAACGGCCGGGCAAAGTTCAAAAGCACCAAATAATTTGGCATTTGGCATTCTTGGTCGGGAAGGCTAAAATCGGGACAGTCCGATAGTCTTTGTGTGTATGTCATCTGTATCACGACTGCCTTGCAAACTTGTTTCAGTTTACAGTAAACATTGCACAGGGGCAATCAGAGCCTGTCACGGTCGCGCATCCTGAAACGAGACTGGCGTCAAACTTTGACAACACGCCGTGGATGTGGCCGGTCACATTTGCCTTGTCTCAAACGAGAATGGTTAAAGGACGCAATTGGCATTCCAAAGAAGACGAGTGCGTCATCTTGCGAACAAATTAGCTACTGTTGCTGTCAACTTGTCGGGCTGGCGTGTGACTGACAGGTGACAGAGCTGCGCGTCTGGCTAACGTTAGCCCGGCTGCTGATCGCTACTGGACGTGCGTGAGTGCCACTTGCTGTCTGTCGGACTTACCCACGATTCGGAACAAAGCGCTCCCGGCGGTACCGGCCCAACCCGGGCCGGGCTCGTAATACGAATTGAAGATGGCGTCGATAATGAAGATGCAGGGGACCCGCAGAGCCACATCGAGCACCGCCAAGGCCTGCTGGCCTAGCCGTCCTTGCGAGGACGCCATACGGCTTCGTGCTCACAGATCACAACGCCAGAGGCTCCTTGGGGGTACCGGCGCGTCCGTGAAGCGGGGACAGGCATGGAAGTCGCCCGTTGACAGGCTGTCGTCTTCGGCCGGGCTTAGCTCAGGCTTCTCTTGGTTTGGCAGCTACGAGCCGCGGCCGCCATGTTGGGTTACTTGAACTTTTCCCTGCTGCATCTTCTTCGTTGGTGCAAAGTACGCGACTGCACTCCAATGTGAGACACTGCTGCCGCCCCGCCCAACGACGAAGCAAAGAACCACCAAAATTCACCTTCCCGTTCTGCTGTGGGGAAAAATTAACTGCAGGAATACAGTGCGATATTCGACTAAATGTTAGAGGTCCCAAAAGTCTGAATATTCTGTCCAACTGGAATCACTCTGAAAATCTGAAACAAATGCAATGTGATAAAAAATCTTTACAACCACTGAGTACATGTCATATACAGTGTGCCATAAATGCCTTGTTCATTTTGTTAGGATTTTTTTGGGGGGAGTGAGGGGACATATTCACAATTCAGATTTTTATTTTGGAGATTATCTTCCATTAAATACCAAGAAAGTCACCTATTTGCTTGCTTCTAAGTCATTATATGAACTGCCAATTTTCCAAAGTAATTATTTATTTATTGACATTTTCACAATGACCATTTTTTAGGGGGACTCTATTCAGAATTGGTGATTCTCAAATGTTTTTTTGCAACCCATCCTCATTGAGAAACTCACCTATTTGCGCTTTTTCTACACTTGCATCAGTCCACTACAGGGGTGTCCAAAGTCGGTCCTCAAGGGCCGCTGTCCTGCCTGTTTTCCAGCTCTCCCAAGAGCAACACACCCGATTCAAATAATCAGGAACGTTCTAATGCTGCTTCAGAGCTGGCTGATGAGCTGATCATCTGAATCAGGTGTGTTGCAGCCGGGAGAGCTGGAAAATAGGCAGGACAGTGGCCCTCCAGGCCCAGAGCTGGACATGCCTGGTCTACTAGCAACATTGCCCATTTCAGCTTTGTTGCAGATTTTAGGGGAGAAATTGGTCACAATTAATGATTCCCAGATCTTTTAGGGGAATCTATCATCCATTATCCTGTGAAAACTCACCTACTTGCTGTTTTTGTACAATGTTATCCTAAAAGCACAATTACGTAAGACAGGCAGGCTCTATCCTGCCTCTCATTCAAGATCATCTGAGAACCCAATGATGCCAAGGAATATGTGGAAAACTACCGGATTGAATTAGATGAATCGTCACCAGTAATGTCATGATTTACTCGCCTCGCCTCACTTCAATTCAGGTTCAGTTCTCAATCACCGAGTGTCATAGTTGAGGTGTTGATCCTCTTTCGAACAAGGTCAGCTCGGAGACACTCCCCATGAGCCAAATGAGGCTAAGTTTTACGGCAACGACCGTCTTCCCACAGCCTGCCCTTAATATGACATCACACAGCTGCTCATCACCTGAATGGTCTTTGGTCACATGATGCACGAGAGGTGAGCTGTCCTTTGTCATGCTGTCGAATGGAGGAATTCGAGAGCTGGGTTAGCACATTTGCACCCCGCCTCCCTCGGGCCCTCCTCCCGCCACGAGCACACATAGCGCTGCCTCCGGAGGATGGAAGCCTGCCCGGCGGACATCGAGGCCTTCCGCCGCGAGATGTTCGAGGTAACGAGGAATGGCCAGCAGGTCAACATAACGCTCTACCAGATGATCCTGGAGATCAAGCGGCAGACCCAGATGGACCTGGATGAGCTGCGCCAAAGCCTGCGTGACATCTGCGCGCGCATGCGCGCCATCTCAGAGAAGGTGGACCGGCTGGTGGAGCCATCGCCTGTGTGGACACGACTTTGCCATGCCTGCGACCAAATCAACAATCCCACCGTGGTCTTGGCCGTCGGGCTTATGCTGGCCTGTGGATTCTACCTATTAGTCCGATAGGAGGGCATTCTCCTTGGGGTCCAGGAATCGCTGGCAACCCGCATCTTCGAAAGAGGAAAGGACATTTCTTTGAGGGCTATCAGGTACAAATTCTGGACAGAGATGACTGCTGCCTGATCGGACTAGAAAGACCGTCTCGAAACGGACGAGGAGCTTTACGGCATTTTGGTATTCCCCGTTTATTGCGAAAATCCATGGATAATTGACACGCCCCCTGAAAACGTTTGGAATCACCCATAGATACCGCAGGATGGTGGCAAAGCACTACTTTTGTTTAAATGAAGCTCGTCAGTGCACAACAACACCATCCTCGGCACCAAGATGCCCTAAAATGGCGCCAAACTAAACAAAGAGTTGGTTTTGCAAATGGCGAGTCGTGGATCGATCATCTGCTTTCATCAATGTCCTGACACCGTCTCGCTTTTGCACGTTGGAAAAGGGGCCACAAAGGAGCCGTTTTGCCACCAAGGTGAGAAAAACAACAAAATGTTTGGATTAAAGGCAAAGAGCCCAGTTGCCTCTGTTAAACCTTTGCAGATTAATAAAACCTGAATGACTGACAAGCTGCACAGACACGCAGTGAGTGAGGACAAGCAGCAACCACAAACACAATGGAGCAGATAAACATGATTTTTTTTCCTTCATTGAACTCTGCGAGGCCGTGATGACATCTGGAGGCTCGTCACATTAAGATTCATCTGCTCAGCGCATCCGCCGCATGAGGACGGTCTGCAGGTTATACAGCCCATCAAACAGTTTTCACGCTGACGTGTTGGAAAACACCACGACCAAACATCGTTCGGTCCCGTCCGAACAAGTGAATGCGGTTGGAGGGACAACACTGGCCAGGGAATGTTTCCGACAGGACATTTGACTGTGAAGAACATTACATCGGAAAACACATACATGGCATTGACTTGACAGGACAGCAGCAATTCAGAGTCCGTAAGGGTGGCCGACACAAATGGAAACTATCAGACACTCAACAAGCTCAGTGACGCTTTCCGGTCCATGTAGCACTTCAGTTTGACTGGCCGGAAACAGTTGACACGTACAAGGCGATCCCGCGTTTCACTGGTGGTTAATGACACTCACCGACTCGCCTAACTAATCATTCGCTTCCATTGTGTGCAGAGCGGATGGAATATCCTCCAGTTTTCTTCAAGCTTCCTTCTCCCGTCCTGATGGTGCAATGCGAGCGTGTCTATTACCATAACACTCTGACATCGTTAAACCTAGGCCATAAGTCAAATATATCTATATATATCATATTTACAAAAACACACACACTCACACTTCAATGTATCCACAACATGTCAGTGTAGAAAACAGTAAATATTAAACCCCATCTGACTTGACCTCTACGCCTTGAAAAAAAAAGCCGTAAAAACACAACAATCATCGGTTGTCGAGATACGAATCGTACTGGGAGCAAAGCGCAGCGAGATCGAACAAGGTCTTCGTGGACATCGATAAACGATCTGCAACACGGTGTCCTTGGCGGAGGTAAAAAGAGCAACAACATGCCAAACACTTTCACTTTATAAAAGGCAAATTCCAGCGTCACGTCCTCAACGTTTGTCTCGACGGCTGAGTGAAAGCACAATACGTAAATGGGATACTGGAGCAGGTTTTGGCACTTGAAGCGGAGAGCGTGCAAAAGACATCCTGAAAGTCATAGAATGATGATACTGAGTCACATGCCACTCAACGTTTGGCACATCCTGAAGAAAAAAAAAAAAAAGTCCGCCAGGAAAGTTGGCTCTTAAAGGGCGAAGCGGGATCCTCCCAAATGGAAAAATGTGTGACTCACGTCCGTTTTGTTGCAGCATTGGGGAAACTTTGTTTGCGTTGCTTCATAAAGTCGGAAAGCGTAGCCACGAAACGTCCGGTTCAGTGGATCCTAGGTGCCGATCGGTCATTGGTGGTTGTCCTCTTCAGATGGACGCCGCGCCGGATGGCTGCCAGGAGGTTGTTCACGCCGTCCCCGTGTTCTGTCTCCTGCGGAAGCTGGCCAGGATCCAAGCGAGGCGAAAAGGTTCCACCGCTCCCCGGAGAGAGAAGTGTGCTTGGTGGGCTGACGGGGGCCCGCGGGGTGCACCCGCCCTCGGAAGTCCACGCCCCGGGGAAGCCGTGGTGGTACGGCACGGTGGGCGTCTTGACCGGCAACGTGGGTGGCTTGATGGGGATTGGGCCCAAAGGGAGGCCTGCCGACGGGCGTCGCAGGTTGGGTTTGGAGTACGGCGCTCGGCGAATGGTGGCCACCCCCGGCGGGACCACTGTAGACTGGCTGGGGGCCACGCGGGCGGACGGGGGCAGCTTGGACCCAAACCGTGGACGGGAGGACCGAGAGAGGTCGCTGGGCTGCAAGGCGCTGGGCAACGTGTCCACGTCATCGCCTTCGTGATCCGCTCCCATGGAGAAGAAGTCGAAGCCTGAAGGGAACAGACATTCGGCGATCAATCATGATATATAACAACTCCCCCCAAGTCCACAAACTAACTCCTGGACCCTGGCCTGGCTTCAGTTAACTCATTCATTTTCCGAACCGCTTCATCCTCACTAGGGTCGCGGGGGATGCTGGAGCCTATCCCAGCTGTCTTTGGGCAGTAGGCGGGGGACACCCTGAACCGGTTGCCAGCCAATCGCAACAAACAACCATCCGTGCTCACACTCACACCTAGGGCAAATTTTGAGTGTTCAATCAGCCTGCCATGCATGTTTTTGGAATGTGGGAGGAAACCTGAGTACCCGCAGAAAACCCACACAAGCACGGGGAGAACATGCAAACTCCACACAGGAAGGCCGTAGCTAGAATTGAACCCGGTATCTCTGCACTGTGAAGTCAACGTGCTAACCACTCGACTACCGGGCCGCCCGACCTTATTTATCACGCTTATCATAAAAAATGTAGGTAGCCTTACATGATCAACATTGGTTATAAATATTTTGATTTCATTTTTTGTCTTCCAAGAAAATGATGTGACCAACATCAGCGGTGGGGCTGTGCGCCAGCCATCGCCCTCTATTGACCACTGAATCCTACTTGGCATGCTAAGCCCATGACATCGAACTCCAAAGCAAACCTTCCCCACCCGAGCCTCTGTAACCCAAATTCCACAAAGGCTCGACCTAGCAGCTTTAAGCCTCACCCCACTGGGGTGCCCGCCCACCTTGCGTGGGGCCAGCATCCTCCGAGCAACATGGTGTGTTGGTTTGACTGCTGTAGCCGCTGGAGCCATGCAGCGAGTCCCTGCTGGAGCCATGAAAGTCCAAGTGGAGACTGCGGGCCAGCGCCTTAGCCAGCTCCACGTGGGCTTCTTTGTCCTCCTGCGTGCAAACCAAACATGGGTTGGAAGAATGAAAGAGTTTGGCGAAGCTCATCCTGATTCTGCCGACGTGAATGAAAAACCTTGGAGGAGGTCACAGGGGGGCTTCCTTTGCCTCTGTGCAATTCCTCCTTTGGAGGTTCAATCGTCTCCCTCCTCTCCTTAGCCCTGCTCGGGGGGTTGAATAAGGGCTTGACCCAGTCCTGGCAATGATACGCAATGCATGGTGTTGAGTTGTTAGCATGTTGCTAAGCTAAATACAAGGGAATCAATCTGCAAAAAGTTGAATGGAGGAGAGTCGACTCTTCTTGCTTGCTGAAGACATTTCAACTTGAATGCCAAAAGCATCCTCAGTTCTGAACTTAATCACCCCCGCCCCCCCCCCGTGATACCCGACAGAGAAATAAAGGGACAGAAATCCACACTGAAAAATTTGAACTACCGTATTGGCCCGAATATAAGACGGTGTTTTTTGCATTGAAATAAGACTGAAAAAGTGGGGGTCGTCTTATATTCGGGGTCTAGACATTATGACGCTAGATGGCGCCAGATATCATTGAAGCGAATGCTGAACTTGACTCCCGGGCCAAAGTGAACCCGTCACGAAGAATAAAAATAAAAATAGCGGTAGGACGAAGAAGAAAAATAAAAAATAGCGCTAAGAAGGAAAAGAGAAGAAAATAATAGAAGAGATAACAGAAAATGGAGAAACGTAGCGACAATCTGGAGAAAAGTGGGTCCAAGATCAGCAGTTGAGGAGAAGTTATGATGTCATTTACATTTCAAAAACCAGAAGCCATTCATTTACGATTGCACTTTAGATTTGAATGAGGCAAAATAACATGCGTTTTCTCTCAAATATATTGTTATAATCAGATGCGGGTGGCTCGGTAGTCCAGTGGTTAGCACGTCGACTTCACAGTGCAGAGGTACCGGGTTCAATTCCAGCTCCGGCCTCCCTGTGTGGAGTTTGCATGTTCTCCCCGGGCCTGCGTGGGTTTTCTCCGGGTGCTCCGGTTTCCTCCACGTTCAAAAAACATGCAAGGCGTGTGAGTGACACTCAATGTGAGTGTGAGCGCGCGTGGTTGTTCGTCTCTGTGTGTCGTGCGATTGGCTGGCAACCGGTTCAGGGTGTCCCCCGCCTACTGCCCGAAGACAGCTGGGATAGGCTCCGGCACCCCCCGCGACCCTAGTGAGGATTAAGCGGTTCGGAAAATGGATGGATGGATAATCAGATGTACTGTAATTATTTTCTGTACAAAAATTAATTTGGTGTTCAAAAAGTCTTTTTTCAAACTTGAGTCTTGAAAAAGAGGGGGTCGTCTTATCATCAGGGCCGTCTTATATTCGGGCCAGTACGGTAAATAAGCCTTTCAAGTACCAAGAAGAGTCCGGTAGCCTCCATCCAACTCTTGCCGATTACAGTGACACACATGCTGAAGTCAATGAGACTGCCATGAGGGACAAGCGGAGGACAAAAGGACCTTCCGGAACGGGACTCGGCACGACGAGATCACAGATGAGCAGTCGGTTAAACGAGAAAAGCTTATGGGCGAGAGCGACCAAGAGGACGGCGGGGAAGCGGCTGAGGTGGCGTGGCGGAGGAGCACGAGGAGGGCAAGTATGGCGTGTGGAGGCGGCGGTCTTGTTGAAGTAAGGGGGCAGGGGGCATGACACTCAAAACCATTGGACAACTAAAGGTGAAAACAAGAATCCACGCATGCAACCGTCGCCACAAAACATTCTTGGTGGAATCAGAATGGCGAAATTATGATGACGTGTGTAAGTCTAACCGGCACGTATAGACGCACCGGAGGCATGGGCGAGGGCGACTTAGACTGGGGGGCGTCCTGTGAGATGAAGCCCGAGTCGTGGGAGGACACGGAGGAGAGGCGAGCCGGCGTCCGCTGAGGGAGGGCCGACGAGGACGGGGCGCGGTAGCGGAAGTGCGAGGCGGGAGAGTGGCAGCGTGAGCCGCTGGAGCGAGAGTCGCTACTGGTCACGCTGTTCAGGCTGCTGCGGAGAGAAAAGAGCCGCCCAATAGCCGTCAGCAAGCGGGCAGCGGACAACGACCGGGGCTCGTCGCGTGGTTTGGTTGCGGCCCAGCGAAACCAACCTGCACATGCTGGACTTCCTGGACGCGGTGGTGCTTGGAGATGAGGGCGGAGTCTGATAGGACCAGGAGCATTCGGACGCCTTCAGGTCCACAATCACCTGGGAGGGAGGAAGAAAAAGATGAAGAAGGGGGAGGACGAGGAAGAAATGAGGAAGAGAGGAGACGTGCTTGTTCACTGGAGGCTGGCAGCTTGTGAGGGTCCATGGTCAACGTCTTCAGGTCGTCCGTCAGCGTCTGAAGGTGACTCATCTCGCCAAGCATGGACATCTCCTCCTCCTGACACACACGCCACAAACAGTCAGATGCGCGCGCGTTGACGTTTGCGTGGGGTGTACGGTTTATGGCTGACCACGACGGGCCTGAGCATGGCCACCACGCAGCAGAAGCGGCTCCTCTCCTCCACCAGGGCCCTCCGCAGCGCCTGCTTCTCGGCCTCCTCCAGCTGGAGGTACTTGTCGCTCACTTCCTGCATGGCGTTGCCCAACTGCGGCCAGATGTCTCCGCGCCCTGCACCCGAAAGGACAAACGCTGAGCGGGGGACCAAGAATGGAGTGGTCGCCGACTACTTACCGCAGACGTCAGCTGAAGAGCGAGTCGCAAATCGGGCCGGCGCCACCAACAAGGCATGAGCAAAAACTCAGTCAGCAAAAACATGGATTGGCATGGGATAGCTGGCAGCTTTGAGCGCACCTTTCTTGGCTTTCTTCTGCAGCTTCAGCGTGTCCGAAGAACGCTTCTTGATCTCCTGACGGGCTTTCTTGTACTCTGCCCCAATTCACACACACACACACACACACGCACACACACGAAATGAATGCAGGACATGCAGCAGGTTATTGCTGGGCCCGTGCGTGCGTGTACCTTTAGCATGTTCTTTGTCCAGAGTGTTGGCGACTCTCTTCCACTCCTCCATCTGCTCCTGGAGGGGGTTGATCAGACAATCCACAAACAACCTGTACACACATACAGACACACACACACACACACACACACACACATACCATATGTTAAATCAAATAATGTAACCAGGTCAAATGAGACCAACAGGATGGAGGATTGAGAGGGGCTGCCATCCACACCTGCTCAACACACTCGCGCATGCGTACATACGTGGAGAACTGTCTGAGTTTGGCCTCGATGCTGCGGTGCCTCATGCACATCCTGGAGAGCGCTGAGCCAATGTCCCTCGTCGCCCCTGGCAACCGCATTGCAAAAAAAAAAAATCAGTCTTCTTTTCAAGCATCATACGTTGCGTGAACAAGCTGGTAGCTTCATTATGTTTTTTTTTTTTTTTTTTTGGCCACCTCTGAGTTTATGGAGGCGAGGTGCGGTTCTTTGGGAGCGTTCTCAATTGTCAAATGTTGATCTCAAAGCCTATTTCAAACACAGTGAAATGCCCTTCCGTCCCAGTTTGGGGGCGTGGGGGTTGCGATCATGTTGTTTTGTGGATTTCTTGGTGCACCCTATCAACTTTTTGTTCTGCCACCCAGTTTATTTTGTATACAAGTCCACTGTGGACCACTAGATGGTGGCACACCATTTTACATTTGAAAGAAGACGAATGAAAGCAGCAAGTATTTCAACCCAGCATTGTTTTTTGCTGACGATGACGAAATGTCAAATCCTATGTAATCCCGCTTTTGACACCGACACAAAGCGCCAGATCAGAAGCTTATTGTCAAGGCAGAGGTGGATCAATATACTTTATGTCGTACAATTATATTGTTATCAAGTAGGTTTTAAAATATATCTGTGTTGCGGATTTCACTTATTGCGGGGTCATCTGGCACATAATCCACACGATTGAGCGAGTGTAACTCTTGTCCAATTTTTGTCTTTGTTTAAAAACGTGATTTGGTGAAAAATGATGATGAAAGTGAAGAAAGCTTGCCATTTGACCCCCAAATGACAAAGACAAAATGATAGGCGGAGGTCAATTCCTTCAATGAAGCGATGACATAAAGGGTTGTAATTTGCTGCTGATTTTTTTTTTTTTGGTTGATGGTGTCAGGGTGCGGCCGTGATGCTGCTGCATTGCACCACTGACCCCGCACCCCCCCTCCAGCCTCCTCCTCCTTTTCTTAGTCTGTACTCAAACGTTCCAGCAACTCTTGATGTCTTGCACTCAGTTTATTTTTTTTGGGGGGGGGGGGGTGGGGGGGGGTGCAGTTTTGACCACCTAAGAGCCACTTATTTCCTGGCAATGGCAAATCAAGTTGTTTTGGTCCACATCATCGCCAGACGTCACCTGCGTCATCTCAAAGTGAGATCCCCATCACAAAATTACATAACAGCCCAATGTCATTAACGTGAACATCCGAGTGTGTTGGCGGATAGCACGAAGATTGTAGCAAATGCTCCAATTTCATTTATTTGGGCTGAAAATGAGGACGTCTTGAAAGGAATGGTTATTTTTGCTCATCTATCGATGCCGACAACGTCCAGTGCCAAGCAGAACGATGAAATGCTCTTCCACTAGATGGCAGAAGGAATAAGACAGACAGACTGATATGCTCTCGATTGAGAAATCGCCACTCCTCTCAGCTCATCGGTACGGCACTGAGTGGCTCTTTGCGGACGATAAAGAATACATGATGTAAACAGAATGTTGTTGTTGTTTAACCTTAAATGATGTGTCTGTTTGTTGCTTGCTGTGTCAAAGAGTGAGACGTAATCTATTGAGATGAGTGATATTGTACTCATCTACCTCGTGACATTTGTTTAATGGAGTCCCACATCACCCTGAAGAAAAGGAGGCACTGGAAATGCACTTGGCATTCGTACAGACTTGGAATTTTCCAAATGAGTGTGCGGGGATCATATGTGTTGGTCTCTCTTTTTCGTGTAACCAAAGCTGCCGCTGGGGATGCCATGATAGGTCGGTGAGGCTTGGACCCACTTGCTGCTCGTGGGAGCGACGGAGAAACATTGGGAGGTTGTCCTCTCTGACATCATCCCACTTGGGAGTCTTAATTTGTCCCGCTCGAGCGGCAAACTGCTGCATGGGTCCAGATCCAGTCATCTGGTATCCATCCAGGTACCAAATCCTGACTTTGAGCAGCGAGCATAGACAATCAACGGACTGGTCGCCATCCAATGGCAGGTCACATATCAACAAATGTTGGATTGGTCCCCATAGGCCACAAGATGGTGGCGATGCACTACCTCGATCAACAAGAAACCCCTCCACTCACATCAACACGGTTTTCTTCCATAAAGATGGTGCAATAGGGCATCAAAGCACCACTTTGAGCCAAATGAAACTCCTCAACTCACTCTCACGTAGCTCCTTGGCACCAAGAGGCAAGAGTCAGCCGCAATTCAAGTAGACAAAGACGGGAAAGTGGTAGGAATAAATTCACGGAGCCAAGATGAGAAATGGGGTCCTACCTCGACTGCCGGACGCCATGTTGGCCACCTTCTGGAAGGCGTCTAGGAAGGCCGCCAGCGCCACCACCGTGGCCCTGCCACACAGCACAAGCACACACACTCGCCGCCAACTGCTAACTTTCCACTCATGCGGCTTTGCTCCCCCCCCGCCAGAAATGAGTTCCTCAAGCAAGTCCGGAGTTACTTGAGGGAAAAGTGCAGTCCACGCTAAAAGAAAGTCAGGTCATCATTAAGTCCTACAATCTTAATCAGTCCCCACGTACTGGCCGGTCGATGGAGACTGCCGGGAACAAATATTTGAAACAGAGCGACGTTTGTTATCGTTGCAAAGAGGTCAGATGACGGGACACAAAGACATGCAGCGTGTCCTCGGTTGTGATCGCACTTCCCCCGTTCTGGAGTCACTTCTTATGCCATCCAATCCAAGCATTATTTTAGCAAAAGTGGCAAAGTCGCCCTTTCGAGTCTGACCCCAGTACAGTCATGTGACCAGAGACCCCACCTCCACGAATAGAAGACGCTGAAAGGTTACCTGAGCTGCGACTGCAGTTTGCCGGCCTTGCTGACAAAGTCTTCCCACACCGGATAACTGCCCTGCACAGCAAACACAACAACAAAAAGATGATGATGATGACATGGGAGGCTATCAAAAATATATTTCCTGGCCAACTTTCATGAGATGAAGAATCACCATTCAGGCCTTGTAGTCCAACTATCAAATTTTCACCCAACTATGGGGCAAACCGGACAAATGTCTCCTTGGATGTCCTGTGAAGATTCATTCTAGTCCAACTTCTCATTGATTGATTGACTGACTGATTGATTGATCGAAGGCTGCGTCTCAATACTTTTGTCCGTCTGTATATGGTATCTCTTTTCAAGTGTGATGTTGGCATGTGGTCTGGCAGTGTCCCCCCCCCCCCCCCCCCCATCTCTCTTCTTCATCTCCAGCTGCGCTGAGCTGCATGGACGACCGTCGCCATGGCAACACTGCAGAGTGGCAAGAGGAAATGATGTGCGGTGGGGGTTCGGGGAGCGTTGTTCTACCTCCAATTTGTATTTTTTGAGGGTTGCTGTTTGTTGGTCTAGCTTTCACGCCACTGCCGTTATTCGAGCCGCCCTCCTCTCGAATGGAATTCAATTTGCACGCTCTGTCTTTGTTGGCGTGCCGGCAGTTGGGAGGGCAGTGCTGCCGCCACATCCATCAGCCAGCCAGGACATAAATTGTCGCCGTGGCAACAGCAGCCATCTGAAGTCCCTTGAGGAATACATACATCCAGGGCTGCCGTTTTCCAGTTGGTGTTGTTGTTGCTCATATTCAACAGAATGGGCCAAAGACATACAACAGGGGCAATTGGGATGAAGGAACAGAAGCCAGCCAATCAACTCAGTGTTTCCATGGCAACAAGGGAGGTGGCTAGAAGGGTTGGTCGCCTTCTCGCAGCCAAAACAATAATCCTTATTCGAATAATGAAAATAATCATTGTTACCTGCATAAATAATAACAGTGTGATTTGATTAGGAAATAGTAATATTGAAATTGTAATAATGAAATGGTAGCCTCGTGAGGAAAAGAAAAATACACCAAGAATTTGAAAGTCAGAAATATTTTCACAATTATGCCATTCCCAAACAATGAACTGGTCGCCAGTGAACATCAAGGCACATACAAACAATGGAGTGGTCGCCAGTCAATATCAGGGAAGCAAGCTAAACAAAATCAATTGGTTTCTTGTGTTCATGGAGGAAAATGTCACCATAGTAAAGTTGTGGAAGACATTTGAACAGGTCCACTGCTGCTCAGAAAAGCCAAGTCCAAATCCTGATTATCGTTCTTATCCCTCTACATTTTGCTAGAGACCAGGAGTGTTCCACTACAAATATCTTTTGTCGTGATCAGGGAGTCAGGAATGAGCATTTGGATTTCCATAGTTCCGATATCCATCATGGGAGCCATTTGCACCACCTGTGGCTGAGGCAACTTGAGGGTGTGGCAAATTCTTCTGATTGGACACCTGAGACGTCACCTGATTACAACGACGATATGATGATGATGATAATAATCGACGAGTGTGTGCGCCAACCTTCAAGTCTGCTATGACGTTCTGGAAGAGTCCCCCCAGCGCGCTGCACTCCCTCTCCATGCTCTCCATCTTGACTCAATCGATCCAAAACTTCCAAAAATAATATTAATAACAAGAGCGAGTCCAAGCGGGAACGCACGCGCGCACTAGAAGGAGCTAGGATGGGGTGGCTGGCGGTGTCTTTCTGTCTTCTGTCCCCGGCTGTCGGTGCCCCAGAGGCGCCCTGCGGCCTGCGGGCGGCCGGCGGCGTCTAGTGGGCGCCCAGCGTAGATGGAGGCGGTGTCCCCACGGGGAGAGGGCGGAGGAGGAGAAGAAGGTGCGCGCTCGGGGAGCGAACGGGGAGGACCGCCACCGTCTTCGCCATCTTCTTCCACGAGGTTGGAGAGCCGCGGGGACACGCCCGTCAATGAAAACGAGGGCGTGTGTCACATTGACCACGCCCACAGACGGAGGCTTCATTTTGGCCAATGGTCGGGGTGCAAATTGGGCCACTTTCCGGCACTCCTCCATTCTACAATCTACTACAGTAACCTACACAAAACATTCTACATACTGTAATAGAAAACACCGAGTGTACGTTTCTACAATATTGCATTGTGCAATTTGACCATGTTTTATACTTTAATTCAACGGTGAAATCATACACTCCTCCATATTACATGATGTAGGAACGAGGAACCTACGACACTTAAATGAGTACGTGAGTCCACTTGTTGTGGAAGAACCTTGACAACAGCACTACCTGGTGGACAATGTAAAAATAAAAACATTTCTACTCGTGGACCGTGATGCCGAGGACAAATAAGATAAGATAAGAAAACCTTTATTAGTCTCGCAATGGAGAAATTCCAGATTCACAGCAGTAAAGTTATGAAAGGAAGAAGTAGAACAACAAAATATAGGAGCTGCTGGAAAGGCAGCCACTCACGCGGCGCCATTTTGAAGTCAAAATCGCTGTTTTCTCACGTTTTTTGTGTTGTCTGTGCATTTATTTATGAATTTGCGTGTAAATTGTCGAATGTAAATTGTGTAAATTGTGGCTCAGCGTAGACGTCCAATTGGTTTCGATACAAACGTCACGCCCATATAGATATGTTCTCAGACACGGCCGTTTCGTTAAAGGCCAAACAAAATGAGAACCTTCAGACGAGGAGCAGAGCGAAATCAATGAAAAATATATTTAAAAAACGTGTTGGTTTTGAGGGTTGAACAATGATTAATAATATTTCAATGGATTAATTGGGTATTTGAGTGCTTTGAGTTACGAGCGTCCAGAGAGGACATATATATACACGCAAAAGAGTGCAGTAGTTATCTGAACTATTTCGGTCTCGAATATGTATCGATCATCGCAACAAGACAGAAATGGCACACTCCCAAGAGAAACTTGAAAGTTGGGAGATGATGTAATGGAGAAGGTGGAGATTAGCACGTGTAATGACAGACAAAGACGGACCTTTGAGGAACGTGAAGATTCGTTTTGGAGATAAAAAGATTGAGAAGGGAAAATGTTCTGGAAAATCATCTGTCGTGGAGCATCCGGTGCAGACAGTGGTTCTGCGCCTGGAGACCCTTTAACCGTATTCTACAGTTTAAGGTTGATTCATACGGACTATGTGTTTCATATACTGTACGTTAAACGTTAGAGGTAATCTCTTCATTGTGAAATCGTTATTATTCCGTTTAGTCACCAGGTGAATTAGAATGATTTTGTGGGAGTGTAAATGACTACAACTTCAGCCATCTCATTACCTCTGCGTCCCGCGTACTAGACGCACAGTTCCAAATAATGTGCGTTTTTGGGACGCAAGGAAATTTCTCAGTCAAAACAAACAAACAAAAAAAAACCTACGGCAGGCCTGAGGATTTCACGGTAACGATTGTTACCGGTAGCGTGTCGTTTCCGTGGCGTCATTTTGATGGTACCGAAAAATGGTTTCCCATAAAAGTCACTGCACATGAGTTGACAGTACGCGATCGAATCTCTCCTGTGTGATTAACGCGATTTCACTGTGCCTGTATGTGTGTTTGTGGTGTGGTGTGTAAGTGTGAGTGTGTTTCTTCTAATTTACTTTCGTTTTGTTTTGTTTTCAGTGTTGGCGGGGCGGAACAGATAACGTTATGTGCGCATGCGGGTTGCTATTTTAGTCCGCAAACGGAGGAATCGTGCGGATGACAGTTTGAGGTGGCGGCGAAAAAAACACACAAAGATTTACTAATTACGACATTTAAGAAATGGGAACGCCAGTCTGATTTTTACTATGAATCATCCGAAGGGCGTATCACTAAACTCACCTGTGATGTATGCACAGAACACGAGAGCGAGATACGATCAGAGGCACGATTACGAGGCAAATTGGTCATTAGATCTATAGGCTAATCGCGATAAAAAATATGATGAAACAGTCTTGGTTATTCTATAATTTACTGGTTGTAGCATAGTAACTTTATGAATAAAACATTCGTCACAAGTTGTAGTAATGCTAATGTTAACTCTCGGTAGAACTAACGATGATGTGTGGTACATTCTTTCGTCAAATTGATAGATTACCCATGCATCGTCTTGGGAAGAGTATGTCAAGCCACATCAATACTTACCTGTATTATTTGTGCTATGTTGTATTCATGATGCCATATGAGTACAGCATATTTTGATCCATTTATTTTGTTGAATAAACCTGGAGTACACAGCTGCTGATGTTCATTGTTAATCTTGTATGCCTGAATTATTTAAATTTTTGCAGCATTTGTGTAAAAGAAATAAACCTATTATCAATGTATATTGTTGTTGTTTGTGATATTATATGCAATTGAATAAGTAGACCATTTCAGAATTCGAAATTTGGGACTCTCTAAATGCATAATGGGACTCATACTTTTCCGATCAGCGAGTCCCTGGGATTCGCTGGGGGTAAACTGTAAAATGATCACTGCAACTTTTGGCATTGTATATTTATTTTGAAGGGTGGAGGAAAGGAAGGTGTCGTAAATCATTAACCTTTGACGTAAATCACTGTCGCGCTCTCGGAGGAAGCGCCGACTCCGAAGTGCAGAAAAGAAACGCGCTTGACGGTAAAAACAGACAAAACTGAAAGTGATAAGTAAAACTGAACGATTCTTTAGCACCTGGTTGGGAAGGGAACAAAGTTCGCGTTTAATGGTTGAGGGTTCAATTAATGTCGCTTTATTTCACGGTGTTTATGATTAGCTGCTTTGCAAAACTGTTTAGGTTTTCATCCACTAGATGGTGCTAATGTACCTCGATAAATATGAAGCAATGCTATAGCACAAGTTTCAGGATTGTTTGTTATGACTACAGTATTTTCTGTCTGGTTTATTTCATGGTATACACAAAGGCAAAAAGCAAGGTTAGAATGTTTAATAAATATACAATGTCAGTAGTACTCAAACGACATTGTAAGGCTACATAACGTACTAATTTAAGTTTAAGGTAATTAATTTATAATATATGTTTTCAATTAGTTAAAGGATGTGCAAAACATACCATTGGAGTCAATAATTGTATTTCATGTTAATTTTGTATTGTAGCCTACACACGGTGTGTTCACAATTTTTTTTTCAATAAAAGTTGTGAAGATCGCCTTTAATTCAACCGGGTATGAAACGTCATCGTGTATCGTCATGTTGCGATGGCACCGCCTGTTTTGAAAGGCGTTCCCGGATGTTGAGTGAAGCACGGAACGCGTGTAGTTGTGGGCAATGTTGGCGGAAGTTGTGACGAGTCCATACCTGTCAACTTTTCGGAGCGCCAACCTGTATAAACTACCAAAAAACTCCTTATAAAGAGCAAAAAATCCTTATAACATACCAAAGCATTTTATATGTCAAAATAACGGCAGAAAAAAACCCCACGAAATTTTCAATGATATTTATTGTAGATCTCCATAATACAATGTCTGGTTAATGTCTAATCATCATTCTACTTAGTGGCATTACTGTGTTCAGAGTTGTATTCCTGCGTTACTTTTTTCACCAACTCCAAAAGCAAACAGAACTACCTGTTAGGGGGAAAAAAAAATAACGGAAATTTTTAGAATCCGTATAATTTGTGCGATACGGCCATATACGTAAGATTCACCCCAAAATCCGTATGAACTATGGCTAAACCGTATGAGTTGACAGGTATGCGAGTCGAGAAGGGGAGTGTCTGCAACCTTCAGACATCGGTCGGTGCTCCTTGTTTACAAACAAACTTCCTTGTTGTCGCTCAGCGACGATGGCGAGCCGTACGACAAAGTCTCGGACAGCGCCCTGCGTCCCCGCGATGCCTCGCCCAACCCGCCCCTCATCGATGATTGGCCCCATTCCAATGTCGCGGATGGCGGCTTGGTGTGTACAGAATGCGGGAAGCGCCTCCTCTCCAAGTTGAGCCTCAAGTGGCATGAGAAGATCCACGCCGACAAAGTCTTGTCGTGCAGCGTTCGCGCCAAAAGCTTCCGCAAATGCTCCGACCTGGCGATGCACTTCCGCGTCCTCAGCGGGGAGAAACCCTATGCCTACTCGCTGTGCGCCAGCAGCTTCGCCAAGAGCAATGCGCTGGTGCAGCACATGCGCACGCACATGGGCATCAAGCCCTTCTCATGCACCGTGTGCGCCAAGGGCTTCTCGCAGAATGGTCACATGACCACGCATATGTGGAGGCACATGGGCGCCAGGCCCTTCTTGTGCGTGCTCTGCGGCCGCGCTTTCTCCGAGAAGGGCCACATGAGCCGACACGTGGCGGCTCATGTGGCCCTTCTCGGAGAAATACTGTCACCAGCGGGCCGCGGCGAGGAAATAGCGTCGTTCCTCAACAACACGCGTGGAGTTATGTACTCACCCCGCCACGGGTTCGTTCGTTCCTCCTACGACGTCCTGAGTGACAGCGGGTTACGATCCGTCGAGTTCAACTCTGTCCTCCACCGTCGGATCGATAATCAAGTATTTTACAAAACTGGTCCGACGTGACCAGACGTCACAATCAAATTAGTGCGGAAGAAAGAGCAAGTTCGAAGACACCCAAGTAGTCACAGCGAGAGAGCACAAGTCCTACACGCACTAGCGGTCGGTGGCTAACATTTCCTCTCTCTCGAAACACGCCCACTCGTCTGCCTCTTTACCGGGCGGTCAATTTTCACCACCTGTACTATTGCCCTTGAAAGGACCGGCGGAATTACCTAAGAGCCGCACCTAAAATAACCCAGCTCGAACTACATTTGTCAAAGAAGTAGCCAAAAAATGATCTCTTGCCGCCACCACAACCCTCTTTGCCTCTCTCAGAAGGAAATATTGATGAATGTTAATTACTGCCTCAGGTTTTATAATGAAAGATTTAAGTAAATATGTGTACTGTTGTAATCTTTGTCTCAAATATATAAAATATAAATACTGTTTATATATTTTAAACATGCTGGTACCTGTGATGTTTCTTGCTTGCAATAACATCAATGATCAGACAGAGTCTGTCTAACAGAAGATGACATCGTGGACAGCGGCTCTTCCCATCCAGTTTACTCCCCGCATGTACATACTCGTCACTGGTCTGTTGTCAGCTGCCTGTAGTTTCAAACGTTCACCAAAAGAGGGTGCTTAATACTGTGGAACAGCCGTGAAATCACATTTAACTGTATGCAAACATTACATCCACAAACACAAACACGAAAATTCCTCTGCGTCAAATCCTACTTCGCGGGATTTCACTTTTTGCCCCAGTACCAAAACGAGAGATTACTCTGTGTGTGTGTGTGTCACACTGGGTGACCTGCTGTCCTGTATCCCAATAGAATAGATCTACCCTGAGCAGGGAATGTCTTCCAATTCAGGAATGACCCTGTAAACCAGGGGTAGGGAACTCAAGTTCCTCAAGAGCCATATCCTGCCTGTTTTAGATCCCACCCTACTCCAACACACCTGATTCAAATCAGCAGCTCATCAGGAAGCCCTGTAGAGGCCTGAAACAATCATGAACAGTAAACGTATCGACCAAGGACTTGGATTAGCACTCGATACACACGTCTGAAAAAAAAACAACAAATTTTGTACACTCTTCACGTTTACGCTCATTAAAACCGTTGATACTTCAGTGCCCTTTGGATATCTATATCATCTAGTAACGAATGAGAGCGGAAGATTTTCCAGCAACCTGTAACTTTGCTAAGTGACGTATTAATGTTATTTCCTTAGAAGACCACACGGTGGTGCTGCAAACAAATATTTACATTTGGGGAGTTGAAAATGACTGCGCCACATTATCCTGACAGCCAATGTCGGTTCATATATCTTCAGGTGGTCGAAAAAAATGTGTTCTTGTCTCCCTTGTAGCTCCTTAATCATAATACTGTATGATGGCGTACATGTTTAGCTAACTATGAAACTTTTGGCCACGGTGACAGTGATATACAGTGTAACAGCAGTTATTCACCCTCACTGAACCCTAAATGAGGAACTGTGAAACCAATTAAATAAAACGAAACATTTTATATAAAACCTATGACGGAAACAGTTTTTATTTTATTATTATTTTTTTTACGATTAGCAAGATGACGACACACACGCACGCACATATGTACATTGTGAACGATTTCACAAATACTGTCAGCAGAGATGTCAGTCAGTATTTTACTGTTATTTTACACTGCACCTATTGTAATTTATTTTAATAGTATCGTACTGTATTTTGAATTACATTAGATGACAGTATAGGAAAATGTATGGTAATTTTGCATAATGCAGCAGTTATGATATGAAATCTGCGAAATAATAATAATAATGTATCATATTTAGTTACTTTTCTAGAACACATTAAAAGCATCCGCAATGGATACATTATTCATGCGCTCCCATATTCACACTCTAGTGGCGATAAACTACGGGAGATATGAAGTTACAACTGTAGGCTGCCGCAGGCGCAGCTGCCAGTAAGCGCCTACGAACAGCAAGTCATAAGGGTCAGAAATTGTGTACGTTCTTGTGTTGTTGTGCTTCTACCTGAAGCCGATCATAAACAAATCCAACAACATGCATGCACCACTAATCGCCTGTCTATGGCAACTGAAAAAAAAAAGTACTGTACCAGGTTAAAGTGTACATCGGACAGCCTATTTCGAGGTCTTGCAAAGTTTGATAAATATCTGGTGTTCCTATTTATTGTGCCTAGTCTTCGTATTCGTCAAAACAGAAAGCCCGCAATCCCCACGGTTAATTTGAACCCGTTCTTGCACCCTGTAACCTGATACCATGCGAAGCTGTCCACTGTAGTGGCTGCTGTCCCTGAAAGGGTTAATGCAAGGCGATTAATAAAGAAGTGGAATGTATATTTAATATATATTTATATTATCTTAAAATGTTGAAAACCATAACTCAAGTTTGTAATTGGAAAGACACAGCATTTCAAGGGGCATGAATTTTTTTCAAGGCATTGCATGGCCAAAACTTCATCCTTGGTTTCATTAGACGAGTGGTTCTGGAGTGGCCCTCGGGCCGTATGTTTGACACCTAGGTGTTAGGCTGTCCACTGCAGGAACCGCTGTACCCGCAAGCGTTAAAATCTAAATGCTCTGTAAAATGTGTTAGAAACCCTTTCAATTATTTTGCAATAAGTCTTGACGTTCGGGCCAATGATGCATGAGCGCCACCAACTTAAAAAGATGAGACATGAAAATCAAGTTTCACCTACGTCGAAAAACAAAAAAAATTCCATTTATCAACTCTGCTCATTTTACCATGCCCTCCCCCATCCGAACACATCTTCCACTCGTCTCACCCACACAAAAGGAATCATGTGTTGCGTCATGAAAATTTCTCCAGCCACGATTGCATCACGATGGTGTTTCCTTCTTTCCAAATTCCTAACACAATCTCAAAATCTGTCTTGTTCAATCGACCATTCCAAACTTGCTTGGAAAATTTGACATTTTCACTTCCGCGTTTGATGAAGCGCCACCAGGTTTTAGTGCTTCTGTTTTGTTTTGTTTTGTTTTTCCAGAAAATACTTTCTCTTCTCATTGTCACTCAAGAATGAAAGAAAGAGTTGATTTGGAAGTGAAAAAAATTTGCCAGGTTTTTTTGCTAGATAATGATGCTTTCCCATCTGAGCGTTTGAGCAGCAGCTCGATCATCGACTTTGTTCTAATTTGAATCATCATCCTGAAACTTCAGTGCTCTACTTTGTTGTGTTGCACAGGAAAACCACAGGTCGAGATCGGGGTCATTTTATTTGAATGCGTAATATGGAAAAAAAAAGTCTGATGATAAGTATGATGAGTTATTGGCCATATCCGTGATGTTTATGATATGACAAACTGGCAAGAATAAATAATTAATGCAAGTTTTTCCGTCATATGTGGGGAGGTAGGGGGTTGTTGCGATTGAGTGCAGACAAAGGGCAGGTGGATGGATGCAAGTGCATGTAAGAAGGCAAGTCAAGGAAATCTCATCTGAAGGTAGAATCACAAACAACACAAAAAAGGCAAACCAAAATAATGTGAAATAAATTTTCATCCATCCATTTTCAACATCGCTTATCCTTTACAGCAGGGGTGTGGGGGTGTGGGGGTGTGGGGGGGAGAAAACAACCCAAAACATTTATTTGTCTGTGTGCGTGTTATTAATATATTTTTGTGTTGCGCGCACTGCACCGTTATCATCCTATCTGTCTCACTTTCACAACACGTATTTAAAAAATAAAATTAAAAAAGCAGGTCACCTTTAACGTATGGTGGCGCGTGACCTGCATCACCGGAAGTTGTTAGCGGTCAGCAGTCTGCAATTGCAGCTTGCGATCAGAGCGTCATATCTTTTATTGTTATTATTATTATTCTCATTCAGAGTTTGTATGATATATTATTCATCGAGGGCACTGGCAAAGAATGTGAATCTGGAGTGCCGTAAGAAGCATTTTAAAACTCATTCAGTACCAGCCAATTCTAGACCAAGTCTGAAAAGACGTTTAAAAACGTCTTTGGGAGTGAATGAGTTAAAATGGTATACGTGATAGTTAACACCCTGCAAAAGTGCGTCCCACGCCTCCACGTCAGGTCTCGACGAAGGTAGGCAGTGATTTGCTTTCCACAAACTCTTGCGTCTACTGTATTTTTCTGTTTCGTTCATCTTAGGGGCCGTTATGGCTGACGCTCATCATGACATGGGTGTGTAAGTGCGTGCGTATTGCGCGGGTGCGCGGTAATGGGTCGATCGAGAAGTAGATCTTCGGTCAAAAAAGGTTGGGCACGAGGGATGGTGCTGTGCTGGACTCTATCCCTGCTGACTGTGGGCGAAAGGGCGGGCTACACCCTGAACTGGTTGTCAGGCAGTCGCAGGGCACCCCTGCCTGATGGAAACCCC
Organism: Hippocampus guttulatus; assembly: GCF_054856545.1. Taxonomy (NCBI): domain Eukaryota; kingdom Metazoa; phylum Chordata; class Actinopteri; order Syngnathiformes; family Syngnathidae; genus Hippocampus; species Hippocampus guttulatus. The sequence goes on from NC_141278.1 coordinate 10,522,956, forward strand.
TGGTGGGATGAAACCCCCCCAAAAAGAGGATTTTACACCGTGCTCATATTCAGCCGATATAACTGCGTCGTGTTTCACAGTGCAAATGGTTAAAACAAAAGCAACTCAGCACTTTTGAAAGGCCAATGAAATGAATATGATTTAATAGATAAAATCAGTGGCCTGATCTCAACCCAATGGAGTGAGAAAGGCAAAAGTGAAAGTAGAAGCGCTTTGCATTGAAGGCAAAGCAGGAGGAAACTCTGAATTTGATGATGTCCATGAGCTATACTGAAATATTGTGGCGGTTGCATATTCACGATGATGTCACTTTGTCCATCGTCACTGAAAATGAACCATAAAACAGCAGTCATTTCGAAACTCTAACATATTTTTGTGCAACCTCCTAAAGTTGAAAGCCTGTGATTTAATTCTCTTGATTATTCAGATTCCGAATGTTTGTGATGTTGTAAATGACAAAATCATATTCAGGGGAGGATATGACATCATGGATTTAAGCCACGTGTTTTCACATGACCATTCACAGAGGTTAAAAAAACACATGCGTCAAATCTGAAACACGATGTAATGTCAAACAAATTCCGGTATTGCATGCAGGTATCCACTTGCTGTTCCTTCTCACTTGCAACAAATCTTACTGAGGTGAAAATCTATTTCCAAAGCATTATCTTGGTGACAAAAGTAGTTATGACTGACAGTATCACTTATCTTACAATAAGGCGGGCTGAAGAGTGGACCACCACGCAATTCTTTTGCATTTTGACATGACCGAATTGTAGTTATCACATTAAACAAGAAAAAAAAAGGCATACAGCTCAAATACATTTCCAATCAGTCATCTGATTGGGAGGAGACTCAGAGCAAAGGGAGGAGACTTTTTTCCTGGAACATTTTTGGTGAACATACAGTATCCCTCCTTTCTCGAGAAATCAACTTTGGTGGTTCTGTGTGAGGTGACACCGAGCGATATTAGTCATTGTGAGCGAGGCTCTTTTTCAATTCACTTCTTCACATTTTTTGTGAGGCGGCCCGGTAGTCCAGTGGTTAGCACGTCGGCTTCACAGTGCAGAGGTACCGGGTTCGATTCCAGCTCCGGCCTCCCTGTGTGGAGTTTGCATGTTCTCCCCGGGCCTGTGTGGGTTTTCTCCGGGTGCTCCGGTTTCCTCCCACATTCCAAAAACATGCATGGCAGGCTGATTGGATGCGCTAAATTGTCCCTAGGTGTGAGTGTGGGCGTGGATGGTTGTTCGTCTCTGTGTGCCCTGTGATTGGCTGGCAACTGATTCAGGGTGTCCCCCGCCTACTGCCCGAAGACGGCTGGGATATGCTCCAGCACCCCCAGCACTAATCGCGATCGTAAATGCTAACCGTATACAATTGCCACGTCTTTCAAAATGTAAATTCACAGTGAACACACCCCACTAATTAATAATATTGCATACATTTACAGAATACAGACGTACAGGCCGTGCTTGGCTTAGAACACGAAGCGGCAGGTCCATCTTTCCGAGCTTCTCCGTACAACGTCAAACAGGAAGTGTCTCATGCAATAACATCCGGTGTGCCTTTCACAATAACAAATTTACTTTACAAGCAGCGCTATAACTGTAGAAACAGAAAAAAAATATGTTTGGCTCTCCAGGAGCCAGAATGTATTTGACTTACAAACTTGAATTACAAATAGAGTACACACTCAATTTGAGGCATGAGGCGATGTGTATGAATGAGTGTCTCGCGTGCACATGATAAAATCGATCACATAGTGAGTGCAGCAGGGACGTGCGGTCAGGGGAGGCAGGTGAGGCAGAGCCTCACCTCTGAATGCGCATTGCATTGCGCAATCATCACAAACTGGGTTGAAACTGGGTTGTAGAGGATGAACAGGAATGGAGCCAGAACAGAGCGCCGCAGGGGACTGTTCTGGCTCCATTCCTGTACACCTCGGACTTCAGACACGCCACTCCAAACTGCGATTCTGCGACTCTGCGATTGTTGGCCTCATTACAGAGGGGGACGATCGGGAGTACAGGGGAATGACGAAGGACTTTGTGGACCGGTGCCAGCAGAATCTCCTCCAGATCAACCCTAGGAAAACTAAGGAGTTGGTTGTGGATTTCTGCAGGAAACAGTCCTCACCGGCACCGATGAACATCCAGGGTATGGACATAGAGAGGGTGACCTCCTACAAGTACCTAGGTGTTCTTCTGAACAACAAACTGGACTGGTCTACAAACACGGACACCCTGATTAGGAAAGGACAGAGCTTCCTACTCAGGAAACTGAGGTCTTTTGGGGTTCAGGGGTCGCTCCTTAAGACTTTCTATAACTCGGTGGTGGCCTCGGCCATCCATTATGGCATTGTCTGCTGGTCAGGTAGCATCTCAGCCCGGGACAGAAAGAGACTGGAGCGACTGGTCAGGAAGGCCAGTTCTGTCCTGGGCTGCTCCCTTGACACTCTGGAGGAGGTGGGCAACAGAAGGATGCTAACTAAGCTAAAAGCTATGATGGACAGTCCCTCCCACCCTCTCCAGCCCGCCCTGACAGCACTAGGTAGCTCCTTCAGCCAGAGACTGTTACACCCGCGCAGCAAGAAGGAGAGATACCGACGCTCGTTCCTACCAACTGCTGTCAGGCTGCTGAATAAAAAATAGCAACAATAATATTATTAATAATAATTAAATGATGTGGAAAACAACTGTAAATAGCACTGTGATTTATCCATTTTGTATTTATATTGCACTTAATTGGACGGTGTTTGTTTGTTTTTTCTTCTTCTTTCTGCCTACATTGTTGCTGCTGGAGGCTGTAAATTTCCCCAGTGTGGGACAAATAAAGGATATCTTATCTTATACATGCAACTGGCTCGTGCTGCTTGCCGTATATCTGCATGTCGCAAATATAATGTTTAGCCAATTGAATAAGCGACCCTTTTTGCTTTATATATTTGTAAATGTGACTCTAAAGGAGTCACAGCCTCACCAACCATGAACCTCACCGCACGCCACTGGAGTGCAGTTAAATTGCTGCAGTTCATTCTATGGCCTGAGCAAAGGCTACTGCTAAATGTGATTTTACCCTTTCAGGGACAGCGGTTACTACAGTGCACAGCTTATCATGTTATCAGGTTACAGGGTGCATGAAAAGGTTAACCAAGGCCACATCTTAAAATGAGTCAATCCTTTCATTGATTTGTTTTCATTAGGATTTAGCTGTCTCAGTTACACCAGGGATAGGCAACTGCTGGCAAGGGACTTGCGCCCACACTCAGAGGGGCACTCGATTCATTTAGGAAAAATAAAAATGCTCATTGTAGCTGAGAAGAAGTTGAAAGTGTTCACTGCGAAATGGCGGACATCACTCACTAGAACTTCAAACCCCAACTGTTGTTGCACATAAGAGAAGAAGAAGAGAGAGCGTGTCTTGGCTTCTCACCAGGAAAAATATTAGGTCAAGAAAATTGTGTCTTCTACTTAAAAAAAAAAGAAGGAAGCAGGTTATATTGTGACCACATTGAAATGGAAGCTGATCTGCCTAGTTTGTTTAAAGATGCCATCAGCCATGAAAGATTTCGACTCACAGTAATTCACTATTAGAACACGGATCTAAAAAGAACATGATGGCAATTATCCCCCTCGCCCCCAGAACCCTCGACAGTTCGTTTGAAGAGCATGAGGAGTTACAAAATTTTTGTACTGCAAAAAATATACATCTTTCTTGATGTAGTGCTTTCACGGGTTGGCCTGACTGGTTAGCGCGTCGGCCTCACAGTGCAGAGGTGTGTGGAGTTTGCTTATTCTCCCCGTGGGTTTTCTCCGGGTCCTCCGGTTTCCTCCCACATTCCAAAAACATGCGTGGCAGGTTAATGGAACACTCTAAATTGTCCCTAGGTGTGATTGTGAGCGCGGATGGTTGTTCGTCTCTGTATGCCCTGCGATTGGCTGGCAACCGGTTCAGGGTGTCCCCCCCCCCGACAGATAGGCTCCAGCCCGCCCCGCGACCCTTGTGAGGATAAGCCGATCGGAAAATGGATGGATGGATAGCGCTTTCACGACAGCTGCAGCTGGAACAAAGCGCTTTTCAGAACAGTGAAAATAAAATACCAAAAATAATACAACAAAATACATAGCATAAAACATATGGACCCATTACGCTGGCCTCGCCATGCAGAGGGTACCGTACATTTGGGCTGTACACTGCGCTGTTATTACTTTCAAGGTGTGGTGATTCTCCCATGGGTACTTGTGGCAAATGTATCCCGCGTGTAATGTTGGCCCTTATTTCTGGATCGGGGAGTTTTGACCCTTTCATGCACCCTGTAACCTGATTTCATGGTAAACTGTCCACTGTAGTATCCGCTGTCCATGGAAGGGTTAAATGAGTAGTCGTACATTCGATCGAGATCCATTTGGAAAATATAGCACACATCACATGTGAAATTAACTTGCCTAGTGGATTCAAAAGTTATACTGACGGTCTCCAGTGCCGCGTGCACCTTCAGTTTTAAAAAAAAATCCAATACAAATCATTTCAGATGACAGTTTTCGTGACTAAATGCAAATCGAAAGCAAGTCGGTAAACGTCAAGTGGGTCAGGTATGCCACCCCGCCCCGTCTGCACGTCAGCGCGACTCAGCCCGAGTCAGCCAGCGACAGTCATCACCCGCCGGCAGTGGCTGTGAAATTACTCAAAACATGTAACGGAATGTTTCACCTTCACGGGCGTGCTGGATTTTTTTTTTTTTTTTACAGTCTCTGGAGAGCGCAAGAGAAAAGGTATGCAAGTGTTTGCGAGAATGAGATTCAGGTGAGGGATGAACAAGGAAGATCCTCATTTCGGGGTCGTTATACTTCAAGTGACACACTGAAGTTGATGGGAGGACCTGTGCAACAACAACAAAAAAAATATCTGTGCAGCACCGCCCCTTTTCTGATACGCAGGGAGAATATGCCCCTAAGTTGGATTTTTGTCAAAACATGCACAAAATGGAGTCATTGGGCTTTCAGCGACAGCGGTCACGAGATTGAACAGCTTTTCAAATGTTGTTTTATCTCATTCATTAATTTTCCGATCCGCTTATCCTCACAAGGGTCGCGGGGCGTGCTTGGAGCCTATCCCAGGTATCTTTGGGCGGTAGGCGGGGGACACCCTGAACCGGTTGCCAGCCAATCGCAGGGCACACACAGACCAACAACCATCCGCGCTCACACTCGCACCTTGGGACAATTTGGAGTGTTCAATCAACCCGCCACGCATGTTTTTGGAATGTCAAGTCAAGTCAACAGTATTTATAGAGCACTTTCAAACAGCCATCGCTGCATACAAAGTGCTGTACATGGAGCAATTTAACATGCACAATAAACAGTAAGACAAATCGGTAATAAAGGCGGTAGAAAGCAGCAAACAGTAAAACCAAGAACAAATCAACAGAAACAGAAAAGGCTCGATCCCCTCTGAGCCTCAGTTTAGTTCTTGGTACTTCTAATAAGGTCTGGTCCACAGACCTGAGGCGCCGGGCAGGTGTGTAGGGGCGGATGAGCTCAGAGAGGTAAGGTGGCGCGAGATTATTCAGAGATTTGAAAACAAATAAGAGGATCTTGAAAATAACTCTAAAATGAATGGGGAGCCAGTGAAGGGATGCCAGAGTAGGAGTTATGTGCTCCCTCTTACGAGTACCAGTCAAGAGGCGAGCGGCGGCATTCTGGACCAGCTGAAGGCGCTTAATGGAGGACTGGCTGACTCCAAAGTAAAGGGCATTGCAGTAATCGAGCCGGGATGTGACAAAGGCATGAATTACCATCTCAAAGTGTTCATGTGAGAGGAGAGGTTTTATTTTGGCCAGCTGTCTAAGGTGAAAGAAGCTGGATTTAACAACGGCACCAATTTGCCGATCGAGTTTGAAATCACTGTCCAGTTTGTCCAATGTGGGAGGAAACTGGAGTACCCGTAGAAAACCCACATAGGCCCGGGGAGAAGATCCAAACTCCACTCAGGAAGGCCGGAGCTGGACTTGAACCTGGTACCTCTGCACTGTGAGGTCGACGCGCCAACCACTGGTCCACCGGTCGCCTTGTTTTATCTAATATTAATTAATCTTTAATGTCACAGTTGTGCATCAACCCCTACAATTGACCCTTATGTGTGTTGCCATCCACCCCCATTATTTGTTTTTCATGCCTAAAGACTGATAAAAACACTTGAAAAAAAATCCTGATGTAGGTTATCATTATTTGACCAGAAATTGTCACCCCGTCAATATTTCTCTTCACTGACTCATCCCTTCTCGACCACCTATTCAGGGTCTCGGTTGGGAAGAATTCAAAGCGAACTGGCTTTGTGCGAGTGGCAGGATACACGCTGGACTGGTCGCCAGTCGATCATCGGTCACATATCTTGACAAACAACTAATCACAGTCACATTTACAGCTATGGGCCGAATGATTCAAATCCACGACCTCTGACTGTGCTCTCCTCGAGACATGCTAGCCACATCCCTCCTTGTCACTGTCAATCAAAAAAAGTCAACACTAGATGAAACCAGAAGCCAAAACGTTTTCACACTTCACCATTCTGTATCTGGTCATTTCTCTGACATGTCCAAACAAAATTTTTCATCAATGTATCCATGCAAGTGACTGACTTGACATTTCAGAGTTCTGAATTGAGTGAAGCACTTGGTGGGGGATTCAACAATCGCCATCTCTTCTCCACATCACAGACGGCCCAGAAGGTGACGGATATCGTCGTCTTGTTTAGGAGCACACTCAGATGTTGTAATATTCGCATAGCGGCACATAGAAACATTGCACACAAGTCAGCCATGTTCGGAGTGACTTTAATGTTCAATATGTCTCTGAACTTTGTAGTCAGATGGTAATAATTTGGGCGATGAAGAAATCAAATAACATATTAAGATGTCCCTTTTGTTTTTTGAACTGCGGGTACAGTACAGTATACAATAGCTCATGTATAAGGACTTATACTACTACTCAAGAGAGTAGTACAAGAAAATTACATAAATCAGAATTAAGTTGATAAAATTTGATATATTTATAAAATATAGAAATACATCAGAATTACATTGATAAATGAATTGAAAAGTAGTATCTGTTATGAATATAAGAACATCGACACATAAAGGTGTTAGAATGAGTATGTATAAATAAATCCAAAGTTGTATAATTAGATAAGTATAGTGCACGTATGGTTAAAAGCACTTGATATGTAGACTTTTTCCTTTTTTCTGTATTGAAAAACGATGAATTCACATAATGTATAACAAGGGGTAGGACTGGATACGTTTTTTACTTCTTCCTACTCCTTTCAACATATCATTTGTGATGATGACTATTTTCTTTTCCTTTTTATATCTTGCTTGCTTTCACTTTTTTGCCAACTTGTTGTAGTATTGTATATTTTATATGTTCAATAAACAATCAACAAACAAACAAATTTGGGCTGGTTCAAGTCCCACGGTGAACAAATGTAAACATGACGACTGCTGGAGAGGTGCAAGTCTGCTTCACATGCTCTTAAAATAATCAATTCAATTATTGTGCACAGTTTTGGAACAATAGACCCACAAAGTACTACAAATTTGTGAAGAGACAATCCTGTCAAGGTTACAAGGTTAACGCCTTTCCCTTTGCTGTGCTTGACTGTATTTTAAACCATTAAAAGGAAGATGTCTTTTTAACCCTTTTCAAGGACAGACAAAGGGAGCTTTCTGGGTAGAATCCCCCTTGCGGATTTTTTGCCATCAAATGATAATCAGCTGTTATCACTTGGCAGCAAATAAACTTGAAGCTTGGGCCAAACGGGGAGTTCCAAGTGACTCTGAGAAATTCCTCAACTGCCGCCGTGCAATTTTATATTCATACTGAATGAAAAGGGAAACAGGTGTTGTGATTTGTGTTCCTCTTACTATAATTGTGACACTTCCACTTTGCAGGCTGTGAAGTGCTATGAAAAAAAAACCAAAAAAAAAAAAACAGAGGACAGCACTTCAACAGAACCAGTGACAATGAACTAACAAAGACAGGAAAAAATAAAACAAAACAGAAAATTAAAGTTAAACAAATAAACGGAGAAGACAACTAGGAACAGCAGGACAGGACACAAGGCATTGAATTGACGAGCAGAGCTGGGAAGAAGAAGAAGAAAAAAAATCACAATCAGGGCAAGACATGAACCACAAGAAAACGAGATATGAAATGAGACAAAATTAAATATCATCTAAAAATGCAAATCATGCCGCTCTGCAGTTAGAATAACGATACAAATCTCACGTCAACTTTATTGTCAAATGCGCTGGATGTGCAGCAGACAGCACAGATGAAATTTCTTTCCTCTCAACTACAGGAGAGAGAGGAGCCGCTGCGGGTGCCCGCACCGCCATCAAAAGAACAGTTAACACAAAATGACAAAATAATCCAACAAGCTTGCTGTTATTTGGAAATATTTACATAGCGGCCAACCACGACGTCACCCCCCCACCCCCCACCCCTCCCGCTGGTTGATCTCTTGCCTTTGGCAATCTGAAATCGCTCCGCCAGCCCCTCTGCTAAACTGCTGCGCCATCGGACACACGCGCCGCGATGGACTTGCACATTTTGAAATTTGAGGGGCAAATGCCGCCACGCCAAACAGCGTTTCGGCCTCCACATTTTCCTCCAATTTACTAAGTGCAGCGTGAAAAGTTCATCCGTGAACAACCTTTTAGGGAAGCAATTGATTCGATTTTACACTTGGTTTTGAGTTTCCTATTTTACACCATCGCACACTTCTCGTGTGTAGTTGTGAGGGGGCTGAAGGCAATGAAAATGTGTCAAGTCATCACGCCGTCCGTATTGCCGGTCTATTTTTACACAAAAGGGGAAGTGACACAATACAACAAAAACACACCGAGTGACTCCGCAATTGCTGCCGTGTTTACTATTTGGACGGCAGGACACAATGTGACATCACACACGGATGTGTGACGATCAACTCAATGATGTGCTTGTGGTTTGTGACCCCCTCGCCCCCCCACCCCCTAGTTTCCATATAATTGACCCACATCATTATGACCAATGCACCACAATATACGTTAACAGTTGACATTTGTGAGAGATTACTTGGATCTGTATTAATATCTACACTTTGCGTTTCATCATGGGTCGCGTGGATCGCGGTGCGTTTGCGGCTGTGAGGGTGGAGGCGTGTCTAAAGTTTTACTGCCTTCCTCCTCAGTTTTGGTTCTCTCTCCACGACAATGAATGATATCATCGGACTTCCCCCCACCCCACTGCATCAGAGGACTTAACGGTTTTATAAAGAGCAGCTCTGTGCAATGTGACAGTCAATAAACGTGAGTCGCAGAAGGAAGACAAACTCTGAGAAAGAGAGCAAAGTGAGAAAGGAGGCAATCGTTTGGAAAAATGGAAGGTGACTGTCAAGTGAGTCTTTTCGATGCAGTGGACGCAGAGTCAAGCAAGCCGGGAAGAACCGGCATGAAGCACGGTTCGAAGATTACCGCGGCACTTTTGGGTTTCACGCTACTCCTCGCTATTGCCGCCGCCGCCTTTCTCGTGCTGAACGGACACGCCAAGGTAAGGAATGACAACTTTGTTACTAAATTAGAGGCACGTCTCTCAGGATCACAGAGGCCGAACTTGTCAGACTTCTGCTGGTGTAACCCTCTCCCTTTTTTATTTCCTCTAAACAGAAGCCAAGAGGAGACGAGGCCAGTTTTGGTGAGAAAAATCACAACTTTTCTATTCCCTGAAAATAGCATTAATTTTTTTTTTTTTTTAATGAATACTGACTAAAATAAATCTCAATCTTCTTTGACAGATATCCATCATACTCTTCGGCAAATCTCCAACGTCAGAGCTGCCATTCACTTAACAGGTAAGAAGTGTTTTGAAGAAAAAAAACAAACAAACCTTGGGGAGTCGCAGTTTTGGGAAGTGGATCGAGAATTCGACATTTGGCGCTACTTAAATAGCTAAACGCTCCACACAAATGGAATAAGCTGCTAACAGAATTGAAGTTAGCCCCGAGTGTAAATGCTTTTAAATCCAGGTTAACCCTTTCAGGGGCAGCGGTTACGACAGTGGACAGCTTATCATGTGATCAGGTCACAGGATGCGTGAAAGTGTTCAATCCTGTGCTTATTCTCCGATATGAGTCTTACAGCATTTCTATCCTCATTTTTGGAAATGTTTTGCAACTAGGTGAAGCACATCCTTGTGTATGAAACGTGCGATATCAATCACATCACCGTCGCAAAAAAACAAACACTCCATTGTGAACTACATTGAGCACAGGTGTCGAACTCCAGCCTTCGCGGGCCGCTATGCTGCATGTTTTCCATCCCTCCGCGCTGCTGCAACACACTTGACTCAAATGATCAGGACTGTTTTCAGGCTCCTGCAGAACCGCGTTTTACTGATGTCATTTTTCCCGTTCTCTCATTGGAAATAAGAAAAAGACGATTTTTCAGTTCACCACATTTTAATCCTGTGCAACCAAATGCTCAACATGAAGCAAATCTAAAGTTTTTTTTTCTTTTTTCTGGCGAACATGAAGTAGATTTAAAGGAAGGGTGATGAATCTCGGATGATTTGGAATATGTCTGGTTACTGTCATTAATTGACGATCGTCTCCCCTTCACAGGAAAGTACAATTCTGAAATTGCCAACTCAGTGCAATGGACGAATAAGGTGGTCCCGTCTCACTCCCAAGGGGGTCTGCAGCTCGAGAACAACGAGATTGTGATCCCTCAAGATGGCCTCTACTTTGTTTACAGTCAAGTATCTTTTCGGGTCACTTGTCACGGCAATGACAACGATGACGCGGCCGCAACGTCAATGATCCACCTGACCCATCGAGTGAGGCGCTGGTCCAACTCGTTCGGGGATGACAAATACCGGACCATTTTGCACTCGGTCCGGACTGCCTGCCAGAAAACGGCCAGCGGCGATGCTGACGAAGAGGGCGGCTGGTACTCCGCCGTGTACACGGGAGCTGTGTTTAACCTAAATACAGGAGACAGGTTGAAGACCGTGACGGAAAAAATGCTGCCAAATCTGGAGGAAGAGGCCGGGAAGACGTTCTTTGGTGTGTTTGCCTTGTGAAAACATGACAGCCATGAAAGAATATGAAGAAATTGATGGGGAGAGCTCTGACGTCTGCTCATACACCTACAAAAAAGGTTGGGAAATTAAGAATGCTATGTTAAGAATAGCAAGCTAAGTAACGACACCGTAAGGTGATTTGGTATCGAACTGTAATGTACTCTGTATCTCTGAAATGTATGGGGATTTCATATATTACGTACCGTGTACTATCAAGTGTCAGTACCTTTTGCTGTACTACAATTTAATACCCTGCACACACACATATATATATATATATATATATATGTATATATATATATACCCTGAGACGATTTGTGAAACTGCACCGTACTGTATGTATTTATTAAATCTATTTATCTATTTATTTTTACAAGATTTTCAACAATGTAAACAGGATTGTACTACTCATTATTTAATAAATTATTTATTTAAACAGAAACACGTGATATTTATTGACTTTAAATCAGCACTACCATTCTGCGATTGGCTGATAACCGGTTCGTGGTGGAAGTTCAAGTGCCTGAAGAGTGTGTGTGTGTGTGTGTGTGTGTATATATCTATATATATATATACTAATCAGCATAAATGTAATTTAAATGACTGTTTATAATTTTTCACGTTAAAAAAATATTTTGTTTCAATGATCCCCCCCCCCCCCCCCCCCCCCCCCCCAATTATAACAATATATCTACACAAATATACAGTACACAAAGACGAAATGTTGATCTCGGCTCATACTCACCCTTTGATGTCAAACAACAGCAAGAATAGTCAACTGTAACGAGTATTTAATGTCGCAAACAAACTAAAACACGATGCTGTCAATCGGAATATGATATATATCAGGGGTGGCCAACCAGTCAGAGCCTAAGAGCCAGATTTTTTACTGTGTTACTGCAAAGAGGCACACACGCACGCACGCGCACGCGCACGCGCACGCGCACGCACACGCACACGCACACACACACACACACACTTTTTTGCCCAAAGGTTGACTTTTGGAGCGACCAACCTCCCACTATCAACCCGATCGCACGTGTGCAAGCAGATGAACACACACACGGACACACACACACCTACACACACACAAACACACACACACGCACGACCGTGCACTTGCGCACATTTGCATGCACGCCACGACGAGCAACAGCCGGAGTGCCCGAACATAAATGAAACCGTGACCAAAACACATATTCCCCCCCCATTTCTTCCTCCCACTACTCGCGGTCGACTTGGGACCAGTCCGCTGGCTCTTGGTCGATTGCGATCGACCTATTGGGCACCCCTGCCTTAAAAACAGAGGTAATTCGCTGACTAGCTTAGCACTTAGCGCCGTTGTCTGCGGATGACCGGTGATTCAGTTATCTGATTGTTTGCCCTCTATGTCAATCAAATAACGGGATTGCTGATTGGCTGACGTAGTACGTTCTGTGTATTAAGCCTCCGTTTGAATGGCATCACCATCGCCGAGGCGTTTTCCACAATTGTGTGAAAGCCCGAAAGCCGCATTGAACCAGCCAAAGAGCCGCCTGCGGCTCGCAAGCCGCGGATTGACCACCACTGATATAAGATAAGATAAGAAAACCTTTATTAGTCTCGCAATGGAGAAATTCCCAATTCACAGCAGCAAAGTTATGAAAGGAAGAAGTAGAACAACAAAATATAGGAGCTGCTGGAAAGGCAGCCACTCTCGCGGCGCCATTTTGAAGTCAAAATAACACAACACAACACAACACATAGGACACAGACAGTCGTGCAATCTTCACCACTTTTCTGCATACACTTTGTTGTCTGAAGCAGTTCTAGATGAAAGAGGAGAGGATCAAAGTGTCCTTTCACCAGTGGATCAGAGACGTCATGCTATGTGATATATATGATATACTGCCACCATCAGCAATGCTGTGGCAAGTACACATGTGGAAATATTCAGTATGCAAACCATGCTGTACCGTGCATACTGCAGATGAACACATGTCCAGGAATCCAGACAGAAAAAAAAAAAAAAAGAAAAAAACCCATCCAAGGACTGTTGCTTCACTATCCGGTGTCTCATTACAACACGTCAGCGCTTGTGGTTTCACCGTACTTCAAAATGTACACATCGCCGATGAGTTTGCCTTCCCAAATTTCCTCTCCCTGTTTTCAGAGCCACGTGGGCGCAACCAGCAAACGGAATCCATCCATGTACACAAAGGGAGAATGGACTGCCGCAATTGACTGTGAATACTGCGATCAGATCCAGTCTCGTTTTAGATTCGTGCGGATAAACTGGGTGGATTTGTCACACACCAAAGAAGCTTTGATGACAGTTTCTGCCTACTCAGTATGGTCAAAATAGCTGCGTCACTCAAATGGGGTGTTCTGACTGGTATCTACTGTGTCTGCCGTACTCGCGGCACCTCAACCAAAACCGTTGATCCATAAAAACCCACTGTGTGCTATCATTTATGAGAATTAGAAATGATGCATTTACTACGTGCTGAAAATGCCTTTTTTTCCCGTTATTATTGTGATTTGAACCTTTCGCATGCTGTTGATATTGAGACACGTTGCACCGGAGTTGGTTCGTCAAGGGTGGAAATAGTGAAGGGGTTAGTCCCACTGAAATCTGGGACTTCCCCGCCGCAGACACCTGCAGCCCACAGAGGAAGAAGCACACGTACCACGGGTGGAAAGTTTTTCAAACTGAGCTTTCATTCTCTTACCATTGTAACATTTTCTATCTCATGAATGTCAGGGGATATGATCTTAATAAACATTTTTTATTTTTTTTAAAGCTATGCAAAAAGAGAAATGATACTTGTCTCACGATTGATCTGAACATCATTTATAGTTTTCAGATTTGGCTTGTTAAAAAACGCGTGGCTCTCCAATCTGCGATAATCAATTCAACTCAACTCTACTTAAGAAACAAAAACAGACTAAAATAAAACAAAAAACAAAACGTGTTTTGTGAGTTTTTCTGACGGCAATATAATTGTTCAAAACAACACTGGCATGGATGCGGGTTGAGACGGAAAGGGAACAACTCACCAGTTCATCACATATTACAGCATAGAAATATATTTTTAATACTGTACCACATGAAATACAGCTCAGAAATGGATTCCAAGTCCAATGTTCTTATTTACATCTTTTGCCTTATTTACAATCGCTGTGCGTTTTCTCATGTGCAACAATGACATGGGTCACGGCTTCACAGGTTCAACTGTGAAAATACTTTTTCTTTTTTTAAAAGACAAACATTGAATCGATTGAATTACATCTCGACTTTGTGAGGGTCGAGCGGGAACAATATGCTCACGTTTAAATGATTTGTACATCTGCGGCTCAAAGTATCGCTCTTTATTTGCGTTTTCCCGTCACGTCACCCATGCTACGGATCAAACGTTTTGACCATAAACTGAAGAGACACATCCTTGCTTGAACGCACAAGTACTAATACACACCAAGTTGTCTGTACAGACGTGCAAACGCACCAGCGCACGCGCCGCGTAATTGAATAGAGGTGGCGCCAACAAATTCTGGGTTCAACTCAACCATCGAGATTCAGGCTAACTCATGGATGCGAACCTTTGACGGATTTATGAATTGATTAAGAGGTTGGAAATTTTTCGGGGGGTGTCAGATATGTGGGACAGGTTGTAAAAAGCTTTAAAACAACAACAATTTTGTGGGAACACAGACACCCGATTATTGGAAACTCAACTAAGCATGGCTTGCTAGCTAGCCGTTTTGTTGCTGGATATCAAGCTAGCAAAGTATTCTTTTCACGTATTTGAAGTCCAAAGTGAAGACTTGGAAAGCAAGCAGCAAGTGAAGGCCGTACAAGGCGTTCCTCGGGAGAAAAGAATTAATTTGGTGAGTCATGTCTTCCTCTGACTGCGAAAAGGCTAATATGCCATCGATGGAACCATTTTGGTTTGATTGTGGCATCAATGACACATTGCGCCAATTCCAACACGCTGTGTATTGCGCAACGTCGAAATGCTGACCCATCGAACACAAAGTCGAAACGGCGCGCTCGACATCCTGTTTCGCTCTCGCTGGATTGAATCGAATGGTTTCAAAGAAATTAAGTTTCACTATAATCTGGCTCATCAAACCTGGAGGTGAATGTATCCTCCATTTTCAGTGGCTTTTAGCCAGATGTTCCTGTTTTTATTTTCAAAATTGGTGCATTTGGAAGTGAGAGTAAAACAAATAAATAAATTAATAAATATGGGAAGAGCCGCTGGTTTGAGCAAAGTAAGCAGAAGTTTTGGTTTTGATTCAAACTGCACAGCAGTTAACCCCTATGAGGGACAGCGGTTACTACAGTGGACAGCTTATGTGGTTAGGTTGCAGGTTATCATTATTGGTGCATGTTAAAGGTTCCATATCTGATGAATCCAACGACGTTTGTTTTAACGATGTTGTATTTTAATACAACCACAGTTTTATCGACCATAAAGATGAACCATGTCTTCAATTGTTAGATAAGCGGACCCATTAAAAATGTGGTTTAGTCACTCAAAAAGGCCATTTGGTGCTAAAATTGGAGAGTTGAGTGTCATTTTGTTTTTTATTTTATTTTTTTTTCATGGCAGTTATTGCTTCTTATGGTGCCATGTTAACCCCGATGTAATATTTTCAATCGTAGTGAAACCTTTCTGTCCTTATATTCCCACTCTGGTTTACAACCAGACTAAATAAAACCCAAATCAAATGCATAAAACACACTTGTATTTAACCCTTTCATTCACCCTGTAAATAAGCCGTCCACTGTAGTAAACGTTGTCCCTGAAAGAGTTAAATCTCTGTGTCTTATCAGAGCAATTTAATGTCATCGTTAGGTCCTTTGAAACCCCTCCATGTTCATTGAGAAACAGTGCCTTTGTTTCGTTTGCAACGCACTTCGTTAAAGAGTAAAAAGTATAGCCGCTTCGCTTTATTTTTGCATTTTTGAGTCTCTGTTCTTTCAACCGAAACTCAATATCAATATAAAATTTGCCGTCCGCCATGACACGTTAGCATCGAGTCATCAGCAAACAAAATACAGCCAAATTTAAACCAAAACAATGACTCCATCATCACCTGATGAGGGTTGACTTTGAATCAGCAGATATTACAGCACCGTCTGCTGACTTTGGCATACCAGAGTGACAACTAAGTCGAAAAAAAATATATTAGTTCCTATATTTCCTATTAGTTCAATAAATAAGCAATTCAGATAACGGACGAATGGATGCATGATCATTTTGTTGCACTCTTGTGAAGAGCCAAAGAATCTTGACCAATGTCGATGTCGTCTGATCCGATACCAATTCGATACTTTGGACCCCGACCCGGTGTTTCCCTTAGCAAACGCATATGATCCTCTTGGAAATGTTACGTTGCTTGGCTTCCATTTTGAGGTTGGCTCAAAGCCACAGAGAAAATTTTGTTTTTTTGCCCAATTTGTTTCTTGTCCCATCATAGTAACTGAATTGAATCATCACCTCTCAAGCTCTTACTTCATTTTAAAAACAGTCTGAAAAAATATATTGGGGGTGTAATAAATGTCTCTTAATGAGTATTTGGGACAGATAAGGAGAAATACTTGTAGGTCAAAATGTGAGTAAAATGATGTCTTTTCCCAGTCACCCTGGAATGTTTTCAGTCAATTGTAGACAAACAACAATTCACAGCCACATTCACACCGAAGGAGAATTCAGTCTTTAGTTCACCAAACATTCTCGTTTTAGGAATGTGGGAGGAAAGCTGTAATGTCGATTCAAACACAGAAGCGCTAATGTGTAATATTGACAGGAAACCGTTTTTGGTTGATGAGCAAATAAACAAACACATGAGATGACTTCAGTCCGGGTCGCGCTTTCTCAGGAACAAACACACAACGGCTCATACCGATGATGCAGTTAATATTCCAAAACACGTTATCATTGTACGTTATTCTTATTATTTTATTATTATTTTGAGGGGGGGGGTGAAATTACAACTTCAAATATTGATTATGCCATGACGACAACTGAGCATATGGGTTATTAGTCATATACGTTTGTTCCAGATCCAGAGGAAAAGGATACTCCAGATCAAGTTATGGATAGGATGTTACTGATTGTAATTATTTATGAACTTGTTTTCTTTGTATGTTGGCACACAGGTAAAACTCAACTTTTTTATCGTGGCTATGATGGCTATGCTAGTCTTTGCCCGGCTTTGACATGATCTGTGTTGTCTAGTTGCCGCTTGCTACAAAAGAACATGGCGGCTCTTCAGGTAGCTGTCAAATCATGGGTGGTGAAACTTGGTGAGAAGGCGGTATAATAGCATTATTATTTTTTTGACTCTAAGTCGCATATCAAAATTATACCTTGGACTCGCACCCAAACCGTAACTGCCAAAACGAGGATTTACACTATTTATGGAACCAAAAGGAGTAATAACGGACCAGGATTAGACCTTTGGCCACAACACCACATGGGATTGTAGTTAAAGGTGTCCTTGGGTGTCTTGAAAGGCGCTTATAAATAAAATCTATTATTATTATTATTATTATTAAAGTGCCGGTAAGCCATTTTAAACTAAAAAGAAAAAAATTATTCTGTAGTTCGAAGTGGAACTTTCAAATCCAACCGGAATTCGTTTGCTAGTGTCAGCATGATTAGGGAACAAGGATTTTGGATGCGAGTGAAAGCTCTCAAGGTGTTGTTGTTGTTTTTTTTTTTCTTCATCAAAAAATGCACCATATTTTTGGACTGGTGCTACCGACGCGCCAAAACGACAAATGATCCAAAAAACCCCCACGGTATTTAACGCCTTCACACTCCCTGTAACCTGATAACATGATAAACTGTCCACTGTAGTAACCGCTGTCCCAAAAGGGCTAAATTTGCTGATGGAGATGTGGGGCCAAAACCTGAATGGCTTGCTAAAGGAGGAAATCTCAGCAAAATTACCATTCCGAGGGGGATAAGCTCAGCACAGTCAACGTTGGAACAATTTTCTGAAATCCTAGTTTCCATGACACACCAGTAGGATATGACGGATGCAAAATTGCACTTCACACAACGCGTGTCTTTGTCCCGCGTCCGAGGCATCTTTTTACACGTGCTGTACCTGATTGAGGTCCATCAACATGTACAACGAATCTCATGAAAATTGAGAACATTTTCGTTCACCTCATTTGTAGAGCATCTGCAGCCGGCTGGTGTGACAGTTATTGCGGCTGATTTTGTTGTCGGGCTGGTAGAGGCTCGAAGAATTGCCAAAGGATGGAGGGACCGCATGCAGGTCAGAAGTGGGCGCAGGGTACCCTGGCGGCGGGGCCAATGATCTGGGGTCAGTGGGTGGGATGCTGAGCGGGGGGGTGTTATGGTTTTGATTGGAGACAGTGGATGGTCTTCTCCGTGATCGAAGGGCCTGTCGCTCAGACAACTGGTTCCTCAGCTCTGATACACGTTCCTCTTTCTGAGGGCACATTGAAGTGATTGATAAATTATTTAAAAAAAAAAAATCAATGACAAAACCACTTGTCATAAAGAGACCAAGTAGCAGATGACATTATCATTTTTGATCATAAATCGAGAATTGTAAATAAACGTACGTTTTTACAACCTTGTGTCCAAAAAAAAAATGATGCGGATAATTTATGGATTTTTACAGGCTAATAAGCTTCATGCCGCCAATACATTTAGGGACCATCCCAATTTTCCCACTTTGCCCTTGTTTCACCCCTTTAGACCTCGGTTGTGTGTATTCATGAGAATGAAAGGCTGTCCTAATTCTCAGAAGGCTTTGGTCTCACATCAGGAAGCGAGGACAGCTTCAAGACACAGCCCGCGAGCCCTGATCCGTTCTGGGAAAAATGCACTCATGAGCTGGGTGAGGAGCAAAAAGAATCCATTCATCCATCCATTTTATAATCTGCTTATCCTCACAAAGGCAGCGGGGTGTGCTGGAGCCCATCTCAGGTGTCTTCGGGCAGTAGGCGGGGGACACCCGAAACTGGTTGTCGGCCAATCGCAGGGCATACACAGACCAAAAACCATCCACGCTCACACTCAAACCTTGGGACAATTTCGAATGTTCCATTAACCTGCCATGCATGTTTTTGGAATGTGGGAGGAACATGGAGTACCCGGAGAAAACCCACGCAGACGGGGGGAGAACATGCAAACTCCACACAGGAAGGCCGGAGCCGGAATCGAACCCGGCACCTCTGCACTGTGAGGCCGATGTGCTAACCAGTTGACCACCGGGCCCACTTAGTGCTCATGCCAAAGAAGAAAAAAGTTACATGTCACATTGTTTGGCGCTGTCCCAATAACTTTGTTAAAAAAAAAAGAAAAAACAATGACAGGCAAAAATAAATAAATTAAAAAAAATACACACATAAAAATCGATTCTAATGAACTTTCAATTTACGGGACATTCACTTGTATACACTACAAAAACAAAATATTTAATGTTCAAACTGACAAATGTTATTGTGATTTTATACATGATTTTTGAAAATTTATTTTCACTGTGGTACAATAGATTGGGGTCGGCTGTGAATTGCAGGGCATATATCAACAACCATTTCCATTCCAACCTTTGGGCAATTAAAAAAAAATCTTTTCATCTGAGGAAATTGCATTTTACGATGACGCACAAAGAGATAAGCAATTACATAGTTTATTCCACATCGTAATTAACAAGAAAGTGCCTCACAGACAAAAAGAATTAAGAATGCCGATGAACGAGTGCGAAGAAGAAAACTAATAAACCGAACATATTGCTGCAGTTCGAACCTTGAACCTCAGAAATGTGAGGCAGACATGCTAACCATTTGTTGCTCGTATCATACGACAGGAAAGCTAATTACAGCCTCCCAGTAGCGCCATGTGGAAATTGAGACACTTCTTGATTTACGTTGTTCAAGTTTAGTCAACAATGTAGTATGTGTGCATTTGGAAGTTGCGCAAATCAGAACTTTATTTATTTTATTTTTTTTGTGGGGGGCTTGCGGCAGGGGTCCCCAATCCCTGGGCCGCGGTCCGTGGGTCATTTGGTACCGGGCCACACAGAAAGAATAAATAACTTACATGACTTCCGTTTTATTCATTTCTGAATCTGAATGTTATTTTATTTCGGAAATTTACCGGATTCTCCATTACATCCGTTTATAGTATGTCACTCTTGACGCAGGTCAAGGTGCGCTTTTCGGTCACGCGATAGGTTACCACTAAAATCAAACCAAGGAGCTTGCAAACAGAGTAAAAAACAAACGTCTTTCGGAAGGGGAAACTGCCCAGCCAGGAGACAGAAGAGGAGCCTACGACTTTCAAGAAAAATATCCAGAGTCCTGCATCAAGTACGGATTTATCTCAAAGGGAGATTCCCACGCATCAAGCCCACTCTGCATAATATGCGGCGACGGTGAGTCGTATTTTTCATGCACTTTGTATTTATTTTGAAGGCAGGGTAAAACGTTACCATCGCGACTAGAGAGTGTTGCGGCCAGATCAGACGTTCCTTTTGTCATGATTCATGTTTATTATTATGTTTCGAAAATACCATCGTTTTCATGCAGGTCATATTATATTATTTTGTTGTATTTATCTGTCACACCTTCAAGGCCGGTCCCTGAAAATATTGTCTGGCATGAAACCGGTCCGTGGGGCAACAAAGGTTGGGGACAGCTGGCTTAGGGTACTTTGCAAGTTTTGTACCAAAATGGCTCAGATGTTCACAAGTTCCAAATCGGTGGCGTTAGAAAAGCAACACATCTACCTATTTATTCCAGTTGACAATATGGTGGCGAGGGAATGAAAGAAAACATTTTGGCTCACTTCCTGGATTATCTTCTGGAGCTCCTTGTTCTCTCTCTCCAGCTGTCTGGATTTCTCCTCATCATTGTTGTTCATAGAGGAACCCGTCTTCATGGTCTCCTGGGCGTCGGTTTGCCATTCACCTCGTGTGATCAGACGTCGCATCTACATGCACAGTAAGACAGGGACAATGTCCAGGTCATTATGGCATTACAGCAGATCAGATAATGTAGAAGGCCATTTCTGAAAGAGATTTTGACTGCTGTTTAAATCTGCGCGAAAGGTGTGGCAGGTAACAGCGATGTGTTCTTGTTTTTGTTTTTGTTTTTTTTACCTTAGGAACAAACAGAACCACCAGGGTGATGTAGACCGAAAAAACGATGGCCAGGGAGGCAAAGGCGAATGAGGCGTCCTGCTGAGAGGACAGGATCATGGTGACGGGGGCTGTGATCAAACAAAGAACCTGAGGAAAAGAGTAGATAGATAAGACATTGTTAGGACGTGTAGGCATTGTGGACAGAACTGTTTTTGTTGATCAGCATAAGGAGTTGATTTGTGTTTGTGTGTGGCTTCACAATCAAAGTCATTCATTGGCATCGGATGCGCCTTATTCAATTTGGGGATGGGGGGGGGGTTGGTGTGAGAAACCAGGAAAGTACCGTATTTTCCGCACTATAAGGCGCTCCGGAGTCTAAGGCGCACCTACAACGAAGGGCCTATTTTCAAACTGTTTTCATACATAGGGCGCACCGCAGTATAAGGCGCATAGAATAGAAGCTACAATAGTGGCTGCAGTTACACCGTGCATCCACTAGATGCGCTAAAGGGAATACAATACAGCAGTGATCCTCAACTAGAAATGCTGTAGGTCCACTTTTTTTTTTAATAAGACCAAGGTCCGGTCCCATGCACGGCGGTCATGGGGAGCAGGGCTATATGACCATTTAGTATGGTCAAGCCAAGCTTATACAAATCAACACTCCTCACAACCAATCAATAATGGGGTGCATGAAAATAACAATTATTCACTTTGCCAGGACACAGCAAATAATGAGAGGTATTGTGTTAAGGCACACAAACTCTTTTATTTTGTTAAGTTGTGCCTGCTTAATAATAGAAATAGCCCTTTTAGGGAAATAAGACATTTTACTTTAACTTTGTTAAACAGTAGTCTTTTTGTCCCTTAATTTAACAAAAATAAAACAAAATACTAATTTTACCAAAATAAATACTAAACATGATAACAAAAATATCCTTTTCATTTGTACAATTCCCCTTTTCACATCCCCTCTGAAATCACTGAAAAATATATCAGAAGAGGAGTTAAGAACCATTTTAAATACTGACACAAGGGAGCACAGGAATGTGCAGTGCTGTTCTTCCACTAAAGGTGAATGCAATGTCTGAGGCATGCAAATATTATTTGAGGACGCCATTGTGATGTTCATTTACCATGTTGCGGTGTTCTGCTGTTAAACAGCTGCAAAGATCCCCGGGTAGACGGGAGCAAAACTGCACACAATCGAAACCTCCCGCGATTCGTCCCGTCTAATTGTCTGTGTGCGGCTCTCCTGGACTGAAGCTGTGAGCACACGTCTGTTTCCTGATACAATCATCCATTTTGAATGCGTGTGTATTGGGATAGACGCGTGCTGACGCTTATGTATGGTCACACACTAAATTCAGAGGAGCCAATCAGTGCATCGTTATCGCCGACATGCCCTGCTCAGCCAGGGTCTCCAGTTAGTCAAACATTATACACACACAGTCGCTCGGCTGCGGTCCTCTGCAATACATCTTTTAGTGCATGCAAAGAATACAACGGATAATTTTAACAAGCGATCGCGGTAATGTGCAGATTATAGTCCACAAATATAAAATGTATAACGTAAAAATCACTTTATAAATTATTATTTTATACAATTTGCCGAGGGTCCGGACAGAGGAGGTCGGCGGTCCGGTATTGGATCGCGGTCCGCCAGTTGAGGCAGGTTGCAATACAGCTTTATTAATTTCGAGTAGTGGTTCTTAGCCTGGGTTGGACCCCAATGGTTCGGTGAATCGGTCTGAGGGGTTTGACGGAGCTTCTGACAAACCCGACTCAACATGTCAATTAGTTATGACACGCCCGCTTGGCACTGCCGGCTTTTGAGAAAAAGGAATGCTTTCAGGTGCGCCTTCTTCTTCTTCTACTTTTCCTTTCGGCTTTTCCCTTCAGGGGTCGGCACAGCGAATCACTTGCCTCCATCTAACCCTGTTTTGTGCATCCTCTTCTCTCACACCAGCTACCTTCATGTCCTCTTTCGCTACATCCATAAACCTCCTCTTTGGTCTTCCTCTCGGTCTCCTGCCTGGCAGTTCAAGACTCAGCATCCTTCTCCCGATATGTTCACTCTCTCTCTTCTGAACATGTCCAAACCATCTCAGTCTGGCCTCTCTGACTTTCTCTCCAAAACCTCTAACATGCGTTGTCCCTCTGATGTACTCATTCCTGAACCTATCCAACCTGGCCACTCCCAAAGAGAACCTCAACATCTTCATCTCTGCTCCCTTCAGCTCTGCCTCCTGTCTTTTCTTCACTGGCACTGTCTCAGGTCCAAACAGCATGGCTGGCCTCACCGCAGTTTTATACACCTTTCCTTTCATCTTAGCTGAAACTCTTCAATCGCACATCACACCTGACACTTTTCACCAGCCGTTCCAGCCTGCCTGTACACGCTTCTTCATCTCTTTTCTGCACTCTCCATTGCCCTGGACAGTTGACCCCAAAGTAGTTAAAATCCTCCACCTTCTTTATCTCTTCTCCCTGTAACCTCACTCTTGTACTTGGGTCCCTCTCATTCACACACATGTACTCTGTCTTGCTGCGACTGACCTGCATTCGTCTCCTTTCCAGGGCAAACCTCCACCTCTCTAGTTTCTCCTCCACCCGTTCCCTGCTCTCACCACAGATGACAATGTCATCTGCAAACATCATAGTCCATTCCTGTCGAACCTCGTCTGTCAGCCTGTCCATCACCATAGCGAATAAAAAGGGGCTCAGACCAGACCCCTGGTGAAGTCCCACCTCCACCTTGAATTCCTCCGTCATACCTACAACACACCTCACCACTGTTTTACAGCCATCATACATGTCCTGCAGGTGCGCCTTATAGTATGGAAAATACGGTAAATTGGATTTGTGAGAAGGCCGTGAATTGGTTCTGTGCCATTTGAGCAATTGTACCAATTCAGTTTTTCCACACAATGTCGATTATGTACTTATAGTGATTCGTGAATACTGACATTTTTCAATTTGTAATGGCAGCATTGTCCTCTTAGAAGATGAAAATGGAACAATATGGCGAGCGAGTAAACGAGTGATTGACACAGTTACAGACGGACATTATTTTGTGTCACAAAATAGCTCATTTTATTCTACCTTAACAAAAATAAATAATAATAATATATCCTACCCAAAGTTCTTTGTTGCAATGCACAACAAGTTTGTGTGTTGTCGAGCTAATCGACTTAACACCATAACAACAGTGTCGGGAGAGCTGCCTTTGCCGTTTCCTTCGCTGTGCGATTGCAGGCTCGTCGACAAGAAACTTTGAAAAAAGACACGGGGCGTAATCTCCTCCAGGGCCGAAATGCAATTACTCAGAGGCCACTCACGTCAAAAATCCATCCATCAAACCGGACCCTTGAGATTTTTCCATCCAATGGTGAAAACGACTCAGGCAGAAATGACGCCACGTCGATGCGGTAAACATCGAGCAAACATCAGAACAAAAGTGAAAGCCCACCACTTGATGTGTCAGGAACCCACTCACTTTCCAAATACGGGTGGCTGAAGCAGTCTTGTCACCCGCTGTAAGGGGAGAGTTTTATTCACTGAATTTTTTTTTTTTATAAGTGGCAGTGTGTGACAATCGTTTGAACGACAGCATACATGAATTTGGGTTAAATTCACATCACTGCATCATGTACTTTGTAAACACCGGCGACACAAAATCAGAAGGAGGGACAGAGTATATTCGGTGTCGACATCATCGTCTTTTGCAAACCATAACAACATTTGATGATTATGATTTGAATCCGGAACACAGTTTTGATGCGAATGCATCAAATCCAACCGATCGAATTGTTTGACTGTGAAGTATATCGAGATACGTATAAAATTGAGCGAGATGGGTTTTTTCCGCCTGAATGCAACATTTACAATAGTGACAACTTTATTTATTTGTATGAAAATGACAACTCGGCGCTGATTGCATCATACCCTCTCAAACTGAGCCACATCATATTGAACCATATCAGAATCCCAACGAATCCACCCGAATGGAATCATTTCTCGAATCGTATTGCATCCCGTGTATCGAGATACGTTTCGACTCGTCTTTAAGTGGAGGGATGCACACCCCTAATAATGTATAATAGAGCGTTGTAAGGTGTGCGGGTACAATTGGCTGTTTCCCATTGCCTCTCCCCAAGAACCGCGACTGACGATATGTTGTTTACTCAATTAATCTCAAAACTAAGAGAAGAAAGGAGAAAAGTTGAGAACAAAACGTTTCGGGGCGGGAAGGAGAGTGCTTGACTCTCAGCAACGACGCTCATAGTTTCGTTCCGTTTCTGGCCAACAGGTGGCGGTGGAGGGCTTGTCCTCCGTCGTCGCACCTGTTGGTCATTAATTCTTTTCATTTCACTCGGGGTTCGGATCATTGTGCTTCTGTCACGGGTCTTTCTTTCTTTGTTACTTTGGTTTCCAGGACTCTGTGTTTTTGGATTAATTTTTTCGAGTGGACCTCAGTTTGTGTTTTTGTGAATACATTTTGCTCAGTACACCCTGCTTCTCCTGCCTCTCTGCTTTTTTTGGGTCCTCTAACCATAACGCCCCCTTCATGACAATTACATAATTAAAATAGCGCTGCAAGCAAATACGGAAAAAGGACAATTACACGACAAGATGACAGGTGGAGAAGATGAAATGGGATGAAGCCCGGGATGGGCTCTTGGAGCTGGGGGACAGAAGAAAGGCGTAGCTGAGGTCAAAAATCGATAGACATCGATCGACAGTCAGTCAGCCCTGTACCAAAGCTAAAAAAAAAAAAAGACCATTCAGAAGGCCAAATAAAGGGAATGAATGTACTCTACCACCAGCAGCAGGAGCAATCCGGTTGTTCTGTACGTGCAAATAACAGCAGACGAACAAAATCCTGTCCACCACTTGTATGGAACTCATCTATTTCATTCCACTTCATCTCTTTGAATCCAACAATCTGGTCACCCATCACCAATCTGGACTCAAAGGCATCGTCAACCATGTTGGCTTCAATTAACACTCCTGGCCCAAATGAAATCATTTATAAGCGAATAAACAAGACAAGGTTTTTACTCCAACAGCAACTTCCATTTGCGTCATGATAGTTTCGAGATCGACACTTGCTGGGCACTTCAGTAGATGCTGCATGTAACCTGTTGATGCGATTGAATTAAAAAATGGATTAACCTATGTGAGTAAAGAGATTGAAAATAACTCAAATCATCATCATCTGTTGTACTTCTGTCATTCGAGATCATTTTTCACTATTTCTATCCATCCATCCATTTTCTGATCCGCGGGGCATGCTGGAGCCGATCCAAACTGTCTTCAGGCAGTAGGCCGGGTACACCCTGAACCGGTTGCCAGCCACTCACAGGGCACACAGAGACGAACAACCATCTGCGCTCACAATCACACCTAGGGACAATTTAGAGTGTTTCATTAACCTGCCACGTATGTTTTTGGAATGTGGGAGGAAACCGGAGTACCCGGAGAAAACCCACGGGGAGAATAAGCAAACTCCACACACCTCTGCACTGTGAGGCCGACGCGCTAACCAGTCGTTCACCATTTGTGCTCTCAATCACCCCTAGGGACAATTTCGAGTGTTCACTCAGCCTGCCATGCATGTTTTTGGAATGTGCGAGGAAACCGGAGTACCCGGAGAAAACCCGCGCAGGCCCGGGGAGAACATGCAAACTCTACACAGGGAGGAGGAGCTGGAATCGAACCCGGTACCTCTGCACTGTGAAGCAGACGGGCTAACCACTGGACTACCGGGCTGCCTTTCGCTACTTCCATCTCCCCCCAAAATGTTTGCCAGTGAAATTCCATTTATATCACTGGTCTTAACAGGATGGAGGAAATTGAAGAACTCAACGTTTCTAACACGTGAAAAGACAATTTCCGTGGAAAACAAGAGGCAGAAATGGCATGGACTTACCATTTCAATGGATAAGAGATGTTAGAGTGATATCGAAGGAGGGGCTCAAGCGACCTGATTTTATATAACACAGCATTGAATCTGTCTCTTTTGGACCGAGCGTTGGGTTAGCAATGTCACCCAATTTGGGTTACTGTGATTTTCTCTGTTGTGAATTCAAGAAACTTTGTCAAAGGTGCCATCTGTAGTCATTTAAAAAAAAATCCAGATTCCAGATGACACGGACATAATCAAGGAAGGGAAATATTCACTTGGTTAACTTGACAGAGGATTGGAGTTGAAGACCAAGTTTTCAGACTTATGCAGATCTGACAAGCGACTGAAACACATTTAGCTGACTGCCACTAGCCGTAGATGCACACATACATGGCTCATGAAGAGTTACGTCTATCTAGCTTTCCAGGTGATCTTAATTTCACCTTGTCGAAGCGTTGAAACAGCATGATGAACCCTTTAATATCTCATATTTGGCGGAACTTTCTGTTCTCAAACAAGGAGCTTAACGGCTAAACCCTTCTCTGCACCCTGTAACCTGATAACATGATAAGGTGTCGACTGTAGTAACCGCTATCCCTGACATGGTTAAAATCATAACATCCGTAGCATCCAATCCTGGCTCAATGAGAAGTCAAATTTCATCAGTCGTCTTAATCATGCTGTCCACATTTTGACATTGTGAGCCCAAGATGACACATAAGAACAATTTTTTATGAGGATGACCATACGACTGTGCACATTCAATATGATTGGTTTCATGTGATGTATTCTGTTCGTGGCACTCACGGCAACATTATAAATGGCCATGCCCACAGCTCGGTGGTCGTTGATTTTCTCCGTGGAGATAGACTTGGTTTCGTAAGCCAGGAAGATACCGAGTAGCAGCAGTAAGCCTTTGTAACCGTACACCACACCTGGACAGAAAAATGGAGACAAAACAAAATATGGGTTTTACAGTGCACGAGGTTAAGAGAAGTTTTGGAGTAACACAATGACAGGACTCAGTTAGGAGTTTTTTTTCCCCTTCATTTTTCGACATCCTCCCACATTCCCAAAACATGTACATTTGGTTTATTATCACTCGACACGTCCCCGGTGTATGAATGTAGCGGTTTGTCTACATGTGTCCTGCCATCGGTTGGTGGCTGCCCGTCACTCGGCTGTGATAAGATAAGTACAGGTAACTAAAGAGCAACATAGAAAAACGTATTTTCTGCACTATCAGGCGCTTCGGATTATAATGTGCACCTTCAATGAATGGCCTATTTTAACCCTTGAGAACCCATGGGGTCAGATTTGGCCCCTATAAATTCTGCTACTCAAATGCTAGCCTTAAATCCCAAAGGGTCAAATTTGGCCCTAATCTTAAATTAGGATCAAAGCATTGAATATTTGAAAAAACATATATTTTGGTGTTCAGTGAACATATATCAGTTATTTAATGTATAATTCATCATTTTCCAAAGAAGAAAAGGGTTCTTGGGTTCTCCAGGGTTAAAACTGTTTTCATTTATAGGGCGCACAGCATTATAAGGCGCATAAAATAGAAACTACGACGGTGGCTGCGGTTGCGCCATGCATCCACTAGATGGTGCTATGCTAAAGGGAATACAATACAATACAATACAATACAGCTTTATTTAGATAGAAGCTTCACAACCGCTTCAGCTGTAACATTGAGAACTGGTAACAAAGGCGGACATGAAACATACGAATACAAATGGCATTGCAAAGCAATAAATGAAAGACAAAAGTAGACAATTGATAAAACAAAAAGGCACACAAACCTCATGGGCTCACATCCACAAACAGCCTGAGAAGTCTTGCTTGTCTCCTTCTTCCTTCATTTAGTCAGTAGTTAAATATGCTTTTGATATTCAGAGCTCACAAAGTAATTGTCTGTTTGTTTGAGTGTGTGTTGGCAAACGCACATGTCAATTAGTGTCGGGCAGAACCCTTTTAGGTTACAATTGGTTCCTGCTAATAATCGCCACTGGATGGCATAGGAACACTAACAGGGAAATAATTCAATGGGGAATATAAAGAGAGTTACACTCTCTTTATTTTAGACACATAAGGCGCGCTGTCGGCTTTTGAGAAAATTGAATGCTTTTAGGTGCACCTTATAGTGCGGAAAATACGGTAATTCTGAAATGTTAGCGCTGTAATATAACGACAGAAGTGATGTTTTACGTTTGAAAGTAGCTTGCCCAGCACTGCATGGAAATAATGAATGTCAGCTCCAAACAGCAGCAGTGTCATGAGAGCATCATATGCATTATGTGTGTGCTGTTCATATTCATCTCCATTCCATGAGCCTGAGGGGAAAACATACATAGGATACTATAGCTTTTAAAATTGTACGCTGGCATCGTACTGATTCTACAGCACCACCATCACGATCTAGGGCTTTGGCTCTTCATTTATAAATAAACTAGACCATGTTATGAGAATCCCTTCAACT
Organism: Hippocampus guttulatus; assembly: GCF_054856545.1. Lineage (NCBI taxonomy): Eukaryota > Metazoa > Chordata > Actinopteri > Syngnathiformes > Syngnathidae > Hippocampus > Hippocampus guttulatus. Next base: position 10,552,585 of record NC_141278.1, read on the forward strand.
TCAAGAGCTTGGCAAAATGAAAAATGGAAAAAGCATTTCAGAGCCAATTCTTTGTTCACGCAGACATCGACACAAGAACAGTCCAATTTAAAGAATACAGATTCAAGCACTGGTTCCCTCGTCCAATTAGTAGAACAGAAAAAAAAATTGCCCAGAGTGAAACTCCTCATTAATGTGAATCTTTTATGAGAATCCCGATGTTGTTAACACTAACTACAATATCACTTTAGCGTGTGTGTGTGTGCGTGTGTGTGGTTTTGAGATTTTTCAGTGTTCATCAAAAGGTCCAAAGAACTACATTTTTAACCAGCCAGATTTGGGAGCATATACTGCAAATATCACTAATAAACTGGATACTGTATTTAGTTGCCAGAGAATATCAACGGCAGCGGATGTTTTTTCGCCGTACTTTTAGAATGCTCACTTAAAACTGCGAAGGAGCTAGTCGGCTTCAAACGTCGGAGCGGCATTCCCTCTGCACTCTTCCAATGAGGGCAGAAGTAAGAAAGACAATTAAGAAAGGGAGCAAATGTGAACCGTTCCTTCCATTAATCATGACGAGGAATGTGAGGTCACTTTAACCCTTTCATGCACCAATAATGATGACCTGTGACCTGTAAGATGATAAGCTGTCCATTGTAGTGACCGCTGTCCCTGAAAGGGTTAAATATGATGGTATCCACAATTTATGAGTGTGAGTGAATATGCAATTTAGTCTTCTGCCATTTTTTGATCTTAGTAAAACATAATTTCAGTAAATCACACACACAACATGTACACCAACAGCGCATACCAACATTTATGTGTACCATTGTGGATCTCAAGGAGATTTAGTGTTGTGTAGAGTATTTGGGGGGGAAAAAAACTAATCACTCCAAAACTAAAAATACAGCAAAATCTATGAATTAAAAAAAAAAATACAGTATATATATATTTTTTTCCCAATTATTATTATTATTTTCTTATATCAATAGTGGGGTTGTTTGGCAACTAGAGTGATTTGGGAGTGATAATTCTATCCTGAGTCACAAATCCTCAAAAAAAAAAAAAAAAAAAAAGAGAAAAACAATCTTCTGCTAATATTTTGACAAACTTTTAAGTGTAGGAGAGTAAAGATCCAGAAAAATAAGTAAGCAAATTTGATGGGCTTTGGAAGCTTGACTAGTTCATCTCACATGGCATTGTGGATTTTTTCCCCCCTCTCATATTTCATAAAATCTAACTGTAATAACAGTATTACAGTGAAACTCCTCTACAACGAAATCATGTTTGCAGCAAGAAATTTTTCACAACAGGGGGGTTTTAATTGTAGCAAATTTGATCTCAGATGTAAGCACACACACACCCACACACACAAACGTATGTGTACTCTGTTTTTATTCCAATAGTGCATAAGTATGAGCACACACTTATTTGCTTATTTCTACACTTATATAGTCAGTGTAAGAAGAAAAATAGGGAAAGAAATTGCGAAATTTACGATCAGCATTCACTTACATCAATTTCTTGGATAATGTCTTTTATTTTGCTTGCTCCGTCTTTCATTTTGATCACTTTTCTTTTCACTCTTCTTGTCTTAGCTGCTTGACATCCAAAGGTCTGTTTTGTAGCCATTTTAGAATTATAACGTCCACGCTCGTCTGAATCTAACAATAACAAATATGTCTGGACCCGGTGGCTTTTCTTTCCACCATCTCACTGTCTCTACCTCGCCTCCCCTCGATCGTCACCCAAGACAGCGTTGCTCAGCTGATGTCATGCAATGAACTTTTAAGCCAGCCACGGGACGATTCGTAGTCCTCGATGGCCATAAGGCTAAAAACCTTACGCGAACTATAGCGCTAATGAGAGAGCAGCACTCCAGTTAGCGTAAGGTTTTTAGCCTTCGAGAGCTAACTATGGCCATCAAGGACTACAAAGCGTCCCGTGGCTGTTTTTAGCATGATAACAAGTAAAGCATTCGAGGAAACGCTCGTTTATTTGAATGTCCGTCGAGCTATAAGCAATTTATGAGCAGTAATCGGATGCTATGGATCTAGCTTCACAATCTATACACATAGACAGTGAGGTCCCTCTTGGCCAATCGGAGGCCAGGATGATGCTCGGTAAGCCAATGGCAGAGCAGCTATGAGTATGTTGAGTCCAGGAAACTCACAGCTGTGACCGAAATAAACATCATTCACTATGTAAACCACTGTTGCCTTTTCCGAACGAACCAGTAGAGGTCGCTGTTGGATAAGACTTTTTGTAGTCAATGTCTTCGCGAGGCTGGAGCAGAGAAAATGATTTCGTATAACGCAACGGGGATTTTCGTCGTATGGGGGGCAGGAGAATGGGAATTGTGTTAATGCATGAAGATTTTTTCACATAAGGGGGTATTTTCGCCTATGTAGGTTTCGTTCTAGAGGAGTTTCACTGTATCTTTGTAACTTTGTCAATATGATACATTTGAAGCAATTATAGCGATGTAAGCGCGTAACCGACCATCTTAACATGTTTTGATCATTCTGCTTTCAACTGGCTTTGTGAGGCAGGCGAGGGGCAACTGAGTTGGGATTCCAAAATGGATGGTTCTTGCTTCATTAAATGGCGCAAAATATCCCGTTCGGTTCAGTTCAGCAAGTCGGAAATGTCTTGTGTTTCAACCTACCTAGCCAGGTGTTCATTTTTTCCGAGCTGCAGTGCTCCAATAATGGTTGGATTAAAACATCCAGGTCTCCTTTTGGGGCTTCTCGGGTGAACTTCTGTGCACATGCCAACATCATCATCATCAGACATGAATATTGTATTGTATTTTTTTTTGAAACTATGAGTTGTTGTTTTCTTGCTCACATCTACAACAGATTGCATGATGTCTTGGTAAACATACAGTTACCTCCACCGTGATATGTAACGGATCCACAATCTGCCAGATCATGAGAGACAAGAAGTCGATGCCAAGCAGGACGCCAACAGTTGCGTAGAGTTTCCATGGCTCCAGGTGCTGCGGGGACACAGCAAGGGTCAGGAAAAGGCACAAATTCTCTCTCTCTCTCTCTCTCTCTCCCTTTTATCTAATGTCGTGAAAGAGGGATTTATGAAGCCACAAACAGAGCCGCCAGAGCTGCTCCAGAAACAATGATCCATCACTAACTGAGGCCAATTCAATCTGCCCTCAAAGCACTGAGCCATGACAGCAACGAGACAAAAAGACATCCAAATGGGAATGCACACCCGACCGGATTTTTCCACAGGAAAAACAGGTGTTGCTTTATGGTACTGTGATTAAGAATAGAATGATTTTCTTGGATCAGGTCCAATTTAATAAAGTGGGGATTGATTTGGTGCATTGCTCGACATGATCAAGGTCTCTGGTTTTGCAGATAGGGAAAAAAAAAATCATAAATCAGTGGATATTGAGGAACACAGCGACACAAGCCGCTGTTGCAAGTTGCTGTTATCGTATGTTGGGCACTTTTTTTTTTTTTTGGTCGGCAGGTGCCCGTGCCGCTCGGCGTAGAAACAAATCTACACCCACACCCTTACACTGGGCATGGGTGCAATGCGGTATCCAACATGCACGACCGACAACATCATGAGCAAGGGGGAGATCTTGCAGTTTGCGTGCCAATATTATGCATGGACCCCAGTGAGTTTATATCTGTTTCTGCAATGTCATTTCCCGCTCTGATTTTAATACAAATATGGGATGCCATTACGTGTGGCTGGGACTCACCTATGTTCCATCCCATAATGGCGCCCAACGGTGCAAATGCCCCATTATGTTCTACCTGTGCAAAGTCGAACAAAATACCCAAAAGACGCAAACTGCACGCAGATGCACAGTTACACTGCCCTTTGTGCTAGACTTGCGCTGGGAATGAAAATAGGGCCTGTTGTGCTAACACAAAGACGACCAGGATTTTGAAACTATTAGACCGACCAGAGCCGTCCGTCAGTTTGAGAGATTGCGCTCTGTTACGCTCTGACAATGATGTCATCACCTAAAATGATTAGTACTCACTGCTGAGTGTCGAATAAAGGTTCATAAAAATTCTGTTGTGGGTGCTTTTAAAGTATGTCATATAAAAGAATGAGAATCAGCTGGTGGAGCATCTATTGTCACATGTAGCTCTCGCGCGGCATCATTCAAAGGGATCTTTACATGCCTTTATCGTATTTACGAATTAAATATCCATCACATGTGTCCACAGAGCTCAGAACCTGTCAGCCTTTACGTTGATGAAATTAACCAAAAATCACATTACATCCCCTGCACCACAACTTAGACCTGCTTGCAGCAGTTTAGTCTACTTTCAGCTGCCAAATTGTAAGCTACGCCGGGCAGAGTGCAAAAAAAAAAAAATGCAATCGTTGTGGACGTGTTTAGTAGATTAATAACGTAACACAAATAGATAAATATATCTCTATAATAAATAAATAAATCTTTCATATTAATTCATGGTTCATTTGCCTTTGCTTTAGTGTAAGCCTATTCTATCATACCAAAACATTTATTTCATGAATTAGATATCGTTTATTGCAATGCAGGTTAATTTATTTCTCGTCTTTGTTTAAAAAAAAAAAATACGTGGGAAGAGTAGATTTTAAAAATATCTTAATTGCAATATTTAGAGGGGGAGGAGTGATCACAACTAGATTATTAAAAAGAAAAATCAGCAACACATATAGATGGCACATCTTTAAACATAAACCTAGCACAGCTTCTACCCCAACAAGGTGAAAGGAAAAAAGAAATATACAACCACTAAATGTTCAAAATATGTTCCTAGTTTATATTTACAAAAAAAACAAAAAACAAAACATGGGCGACAAATCTATCTAGTGTATGAAGTACAGTGGATGCATTTTGAGTCACCTCTTAAACACTACATGTATTTATGGAAATCACATGGGTATTTTTTTGCCGAAGCTTCGCTCATCGGATCGGTCACAATCATTTTGGATCACAATATTTTACTTTGTCCAAAAGATTATTGCGGTGGTTCTTAACATGGGTTCCATCGAACCCCAGGGGTTCGGTGAATCGGTCTCAGGCGTTTGACGAAGCTTCCACCATGGAGGTTAAGACACAGCCGACCGTTGGAATAAATGTAATTCTGTTATCCCATATTTACTCTCTGTGTAATCTGTTTCAGAGTGAAACCTCGCAAATGCCTCATATACAATGGGGTAGGTTGATAATGGGAGACTTGTCACTGGGAAAGCTCAGGCTGGTCCTGTTCTAGCTTTTAAGATAATATCTTGTTAAGTTAACGGCTTCTGGTCAAATTAACTGTTGCTTGTGAGAAGATAACACCAACCCCAGGACACCGTGTGAGGGACATCCCAAGCTGTGTTCGCGGACCACCGACATCCAGCAGAAGCTGTCTGATCACCTCAGGAATGAACTGTGTGTTCTCATTGAAAGTCTCCTCTACTGAAACTGTTGTGAAATGTGCAAATACTCCCTACACCCATTATAAGATCATGTATCAGGGACATCCTTCCAATAAATGCAAGGAGACAAACACGGTCTCTTCAGAGTTGCCCCGGAACCTGTAACAGTTTACATGGCAGAGCCAGCTGGAGAGCTGCTCCGAGATTGTGAACCGAGACATGTTTTAGCGCGCACTCTCTTGCAAGAAAGACAACCATGCCTGCCTCCTGAGTCTTCCTGTTCCCGATGTACTCTCAGATTACCAGCATTAACCTAACACCGACCCAAGATGTCAATTAGTTAAGCAACGCCCACTTGACCATCGCTGGCTGCAGATGATCACATGACATTACTTGTCCAATCGGTGTTGCGGTAAATTTAGTTTGCTCAGTAGTCAACGTGTGACTGTCGTGATGTACGTTTTTATTTTTTTTTAGAATGTTTTAATACCCGCCAACCATGTTGAGTAAAAAATAAATAAATAAAGTGGTCGGACAAATATGTACTTCATTGAATCAGCTTATCGTGTTATAAAGATACAGGGTGCATGAAAGGGTTAAAGTCACGACCTAAATAACGGCAGCGCCATCAAATGAAATTGCAGCAGATTTAGTTATTTATTTTTTAAATACGTAAGGCGATGCAATGAGCATTTCCTCCCGTGTTTACAGCAATTGGAGCGTGAGACAGAAGTGTATTAATGTACACTCCATGAGTTTTGTCACAGCTCAGTAATAGAAACCCCCCGCCCCTACTGATTGACTTTGCAAAGCGAAGGCTATTCATAAATATTCAGCAAGGCGCCGCATCTCTTCGCTGGGAGGAGTCTTGCTCTTGTGTCACAGCAGGATCATCCTCGAAGATATTCTCGTCGACGGCGAAAATCTCCGTGAGATGGAACGAGGATGTGGCCTTTGGGACCAATTGGAAGAGTTTGTTGGCTTGGCAGAAGGACAAATAGATGACAGAGAATGCTCAAGGGCAAGTCGTGGGCCAATTGTAAAAGTGGAGTGTGAGTAAAGGTAAAAAGATAACAGTTGATCATCTCTGTCGAGGGAGCTTGCCCTTGAAGGAGATGATTAAATAAAACTGAACGCCGCTGCTCAGCGGAGGAGCTTGGGCGAGACTTAACTTCACCTGCAGCACACGTGCAGCCAATCCCAGCCGCGACTTCCCTTTCACAATTACCTTCTTCTTATCCTTCTTCTCATCCTTCTTGGTGAAGACGGTGTGGACCCACCAGATTTTGGTGAACATGCTGCCGTATGCAAGGCTGAAACCCAGACCCAGCAGCCAAAGTCGAAACTGTGAGAGAAACGACGATATTAAGTGACCTCGGAATCTTGGCTTCATATATATCACACAAATGAACCAAATAAGTTTCACAGACACTTGCCATCATTAAGCCCGGTTTGAGTTTAATAGACTTTGCAAAGTGACCTTGAAATGAGCTGAAAACTTCTCAGAGGCTCTCTGACTCCGTTACCTGCATTGTGTATCTGGTTTTGCTGCGGTCGCGGGGAACGCAAGGGAAGACCTTCAATTAGTAACGAAATGAAGATGGCCAAGGTAATTACTGAATCTGCTTTAGATAAGAGGGTCGTTTTACAATTTCATTAGTTTCCCTCTCGGTCTCAGGGGACAGCTGTGACACCGACACAAGCGTTGAGGTCACTTTCACTTCAATTAAAGGCTCTATTTCTTGGCTAGGCTATTCATAATGGCATATTTAACCCTTTCAGGGACAATGGCTGCTACAGTGGACAGCTTATCATCAGGTTACAGGGTGCATGAAAGTGTGAATGTTTTCAAGGCATAAAAAAGAAATACCGTATTTTCCGGACTATAAGTCGCAATTTTTTTCATAGTTTGGCCGGGGGTGCGACTTATACTCTGGAGCGACTTATGTGTCAAATTATGAACACATGATTATGTCATTTCACGTGTTATTCTCACATCAAACCACTAGAGGGCGATCTCGGCCTGTGTTGATAAATCGACGATGAGTCTGACATAAGCGACGTAGAATAGGAAGCGGTGCATCGTCTATCTCCCGAGTTGGGGGAGTTGTTTAAAAGTGACACCGAGGATGAAGATTTCAGTGGATTTAGTGATTTGGAGTGAAACTGATAGTTTGGTAAACTTGTTAGCATGTTCTTTATGCTAGAGTTATCTGAATAACTCTTAATATGTTACGTCGTTGCTGACATTACCAGGCACGCGTTAGTATACAGTACACTGATTCAGCCTGTTGCTCTCAATTTTATTTTTATTTTAAATTGCCATTCAAGATGACATGTATGCTTTTGGTGTTGGATTTTATCAAATAAATTCCCCCCAAAAATGCGACTTATACTCCAGTGTGACTTATAGATGTTTTTTCCTTCTTAATTATGCATTTTTTTGGCTTGTGTGACTTATAATCGGGAGCGACGTATAATCTGAAAAATGCGGTAGTTGAATATTTAGAAAAGTAAAAAGGGACTAAGCCGATGATGAAATTCACTCACAAATGGGTTGTTAATGATACTACTACTGATATTGCTTATTGAGCCAGTACTTGAATGGCATTTTTATCTGTACTTATTTTAGGTTAGAAAAACACCACAACAAAATTATTTGAATTAACTTTGTTTAAAAAAAATAAAAAATACTTGTCCTGCAAATACAATGACAAAAAAAGGGTTGTGAGAATAATTTCTGTGATACTGTTAAACATGATATAAACTAGGGGTGTCAAACTCATTTTTGTCGCGGGCCACATTGTAGTTCCGGTTTCCCTTGGAGGGCCGTTATGAATTTTAGGAAACCTTATAAATGTTTAATCCCCTCCACATATTACATACACAGCGCACAGAAATTGATGGATAACTAGTTTTCAAATCAGAAGTCAAGAATAATGACTGTTATTGTTGATTACATATGACAATTTGAAATTTTGGTTCAGACTTTAGCAAGCATCATAAAACTTGACATGTTTGATTTGCTTTCGCGGGCCGCATAAAATGATGTGGTGGGCCAGACCTGGCCCCCGGGCCTTGACTTTGACACATGTGATATAAACAATTATTTAGCTTTAAAACTGAGTAGAGAAACAAAGCTGTCACATGCAGTTAGGTTGCAAAGAGCATTTCAGTGAGGTGAGAGAGACATCTTATCGCTGTCTGGCAGAAACTTCCAACTATGGTCAAGTTCATATTTTTTTTCACAAATCAATACTAATGGTGTGTCCCCACTTCTGATATTTCAAAACAATTTTCACCAAGTTAAAGTGGTGACGATAGCCCGAAAAAAAAAATCCTTCCAAGCATGACTACTCAAACCAAGAATAACCAAACAATGTTCGTGTAACAGTTGCATTAAATGTAAATCGATTAGTCATGTCTTGAGAGTGAAATGCACCGATGATACATTCGTAGCAACTCGAGCTAAACCAATGTAAATGTCATGATCCCGTTCTTGTGTTTCTCTAGCAGGTGGCAGAGGATGGCCGTCCCTCCAGCTCGCACACATGCTGCCTATGTAATCAGCCGACGATTGAAGGACTCCTTTGTTGTCGTGTCTCAGTCGGATAATTCGCCTTCCTCACGACTGTCACCAAGTGTTGAATTCATCGAGACTTTCCATGTTCTTGTCTTTGTTTTTGTTCCCGCCAGGTTTTCTGCACTTACCTTTGTCAATAGTTTTTCGTGGTAGTCACGGTTTTTGTATTACACGCGTTTGGGTTTCTTCTCGTCTATTTACCGACAGGCAATTCCTGTTTATGTTTTTATACTTGCCTTTTTTGCAAACACTTTTGGTCTTTGTCGGTCTAGCGACGTATTTTTGTTCATAAACGTTTTTTGGCAATTCTTTTCTAGTTCTGTCCGGAGCTTTCCGGAAACATGACAGGAAAAAAAAAAGGCATTTTACGCCGCGTGAGTATAGGTTCATAAAATCTCACTCCTCTGAGTATTGTAAGCCGCTGATTTGGCTGAGGTCAAAGGTGCAAAACAACATTCAGAGAACCCAAATACATCGAAACTTAATTTGAGCAATTTCTCCAAGACCATTAACAGAACCTTTAAGGGTGGAGCTCATCAATACTGCAGTTTTTAAAAGTTCAGCCTCGAGGCCAGTTTAGTCCCGGAGTCTCCTACAATCCTAGAAAATCACAATGTCCCATTACTGGGAATCTATTTTTGGAACAGGCCTACGGGTTACTCTTGCGGTTGTTAGGGGGCTAATTCGTTCCCCCGGGCACCAATGGAGATTCTTCTTCTATAGACAAAAACTCTATAGGTTGTGAAATTAGAAATACAACCTACATGAAAGAAAAAAAAACTAACCTCAAAAATTGCACAAAACATGTTCAATCATCATCATCATCATCTGTGTGATGTCAGACTTTGAGTATCTCATGAGACTTCAGCTTAGAGAGCATCTAAAGGATTTACGATGTAGGTATATTTAGCTTTTGCTTTGTGTGCGCGCGCGCACGCGTTTTGTGATGCCATCACAGAAGGGTCCCAGTGAGAGCGAAGGGGAGAACTATAATTGAACCGTGAAAAGCTGTGTCAAGCCTCTGTCCTGGCGGCGCCATACAATAGAGTGGAAAAAAAAAAGATTTAAAAGCACACTGAAAAGTGAGCTGTTTAATCTTCAAGACAACCGCTTTGGCATTTTTTTTTCTTTTTTCGACACAATTGCTATCTGCCCTGCCGGGACGTGTTCCCACAGTTAAAGGGGAAGTTAGGAATTGGCGGCGTTGTTAAATCCAGCTTCTTTCATCTTCGGCAGCTGGCTAAAGTAAAGACTCTCCTTTCTCAAGAGCACTTTATACAAGTAATTCATGCCTTTGTCACTTCTTATCTGGATGACTGTAATGCGCCTTGGAGTCAGCCAATCCTCCATCAAACATCTCCAGTAGGTCAAATGCTGCTGCTCACCTCTTGCCTGGCACTCATAAAAGGCAGCACGTAACTCCTACTCTGGCATCCCGTCACTGGCCCCCATATAGAGTTTAAAAAAAAAAAAATCCATTATTTGTTTTCAAATCTTTAACTGGCCTCGCACTTTGTATACAGCGGTGGTTGTTTTAAAGTGCTCTATAAATACAGTTGAGTAATTTTTTTTTAAATGACAAAAATGAAGAAATATGTTTTTCTTGGGAGAGTGAAACTGTATACACACTATTTATTATATACTTTATGATTATGTATTATTTCCTGACATATGTGCATTCCTAAATTGATCAAGATAGATTAAAGGGGACTGTTCTGGCTCCATTCCTGTTCATCCTCTACACCTCGGAATTCAGACACGCCACTCCAAACTGCCACCTTCAGAAGTTCTCCGATGACTCTGCGATTGTTGGCCTCATTACAGAGGGGGACGATCGGGAGTACAGGGGAATGACGAAGGACTTTGTGGACCGGTGCCAGCAGAATCTCCTCCAGATCAACCCTAGGAAAACTAAGGAGTTGGTTGTGGATTTCTGCAGGAAACAGTCCTCACCGGCACCGATGAACATCCAGGGTATGGACATAGAGAGGGTGACCTCCTACAAGTACCTAGGTGTTCTTCTGAACAACAAACTGGACTGGTCTACAAACACGGACACCCTTATTAGGAAAGGACAGAGCCGACTCTTCCTACTCAGGAAACTGAGGTCTTTTGGGGTTCAGGGGTCGCTCCTTAAGACTTTCTATAACTCGGTGGTGGCCTCGGCCATCCATTATGGCATTGTCTGCTGGTCAGGTAGCATCTCAGCCCGGGACAGGAAGAGACTGGAGCGACTGGTCAGGAAGGCCAGTTCTGTCCTGGGCTGCTCCCTTGACACTCTGGAGGAGGTGGGCAACAGAAGGATGCTAACTAAGCTAAAAGCTATGATGGACAGTCCCTCCCACCCTGACAGCACTAGGTAGCTCCTTCAGCCAGAGACTGTTACACCCGCGCTGCAAGAAGGAGAGATACCGACGCTCGTTCCTACCAACTGCTGTCAGGCTGCTGAATAAAAAATAGCAACAATAATATTAATAATAATTAAATGATGTGGAAAACAACTGTAAATAGCACTGTGATTTATCCATTTTGTATTTATATTGCACTTAATTGAACGGTGTTTGTTTGTTTTTTCTTCTTTCTTCTTTCTGCCTCCATTCTTGCTGCTGGAGGCTGTAAATTTCCCCAGTGTGGGAAAAATAAAGGATATCTTATCTTATCTTAAAGTATCCTATCATAAAATAAAATAATTACTCCATATGAAAATGCTTCAGAAGTCAAAATCAGTATTTGTTTGGGGGGGGGGGGGGTTCGGGGTTAATCCTCATCGGGCATCAATATTACTAAAATGTCACTAATGGATTTGGTCATAATTGCTTCTGCTATTTTGGTAGATTACTTGTTTTCAGTTGACATAAACAGCATTGAATTGGAAGAGAAAATTGTGTAGTACTGTGATAGTGATTGATGCATGTTTGGTACCCCCCCACCCCGTCAACAATCTGTAAGGATGTATTTAATAATTTAGTTGATTACTTAGTGGAGCACTGCAGTCAGGGTGCGGATTAGCCCTGTAATGCCTTTGGCTCTGTTTAAACATTAAAATGAAAATCGACCTACCCCCGAGCCCAGTGATTAAAGATGTATCCTGTAAACAAACCTTAATTTCTTTCACCTGAGTTATGCGCTAGTGCTAGGCCAAACATTTCATGAATACAAAACAGTGAGTCATGAGCCAGCCAGAAACTTTCCTACAACTCCAGTTCACTCACTTGGACTTAGGACCGAAAATTATCTTATATATGTGTGTTCTAGATTTTCACTGGCTTACTTTCATTCCAAATGTTTTGAAGTAAATAGTCGTAAATATTTACAATAATCAGTTGGTGGTCAAAATTGTGTTTCCGCAGGATTCATATGAATGGGACAAACTGAGCTACGTTCACTTTTTAAAAGGGACGGCAAGTGAAAAATATTCTTTACATTTGCCAAACACATCTGTCAAGTAAGATGTGTCTTTGCAAGAGAAATTTCAGCTTCACTCCCTGTCATGATTCTGTTTTGGTGTCTACAGGTAGGTGGCTGAGGGGTGCCTTCCCTTCAGCATGCTCACCTGCCACAAATCTCATTTAGCCATGTAGTTAAACCTTCGTCAGATTATTCTTCATCTTGCTCATGACTTTGTCCCCAAGTGTTGAATTCTCTCGACATTCTTTCTGATTTATGCCACGTCGTTTCTTGTTTTTGCATTCTGATCGTAAGTATTTTTATTGTGGAATTCTAGTCTCGATTTTGTATCTTTTATGGTTTGGCTCATTTCTTGTCTTTTTATGACAAGCTATTTACGTGACACTTTCCTTGCCTTTTACATTTTGTCACTTGATCGTTTTTGCGTATTTTTGTAGAATCAATGATTCCACGATTCTAGCGTCCGATTGTGTTCTGTAACCGTTACACTCCCAAAGAAATGGCCAAGTACAGGTTTTATTGTTTCAATGTCTTGGTCAATACATTTTTACAAACCGTGTTAATCAGAGAAGCAAGAAAACCTTTCTAGATTTTTTTTCCCGTGCTGATTCTGAATCTGCCCTAATTTCTTACTCTAGCACGTTAGATTTCATTAGCAATTTAGTCATATATTCACTACGGTTTATGTATTAAGGGTTAGGTTCAGCAAGAGACACTATTGTTTTCTGAAACATCACAGCTATAAATTACACATGGCATGGTAATAATCTGCATGGCGCGAGTTTTTATAGGTCAGTCTTAAAAAATCTCTTAAACCGCTTTATGATAGGAAATCAGCAACAAAAATATGTATCGGGACACATCAGGCTAGCTGCATAAAATTTGCTGTTTACAAGTTTCACCCTTTCAGGGACAGCGGTAACTAAAGTGGACAGTTTATCACAAACCTGGGCAAATTACGGCCCGCGGGCCGTATCCGGCCCGCTGGTCTTTTTAATCCGGCCCGCCGATGGTTGGCACAGTACACAATTAAGGTTCGATGTAAATGATTGTATTCATTTCATTTGGACTTGTAATGACAGGCATTTCAATGCCAGGTGGCGCAGTTACTTGAAGTTGCAGAGCACAGGGAGGGAGGGGGAGACGATACGGAAGCCCGCAGTAGTAGCGCTAAATCAAGTAACTCCGCTCGATACGACGGAATAAGTGTGTCCGCGCCGCTATTTTCAATCATTGATTCCATAACGACGACATGCAAGTGACTCTTTATTGCAGTGAGTTTTACTGGAATTGCGAACATTTTTACGTCCTGTAGATCATGGCATCCAAACGAAGAGGAACAGTAAGTGCATTTGATTAAACGAAGCGGGTTACAAAGTACGAAACATTCAAGAGACGCTTGGAGTCTGAAAGACTCAAATCTACGAGACTTTGAAAAACAAGGAAGCGATTCTTGCTCAGTCCGATTCTGGGTGTTTCCATGCTCAGGGTGAATTGTATGCGGCTCGACGGACAGTCGAGTAAATAAACGTTTCCTGAAATGGTTTGACTGTTATCATGCTAAAAACTTTCCGCAAACTGGACCGCTAATAAGAGAGCAATCGATTTCCATAGCGGTATGGGCATCGAAGACTTCGAAGCGTCCCGTGGCTGGCTTCAAAAGTTCGATGCACGACATCAGCTGAGCAACGCTGTCTTGTGTGGTGATCGAGGGGAGGTCAAGTTCGAGACAGTGAGTGGAAAGAAAGCCACCAGGTCTTTTACGTGTCTCATTTGGGAGAAAATAGTCCTCATTTTGTTATATTTTGTCATATACCTGTACTGTATGCTGCAGTTTATGGGCAATATATTGTTGCTTGTGTTGTCACACATGTACTGTATGTTGTTAACATACTTGGACGTTCATCACAGTTGTTTCACTGTTCTCATTAAAAAAAAAAGTATGGTAATACTTTAATACTTTTGTTCTGTTGATGTTTGGTATGGACTGTCAACATATACATTTTTTTTATATGCACCGTATCTTGTGCTGACCCGGTCCACCTGTCAAATTTAGAAATCAATGTGGCACCCGAGCCAAAAGGTTTGCCCACCCCTGGGCTAGATTGATCTCTCCTGAACAAGAAAGAAAATCAAAACACTGAAACGTGCTTGCTTATATTTTTTCTACATTGTTTGGCAGTTGGGACAAAAAAATGTGAGTTCTGTTACATTATTATTGGCATACAAAGACATTGTGCTATCTTCATGGGCAATTTAAAATCAGAAAGCATTGTAGTGTTCATCTTACTGAAAAAGAGTTACAAGTGTTGCACAATTAGAATTGTTTTGCATAATTTCACTGAAGAAATCATTTTTCTGTAAAATAACTGCACTTTCATTATCTAGAAATAATACATACTCTTATCAGTTTCTGTAAACAATGTCATTAACTTATTTCAACGTAGAAATAAAATCGAAATCAGAAGTAGATTTCTAACTTTTGGTCCGGCCCTCCACAATAACAAACTAGTTTGTTTCTGTCTTTATTTGTAAGTTACATTTGATTATTCCCACCCCCCATCTCCATTTGAATTAAACCGGTCGAAATTTTAAAAACATTTTTCACAAAAGCAGTCTTCATTACAAAGGAAAATCGCTAGGAACGAACACTTCTTGGTTGTATATCACACCCCTAATGCATTTTACAGACAAGGATGCCTAACGCGCTCTCATTGCAACATAGTTAGGACCGGATTTCCCTCACTGCACTTATGGGACCCAAAGCCACCGATAAAAGCTACCATCTAAATGTCTATATAAAGCCCCGTCTCCATGGCAACAGTGTGAATGCTGTGCATTCGCTCGAAAGGAAATTCAGGGGTTTGAGATGAGTTTCAAGTGTACCTGGCAGACAACGGGGAAATGCTTCCTGCGGACATGAAGTCCATCGATGCCCAGAGGGAAGATGGCAGCCAGAGCCATCATGCAGCCCACTGCAGTCATGTTGTTCAGGTACGGTTGCGAATTCTGAATATACCTGCAGCCAAAAAAAACAAAACAAAAACAAAAACACATTGAGGGCGTTAAATCCTTTCCATAAGCACACACCATTTATTCAGTCGATATTCATCCGATCACAAAGCTTTGGCTCATCATTGCTGACGCACACGCACACACAAAGCTCCTCATTGTCATTGTCCTATCGAGGCATCCGTGACGCAGTCTTGTATTATGAACTGTTGTTACATCATTACCAACAATCATAGCAACCCCCGGATACCAGGCACAAATAATCCAGGAGCTGCGAGGCGAATCGAGAAGACATCAGAGGCATTCTGATAGGACTCCAAGGCCACTGCGTAGTTCGGTTTAAATCGCTAGGAGATGCTTTTTATGGCCCGGGGGGAGGGGGGGGGGGTTGTTCCCACTTTTGGGTTACACTAGTGGAGGATGAATGTGAACATGCTACTTTTTGTTTAATTTATTAGATGAATCAAAGCAGTTTGTTGTTGTTTGTGATCACGGCACTATGCCATCGCATCCATCCATCCATCCATCCATCCATTTTCTGATCCATGGGGCGTGCTGGAGCCTATCCCAGCCGTTTTCGGGCAGTAGGCGGGGTACACCCTGAACTGGTTGCCAGCCAATCCCATGGCACACACGGACAAACAACCATTTGCACTCACAATCACACAGAGGGACAATTTAGAGCGTCCAATCAGCCTGCCATGCATGTTTTTGGAATGCGGGAGGTAACCGGAGTACCCGGAGAAAACCCACGCAGGCACGGGGAGAACATGCAAACTCCACACAGGGCTGGAATCGAACCCTGCACCTCTGCACTGTGAGACCGACGTGCTAACCAGTCAACCACTGGGCCACCCATTATGCCATTGCCGTTAGAGTCAATTCCGCCGAGCTACAATGACGTCAACACTTCATGCCGTATCTTTGCCGCGTTTTATCACCACCTCTTGGCGGCTTTGGATGCATTAGTGACTCTACATGAATTTGGGATGAAAAAAGCAATAAGCAAAAGGCTAAGAATAGTCATAGCTCACCGCTTGCAAATTTGATCCGCTGATTGTGCTTGAAACTATTGAGCAATAACTCTCTTGTGTGTGTGATTGGAAACAAAAAAAGATTCATAAAAACACATTTTCAATACATGCCATTGTGAATAATGGTGCCTCTGTTGAGTTTCACATTTTGTTTTCTCGGGAACAAAAGCAATGTGATACTTCTCCGAAGAACGTCTTTTCGTATTCCCAACCAGCCGCTAAATAAGTATCTCATTTGCACATCCAATTTCCCACTAACATAATCATTCTTTTGCGCTTTGTCATCATGGGTGAATGTAAACAAAACAATGACTCTCATTTTTGTTTTTTTTCCCCCCGCCACTCCAAAGCCTGCTGGGAAATATCTTGCCCCTTTTAATTGCCTATTGTTCCACGATGTTCATTCCACTGACTGTTTCTCGTCGGTGCCTCGCAAGTTGCTCGGTGAAAGCTTTGCTCTACCAGGTAGAAGTTGAAAATGACACCCCAAAGAGCCATGAGTGTCAACCAAAACAGTCAAAACGCAATAAAGCAGCCCCCCCCAAAAAAGGTGCTCAGTCTGTGATCCACCAAAACAATTGGGGCTTGAACCCAAACTAAACATAAAACAATATGAAGGCGCAATCTCTTAATGACATAACGGCAATCAAATATTTAGAGATTCTCAACAAATTGCTACGAGCAATAAAAGGCACTTCAATAATGTACCACATTTTGCCATAGCCCTGTCTAATTGAACCCGCACCATCGTTAAACATGCATTCCTGTTGTTTCATATCGGGCAGATGGAAGACGGCAGCACAGCCTCCAACTAGAGACCACGTTCATGCATGCAGTGTGTCGCACAACCTACGGTAGGTAAAACGTCGACCTCAAGCAAAGGTGGCAAAAGTACTCGCGCTGACATACGAGAGAAGTACTTGTGGGAAAGTAGACTCTGCGGAAGGTTCCCGAGCAACATCTCCGCTTTCTCCAACATCTCAATTTGACTTCAACCCTATTTACATCATTTTTAACCCTTTCAGAGACCGCGGTTACGACAGTGGACAGGTTACAGATGATCATTCTTGGCGCATGAAAGGGTTCATGTGAAGTTTGAAACGACTAAGTGGTATCTACAACCGCAAAAAAACCCCCATCAAGTATGGCAGAATAAAATGAGCTCGATAGTCATCAGAAGGAGTTCATTTACCTCACGCTGCTGTTGTAGATATTGAAAGTAAGGCAGATGACGCCCAGCAGGATTCCCAAACCAGAAAACACAGACATGGACACAAATAGCTTCTGGGAGAGGTAGCGGAACTCCTCGATGACCATTGTCTGGTCGGCAGGGGGTCCAGATCCTATCAAGGAAAAGACAAGGACGATGAGAATGTGGAGGTTAGTTCCGCAATGATCATTGTAGTGAATCAGACATTGCCAGTTCAGTTATTACTCTGTGAGTGACTCGATTAGACCATTGGAGCAAAGAGGAATGGGGCCCTTGATATATGTCACATCAAGGAGCAAACTTGGAACAGAAAATGGTTCACCCAAATGACGAATTCCTGTGCAGTAAGCGACAGATTGTGTATACCAGGGGTGTCAAAGTCATTTTTGTCACGGGCCACATTTTACTGACCATTTCCCTTGGAGGGCCGTTACGATTGAAACCATATAAAAAAAAGTCAAGAATAATGGTTTATTCACCTATTGTTTAAGTTACTGTAATGAGGGGTTTAGTAACAAGAACATGCTTCCAGTGTCACTCTTATTTATTCCAAATGACAATAAGAAATTTTGATAGCGATTTTAGCAAGCATCATGAAAGTTGCCATCTGATTTGCTTTCGTGGGCCACATAAAATGATGTGACGGGCCAGATCTGGACCCCGGGCCTTGAGTTTGACACCTGTGGTGTATACAGTAAGTATTCCCACCGACGGACTTCTGTCAAACGGAAATTCCCTCACCCGGAATAAAAACCTATGCATTAAAATTTAGACTATGATATTACATTAACGATCGATTCATGACAACAGAAGTTGCGGCACCCGGAAACCGGAAGCCATACGGAAGCCCATCAAGCAAGTCCCGCTCGATATTACGGAATAAGTCCGTCCGCGCAACTATTTACTCTCATCGACTCTATTGGCATGATTTTTACTGGAAGCGCAAACGATTTTTTATTTCCTTCATTTACATTTACGTCCTGTAGATCATGGCATCCAAACGAAGAAAAACGGTAATGATGGTGAAAGAGGGAGTGGAATGCATTCAATTAGCTGCTCAGAGTAAATTGCTTGTGGCTCGAAGGAACGTTTCCCGGAATGCTTTATCTGTTATCGTGCTTTAAAAAAAAAAAAAGAAAAACTTCCGCTAATTGGACCGCTAATTAGAGAGAAGGCGAGCTCCATAGCGCTATCTATGGGCATGGAGGACTTCGAAGTGTCCCGTGGCTGCGCTTTGAAAGTTCATTGCATGACATCAGCTGAGCAACGCTGCCTTGTATGGTGATCGAGGGGAGGTAAAGTTAGAGACAGTGAGTGGGTGGAAAGAAAACCCACCAGGTCTGTTCCTAGTCTCATTTTGTAGCAAATAGTCATAATTTTGTGACGTGTCTTGGTTTTACTGTATTTTGTTGCTATACCTGTATTGTAGGCTGCAGTTTTTGGACCATGTATTTTTGCATTTTATTGCTTGTGTTGTTACACGTGTACTTTATTCACATACTTGCATATTCCATTCAAGGACATGTACCATCGTCGTTTCCCACATTGGGAAATTCTGTTATAAGGAAAGCTTGGACTAGGCAAATATGATTCCTTACTAGAGAATACTTACTGTAGTGGAACCTCGATTTAACAGAATCAAAGGATCCTGGATTCAACTGACCGGCTTCTCAAAACAAGTCCACTAAAGTAGGTGTTTAAGTCTTTAATTCCAAAATTGGCCGCAATTTGCCACACGGTCATGAAATGGCGCCGTGTTACCATCAACAGACAGAGACTGGTCATGTTTCTGGGTTGCGCTGCTGCCATCATAGACAAAACAAACTTAAGAGTAGACTAGAGCGGGCTAAAGCACGCATGGCGGCCATGTTGGCAGGGGTGATCAACAGTTGAGCAGTTGTCAATTAAGGTCAAACACGAATGCTAAACAGACCACAGAACGGATGTTGAAGCCATTATTTTAATTTTGACAATGTGTGTGCAGAATGATGAGGACTTTTTTTGAAACACTGGGGAAAAAAAATTGTATTTTTTAAAATACCGCCATATAAATAAAGCATATATACTGTAACCTAGCAGATAATCATTGAAGTCTGTCCTGAATCATTTCTCGTTTTAATAATTTGGTCAGCTTCGAGTTTTATATGTCACATTTTAAGTATACTTCCACAGGGTGCAATTCAAGAGCTGTGTTAAAACCTCCCTCAGTCTTTACGGACGCTGTCAGAGAGCAATTTATTTTGACATGTTTATTATTACGGCTGTCGATTGCTTTGAATTGGTTTCGAAACTGCTCTGTACTGTACTAAGAGGAGTGAATGAGATGGTGCCCCTTCCCTACGGCTTTATGAAACATTAGAAATGGCTGCACAGTGCAACAGAAACACATTATTAATGTAACACAACGTTTAGCATTGACAGCGCATTGACAAAACTGTCACTTGAAATTTTTTTTTTGACCATTTTATCATCAAAGAGATGGAGCTGTTTTCAACAATGTGTAAAAAAAACAAAAAAAAAAGAGTAGATCCGTTTGGGGATTAACTAGTAGCATCGATTAGTTAAAAAATATGAAATTTAACAAATTTGCACATCGGAGGTTTCTACCCGCCCATGATGATGAAAACACTTTTTAGCAACATTTTATTGCCATTATTTGCCCATATTTGCGTTTAATGAGTCTATCGCAACTCTCCCCGATGTAGAAGCTAATTTGCCTAATTTCTCAGAACTACTTTTGAAATAATACATTTAACATAATGAACCAAAAGCTGCTCAAAGCTGTATTGAAACCGAGAGAAAAAAAAAAGGCAGGCAATTTTGAATTTGCTACTTAGAGACAATATGAATATTTAAAACGTGAACCAATTTGCACGAAAAAGCCGTTCACCTCGTTGAAACATCTCACCAAAGCAGATTTGATGAGATGTGTTAATGGGATATTGTAACAAATTATTCATTATGAGACAATATCTGTAATTTTAGAGAAGTGACTTCTGCGTTTTATAATCCAGGATCGGTAGTGGCTTCTATTTTAATAAACATCCCCACTGTTACCTAGCATAGCTTGGAACAGCTCCAGTCTTGGTGAATGTGTGACCTGCGTCCTCCACGAGTGGCAGAAGACCAAAGTGCATCACCGTTACAATGGCGAACGCATACGATAATGTCTTAACAGAACGTTTTTCGTCTACAGAGCAGCCAAGATTCGAGGTCGCTTTCACTCACTGTGGCCATGGCTTTCGCATCGTTCAGTGTTTAATCCCGGTCAAGGGATCAAAATGCCACAAAATCCCAACCCCGCCTCGAGGTATTTGCCCTTGGCAGAGTGAATTCAGCAACACGGAACACAAAGGGACTTGCCTCTCTTTTTATTTCTCTCAACTTGAAATTGATCTTCTACACGCATTGCAATCTGCCAGTAAAGCTTGTTGAATGCCTCTTGGAACCTTCTTGGATTTATGGATGATGAAAACATAACCATCTGAAGAGCAAAGGCCTGGAAATGGGAGGACATACTGTGGCACAAAGGGAGTATTGAAGTACCGAGATATAAACACTACCAGTACGCACGCTGAAAAAAAAAAAACTGATTCCATTTTATTATGTCAAGAACCGTATTTTCCGCACTATAAGGCACTTCGGAGAAAAAGGCGCACCTTAAATGAATGGCCTAAATTAAAATTGTTTTCCTATATAGGGCACACCGCATTATAAGGCGCATAGAATAGAAGCTACAATAGTGGCTGCAGTTGCATTACGCATCCACTAGATGCAGCTACAGTGAAACTCCTATACAACGAAACCAACATGGGCGAAAATACCCCCTAGTGTGAAAAAAATCTTTATGCATTTACACCATTCCCACTCTCCTGCCCCCCATACAACGAAAAAAAACCCCTGTTGTGTTATGCGAAATCTTTTTCTCTGCTCTCTCCTCGCGATGAGATTCACTACAACGAAGTCTAATCCAACAGCGACCTCTACTGCTTTGTTCGGAAACGGCAACAGCAACCACCACACTGGTTTACACATGCGCAGTTGTCCAGGAAGTATTTGTTATTGTTAGTTTCAGACGCAGCAAGAACGTTGCATTGCTAAAATGGCTACAAAACGGACCTTTGGATGTCAAGCAGCTAAGACGAGAAGAGCTCTGACGCTGGAAGAGAGGGTAAAAGTGATCAAAATGAAAGATGGAGGAAGCAAAATAAAAGACATTAACCAAGAAATGGATGTCAGTGAAAGTGAATGCTGATCGTAAATTTCGCAATTTCTTTCCCTTTTTTACTTTCTACACTGATGATATGAAGTGTCAAATAAGTGTATGCTCATACTTATGCACTATTGGAATAAAAATAAAGAGTATACATATGTTTGTGTGTGTGTATGTGTTTACATCTGAGATCAAATTTGCTACAGTGAAAACCCCCCTGTTGTGATCCATATAGAAAGCACATCGAATTATAAGGCACACTGTTGGCTTTTGAGAAAATGGAATGCTTTTAGGTGCGCCTTATAGTGGGTAAAGTACGCTAATTGGCCTTTTTTTATCCGGGCTTGGAACTGGCAGTGGCTGTGAATTCATATCGTGCAAAGGGACTTGCCTGGGGACGCAACTGGATGATACGGGGAATTGAAACCCACTTCCCGTGTCCTAAGTCAGTGGTGTTACCCACCGAGCCGTCCAGCCTCCTCGCGCTAACAATGCAGATAAGGGCATGGCCATAACGTTGCCCTCTCGTCATCGGATAAAGTGAATCATCTGGCTGAGGCGCACCTTTGCCAGCTTCATCCAGGATTTGGCGGAGCGGCTTTGAGCGAGGGATTTCGAGTGCTCATCCTGCTTTTAGAATATACGCACTTTTTCGGAACACACACACACATGAGTGTGCACATTCCATTGAGAGTCGCTGATATTCTCCAGAGCGACGGGCAAAAATCAATCCTTTCTTCTTTTCCTGATGGACTTTTTGAACTCATTTGGCTTTTGATACCAAATCTTCATGGTCCAGTATTAAAGTCTGAGCTTGCTTAAACGAGGCTAGCTTGAAGTTTGTTGGCTAGCATTGTGATGATCAACTTTCCTGCGTCACTATCATACCCACATGCCGCCTTCACAGCTTTGGCCAGCTACACGTGGGCTACTTCTGTGGCTCTATGAGGTCTTCCATTTTTTCAAGGAGGTGTATTCGAGCGTGCATTATTTCTCTCATCTTGCCTGGCACATAATGCAGTTTTTTTTGGGGGGGGGGGGGATTGCGACCTTGTGTCTGTGTCAGTGTATGTATGTAACTGGGAGTCCTATGGGGGAAATATGTTCAGGTTCACACCAAAACCTCTCCATGTCCTTGGTGCGATCGGGGATATATGTTACCATGGCGACAAGCCCCCAATGGTTACCACGGCAATATGAGAGTGAGGCATTGATGCAGCAGTGGTTGCCGCGGAGAGAAGAGAGGAGACTGTGAGCAAATAAGAGTGAGGTGAGACAGAGGAGGAGCCAAGATATGAGAAGGTTAGACAGACACAAACAGTTGGATATGAGAAAAGAACAAATTGTCCAGAGCGAGAGCGCAATAAGAAGAAACACAAAAATATTACACGCCCAGGCAGTATTGTTGCTTCTGTCTGTTAAATAAAGAAAAAGCCCACAATGGTCACCGAGATTGCTTAAAAATACATATTCTGGAAAAGCATTACTCGAGTAGAACCAATGAAATTGAGGGATTTCCAAAATAGGGAAAGGCTGCTTTTTGAGTTCCGATTTTGTGGACAAGTGGAATATGTGAATAAAAGAACAAAACAAACAAACAAAGGGTTTCATTCAAGAGACGAGCGATTTGCTAACTCACAGTAGGAGCGGCATTGGCCATCTCCCAACCTGAAGATTGTGGGTTCATTTACAGATATGCAGGATTTTATTTATTTATTTTAATCAACACGTATGCAAGTAAAATTTACTCCAAAAACTCTCCTTAAAATTTGAGTGAAAAAAAAAGATGCACTAATTGTACCATTAAGTAAATGCCACTCCATTTTTTTTCCAGTTGAACCCTTTCAGGGACAGCGGTTACTACAGTGGACAGCTTATCGGGTTATCATTATTTGTGCATGAAAGAGTTAAATTTTACTCTGAATATTTTGCACTTAAATTTGAAAATGTACTCTATGAAATTTATTGATTGTAGGCAATAACAACTTCACCTATCATCACTGGAAACAGAGAATGTGAGCCAAATTCCTTTCCTTGTCCCCATTTACACCATTTTTAGTTTCTGGAGGTGTAATAGTAAGATGCCCTATTACTTCTCTTCTGGCTATTTTTAGTATTGTCATCACTCTTGGCCGAGCGGAGAGTTGGACATCTTTAAAAGCACATCAGGGTGACTGGCTGTCACAGAGCAAATACTGGCTAGCTGGCTCGTCCCCTTGTCCAAAAGCATCTGTTGACCTTCCGTCCAGATGGCCCAGGCAGACATGCTGGGGGGCGTACATGACCACACAGTAAATGACGGTCAACACAAAAATCTCTCGAGGTTAGTGCATCCTCTGGCTTCCCTCAGGTTTAACACAGCAGAGGGAAAGGTTGCTTGGCTGACATTGTTCGATGGTGGCTTGGTTACAAAAATGCGTTTTTGGCACACGGCCTGTAATGCAGTCATGGCTAAAGTCCAACTTACAGGCCAAATGTACATCCTCCAGCTTAGATGCGAAGGGCCAGCAGGATATTTTGAATGTAACGTTGGACTTATTGAAGTCTTTGAGCATTTGAAATTGCCGAGGATCTGTTCCAATGCATTTGCTCACCTGTAATGTAGGTGTTTCATTCCAAAGAATGCTCATTTCTAAATTGGCTATCTGTAATTTCGATGTAAAAACCTGGAAATCAAAGCTGCACTGTTGATCTCATCTGTCATAATCGCCTTTTGACGTCAACAACCAAATGCTTTTCACTCTAGGTGTATCCACTGAATAGGCTGTAAACATGTTCTCATACCATGTGCTCAAATGTCTGTCGTCACGTACGGTATGTCTGTAGCGTACAATTTGAATAACGTGTGGCGCTTTGTTGAATCAAAGGTTATTTTTCCCTGCCGTGTCTTTATTTTGTGGACCCACACACCGACAACATCAAGCGAGGTGTTGACGTATTGGACAACCTTGCTGCCTGTGAGCTAGCCACCGCAGCTAGCATAATAAAGAGCTAACTTTCCCCGAGGTGTCTCTCTTATGTGTACCCATGCATGGCGCACAGAATGAGGTGGAGAAAATGGACTCTTTGCACAAAATTTCCCGCACTGACAAAATATGGCCCAGTCTTTTCCGGCTTTGAAAAATAGTTTTTACAAGTCTTGTCCACTCACAAACACACACTGTCTTTGTAAAACTTCTTCCAGAGCACAAAGCAGCAATTTAGAAATGCTGTAAGGTGTATGTCCTCTTACATCCACAGATATTATGAGCCAATATTCTTTCTCATGTTGTGGTTGGGGGATGATCTAAAATGCTTCATGTTAATAAAAATCAATGTTGGCTAATGCCTGAAAATGTGGTCAGTCAAAAGGTATGTGGAAATCTCTTCTCATACTCTTTGTATCGCATTCAAATATTTTTCAGAGTTTGAAGTGGGCATAAGTAAAGATGTCCACATACATTTGAGCGTGACTGTCTCGTTGTAGGTTGACTATGTATGCAAATAAACAATCCCGGTGAGTGATAGCGTATGTATATGGTATTGTAGCAACGTTAGCATGAAAATGCTAACGTTACTCCTGATTGAAGCAGAAAATAACCAATGGGCACACAACGGGCACACAACTGTACATAATGGAAGATAAAGTACAGGAAAGCAATATTCAACGGTGAATCATCAATGGGGTTAGGTCATTTACGCCTTATTCTCGACGGGCAGTGATGTCACGTATGCGCCAAGTCACATTACTTAAACGTCTCGCCACACTGAAGTAGGAAGTGGAGACATTCGCATTTTCAAGCTGGAAATGGAGGCCATGCGTTGCGTTTGTGTCAGCTAAAGACGGACATATTCAGGTTGGTTGTGCACTCTGAACTGTACAAAGTGTTGTATAGCTTTACAAAACACAAAACTTGAAAAATATTTACATATATGGCATTAGCATTTAAATGATATTTTAAAATGGCTATATATATATATATATATATATATATATATACATATACACATTTATATATACACTTTTTTTCTAACGCTTTTGTTCAGTGAAATCCAGGTGACGTAATAATTGATGACATTGATTGATTCGGGAAATGATCTAAAAGTGCACATGCAAGTCATTTCAAACTCTGTATATTGGCAAGATGAAGTACTTCTCGTTCTCTAATACCATGAAGAAAGTCATTCATGTACTGTTTGATTCATTTTGCCGACTGGACATTTCTCAAATTGCCAGGTGTACTTGAGCAAGTGCGCTTAGGGATCAATAACAGGATTGAAATCTCTTGCTATTTTGTTTGCGGCGTTGTCTAGTAGGGTCATTATTATAAGGGCCGTAAATGTTAGTGAAGATAAAAATTGGCTGGTCAATACGGCTTTAATCATCATAAATCTTCCATCCGGGTCAATAGCAGGAAGTGCTGTGGGTAAACGGGGGGATTTCTCATTGCCTACCGATGAAATTGGACAAAAATATTAGATGATATTCTTGAAATTTAACACTTATAGGAACACGAATAACACAAATACTAATTCTACTCAGGCTTTCCAAACACAGATACGCAAGACGGTCTCACGTGGCAGCTCCATATCCCGACTGTGATATCATTTCCAGTTTTCCTGTCCATTGAACAAGCTTTCTCCACGTTTGTCAGCGCGACATATTTTGTGTGTTCAGAGACGCTGAAATGACACAATGACGATAAGGGAACACATTTCCATTCCTCAAAGTCAAGGTCATGGGCCCCGACGCCATTACCTCCCGGATTGCTATTCCCTAGTTCCGTTCGGACTGTCTGCGAGCATCTTCTATTCATTGCTTCACTTGTTTCACTGCATGTTTAATTCGTAAATGGGATGGAATATGTGTTGTGTAGCATGTTGGTTGACCGCGGCTCTCGCTTGAATAGCCTATACTGTGATACGATAGGGATCATTAACGCTACCGTGCAATCGAGCCTGGCGGATTGACTGATGAACGTTTGCGATGCAATTTGAATGGAGAGCGCTGCAGGCTGAGGAAGGGCAATAACGGAGGAAGGATAGAAGACTCGGAGAAAGGGCCGGTAAGAGTGCAGGGTCAAATAAAACAGGAGATTAGAAAGGAGAAGGAGGGCAAGCGACAGTGATAAAAAGGGGGGGGGGCAAAGGAAGACGAATGTCTCTCACCAATCCATTTGTCGTTCCCATACCAGGACAGATTGCCTTTGGTGCTGTCGTAGTATCCAATCTTCTTATAGCTTCCTCCTGTGAGAGACAGAGAATGTTTCACTGAGCTCTGGGAGAACAGTTTCAATTGTATTTTAATATCCTACGGCCGATCCAACTCAATACTCACCCTGCCCAAAAGCTTGACTGTTATAAATACAATAATCTATTATTGACTGTACAATAGGGGTCGACAAGTCCATGATTATCGCCGAAGGTCTACTCATCTGCACTCATGTGGCTTTTGGACCTTGCTGGTATCAATAAAGTGATACCTTCTACTTACGAAATTAATTGGTTCTGGAAGAAATTTCATAACTAGAAAATCTTGTAAGTAGAGACGCGTTTTCCATGTAAATGCCCTAATCCGTTCCAAGCCCTGTTTTCTGTTGCATAAAAATGCATCAAAATATGTAAAAATACATGTTACAATTAGATTATTGCAGAATAAATGAGAGTTGTGCATAATGTAAAAAACAAAGAATTGGGTAAAGAATAAAAATGGTCATTTTTGAACTGCGTCTTCATCTTTTTTTTGCTCCCTTTAGTTCATGTTCTCTCTCAGAAGTGGTTTTTACCTGGCGATTTGTAAAGAACTGATACAAGGACTTCGAAAATGTCCAAGGCAAACATCAGCATAGTGAGTGAGCGAACACCTTTTCTGGGTAATTCACATTTACGTAAAACTATCGGAACGGCTCATGGCCCGAGGGGCGAATGATGAGGACGCCGCAAAGACACATATCAATCTATCTACACACGGAAAAACATACCGTAGAGGTCCCTCTTAGCCAATGAGACGCCAGGATGATGCTCAGTAGAAGTCAATGGCACAGCAGCTATAAATATGTTGCGTTCAGGAAGGTCGGAGCTGCGACTAGCAGCTCATACTGTATTTTTACCTTTCATATCTTGAAATTTCTTTCGTAACAAGAAGCGATATTTCCTGTTGAGATTTGCGTAACTTGAAAATTTCATATGAAGAGACGTTCGTAAGCAGAGGTACCACAGTCAGTGCCTGGACGACAGTCTGCTGCGTTTTAATTCCGTATCCTCATGACGACAGTCTAACCTCTGAATTTGAATGTGGCTACAGACCTTGACAAATGTCGCAAGCGTTGAACTCAAAAAGCAGCAAACAATAAACCGGACCACCGTCAAGGATGCCCTGATGAGATACAGTCTCACATTTATTCTTTCAAAAGAGGAGTAGCCTCAACAATGGCTCTTCAGAGCAAAAGAAAAAAACGAGTTGAGCGTACAATTCATACAATATACCAAATGTTATGTGACGTTACACGGCAGGTAGTCTGGAACATTCCGGAATGCGTCAAGTGTGAAGCGCTCGGGCGGAGTCAGCCCAGCTGACTTTTATATCTGCCTTATATTGCTGGTATTGTTTCTTGCTGTGCAACACAATCATTCCAGTGGCCCTTAATTAAATCTTTTCTTAAAAAAAAGCTCCTCTTCATCCGGATGTGATATCCGATCTTCCCTTCCAGTAAGAAAACAATTTGCCAAACGATTGTATGACTTTCTGCAAAACATCGCTCTGAGGCCTTTCAGTCAGATTACATCATTTTACTGAGCGTGACGAATAACTCCTTATTTCTTCTGACAAAGGATGTCCAGGAACAAAAAATATATTTTATAATCATATACAAAAATTTGTGCATAATTCCAGTAGAAAGCAAGGCAGCATGGTACCACTGGGCATCCAGACTGATGAACATACAATGAAGAAAGCACGGTAAAAGTAGAAATGACAAAGAGCTAAGCTAACCGATAGCTTGTGTGGTTACTTCATTTAAATGCGCCATTTTCTCCACGGACACATATAATTGTGGTGGAAGGCAGTCTCCAAAACAATCAGCTTTAAACCGCGCCAAGTTGCGCGCGTCTGCAAAAATACCAAACCTATGCCAAAGTCTTACCCGCCCCTGCGTAGATTTAGACTGTGCTTCGAGCCCATGAAAAGAGAGCCCCAATGTCTGTGGATTGCCAGTTTATTCTACCTTACAACACCTGAGGGCTTGACTACGATTCCACTCCCCTAACTTTCTAAGGGGATGTAAACGGGATTCAGTACTCCATCAAATTGATTTTCTAATTTGACAATTTTATATTACCACGGGTATGATGATAACATCCATTTTTATGATAACACGTGTATCTGTTCTATTCATGTGTGACGGTTGATGCAAGCTCTCCCGCATTGGTTTCATCCTTCCCACAATTTCTCAGCAGCATCCCCGTCAGCATAGTTGAATAAATGATGACATCACTCATTCTTTTGATTTAGCCAATTTCTGTCCTCGAAGTAATTCATGTTTACGGTCATGAAGTCCGACTCTCAGGTGGCTCTGTTTGTATAATCTTACTGCTCCGGCTGCTGTGCAATCATTTGGAACTATGTAATGATCCTTCGAAAAGGGGACTTGTTTTGGGAATTCAAAGGCTGGACATTATCAGCTGATTACATACACTCATGTCATTTTTTTGAAGGAAAAAGAAATGAGAATTCATGGTTAGATGCATAAAAAAATGGAATAAAATGCACCTCCATCTACCAATAGCATTATTATTGTTAATGCAATGACTGGTCATGGTACACACTCTTCATCCCTATTCCAATTTCTGTCTCGTCGCAGGATTCTTTCCCTCTTCTTGACGAGTCGAGACAGACGGCCTCACGACACTTGTGTCTCGGCTCTGTTGTAGTTTTCGTCCTTCAAAGGGAGGTTTTCCTTCACTTAGTAACCAAAGTGCTCAAGTTGGGTTCAGTTGTTGCTGGTTTTTTTTTTTTAACCCTTTCGGGGACAGCAGCTACTACAGTTGACAGTTTATCAGGTGCCAGGTTATCATTATCGAGGCATGAAAGGGTCATAGACTTTCTCTACGTGTCAAGTGCCTTGAGATAAAAGGACTGTATTGTCACGTGGGACTTTTTAAATACAATTAACTTGACTTTACTGGACCAGCTGAGGGCCTCTTGAATGGTTATAACCATTTAAAAAAATTGGTCAGTAAAAATTGTCTTCATGAAAAACGACCATTTTGACAACACGTATCGTAATACTGGGGTGTAGCTTCCTGGTTCATATCCTCCCCCCCTCCACACACATTTTTTTTCCCTGAACACCCCTTTTTGAAGTTGATCCTTCTTTTAGAATATCAGAAAACAGCTACCAAGAGTCAACCACATGCAGCGTGAATCCTTTCAAGCAAAAAGGTCCCCTGGCGGAGGTCGCTAAGGTGATGGAAATCGTATGGAATTATATGGACATTAAATAACACTTAAGATTTGGTACTTCACCTGATAATCATTTGTAAGACGAAACAGAATGTTGTTTATTAATTAGGTTTCTGAAAATTTACAATAAAAATGCTTACTGTGATTGTTAAGATTAAAGTCAAATTTTATCGTGTTAATTTTTTCATAGTGTATATCACGGGTCTCCAAAATGTTGAAAGAGCCACATTTGACCACCCCAAAAAAATCTAACAAAAAAAAAACAAATATGTCTGGAGCTGCAAAAAATTAAAAGCCTCAGAAAGAAGGCAACACACACTGTATGTTATAATATGTGTTAATATGTGTTATGTTATAATAGCCCGCTATCAAAATGACTAAGTTGGCTACAATGAGCCTTCATGATTAAAATGTCTTTTTCCCTTAAGAATGTTTGTGTCAGGTTTGTCCTCCTACAAAAACCATATTAAAACAAAAAATATGTTTCACTCCCCCATCGTTTTCCATTTTCAAACATTTTTGAAAAAGGTCCAAGGAGCCACTAGGGCGGCGTTAAAGAGCCATATGCGGCTCTTGAGCCGTGGGTTGCCGACCCCCGGTATATATCTTGGTTAATCAGTGGCCAGCTTGTTTGGTAATGTGTTGGGTGATGATTGTTTTTGTCTTCCTTCATCTGTCCCCCCCAAAAAAGCACAACACAGACATTCCAGTGGAACCTCCAGTTGGAACATAACTCATTTCTTTTTTTTTTCTGTCATGATGAAAAATAGAAGAAATACAATCGAACCAGAAATGGTCAAGTGAAACCAATTCATCGAAATCTCTATGGAAAAAATTGTTGAGAAATTTGATTGACTTTTGGGTTCCACAGAATTTAATGACGAGAGTTTCATTTCCCGTTGGTTCATGGTCACAGTAGGTATTTCCAAATAAGACACTTGGGCTAGAGCTCTGCATGACCGGATTGTTTGGAACATAGAACTGTGGCGAAAAATTGCTGTAATAAAAGGTTGAATATTAGCGTGCCGCTACACATAAGGGCACATCCCAAAAAGCATCCAACAATCTCCCGCTTTTAGTGCAAAACTAATGAGGCATAATTTTGCCACAACTCGGTGGACGACGGGGAGTCGGACAGACTGCAACACAATTCTCATCAGTTCTTTGCGTGATTGAACTTCGGCAATCAGTATCCATCAACAGGCGGAAAACATTAACGTGGTTTGTGCACACAAAGCGCTAATCCCAGGGTTACTGTGTAGAAATCACATTACTCGTCATAGATATTCTTGATGAACCCGATCTTTCATGTTTTTTACATTTTTTAAAAATCTTATTTGAAGGATGCTGGGACATATCCATCAGCGCGACTTGGATCTGCCCTCCGACAACAGTGCTATCATGTCTCTCCAGGCATCCATTTTCTATCCGCTTATACCGTTCAGGATCTCAGGAAGCTTGTGCCTGTCCCAGCTGAGCAACAATTTTGGACCGGTCTGCTGTCAGTCACAGGATACATCGTGACGGAATATCAGTGAGTGGGAACTGAACTGATGCTGCATGCATGGACAATAAATGTGTTCACTACTACAACCCATTTGTATCTTATTTTGTTATTTGTATTTTATATATTTGTTGTTTGTTAGACTTTATATTTACAGTTTGATCGTCAGCTTTTGTGTGCGCAATGCTCGTTTTAAACAAATGACCTCGTGGTTGTAATGAATTCCATTTTCAAGTAGTAACAAGCTGCGCCGTACCTTGGAGCTGCTCAATCAGAGTCCAGGCCATCCGAGAACCTTGGGCATCAAATATGACATGGCCCTGGAAGAAACATGCAGAATTTTAATGTTTTAACACCCCTCTCTATGCATTGCACTTTGCACCTCTGGCTTTATTCATCCGTCTAATAATATCGCATTCCTGATCCCTCTCTCACTCTCCGCACCTCATCATGGGCAAATTTTCTCTTGGGGGGGGGGTGTTTTTTTGTACTCACTGAAACTCCTTCGAAGGAGCTGGTGTTGAGGGCACGGTAGATTTCAGCTGTTACATCTCGGTTGTTGTAATTGAAATCCTCTAGGCGACGACCCTTGGCCTTCAGAGGTCCCACGGTTTTGTTGAGAGCCAGAGCGAGAGCCCACACAGCATCATAAGCTAGGGGAGCTTCTTGAAAACCGCCGGTCTCCTCCGAGTTTTTCCCCCCTAGCTTCGACATCAGTTGGTCGAGAAATTCCTGGGAGGTCTTGAAAGAAAGATAAACACATGCGCTTTAGTTAGGGCAGGGATGTCAAATTCATTTTTGTCACGGGCCACTTTTGAGTCGCGTCTTCCCTCGGAAGGCCGTTATGATGTTTAATCTCATTATCGCATTATTACTTGTAAGGGTAACAAAATTATTGCAAAATCTCAACGTCATTTATTACAATTTGACATTCAGGTACTTTTTTTTTTTAGCAAGGACCATGCAAGTTGACACACATGATTTTCTTTCGGAGGTCCACATAAAGTGATGTGGTGGGCCAGATCTGGCCCCAGGGCCTTGAGTTTGACACCTGTGGGTTCGGGTTTGCATTCACATTTTTACAAGTTTAGTTGGGTCAAAACAAATTCCGTGTTGATTTGTTGGATCAAATCTACATGGTCAGTCAAACGAGCACAGACAACTTCAAGTTAAATGATTGGCTAAGGAAATCTTATAGAGTTTATGTACAATGGATCGAAAAAAAAAACATACCGCTGTTCAAATGCCAAGTTTTTGTGACAGTGAGACAAGATGAATCTTTTAAAACGTTTTCCAACATTATGGTGACCTGTAACCTGTGTATGCGCCATTGCATTCTTCTTAATATTGAGTTGTACAGGTTGTAGGTCACTTTAATAGTTTGTGAAATGATTTATCTTTCTTTTTTTTTTGAATCCCACAAAAAAAATTGCCATTTAACAGAAGTGTGTAGACTTTTATATCCCATTTTAAGTGTTAAGGTTGGTACACGCTTCTGTAGTGCCATATAATCGCAGAATGCTTGTATCTCTTCAAAAAAATCTCTTTGCTACACATCAGCACATTGTCAGCACCCACAAAAAATCCCGTAACTCTGCTTTATTGTGATTTTGACAATATCTACTTCTCATTTCCCCTCATACCCTTTTGTATACCCTCTGCAGTATATCACAATGCCTTCACCAAAACAACGTCAGAGAAAGCTTGCGTCTTTTTACGTCGGCGATTAATTCGCACACGGCCCTTAAGAAATGTTCCACTGATCATTCAGCCAAAAGGAAAATAGCCAGTGGTCCAAAAGTCATGAATAATGACTGGTGTTATGTATTGAAGACAGCTCAAAGCAGTGCCTTCACAGACCCTTTTGAAATCCACCCTATTAAATCATTCATACGATCATTCTCTGTGGTCCGGTTTCTTTTTTTTTTTTTTTTTAAAGAATGAAACAGATTCCAACAATTTTACATAGGAGAGCATGAGAAATACTAAAATATATCGTATTGGCCGAAATATAAGACGGCCCTGATTATAAGACGACCCCCTCTTTTTCAAGACTCAAGTTTGAAAAAAGACTTTTTGAACACCATATAAATTTTTATACAGAAAATAATTACAGTACATCTGAAACGAATGATTGTAACAATATATTTGAGAGAAAAGGCATGTTATTTTGCCTCATTCAAATCTTATTATCTGAACATTTAAATATGTAAAGTGCAATCACATTCATAAATGAATGGCTTCTGGTTTTTAAAATGTAAATTACATCAAAACTTCTCAGCTGCCGGTTAACCTGGCCGATCTTTGACCCACTTTTCTTCAGATTGTCGTTACGTTTTCCATTTTCTGTTACCTCATCTATTATTTTCTTCTCTTTTACTTCTTAGCGCTATTTTAAATTTTTCTTCTTCGAGTTACCGCTATTTTTATTTTTATTCTTCGTGGCAGGGGTTCACTTTGGCCTCGGGAGTCAAGTTCAGCATTCACTTCAATGATATCTGGCGCCATCTAGCGTCGTGAATGGGTATAATGTCTAGACCCCGAATATAAGACGGCCCCCACTTTTTCAGTCTTCTTTCGATGCAAAAAAACACTGTTATATTCCGGCCAATACGGTATTAATGAATAAGATAAGATAAGATAAGAAAAACCTTTATTAGTCTCGCAACGGAAAAATTCCCAATTCACAGCAGCAAAGTTATGAAAGGAAGAAGTAGAACAACAAAATATAGGAGCTGCTGGAAAGGCAGCCACTCTCGCGGCGCCATTTTGAAGTCAAAATAACAAAAATAACACAACACATAGCGTGTCTTTAATGAATAATCCCTGTCTGGACCTCTTGTAAAGTTACTGAATTATTGCATACCATCCATCCATCCATTCATCCATTTTCTAATCCGCGGATCCTCACGAGGGTGGCGGGCGTGCTGGAGCCTATCCCAAAAACAATTGTGCACATTTTCACACCTAGGGACAATTTAGAGTGTTCCATTAACCTGCCATGCATGTTTTTGTAATGTGGGAGGAAACCGGAATACCCGGAGAAAATCCACGCAGGAGAACACGCAAACTCATCAAAATCAAACCCTGCACCTCTGCACTGTGACGTGCTAAACAGTCGACCACCAGCAGATGTGCGAGTGTGCTCTTAAAATCCAGTGCAAACTTAGCTCTTTATTTATTTATTCACGTCTATGATGCAGTTTCCTATTGGCAATAAACCGAAATGATGGGGTCAAACGTTGAACTTACATTATTGCCAATCAGAGGATAAAAAGTGTTGGCCTGGCTTTGTGGGGTAATAAAAGGCTTTGTGGTGATGCTGAGTAAGTATATGATCGGTAGCTTGTATTATGTTAAATGTGCTGGGGGGAAAACCCCCCCGAAGTTTCATTTCATTCAGATTCTTAGCCTTGTGTTCCTTTCAGACATGTCTGTACAACACTGTTGAGACTCCTCAAGCAATAAATCAAACTTCATTGAAAATTAACAAATGACAATAAATAGTTTTTCTCACCCAATAGATGGTATTTATAAAAAACAAAACAAAAAAAGCAAAACTATGGGATTAGCCTGAACAATTCGCAATTTGCCAATATCCGTAAATCATGCGGAGCACGCCCAAGACCAGCGTGCGCCATCTATAATTTTGCGGGAATAAAATTAAAATGTAAACCAAAGTAATGACACGATTCATTGTATGTATTGTAATGTATATTATGGACCACTAGAGGAAGCTCACTGGTGACACGAGTCCTACATTTTGAGAATCCCTGCATGACAGTGAATACACAATTTACTGGAGCCGTTTGGTAAATCAGGCCCAATGTATGGAATTTCAGTGATGATATCTATTCCTATAGATCCTCATCGACTGCGCAGTTATCTCAACTCAACTCAAATTGACTGTATTTATAGAGCACTTTCAAACAACCATTGCTGTATACAATGTGCTGTACATGGAGCAAATATCGTATATACAACAATAAAAAAATATATAATAACGAAGACAGTTATCAGTATTGTTTTCATATTTGCATCCCACTTCGCGCCCGTTGCAATTTATTTATTCTGTCTTTTGAATTCGTTTTATAAGATGTAGAAGACGCCTGCGGGGCAGATATTTCATGAGAAATCCGTCTGCCCAAATTGCACGCGCCCAAAAAAAAAAATAAAAAAAAATGGCACTGTCAATAAAAAGACAGCAAAAGGTGGTCAGACTTTTTGGGGGTCTGGTCTCGAAAACAGTCGTTCGATTTCACGCTGCGATTATATCATTACACTACATCAGGCTGCCTGTCAACACAGAACAAAATGCGGCACGCAGCTAATGACCCGTGCGGCATCTTTGCACACCCATAGTGTCGATTTTCCTGCATAGCGACTTTTGTTGTCGTCTCAGTTCATCACACACAGTAACAGTCGTGTAACAAAAATGTACAATATCCATGTCATATCTCTTGCTATCAATTAATAGGTCATCGAAAATACAGCAACAACAAAAACATTTCTTTGCTTTCATTCAACGTCAATGGTTTTCTTCAGACTTTTACAAATTGTTAAATCAATTCAGTTGTGAAATTCCCACTCCCCGCACAGTGTCAGCTCTTCTGAAACCGATTACTGGGGAAAAAAAAAAAAGACAGTTATAGCCTTCATTTCATGCAGTCTCGTCTCAGGCAGAGCAGAAACTTGACATGCCAGATGGTTGGTTTCACAAGGGCTTGTTTCACAAATCCATCTGAGAAAGTGCTGGTGTAAACTGCTTGGAAAATGGCAGACAGTATTAAAACATGCCCTGTCCATTTGTATTAGAGAAATGTGTAAAAGCGTAATTGCTAAAAAAAATAAATAAAAATAAAAATATTCCTTCATAACAATATATCATGATATTGAATGAATTTTGTTATATTTTGTTTAAAAAAAAGTACAATAAGCGTGCTCTGACTGTTGCCGTAATTGATTTGGTGTCATTTCATTTCTTTTAAAAGAATCAAATAAACCCATGAACGAAAAATTAAAATATGTGGAATGGTGGGTGAAAGCTTTTGTATTTTGGTCAGTAATTGCGCGCGATTATTGAAAAGAAAGAGCTTTCCAAAACTTCTCCCTCGGTCACAGTTGTATTTGTGTAATTTTACACATTGATGGACACAGTTGATTTCATTTGGCATCGCTTTTGGTTTTAGCATTGCTTTAACTACACCACAGGGTTGTTATGTGCTGTGTTGGTATGTTTGTTAGCCTTTAGCCAAACACTTTCAATACCATCACTTATTGTGTGTTTGTAGTTTGTAGAGCGAGTGAACCTGCCACTTAGCGCCTGCTTTTTGGGATGTTACTAAATGATCGCAATCTTTTTACATCACACGCAGCATGCCAAATAACGGCATGCGCAATCTGTTTGAGTGAGCACACACGTGGAGTTTCGCACCCGCTCTGCCTGATCTTTGTAAATCAGAGTCCGTATAAAAACAATTAAACTGAGTGCACATACTGTCAATTTAATTTCTTGTGTCTGGTAATCCTGATTTATCTGCAGTTGTTTTTTGTTTGTTTGTTTTTAAATAATCAGGGCCATTTTCAGGCCTTGTCATGCATGACTGGGGGCTCTTGGCTGGCGAGATGGCTGACTTTGATCGAGAGAGAAAATTGAAGTCAAACTACGTCCACTTAGCGATTGGAAAAAAATAATCACAGTCAGTAATTTGCATTTATAAAATAGCGACATGTTTACTTCAGTTGTGAATGCTCATGACATCACTTAATTTCTAAACTTCGCCTTTCTATCACGGGAGACGTAATCTTTCTCTTCGAGATTATGATTTGAATCATAAATGCAGCAATGTGGGTATTGGTCAACATTGCAAAATGAAACATCTATTCACTCGTTCATTGCACGAGACGTACTTGTACGTCTTTTTAAAATGAGGTCCCGCCTACCAAGGACGTACTTGTACGTCTAAGTCTTTTTTTTTTGCGTCATAGAGAGGAGGAGGGTCTGATGCAATCTGTGAATGAGAATAAGCCGTTTGCATTGTAAATCATGTAAAAAAAAGCGACCAGTAGGTGGCAGTGGTGCCTCACGTGCTTGAAATGCATGCTTTTACAAAAAGCTCTTTTTCTCAGTTTTTTGCTCAGGAATCGCCATTTTCATGAAACTTGGCCATTTTGTAATGCCGACTGCTGAAGAAAGGAAAAAGAGAAATAATTTTTTTTTCTGCTGAAAGAAGAGTGGCCAAACTTTATTTTGGTAGGGTCCATGTTTAGATAGCATTAGAACCAAATATTCTGTGGGCCTTGCAAGATCAGTCAAAATTCAGTAAAACGCTGGGATTGAGGAGGTTGCGCCAGTGAAAATGGCTGCGATTGAATGAGTTAAAATAGTGTGAATCGGTTCAAGCTGTTGATCCCTTAAAACTGTATATCACTGTGCGGCGAAGGCTTGCTAGCATTAGCGAATGTAGCAAATGTTTGCGAACAAACATTTTTAATGGTCGCAAATAGATTTTCAATCAACTGATGTACTGGGATTTATGAATAAAACAGCTAATATGAATAGATAACAATCACACTTGATTTATATAAATCCGGGAGCACCGATTTCACATGTTTATGGCGTGACGCTTTCCAATTTTTTTTTTAATGACGTTGCAGCTTCATGAGAAACAGCAAATGAAACCACAACGGTACTGGTCGTATTTTCGTTCATCCCGCTGAGCATTCTCTTGTCACGCCTTACCAAGTTGGAGGCTCCCCGTACGGTCTCTGGGTTGAGCATGACAATCTCGGTGGTCACGTGACCTTCGACGGCTTCCGTCATTTGCTCCACCGTGCAGTTGACGGACGGGTCGTTGATTTTAAACCAGTTGTCCGCATACCAGCCGATGAGGAACCACACATATTTCTTACCGTACAACTTCTCCTTGTACACCTGCGGAGGGAGAAGAATGCGACACTTACTGTCATTTGACTCCCACCACCAACCTTACGGAATAGAAAGTGAACATTGATATTCAAAGAGGATAATTTAACGTTAGCGCTCCTCATACCGGGTCACTTAGAACCTCGTAGGAGTTTTGAGATAATGAGAATTTGCACGCGAGAGGAGAATTTATATGCTGTGAAGTTCTTCTTTTTTTTTTTTTTTGCTCTAAATGTCAAGCACCGATAAGGTACTTGAATATATCATTTCAGAACACCATTACATTTTATGGGGCTTTTACACAGAAAGAGTGCACAATATTCTGACGTCGGGTTATTTCTAGTGGCTCAAAGGTTTGATAAAAATCTCATTGAAAATCAACTGCTTCTTTGTGACGCTATTTTCCTATCCCACTCTGTAGGCAAGTGCGGATATTGAGCAGACTGGGTTACTTTCACCCCATCCAGAGTTCAGCATTTTGATCCGGTAGATTGCATTTGAGTGGACCAAAGAGCTAAACCTGGCCACCAATTTTGAGTTTTCCGTCATGAGGTTGCAGAAGATTGAATGTAACACTCTAAAAACAATGCCAAACAAATCAAGCGAGTGACCCTACCAGGGGAAAGTTGCTGCTGCATCTTAGCATGTGTTGGTCAGAAAATTAGAATTTTTTTCAATCGCTTCGACTGATAACCCCTTTTTTGGTTGCACAGGTGGTTTTTTGGAACAAAATCTTGACTCAACATGCTGGGTCAAATAACAGACCCAGCTTTGTCTTGGTTCCTTTGGGACACAGTGTTGGGTGAGCTATTTCACCCAGTTTGGGTTATTTTACACCAGGGGTGTCAAACTCATTCTGCTATTTGAGTTGCGTCTTCCCTCGGAGGGCCGTTATGATGTTGAATCTCATTCACGCATTATTACTTGTAAGGGTAACAAAATTATTGCAAAATCTAAACATCATTTATCACACATGAATATTTGACATTTCGGTACATTGTTTAACAGGGATCATGCAAGTTGACGGCACAATTTTGATATGGTGGGCCAGATCTGGCCCCTGCGCCTCTAGTTTGATGACCCAGCAGTTTTAAGATTGATCTGCTGACCATTAAACCATTTAAAAAAAATAAAAATAAAATAAAGCTCCGCAAAATAAATAAATATCACCCTGTATTGAGAGGCTTCACAAAGCCATTAGAAACACAAAATTAACTTTTAAAACATTCATTTCCTTTTCAATGGCAAACTGACGCTCAATAAATTTGAGGGTATTCAGTATAACAAAAAGATGAAAATAACAAAAGAATGAATTACCTCGCAAAAGACTTTCCTGGCTTCAGTCTCATAGAAGAGGCCAACAATGATTCGGGCATCTTGACGCTTGAAAGGGCGAGAAAAGAAAAGACAGTCACCCACACGGCTGGACATGAAAAGGACGTAAGAGGACTCAGAGTGTGGATGTGGAGCCACCAACACAGCGGTAGACCTTCTCTCCACTGGCGATAATAGCGCTGTTGCCATGGCTTCCATTCCAATATCTAATTAATCCTGCACATTAAATCTAGGCCAGCGTTCGTGGCAAGGTCACTCTTAAGGGTGTGTGCGTGTGTGTGTGTGTGTACACATCCAAGAAATGACAGCAA
The DNA here is from genome assembly GCF_054856545.1 of Hippocampus guttulatus. Lineage (NCBI taxonomy): Eukaryota > Metazoa > Chordata > Actinopteri > Syngnathiformes > Syngnathidae > Hippocampus > Hippocampus guttulatus. The sequence goes on from NC_141278.1 coordinate 10,592,939, forward strand.
CGCCGACAGGTGGAGGACAAAGAAAGGGAAGCGGGGATACTGGAGGGGGACATCAATTTAGTTAAGTAGAGTCTTTTTCTTTCAGTGAACTGCCCGATATGTAAATTGCAGCAAGCAACTGTTGATTACAACAACACATTTATTGAAAAAAAAATAAAACAAGCACCAGATTGTCATTCAATGTTGCATTTTAGCCAGTCAAGAAAGGAATGGCCTAACAGTGATGTGTTTGATTGTCTTTAGGGGTGTTCACACGGCACACATTTGCTCCGGCGCTGCACTGATGTATTTTGTTGCGATATATTTTGCACCGCAGCAAATTGTGTGGAGCGTTCACACGTACAAAGCCGCTGAGGGTGTCTGCACCGGCACAGCGTCGGCGCAGCCCCACTTGCGTTCACACGGCAGTTTCTGCAGCGGAGCAAAACGACAGAAAACAAATGAGCTGTCGTGTTGGTTCTTTTTAAAACGTATACACAACTCAAGCGACTACTGGACAGGCACGTCCTTCTCCTTCTCGGTCTCCGGGCCTTCTGTTCGAGAGTGACCGCCCCCGAAAACGTAAATCAACGATGACTTCAATGACACTCAGAAAAGCAAATACGTAATGCGCCAAACAGAAAATCAAGAGAGGAAATCACAAAATAAATTATATGGGGGGCGGGGGTTTGTGAACACACAACAAAGGAACAAACTACACAAACAACTCCGAGACAGTCCAGTCTCCTACAAAAGGAAAGATGTTACCAGCCAAGTCTTGTGTCGTTATTAAACAAACACATGACGGAAGTCAGACAGAGCGCGAAAGCAACGCATTCTCGCCGTACGTAAACTCTTCACAAGCATTTGCTCTGGAGCAAATTTAACCCTGTTGCGTTCACACGTGCAAATTTACACCGGTGCTGCTTCGCTAACAAGCATTTGCTCCGGAGCAAATTTTTAAACCACCTCCCTGAGGTGGATCAAATTTGGTCCGGTGTAAGCTGTTTTCCGGGGCTACGCCGGAGCTAATTTGCACGTGTGAACGCTCTACTGGGGCAGCCCCGGCGTAGCACCGGACCAAATCTTGCCGTGTGAACACCCCTTTTGTCATGTTTCAGTTTGTGACCAACAGGTGGCACTGTAGGGCTCTCGCTGCAGCTGCACACCTGTTGGTCGTTATGTCGTTAGCTGTATAAAAAGACTCCCACCCAGCCACTCATGGTCGGGTCATTGTTTGCCTGTGTCATGTTAGTTGCTGTCACTGTTTCTGTTGGTTTGTGTTTATCACTTTGTGTTTTGCTTATAATAATAATAATACAAATATTTGTAAGAGCCTTTCTATGGCGGGATAGAAAAATAAAACCACAGATAAAATTATAAATAATAAAAGGAGAGCTGAATTTAAACTGAATATGCGATTTTAAATCCCGATGATTTTGTTTGCTACTTCGGATTCGTTTTGTTTTCCAGACTTGGTGTGTTCTCGATTTCATTTCCTTAGTATTTTAATACAATTTATCTAGTTCACCCTGCTCCTCCCTCCTGCCTGCTTTTTGGGGTCCACCACCACCTCGCAATAGTGACGGTCTTTTAAAAGGATTGTATTTCACCGTAACTTTGTTTCGCCGTATGACTTACAGAAACAATAAAACAATAAATATTAGTTCAGTCTCACAGGCGCCCATTTTTTTTCATCCTCCCCTCTACATTTAAATAATTACCGTATTTTCTGCACCATAAGGCACTTATAAGGGGCACCTTCAATGAATGGCCTATTTTAAAACTGTTTTCATATATCGGTCGCACGGTTTACAAGGCGCATAGAATGGACGCTACAATAGTGGCTGCGGTTGCGCTATGCATCCACTAGATCAGTGGTGGGCAAACTGAGGCTCGCGGGCCGGATCCGGCCCGTTCTTTTTAATTCGGCCCGCCAAAGATTGGTACACAATTAAGGTTCAATTTGAATGATTGCATTCATTTCATTTGGACTTGTAATGACAGGCATTTCATCGCCAGGTGGCGCAGTGACTTCAAGTTGCAGAGCACGGGGAGGGAGGCGGAGCGAGAGATGGACGGAGAGGGGCAAAGACAGGGAGAGAGAGAGATCTTATCTTCCACCTACGGAGCTCTGTCAAATGAAATTCCCGAACCCGGTAAAACAAACAAACAAAAAAAAAACACTTATGGATTAAACTTTCTACAACTATATTACATTAACGATTGAATCCTTACAAAGGAAGGTCCTGTACCCAGAAGCCATCATAACTGAGAACATTTGTGAGATTCTCTGGAGATTTTGCAGGCCAATGGATTCTGGCTCACAATATACTGTATGCTTATTGGTAAATTCATTCCAAGGCTGTTTGACGTAGTTCGATACCAAAACCCAAAGCCTGCTATTTAACCCTTTCAGGCACAGCGGTTACTACAGTGGACAGCTTCTCATGTTATCAGGTTACAGGGTGCATGAAAGGGTTAACCTTGCTTTGTGCAATTGGGCATAGCCAGTTGGAATACAAAATTAATTTCCCCAAACTGCTGTTAAAATGATAATGATCTCAAATGACATGAATTATTAATGCCCGTGAAACAAAGTGAGTGGAAATCCTTCTGCCGTGTTGCAGGGGAAACAAAATGACATCCATGTCTAAAAATGGTCCACAAACGAAATAATGGGCTGTGTACTTCGATCACGTTTATCAGCCATAGTCAATATTTGCTTTCAGCACTCACACATAAAAGGGAGTTTAAGCTAACAACAATAAAAACGCGCTCAACCCCCACGAGCTGCATAGAGGCTGCGGATTCACTGATCTAAACCTTGCGCTCTCATCACTGCCGTGGTGATGCAAGCAGACTGAGACAGGCTGTACGTGCAGGAAAACATTATTTTTGGACTCCGGGAGAGGTGCAGTACAGCATTAGAAAATTCACACAAACATTCGTTTGCGGTAAAAAGTGGCAGCAGGTCTTATTCGAGAGAATAGCACATATCAGCCACCTATCTCGGTTAAACATATTACATGAACTTTTTTTTTTAATGTTTTTGACAGATGACTCCAAGAAATTATTTCTTGATTGGCATCTTCTGTATATCTTGTAGTACTTCAGAAGAGTACGTGGACTTTGCAGTTACAGTATAGAACATTTTACCTGCTAAACACTAGACTGATAACCGAACAAGAAACAACTACAAAAGAGGCTATAGCATAAAAATACGGAAAGACGAATGCAAGTGTTTGGACATGTCACAGAGTCGCATTGAATGCAGGTAAAAAATTCACAATGAAATATTTCATCTTATTGTTAAGTCGACGTCAAGTCTATCCGCGCCGGTATTTTTGCTCACCTAAAATCTGCTGTCACCCAAAAGCTGACCAGTGGATCTTTTGTCATATTCCTCTGAAATCAAATGTTTCCAGTCTACAGCAACTATGAAAGGAAGTCATTGAGGGGTGTCCGTATAAGGTATTTCCCCACCATAAGGAGCTTTGGCGTATAAGGCCTACCTTCAATGAATGGCCTATTTTAAAACAGTTTTCCTATATAGGGCACATCGCATTATAAGGAGCATAGAATAGAAGCTACAATAGTGGCTGCGGTTGATGGAGCTACGCTAAAGGGAATACAATACCGTTTTATTTACATACGCAACCACGTACGCACGCACGCTGAGATGAGCGACAGCCGGAACGTCACCGAACATGAACGTAATCGAAACACACAGACACACAAAGTTTTTTTCGCCCCTATTTTCTCCTCCCAACGTTCGCGCTCGATTTGGGACCAGTCCGCTGGCTCCGGGTTGATCGTGATTGACGTATTGGACACCACTGCCTTAAAATCGGAGGTAATTCGCTGACTAGCTTAGCGTTTAGCGCTGAGCAGCGTTGTTTGCGCATGAGCGGTGATTCAGATGTCATCTGATTGGTTGCCCTGTATGTCAATCAAGTCACGGGATTGATGATAGGCTGACGTAGTCAGTTCTGTGTATTTAACGCCGTTGTTTGAATGGCAGCTCCACTGGCGAGCAGTTTTCGACGCTTGTCATTTGAAAGACCGAGAGCCGCATTGAGCCGGCCAAAGAGCCGCATTCGGGTTGGCCACCCCTGATGTAGAGCTTTCACAACTGCTACAGCTGTAAGAAAGAGTTTTACAGAACATTTAAAATAATACGTCCAAGAAATCAGAATAATGGTCCGTAGCGCAACGGATTATAAGTCGTACTGTCGGCTTTTGAGAAAATGGAATGCTTTTAGGTGCGCCTTATAGTACGGAAAATACGGTAATTGAAATCAACGGAAATTAAAACAAATTGGAACTCGGCCAGTGTCCCAGAATGGGTTGAGGTTGTCTTAAAATGTCGGCAATTGATCCACTGACCAAGGACGTGGTGAAGTGGGACCACTGATAAAAAAGGGGAAGAGGCAATTTAAGTCACCTTCAGGTTTTTGACAGCCACAGCGGGGTCAGTGAGGAAACTCTGACGAACGCTGATTTCAATCCCAGCCTCCTTCACCCTCTCTTCGAGATCATCCAGGGTCTGTCAAGCACGGGGGGGGGTCGGGGCGGGGGGGGGCGGACAGAAGTTAATAGAAGGAAGGTCACAAAAAGGAATGTGAATAATCGAAGACACCGCTGCGTCAAATAAAAGCGTCACGGCGAGATGAGGCGCTTGTTTACAAAGCTCGTAGTTGTGGGTGGGGGAAGATACACACACACACGGAGAAGGGCAAGTGACATTCAAGGTTGAGATAAAAAAAAAAGTGAGCAGCCACTAGCCATAATAGAAATAGAGCAGACAAAAGAGCAGTGCGAAAAGGGGAAGACAGAAACAACTGTCCTTTTTTAAAGGCAGCCTGTAACCATAACACTAAAAAAGCTGCTTCTATTTTTGTTGTTGCAGCATCCATTTTTTTGTGCATGATTTTCAGGCAGCTGGGCAGGTTGGAGGTCATAATCCTCTAAATGTCAATCACAGAGTGATGCTAACCACTCTTTCTCCAGTGACCCTTTGTTGTGGTGTCACTTTTGCAGTCACGGTAAATATTAAGTAGCATGATACAATTAGCAATGACAATTCAACTTCCATTCCGTTGCACTGAAGACTTGCCACTTCTGCTTGTAGAAGCCGTTTACTGAACCTGATAGTTAAATTATACATGGATCACATATCGAACAATATGGTTTTCTCATAAGACTGTGAGACATATAAAAAAAATCAGCAAGTAACTGCTATCTTTCCCCTTACAGCCAATCTACTGAATGCTATAAATGACCCTTTTCTTTGAATGTGTTATCTTCATAGAATCCAATTTACAACATCTGTACAAATGGATCCCAAAGCATTCAGTTGAGCACAATAATTCATAATAGTTCCTAGTCCCCGATGGGTTCCACATTTTGCTCTTCGAATTCAAACCCATTAGGAAGGGGAGCTTCTATCTTGCACCGTAAGCACATTTGATGCATTTGGAAAGTAACATGAATGGACAGTTATCACACAGACTGAAAAAAAAAATCGTGTGTTGAATTTACTCAATTTTATTTTGTGACGTGGTCACGCCTGGTAAAATAATCTGGATCCGAACACATTTTTAGGTTGACTTCAACAGATATGCATTAACCCTTTCAGGGACAAAGGTCACAACAGCTTATCATCAGTGGACTATGCACATCATCGTTAAAAAAAAAAAAAAGCTACTGTTGCTGTGTTGTATTAAGAAGCATATTTTACTCACCGATGTAAAAACTTCTGTTGTCTGCTGAATGGTGGCAATCTTGGTCCATTTCCACTTCTGGAAGAGCTGCACTCGAGTGGGGTTGTGCAGCGTGGCAGACGGATGAGTGCGAAAGAAAGTAGGAAAGCGCTGGCGATTGGACAGAGCTGGAGAACTGGACCCATAGGACAACTGAGAGGGAAGAAGAATGTTTTGAATAAACAACTCCATATGCTACATGTTTTTTTTCCTTTTCTCTTTTGGGTCAGTTACAGAGGTTCACTTCTTTGAAAAGTCATTCAGTTCCCTTTCAAACACGTACATTACATACTTGTACATTCTGATTTGGGTTCCTCCATTTGCTTATCAAAGACTCACAGTATCCTGATGTGACAACCTTTTGCATTGCCCGTATGTCTGCACAATGGCGTAGTCTTTGAAGAGGGATTTGCCTTTCAATGTACCTTATTTTCCACACTAAAAGGCGCTTCGGCGGATAAGGCGAACCGTCAATGATCGACCTATTTTAAAACGGTTTTCATATATTGGGCGCACTGCATTATAAGTCGCATAAAATAGAAGCTGCAATAGTGGCTGTGGTTGCGTTATGCATCCACTAGATGGAGCTACGCTAAAGGCACTACAATACAATCCAATACAACACAGCCTTGTTTATATAGCGCTTTAACAACCGCTGCAGCTCTGACAAACCACTTTACAGAATATTTAAAATACTGCTCAAGAAATCCGAATACTGATTCATATATTAGGTATATTGGAATGCTTTTAGGTGTGCCTTATAGTGCGGAAAATACGGTAAAACCTCCAAGCCTAAAAAAAACGTGGGACTAAGCTTGAACTATTGTGGCACACAGAATATTGTTTAAATCAGCCATTGTAAACCAGTTGAGCTAAGTTTAAAAGAATAATTTTGCCGGAGTTGCAAGAGGCATCAAATGGCAAACCGAGTGCAAGTGGTTGACGGACGTCACATCTAACTCAATACTGGCCGGTTCAAACGATAAGCTTTAAATAAGTGAATGCCAGGCTCTGGGTATCCAATCGTTATGATATAAAGGCAACCTATTTGTCATTTCGATCAAATTGCAATTGTCATTTGGACGATGAAGTGCAATGACTCAATTCCATTCGCAAGTCATTTGTAACAAAGAGCGAATCAAGGATTTGGCTCCAAATTCTATTTTTAACTTCTGTGGCTTTCTCAGTGGTTCAAAGTGGCTGAAAATACACTTAGCCAAATGATTTATAGCAACATTTCAGGATCAATAGTTTTGCAAAAATATTTCTTATGGCTATCTTTCTCAACAGCAGACAATTATACACACAATCTTTATCTGTATACGATGACTTCGTAACATGGTCCAACAGGTAAATAGTCAACATTGTCTGCTAATATATAAATAACACCTCAAATCGATTTTTTGGGAAATGTTGGATAGGTGTGTTGATGTTGTTGATAATTCCCTGCCAAGTTTTAAACCCCCTGGCCAGCCAGTTGAAGCCTCTCTGTGTGAGTTTACACATTCTTTCGAAGCTTTGTAGATTTGCTATAGGTTCTGTGGCTTCCTCTCACTGGTTGAGAGCAGGAAGAATAGAAATTCATCACTAAATGAACCTCGGGGGGCGGGGAGATAGTAGGGTGACTTGTGTTTCGGCACTGCCAATAAATAATAAACTGTAGTTGGCTATTTTTTCATCGAATGTCAGCATCGCATCCAACCTCCTTCCAGCCCCGTACGGCATCTTAGTCACAATGGCGGACAACGGTGAAGGAATGTGGGTCATTGTCTCACAGAAGCAAGTGGAGGAACACGATCATATAAATAGCCGACTGTATGAAAAATGGAACAGTGCACCTCTTACCGGTATTGTCCCACAGTACACAATGACATAAGTGCTATAAGTTCTTAAAAAATATGGTAGGACCCAGTCAGTAAAGGTCAGAACTGACAGAACACCCCACACGTTAATTCATGTGACCTTTTCATGTCCTATTTTCATTCCTTTTATTCATTATTTTACGGGTGTGACGCCAGGGAACATGCTTTTTAAAATTTTTTTTTTTAGCAGCACTAGAATAAATTGTAATTGCACATCCACGGCAGTAAGTGGCGCTCTTTTTGTCAGAGTGTGCGCAGGGAGCATAAACATTGGTGACAAAGTTATTCTGCAGATTTATATGACCATTTTTGTTTTCTTTAACGTTATCTAAAGGATGCACTGTTATGAATGTGGATACCATATTTTCAGCACTGTAAGGCGCACCTAAAATTAAATTTTCTCAAAAGCCGACAATTTTTGGACGTAGTATTTTCAATGTTCTGTTAAGTGCTTTGTTACAGCTGCAGAGGTTGTGAAGGTTCTACATAAATAAAGCTGTATTGTATTGTATTGTATTTCCTTTAGCGTACCTCTATCTAGTGGATGCATAATGCAACTGCAGCCACGATTGTAGCTCCTATTCCATGCGCCTTATGATGTGGTGCGCCCGATTTTCATAAATTTTACATGAGTCTTTCTTATATATATATACCTGTATATTATATATATATATATACACAGTATATATACAAACACACACACGCACACACACACACACACACTGTAGAAAAAGTGCTGATACATTTGTTTCAGGACTAACTTTTATGACAAATGCCCTGTAACTTTTGTCATTAAAGTTACAAGTGTTTATAGTGGGTTATAATGTTTCAATGTATTTATATTGCAGTAGTTTGCTTTTTTTACAGCCGAGTGTAAGCCCGATTTCCCCATGTGCTCTCCGAGCCTTGAAAATCAGTCGAGAGAGAAGCATTAAATTTATACTGGCGATTACGATTATCAAAGTCTCACTTCAAAGACTGCCTACATAGATCAAACCTATACACACAGGCTGGCAATTTGAAGAAATTGACATTTACTGGACACAAATTTCTTGTCCTAATATGTCATGTGATATGAAGGTCTCATCTACACAAAGTTTTTTTTTTTTTTTTTTTTTACAGGTACCTGCATTAGTTTGGTCCCTTTTTGTCAGGAGGAAATAGCATTTACGAATCACAAATCGGGCTTCTGATGCATCTGGAATCTACCGTTGCTATGATCAGGCATATCTTGTTTTTCTCATTAAGTCTGTTATGGCTATGATATGACAAAAAGTTGCATCATCGTGTTGCAAATGTGAATCTTACAACTATGAGGTTCCACATGCGGGCAGCCTCAGCCACCAGTGTGGACACTGAGCTGCAGCCAGGCATCAGTACAATCTTGATGGGCTCGGTGTACAGAAGGTCGTAAAGCAGCTTGGTGGCTTCTCCGGGATCACACTGTTGACAGAGATACAATATGGCTATCAGTGAAAATGCTATGCTAGTGTTTGCCAACTTGAATTGATCTAAGGCACATATATACATTGGGGTGAGGGCTGAGGGGGGTGAATCACAGCACAACGGTAAACAAATCACAATTCAGAAATATATATATATATATATATATATATATATATATATGTGATCTGATCCGAGCGAAGATCCTGTGGGACTTCCAGATGCAGACTGACAAGATGGTAATGGAGAACCAACCAGATATCGTGATCATAGAAAAAGGGACGAAAAAAGCCGTTGTAGTGGATGGAGCAATCCCAAGTGATGGAAACATCAGAAAAAAGGAACCCGAGAAACTGGAGAAATACCAAGGGCTCAGAGAGGAGCTGGAGACAGCCTGGAAGGTAAAGGTGACAGTTGTGCCAGTGGTGGTCGGAGCACTCGGGGCAGTGACCCCCAAACCGGATGAATGGTTGCAACAGATCACATCTCAGTCCAGAAAAGCGCAGTGCTGGGAACAGCAAGGACAATGCGCAGAACCCTCAAGCTTCCTGGCCTCTGCTAGAGGACCCGAGCTGAATAAGGGACGGTCACCACCCGAGGGGTGAGACGAGGATTTTTAAAATTTTACATATATAAGAACAGAGAGAGAGAGAGACACACACACACACACACACACCCTGATGAACTATATATATTAAAAAAAAAAAAAAGATATGGCAAGGCACAGAGAAACCATCGGAGGAAAAGAGCACCCAAGGGGAGCCCATTCACGCTGACAAGAATGACAGCCGCCACACCTCCCAGCGTGGAGCCCCCCCATGGAGGAAACACTGGAGCTTTAAAAAACTCGAATATCAGATCTCATTCAGATGCGATCTCACCAATACGTAAGGTCACGCACATGCATTGCTAAGGAGGCAATGTGAGGCATGTTTCAAGGTCATCTCAACCCTGATGGCCTTGTCAGGGGAGGCTCCATTTTTGGAGGCTGGGGGACATTTGCCCAACCAGTCAAGTTGCATTACCTTGAGTCACAAATACTCGCTTGCTTTCCAATTACAACTTAAAGTAAATGAAAAATCCATAAGCAATTTAAGTGATAAGGCTAAAGGCACATTCAGCTTTAATCACGTATCAGTGTGCAAGACACAGAGGGTTGACTTTATATTGGCTTGTTGGTAATTCTAAGGTTTACAAATGTCATTTGGTACATTCTCATGATGTCATATCACGGTATAGCTATATTACATTGCTGAACAAAATTATTCATCATGAATTTTATGTCAGAAATGAACCATTCTGAAATGTATATATGATATGTTAAGGTTTTCTTAGAGCAGTTGTCCCAAAGCTCACGCCACGGGGGTGTATACTATTCATCAGTGTATAGATCCTGTTATGCATATCAACACTGGTTAAATATGCACACACAAAAAAATGTCATGCAGAATCAGCATTAAATTACAACACAGCAAAGTGATTTACAAAAGTGTACCAATAAAAGTATGAACAGAAATGGCTGGTCAACAAGAACCAGGAAAAACAAGACATGAACAAAAAAACGCTTGCAAAAGGCAAGGAGATTGTTCACCTGAGAAAACCAACGAAACGTCAAGAGTCCAATTCACACGCAAAAACAAACGCAAGATCAAATGACGAAACAAAAACTATACTTACAAAAGAACGACTATGACGAGAGCGAGAGGTCGAGAAAACAAACAATTGAGCAAGAACAGCAACTAGATCAAATAATCCGACGGGCAGCGGGCAGTTTATCAGTCCTTAAATACATGGCTACTGAAACGTGGCAGCGGGTGTGCACGCTGAAGGGAAAGCCCTCGTTTGCCACCTGCTGGAGACACACAAGAACGGGATCATGACAATAATATGACGTCAGCTATATTAACTTAGGTTTGGTGGGGCTACTCTCGAAATAAATATGCTTAAAAACACATTCTTAGTTCTTTTGTATTTAAAATCACGTTGAAACATATACAATCGACAAATTAAAATTGGATTTTATTTTCCCCATAGCCGATGCAGTAGATTTACCAGAGACCAACATGTTCGTCATGACTGGAGGATGAAGAGACAAGCACACACACGCACGCACGCACGCACGCACGCATGCACACACACAAATCAGATCTGGAGAAAATTATTAATGAAACCATAATCACCGAGGTGCAGCATATTAATCAATCTCGGTTCCATATGGTTGATTAAAGACTAGTCCCCGGACACCTGACATGAACTGCTGAAATGGGATATTAGATTTTCAAATGTGCTGAGAAACATACCAGGAGGCTTGTGGCTTTTGAGAGTTTTGCCAATGATTCATGATTTAGTTTTTCATTTTCCATCGCTTTTGTCAAAAGTCTTCAGTTGTAAGGATCCAAGCTGGAGCGGTGACCAACCCGTCACAATTGCACAGATTTAAGTGACAGGAATAAGAAGAAGAGTCTTATATAATGATCCCATCTAGCTTTGTCGCTGTTCTACATTCATCCGAGCAGGAGCAGAACAGCAACAACACAAAGCAGGTCACGCTCAACTTATCAATTTGGCAGAGTGATCATCACAAGCGCCGCAGAGATAAAGCTCTTAGAAATGACAGAATGAGAAGACCAAACCCTTTTCCAAAAAAAAAAAAAAAAAAAAGAAGCCGCCGTCAAACATGACCCTACATGCATCGACAGTCCAACAGACTGCGTGAGACCTCGGCAAAACTTAAACCTCATTCGCCGAGACTGTACAGCCTGTCCTATCATTTTAAGAGTCATTCAGTTGACAACACGGAGCACTGGAAATTTTCTTTAACCTTGGCTATGACAGAATGCGTTTCAGTCATACATTGGGCATCATTGCATGCCTTGAGTTTGTCGTCATGGCGACGGTTTTAAAGTCACATTATTGACACATATATGTGCATATACATATATAAGATATATAAGACGGTGTTTTTTGCATTGAAATGTCGTGTCGTCGTCGAATGCACTGCGAAGCAAGCGCCAAAGGAAAGTTAGACTCAGCAGCTGTTCATTGACTAAAACGGTCCAAACGATGAATGAACGTTTAGGGAAGCCGATATCACTCATTGTGTGAGCAATTGGTGCATCCCTCATTTACTAAAAATTTAAATGACCGTATATCAATACAGTATGTTCATTTATATTTTAACATGTATTAAGATTTATAAAAATTATGGCTAATACCGTATTGGCCCGAATATAAGATGGTGTTTTTTGCATTGAAATAAAACTGAAAAAGTGGGTGTCGTCTTATATTCGGGGTCTAGACATTATACCCATTCACGACGCCAGATATCATTGAAGCGAATGCTGAACTTGACTCCCGAGGCCAAAGTGAACCCCTGCCACGAAGAATAAAAATAAAAATAGCGGTAGGACGAAGAAGAAAAATTAAAAATAGCGGTAAGAAGGAAAAGAGAAGAAAATAATAGAAGAGATAACAGAAAATGGAGAAACGTAGTGACAATCTGGAAAAAAGTGGGTCGAAGATCGGCCAGGTTAATCGGCAGCTGAGGAGAAGTTATGATGTCATTTACATTTCAAAAACCAGAAGCCATTCATTTACGAATGTGATTGCACTTTAGATTTAAATGAGGCAAAATAACATGCTTTTTCTCTCAAATACAGTATATTGTTAGAATCATTTGTTTCAGATGTACTGTAATTATTTTCTGTATAAAAATTAATTTGGTGTTCAAAAAGTCTTTTCAAATTTGAGTCTTGAAAAAGAGGGGGTCGTCTTATTTTTATTTTTTTTGTCTTTTGTTTTGACACAAGGTGTTTGTTGTTACGTCGTGTGGACCCGGCGTGGATTGTTTTCAGCGGGTGTTTTTTTTTGGCCACGACATTTGTCAATGGAGAAGAATCTGTGCAGCACTGATTTTGATTGGGAGGAATGTCGGTGCCATTTGACTGTCGGTCCTAGACAGTGCTTGTGTTTTTTTTTATTGCATTTCTAATGGGCAACATTTCTCACAGCCCCGTTTTGTTCAGCGGAGATGTTGGCGCTGCTGGACAGTGCGTTGGTGCGACTGGATAGAAGGCTGGTGGAGGTAAGTATGACGAGAGAGGAGCGTCGGCGCATAGCGCTGATGCGTATTTGGAGCTGAGAGTCGGCGCTTGGAATTGAAGTGGATTTACATGGCACGAAGGTGAACCGAACCGATCTCTTTTTTCGCCAATGGACGCAACAGCTTCTTGGTTACTTTCAATCGTAGCTTGTTGCAAACGTGTGCACATTTTGAGTGTGAGGTCTCTGATCCACCGATGAAAGGACACTTTGATTCTCCCCTCTTTCATTTCGAACTGTCTAATGTGTTTTATTATTTTATGTTAACTGTTCTGCAAAGCGCTTTGCACCTGTTGTGAAAGCGCTATATAAATAAAGATGTATGTATATAAACACTCGACTCACAAAATGTTTGGGATATTTGTTTTTTGGGTGAAATTTCGGGACAAGGCTAAAATGCATTCCGACCTTTACAGGTGATCTTCTCAAAGCTTTTGAATGTTGCACATGTCCAACTGTTAAATGCACAAGTTGCTGCTCTCTCGCAAGGCGCTTAACGGCAAAAATTCAAACCGTGAGTTTGATCCTTCAATCGACCAATAAATGTCCAGGTTCTATTAGAGCTGATGTGATCGTCTTCATGCTGTTCACATTTTTGACATAATGAGACCAAGACGACGCCCAATAATGTATCAATAGTTTCTTGCCATTGTGATGCTTCAAACAGGATGCTCTCAGATGCAAGTGGCCATCGAGCCATCAGCAGCTTGCAACAGAGCTACTGGGAGACTGGAAGAGTCATAGAAAGTTAAGCTCCTCGTTAGAGAACAGCAACTTGTGCAAAAAGTACTGAAACATTCACCAGTTGGACATGTGCATTCAAAAGCTTAGAGAAGGTCACATTAACTTATCCCGTAAAGTTGTGAATGGATTTTAGGCTCGTCCTGAAATTTCACCTAAAAGCCAAATATCCCGAACATTTTGTGAGTGGTGTGCACACTTTCGCTACTACGTTCGTTCGTACAACTTTATCAGTGCATTTGTAAATGTACTTTCTTATATTGGTTGGACAATAATTTTGATCTCCCGCAATACATAATAGTGTTTAAATCAGAATGTAAATCCTTGATGGAGTATATGCATGTGTACGTCAGAATGCGTGTGTGCAAACACTGTGAATGGCATTGTTATGCTTGAAGGATTAGCCTGTCAATCAGTCAAACCCTTGCACAAACCGAGTCGCTGACTTAACCCCTGCACACTGGGGAAATCACGACCCCATTTAAATGAGATGCTATAGGGTCTATGTCCAACCCCTTGGCTTCCTCATAAAACTATGAACCTTTTGGGACCTGTCTTCTGATTTCAGCACAGCAGGATTCTGACAGACATTTAATCGTCTTTTCAGCGGATCTCATGAAAGTCAGAAATTCTCTGCTCGGTTTACACAGACTTTGTAGCATTGCTGAATCTCTGGCAGAAGTGTTCGGAGGGACAGCCAGTATTTCTTACATTCACCCTTTCGAGGACAGCAGTCACTACAGTGGATAGCTTATCATGTTGTCAGGTTACTGGGGGTAGGAAAGGGTGAACCTAAGTGTGCTCAGTGTTATCTTCCACCCAGACTAGTTTAAACATCAACAAACACTCGTCTGCTCCTGATTGCGCATTCAGTCGCAGAGCCAAAATAGTGTTTGTTTGAAGTGATGTTGTCAAGGTTACTGTCGTTATGCCAATCCACGTCGAATGCCACCAAAAACCCTCCGCGCCTCTGCCATTTGAAGTGGGGATGCAATACAGAGCAACTCAAATGAATAAAGGTGATGCTTTTAAAAGCACAGGCATGTCACAGTGCAAATTTAAGTCTACATTTATGTCAGTGAGCATTTATGCAGAGAAATGATAAATTAGCAATTTAGAGGACACAATCATTTACATGGTATACAACAGTGGTCCTGGCCGGCAGGTGGGAATTAGTGGTAGCGCTCTCGAGTGGTTTGCACGCAGATTGTTTTGAGTCCCGCTTTGCCCATCTGTAGTATGGTCTTCCACAGGGATCTATTTTGAGGCCCCTGTTGTTTTCACCATATTTGTTTGTCCTTAGGTTCCATCCTAAGATGACATAGTATTTCCTTCCACTGCTATGTGGATGACAGACAGATCTATGTTCCGCTGAGCAAAAAGGATGTGTTCTCCTGAATACCACTTGTGTCTTACGTCGAGGTAATTAAAATCGTGGATGCCACTGAATTTTACAATTCAACAAAAAGAAAACAGAGTTTTTGGTCCCAGTGGCCCTTGTACGACCCACCCTGTTGGCCTGGGACCCCTAGCATCTTAGTTAAGGCAAACAGTCTCAAACTTGCGTTTCAATTGGATAGTGATTTTATATTGCACCGGCAAATCAGTGCTGTTGTTAAAGATAGCTTCTTTCATCTACACGACTTAAAAACAGTAAAACAGTAATTAATGCCTTTGTTACATCTTGGCTATATTACTGTCATGCACATTATTCTGGAAACAGCCAGGCCTCCCTCAAGCGTCTCCAGTTGGTCCAAAATGCTGCTGTTCACCTCCTAACTGGAATTCGTAAGAGGGAGCACAAAACCACAGTGATGTCTCTTCACTGGGTCCCAGTAGAGTTTAGAGTTCATTTTAAGATATTACAGTCAAACCTCGGTTTTCAAATGTCTGTTCTCGACCAAATCGGTTTTCGACCAGAAAATTCGAGATTACTACACCTCGGATTACGACCGAAAACCGGCTTTCGACCAAACATATTCGAGCATACCCGAATACGCCACTTGACTCCTCTCGGCTTCCACATATGAGGAAGTGACGCTTCTTCGTGTCGCGTTCATTGTGAGCAGACGTGTTTGTTGTGATTTACGCAAATCTGACTGTTATTTCTGCATCGTGGATTAGCCCCTAATCATGGGCTAATAAAATAGTTTTGGATTTTGAACAAATCGCTTTTCGAACAGCCTTCTGGAATGGATTCTGGTCGAAAACCAATGTATGACTATTTGTTTTCTAATAATTAAATGGCCTCGCCCCAGCTTACATCTCTGAGTTCCTGCACCCTTACCAGCTGCCTGGTGCCTCAGGTCTGCAGATCAGACGTCACTGGAGGTGCCGAGAACTAAGCGGAGCCTCAGAGTGGATCGAGCTTTGTATGTATAAAATGTTTGCGGTTTTTTTTGGGGGGGGGGGGTCTGTTTTGTGGAGTATATCCATCCTGATCCGGAATATAAAATAAGAAGACATGGCTGGAGTATTACAAAAACAAATTCTGGGAGAAATGTTTTTGAACTGATAAAAGAAAGATTAACAGCTGTCACAGAGCGGTGAAGGTCATTTGCACCAGTCTGGTTGTCAGCTCCGCCCTGAATGTTCCCTTTTTTCCTTTTGTTTAAATAGTCCTGTCTCTCTTTGTCTTGTGTGTTGGGGGGAAGGTAGCCTTTTTCTTCCTCCGTGTCTTCGTTTCATTTCGGGTAGTGAGGATGTTGGTTATCCGAATACAGGCTGGAGACGATGAACGGTGCCTTCGAAGGTTTGATTTGCAGAATATTCCGGGCACATGTGAGTTACAGACAATGGCTGCAGATCACAAGTGCAAAGACACAAGGGATTCGCATCATATTTATATCATCAGAAGGGCTGTACCGAAACTATGGTGCGGCATCGGGACTTTCGTTTCTCCTAAACCGATTCTTAGCTTGTATCAACGGGTGCATTCCGATGCTCTGTGCGTCTTCACAAAGTCTCCAGTAAGTCGTGTATCAAAGTTAACTGATGAGTGCTTCAAGGATGCAAAGTTTCACTGCGGGCATGAGAAAGTTAGCCAGGCATGACTAAATATGGGCAGAATACACAGTGTGTTTCTTCCTTGTGCATGAACTCCGGCCCCCGCCACAGCCCTTGACATGATTCCGTAGCCGCTGGCCCTCAAAAAAATCTCCCCTATACTCTGAACCCTGCAACTGTGTCCTTTGTTCAAGCCTGGTAACTGACAGATGCAACCAAATTCATCAGCCAGTCGTCTAAGTTGTGTGTCAGTTGCTGATGTAAAGACCTGCAAATAAAAGCTGCACTGTTGAGCTCTTACCTCATAGTACTATTTTCATGCCAAATGTTTTCAGTCTACAGCAAAAAGAATTAATTATCCTCTCTGTCCCAATATTTTGAGGTTAGTGACGTCAGCTACATTTTTTTTACTGTCATTTTTCATAGCACAACATAAGGACAACATCCTACCACCTGCCTACAATGGAATAGTTGACATCATATTAGCTGTATGACAGAAATGGTGTGACTATCGAGGTGAATTAATGTAGCAGACAGTGATCCAAAGAAAGCTCACTGTCGCGTGTACGGCCCATATACTTTATACACTGTACATACATAAATTATACAGTACAAATTACCATGCTGCACTTCTTAGATAGTGGCAGCTATTGCCCTTTAATGCGTTTTTATGCCACATTACCGTATTTTCCGGATTATAAATCACTCCGAGTATAAATCGCATTTTGGGGATTCAGTTGACAAAATCCAACACAGAGAACGTACATGTCATCTTGAAAGGCAATTTAAAATAAAAATAAAATAGATAACAAGTGTACGATATGCTAACATTACATGACACATGAATGACGAACGGAGAACATGCCTGGTACGTGCACGTATCATATTAAGAATTATTCAGCTAACTATAGCATAAAGAACATGCTAACACGTTTTAGCCATCAGTGTAACTCCAAATTATGAAATCCAATGAAATATTCAGACTCTGTGTCACTTTTAAACAACTTCGCCAACACGGGAGGTAGAAAATGCGGCGCTTCCTCTTCTACGTTGCTTACGTCAGACACATTGTGACGTAATCGCACCACTGGTCAAAGTATGGGAACCCCCCCCCCCCAAAAAAAACGATTTATAATCCGGAAAATACAGTATACTTTGGAAGGTCACAAACTGTACGACAGCTGATTTGTCAAGTTAAGTAACTTTTTCGTCAAATGTGCTCTATGTGCATTGTGCAACATACGACACAGATGACATTTCTTTCCTCTCCACCACAGGAGAGAGAGGAGCTGCTGCGGCTACCTGTGCCGCCATCAAAAGAACAGTTAACATAAAATGGCAAAATAATACAACACAAAACATAAGACACAGACAGTCATGCAATCCTAACTACTTTTTCTGCATACACTTTGTTGTTTGAAGCAGTTATAGATGAAAGAGGATGAAAAACGAGATTGGCTCACATTTCCTGTCCCATGTAAATCCGCTTCAATTCCAAGCGGCGACTCCTAATACGCAAGTGCGCTCTACGCTGACGCTCCTTTCTTCTCATTCATCGTCGGCTCCACAAGCCATCCATCCATCCAGCCACAGACTGTCAAACAGCACCGACATTCCCGCTGAACAAAGCGGGGCTGTGAAAAATGCTGGCCATTTCAGGTGCAAAAAACACAAGTGCCCCGGAGCTGTCCAGCAATGACAGTCAATGGCACCGACATCCCTGCCCAATCAAAATCTGTGCTGGTACAGGCGTGCTGCCGAGAAGGCACAACCACCAAGCACAGATATCTTCTCCCTTGACAAATGTCATGGCCAAAAAATGATGAAAACAATCCATATCAGGTCCACATCACATAACAACAAACACCATGTGACAAAACAAAACACAAAAACACACACAAAAAAAAGCAAGGCTCTTGAAGAGCACTTGCCGATGGCTGCCTACTCGGGCACCATCTTGGGGGAAAACAAATATTTAACAACATTTGGGTATGAGACCACATTATCGTTTCAAACAGCTCAGGCGTCATTATACATTTTCACTCTACAAACTCTACAGCCAAGGGACAACTGATAATAATGTCAAACCCAGATTACACAAAAATAAAATCCTCAAAACAGACACGAATAAAATCCAACAGTGGTCTATTTCAGTTACAAAAAAAGTGTTTATCCCTTTCAAGCACCCTGTCACCTGATAACATAGCTGTCCACTGTCATGGCTCACATCAAAAACAGCGATTGTACACTTGTATCTCATGCAAGGCAAGCTCTTGAGGCAGAACGCTGGGGTGCTAAACTGGAAGTTCAATTTTCTATTTTTTTAAATTAGCTGGTTTGGGTCACATGACAGTTCAGCCCAACTTCAGCATTTATGCATTGTGCTCGCATAGGAGCTACGAGGAGGAGTTGCGCACATCTCTCACTGCGGGCCAAGAATAGTCTTTTTCACCCACTCAGATGACTTTTTAAGTCCGCAGACAGTCCACACTTCGACCTTCCACTTTTTTCCCCCCCACTCTCATCGCAATACTTTATTTCATAACTATTAACCCTTTCATGCACCAATAATGATAACCCGGAACCTGATAACATGACAACCTGTCCACTGTAGTAACCACTGTCCCTGAAAGGGTTAACTTATTCAGCAGCAGCCAATTCTAGATCAAGTCTGAAAAGACGTGTAAAAACGTCTTTGGGAGTGAACGAGTTTTAATAGTATTTCTACCGTGTGCCTAGGTCAGAATCCGGATTATGTATTTATTTATTTATTTGTCCGATGTCTTGTTGCACTAGCTCCATCCAACTTTTTTAGTTATTTGTGTATTCTCTGTTTAGTTACTTTTACGTGGTCCTCATTTTTTGCTTTGTATCTACCATTTGTTTCACACGTTTCTGATCTCCCGCAGTTCAGGACAGTTTGATTCCTCGGCCTTTGTGGAGTCTGCTGTGGGGTCTACGATTCGACAAATTCACCTCCCTAACGGCTTGAACATTTTATCTGACGAATGTGCACGGACAACTTAGAGTGATGAAATGCTGTTTGGGTTATTGATTTTTTTTTTCCTCGCTCATAGACATATCAGCTTTTTGTTGTTACATAGATGGCATGTGCTGTAGTTATTCAGATGCTATAGTGTAAAATATACTTTTAAAAAAAAGGGAAGTTACTCACCATGCTGTCATAATGTATTAACTCCAGCTCGTAGTCCGGAAGAATATCGGCTCTCTCATTCACCAGAGCCAAGGCCATCTTAGCGGCAGGGAGGCAAGCTTGCCCTCCAGGCCAGCCTCCGCTCATTGGAAAGAGAGCTCCGATGTATAGCTTCTTCTTGCCGAGAGCTGGATAGGGGCAGAACAGGACCACAGCGAGGGTCAGGGTCAGACACAAGCCGGCGGCAGACCTGCTGTGAGAGCTGCTTTGCCAGACCGCAGCCATGCTATCGGTGGTCCTGTGCTTCAGGCTCGGAGGTTACTTGAGAAAGTTTTATTCAACCAGAACTTTGGAGCTCGGGGCGGGTCTCGTGCGAGTAGGCCAGAAAAAAATTAATCTCCATGAGCGAATTTGATTTGCTCTCGGTAATGGGGTGACATTTGCAATATACTATTTGACTGACCGTGACATTTGATTTACTTTTTGCTCTTCAGATAGATAGAGACTAATTGGTCTTCATGCCAAAATGCATCGTAAGTTCACTTTTTCGTCCAATGAGTCTCTCAAAGTTAGCCAAAAAGACGAACTGGTAGGAAATTCCAAAGAGAAGAGCGGGATTCGGTTAGCCCCAACTTGAATATGAAGTCCAGATTTTCAAATGGCCGTCATGGTTCCGAAACGTTTCAGATTGTTTCTCAGGATCTGCTTTTCCCCCATGGACAAATAGGAAGACGATCCATCACGAAGGAACACATCTGAAAGTGTCGCAATTTTTGCTCGGATCCACTCTTGTCAGACCGCCTACATTCTCCGCTTTCTGCTCCAAAGGCGCATTATGACACACGTCGGCTCGGGAGAGCGCCGCAGTACACCAGCATCATCTGTTGGTTTCCATTCGGAGTAGCCGAGTCGAACGAGCAGGACTCGGGAAAGGTGTCAAAATGGAAAAGTATCCCAATTGTCGAGCTCCCCGGGAGGAGGAAGACAGGGGAGAGGAGAGCAGGAGGTGCACAGCACAAACGTTTTCCGACTGAGGTCTGACTGCAGCAGCACAGCAGCCGCATGTGGGAGCGTGTGAGAGAGGAAGGAGGAAGAGGAGGAGAAAGAGGAGGAGGAGGGAGAGGGAGGGATGTTCTCTCTGTTTCACAAACCACTTTGAATTTGCAAAACCATAACAGTCCCGCTCATTTATCTCCTCCCACTCTTCGCCTTCGTCACTACCCGCCCACCTTCCTGCCCTCGCGACCAAACATACTTTTCGAGGGTATTTTTCACGCAACGCCTTCAACCCAACTCGAATAAATGTTCTTCATGAACCAATGATCGTTCCGGGAGGATGGGGCCAATTTCTGTTCGTCATGTTTACTGCGAGCCGCGATTCTAGCGCCATGATTTGTTTTAGTTCAAGCGCAACGTGTCCTCCCGCACTGACTTGTTGCATCTCTTGCGACATCTCGCGCGATGATGTTCTTCCTCCATCGCACAATTCTTTCCATTGTTAAATGTTTGCTACTGCGGTTCTTCTGATCAGGGTTTGATGCTGCCAATCGCCAAACAGATCAACCATGAGTGAGATCGTCCGATTCTGACACTGAGCTCATTGGCGAGCTGCACTTTTCTTTTTCTTTTTAATTTTAGAGCTGCTCACTAACGATGAGAAGAATAAGCAATTGGATTGATCTGTCTATTTTTAATAAATTAATACATCTGATTTTTTTTGACAAGAGATTAATTGATCACTAACCATAATAATAATATGCGATTGGATTAATCTGTTCATTTTTTAATTAATATATCTGATTTTTTTGATAATAGATTAATTGATCACTAACCATTATAATAATAAGCAATTGGATTAATCTGTCAATTTTTTAATTAATTAATATATCAGATTTTTTATAATAGATTAATTGATCACTAACCATTATAATAATAAGCGATTGGATTGATTTGTCCATTTTTTAATTAATTAATAAATCCATTTAAAAAAAGAATAGATTAATTGATGAATAAAAAATAGTTATTTTTTAAATAACTGAATTATTTAAAAATATATAATATAAACTATTTAATTATATAAATATATAATTAAATAGTTATTTTTTATTCATTATATTATTTCAAAATGAGTGCAAAAAAGCACGACAAAAAAAAATAGCATGATTCAGTTACTGGTTTAATCTGCCTCACACAATTATTTTGCGAGCCGACCGATCTCCAGCAATCGTCACGATTAGTCAACTCATCAGCTCAAATGTAAATCGCACCAGCAAGCAGCTGCCTTTATAATCGCCATCATGAGCTCACATCTTGACATCTTTAAGGTACGTACAAATTAATAATGGCAATTAAGATGGTCATACATTCAACTTTCATAAACAGCATTCCTGTCATATTTATACATGACGGTGCAACTTAACTGGCTAAAGTGATACTGTAGCCTTAATTTTTATTTTTAGCTGTAAATATTCAGTGCATTTTAAAACTGAACCAAAAATTAGACACTATGCCGAGTTGCACTAATACTATGAAACAATCGATAAAAACTAAAATACTAGTAAAATTATTTCACTCTTCTTGGGCACAAAGCCTTATTTTTTTTTTTATGTTGAATGCAGTGAAATCCGATGAGTAAAATGAAGAAAGTGCACTTTGCTCACGAAAACTAAAAATAAACACATTCATTTTGTTTTTAACCCTTTCACGCATCCTGTAACCTGATAACATGATAAGCTGTCCACTGTAGTGGCCACTATCCCCGAAAGGGTTCTTGAACCTTTTGAAGCTTTTGTTTTGCTTCACTCGTATGCATGATTGAAAAGTAAAAGGAAAGAGGCAGAGGATGCTACACTACTCACGGGCTGCAGGCTATGAAGGATGATAGCTTTTGGTAATCGGCAATGACAAGCATTGATCGACATATGCCGATTATGTGTTTTTCCAAGGAATTGGTTTATTATTGCTAGCGTGACACGTTTGCGTGGTTGATCCTTGTATGCCAAACGAGTAATCGTCTAGCTAAAGCCAATACACCAAAATCCACTGGCCACTTTGCTGCCAAGCCAAACATATCCAGCCAATCGAGCAATTGAACTGATAAACACTCCAAGTGGAGGTCGAGTGGAAACACTCAAGCTCCTTTGTCCTTCATGAGAAGGAGAACAATTATGAATAGCATAAGAACCCGAAAACATTTTAGACCATATCTGGAGGTCCAGGCACCTCTAAAAAAAAATTTGGGGTTGATTTGTGCTTCTGTACCAGTGAGGTTTTGATTTTCATTCCTGGCCCCTTTTTTTTTTTTTTTAAACAACTGTCAAATAAATGTTTCAAGGCTATTTTAGAGAGAGACTTTAAGCAGCACTACTTCAGACATTGTTAATATTACCGACATTAGCAAGTCAGCACAGCTGCTCTCTCCTGCCGCGAATGCGACAACGTCGTTGCCATCGATCACACTTGGGCTTCTGGCCGCATCCAGAAGGTTACATAAGACTGCATTTTACTGTATGCATAGTATCTCCTTTTAACTTCCCCACATTAAACGGTTCTGTCATCGAGAGCTCTACTCGGGTGTCTATCTGGAAGTATCTACCAACGAGAACTGAAACTCTATGAGGCTTAATTCTATTCTGTGGAACTCTGAAGTCTATCAAAGTTGCAACCTTTTGTTTGTTGGTCCTCTTTAAGTGTTGGGAGACTTCTCTATCAATGGATGAAATCTGAAACCTTTTGGTTTTCACGCTAGTTTTTGGGTAGCCTTTTATATGGCGTGTATTCATCAAGAACAATCAATGCAGGAAGTGAGGTTTTAATAAATACAACAGTGAAATTCCTCTACATCGAAACCTACTGTACATGGGCGAAAATACCCCCGAGTGTGAAAAAATCTTCATGCATTAACACCATTCCCACTCTCCTGTCCCCCATACAACGAAAAAAAACCCTGTTGCGTTATACGAAATCATTTTTTCTGCTTTTGCCTCACGACGAGATTCACTACAACGAAGTCTAATCCAACAGCGACCTCTACTGCTTCGTTTGGGAGCGGCAACAGCAACCACCCCACTGGTTTACACATGCGCAGCAGTCCAGAAGTATTTGTTATTGTTAGTTTCAGACGCAGCAAGAACGTTGCATTGCTAAAATGGCTGCAAAATGGACCTTTGGATGTCAAGCAGCTCAGACAAGACGCTGGAAGAGAGGGTAAACGTGATCAAAATGAAAGACGGAGGAAGCAAAATAAAAGACAAGAAATTGATGTAAGTGAAAGTGAATGCTGATCGTAAATTTCACAATTTCTTTCCCTTTTTTTCTTTCTACACTGACTATATGAAGTGTGAAATAAGTGTATGCTCATACTTATACACTATCGGAATAAAAATAGAGTACACATACGTTTGTGTGTGTGTGTGTGTGTGAGCGCGCGCGTGTGTGTCTGAGATCAAATTTCCTACAGTGAAAAAACCCCTGTTGTGAAAAATTTCTTGCTGCAAACATGATTTCATTGTAGAGGAGTTTCACTGTAATTGTGAAATATATGAATATAAACCAGGGAACCAAATCTACAAGACTCCAGCATTACCTTATTTCGTGATCTCGGTTATTTCCTATGTGGATAATTTTTTGCAACCCCAGGTAAATTAGTGGACCAGCGTCCCAAAAATGATTCTGCTCCGCGCAGGGTGACATTGCGGCCTATGACACCACCCGCGTCTGCTAAAAAATGACAATGAAAAAAAAATGCTACTTGAATTAGATTCCTTTGGCATGAAGGCATGATCGTAGCCGTCCTCGGTGGGAGTCACCAGGCAGGGATACACGCCGACCGAGCAAGATCGCTCTGCTCTAGCACATGATACAGAGTGAATGTTACTCTCAGTGCTAACGCAGACGAGGCTAGCCCAGTCAAACGATTTGTAGCTAACACCGCTACCACATCATAAAAACGAACAGGGTGGTGACTAAACAGGTCCAGCGTGACGCATGCTTGCCGACTACTTGTTACATTTACAGTCCATCCATCTCTACATTTCTTTATTAGGGGCGATGTGTTTCACTGTGTGTGTGTGTGTGTGTGGGTGTGTGTGCGTGCGCACCGTTGCAACGGATTCTGATCTTTGCACTTTGTTCTTATTAGTTAGGTTTCCCCCGCCCCCTTGCTGGTCAGTTCTGGCATCCTCAGCCAATTTGTTGTCACTTGCTTTCGCCTGGAGCAGCAGGATCCATCTTGCTTTGTTTGCTTCTTTCCCATTTCCTTTCCAGGCAAAGCTCTGGACCTGGCTGCTTTCCCTTTTTTTTTTTTTTTTGTTATTTATGTGCGTCTCTTCCGTTCATTTTGGTGATCTATGCCAGGGGTCGGGAACCTATGGTTCGCGAGCCATGCCTGGCTCGCAGATAAAACTCAATTTTATCGCATGTTTAATGCATCCATCGATCGATTTTTCACTGTTCATTTCCTGTTCGCGTTGCAGTCCGCTCCAGGAGCAATTTTGATTGGATGATACTGGCCTATGTTGCTGTGGAAACAGGTAAACGTCCACTTTTTGAATCAGCCCACTCGGTCATTAGCTCAAAACTACACACGAATAGATGGAGAAAAGAAAAAAAGATGACGAGTATAGTCAGGACGAATTGACCGAAGGATTCGCCTTTGTGGAGAGAACAGGTTCTGCGGTGTGTCTAATTTGCAATGACAAAATACCATCGATGAAACGATGAGAATGCAAAGCGGCACTTTGACATGCCCCATGCTACGTAAGATATATAGATCGATATTTATATAAGATATATATATCTCACTGAAATACATTTCCAAATATTTTGCTTTTATGGCTCTCTTCGTCAAAATTGTTCCTGACCCCTGATCTATGCCATAGAAGGGAGACATACTGTATCTTATTTTATGTATCTATTTCTGTGACTTCAGAGAAGAACGCTCTGCACATGTAGCTTGTAAAACTGCTTATCAAGGACATGACAGACAAAGGAAACTGATTTTGGAATTTTTCCAGCAAAAATAAGATAAAGCTTTATTAGTCTCGCAATGGAGACTAAATCTTCCATATACAGATACGAGAGCAGCTGCATTTTAAAATTTCATCATCAGGTAAAGGCGCAATGAAAATTGGTGCCATACGTAACGCTTTCGATGAACTTTTTCCGATTACCGTATTTTCCGCACCATAAGGCGCACCTAAACGCATTCAATTTACGCAAAAGCCGACAGGGGGCCCGTTAATCCGATGCGCCTGATATATGGAGTTACAGTCTCTTGATATTCCCCATTGAGTTGTTTCCCTGTGGAGTGTTCCTATGCCATCTAGTGATGATTATTAGCAGGAACCAAATATAACCGAATAAGGTTCTGCCAGTCAACGTGCATTTGCCAACACACACCGAGACGACTTTGGGAGCTCTGCGCAGCCATTATGAAATGAAGATCATAGCAAAAGCATAATTAACTACGGACTAAATGAAGGAAGGAGACAAGCAAGACTTCTCACGATATTTAGCTCCTTGTGGATGTGAGCCCACGAGGTTTGTGTGCCTTTTTGTTGAATCATTTGTCTTCCTAACTTTTGTCTTTCATTTAGTTTTGTTTTGTAATGCCATTTGTATTGATACGTTTCATGTCCGTCTTTGTGACCAGTTGTCATAACTTTCTTACAGCTGCAGCGGTTGTGAAGGCTCTATATAAATTAAACTGTATTGTATTGTATTCCCTTTAATGTAGCTCCATCTAGTGGATGCATAGTGCAACCGCAGCCACTATTGTAGCTTCTATTCTATGCGCCTGCCTTATAAACCATGCGCCCTATATATGAAAACATTTTTAAAATAGGATATTCATTGAAGGTGCGCCTTATAATCCAAAGCGCCTTACAGCGCATTAACCTGGACTTAACGCAGGGTATATCAGCAACTATATTAAAGAAGAAAGTAAGTAAAAAGAATCTCTCATTTACTAAATATGAACATTCGTTGTATGCGATATGGTCTCCATCATTTCTGTCACAATACCATCCAGTAAGTCTTAAACAATTGAAAGTCTGCAAGCTAGAACCTGGACAGAGAATTGCTTTGTATAGAAGTGGGCCCAAACAACTTTTTTCAGTGTTGAAGGAGAGGACAGTTGAGCACTGAAGGACCCAAGTCCTTTTCAAAGATAAGTGAAGTTAGAGATCAAGTCAATTCATTTTTTAGGTTTAGCTTTTCTTGACGCATTCTATTTTCTTGACACAGTGCCTACATGTATATGAATATGTATGTACAATATGTAAACACGTAGCCGACGTGAGCAAATCTGAGCGGAGTTATGTGGCTTTGAAAATTTTTGTTTGGTTAAAACGTCCTGCCCAACATATCTTTAATGAAGCTATTTTAAAACTACATTTCAAGGGTACATTTCCAGTGATAATTTTACAGTTTCAGCCCTGCGAGTCCCAGGAACTCACTGAACAGAAAAGTATGAGTCCCATTATGCATTTAGAGAGTCCCAAATTTCGAATTCTGAAATGGTCAACTGATTCAATCGCATATGATAATAACACAAACAACAACAATATACATTGATAATCAATTTATTATAAACAAATGCTGCAAAAATTTAAATAATTCAGGCATACAAGACTATTATTGCAAAAAACTATCCAACTTTAGCCGCTTCCTCTGTGATATCTCCGCAATAAACTTTCGCAACACTTGTTCGCAACACTTGTTTTAACGTTACACAACTTAGCAATCGTCTGCTTTCCGCGACGTGAAGGCCGATCTCGCCAATCTCGTCTGGCGAGAACGGAAATCTCATCACGTGAGATGACACGAGATCAAAACAAAAATGGTGGCGATTAGCAAACTGCGATCGTTGCTGGAAAAAATATTTACCGTAGTTTATTTTTTTTGGACTGAGAAATTTCCTTGCGTCCCAAAACGCACATTATTTGGAACTGTGCGTCCCGCGGGAAAATTGTGCGTCTAGGACGCGGGACGCAGAGGTAACGAGATGGCTGCATTTCTCTGACATGGATTCTTCTGTCTATTTAGATCGGCTCACTTAACACATTTAGTTTTGAACGAGGTGGCCGTGTTGGGCATGAAAAAGAAATCAGGCTGGCACACATTCTTTCTATTTCATGCACAGACATGTACAATCTCACGCTGTTGTCTGTCAAAACCGAACGTCGGGGTTGGCTGCATGAATCCACAATGGTATGCGGCTTTCAGCATGCGGGGCTCCAGACACAAATGTCAGCCTTGGTGATGACAGTACACACACACACACACACGCGCGCGCATGCGGGCGCAGGGGCACACACACACACAAACTGAATGAAAGCAACCAAGAGAAGGCTGTTGACAGCCAGAGAAATACGCTGAAACACTGACGTAAGTGCAATATTTTTGCTATCAATGAACAAAGCTTTTCAAACAAATTTCATCCGCAGAAAACCTCCACAAGCACATTGACAAAATGCGTTGTTAATCTACACCGATGATTAACTCCAGTCCCAATTAGGAGTTCGATTGTCATAATATTAACTGTTGCCGTGTTACATGCCAAACGGACCACGAAAGGCTTGGAGGCTGCTCGCTGTCAGTATTGCACACATGGTATGCGATGATAATATGCACTACGCGCTTCTACTGTGTCCTCCGTCCACCTGAGCCCGGCGGAGCTGCTGCCGAGCACCTGTCTTCAAAGCGGGCCATGCGATTGGATATGAAACCACTGCCGACCAGTGCAGCCATGAAATTAAATTACCGTTGTTACTGGGGGAGCTGAATTAAGGCAAAACTTTAACTACTGCATCGCGTTGTCCTTAAACTGCTACTTGCCGCAGAAAATAAGCGCTTTGCACCTTCCCGGCGGACCCGCACATCTCACATATACCGCCTGTGCCTGACATCTGTTTGATGAACATAACAGTGCTTGTTACAGCAGGGGCGGGGTGTTAAACAAATGCTGTTAGAAAGCAGAGTGAGGAAGAGGAAGACGATGATCTTTAAGTGTGGCTCGCGCAACGGTCTTGGTAGGACTCCAGAAGCTGGGGGCTACATCTGTTATTCATGGGCTTTCTGTTACCTACTTGGCAGTAAGACGGGGGGGGGGGGGGGGGCTCTTCTAAAATAGAGCACAGACCCAAAGCGACAATAAGATGAGAGAAAGTGCTACCGGCCTGCTTCAATCTATACCACCATTGACTTAAGTCATCAGAGTTAATGTGCCACACTTGCCAGAAAGAGCCCACCTAAGGTGCACAAATATGTTCATTTACTACGTGGTTACACGCCACCAGTAGCGATGCAACAAGGCAAAAATAGTGCCACATTAGAGGCGGTAATAAGTGATAATAAAAAAAATATGCTGGCATTATCTTAGTTGGGACCTTGTTGCTTCAACCTTTGCTATAAATAATGAAGACTGGTTTCAAGGCATATATATCAATATATATACATGTTGTGATATAGCAGCAGTAAATCCATCCATCCATCCATTTTCCGAACCGCTTGATCCTCACTAGGGTCGCGGGGGGTGCTGGAGCCTATCCCAGCTGTCTTCGGGCAGTAGGCGGGGGACACCCTGAATCAGTTGCCAGCCGATCGCAGGGCACACAGAGACGAACAACCATTCACGCCCACACTCACACCTAGGGACAATTTAGAGCGTCCAATCAGCCTGCCATGCATGTTTTTGGAATGTGGGAGGAAACCGGAGCACCCGGAGAAAACCCACGCAGGCCCGGGGAGAACATGCAAACTCCACACAGGGAGGCCGGAGCTGGAATTGAACCCGGTACCTCTGCACTGTGAAGCCGACGTGCTAACCACTGGACTACCGGGCCGCCCGCAGCAGTAAATATTCATTTAAAAAACTGAACAGCACCAGTGGTAGTAAACGGTGGCGACACATCAATTGTGTTTCAATATCATGGAAGCCAATCAATGGGAATCACAAGTTGACTGACTTGTTTGTGGCTTGATGGGCCCTGCTGCTGCTTGGTGACCAGTTCAGGCCACAGCTTCCGACCACTTGAACACAAGCAGCTTTTTTTCGAAAACAGATGGATGAATGTGAGTCAATAGCGAACATGAGCTCCCAAGGAAACGCGGCACTAGCCAGGCAACTTGTGGCTAGCATGGACATCTAATGCATGCTAACATCAAAACAACGACACAACACTGAGCCACAGCTTCCATTGTGACTAGTTTCAAGGTGTGTAATCGCAAAATGGTGTGATATATTAACATTGAATATTCATTTCAAAAACAGAATAGCACCCGTGGCAAATGTTCAGTGGTAGTCAACAGCGTCGACATGTCAATAGTGTTTCGATGACATGGAAGCTAATCAATGGGAGTTACAAGTTGACCGACTTGTTTGTGGCTTTATGTTGCTGCCTGGTGACCAGTTCAGGCTACAGCTTCCCACCACTTGAACACAAGGACCTTTTTAAAATCGAAACTAGAGGGTCATATGTGAGTCAATGGCGAATTTGAGCTCCCAAGGAAACGCGGCACTAGCCTGCCAACTTGTGGCTAGCATGGACATCTAATGCTATGCTAACATCAAAACAACTACACAACACTGAGCCACAGCTTCCGTTCTGACTTTTTTTTATGGCCAGGCCAGTCACTATCAGATTGTGGCACATTTTGCACCAGCCTTGAAGTTCTTCTGAGTTGTTTAAATTCTACTCTTAACACATCTGCTCCTTCTTCTGCTATGAATGTACAAACAAATTATGCCTATGGATGCAATAGCAGAATTTAGATTCGTAGAAATAACAAGATGGATCCTAACTTAAGGTCAGTACTCCTCTCCTGCAGCAACCGACCACTTTCCTGTCATCCAGATATATATCGAGTTTGTTGTTCTCAGCTTCTGAATGGCACAGCGGGCAGCTTTTCCAGACGGGACTTGACCGGAGGCTACAAAGCCCTCAATCAATTGCAAACGCCGCTGCTGCACGGGTTGCCAGGTCACACAGGCCAGAATGTTGGGCTGCGTGGGCTTTCTGGATCACTGCAGTGCGGCACAATTGGCTCAACGTGATGCCAAGATCCCTGCAGGCCAAGGGATGAGATGGTGGAAAGTGTACAATGGCTCGAGTGCTAGAGACACAAAGCTCTCAAAAACACACCGACGGATAGTTGAATAGCGGAGCTATCAAAAGCTCAGTTAAAACACTGGAATGGCCTTTACGTCAGAAATTCATCGAGTGACTTTGCAAGACACGGCGAGGTTGTTTGATTTCAACAGCATCATTTTCATCTGTGATCACAATTTGGTGGTGTGTTTTGAGAAGTTGCAGAGTTGCCTCGCAACTGTTTTTCTGTGATTCATACTGGAAAGGGTGAGGAAAAAAAATCCGGATTTCGTGAGAGTCAAGTGTTCACCAAGTGTGTTTTCACACAAGAAAAGTCTTTTAGTCCACTTGTTTGGTTCGTATGAACAGGAGAATTATATTTGACTCTTTCATGCACCCTGTAACCTGATAACATGATAAGCTGTCCACTGTCGTGACAGCTGTGCCTGAAAGGGTTAAGGATCAAAGGAAACTATTCCAACAATCTTTGAATTTAAATACAGTGGTACCTCGACTTATGAAATGAATTGGTTTAGGAAGAAATTTCTTAACGAGAAAATTTTGTAAGTAGGGACGCATTTCCATGTAAATGCCCTAATCCGTTCCAAGCCCTCCAAAATTCTGACATAAATGTTTTCTAAAGCATACAAATGCATCAAAATATGTAACAAACACATGGTACAATTAGATTATTGCACAATAAATGAGTGTTGTGCATTATGTAAAAAACAAAGAATAGAGTGAAGAATAAAAATTATGTCATTTAACTTTTAACTGCGTCCTCATCGTTTTTTGCCCTCTTTAGTTCATGTTCTCTCTCAGAAGTGGTTTTTGCCTGGCATCTTGTAAAGAACTGATCCAAGGACGTTTGCTTTTGTTAGCTTTGATCAATCCTCCGAAAATTTCCAAGGCAAACATCAGCGTAGTGAGTGAGCGATTGCTGTTCTGGTGAACACTTTTTCTGGGTGATTCACATTTACGCAAAACTATCGCAACGCCTCATTGCCTGAGGGGCGAATGACGAGGATGCTGCATCGACACATATCTATTTACCTATTCACACAGATCGACACATATGGCAGAGGTCCCTCTTGGCCAATGGGATGCCAGGAAGATGCTCGGTAATAGCCAATGGCAGAGCAGCTATAAGTATGTTGCGTTCAGGAAACTCGGAGCCGTGAGTAGCAGCCCATACTGCATTTTTATCTTTTGTATCATGAAATTTCTTTCATAAGAAGAGGCAATATTTTCCCGTTGAGGTGTTTCGTAACTCGAAAATTTCACATGAATAGACGTTCGTAAGTAAGAGGGACTGCTGTAGACTTTTTGATCATTTTGCATTAACTTCAAGTATATATTACAACGTAGAAAACATTATTTACAATGATATATATATATATATATATATATATATTTAAAACCTCACTATTAATTAAATACAAAGCCTGGCATCATTGGACGAATTTAAAAGGAGCAGTGCTAGGCTTTTGTCTGATTCGTTCTTCATTGTGGGCCTCCACGATATTCCATTTCAAACCCCTAATTAGTATGTTCGACCCAGTCCCTACTCATCTACTACAGGATGCCCTGCCGCTGATTGACTCCCCTCTCCTTAATGGGATCAATATGCCTTTATTGACAGGCCACAGTCACTTGAAGCGGCTTTAATTTAAATAAATAAATAAATAAAAAAGACATCAAGTTGTTATTTTTTTTTCACAGATTCTTTCGGAAGCACTTGTCGACCTCACAGTGCAGAGTTGGATTCTGTCTGCGGCCTTCCCATGTGGAGCTTGCATGCTCTCCTTGTGCCTGTGTGGGTTTTCTCTGGGTACTCAATGTTTTCACCCACATTCCAAAAAATATGCACGGCAGGTTGATTGGGCACACCAAATTGTCCCTTGGTGTGATTGGGAGCGCGAATGGTTGATCATCTATGTGTGCCCTGCGATTGGCGGGCAACCAGTTCAGGGCACCCCCCCCCCCCCCCCCCCCGCCTACTGCCCAAAGACATCTGGGATCGGCTGCAGCATGCCCCGCGACTCCAAATGAGGATGGGCAGATTGTAAAATGGATGGATGGATACTTGCGAAAGCAGCATGAACCTTTTCACGCATCAATAATGATAACCTGTAACCTGATAACACGATAAGCTGTAGTAACCGCTGTCCCTGAAGTGGTTCAAAATTTCTTGCCGCTATCTGATGTTGACAAAAAAATAGTCCATGCTTCTATGGCCCTAAACTAGGATGAGAGGCTGGTTTGAAATTAGAGTCAGGTTTGTTCTGGATCATCCCGTAGTTAAAATTCCAAAAGGTCTGTCGTGTTATTATTGATTATACAATTACTTTGAGTAAGTTTTCTCATCGCTACCCCGATTGCGCTACCCTGTCTCTTTGTGTCTCTCAGCCCTGACCTGTTTCCCGCCATTTCATCACAACCTTTCGAGGCATCACTTTGCACAAGTCACCTATGAAATGATGTCTTTGTTATTTGTCTTTAACATTCCTAGTTTTGGACATTAAAAAAAAAAGTTTTCACAGTGTTTTGCCAGTGCCTCTGGATCGATTTTATTCTTTTGATAGCCCATGTCGAACAAATGCAACATTTAGCTTTCCGAAAATCAAACGAACCATTTAAAAGTATGAGTTACTTTGAAATTGACTGTAATTCTGACATAAGAAGAAGAAACTGAGAAGCACAGGATGAAACAAAGAAATTAAAACATTTATTAATTGCCAATATGAGATCAAAATGGTACCGCACGGCGGAATCCTTTCTTCTTCTTTCAGGCTCCCTATTAGAGTGGCATGAAGGGAAGAATTGCGCTTCAAAAGATTTGCAATTCTTTTGGCAGAGACGCAACCCATTGACAGATGCACTTCCTTATTAAGTTT
Organism: Hippocampus guttulatus; assembly: GCF_054856545.1. Lineage (NCBI taxonomy): Eukaryota > Metazoa > Chordata > Actinopteri > Syngnathiformes > Syngnathidae > Hippocampus > Hippocampus guttulatus. Next base: position 10,626,977 of record NC_141278.1, read on the forward strand.
GGCACCCCAGTGACAGGTAGGGAAGAGCTACACAGTGTTTGATGCTGGGCTTTCATCTAATGATTTTCAGAGTTTCAGACTGATAACTTAAAGTCAGAAGGAAGTTTTTGAGGTTTGCTGGGGTCTCAGCGTGCTCCCGTCATCTTGACCGTTTTGGCGTAAGGTGCTCATCTGAGCTCGCGCAGTCTTTTAGACTTTGTTTAATTGGCCTCAGAGTCTGACTTTGATTTTTCACAAAGTGTGCATTTATGTATTCGGAATCCATAGCCAACCAGTCTCTCTATTTGGGATTGGTGAATTTAGGGATGGGTATTGATAATATATGTATCGCTACTTTTTTAGATCAATAATTGTGCCGAAGATAAGAAGACAAGAAAACCTTTATTTGTCTCACAATGGAGAAATTCCCAATTTATAGCAGCAAAATTATGAAAGGGAGAAAGTAGAAGAAAAAAGTATATAAATTAATATGAAGTATCAATATAAATATATATAAATATAAATATAAAATATAAGGATGTACATTTTAAAATGAACCTACAGCTGTTGCTTTATGTAAGCCTAAAAAGCAGGATGGTAGAGGATTGAGATATGCAATCGTCACTTTCTCATATCGTCAGTAAAAATGAAGCTGACATTTCCTGTTATCTCTTTTTCTTTGCCGACACCTAGTGGTGATAATGGAATTACACCCCATAACGGGAACAAAAGATAATCTGTGAAATGACGGGGACTGTGAACTGGAACCCATGATGGAAGGTGTTTACTGTTGGTCATTTGCATTTACGAAAACAGTCTTAAGAGTTCAGCTCCTGAAAAACTAAAACTAAAAATAAGTGTTGTGTTTATACTTCTGTATCTTAGACTGTATAAGATTTGTCAGCAACACCACAGAGGTAAATTATAGCAAAATATGAATATCAAACCGACCAGTTCAGAGTGGCTTTGGACAGCACTACTGACTGCGCTGTCAAACACGAAGGGCACAACCGTCCATCCCAAACCCAAAATGGCACAACATATTTAGAGGCTACGTGGACTTTTATTCAGCAACGTGCTTCAGAAACAACAGAAGTATTCACCATCTGGGTTCGATCGATGCAGCACACCCTCACACTCTGACGGTCAATGGGTCAAAACATTTTTGATTAAACAGTATTCAATCTCCCATTAAAAAAAAAAAATTCCCAAACAAAACACAATTTACATTTTTCCATCTTTATGAGCGACAGTAGCCCCTCATTCCATGCTTTTAGAAGCATCAGAGCCGATGGTCCCTTGCCAGCAGGGTGAGCATTTGCATCCAATCCGAGCTCCTCTTATATTTGACCCACTTCTAATCCAAGTATTTTCTCTATGACCCGCTTCGTCGATCTGTAGCCATCAAATGGAGATTGATTGTCAGGAACACAGATCAGAGAAGGACCATGAAGTTCAAATTCCCAGGAGCGAGCTCCAAAACAGAGTTGCCGGGAAAAAACGGTTTGGCATATGTACATGACATAAGAGTCTCGAGCAAAATCAAGCAAGGTGTGCCACAAACTATGAAAAAAATAAAAAAATAAAATAAAAAAGCAATTTATAATCCGGAAAATATGGTGGTGTAATCGCTTTAACTTGGATGTATTTTTTAGTGAATACCTCATCTGAAAATGAAAATCCGGCATGAAATCTTCTTCGATGATGTATCTATTTGAATGGGAAAATTTTGTATAGTCATGACATTCATTTGTTACAAAGCCTCTAATTAATTAGATTTTTGTTTTTATTATTGGGTTCCCCATCACATTAAATTGAGCACATTTCGTGAGGTTCGCATGTAAAAAAAAAACACTTACATATATACAGTGGTACCTCTACTTACGAAATGAATATGTTCTGGAAGAAATTTCTTAACTACAAAATTTTGTAAGTAGAGACGTGTTTTCCATGTAAATGCCCTGATCCGTTCCAAGCCCCCCAAAATTCAGACATAAATGTTTTCTAAAGCATAAAAATGCATCAACATATGTTACAAATACATGATACAATTAGATGATTGCACGATAGACGAAAGTTGTGCATCATGTAAAAAAAAAAAAAGAAAGAGTAAAAATGATGGTCATCTCACTTTTAACTGCATCCTCATTGTTTTTTTGCCTTCCTAAGTTCATGTTCTCTCTCAGAAGGGGTTTTTGCCTGGCGTTTTGTCAAGAACTGATCCAAGGACGTTTGCTTTTGACTCAACATGTGAATTAGTTCTGACACTTGGCCATCACTGGTGGCAAATGATCACATGACATTGCTTGTCCAATCGGTGCTGTGGGAAATTCAGTTCGTTGAGTAGTCAACGTGTGACTGTTGTGATCGTAAGCTGAACAAATAAATAAATACATTTTAAAAGTACAGTATACTTATCTCTTGAAATTTTATTTACTTTTTCTGTTTTTAATAAATGCTTTTTTTCTTATATCTTGAATTTGTCAAATATATATATATATATATACAGTATATGTTTATTTTTCACTAAGGGTTCGGTGAATGTGCATATGAACCGGTTGGGTTCAGTACCTCTAAGGTTAAGAACCACTGATCTACACAGGAGACTCATACGGTAGAGGCCCAATGGGATGCCAGGATGATGCTCGGTAATAGCCAATGGCAGAGCAGCTATAAATATGTTGTGTTCAGGAAACTTGGAGCTGCGAGTAGCAGCCCGTACTGTACTTTTACCTTTTCGTATCTTGATATTTCTTTTGGAACAAGAGGCAATATTTTCCCGTTGAGGCGTTTCGTAACTTGAAAATTTCGTATGAAAAGACGTTCGTAAGTAGAGGTACAACTGTACTTGTATTTATTTTATTTTTTGCCTTCAAAATAAAACACATTGTCGTTGTTTTTTTCACCTTTTCCCTCCTCTCTTCTCTCTGGGATTCACACATGCTCATTCTGCTCTATTTCACTTCTCGAGTTTCCCCTTGCCATCCACTCTCATTTGGCCCCTCACCTATTTCCTCTACTCTCACTTCCAGTTTCTCTCCTCCTCCTCTTCCTCCTACCAGCTCACTTTGAAAGAACGTAATAATGTTTGCTATCTGCAGTGTGTCCATAAAACAAATTCCAATCTCCTTGGCTGTCTGTGGGCACGCGGCTGAACCTGTGCCGCTATTTCTGGCACTTCTATTTATCATGATTATGGTGATTGTGATGTCACTGACGCACTTTTTTTTTTTTTTTGGTATTATGCACCAAATGGAATGCAGCTGTTGCTATGTAAAGGAGCAAAGTTCAGACGGTCCTCATTTGCGGAGAACCATGTTAAGCATAAGAATGCTTTCATTGCAGCATGTCAATGAATTTCCTGGAGCATCATCATAAAAAAAAATATATATATATATATATATATATATATGTATGTATGTATATAACAGTATAATGGAGCCCAGCCTCCTTGATTCAAAAAGCTCTGGTTCGGGTTCTCATTGATATGTTTCTGCTCAACTTGAGAAATTATAGATGAAGCAAAGAATTGTAGGCCAGGCTGAGGCATATTCCTCCCAGATACGGCAAATTACAAAGAACCAAGAACACTGGCGCATGTCCAGAATTACTACTCACTTCTCATGCATAGCATTACTCATGTAAAATTGTTCATGGTGAGGGTAGCACCATTGGTCAAATTGTGATGAAATGACCCAAGACTCGGCGTAATACGGAGTTTTGTCCCAGTTGGCATGGTATTGTCATGTCCGTTTGTTTGTTTTGTTTTGAGCCTCGGCTGAAGTGAAGGGCGTTTCCCTCCAGCAGGCCCACCTGTTCCGCATTTACCAGTGAAGCCTGCCACGTACTTAAGGATTGCCGAGCTGCCTAGTCTCTTGTCACATTATTGACCTTGTTCACTGTCGTTCTTCAAGTGTTGTTTTCTAGACCTTCACGAGACTCTCGTTATTCATAGATCGGCGATTTCTGTTTGTCCGTGCGCTTTTCTGTAAATAAATGTTTTTGTTATCGCAGTTTGAGCATGCATTTCTGTTATCCAAAAAACATTACAGTCATACCTCGGTTTTCGACCATAATCCGTTCCAGAAGACTGTTCGAAAACCGAAACCACACTCTTTTTAAAAAACAATCTTTCTTGAAGACGTCTGCTCACAATGGAACGCTTCACGAGGAAGCGTCACTTCCTCGTGTAAGGAAGGCGAGAGGAGTCAAGTGGCGCATTCAAGTGCGCTCAGTTTGGTCGAGAACCGATTTTTGGTCGTAATCCGAGGCATAAAAAACTTTAAATTTTTGGTCGAAAACCCAATTGGTCGAGAAAAGAGACGTTCAAAAACCGAGGTTTGACTTTATTTGGTTCGGTCTAGAACCCGACAGACATGACACCTTCATGTGACTGGCATCAAAAGTCACTCCTCAGATTATTCTTAAACTTCAAAAATAGACAGAAAAATATTTCGATGAGCAGAAAAGTTCTCCCAGATGCCTCGCCTCCTGCCTGCAGCGCTACGCTGGCTCAGACTTGCGTGCCGCTTTGCACCCGCCTTTTCTGCGCCCAAAATTTAGCCAGTGCAATTCATCTCACATTGTATATGCCAAGTCACCACCATAGAGGGAGTGCTATCAACTGCCAGAAAATCATCACAAATCACAGTCGCGGTAAGGCCATTATCATAAGACTAAAGCAAATAAATGCAAAACTGTGCCAGGGCGAACAAATGCCTGAACCCCCCCCCCCCCCACCCTATTTATGATTGAGGCAGTCTAATGCAACGTGCCTAAGTTGCATTTGTAATGTGTACCAGCATGATGTAAAGTCCTGCTCTGCCTTATGACCTATCATACAATGCCTTGGAGGCATCGATAATTCAAATATTTTGAATCTAAAGTATGCCTGTCATAATTACACTGGCTATATACCATAAAGGTACATTGCTCCGTCAGCTTGAAAGGCTCTCTATACTCATTCTGTCTCCCGTGGGAGATGTGCTCAACCAGCTCCTACGGGTCTTTACACAACCACTTATGCATGTACAGCCACAATTATGACAACTCACGTTTGTTGTTCCCTGCATTTAGCAATGCAGGCATATAAATAATGTAAACGTATTCATTATTTAGACCGAAATATGAACTGCAATCAACAAATGAAAACCTCACATTAAGATCTAATTTTTGGGGGGCTGTACAGCCCCACTCAGTTCATCCGACTTTGACTTCATTTGCGCATTGCATCTAATTTGATCTAATACCATTTTAACAAGCGAAACACGCTAAAAGTGAACCCTAATGAGACAGCCATGAAATATATCCTCACTGACGGATTCAAATTTTCTGAGAGGAACTAGCGTAAGTCCAGAACCAGCTACGATGACACGTGATTTACGGTATTCTCAGGATATATATGACACACATCAGTATGCAGCCCTGGATGTACTGTGGTTATTCATCAACTGTTACTTGCTTGTTCAAAGCAAATTTCCATGTGGCGCGACTCCTGTGGCTGCCGGTGGGCAGCATTTTGTTTCAGAAAAAGTTATTCCATTTTTTAAAGTGCTTTATAAGCAAAATTGAGTTGATTTGACAAATTTTATTTTGCGGGACTTAGGTAACAGACTTGACTGAAATACACACCAATATAGCAAAGCTAATGATAAAAAAATTCCCATGATATCAGCAAACTACTCGATTTGTTGAAAGCAATGTAATATGAATGCCAAAGTGGTATTTCCGCAGGTAACGTGTATATTTGTCAGGGAAATTGTCCACCCCCTGTGCAAACGAACCCCATTGATAATGTCTAATTCACTAACACCAGTGCTAATAGCCACACACAGTTTGAGTGAAGCAGATAACATCTACAAAAAGCTGTTGTAAAATTGGCACTCCTCTGTGGGATCCGGGTAATGGCATCAGTGGCACCGAGCCAGGCGTGCTTGTGAGTGAAGATTTAGAAGTCAAGTCAAGTCAAGTCAACAGTATTTATAGAGCACTTTCAAACAGCCATCGCTGCATACAAAGTGCTGTACATGGAGCAATTTAACATGCACAATAAACAGTAAGACAAATCGGTAATAAAGGCGGTAGAAAGCACCAAACAGTAAAACCAAGAACAAATCTAAGTCATGCTGAGTCGAATGCCAAAGAATACAAGTGAGTTTTGAGGAGGGTTTTGAAGATGGGCAGCGAGGAGGCTTGCCGAATGTTCAGTGGGAGGTCATTCCAGAGAGAGGGACCAGCAACAGAAAAGGCTCAATTCCCTCTGAGCCTCAGTTTAGTTCTTGGTACTTCTAATAAAGTCTGCTCCACAGACCTGAGGCGCCGGGCAGGTGCGTAGGGGCGGATGAGCTCAGAGAGGTAAGGTGGCGCGAGATTATTCAGAGATTTGAAAACAAATAAGAGGATCTTGAAAATAACTCTAAAATGAATGGGGAGCCAGTGAAGGGATGCCAGAGTAGGAGTTATGTGCTCCCTCTTACGAGTACCAGTCAAGAGGCGAGCAGCAGCATTCTGGACCAGCTGAAGGCACTTAATGGAGGACTGGCTGACTCCAAAGTAAAGGGCATTGCAGTAATCGAGCCGATAGAAGGAGAAGCCGTTGTATTTCTAGCCTGGACTTCTGAGGAATGGGCACGGCGACTGTCTAAAACTCTTAAGGTTAAAAAAAATAATAAAAAAAAATAAAAAGCGCAACGTCAGTAATGGCCAACCATTATAAAAATTCACATGCACTTCTTTATGCCAAATAAATCTCAGAAAATATCCAAATGATGATGCCAATGTTTCCTCTCTCAGATTAGCATGAACTACCGGAACGGCATTATCCGTGTTAGCTTCTAAAAATACTCATCACATCCATAAATTGTTTGGTGTCACGTTCTACCTGTATTGATTGTGTTTCAGCTCCAGCTGGAGTGAAGGACGTTGCCCTCCAGCAGGCCCACCCGTTCCGCGTCTCCAATCAAGCCTTGCCATGTACTTAAGGACTGCCGAGCTGCCTGGTCTTTGTCGGATTATTGACCTTGCTCGCTGTTGTGCTTCAAGTTTTATTTTCTAGACCTCTCGATAATAGTCATACTTGCGCTCCTTTTGTTCATAGATTCTGGTTTATACTGTAAGTATTTTTGTTATTCAATGATTGCTCTCGATCTTTGTTTTTATTGTTATTGGACTTTTGATATTTCGTTTGGGTATTCTCTGTGTTCTATTGAACCTTGTCTTTGCAAGCGCTTTCGGTTTCCTGGCTCCTTGTGACCAGAGATTTCAGTTAAATTTTCTGTAATAAATATTTTTGTTATCGTACTTTGACCGAGCTTGCATTTTTGGAATCCCAAAACATTATTCGGTTCTGTCTGAACCCGACAGTTCGGTGAGCTTGGCATTGACACTGGTCAACCAATCGACTCCATTATTTCCCTTCAGACTCCTTAACTCGCCCACTGCATTGCCATAAAAATGAACAAAAAATTTGATGGACTTTTTTTTTTAACAGTGAATAGGGACAATAAATTTGTTTTCATAAACCAACCGTGTGGTAAACTGCTCATGAATGTAAACTGTGCTTGGGATTTTAAAACAGTAATTTGATCTTAATAAGGCAATCCATCTAAAACGGTCACATTTTCGACATGAGATGAATCTTATGTACCTTATAAACCCTTCATACCATCCATCCATCCATCCATTTTCCGAACCGCTTGATCCTCACTAGGGTCGCGGGGGGGTGCTGGAGCCTATCCCAGCCGTCTTCGGGCAGTAGGCGGGGGACACCCTGAATCGGTTGCCAGCCAATCGCAGGGCACACAGAGACGAACAACCATCCACGCCCACACTCACACCTAGGGACAATTTAGAGGGTTCAATCAGCCTGCCATGCATGTTTTTTTGGAATGTGGGAGGAAACCGGAGTACCCGGAGAAAACCCACGCAGGCCAGGGGAGAACATGCAAACTCCACACAGGGAGGCCGGAGCTGGAATTGAACCCGGTACCTCTGCACTGTGAAGTCGACGTGCTAACCACTGGACTACCGGGCCGCCCCCTTCATAGCTGCGTCCATTTAGTAACAAACCACTATAAACAAATACACCCACGCACACACACAAACATATAGTTGACCTTTAGCCTGCTGGGTGATAGAGCGGAGGCATACTGGGATTGATCGTGGAGGTGCAGTCTTAATTAAAAGATGCTAATGCAGGCTGCTGCCCGCTGTCTGCACCAACACGGTTCCAGGTCCCCTATGTCAAATAATTGTTCCATTCTTGGATTAATGCAGCCTACTGTTTAACAACCTGAACACAAGCTAGCATCACAACAACCCAAATACCCTCAGGACGCTCACTGCCCACGTGTTTTGCTGCCTTTCACTTTGTGTGGGCCGAAACATGAACCTCACACTCAATGGACCCATGGTCTTGTGACCGCACTAGTCCCTACCCACGACACCCAACTAAGGTACCAGAATTGGATTCCATTGTATGGAGAATTTGTGCCCCGCAGTGGAGACATAAGGGCTTTTCAAAAATATCCTTAAACTGATTCATTCACTGCCCGCCCTCTTAGTAATCGTAAGACAGACACACATGGACAAAATTGTTGGTATCCCTATGCTAATGGAAAAAAAAACTGATATTGAACTATGGTTTAACAGACTTATTTTCATTCACTCCCAAAGATGTTTTTAAACGTCTTTTCAGACTTGGTCTAGAATTGGCTGGTACTGAATGAGTTAAAAAACTTATGACACAGGCCGGGGACAAAAATGATGGTCCCAGTTGGAGAGCGAAAATAATTTGACCACAGGGACATGTTCAACCAAGGTGTGTCCACTAATTAGCATTCTGGGTATCTTCAAACTTGCAAGCAGTCAGTTGGCCCATTTTAAGGGTGACAAGTAGTCATTGTGCTGTTTGGTGGCATGGTGTGTATTACACTAAACATGGACAAGAGAAAGCAAGGGAGGGAGTTGTCTCAGGAGATTGGAAAGAAAATGATCGGCAAGCATGGAAATGGTCAAGGCTACAAGACCATGTCCAAGCAGCTTCATGTTCTTGCGACTCAAGTTGCACATTCTATTGAGATATTTAGCCACCCTCCCTGCATGTGGCTGCAGGGAGAAATTGATGACAAAGATTAGAAGATACAGATAATACTCATAGGGAAATGGTGAGCCCAGAATAACCTCCAAAGAAGTGAATTCCAAGGTCAAGGTAAATCAGTATCGGATCGCACCGTCTGTATTTCTTTGAGCCAAAATGGACTTTACGGGAGACGACCAAGGCAAACACCATTGATAAAAAGAAATCATTTTTCAAAATGTCCACACTGTATGTTGGACCTTCAAACCATAAACCTTCAGAGAATTTACCACCGACTGGGGTCACTAAACTGAAAGGAGCCAGATGAACAGAAATGGGTGCGTTGAGAGAGGTTTCGTCATCGGTTTCCATCTTTCCTTTTTCAAGACAAAATCATCCGGTTAGTCTCAAGTTTAATAAATCACATTGCAAATGCTGAATTAAACCATTTGCATATACCAGGTCTCTCTCGTATGACATGAAACACGAAAGGAAGCAGACACAATCCTGGGTGCATCTTGTTGGTAGTTCAGTTTGTTTTGCTTCAGGCTCAGCTTCAGGTTGTTCAGTTTTCCTTTCGGTTTGCGTGAGCAATTAACGATCAACTCGGGGCGCCCGTGGTGAGAACCAATACACTGGTGGCCCAGTCAATACTAAATTGTAACTGTTGCTTATGGGGGACCTGCCAGCTCAGTGCTGATGGATGCATTGACCTTTGTGGCCTTAATGGAAAGCAAACTAAACATGTTCGCTGTGTTTCTTAACCCTTTGAGGGACAGCGGTCACTACAGTGGACGGCTTATCATGTTATTGGGTTACAGGGTGCATGAAAGGGTTAATTATCTGCAGATTAAAATATTGGTCTGTTCTGGTTGTGGAACTGACTTAAAAAGAGGACTATAAAGAGTCAAATATAGATGAGGAAGAGTGGTGCGTGCAGATATTGATAAAATATCCATCCATACATTTTTGTGTAGCGCTTTTACTCATTGGGGTCGAGAGTGAGCCAGAGCCTAATTCTATATCTGATCATATGCAGCGTTTTCCATAACTTTATTTAACGCAGGCAACATGCTTATTATTGGTCAGCTATTTTTCCCTGAAAATTGTACTTTGTTGTTTTTGACCAGAGGAAGCTATTTTTTATTTATTTTTTATTGCTTCCACTGTGATGGAAAAGACTGTTGCTCATTATGGCATGCGTGTGTAAGTGCGTGCGCATGGGTGCATGTGCGGTCACGGGTCGATCGCGGGAGGCTGGTTGATCGAAAAATAGAGCTTTGGTCAAAAAAGGTTGGGCCCTCTTGCTCTACAGGATGCACTGCAGGGAAACAAAACACGTTTAATCGGGAAGGCTCGCTGTGTATTTGTAGCCAATTTAGTCATACAGCCAATTATAGATACATACAGCATGTGTTGCCTTCATTATAAGGCTTTTTATTTGTTGCGGCTCCAGACATATTTGTTTTTTGTTTATTTTGGTCCAATATGGCTCTTTCAACATTTTGGTTTGCCGACCCCTGCGCTAGACCGAGGCCAGGTTTCTGAAGCACGGATTACACTACAGTATGTTTCAAACATTGGGGAGCAAAACCAGATGAGAGACTACTTTTAATAATAGCCAAAACCAACCGCTTCAAAAAGAACGAAACCCTTGCCAATAATTGAGGAATGAGTCAAATGAAGAACCTGACGGATTGAACTGGCTAACCACATTCTTTGAAAGAAAAAAAAAAACCAATTCGGAACGGAAGTCACTGCAGGCGACGCCTTAGCATCGAAAACGTGCAGAAAGCTGTTGACATTTTCAGGGGATGACTCGACGCAATAGAAACTAGTTCGATTTTGCTAAACAAACACTATTTCAAAAAAATACAGAACTGTAATGTGGTTGCGCAAGTGCGCACACCCTAGTATTTCTGCCCCTTTAAGTCTGACAAAAAAAAATTTCAAAATATATTTTTAAAAAGGGCAGCAGATATTTTGCATCGAATTTTCCCACAAAGTTGGGGTTTCTGTTCGATAAAAGAAAATGCCCATCAAAAAGAATGAAAAAAAAGAAGGCACAACTCACATCTATGGCCAAGTAGATTGAAATCAATTCCATTTGTGGAATTATTGTACTGATGTAAATCTTTAAAAATGACCAAATTATCTCTCTCGCCGATTTTTATGAGCACAATATGATTTTGATATCAGTGTGACAAAGTCTATGACATGATAAAAGTTTCATGAGCCAATCAATCCGTGCACCATGACATCTTTGTGCACTCAACATCGGATACGCCTCATTGAAAAATGAGCAGAAAAGAAAATATTCATCAAACAAAAACTGGCTTTTTGGAGTCCACTGATGTGCTGTATAAAACAATTCGGGTGCACTGTTGTTTTCATCACGTGATTGTGCTTCTGCTTGAGCAGAGAGGAGCTGGGTGCTGTTTATTAGCGCAGGGTAGGAGGGCAGAGTGACCCTGGAGCCAAGGAGCAGAGGAGACGTAGTTGGAATCAGTAGAATTTCAATGTGTGCAATATGTGCAGAAAGATTTGGAACATAAATCTTCTGCTTTTACTTTCCCCTCCAGCCCCAGCCTTCGTTTTTTAAATTTTTTTATTTCACCTTGGACTATCACTATGCTCCTCTACACTTATTCACCGAGGACGGTGAATAAGTGTCCCTTCAGTACTAACTGAAAGTCTGCAAATGTTTGACAGATTGGGCAGCTGACACGGGCATTAATCACTGCGCTCAACACCGTGGGCACATCCCAGCAAAGAGACATTCATGTCTGAGGACACTGACAGCAGCACTCTGCCATGACGTCATACATGACATACGAGTGTTGGCGTGCTACTTTAGCGATACCTACAACATCTGTGATATATTTGAGCATGTTATCACGTTGACGTTCAGGCTATATTTTGGTTATCGATTGTCCTGTATGTGAGGCCAATGGATCATCTTATATTTTATACGCTACAATGAAGGATGCGATACAGTTGTACACCCACAGCATGTAAACTGCAACCAAAGCTTGATTTCCAACACACACACACACACACACACACACACACACACACACACACACACACACACACACACACACACACACATAAATAAACACAACAAAAAAATCACGTAGAAATTCAGGTACCGTGTTTTCCGCACTATAAGGCGCTTCCAAGTATAAGGCGCACCTTCAATGAATGGCCTATTTTAAAACAGTTTTAATATATAGGGCGCACGGCATTGTAAGGCACATCGAATAGAAGCCACAATAGTGGCTGCGGTTGCGTTATGCATCCACTAGATGGAGGTATGCTAAAGTAATACAATACAGTACAGCTTTATTTATATCGAGCTTTTACAACCTCTACAGCTGAAACAAAGCGCTTTACAGAACATTGAAAATACTACGTCCCAAAAAAATTTTGAATATTGATCCATATAAGGATGCATCGGATTATAAGGCACGCTGTCGGCTTTTGAGAAAATTGAATGCTTTTAGGTGCGCTTTATAGTGCAGAAAATAAGAAAAACTCGGCATTCATCATTAACACGATCGAAAAGAAGTGGAAAGAAGCAAAATACTTGATATACAGTATATGTTCTAGGATATGTTGGATTAATACCGCACTGACAGTTTCAATGTTTGTGCATGCAAAGACTTGTTTTTTTTTTCCATGATCTGCTGTAGATTGCAAATTTCTCCATTGTGAGGCAAATACAATTTTCTGATCTTAAAATTCTAAAAGGACACTGGGATAAACAAGATCAGAAGAAAGACAAGGACAATTGACTGACATTTTGCCCCACGGACTGTTTTACTGTCAGACAATATTTTCAGGGACCGGCCTTGAAGGTGTGACAGAAAAATACAACAAAATAACATGATATGACCTGCATGAAGACTGTGGTACTTTCGAAACATAATAATAAACACGAATCATGAAACGAGGAGCGTCCCATCTAGCCGCAACACTCTCTGGTCGCTATGGTAATGTTTAAACGTGCCTTCAAAATAAGATACAAAGTGCATGAAAAATACGACTCACCGTCGGCGCATATTATGAAGAATGGGCTTGGTGCGTGGGAATCTCCCGTTGAGACAAATCCGTATTTTAAATCGGAAATCCTGATACTGTCTATTAAATGTAGCCTTCTTTTTCTTGAAAGTCGTCGGCTCCTCTTCTGTCTCCTGGCTGGGCCTTTTCCCGTTCACAAAGAAACTTTCCAAAGATGCTTGTTTTTTACTCAATTTGCTAGCTCCTGGCTTTCATTTTAGCGGTAACCTATCACGTGACCCAGAAGCGCGACTTGACCTGCGTCAAGAGTGACATACATGTAGACGGATCTAACAGAAGATCCGGTAATTTTTCAAAATAAAACATCTTTCAGATTCCAAAATAAATAAAACGAAAGTAATGTAAGTTATTTATTCCCAGCCCGGGGGTTGGGGACCACTGATCTAAATTGATCTAATCAATATGGATTAGATGCAGGTGTGGAACCACGGCAGGCTGTGCTCTTATTGGCTGAAACAGCTGGAGGGTGGGGCTCATCAGCATCAGAAATATTACAAAATAAACTTAATATAAGATTTGTGCCACATGTTAGTTTGTGTCATTAAAAATGCGATAATCAGGATGATTTTGAGACAAATTACTTTGTTCCAATTTCCCCAGTCCGCGGGGCTGACAATGGTAAAATAAATAAATAAATAAAATCTCGGCGTGTGGTCACCAGAGGCCGCCGACTGTATGATCGTGATGTAGAACGAAACAATGGCTAATCATGAAATGAACTAAAGTAATTTTAATGACTGCTTATGATTTTGTGCAAAGTTTGTGTTTCCTTTTGAAAAAATAATACAACTTAAGTATTGTAACAGTGGTTCATACTGTATGGTTCATGATTTACTTCAGGTCTTTATTGCTCTAAAGTGAGATACATTTGTAATTTTAGCACACAACCTGAAAACAAATATAAGATAAGAAAACCTTTATTTGTCTCACAATGGACAAATTCCCAATTTACAGCAACAAAATGATGAAAGGGAGAAGTATAAGTAGAAGATATACGCATAATTTCCGCTCAGTTATTTGCGGGATGTTATGAAAAGAAGCCAAATCGCCAGCTTCATGACCTCTCTTCTGAATTTGCTAACCAGTCATGAAAGATGCAAACTCGAGTTGTCAAGTATTCCATGTGAGTTAAAGAGTGCAACATTGCCCCCATGAGGTACAAAGTAGTAATGTCGGTTCTGTGACTCCACTGGTGGTTGACATGAACGTTAGTTTTACCCTAAATCTTACTCAGACTTGTTGTTTTAAAATCCTCTACAGCACCAACGTATCACTGTTTTCCGCTTCGTTCACTGAGGTGAAAATTTTTAGATCTTAAAAATAAACCAGCTGTGAATTTCATCGCAAATTGCACTTGGGAAAGGTGGCCAAATACGAGTACAAAGCAAGTACGTCAGTCTGTAGCTGCTCATGTTGAGCGCTTTATATAAAATAGAACTTTCGTGATTGTTTCAAAAGTAATGCAACAAATACAATGAAAGTCAATTATGGTCGTATATAATAATGACGATTGGTTATAGTAAATACAGCAACGTAGGAATTTTTTTCGGGCACCCCTAAATTCAAATGCCTCGAAAGTGGTACAAATTAGACGGACCAAAAATGTGTATCGATTACACAACTACGTTGTGTAAAGAATTAAAAAGCACGAAGCAACAACAAAGCTTAAGCTGTGTTCCTCCTCTGGTCTTCCACAGACATTGTACCATTTACAAATTTTAGCACTAACTATTAAACGCCACTAGGTGACAGCATCTACAAACTGTGACCAAGTAATTGAGGGTTGGATTTATGCCTAGTGTTCATATTCCAACATTGTACAGAGTGACAGAGTTTACGATTGCTAAATTGACACTCGCAAATTCCCTATGTTAAAAGCAATAGCAATTTAGCAACATGACATGGCAATATAAAAAATAATTTGTTTGTCCGTGGTGTTATTTGCCTGCTTTGAGAGGTAAACTATTGCATAATTCACTTGTTTGCACCAAATCCATACTGTACTGTGGTTGCGGTTGTTTTGGTACATTGTGGAGGTGAATGCCACTACGAGGCATTCTAACAATATGACAGAGCAATTATTTACCAGAATATACCATTCCGTGAAATTTGTCAAGGAAAGGAATTCAACACATTATAAATTCCGTCAGACAGAGGCATGCCATAAATACAAAAAGGAAGAAAAAATCCTACCTTTGAAATGTCTGTCATCTTCAGAGAGAAACGACAAGAAAAAGATTCAAATTACAATTCGATTTTTGAGAACCGAAATGATCAATGACAAAAATTGAAGACAACACTATCAAATGTGATTAAGCCCACTGAAACTGCATTGTACATTTTCATATGCTCAAAAGTCACCTTGAACAGGGTACGTGGTAAAAGTAATAAATACTATAACATAGAGATCCAATTCCAAAATGGTATCCGTGTGTCCAAGTGTGTGTGTGTGTGTGTGTCTGCAAATTATATTCTTGTATCTTACATTACTGTGTGTAAATGGCTGAAAAAATAAATAAATTAAGGTTTTGTTGTGCTTACAGTGACACACGGGTTTGGGCGTGTCCCACTTGCCCAATTTATTGCACTGCGTTGAGTTTCGGCCCATCAAGATAAAGCCAGGGAGACAACTATAGTGCAGTACGGTTCCCTCCACCGGCAGCCCCTGCGGCCAAGACAACACTCGACCATTTTCCAAAGACGTCCAAACCCGAGGACATAACAACACTGAAAGAGAAGAATGAATCGAAATCGGAAAATGAACCATATGTCATGTTGAGGAAACACATCTGGAACCTCTGTGATTTTATTTCCATTCTGAGACTGTTCTTTTTTTTCCCTCATGTGTTTGTGAAAGAACAGGCAATTATTTTTGTTTACCTGTAAGTAAGGGTTGTAAAAAACAAAAACAAAAAAAAAACACAATAACTGATTTATAGTTAACTTTATACCCAACGAGCTCAATATGCCTCACATACTGGAGTTGAAAGTACAATCGCAAAGTAAGGAGATTTTTTAAAAAGTTGACTAAAATTACTAAAAGATGCTCAGTGCAAAAACCAAATTTTCAAAAACGTGATTTAAAAAAATAAGTTTCCAAAGACCATGATCATATGTATGGGAAAAGAACGTCGGTTTACAAACTGGTTTTAAAAGCATTTACAGTAAATCGAGGAACCATATTATGGATGATTTTAGGGGTGTATTATACAAAAGTGCGTGTTGTTTACGGGATTGTATCGTAATTATATGAAGCATAATGACAATATTTGGACAGCATCTATTCTGTTTTGGAACAGCGTTTTTCTGACAGACTGGGTGCACTTTGAGAGTCAGCCGTGGTTGCACTTACAGCATCTACTTTGTTGGTTGAGGTCAGTCCAGGTACCGCTGGGCAAACATTTCCTGACCTTGGGTCCCACAATCACACGGCTTCCCCTGCAGATGTACTCAATCTCATAGTCAACGGGGAGAACTTGCACACTTCGAATCTGGACATACGTAGACAATGAAATGCGACATGAGACACATAGAAAAATGACAATGTAATTCCAACATCCTCAACTCGTGGCATCTCTCTCTCTCTCAGGAATGATGTTGTACTTGTGTGCAGGAATGTTCTTTAGCCAGCTATCTTTTTCAATTTAGCATAGCTAGCTAGCTCTCTCTCGCTCTCTGAAATGATGTTGTACTTGACATACCTGTCAACTCATACGGTTTAGCCATAGTTCATACGGATTTTGTGGTGAATCTTACGTATATGGCCGTATCGCACAAATCATACGGATTCTGAAAATTTCCGTCCCAACAGGTAGTTCCGTTTGCTTTTGCCCAGAACGGTGCTAGTCTACTCGAATGCTTTCATTTCCAGTAAATCACGTGGTCTACAATAAATATCATTGAAAATTTTGGTGGGTTTTTTTCTGCTGTTATTTTGACATATAAAATGCTTTGGAATGTTATAAGGATTTTTTGCTCTTTATAAGGATTTTTTTTGGTAGTTTATACAGGTTGGCGCTCCGAAAAGTGGACAGGTATGACTTGAGTGCAGGAATGTTCTTTAGCCAGCTATCTTTTTCAATTTAGCAAAGCTAGCTAGCTAGCTCTCTCTCTCTCAGAAATGATGTACTTGAGTGCAGGAATGTTCTTTAGCCAGCTATCTTTTTCAATTTAGCGCTCTCTCTCTCTCTCTCTCTCTCTCCCTCTCCCCCCCTCCACAAATGGCAGTAACCCATTAATCACCTGCTCCTGTGTCAGGCCTCTGTATCTTATCCCACCATCTCTGGGGGGACGGATGATCGCACAACCTGGAAGAGAGAGAGACACACACTATCAGGAGTCGCGGTGCAACTCAAGGGCAAACAATAGAAAGGCCGTCCTCGGTTTAGTTCCGAACAATGCACCAGTTGGCGCCACGTCCAGTGGCCAAATTAATTACGTAAGCAATGGCAATAAATTGTTGGTTTAGACATGTTTGACATAGATATATTAAATAACCGTGCAGAAGAGACACTAATTTTGAAAAGAGCCTCGATAATTACACAGAACACCGTTGCCGCTGAAATTGTCTGATCGGCACTTAAAAATACTGGCCACCTTTAAACACCATTAGCCATCGTTATTTTGATTTCAGCGTGGCCACATTAACAATGGGCAAACTTAATTGCTGTGAATGGATTTTAGGTGGCATAGAAAATCCATCAGAACTTGAAAGTAAAATAATTCACATGTACTGTAATTCTATTTCTCAAGCATTTTTTTTTTGAGTGAGGCATGAGAGGGAATGGAAATAAAACGGATTCCCTGTATTATTTCATTGCTCATTTAAATAAAGACACTGGTATAGAAGAATAAAATCCATAAAATGGGATCCACTAAGTCAGTTTGTGAAAGACAGTTACTAAAAAATTCTTTTTCATAAGAGCAACCCCTCCACGATATGATAAGAAAATATTCTTTCTTGTGTCACGTTTGCAAGGTGGTGGTGGACCCCAAAAAAACAGGCAGGAGGGAGGAGCAGGGTATACTTGACGAATTGTATTTAAAACAGAGAAAACTAAATCCAAAACAAAGTCCAAAGTAACAAACAAAAATCATGACTGGAGATAAAACATGACAGCAACCGAAACATGACTGAAACAAACCTGGCAGCAGCAAACAAAACAAACATGACAGCAGCAAAGAGCAACAATGAGCCGACACTGAGTGTTCGGGCAGGAGTCCTTTTATACAACTAATAATTACATAATGACCAACAGGTGTGCAGCTGCAGGGAGAGCCCTACAGTGCCACCTGTTGGTCGCAAACCAAATCATGACATCTTGAAATCTCACAAAGTCCTTGAATCACCGGCCAAACATGTCCTCTTGTCCTCGCTTCACTATTCTTCTCGGGGTCAAATATATATCTTTGAGGGCTTTTATCCTTGCACCAAATTTCCTCCACTTATCCAGGTATGCATCATGCGGACGGGAAGGATCCCTGCACTGTGAACACCAAATCATCAATCCGTCTTTCACCCATGAGCAAGACCCTAAGTCCTAAACTCCACCACCTGAGGCAGGTTTACTATCCCTAAATTATTTTGAGGGGAGTGAACACAGTTTAAAAATGCAAACGGAGTATAAAACTGAGCTCTTTTGATTCTTTATTATTTCAGGCTGAAACCCATCATTATACACCAAATGTGAAGTGAAACAAGACAGACAAAGACAGAGAGAAATATGAAGGGAAGAATGTGGTGGTTTCTCCTGAGCCCCTAAGAGGACATGGAAGGAGAAAAAAAACATTCCGTTCTCTCGCAAAGTTTGGCATTCCCTCGCAAAGTTTTGCATTCCTTCGCAAAGATTGTGAGAAAACACAAACCTTTTATTCATTTATTTATTTTTGTAAGGGGGTGCGTTGTTTTTTTTAATGCACATTTTTTTGTACTTCCGGGTCAGTTTAGCTAATGTAGGCTCTCATATGCGGCTGATTGAGAGATGATACTACTTCGGGGAAGGAGAGAATTGTGGAGGAGGAATTGGAAACTGCATTTAAGGTCAAGAACAGATTTAATGTCTTTATACTTAAAGACATTAAAGAGCTAAAGCAAATTTCAAAGTAAAATTCCATTAAACTCAACATCCGTGTTTGTTGTTTTCAGTTACCCGGGAGATGACCGTAAGTACATCAATGCACATTTTTAAAATAAAGCTTGCGTTATCTCCCAATCTTTGCGAGGGAATGCAAAACTTTGCGAGGGACCGCAAAGTTTTCTTCCGTGTCCCCTCAGGGCCTCCCTAGGTTTCTGGCCAATTCAAAATGTAAGCGTTCAAGTAGTCGCTTGATGACCTAGAGAGCATTCATTTCAAACCCATTATCTTTGTTATGACATACATGATAGCCACTACCGTAGTTGCCTTTCACATGTTTAAGGCACGAATCAAAAATTTAAAAAAGGAATATAAATAAAAATGTAGTAGAGGTAATTTTGGAAACCAAAAGCGTGCCACATTTCGCCCACTAGATGGCGACTTCAGTTTTGTTTTCGGTTAACAGGTAATCGGCACCTAATCTGATCTACCGTCGTCATGCTCGTTAGGCATGCAAGGCGCTTTCTGTCCAACAAGACAACTAGTATTCATTTGAGGTTTACTGCTGCCATCCAAGTTGATTTTGGAATCGAGCCAGGCTTTCACAATAAGCAATTGTGGTTTCAGTGGGATGAAAAGTGCAGTTAATCAGTATTGGCCTCAGATGGCGCCATTAAGACTGAGATGAATCGGGGCGGAGGGAAGGAGACGAGAAAGAGAGGTTTGAAAAGTGCCAAAGGCAGACACACACACACACACAAGACTCATTTTCCAATTATTTCTTCCTAATGTGCCCGTTAATTTACAGTGAACTATTTTATATGAAGGGATCCACAGTGATTCACCGTGACCTCAAGCGCAACACTCCCTCAGCACCTTAAAACAAATAAAAGCACCGTTTGGGCTGTGAATCTTTTGCTATGGCCAGCGGGCGCATTCTGGTATAGACCCCCTAGCCGCTCAAAACAGCATCTAACAAAATTAATTCATGTACACAAGACACCCGAACTATACATATATATATATATATATATATATATATATATATAAAGTAAGAAGTCATAGACATAGCTTTTTCCTGCAGTGAGGTTGGCAGTTTTTGGTTTTGCATGTTATATGGAGGGCGGCCCGGTAGTCCAGTGGTTGGCACGTCGGCTTCACAGTGCAGAGGTACCGGGTTCGATTCCAGCTCCGGCCTCCCTGTGTGGAGTTTGCATGTTCTCCCCGGGCCTGCGTGGGTTTTCTCCGGGTGCTCCGGTTTCCTCCCACATTCCAAAAACATGCATGGCAGGCTGATTGGACGCTCTAAATTGTCCCTAGGTGTGAGTGTGAGTGTGGGCGTGGATGGTTGTTTGTCTCTGTGTGCCCTGCGATTGGCTGGCAACTGATTCAGGGTGTCCCCCGCCTGCTGCTCGAAGACGGCTGGGATAGGCTCCAGCACCCCCCGCGACCCTAGTGAGGATCAAGCGGTTCGGAAAATGGATGGATGGATGTTATATGGAATCTTGCCATCCCAGAATGTGTCATGTTGAATTCGGGCTTCATTGAAGATGTTCATTTGTCTTAATTATTCTAGCAAAAAATATAGCAGCGGCTACAAATAAGTAGTAAATACAACACTACTCACGATTACAACTGCTGACTGTCCACTTAATGACATCGTCAATCAATTGTCACGAGCAAATTGAGATGTATGATGTCAGATTTTTATGCTCCAAAAATCAATTCCCAAATGAAAATATCAATACATTTGATAAGCCAGTCATTTGAGTGGCCATGTACAATTTATTGCTAACAGTAGCAAAGCTGTACTTTTTGCTCCGCTTCGTTAAACGAGTAATGCGCTGGCGCAGCGGCATGCCATGCAGTGGTCACTCAGGGCTCAATTTTCGTGCTCAGCTAGCACGAGGCGCAGATTAAAGCTGTGTGGAGCTAAGGTAGACGATGGTTTGGTATTTTCACAGGTGCATACGGGGGGGGGGGGGGGGGGTGTAGCGTGGTGGGAAAAAAAAGGGGGGGTTGCACTGTTGTGGGTGTGAACACATGGGACTTGATTCCCTGCCAATTGAAGCGGCTCCTCTCATTCCCTGATAAAGTACGTTTAATACAGAGCAACAAGCAGACCTCCATGGGTGGATGATGTAAAGTTGGCCTAGGATCATTCGTGTCCATGTGTTACTCAATCAATTCATCAATACAGTGATGAAATTAGAAAAACTATAAATGCTTCAACAAATACCTGCTACTGGGAATATGAGTGACTAAGAGTTAGAAAACAGCAAATGTCTCGATTGCTACCCCAATATACATGGACAG
The DNA here is from genome assembly GCF_054856545.1 of Hippocampus guttulatus. NCBI lineage: Eukaryota > Metazoa > Chordata > Actinopteri > Syngnathiformes > Syngnathidae > Hippocampus > Hippocampus guttulatus. Next base: position 10,648,505 of record NC_141278.1, read on the forward strand.
AAGACAAAAAATAATTCTCGGCCTGCAAAAATCTTCTCAAACAGGTGCATCATGCAATACACGGTAGTAGCAGTAATACCAATTTGAAACGCTAATATTAACTGACTAAGGTTGTAAAATTGTTCAATATTAAATAATCAATGTGCTCCAGATGTCAACTTTTCAACTCACTTAAGTGTAACATCCATTTTCAAACAATAGAAATATAGTTATGAAGTATGTACCAAAATAAATACACGCTTCATCAAATGGAAAGTACATATTTTTCTTTTATTCATGTTATCAGGTGACAGGGAGCACGAAAGGCTTAAATGTGATCCTTGGAAGGAATAGAACATTGATGGAAAGGTTGAAAGATTGAGTTGGACCTCCAGGGCCCATCCAATCGTATTAGGTCTTGCGTAAAAAAAAATCTGAGTAATCACCATTCAATGGCAGCACTAATCGACAGGGGATCGATTCAAACAGCATGCAGTTCAACAGCTACAATGCTCCCAACTTGAACAGGGACACAAACCAATGTAAAATCTGGACTTTATAGTACATTGAAGCATTTAAACTGACAGAATATATGTTTTATTTAATGTCAAGGCTCTGATTAGGTCTATGTGATCGGCAAAAATGTAGTCATCTAGAAATAAAAAATTCTTCTCAAACTACAGTATATCGCACCCAAAACAACAACAAAAAACATTTAATACTCATTCTTAGTCCGACATCAGAATGTGATGGACGGAGGGATGGTCTCAACTCAGTTGATTGTGTGTCAGCCATGCATGGAATTAGCCGTCATGCGTGTGCTGGAGCTGTCATCTTAGCTCTGATTATGATTTGAAGACACATATGATAAGAGATCGACGGACAGGCGGACAGAACACCAAATTGCCTTAAATTGTATTGTCTGAAATGAGTTTTATTTAGTTTGGCATTAGAACCTAAATGAGCTCTCGAAATGCAGTCCAAAACACTGAAGCTAGTAAAAAGAAGGCAGTACCGTATTTTCCGCACTAAAAGGCGCACTGGATTATGAGGCGCACCGACAATGAATGACCTATTTTGTAATTTTTTTTTCATATATTGGACGCACTGGATTATAATACGCAATCTACAAGGCATCCAAATCTAGATGGAGCTAAGCTCCTTCCGTTCGACTTGAGAGGTGTTCATGACCGCCTCCAAAAAACGTAAATTAACGATTACTTCAATGAAACTACGAAAATTGAAAATCATGCATCAAAACAGAAAATCAAGCAAGGAAATCACAAAATACATTTTATACCCCCCCTACAGAATTTATTTTGGCATTTCGTTGAGCGTAGCTCCAACAGAACGATCAGATGTCAGTAAAATGCAGGAGACTGGATTGTCTCTGAAGTGTTTATTTATTCCTTTGTTGTGTACTGTATTCACAAATGAGGAAAATAAATAAAAAAATATATAAAATATAATATAAATAAAAAATAAATTCTAGCTTTATTTTGTGATTTCCTCGCCGGATTTTCTGTTTTGAAGCATTGTTTTCCATTTTCGTAGTTTCATTGAAGGAATCGTTAATTTACGTTTTTCGGAGGCGGTCATGAACGCCTCTCGAGTCGAACGGAAGAAGAGAAGGCACGGAGACGGACAAAGACGTACCTATATTTGTTGAGACTGTGAAAACTATTAATAAAGTGTGCGTTTTAAAAAACAACACCACGGCTCTCCTTTTTTCGTAGCTGCAACAAAAACTTATTTAATAAAGCAGCGACACAGTTCACTGAACCAACAGCAAGTTATAACATTGTAAGCATGTCTCCAGCAAGGAGCCATCTTGGGGTTGACGTATTTCGTAATGACCATACACAAGGCGCACCGGATTTTAAGGCGCGCTGGGAGCTTTTAAGAAAATGGAAGACTTTTCGGTGCGCCTTATAGTGCAGAAAATACGGTATGTATTCGTATTTAATAACTATGTATTGAAAGGCAGGAACTAAAAAAAAAAACTGAAGCAGAAACTTCATGAACCCTTTCAGGGACAGTGGTTACTAGAGTGAACACCTTATCATGTTATCAGGTTACTGCAGGGTGCACGAAGGAGTTAAAAAAATGTCGGGCTTGTGATATTTGGAGAATAATGTCAAAAAGCGCAATCCAAATCCAAGCGAGGAGGCACCTTCAGTGTGTTAAACCTGAGCAGCCTTTTAATAGAACAGATTACTGTGGGAGGCAGAGGCAGCGATAAAGATGCCACCAGAGGGGGGAGAATATGCCAGAAGAATGGGAACAGACTCTTTGATGAAGAGGTCAGTCGAGCTTTGATGGAGATGGGGAGTGACCTTGATGCACAGCTCTCGTCGCCTTATTTCGCACTATAGGCGTCACTAATCCATTTCAGCACAAGGGGAGGGGGCGGGGAGATTTGGTCTCGGAATCAACGAGATGAGCGAGAGAGCGACGAGATGGCATTCCTTGTCATAGACTGTGACACAATTTCATTGAAAAGCCCGTCACAACCATCATCTGCCTATTCCCTGTTCTGTCTCTCACTACATCTTCCTTGGCGGGGGGGGGGGAACAATCCATTTACAGTCTGTCATTCCATAACGGGTCAAGCACAGTCTAACAGCCTAAATGCTAAACATCCGCTTCATTACTCACCAGAGGCCGGGAAAGCCCTAGCGGAGGCAACTCCCATTGAAGAGAGCCCCCCCCCCACCCCCAACACCTTGGCTCCGATGATCGGCACAAAGAGGAAATGGCAGCGCTCTAATCTGACAGCAGGTTTGTGTGTATATTACAGGGATGGGACAGCTGCCTCTGGGTATTAGTGCGGCATCAGTGCCTTCACTCTTAACTGAAAAACCAAATGGTCATAATAATAAGCATGATGGGTTTACAGCTGATATTCATTAGCTTCCCCATCTCCTGTTAGGTGCGAGTTCGGATTTCTATCTTTGACAGAGGGGGGGGGGGGGGGGGGGAATAGCCCTCGACCACGACAAGTCCCAAGAGTAGTCCGACGAGTTTCATGCTAAGAGTTGGACTGACGCAACAGATGGAAAGGTCTCGAGACCTCAGCTGCGGAATGCTAAACAGAAACGAAATCGCGAGGATGTGCGGAAACAACCACTTAATTGCTTTTAAACCATTCAGTGCGAAATGTTTTTGACCTGTCAGAGTTTAAAAAAATAGCATCCAGTATCGGCGTCGTAGCTACTTAAGTACCGTATATGCCGTATAAATAAAAAGAGGTCACCCTTACAAAAAGGTGGTCAGAAGTTTACATACCCTCATTATGAGCATGAATGTAATGTATAATAATAGATCTGAAAGTTGTTTTTCAGGTTGAAATGATTTACATTTTTTAATGAGTTTTAAAAACAGGAATTCACTGTTATATATTTTTTTCCACATGGGGTCAACATTTTACATCCAAACATGTGGCTGAGAGAATGAATTCTTGGATGCATTTTGCTGCAGATGTAAACGATTTGCAATCAGTTAACACGTTTGAAGAATCGCAGGTTATATACAAGACTGTCACGACGAAATAAATAAATAGTGCGGCAGCGTAACAACGCGCCGTGTCAACATAATGCATCTAACGCAATAACTCACCTATATTTGTCAGACCTATCACACCGATGTGATTGAAGCAGATTCCATCAATCGTTCAGGTGTGTCTTGGCGTACATCCACACGCGCGCATCGCATAATGAATGATACAAGTTGGTCAAATGCAAAAACGAGCTCAACTTCACACTTCAGTGATGCTACACCGAGGCGTAATCGGCTCAACAAACACCATTGTTTGTAAAATGCTGAGTAACATTTGTTGGCATTTTGGCATTTGACTGAATATATGTCTGCGATTGGCACCCCCCGCGACCCTTGTGAGGATAAAGCGGATTGGAAAATGGATGGATGGATACTGAATATATGTAAACATCAATTATTTATATCCCGTATTTTCTGCACTATGAGGCGCTTTGGATTATAAGGCGCAACTTCAATGAATGGCCTATTTTAAAACTGTTTTCTTATTTATGGGGCACACTGACATAAGGCGCATCGAATAGAAGCTACAATAGTGGCTGCGGTTTTGCTCTGCATTCACGAGATGGTGCTACGCTAAAGGGAATACAATACAATACAGCTTTTTTATATAACTGCAGCTGTAACAAAAACATGGTGACAAAAACGGACAGGAAACATAAATGCAAATGGCATAACAAAACAATAAATTACAGACAAAAGTTGTCAAGAAGATTGATTCAATGAAAAGGCACACAAACCTCATGGGCTCACATCCACAAGGAGCGAAATATCGTTCCAAGTCTTGGTTGTCTCCTTCTTCCTTCGTTTGGTCAGTACTTAACTATGCTTTTGGTATTATCTTAGGTTTCATTGTGGCTGCACAGAGCTGTGTTGGCGAACGCACATGTCAGTTCGTGTCGGGCAGATTCCTTTTTGGTTACAATTGGTTCCTGCTAATAATCACCACTAGATGGCGTAGGAACACGAACAGGGAAACAACTCAATGGGCAATATGGAGACTAACACAATATATAAGGTGCATCGGATTACAGTCAAACCTCGGTTTTCGAACGTCTCTGTTCTCGACCAAATCGGTTTTTAGACCAAACATTTCTAGTTTTTTATGCCTTGGATTACGACCGAAAATCAGTTCTCGACCAAACTGAGCGCACTTGAATGCGGCACTTGACTCCTCTTGCCTTCCTTACACGAGGAAGTGACGCTTCCTCGGGTAGACGAGGAAGTGACGCTTCCTCGAGTAGCGTTCCATTGTGAGCAGACGTGTTCAATAAAGATTTTTTTAAAAAGAGCGTGGTTTCGGTTTTCGAACAAATCGGTTTTCGAACAGCCTTCTGGAACGGATCGTGGTTGGAAACCGAGGTATGACTGCATAGGGTGGACTGTGGGCTTTGGAGAAAATTGAATGCTTTTAGGTGCGCCTTATAGTGCGGAAAATACGGTATATATATATATATATATATAAAGTCTCGCAAGGCCAATTGGGAACTATTGAGCCTCTTCACAGACCAATTTGCCCAAGATATTTCACCTCATGATAACAGCTGCATTGATGAAGCATACCGGGACTTCTGTATTCCTATCTTGCGACACCACAAGCACTAGGCGGGCACAGTTTGTATTCTATATAATGGTAATGACATCAGTGATGTCCTACATCACTTGTATTACTTTACTCCCAGAGCCAACAAGAATCTATAGGAGAACTGCTAAAGAACCCGAGAGATACGCACTATCAAATACGGAATCGGAATCACCAGATTCTGATGAAATTCCCATCCCAATTTGGCGCGCCACTATACAGGGAGTCTCTGCGGACGCTGATGCGCGCAGATCACATCGTGATCTGCAGACTGCAGTGAGAGGAAGGGAGCAGGTGGAAGAGAGAGGAGGAGGTATTTACGGCAGAGCGAGCAATGAAGCGTCGTCGCGGCAAGATGGACAACGTGTGGGAATAAAGGGAGGGCTGGTGGAATGCTGAGATTACACAGAAGAGTAGTGGAAAAGGTGCAAGAGGTCAAGTACATTAGGATTAAGTGTTCAGAGCGGGGCAATTTGGAAGAGAAGCGAAAGAAGAGAGTACAAAGGGTGGGGAGAAAGGTCCGGGGTGATCCGTGGCAGGAAAGTGGTCGTTTGACCAGCCATGTTGGACGGTTCGAAGACTAGCAATGAGCAGAAGACAGAGGAGACAGGAGACAGAGCTGGAGGTGGTATGGTTTATGAAGTTGATAAAAATGCAGAAAAGGGTGATTTTGTTTTTTTGGGGGGGGTTTTCACAGCACTGTATTAGGCAGACAACACCAAGGACAGAAGCGACGTGGTGGAATGTGAACCAAGTAGTACGCGAGGGACTCGGAGAAGCAAGATATTCCTCATCCATGGCCTGAAATAAGATTCAAAGAAGTTGCTGGCTACAACAATGATTCATACAAAATGAGTTGCCATCCGAAAACCCACCTGGTGTTCAAAGATTTGTCTAATATGACAAAAATAAATAAATACATACAAGTATGTATTTATTAAGTTAGGATTGAATAATTTAGCATTTTTGTTCTACAGTTCACAGTTACCAAAGTTATCAGAACATGTTTTGAGAACAGAAAAGTTGCGAGAATGCTAGATAGCTCTTTAAGAAAAAACAAGTATTCATACTAAAGAACACAGTGTGAGAACTTCTCCCTATTCGTTAAAATGTATCGTCGTCATGCATGATATCACGGAAAATGTTAGCATGTCACACAAGGCATATTTCACAAGAGATCTGTTCAGAAAGTATCAACGTATATAATAATGGTCATCTAATCAGTGTGCTTTTTATTTAGCTTTTTGGTGACACATGCCAAAAAATAGACCGGACCCAACAAGGGGTACAGTGAAACTCCTCTATAATGAGACTTACATGGGTGAAAATACCCCCTAGTGTGAAAAAATGTCATGAATGAAAGCCCCTTTTCTCCTCCCCCGACAACGAAAAGTCCCCCTGTTCCGTTATTCGAAATCTTTTTCTCTGCTCTTGCCTCGCAATGAGATTCAGTACAATGAAAACAAGCCTTCCGCAAAAGTCTAATCCAACCTCAGCATGCCGCAGCGACCTCTACTGCTTGGTTCGGAAACGGCATCAGTAACCACCACACTGGTTTACACATGCGCAGTAGTACAGGAAGTATTTGTTTCAGACGCAGCACAGACGTTGCATTGCTAAAATGGCGACAAAACGGACCTTTGCATACCAAGGAGTTAAGAAAAGAAAAGCTTTAACGCTTGAAGACAGGATAAAGGTAATCAAAATGAAAGATGGAGGAAGCAAAATAAAAGACATAATGACAGATAATGCAAGAAATTGATGTAAGTGAAAGTGAATGCTGATGGTAAAATTTGCAATTTCTTTCCCTTTTTTTCTTTTGAAGTGTCAAATAAGTATATGCTCATACTTATGAACTATTGGAATAAAAATTAAAAGGACACATAAACGTTTTTTGTCTGTGTTCGTGTTTACATCTGACATAAAATTTGCTACAGTGAAAAGTCCCCTGTTGTGAAAAATTTCTTGCTGCAAACATGATTTCATTCTAAAGGAGTTTCACTGTATTACAACATGTCGAATGAAGAATGCATTCGAGATGGAGTTCGGGCTCGGCGATATGCCTGAAAAATCATGATAGAAGTATCTTTCAATGTCCATAAGAGTGGAATTTTGAATTTTTGTTTTTTTTTAAATAAGGATCTGCAGAGTCTGAATTTAGGTCATTTTATTTTTGGAAATTCAATATTTAATCCTTAACCCAAACTTGACTGCGCATGCAAATTCACCTCAAAATTCATCTACAAAAAAGGCGGCACCCAGGATTGCGTGTCCCAAACAGGCAATATTTCTGAAAATAAATACATTCGCTTAGCACGCTCAATGCGATTTATCTAACCGGAGATGAACTGCGACGGCTGACTTTGCGTTCTTAAATGCAGCGTCTGAAAGCCAGGTGCAAACCAGGAGCGCACAGCGGTGCCGGCAATCTTTACTGCCCATGTAAACATTTTTGAAAAGCCAGATCAGACAATAATTGCATTTGGTTTGGAGCTTCTATATGCCAAAAGAGACCCGACCTGGCCCCAGTTAAAATTAGAAGTCAAACTGTATCAGCTGGCCAAACTACTTTCAACTCTGCTTGTTAGTCGATTTCATTTAAAAAACACTGCTGTGTGATAGAGGCTTATTTTAAAATAAATTGAGCCCCCTTTGAGGGACAGTGGTCAGTACAGTGGACAGCTTACAGGAGCTGGGACCATGTTATCAGGTTACAGGGTGCAGGAAAGGGTTAAAATGGAAACATGGGCCCTCATTTACTGACGTGCGTATGCATCGAAGGGATGATTTATGGATATCTTCGTGCTTGATTTGGCGATTTGGAAAGAATTCCGATTCATCAACATTCGCCGCTGTTGTGCGAACAAAACGGGTCGGTACCTTACGGCGATTTTCACTCACGAACATTCCTACGCGTTTCATAATAAATGAGGCCCAGTGTTGTGAACACGTCAGGCGATGAAAGGGTTTGGTAACTTAATTAGTTCTTTTTTTTTTTTTTTTCGGATGGAAAGAGGCAAGATGAAGCCCCGCCCCGTTGTCCGGAAGAATCACAATGGCTCCTTGAGGTCCAAATAGCCACACGATACTCGGAAATTCAAGCCCGTTTTCAATCCCAATCTATGAAGACCTTGAAATTGTTCAAAATTTCAAAACCAAAACTGTCGCAGTGACAACTGCTTCCTCCGGACAAGCTGAGACATTGTTCCAAAGAAACGCCGGAGTAGCGTCTTCATTACCAGCAGATGTATTGTGTGCAGATGCGCTGAGTAAGGGTGAGGCAGCAAAGAAGAAAAGAAGGAATGGCACCATCTTTCCACCTGGGAAAAAAACAAAACAAAACAGAGTATGCATTTAGTATAAAGAGACAGCACTATTTACATCACTGTGTTTTTCCTTTCGTCGTGTCAAAAAAAAAAAAACAAGAGATAAACACTTTCAAAACTTATACAACAAAACAATCCATCCAATTCTCTGAGCGGCTTATCTTCACGAGGGTTGCGTGCAAGCTGGAGCCGATCCCAGCTCTCCATCTCTATACTACATGAGACATAATGAATGCGTGTGATCTATATTTGTCTTTCGAACTGGCAGTACAGGTGACTGAAAGTGCACGGTTGAGCCCGGAAAGTACCACGCATATTTGACAGATGGCAGTGGTGAGCTCGATCGACACAATGTAGATAAGTAGGGTGCGCTACCGCTAGGCTGTTTTTTCTTCTTCTTCTTCTTTTAATGTTTTAACGAAGCATATTGAAGTCATCTGGCGCTGAAAAAAATATGTACATTTAAAAAACAAAAAAAACTAACTAAAAAAAAGGTACTTCGTACACAAATAAAGGCAATACTAAGGCTATTTCCATTTTAAAAAACATGGAGATGTCAAAATAAATAAACAAATGCATGTACATTTAAAAATGAAAAATAGCTTCATATTCTAGTTCAAAGTTTCTTTTCTCCACACAATTTATTGATTGATTGATTTGGGGTGAAGGAAAAAAAAAACTCTTACCTGGTTGACAGTTTCGGCTGTCGCTTCAGCCTTCATCGGAGTTGTCAATACTTCCTGGTGGCATGTCGTTGTCTTTTTTTTTTAGGACTTTGTATTGACGGCTCCAATGAAGGCTGAAGCGACAGCCGAAACTCAGCCAGGTAAGAGTTTTTCTCTTCACCCCCAAAAATAAATAAAAATAGAAATAATAACGCTCAACCAATTTAACCATAAGTTACGTGGTTGAACAATTTAAACAAAGGTTGTGATGAATCTGCAGACGGAAAAACGCAAAATTACTGGACTGATTTTGCCCGAATGGCCACAGCTGGTATCAGGGGGCCCAGTTAATCTGAAAGCCAATTGAACCGTAAACAGCGGCGCCACACCTTGCCTCTTCTTTTGCTAGCCTGTAGAATGCTCACTCAAGCTAGGAATTTTGAAGATGTATTTATCCACCAAAACAGCCGGAATTATCTTTCTTCCACTTGGAGCACCTGCCACACGCTGCACGATAAATTCAAACCTAGCTTGGACCGAAACATCACAAAAAAAAAAAAAAAAAAAGACATCTTGAAGAGGATGTGAATGACAACAAAGAGAGTAACCGATATTCTATTACCGTATTTTTTGCACTCCAAAAATGTTCTCAAAAGCCGACAGTGTGCCTGATAATCTGTCGGAATTTTTATTGCAACGACTCCCTTAATTTCGAAAACGTATTTAAATAACAATCGAGTGATAAACTACACAGAAACATCATGTGAGTCATGCATTTTTTTTAACCTATAAAGATAATCTGATAACAATGGTCATGCAGACCATCTATTTATTTTCCATACTCGTGAAAGTACAACGCAGACCACACAAGCACGGGGAGAGAACGCTGCATGTTCTACTGAACGTTTAATTCCAGATCAATTGGCTCTGTGGATCGCTATGTATTTTGAAAAGAAAAAAAGTGTATATATATATATATATATATATATATATATATATATATATTTACAGTATGTATATATACAAGATAAGAAAACCTTTATTAGTCTCGCAATGGAGAAATTCCCAATTCACAGCAGCAAAGTTATGAAAGGAAGAAGTAGAACAACAAAATATAGGAGTTGCTGGAAAGGCAGCCACTCATGCGGCGCCATTTTGAAGTCAAAATAACAAAAATAACACAACACAACACATAGGACACAGACAGTCGTGCAATCTTCACCACTTTTCTGCATACACATTGTTGTCTGAAGCAATATAGTTGCAGTTCATCATGTTGTAAGTATGAATAACGGTTCTGAATTTGCGCTCCATAAACCTGAAATGAAATTGCCACTGTATAACAAATACAGTGAAATTCCTCGACAACGAAACCTACATGGGCGAAAATACCCCCTAATGTGAAAAAAATCTTCATGCATTAACCCCATTCCCACTCTCTTGCCCCCAATACAACTAAAAAAAAACTGTTGCGTTCTACAAAATCTTTTTTCCCTGCTCTTGCCACACGACGAGTTTCACTACGACGAAGTCTAATCCAACAGCGACCTCTACTGCTTCGTTTGGAAACGGCAACAGCAACCACTACACTGGTTTACACATGCGCAGTAGTCCAGGAAGTATTTGTTATTGATAGTTTCAGACGCAGCAAGAATGTTGCATTGCTAAAAAGGCTACAAAACGGACCTTTGGATGTCAAGCAGCTAAGACAAGAAGAGCTCTGACGCTGGAAGAGAGGGTAAAAGTGATCAAAATGAAAGACGGAGGAAGCAAAATAAAAGACATTATCCAAGAAATTGATGAAAGTGAAAGTGAATGCTGATCGTAAATTTTGTAATTTCTTTGCGTGTGTGTGAAAATCCCCGTTGTGAAAGATTTCTTGCTGCAAACATGATTTCGTTGTAGAGGAGTTTCACTGTATTTGTGTATGTCCATAATTTATCTCTTATTCTCTTCAAAGATCATAAATATTAGTACAGAAATTTCTCTTTTTGGAGGGGCTGCGAGAAGATGAAGCCAAAAAAAGACTCCGTCGTTTATAATCCTTGAATAGAATCGATTTTTTTTTTTTTTTTTTTTTTAGTTGTTGGGGTGAAGACCCATACGTGACAGGAAGTTTAAAAAAATGACAGTCAGTAGGCTCCCCACTGCACAGCTAAATATTTATCGGGCATCCCAGGTGCCTTTTATTTTGAAAATGTATAAAAAAAATTCTCAGGCATGCCTCAAAGATGTTCTTACTTGATGCATAATGTTACATTTGTTTGTATGTGGTGCATCACTGTACCATCATGAGTTGCCACACAGTATTGGGTAATGGACAGGAAGTTCAAGTACTCTTGCCACACCTACTCCGTAAACAATCACAGTGGAACTCAACCTCTGGCCTCATTAGGCTAACGGTGAGGTACGCTTAAGAAATTGTTCAAAGTCATCTTGGGTCTCACAATATCAAAGGGTGAAGCTCACGACAAACAGAAATCAACACGACGTTGCTTTTCCTGTGTCGTTTTTAGGTTATCCTGATGAACAAAAACGCATACAACCCCAGACCAGCAATCTCCTAACACATGCGCTGTTCTTGGTCACGAGCAAACTGGCGGCATCAAACTTTAGATTGAATGCAAATATTATCCACCCGACCGTCTAATTTCGATACGGCTTCAACATTGAACAGTAAAGTAAAATAGTAAAAGCAGTGATCTACATCTACCGTATTTTCCGGACTATTAGTCGTTGGTTTTTTTCATAGTTTGGCCGGGGGGTGCAACTTATGCGTGAAATTATTAACACATTTTTATATCATTTCACGTGTTGTTTTCACATTAAACCACAAGAGGGCGCTCTAGGGCTGTGTTGATAAAACGACGATGAGTCTGACGTAAGCGAACTAGAAGAGGAAGCGCCGTATCTTCTTCCTCCAAAGATGGAGGAGTTGTTTAAAAGTGACACAGAGGATGAAGATTTCGTTGGATTTAGCGATTTGGAGTGACACTGATGCTTTGAGAAACTTGTTAGCATGTTCTTGATGCTAAAATTATCTGAATAACTCTTAATGCGTTACGTGAACATGCCAGGCACGTTCTCCGTTCGTTGTTCATGCGTCATGTGACGTTAGCATATTGTACAATTATTCAACCTGTTGTTCTCTATTTTAGTTTCATTTTAAATTGCCTTTCAAGATGACATGTACTGTATGTTCTTGGTGTTGGATTTTATCAAATGAATTTGATAACATTTGATTTAAAAAAATGTGACTTATGCTACAGTGCGACTACAGATGGGGTTTTTTTCTTATGAATTTCGTGGCTGGTGCGACCTATACTCCGGAGTGACTTATAATACGGGAATCAAATCCAGAACATTCTTGCTTCAAGGAAGCGTTGCTAACCAATTTTTCATCAAAGAACCCGTGTCCAAAATCTTGACATGTTCACAGTGCGTTGTTGGCTGCACTCCAACAGAATGAAGTTTGGAAGAAGAGTCGTCTTCCTTGTCAGTGCAAGCACTCCTTTTCTCCTTGCCTGACATTACAGCTGGCTGCACAGACACAAATGTTATCTATTTGCTTTCGAGGACATCTCATTTTGATGCAAATGAGGCGTCGGCTGGCTGTCATTGTGGTTGGCGAGATGAGTTATTCAACAATGCTTCACTTCTGAGTTACTGACTCTCAATGTCAGAATCAGCAAAATATTTTGGATATGGAATGGAACTGCGCTAACTCCCTTTCCAAATAATAAAAAAGCCAGTGCAGTGAAGGAAAGACGCGGTTTGCAATCGATCCGTGTCGGGTATTGTCCTTAGATTTTAAGTACATAAATATTTTTAGTCTTTCATATCAGTCTGAAGGCGGACTGCTGTTTAACCACAATGGCCTCCCTTTGAAGAGTGGCCTCCAGATTCTCAATAGTGTTGAGGTCAGGGGACAACTAAATAGCCGTTACCTCTGCGTCCCGCGTCCTAGACGCATAATTTTCCTGCGGGACGCACAGTTCCAAATAATGTGCGTTTTTGGGACGCAAGGAAATTCCTCAGTCAAAAAAACTACGGTAAATCTTTTTTTCCAGCAACTATCGCAGTTTGACAATCTCCGCCATTGTTGTTTTGATCTCTCGTGACGAGATTTCCGTTCTCGCGAGACGAGATTGGCGAGATCGGCAGACGAGTGCCAAGTTGTGTACCATTAAAACAAGTGATGCGAACAAGTGTTGCGAAAGTTTATTGCGGAGATATCACAGAGGAAGCAGCTCAAGTTGGATAGTTTTCTTTGCGATAATAAATTGACTTTGAGAAAGCCTTGGATCATTGAAGCAGAGTAAATTATCATATGCAATTGAAGAAGTAGACCATTTCAGAATTCGAAAGACAAATATGACTCCAAAATATTTTTCAACACCTGCCCGCACATCTGCTCTGAGAGCCGAGATCTCATCTGTGTTTGTGGTTACTGTCAGAGTTGTACGACAAAGGGAGCAGAGAGGCGCCGTGACACATCCTGTAAATACTGTGCCAGTTGAGTCAATTGACACAGCTGCTCTCTGATTAATCCTCTCGTAGCATGCTAGGACACAGCCTTTTTTTTTTCACGGTTATTAATCCAATATGAATCAATTAATGTTGAAAAGCGCTCAAGCACTCAACAACTCAATGCTGTTGTGTTGTCATCAAAATCCTTCTATGACGAGCTTTGGGACCAACACAGACATTGCTCCGCGGCTTTGACAGTAATTCCAAGGCAAAAATGTGACTGCTTCCCTCAACATGATAGTTGATTGGCAGACATCAATCTAAATGGGGGTACATGAACTCTAAACACTACCATGTGTCATTCAAATCACGTCTTTATTAGTTGTTACTGCGCAGGAGTGAACAAGTTGACGTTTTCCGTACCGCACTCGAATGCACCAATGCCAAACCCATATTGTTTATGAAATATCGTAGCGACGGTAAAGCCTCTCGATCCCTCGCATGCTTAAGGTCGAACGTGGTGGAGGATGGACTTGTGTGCGGTTTTATCATTGTTACAATATGAATAAATTGTGTTTTAGATCAATACTATATATATATATATATATATATATATATATATACAAACACACACACACACACACACACACACAGTCAAACCTTGGTTTTCGAACGTCTCAGTTAACGACCAAATCGGTTTTCGACCAAAAATTTCTAGGTTTTTATGCCTCGGATGATGACCGAATTTTGGTTCTCGTACAAACTGAGCGCACTTGAATGCGCCACTTGACTCCTCTCGCATTCCTCACGCAAGGAAGTGACGCTTCCTCGGGTAGACAAGGAAGTGACGCTTCCTCGTCGAACGTTCCATTGTGAGCAGACGTGTTTTTTTTTTTAAAGAGCGTGGTTTCAGTTTTCGAACAAATCAGTTTTCGAACAGCCTTCTGGAACGTATTATGGTCAAAAACCGAGGTATGACTGTATATATAATTTATAATTCATATGGATGAAATAGAGAAAGCTTATGATCAAAATGTGGCGAGCATTACATGCCGCGTTAGATCGTGGTACATTGAAATGATTACCGTATTTTCCACACTATAAGGTGCTTGGGAGTATAAGGCGCACCTTCAATGAACGGACTATTTGAAAACCTTTCACAAATAGGGCGCCGCGCATTATAAAGCGCATAGAATAGAAGCTACAATAGTGGCTGCGGTTGCATTATGCATCCACTAGATGGAGCGACGCTAAAAGGAATACAATACAATACAGCTTTATTTATCGAGAGCTTTCACAACGGCTGCAGCTGTAACAAGTGCTCTACAGAACATTTAAAATACAACATCCACGGAATCTGAATATTGATCCGCATATCAGGCGTATCGGATTATCAGGCACCCTTTTGAGAAATTTTTGGGTGCGCCTTGGGAGTGCGGAAAATACGGTAATAGATAATCGGTTACTCTCTTTGTTGTTGTCCACATCCTTGTCAAGCTTTTTTTTTCTTTTTCTTTTGCGATGTTTTGGTCCAAGCTTGGTTTGAACTAATCGTGCAGCGTGTGGTCATCCGGTTGTGAAAATGTATTGTATTTGTATTACTGTTGAAATGTGTTCCTTGTGTTGTATTTTGTGATCATTCATTGTTTACCTTATTTATAAAGTCATACCTCACTTTTCGACCATAATCCGTTTATGCGATTTTTTTCTAAATCCAAAACTATTTTATGAGCCCATGATTCGGGGCTAATACACTATGCAGAAATGACATAAAAACAGTCAGATTTGCGTAAATCACAACAAACACGTTTGCTCAGTGGCATATTCGGGTTTGCTCAGTTTGGTCGAAAACCGGTGTACGGTCGTAATCCGAGGCATAAAAATTTCAAATTTTCTGGTCGAAAACAGAGCGGTTCGAAAACCGAGGTTTGACTGTACTTTAATTGTAATATGTGAACTTTATTTTCACTTCATTCTGTTTGGCTCATGTGTTTTAAATTTGTGATGTTTTCTGATTTGTCTTTTTTTTTTTAACGACTGCAGTTTTTGGGGATTTGATTCTTGAATAAATTAACATTTATTACCACAAAGACCCGCATAAAAGTACCAATAATTGGTACCATTGAGTACCGTGAATCAGAACTGACCCGGTTCAAATGTGACCCATCCTAGCTGCAATTCACGCTCCAGTACACGTGATAAAATGATCATGCATAGAGGAGGAAATGGCCGATCGTGACACAATGTCACAAAAACATGAAGATTCACCGGCAGGCCTATTTTGCCTCCATTTGAATCCACGTAAACCATCGCTGACCAATGGTTTACTTGTATACGATCCTGCCGCACCTAGAAGAAATAATCATGGGAGCTCGAGGAGGGAGCCTGGCCAATTTCACCAGATCATCATAAAGTGATACAGAGGCAGTTATAGTAAGCATCATGTTGAAAACGAGGGCGGAGGTACACAACAGCAGCACTAAATGGTACAATTGAAATGCATCCAAAGTGCAAATTGAGACATTAGCCAGCTCATGCAGCACATCGAAACTTTTATATCATGATATAGGAAGCAAAGCCGGTAGGACAGTTAATATAATTTTTTTTAATTCATCTGGTAGTTTTGTCCGGCAAAATAGCTGCCAAAAGGGACAGATCAGAAAAGATCATAGCAACGGCAGCAAAACAGATCCTGAGGAAAATACGTGACCACGACTCTATTAAAAGGCTAAATTAAGATGACCAGAGTGTGCAACTCCCTTAATAGCTCCTGGCACAAAGGACAAATGTGAGCTACGACAATCAGTGAGCAAAGCTACTGTGTCGTACGTTTACTGGGCTCCGGGGCCTTCTGGGCTAACACCTGCCAACTTGCGTCGTCAATTCACAAGCATCTACTTCTCGTAGGTGACAACGAATATTGTTGGACGTGGTTCCAAAATATTTGCAAGAGAACTTCACACACAGGAAGAAGAAGAAAAAAAAATCAGTGTCCTCCTCTGACTGCAAAAAAGGCAGCAAATCTGGCTAGCGCTGTTGCTTAGCAACCATTCACATGCACTCACTCCTGTGTGTGGATTAGGCACCCAATGATGGTTTGTCTTGCACGGTTCTCATCATCGCTTTTTCACCCCAGCCCCCACCCTATCCCCTCTCACTGACAGATTGGAAAAAATAATAATAATAATTATACACTCCATGCCGTGGCTATTTATTGATAATGTATATGCTGCATGCATTTTTTTTCATGCCAACAAAAACCCTGATTCATGCTGATCTGAAAGCTCTTTTTTATAATCCTTAAGAGGGGAAAGGGGGTGTGGGGGGGGGGGGGGGGAGTCATTCTGTTCAGAAGAGCCGCGACAGTCTTCTGTGTGCTTTTGTTGCCAGTTGGTAGTGCCGAGTCAACTTCCGTCGGCGGGGTGGCAAAAGCACCAAATCAAATTCATCTTTCTAATCTCACCCGTCACTGCGGCTCGAATCATTTGATGCCATAAATTGACAATGAGGACACCTGCAGCTTTCCCAAAACCGTATCGTGGTTCATGCTTCACACCTCGCGGATTATTAATCCTCTTTACATACATTATGGGAACACAAAAACTTCCATGTGAATAAAAAAAAAAAAGAAGAAAATTCTTAAACTGTACACAGCCAATATTTAACCCGTTCATGCACAAATAATGATAACCTATAACCCGATAAGCTGTACACTGTAGTAACCGCTGTCCTTGACAGGGTTAAATACAATGTAATGTTAATATAGGATATAAACTTTAGATATTCATCCCCAGATCAGAATACTTAGCATTCAGCGCCGGGCAATTTGTACATAATAAAAATAACTTTGGAAAAATTTGATTGAAATCACAACCCCAAAAAATGATTGCCGTGGAATTCATATAGAATTTTCAAGTGAGCTTTATCTTTTTATGGGATAACTCATTAAAAAAACTGCAAAAAGAAAACAACAAGCTGGTCTGCTCAGAAGGACGTTTGGGCCGCTCTGACTTCAAATGGGGGATAGTCAACATGTTGGACGGTTTTGGCCCCGTTTGTGGTGTGCCCCAAGGACAAACGCGCATGCATCCTGTTCACAATAACACGCAGTCAATCAGAAATCGAGGTGACCAGAGGGCGAGGACGCACGGCGGGGAATCCAAAAGCAAAACAGTCACGGCAAAAAGTGCACGCTCGTGCTGTCAGCACTCCTTTGACCGAGGCCTTATCTTTGTAGGACGCTTTTTTTTTCGGCTAAAAACAAACAACAAACAATCGCCACTGCCTCCTCTCCGTCTGCCATGCTGCAATATCACAAATATTCCACGATATGTGGTAAGAAACACCGTCAAAAATGAACCGCAAACATAGAGGTGTCAAATGATCGCCTTCATTGCGACTAATTAATTACAGTCACATTTAGCGTGTTGTTTTTTAATCGCATTAATCTCAATTTTAATCGCAAGGTTTATTGTTTCTGTAGATGGGTTGCCTTTTTATAATATTGCTTTTTATGTGTTAGCGTCCTGTGTTCGAGGTGTTGAGGGTGGGGAAACAACTGTCAGTCACAACCTGAAGTAGACATTGATTGGCTGTCATTATGTTTGGGCTTGTTTAACAGAAGCGGATTAGCTCCCATTGGAGTTGGACGGGCTAGCTAAGCAACGGTGAGGAGTCCTCGGCCCAATGAATGGGAAATGTACATTCCAAAAACGCCCTGACGTCACTATTGATAAAGGTAGAGTGGTGTGCCTAATTTGTAAGGAGGAGTTTGCTGACCATCGAAGCAGCTCAAGTTTAGCCTCCCACATCAATGCAAAGCACCCAGTCGCGAGTGCAGCCACCGCTGACGTTAGCTATAACGTGAGTTATAGGTGTGCCCTATATATATATATGTAAACCGTTTTAAAAGTTCATTGAAAATGCCCCTTATACTCCGAGGTGCCTGATAGTGTGGAAACTACGGTAGTTAAATGCACGCGAAGGCAACACCCACATTTTAGGGTTACTCCACTCAGCGCACATATCTGGCATTACAGTACGGAAATAACAGACTCAAGTCCACGGGAAAGTCGGTGCAGCCAAAAAAGGGCTCTGCTTTTCAGCATCATTTTAAAAAACTACACCCGCCTGGGGGGGGGGGGGGGGGGGATCATGTTACGCCACTTGACAGTTACCAGGTGGCTTACGTACATAAAATTAAACAGCTCGGAGGGGCTTATGATCAATCAACGTGAATTACCTGGAAGAGGAAGCGAACATTTGATTTGCCGTTGTAAAGCACACCATTCGGGGAGTAGTTCAACATGATTAACAACCATTAAAACTCAAATCAGTTTGAGAAAGCCGTTCCGTGTTGACTTCCCGCAAAAAAAAAAAAAAAACGAACAACAACAAAAAGTTCTGCCACTATAAATATTCAGAGCAACGCCTCCCTGTTCTTATTTCAAGCTTCAGTGAAACACTTTGCATCCTTCCTGCTGAACATAATTCCTTGGGAAAAAAAATATAATATATATTTATACACATACTAAATGACGATTCTCAGGTTTGCCACAATCGATGCCCGAGTTTGAAGGAAAGGGCAGGGGCTTTGACAGGCAACAGAGAGGCAAGTGCCTCAAAATGAATCCAATTACAATCTGCACAAGAGCTAAACAATAATGTGCTCGCACAGACCCTCTGTCCACTCACACCAGACATACTCGCTGCATTCTTAACAACACACACACACACACACACGCACGCACACACACTAGACCACTTTTGAATTAGACATGCCATGAATCATTGAGTTTCCACATTCCCCAAATAAGACCAACTCTGCTGCTGAGCGACTCTTGAGATAAAGCTCTTTTATTATTTCTGTAGTCTTATTATGATGATTGCGATCATTATTGTTATTCATGTCATGTCATTTGGCCTCCTTGTAATGCGCCACAGGAAAAAAAAAAAAAACTTGCTTCGGCGACCATGCAAATATTTGAAAAGAAAAGAGAAGGAGCGGAGAGAGAAGAGCAGAAGAGGAGCAGAGAGGAAAGGGAATGTGAGAAGTGCAGATTGCGGTTGGGACTGTGAGTGTATTCTTGCTCGTGGGGGGACGATTTCACACCGCACTTGCTGCATTCAACGGTGTGACAAACCACAGGAAGGAAAAGCGATGCGGCGGCAGCAAGGGAGATTCAAATTAAAAGATGAGAAATGCAACTAAAGTAAGAAGCACGGTGACGCAGCATGGAGGGGAGACAGACCGACGGAGATAAAAAAAAATAAAAATAAGAAAACCGCTCGGTACCAATCAAAATTGAATTGAGCGATTTCCAAAAGGTTCCACACATATGAGGAGTTATCATCCACCCATCCATTTTCCGATCCGCTTTATCCTCACAAGGGTCGCGGGGCGTGCTGGAGCCTAACCCAGGTATCTTCGGGCAGTAGGCGGGGGACACCCTGAACCGGTTGCCAGCCAATCGCAGAGCACACAGAGACGAACAACCATCCGCGCTCACACTCACACCTAAGGACAATTTTGAGTGTTCAATCAGCCTGTCGTACACAAATAATTATTAAAAAAAAAAAAAAACAAGACATGTCATCCTCCCAGCAAAAACAAGACATGTCATCCTCCCAGCTTCCTCCCACGCTGATACGCAGTGGTATTAATTACTGAGCGAAATGGGAGGGAATTGGACTTGCTTAAAATTAGATGAACCATGAACCTGAAATCCATTTCCATTAGCTTTACCTCTACACCCTCCAAAATCCGTCATTCGGCATCATTATTTTAACTACACGTCCGTAATCGCTAAATGAGAGTTTGTTGCCGCTATTTTAGGACCATCAGTAAAAAAGTGTTTATAAGGGGAACAGCACACATTTTTATTAATTGAGAAAAAGTTTGGACCACTTGACACATAAAAAGGCATGACCGTATTTTCCGTGCTATAAGGTGCTTTGGGCTATAAGGCGCACCTTCAATGAATGGCCTATTTTCAAACTGGTTTGATAAATAGGGTGCACCGCATTACAGTAAATATTCCCATCTACGGACTTCTTTCAAACAGAAATTCCCTCACCCGGAATAAAAATCTATGCATTAAAATTTTGACTATGATATTACATTAAGGGCGGCCCGGTAGTCCAGTGGTTAGCACATCGACTTCACAGTGCAGACTTCAATTCCAGCTCCGGCCTCCCTGTGTGGAGTTTGCATGTTCTCCCCGGGCCTGCGCTGGTTTTCTCCGGGTACTCTGGTTTCCTCCCACATTCCAAAAAACATGCATGGCAGGCTGATTTAAGATTCTAAATTGTCCCGAGGTGTGAGTGTGGGCATTCGTGGTTGTTCGTCTCTGTGTGCCCTGCGATTGGCTGGCAACCGATTTAGGGTGTCCCCCGCCTACTGCCCGAAGTCAGCTGGGATAGGCTCTGGCACCCCCCCCCCCCCCCCCCGCAACCCTAGTGAGGATAAAGCGGTTCGGAAGATGAATGAATGAATATTACATTAACGATCGATTCATAACAACGGAAGTTCGGGTACCCGCAGTGGCGCAAACACAAGCAAGTCCCGCTCGATACTACAGAATAACTCCATGCCACTATTTAATCTCATTGGATCCAAAATGGCGACATGTGACTCTATTAGCATGAGTTTTACTGGAATAGTGAACAATTTTTTATTTCTTTATTTTGTTCACAGCTCCGAGTTTCCTGAACGGAACATACTTATAGCTGCTCTGTCATTGGCTCCTACCGATGATCCTGGCCTCCCATTGGCCAAGAGGGACCTCAATATCTATGTGTGTAGATACTGTAGCTAGATCTGTGGAATGCATCCGATTAGCTGCTCAGAGTAAATTGCTTGCGGCTCGACGGAAGGTCGAGTAAACGAACGTTTCCTGGAATGCTTCACCTGTAATCAAGCTTAAAAACCTTCAGCTAACTGGAGCGGAGCGCTAATTAGAGAGAAGGCGAGTTCCATCGCGCTAACTCTGGGCATCGAGGACTTCGAAGCGTCCCGTGGCTGGCTTTAAAAGTTCATTGCACGACATAAGCTGAGCAATGCTGTCTTGGGTGGCGATCGAGGGGGGGTCGAGTTAGAGACAGTGAGTGAGTGGAAAGAAAAGCCACCAGGTCTGTTACTAGTCTCATTTTGTAGCAAATAGTCCTAAATTTGTTATACTGTATTTTGTTGCTAAACCTGTATTGTAGGCTTCATTTTTGGTGTTATAAACAGTTTTTGGACCATATATTTTTGCATTTTATTGCTTGTCTTGTTGCATGTGTATTTTGTACACATACTTGCATGTACATAAAGGACATGTACCATCGTCATATCCCACGTAGGGAAATTATGTTATAAGGAAGGATTGGACCGCGTAAATATGATTCCTTACTGGAGAATACTTACTGGTATAAGGCGGATAGAATAGAAGCTACAATAGTGACTGCAGTTGCGTTATACAGCCACTAGATGGAGTTACACTAAAGGGAATACAATGTAAAGCTTTCACAACCGCTGCAGCTGTAACAAAGCGCTTTATAGAACATTTTAAATTCTCTGTCCAAGAAATCAGAATATTGATCCATATATATAAGGCGCATCGGATTATGAGGCGTGCTGTCGACTTTTGAGAAAATTGAATGCTTTTTGGTGCGCCTTATAATGCGGAAAATACGTTAAAACACTTTTACTGCTCATCAACAGTTCCCCACGTTGCCCTTGAGGAACACCAGCTTTTAGAAGTTGGCGCTGGCAATGGCAGCCCTCACGCGGTCACAAAGGAAGTTTCTGTGGTTTGGACGGGGCGAATGCGCCCAAATGCCAACGTGTGGCTTAAAACCTTATTTGCCTCTGGTCGTCTTTGCTTTTCAGGTTAATGACGGTTCAGGTGAAAGCCAAAACTCGATTCAGTTGGCGCTTATTCCGTCAGTGTCAAAGTTTCCATCAGTCGTCAGTCCGCCGTTCGAAACTCGAGGCCGTCAGCGACGGATTGACCTTCCATTGGTACGGATCGACCGCCCATCACGCCGTGCACAAAAAAGCTTTGTGTAACATACTGCTGATTCACGGAGAACTGCAACTTTGTCGTTCTTCACACAACCGCAACAACAACAGGCTACATCATTTCTCATTCGATGAAAGAAGCGAATGAGTCACAAAACAAATCAACTGCGGACAGGACACGACCCGCATTGTCACTTTGAACTGGAATTTTAACTGATCTGCCGTGCAGTGTATATAATCTGCCCGTTTCAAGGAAGCGCTCTCGGCTCGCCAGCCGAGTGTCGGCCTGAGGCAAGGCTGAAGACTTCCATCACAGTCTCCGCTCGCCACAGGTCCCTGAGCCAAAGAAGGCCGGGGCACAGGTTAGTCGAACACTTTTCTGTCACATAAATTGAGGACAATTGTTCAGGACCTTCAAAGAGCAAAATAACACCCTGTGTGTCTATGTCTGTGTACCACTGCTCACAGTTTAGATCCAGCTAGGTAGATAGACTTTGACAATAATAAGAAATGGCTCATTGGGTTCTATATGAAGGGGGAAAGTGCTCGGTGACACGGCTTAAAGGTTTGAGATTTTAAAGATAAGGATAAGCAATAGTCCGGATTTCCCTGGATACTTCTCCTCTTGTGGCTACAAAAAAGCCTCCAGTCAGGATAATTGAAAAAATATGGGAGTGTAGTGTCAATTTCATTTCTGGAGAGACAAGGAAGTGTCAATTTAATAGCAAATGGCAAAATGTAATCCCTCACCACAGAATATGTGCCAGCTCACTACCGATCTGATAAAAATTATTCAAAGGTTGAAACTCATTGCGACATTATGCTGATGAGCTCGTGTTGTGCACTGCAAACGACGTCAAACGAAGGTGCGGCGTATAATGGCTCTGATGTCATCCACCGCGGGTCTGCCATCATCCATTCCAACTTCAGCTGGTCGCTTCCTTGGCCTGAAATCGGCGAGCGAGCGATAATTGTCATCGTCCGCTTTGATGGCTATTTCTTTCCTAAGTCCGCTACGAGAGCACGTCGACGCCGCTCACTTTCCTGTGCCTCGCTGTGACCTTCAAAGCCAAGTTCCAATAAAACCAACCCGAAATGTCCTCTGTGCTATCTAAAGTACATCACCTAACTAAGCTGTCCACTGTAGTGACCGCCGTACCCTTAAAGGGTTAAACTTGACGACGACGAGGCTCGAGAGGCTTGCAATGAATGAGACGAATTTGAAGATACAAATTAATTACCGCATTTTCCGCACTATAGGGCGCACCAAAAAGTCTTCAATTTTCTTAAAAGCTCACCGAGCGCCTTAAAATCCGGTGCATCTTTTGTGTGGTCATTACGGTAATACGTCGACTCCAAGATGGCTCCTTCCTGGTGACATGCTTCCAATGTTATAACTTGCTGTTGGTTCAGTGAACTGTGTCGCTGCTTTATTAAATAAGTTTTTGTTGCAGCTCCGAAAAAAGGAGAGCTGTGGTGGTGTTTTTTAAAACAGTCTCAACAAATGCAGGTACGTCTTTGTCCGTCTCCGTGCCTTCTTCAGTTAGACTCGAGAGGCATTCATGGCCGTCTCCGAAAAACGTAAATTAATTCTTACTTCAATGAAACCACAAAGAAAATCAAGCGAGGAAATCACAAAATAAATTCTGTAGGGGGGGGATATAGAATTTATTTTGCGATTTCCTCGCTTGATTTTCTGTTTTGATGCATTATTTTCAATTTTCGTAGTTTAATTTAAGTACAGTAATAGTTATTTTACATTTTTCAGAGGCGGTCATGAACGCCTCTCAAGTTGAACGGATGCCTCTCGAGTTGAATGAAGTAGCGTAGCACCATCTAGTGGAGGCATTGTAGGTTGCGCCTTTTAATGCGAAGCGTCTAATGTATGAAAAAAATTTACAAAATAGCCATTCATTGAAGGTGCGCCTCATAATCCAGTGCATCTATTAGTGCGGAAAATACGGTATGTTGGTTCCATTTTTCGAAGCTGGCTGTTTTACCGAAAGACAAAGTTAGCATCAAGGCACCGTTGAAGGCCTTTGCGGCAGCCATCTTGTACAGTTCCCAACAAGATGGCTATCATCCTCTGCTAGCTGTACTTCCATCTTTTCACTGCGAAGGTCACACTACAGCTAGTGCTAGCTAGCCAATCTGTTAAACTTCCAGTTTGGGTGGGGGGCTCAACCGGCTCGGATGCGTCCACCTCATAAAAACTTGAATATTCGATGGGCTAATTAATTCTACAACGATTGGTTTGTCCTCATGTACAGCAATGCTTTGCCGTGGAGTTGAGGTGTTTTTGACCGGGTGTTGAATCTCCTCAGTCGCGTGTTTGATCATGTCAAGCAGGTCAGTAATCTTTTTGTCCCATGTTGGGTCTTTTTATTTTTATCTGTTGCTCTTCCATTCCTCCGATTTGTGTGTGTGTGTGTGTGTGTGTGTGTGTGTGTGTTTGTGTGTGTGTGTGTGCGTGCGTGCGTGCGTGTGTGTGTGTGTGATAAGAAGCTGGAGTACTTGCTTGTGTGTCGGAGTGTGTCAAGACTCTGAGCGATGGTTTTCATGAAGCTATTTTTTTTCAACACCGCCACCATCTCGGCTCCTTCTGATCACCACATTGAAGTGAGGGAGACTTGTGGCATTTGTTGGAGACTCTTAGTGATGTCCTCATCAATGTCTCATTCTTTTTCCTTTTGGTTCATGAAAACTGCAGAGCATTCTTCGCCGTCCTTTTAAATAAGTTTGTATCAGCTGAGTTACATTGTGAACTTGCTGGTGCATGAGCCCCCCCCCCCAAAAAAATAATAATGTGAGCAGCAGTTGAAACAGTTGACAATAAAGACAAAAGGAGCTCAGCAATCCTCCTGTAATAGCAGCGTCAAAACCAGAATGAGTCCGTTGAAGGAAAACATGAAAGGACTCGGGAATATTAACTCTTTCATTCCACGAGACGTACTTGTACGTCTTTTTAAAATTAGGCTCCGCCTGCCAAGGACGTACTTGTACATACGTCTTTTTTTTTTGCGTCATAGAGAGGAGGAGGGTTTGATGCAATCTGTAAATGAGAATAAGCCGTTTGTATTGTAAATCATGTAAAAAAAAAGCAGTGGTGCCTCACGTGCCTGTAATGCATGATTTTACAAAAAGCTCTTTTTCTCAGTTTTTTGCCCAGGAATCACTATTTCCATGAAACCTAGCCATTTTGTCATGCTGATTGCTGAAGAATGGAAAACGATAGAAACAAATTTTTTTTCTGCTGAAAGAAGAGCGTCCAAACTTTATTTTGATAGGCTTCATGTTTATATAGCATAAGAACCAAATATTCTGTGGGCCTCGCAAGCTCAGTCAAAATCCAGTAAAACGCTGGGATTGAGGGGGTTGCTCCAGTGAAAATGACTGCGATTGAATGAGTTCATGATGTACAGAGCACATCATTAACTCAAACAACAAAAGGTGATCAAACATTTACAGCAGATGTGTCAAACTCAAGGCCCGGGGGCCGAATACGGCCCGTCAGATCATTTTATGTGGCCCGCGAAAGAAAAATTGTGTCAACTTGCTAAAATCTGTACCGAAATGTCAAACTGTCATGTGAAATCAATAACGTTGAGATTTTGCAAGAATTTTGTGACCCTGTTGACACTCACTTGAACAATAATTGAACAAACTATTATAATTGACTTGACTGATGTTAATGAGCAATCTATTCATCTGTTGTGTACAAGTAATCATTTTGTGTTATCACTGTCATAACGGAACCTCCGAGGGAATAAGCAACTCCAAATTGGCCCGCGACGAAAATGAGTTTGACACCCCTGATTTACGGCAAGACATCTCACCCTCATTTGTTTGTTGATTTAAAGCGCTCGGTAGGGATTGCACAATTCGGAGAAATTCCATCTGTATACGTACTGTACACACAAACATGTGTAGCTGTCCATCATGTTTGATAATGGCACTTGCTTCCAATTGCAACGTAAAAGGGTTCTGCCCGACACTAATTGACATGCGCATTCACCAAAACACACGTAAACAGACAATTACTTTGCGAGCTCCGTGCAGCCATTCTGAAATGAAGACAATACCAAAAGCATCGTTAACTGCTGACTCAACGAAGGAAGGAGGAGACAAGCAAGACTTGGAAGGATATTTGCCATTGTCGATGTGAGCTCGCAAGGTTTGTGTGCCTTTTTGTTGAATCAATTTCAGAACTTTTGTCTTTCATTTATTGTTTCGTAATGTCATTTGTATCGATATGTTTCATGTCCGTGTTTGTGACCAGTTCTCATGGCTGCAGCGATTGTGAGGGCTCGATATAAATAAAACCGTATTGTATTGTATTCCCTTTAGCGTAGCTCCATCTAGTGGATGCATAGCGCAAACGAGGCCATTATTGTAGCTTCTATTCTATGCGCCTGATATATGAAAACAGTTTCAAAATAGGCCATTCATTGAAGGCTCGCCTTTTTAATCCGAAGCGCCTTTTTCGTTCAGAAAATACTGTAATTACATTTCCCTCAGTGTCCCTGAACAGCTTACGTTCAACCTTTAGAGCTCGACTGCTTTTCTTTTCATTACTGATTCACCTTTTTAATCATTTATCGTTTGTTTGGGGTTTTTTTTTTATTTTAATTATTTTCTAGTCCTCATTATTTACACAGCTGTTAACTTTAATGGTACACCACGCTGTAGTTTCACGAACGCAATATATACGACTGCAATCTTTCTTTCATACCAGACTGTCTGGTAGGAGGCAGCAAAAAACACACCAAATCCCCTTTGTCAATGTTTATTAGTCACACCGGCAACTGTTGGAGGTTGTAAAGGAGGACACTGCCTCAAAGTGAAATCTACAATAGTTGAGGGCCAAAAGGGCTAACAGGGAAGGAATATAACGAAGGCCGAGCAATAAACAATAGGAAACACTGAGCGGTGAAGGCAACGATAAATCTGCACTGTTCGGTGCTACCGAGAGACAGTAAGTCAGCAGGAATGACCCTTACCGCTATCAAGAGGGCCGCAATCAGTGTGAACACGCATTCTCCCCCGTGGCGGCGCAGCAAATCTCAACCGAGCTCGCCAATGCCGCGAGCAGAAACACTCATAGGTGTGTATATGTGTGTGTGTGTGTGTCAGACTTTACAAACAAAAACTGACAAGGAATGGAACCATTTCCTGGCATGGGAGAAGGACAAAGGGCACAACCAAGGCCAAGAGTTTGTTTCTTAAACAAATGACGGAGGATGACCGCCGAGGAGGAACGCGCCAACTCTTCAACCCTTCTCCATCTCAGGGTGCAGCCACTCGCGCAAAGTCAGGATTTCATCGAATCGTGCGGGCCAATAGTCCAATCGCATTTTAATTCAACACGTCAAAGCAATTTGATCAATTTTCCCTCTGGCATGCTTCATCTTAAAGATATTCCCTTGGAACTAAATAAATAAATAAATAACGGTTGCAACCCCCTGGAGGGGATATCTCGCAAATACAGGGCAAAATTTCATAAATAGAGCACAATAAATAAAGAAAGAAACAAAGAACAGTCAAATGTAAAATAAATAAACAAACATTGTGGAAAAATAAAGGAAAGGCAAAGTTTAGCACGGTCTCATAGGACCAATATTTTTTTTCAGATTGGGAATGAATCATTTCTCTCGTTTTCCTTTCACAGTGCGGTACGGCGCAGATTCACGCTGTTGGACGAGTGGTGCAAATAAGGCGTTCAATTTCCCTTGGCTACGGGATCGCATTGTTCTTGTATTGCCATGGCTCCGAATGGCGAAGAGACAGATTGAACAGCACCAACCCCGACTGCAGCCAACCAAATTGGCGTAATCCATTTTACATTTTATTTAGACAGCACGTTTCAGTGTTTGAAAAAAAAAAAAAAAAAAGAGAGCAACACAAAGTACAAAAACAGGATATGTATGAACTGCACGCAATTTTCGTTCAGATTTCCAATGATGACAAAGCTCCTGAGTGAGTCAGTCGAGCGTGTCGTTACAGCCACCGCATCTATTCGAACGCGCTTTTGTTTCGAGCAAAAATGAAATGAACACGCGTATAAAATTATCGAATGCCAATTTAAATCGAAAATGTACACCTGAGGGTGGTACGGTGAACGAGTGGTTAGAGCGTCGACCTCACGGTTCAGAGTTCGATTCCGGCCTTCCTGTGTGGAGTTTGCATGTTCTCCCCGGGCCTGCGCAGGTTTTCTCCCGGTACTCCGGTTTCCTCCCACATTCCAAAAACCCGCGTGGCAGGTTAACGGAACACTCGAAATTGTCCCGAGGTGTGAGTGTGAGCGCGGATGGTTGTTCGTCTCCGACTGCCAACCGGTTCAGGGTGTACTCTATGTACAAGGCCGTCCAACACAGTTCAATGAATGCTATGAAATGTTTACTCGAGCATTTGCACCTCCTTCTCCTCTGGCCAGGGTACAAATACGTTGAGCACGCCTGGTGCATCAAATACGGTATGTGCTTCCTGTGACAACTGATAATAACCACTTCATGAATAGTCTGGCAAAATGGACAACAGCTGTCTTTTTTTGTTTGTTTTTTCACCTGACCAACAGGCATATTTAGACGTTAATAATGTTTGCAATGTTTGTTTAGAGGCAACGAGTAAGTCTAAACATTTTTGTCATTGCAACTTGCTGCTATAATTGAGGTTGGTGCTATTGTATAACAATAAAGACAGTATTCCACCCCCAATTTAATTTCACGTGGCTGACAATCTTTGTGGGTTTGCAAATGGAAATTATTTTTGCCTCTTAAACATGAAGAACCTAAAAGGTACTCTTGATCATCATTCAGATGACATGTACACAGATAATTAAATTCATTAATTGACTATAACATGCCATATGTGTTCTACCTGGTATTCAGTTTTTATTTTATGAGTAATTATTCGCTTCAATTTCCAAAAAAAAAAAAAAAAAGACAAATGAAAGTGGGGGGGGGGGGGGGTGGCAGCACTGTATGGCAACCTGACATCGACCCAATAGAGGACAATTTACCTGAAAGGTTTTTGCTAGTTGCTTGTCTTAAGAGGAAAACGTCACAACAGCATGAAGTGTGTAAGTTAGAGATGAAAGTGGACTTTGCTGAAAATTCCGGAAAATACAAATACATATACAGTCATACCTCGGTTTTCGACCATAATCCGTTCTAGAAGGCTGTTCAAAAACCGAAACCATGTTTCCCATTATAATCAATGTAATAAATTTTAATCCGTTCCAAGTCTAGAAAACAACTTTTTTTAAAGCATTTTTTAAATATTTTACACCATAAACGGTATACACATGTGATAAGAGAGCATGTAATGTGTAAAATACTGTACAAACTGTGCAAACATTTTCTTTTATTTTTACCAAATTTAACATAAACATGAACATTGTAACATAAAAAGTCAAGTAACATCTCCCTCTCTCTCATCATGACAATTGTAGATTACATTATTTTACACCTTGAACTAATAAAACCTAAAGTAATGGCTGTAACCATGGACTCTCTCTGCAACCCTACGCTACAGTAGTCAAGTCAAGTCAAGTCAACAGTATTTATAGAGCACTTTCAAACAGCCATCGCTGCATACAAAGTGCTGTACATGGAGCAATTTAACATGCACAATAAACAGTAAGACAAATCGGTAATAAAGGCGGTAGAAAGCACCAAACAGTAAAACCAAGAACAAATCTAAGTCATGCTGAGTCGAATGCCAAAGAATACAAGTGAGTTTTGAGGAGGGTTTTGAAGATGGGCAGCGAGGAGGCTT
Source organism: Hippocampus guttulatus (assembly GCF_054856545.1). Classification (NCBI taxonomy): domain Eukaryota; kingdom Metazoa; phylum Chordata; class Actinopteri; order Syngnathiformes; family Syngnathidae; genus Hippocampus; species Hippocampus guttulatus. The sequence continues at coordinate 10,678,862 of NC_141278.1, forward strand.
GCCGAATGTTCAGTGGGAGGTCATTCCAGAGAGAGGCACCAGCAACAGAAAAGGCTCGATCCCCTCTGAGCCTCAGTTTAGTTCTTGGTACTTCTAAAAAAGTCTGGTCCACAGACCTGAGGCGCCGGGCAGGTGTGTAGGGGCGGATGAGCTCTGAGAGGTAAGGTGGCGCGAGACTATTCAGAGATTTGAAAACAAATAAGAGGATCTTGAAAATAGCTCTAAAATGTATGGGGAGCCAGTGAAGGGATGCCAGAGTAGGAGTTATGTGCTCCCTCTTACGAGTACCAGTCAAGAGGCGAGCAGCGGCATTCTGGACCAGCTGAAGGCGCTTAATGGAGGACTGGCTGACTCCAAAGTAAAGGGCATTGCAGTAATCGAGCCGGGATGTGACAAAGGCATGAATTACTGTCTCAAAGTGTTCATGTGAGAGGAGAGGTTTTATTTTGGCCAGCTGTCTAAGGTGAAAGAAGCTGGATTTAACAACGGCACCAATTCAGTACGAGGTAACATCCCTCCATCCATTTTCTGAACCGCTTTATCCACACAAGTCCAGTCTCGTCCATTTTAAAAGTTTGCTAAGATATTACTCGGGCTTTATGAGATTTTCATTGATTATAGTGTGAAACATGGTTTCGGTTTTCGAACAAATCGATTTTCGAACAGCCTTCTGGAACGGATTTTGGTTGAAAACCGAGGTATGACTGTGTGTGTGTGTATGTGTTTCTATATATATATAATTTTAACTGGCTTACCAGGTTTGTCGACCTTTCTAATGCAGTCGGACAAAAAATCTCAGTTCAAGTCCTTTTCCTCAAGCCTTGACCACTTGAACGTGTTCCTAGCACTCGCATCTATTGCACGTATGTCAGCTTGCCTGTCTTCCTGTTTGAACATTGCGCTGGGGCCGTACCTGGCCGATCACGCGTGAATTAGTTTACACAAAACGCTATTCAAATACTCAGCATTCAATGATTAATCTGCCTTTTGTGTGCACACATACATCCTTTGTGGCTTCCGTTCACGCCGAAATTTCGAAATCTCCGAGATATGGTGAGGCCATGACAATGTGAGGGGAGGGGTGTTACTGTTACTAGTGTTCGTGCCTCAACATGGCTACGCCCGTGAAAGCAAAACAACAAACTCAAACACGTGTTCGTTCAATGTTTTCAACTAATTTCCGGATTAATTTCAGGCAAATTTTCCGCAATTTCATGAAAATGTGAAAATCCGGAATTCCGGGAAAATCCGGAGGACTTTCATCTCTAGTGACAGAAGTTTTGTTTGTTTGTTTTTTTGTGCTTATTCTGTGCAGGTACATAGAATTAGCCAATCTGAAATGCTCTTTAAAAAAAAATTAAAAATCGATCATCACTATGGAGCCTGGTAACACTGCAATCTGAGTACACACGTTCGGACGTCCTCCCTAAGCCGTCACTTTATCGCGGTAGAGGTGTTCGTGTTTCCCCAATCCTTGGAGCCGCTGTATGTTGTCTGGGGGCTTTTTGCTCCTGGCTGGGTCATCCATAAACAAGGGCGGGGACCAGACAGCGCACAGCTCAAAAGACCCCGAGGAAAATTACAAATATTAGATGACGTTTTCCCTCGGACACGGGTCACCAGGTCCCTCTTTGGAGCCAGGCCTGGTGGTGAGGCTCAAAATTGTGCGTCTGGTGGCTGAGCATGCACCCAATAGATCTTGGCCAGGCACAGTCCCATGGCTTACCAAAGGAGCAATAGGGACTCCTTCAAACAACAATGTGATGTAAAAGTATACGACATTTAAAAAATCTTTAAAGCACACAAATTATACAAATGAACACATTTCTTGAAATATCGTCCGCAGCTGTTTCGACACTCTCACTACAGACCATAGATCACAACACAGGAATCCATATGGCCCTCTCTGGTGGGATGGTGACGCTAAACAACTCATGAGGGGTGTTCACACGGCAACTTTTGCTTCGGTGTAGCACCGGCCGGGGCTGCCCCCCGTAGAGCGTTCACACGTACAAAGTTATACCGGTGTAGCCCCTAAAAATAGCTTCAACCGGAGCATATTAACCCTGCTCAGGAGGAGGTTTAAAAATTTACCCCGGAGTAAACGCTAGTTTGCCGGGCAGCACCGATATACAATGAAACTCCTCTACAATGAAATCATGTTTGCAGCAAGAAATTTTTCACAACAGGGTTTTTTTTACTGTAGCAAATTTGATCTCAGATGTCAACACACACACACACTAATGCATGTGTACTCTTTTTTTTTATTCCAATAGCGCATAAGTATGAGCACACACTTATTTGACACTTCATTTAGTCAGTGTAGAAAGAAAAAAAGGGAAAGAAATTGCGAAATTTAGGATCAGCATTCACTTTCACTTGCATCAATTTCTTGGATAATGTCTTTTATTTTGTTTCCTCCGTCTTTCATTTTGATCACTTTTACCCTCTCTTGCAGCGTCAGAGCTCTTCTTGTCTTAGCTGCTTGACATTCAAAGATCCGTTTTGTAGCCATTTTAGCATTGCAAAATTCTTTCTGCATCTGAAACTAACAATAACAAATGTTTCCTTGACTACTGCGCATGTGTAAACCAGTGTGGTAGTTGCTGTTGCCGTTTGCGAACGAAGCAGTAGAGGGCGCTGTTGGATTAGACTTCATTGTAGTGAATCTCGTCGCGAGGCAAGAGCAGAGAAAAAAATTTCGTATAACGCAACAGGGTTTTTTTCGTTGTATGGGGGGCAGGAAAGTGGGAATGGTATTAATGCATGAAGATTTTTTCACACTAGGGGGTATTTTCGCCCATGTAGGTTTCGTTGTAGAGGAGTTTCACTGTAAAATGGGACGTGTGAACGCTACAGAGGTAGACTCGCTATGCGTGAGAAGAGTTGATTATATACGGGTATGGCATAACTTGCATCCTGGGTATTTTGCACTTCTTTCCTTTCACGGTTTCTGCTAGACCACAGCGTTGATTTGTATGGAGCAGTATTAACCATGTTTTTTTTTGAGATGTCAGAAACAAGGCGGGGGAAAAGCAAGTACACTTTACACATGCGGGTGTTTTATTTTCGTATTATGACCGCAGAAACGGCCGTGCAAACGCAAGTGGGGCTGCACTGGGGTTAAAACGCTTCTCTTTAGTAAGCAGCTTCATACATGTGAACGCTCCACAAAATTTACACCGGTGTAAGATATATCGCAACAAAATACGTCGGTGCAGCACCGATGCAAATGTGTGCCATGTGAACACCCCTATGGACAGCGCTACGAGGCAACGACCTCATCAAGTTCATACACTTGGTGTTACATTTTGTCATTCTGCGGGTTCACAGACATTGCCAAGAGGGATCCATATTAACCCTTTCGGGGACAGCGGTTACTCCAGTGGACAGCTTACCATGTTATTGGGTTACGGGGTGCATGAAAGGCTTAATAAACAGGTTTTGTCATTAAATACTGTGGAGGCATCCATCTTTCAGCAGATTAGCACACCCTGCATGCCATTCTTCACACTGCAAATTGCATATCTTGTCATGCTGATTCCTCAGATTCCCCATTCGAGATTGCAACTTTCAAATAGAAAAAAGAACGATAAGAACGACCAGCCCCACCGACTCAACCCGGGTATCATTGTTCTATTTTCAAGTGGCAATCCAAGCAAAAACAAGCATCAGTAAGGATAAATTAGCTTGTAACCCTAAACCATTAGCATCAAAATCAGTTTTTACCTATATCATGTCAGCTATACCTGCAAAATCTATTGCAATCCAAAATAAGAGTTTTTCAAATACTTCATATTTGGGCTTCTTATTTAGGTACACTAAAATATGAAGCAGTTCACAGTATATTGGATGACTTCTTTGAAAACAATTGGAGGGAGCAAAAGTTAGAAAATTATTCATCACGAAATATGACTTCTTATTTAACAAATAAAAGATGACACCAAAGTGCTGTGTGGATCACCAAAAAAACCCCAGCAAATGAGAAGCAGGATTAAAGAAACGTCATACACAAAGCGTATGTCAAGTAATTAAACAGAATATGAAATATTGAAAAACATTTATACAAGATGTCAAAATTATTGACTTTTTTGTTCTAATCATGTTTTCATCAGTCATTATTTTTGAACATTTAAATGTTCCCTCTTAAATTATATTTGTCATAAAACTACACCACAATTTTCTTGGGGGAAAATTAATTTTTTTCCAAGTATATTTATTTTTAAACGTTTTTGGGTGACACAATGATTTTTTTTCTTGCCAAATCAGGAATGAAATACCGTTTCTGATAAAATGATGACTTTGTCATGACTTTTTAAATTATTACCGTATTTGGGTAAAAATGTGACTACTGTATTCTGATCAATGACTTTTGTGCAATTTTACACTCATAAAATTACGACTTCATGAAATATGTTGACATATATGTTGACATATTTTGACTTTTTTTTTCTCTTTTTTTACATTGTGCCTTTAATACTCATCGTGTAGTTCTGCACGAGTGTTATAATCTGACAGTGTCGTACAAAAAGTGATCACAGAATGCAACATATGACGATCGGCAGTCAGTCAAAAAGTCACGGTCAATCACGGTGGTTTTCTTTCGGTCATTTTTTTCTTTCTTTCTTTGGATGTTCCACCTCAGACGGATGGCAGTCTACAAGAGCCACATTGTAATCGGTTACTTGTCTTCATAAAACCAGTACCAAGTTGGTCTCCTCACCGCTTCAATCGCGGTGACGTCAGCTGCCGGCCATCGCGTTGGGTACACCGAGCGATCGCTCCGGGCACGTATGGAAAGCACGTCGCGGTGTAGTTGAGCAACACGCACTGCCCGGTGGGCTCGTTTGTGGGGAGAGCGCACGTGTGAGTGCTTAATCACAGCGGGTGGAAGGTTGATTTGAAATCCGCCAACACATTTCGGCGTTCCGATGTGCTCCTAACGTCACAAACGAACCGGTATGGTACTATCGGGCGACGAGCGAGTAATGTAGTATTCTGCTTCAAACGTATTTATGCGCCACAATGCTACACCCGGGGAGGGGAATAAATAAAAAGTTCAACACCAAGCAATTGTAATACAGCAGAGTGATACTCACAAGAAGCAGCGGGCGGCTGTATAGGCGAATTGTCATCGATTGAGTTGAAGTGTCCGTGCCTGCATTTGAGTGGAGGGGGGGAAAAAAGTGTCTCCCGTGGACAATTAGTAAAGAAAGCGGGGTTTTTTTCCCCCCGTCCGAACTCGGAGCACTCGTGCTCCGTGGCTGTAATTCAATCGTGTCAGCTCACTGAATGATGTTCGGTTTCCACAAAACGTGCCTATGCAAGGCACGCAAACACACACTAGCTGGGGCACAATGAGAAACACTTGACAGACGCACGTCAACTCCCACGACGTTTTTTTTTTTCCCCCCCACCACGGTGGAGCTTCGACCCTCGGCCCCTCCTTCCTCTCCTTCGCCGTCATCACTCGCTCTCTTGTGACGTCACTGCAACATTCGGTCCGCAGATCACATTCCGGAAGAGGATTTGTCGAAAATGTGTGACAGTGCAAGTCCAATACCAAATCCAATACCAAATAAAACAGTTGTCACAGTTATCCAGAATTAGTGATTTTTTTTTTGTGATTAAAAAATAATAATAATAATAATTTAAAAAAACTTCACCACCACCACTTTCCATGCTCTGAGAGCCAATCTTGCTTCTAGTCCCCACAGTGACTCGTAGTTTGTTTGTTTGTTTATTGAGCATATATAGTATACACAATAACAGGTTGACAAAACTCAAACAAAAATTATGAAAGGAAAATTAGAAAGTAGATAAAAGAAGAAAAGCACACATCATCACAGTTGTATGCTCAAGGGTGTAGGAAGAAGTAAGTAACTTATCTAGTCCTACCCCTTATTTTGGAGCAATTTGAGTTGATCATTTTTCAAAACAAACAAGAAAAGAAAAATCTACAAATCATCAAATACTTTTACCCTTATGTATACTATACTATTCTATTTATACACCTTTTGGTTTGTATATATATAGTTATTCTTTCTCCTTTTCTATTTCAATTTTCTGATATTCATTATAATTATCATTTCTTGAATACAATTGATAAGTTGATCAAAATCCAAAACAAGAACAAACGGTTGTCTTACTATATTTTATAAGTATATCAAATGTATCTTTTTAATTCTGATTCATGTAGTTTTTTTGTACTAATCTTTTGAATTTGTTTTTGAACTCCTCCAACGATTTGCTCATTTTCAGGTCCGTTTCAAGCTTATTCCACAGGTTGACACCGATTACTGATACACACCTTTGCTTGATGTTTGTTCTTGTTCTGGATTTTTTGTATTGATTAGTACCCCTTAGATGATAACAGCTCTCTCTAATTTCAAAAAGCTGCTGGATATTTTGGCAGAGGAGATTGTTATGTGCTTTATACATTAATTGGGTAATCTTGAAGTCAACCAGGTCGTAGAATTTCATTGTGTTTAATTTGATGAATAGTGGATTTGTGGGTTCTATATATTTAGACCTATTGATTATTCTGATGGGCGGCCCGGTAGTCCAGTGGTTAGCACGTAGACTTCACAGTGCAGAGGTACCGGGTTCGATTCCGGCTCCGGCCTCCCTGTGTGGAGTTTGCATGTTCTCCCCGGGCCTGCGTGGGTTTTCTCCGGGTACTCCGGTTTCCTCCCACATTCCAAAAACATGCATGGCAGGCTGATTGAACGCTCTAAATTGTCCCTAGGTGTGAATGTGAGCGTGGATGGTTGTTCGTCTCTGTGTGCCCTGCGATTGGCTGGCAACCGATTCAGGGTGTCCCCCGCCTACTGCCCGAAGACAGCTGGGATAGGCTCCAGCACCCCCGTGACCCTAGTGAGGATCAAGCGGTTCGGAAGATGGATGGATTATTCTGATTGCTTTTTTTTTGTAGTTTTAAAACAGGTAGTAGGTAATATGGACAAATAGCCATCTACGAGTCCCACAAATAGCCACCAGCAAACCTAGCAACATATCGGTGCCTATCGGTTCTTTTGTATTTCAATTTGTATCCAATAAAGCAAGTGTTCCAAACTTGAGGCGCCCTACTTGCCATCAACATTTTCTGACGAGCTACCAGAGGCGTAGGTTCATCCACGTTCTCCGCGGCTAGCTAGCTAGCATGTAGGCTAACCCATCCAGAATTCACGATGTTTGCCGCGAGCCACTTTCCATGCTCTGAGAGCCAATCTTGCTTCAAGTCCCCACAGTTACTTGTGGTAGGTAATATGGACAAATAACAGTCGTCTACGAGTCCCACAAATAGCCACCAGCAAACCGAGCAACATATCCGTGCCTATGGTGGATTCGTTAACGGGGATGTCTTGCAGTGTCTGAAGCAGTGCCATTGTTTGTTATTGATATGACCAATGTCGGCCACCTCATTGAGCCTGCTTCAGCTCGGGGCTCGAAAGACAATTGCTCCGGTTGCCTGCCCCGTCGCGGCCTCGCAGCGCGCAGGTAATAATGTGACAATAATATCATGGCAGTCATAAAACAATCAATCAACACACTAGATGCCATCCCCTTTTCTGCTCACATCCACAAGGCTCAAAAGTTATTTTTTTCGTTCCTTTCCAAACCTTCAAGTATTTTTCAAGGTGCGCTAAATGAGCGCTAACTCCTCTTTTCTAATGACATCCCGATGACAAAAATCAGCAGGTGTCAACATAAAACAATCACAACAAATAAAACCATAAGGTAATTTTTACAAACTCCCTCCAAACATTTGGGATCTTAAAACGGATGGGATTACGCGCACGCCTGGTGAATCACATAAAACGGGGCAAATTGGATCAATTAGCAAATGCAGTAGTTTATGAAGCTTGGCCTTATAAATAAACAGAGCTGCTCACAAGGAGGTCCGGCTGACATTCTGGTACAATTTACATTGATGGGTCATAAACCTACCATCAGTAATAAATCTAAAAGCCGCATAATATTCGTACGGCACTAAGAAAGAGCGCGAAGCTGGGTGACAACATGCATCATTCATCATTCACACAATTGTTTTCAGAGTACAGTGATCCCTCGCTATTTTGCGGTTCGTTTATCGCGGCTTCAAGTGCATCGCGGATTTTTTCAAACATATTTATAAAAAAAAATTAATTCTTTCATATACATGTAGTACAGTACTGTATATATTGCTCTACGTGACTCGCTGTTGTTTTGCTGACTTTCGCAGCTTCTCGCGGACCGTTTGCGGACTTTTTGCGGACTAAAATAAAAAAAGAAATTTATATGTTTACTGTATTTTGTTATTCATAAACGAACCTAACTTATACATGTTTAAATCTATTTGTATACAGCATTAAGTCATGTTAATTACTTCAAAATTTACTTCTACATGCATGTACTGTATACCATTAAATTTGGCCTTATAAATATTATGTACATGGACCTATATGGGGGGGTCGCTACTTTGCAGATTTTCGTTTATCGCGGGTGGTTTTGGTCCCCATTAACCGCGATAAACGAGGGATTACCGTAATTGCGCTTTGTTGTGTGTGATCGTTATTTTTTGACTTCCTCGGTCCACCAATCCCGTATCGCCTTTTTTCCCCCCCTTAACTCATTCACTCCCAAAGACGTTTTTAAACGTCTTTTCAGACTTGGTCTAGAATTGGCTGGTACTGAATGAGTTAAGGACCGCCATAGTTTTAGCTTGCGTTCGCAAAGTCGAGTCAAATTCATTTCGATAGTTCCTAACCCTTTCACGCACTGTTGGAGGATAATCAAGCAGGGGAAGCGTGTTGTTGTCGACACGGCGGGATCCCTTGACCGTTCTCCACTTCCCCAGGTCCTCCGCGTGTTCGTTTGATTCGGGCTGAGTTGATATGCGAAAGTCAGAGGCTGGAAATGGAGAAGTTCTTGCAAGATGTTTTACTGAACGTTCAGGGCACAACACGAATCGATTCGGGCTCCTGTGAGTCTCAGATTTCATCAGGAAGCCCCGAGCAACTACAGTCACACGTGCATATAGGCATAGTATGTTAATTATATTAATTAGGGGCGGGCAGTCCTTCCCCTTATGTAAAAATCAGAAACAAAGAAAGGTCAATGCAGTTCGATCTTGGCATTTTGACAAAGTACAGACCATATCTGCTGGTCCACAAATCTTGAGATTAGGGTTCCTCTTCGAAGGCACTTGACAGCCTTCAGGGACTTTTACGAGGTGGAGGAGGCAAGAAAACACTCGGGGGGCTGTTAATTAACCAAGTGAAAATAGGATCTAAACTTCACACTACATTCTTTGTTTTAAGTACTTCAGCAGATGTTCAGGACAGAGACTAGTGTCAAAGTCGACCTGTCTATGATACAAAGTTTTAAGCTAAACATATAACATATATAGGTGATATCTTCAGCACCTTGTAACCTGATAACATGAGAAGCAGTCCACTGTAGTAACCGCTGTGCCTGAAAGGGCTTCGCAAGCCGAACATTGGCAAATAGTCATGATCTTAACACCACAGGGGAAAAAAAAAAAAAAACATCTGGTGGTGGGGGCTTGACAATTGCATCTCAAGTGGAATGGAAAATGGCTAAATGGATGTGGTGTGTTAGCTATCCAGTAGTAGGTGACGTTTTACAGTGTTGATTGGTTGACAGAAAAGACAAAGAGACCTCAAACAACGTGCTCGATAGATTGCTGAGACCCGCAGCTGCCTCTACGCGGCTGTGATTCATTCCTCCTGCGTGCCAGAATTCTGTGACCGCGAATGCTCCGATGCGACGGGAACAGCAGTCACCTGTCTCGCTCTGGGTAAAAATTGACTGTATTGTGTGTTCCCGCTGCTCTTTGTGGAGAAACTGCTGCAGAGCGAGGGTCATGTCGCTCAGGTGCACTCTGCATGTTCATTTATCAGAGCCCGCAGACCCGCTCAACTCCACATGCTGCTCAATCTTTCTTTCTTTTTTGCCACTCATATTTTGGGTTTTTTTCCACACCAATCCGCTCCAAACAATCTACAAAGTCAAACAGGTGTTCTCGGAGGTGAGCTGATCGAAAATATTTTTCCCCCCTAAAGAAAACTAACGGGAGTACGACTGATCCGTTCTGGGGTCAGACTGTCATCTGAAAACGTCCACGCTTTCTAACGCTCGTAAAAAGAAGCTAAAATGCGTCCTTAACCCTTTCAGGGACAGCGGTTACTACAGTGGACAGCTTGACTGGTTATCAGGTTCCAGGTTATCGTTATTTGTGCACGAAAAGGGTGAAATTAAGATTACAATTTTCTTTTCTTCTCTTTTGATGCGTTTCACTTTTTCGGTAAAGCAAAAAAGCCACAAAAACTATGAGAAATGGCCAAAACATGCGCAACACTGAACTGCACGATATTTTGACGTCGTGTCAATATTATCAAATGGATTGAATGTTTCGAATTCTGATTGTCACCAACAATGAAATTGCAATCAATCTTCTTTTGTATTTCAATTCGTATCCAGTAAAGCAAGTGTTCCAAACTTGAGGCGCCCGACTTGCCATCAACATTTTCTTACGGGCTAACCATAGCGCAGGTTCATCCACGGTCTCCGCAGCTAGCTAGCTAGCATGTAGGATGTAGGCTAGCCCATCCAGCATTCACGATGTTTGCCGCGAGGGCTCTACTTACCACTACTCTACTGCACCAAATTGTGCAAAAACCGACCCACTATTGCAACGAGAGATGCTACTTCAGGTAAGCCATTTAAAGCTAAAAAAGGAAAAGTCTTCTGTTGTTTGAACAAGATGGCGCCAATGCGCCTGCTGATCATATTCAGAGCGTTTCAAATAATTGAATGTCGGGATTTGTACAATGCTTTGGCCACCATATGAGGTGGACTAAGCATTGATTAACCCATTCAGTACCAGCCAATTCTAGACCAATTCTGAAAAGACGTTTAAAAACGTCTTTGGGAGTGAATGAGTTAAATCTTCCCAATTTACTATTTAAGTCAAATGGTATTTATTTTTCCGGAAAATAAAACATTTTAAGGTACAAATCCAACTGAAAGTTGTTCGCTGATGTCAGCACGTTTAGCGAGTCGGGATATCAGGAGAGAGTCCAGGCTACACGGTATGCTAATTTAGCATGCTTGTTGTTGTTGTTGTTTTTTTTAATCTTTCTGCTCATCGCCTGTTATAACATCGCAGCAGTGATGCTTCTGCTCAACCAATGGGCGTCCAATATTTATAGACACCAGACCGCAAATGAGGGTGAGTCACTGGAGTTGATCTTGCCCTTCTTCAGCTTTTCAGATGGTCTCTTTATTGCAGCTTCTTTTCTTCAGGTTTTCCACTGGCTGACAGCAACTGGCCACAGAGCAGCAGACGGACGAGGTCGTCGATCTGCCGCCATCCGGATGCAAGATATGGGACATGTTCCTGCCAAGCGAGGCCGAGAATACAGCGGAGGCATCGCTTCTCCTTCATAAAGTCGTGGAGAAACACTCGAGCCTGTCGACAGCAGCTCCGGTTTCAATTTGAAGGTTGTTATTTTCAAACACACATGAAGCGCAGTCCACCAAAGGCGGACGCAGCCTAATTGAATCGGGCCCGGATGTCACTGTTGATCATCCAACGTTGGCGCGAGGATAACTGCCAAGCTAGCAGAACTGTTCACCAACCTTTGAGGGGTAAGCTGTTAATGATGAAGACCAGAAGGAGACGAGATCGGTGCTTCTGCTGCCAAAACCAGTTTTTGTGTGTGTGTATGCGTGTTCGTCACGAAGCCGATGGAATGAACGTGAAGTGCACAGTTCTTGATGTGTTGTAGTTCCTGAGCAAGTTCTTGGTCTTTGTCTGTCGACGTGGTATGTTAACCCTTTCAGGGATAGCGGTCATTACAGTGGACAGCTTATCATATTATCAGGTTATAGGGTGCGTGAAAGGGTTCAATAGACTTGTACAAAGCCAGAACGGAACTCAAGGTACACACTTAAAGGTCCCCTGCAAGAACTGCCACTAGCTGACTGCCCTTTTATGGTATTACAGTATTATAATCAGGTACTAGGAGTATGTTGCCAGGGGAAAAGTTCCAAAAGGAGTAGAACTGCGGCGAGCTGAATAGGTACCACCCAAGGGAATAGGGACAGAATTTGATCGCAATTTTTTTTCTCTGCATTGTTTAGTAAATATCGGTCAGGTTGCTGCATTCAAAGTTCCCTGACTGCACCCTTCACTGTTGTTGTTTTTTTTAGCACTGTTTTGTCCTTCACCTTGAAGTCATTTATCCATCCATCCATTTTCCGAACCGCTTAATCCTCACAAGGGTCGCGGGGGGTGCCGGAGCCTATCCCAGCCGTCTTCGGGCAGTAGGCGGGGGACACCCTGAACCGGTTGCCAGCCAATCGCAGGGCACACAGAGACGAACAACCATGCACGCGCACACTCACACCTAGGGACAATTTAGAGTGTCCAATCAGCCTGCCATGCATGTTTTTGGAACGTGGGAGGAAACCGGAGCACCCGGAGAAAACCCACGCAGGCCCGGGGAGAACATGCAAACTCCACACAGGGAGGCCGGAGCTGGAATCGAACCCGGTACCTCTGCACTGTGAAGCCGACGTGCTAACCACTGGACTACCGGACCGCCCAAGTCATTTATATCGTTTGAAAAAAAGGAAAAGAGACATATAGCATATGCAGCATGGAACATGTCATCCAAACAAGAATCAATCTCTGGCAGAGTCGTGTGCGCACAAATCAAGAATATTCCACTTTCTGTTTGGGAGGTTCAAAACACAACCTAATTATAAAATCTTTTTTCCCCACCTTAAGCAAAGTGTCTCCCTAAGGCCCGTTCGAGATCTCCATGCCGCAATAATAATTGTATTACGAGTGGCTGTATTTCATGATCCCCTTCACCATTTTTACCTTGTTGAAGTAAGAAATGACAGAGCGGCCGAGTACCACAAAGGGCATCCTGCCTCCTTCTTGATCATCACCGCCGCCATCCTTCTCCTTCCACATTTTCTGTCAATTCCCAATGTGACCGCTTCCCTCCTCCATCGTGCGTCACCTTCACCCACCGCGGTCATAAAATTACTGTCTCGGTACAATATGCCCCCCAACCTCCCCACTCCCCAAATCATTGGTGCAGTGTGGCTGCAGCTCGACGACAGCTTCCAGCTCATTCTTCAGATTTCAATATAAACACAATAAATAATTGTTCCTGAACCCGAATGTAAATTTATCGATGCAATATTGAACGATTAACCCGGAATGTGTAATTACTTCTTCAATCATCAATCATCTTCCGAACCGCTTCATCCTCATTAGGGTCGCGGGGGGTGCTGGAGCCTATCCCAGCTGTCTTTGGGCAGTAGGCGGGGGACACCCCGAATTAGTTGCCAGCCAATCGCAGGGCACACAGAGACAAACAACCATTTGCGCCCGCACTCACACCTAAGGACAATTTAGAGTGTTCAATCAGCCTGCCATGCATGTTTTTGGAATGTGGGAGGAAACCGGAGCACCCGGAGAAAACCCACGCAGGCCCGGGGAGAACATGCAAACTCCACACAGGGAGGCCAGAGATGGAATCGAACCCGGTACCTCTGCACTTTGAAGTCGACGTGCTAACCACTGGACTACCGGGCTGCCCTGTAATTACTTCTTGACTCTTGAAATTAACATGAACGGGCCAAACGACATCTGACATTTGTTCCTATGTCAAAATAGATAAGGGTCGTTTAGATCTCAGTTGAGCAATAACAGTAAAGACGGGTGAAAAAAAATACAACACTAAAATTTAAAGACAGGTGAAAAAAAATAGTACGCTAAAATTTAAAGATTTTGGGGGCGCAAACGACGCTGATGGAAAGCTAGCGTCAAATTAGCGCTTTGAGCAAGGGGACGCATCGCCAGGGAAACGCATATACACTAACGTAATATGACAGATACGAGATCTAAATTCGATGTAAGCTTGTGGGGTTAATGAATTGTGTCTTTAACGACGGTGAAAACAGCATTTCTTGGGTTTCGTTGTTCATGAAGAATATTTCGGCAGCATGACAATGTGTTGAAGGAAAAAAAAAGCAGCTTTCTACGCCGAAGCTAATCAACAATATGCTTGCTGTTTTTGTGGAATCTCTCAGGCAGCGTTCTGACACTTACCCACGACTACTGTTGCCGATGAATTGGCGGAACGCTCAAAATCGTGCACAAACTTGGTGATGGGGACTTTAAGCCAAGCATTTGACTAGTGTGTGAAAGTGACGAACGCCAAATCCCACTGAGCCGCGAAGGGGCTGGAACATCGCAACACACTGCTGGAATTTAATCTTTTCTGATTTAGTATCGAAACGGAGTATCGAAAATGCTTGATTCTTTTATTTCAGTGCAGCTTACGATTCTACATTGGTGCAGAGAGACAGTCTGAGCCCGACGGATGCAGCGTGAGAGGAGGGTCAGGTCTCTGGGAGAATCCCAAATTTATGGCTTGATGGAAAGGAGGTCAGAGAGAAAAGATGTATGAGCCTCAAATGTCATATTAACATGGTAGTGTCATGGACAGAGAACCTCAGTGTCGGGCGTATATGATGTAAATCAGCGGTCCCCAACCTTTTTTGCCCCCATGGACCAGTTTAATGCCAGACAATATTTTCAGGGACCGGCCTTTAAGGTGTGGCGTATAGATACAACAAAATAATGTGAGATGGCCTGCATGAAAAGTGTGGTATTTTCGAAAAATAATAAAAAACATGAATCGTGACGCGAGGAACGTCCGATCTGGCCGCAACACTCTCTGGTCGCTATGGCAACATTTAAAACTACCTTCAAAATAAGATACGCCGCAAATACAAAGAAAATGAATATACATGAAAAATACGACTCACCATCACCGCATATTATGCAGAGTGGGCTGGGTGCGTGGAAATTTCCCATTGAGATGAATCCGTATTTGAAGTAGGACTCCTGATACTAAATGTAGCCGTCTTTTTCTTGAAAGTCGTAGGCTTCTCTCCTGTCTCCTGGCTGGGCCTTTCCCCCTTCCCAAACAAACCTTCCAAAGACGTTTGTTTTGTACTTATTTTGCTAGCTCCTTGGTTTCATTTTAGCGGTAACCTATCACGTGACCGAGAAGCGCGCCTTGACCTGCGTCAAGAGTGACATACTATCGACCAGCGGTGTCAAACTCATTTTTGTCACGGGCCACATTGTAGTTACGGTTTCCCTTGGAGGGCCGTTATGAATTTTGGGAAATCATATAAATGTTTAATCACCTCCACATATTACAAACACGGCGCACAACAAATTGCTGGATAACTAGTTTTTAAATCAGAAGTAAAAAATAATGACTGTTATTGTGGATTACATGTGACAATTTGAAATTTTGGTTCAGACTTTAGCAAGCATCACGGAACATGACATGCTTGATTTGTTTACATAGGCCACATAAAATGATGTGGTGGGCCATATCTGGCCCCTGGGCCTTGACTTTGACACCTGTGCTGTAGACGGATGTACCAGAGAATCAGGTATTTTTTCAAAATAAAACACCTTTCAGATTCCAAAATAAATAAAACGGAAGTAATGTAAGTTCTTTATTCTTTCTGTGTGGCCCGGTAATAAATGATTCACAGATCGGTACTGGCCCGCGACCCAGGGGTTGGGGACCATTGATGTCAATGATCTGTTATCTAATAGTGGGCCCGAAATGCCCGAACAGCTCGCTCACCGATACCTTCAAAAGAGCCAGAGAGCAAAAAGGAATACATAGCGATCTTATTTTTAAGATTGTTTTTAAAGTTATGAAATCGAGATGAAAAACAATAATAATAATAATAATACATTTCATTTATAAGCGCCTTTCAAAACACTTAAGTACACTTTACAACCAAAACAAGAACAATAAAACCACAGATAAAATTATAAATAATAAAAGGAGAGATTAATTTATACTGAATAGCGATAATTTAGTTATTAATCATCAATTAGAGACAAAATATGGCATTTTCACTGTTGCAAGTGGCGTGGTGTCAAGGTCGCGGGGCCAGATCTGGCCCCCCACATCATTTTATGTGGCCCGCGAAAGCAAATCAAACATGGCAACTTCCATGATGCTTGCTAAAATATGTACTAAAATTTCCCATTTTCATATGTAATAAATAAGAGAGACATTGTAAGCATTTTCTTGTTGCCAAACACCTCATTACAGTAACTTAAACAATAGTTGAATAAACTGTTATTATTGACTTCTTTACAATACAATACAATACATGCTGATTCTTTATATGATTTTAGTCACAATGGACCTCCAAGGGAATGGTAACTAAAATGTGGCCCGTGACAAAAATGGGTTTGACACCCCAGATTTAATTTAAATGGATGTAGTATTTGTGGAGTGCAAGATTAAAAAAAAAAGAAAAAAAAAGGTACAATTCCCAAACAACGGATAATAATACGGAAACACAGAAGCTACATTTAAAAAAATTAATTCCGAAAGCTCATGTATGAAGTTAACCCTTTCATCCACCTTGTAACCTGATAACATGATAAGATGTCCACTGTAGTGACCGTGAAAAGGTTAATGAACAAAGACGGGGGGGAAAAAAATTAATTCTCTAACTAGTTTTTGTTAGTTTTATAAATGTAAAATGTAGTTATGTTAAGTTATCGTCATTTTCAAAACCCTCTCGTATTAAATTTTTTAAAATTCTACTTTTTGTTATTCCGCTGGTTTCTGTTAAGTATAACAACCTTGGTCTTGATGTATTATCATTATCAATGGAAAAGTTGCAATAATGTCATCTTGAGCTACTTGATTCCGACCGAAATCACGCATCTTTCTTTTTGGAGGGAGTCAACACAAGCAGTCCATCCATATCAAATAAAACTCTCCGGTCCGCCCGTATAATTGCTTCAGAGCTGCCTGCGCACACATATGGAGCAGTCAAACAACAGATGGTTGTACAGATATTGCAAATCCAAGAAGGGCAAAACAATAAATTTTCTGTTTTGGGATAATGGTGCTGCCTTTGATTATAATGGACACGCCTGCTCGTGGTGATCAACTGGTAAGAGAACGTATTTTACCGGTTTATTGGAAAGCAATGAATCACCACTACGAGTCTAATCTTCCTATCGTTCGAAATCTGGAGGACAGGCCGCGCAGATGTAAATATGAGGCATTGTTCACACAGTGAGTGCATTTCTGCACTCCTGGCCGCGGACTCATTATCACATCTGTGCCAAGAAAGATTGCGTGTCCTGGAACGCATTGAACATGTGGCAGAGGAAAGGTGCAACCTACTCATGGAAAGATTAAAGGCTGCTTGCCTAGTACTGAGGGAAGCGCGGTGTCCAAATTAAGCCCAGATGCGATTTATCAAATAAATGTTTTTTTAAGAATTCCTCCCTTAGCTTGCATTGTTCCTTTGTGACGATATGAGGAAAAACAATTCGAAAGAGATTTTTTTTTTTTTTTTAATATTCTGACTGCTGTTGGGGATTTATTGACGTATTTTTTTCCGGGTAGATGTTCAGGATGGTTCATCTTTCAAAATGATTATTTCTGTGACAAAATAAATCAAAAGGGCGTGATGATGTGATCAGGCAGGAGCACAAAATGGCTGCAGCGATTCCTACACCTTTTTTTTTTTACTCCGGTGATCGTTCACAATGACTCCTCAGCGTTTCGATCATCTTAATACCTCTGCGTGCCATGTCCAATATCTGCATGTGGCAAATGCGAAATACTGACTAAATTGTGATTTTCTGACACAAAGTCAAAATTATCCCACTATTTAGGACCATTGTCCACTTTGTGTGGCGTATTTGCGTATTTGAATTGTTTCATTCACAATTCAGTATGCATGTTATAAAATGCCCCCCCCAAAAAGCCATTAATATCATTTATAATAAATACAATTGAACAGTTTTTGTCAAATTGCATCAACTGAATTCCCATTGTGCTGCTTTATCAAGTGTGCCCGATTTGACCACCTGGGGGCAGTATAAGACACACAGAAATATAGATAGAATGTTTATTGGGACATCTCAACTCCTCTCAGCTCATCAGTGCAGCATTTAGTAGTTGCTCTTCGCAGAGGAAAAAGAATACATGACAGTACTATTACATCGCTGCATCATTGGTGTTCAAATTAGTGCTTAAAAGGTTAACTGTATTTAGCATTAGCATGAAGCTAGCAGACGGTAAGGCTATGCAATGGTTTTGAAAACACAAAGTGCAATTCTGTTTGGTTTAGTTTGACATCAAACTGCAACGGAGTAGCTACAAATAGCTTGAAGCCTCTTTTTTTTGGGAGGGGGGGAGGGGTTATACACTCTTTGCCAACGTGCTGTTTATTGTGGAGTTGAGACTGTAATTAATCAGGTGGAGTTCCAGAGAGAGTGGGTGAGGGGGAGAGAAATTGTCTTACATCCTGTCAAGGTAGTAAAACAGTTGATTTACAGTATCGTAGTACTTCAAAATGATGTTTGTGATATTTTAATGTTCAAAAGCAGATATAAAAGATCCTTTTTGGTACACGTCAGGAAAATCAACTCACTTGAAGAAATTCTTGAAATGACACTGTATTGTGCATGTCGTTCAATACCCACAAATGAAAACCCCCAAAACACTCACCGGTATGACAGTGCAGTCTCTCGTACAGTAAAGTTCATCTCGGCCGCTCTGCCTGGTGAAACAGCAGTCAATGCCAAGCCATCATACGTGTTTGTAACACTATTAAGTGTTGAATATATCCGTGTTATTGGAGGACCCAAATCTAGTAAGTCCTGATGCACTTCAAACGAACTGTCAACGGTTCTTGCGGAGGACAAATAGCTGTTTGTGCATTTTTCAGATCGCTGGTGTAGTGGTGACTGAGGTTGAACTCTCTCATGACAGAGAGTGTCTCGAAGCAAATGAGGCAGATAAATACTTTTAATTCAGTGTGTGTGTGTATATATATATATATACTGTATAAAAATCTGTTTAGTATTGTACTTGAAAATATGACATTTTTGTGACACCATCTCTCTGCTTCTGTGATGCAAAATAAGTCTTTGGGGGTTGGAGGCTTTTTTTTTTTTTAAATTTCATACGGTATGATATTTTTCTGTCACTTCATTTCATATTCCTCCTGTTTTTTCTCGCATCCTACTCCAAATCACGTGGCCTTCTGTTTTTCCCGCCTGTCTCCTGTGAACGAAAAATATGACTTGCATGTCAGCCGACGTGACCGCATGTCGCGCAGACAGATTGGATGACGTCGACGTTCTATACGCACTCGTTGATCTAAATAGCGCAACCACCTTTCATACGTTTAAAAGGAAAGGTCATGGGAGTTCAGGCCAAATTAACCCTTTCATGCAGCCTGTAATCTGATAACATGATAAACTGTCCACTGTAGTGACCGCTGTCACTGAAAGGGTTAAACAGTTTACTGTTCATTGTCACTTCTATTGTAACTCTCTTAGCATGCTGCTTGAGTGAGTCGTGAAATACTCTCCAGCTGATCCAAAATGCTCTAGTCTGAGTACTGATCCCCACGGTGCTCGTTACGCTGTTTTGGCTCTCCGGTCGATTTAGAATTGAATTTATAAGCGGCTCGGATAAGGGATGGATGGATGGATGGATGGATGGATGCATTTTCCATTTGCCTTATTCAGTTGCGTAAATACGTCGTCTAGTCGAGACCATCACCGAATCACAATATTATTGTTGGTGAAATACCTTCTCTACAACACGCGCACACACTGAAAAAAGGTTTTTGAAAATGTGGTCATACAGTTGCGCGAAATAAAAACATTTGAATCCAGATACATTTTTTTTAAGCAGACTAAACATCAGGGGTCGGGAATGTTTTTGACTAAGAGAGCATGAAAGCAAAATATTTTGAAATGTATTTCAGTGAGAGTCATAAATATATATAGTCAAACCTCGGTTTTCGAACGTCTCTGTTCTCGACCAAAAATTTCTTGTTTTTTTTATGCCTCGGATTATGACCGAAAATCGGTGCTCGACCAAACTGAGCGAACTTGAATGCGCCACTTGATATATATATATATATACACTGTATATATATAAGTGAATTCAATAAAATGTCAGTTTAATAATGAATGTATTATTTTAAATAATTTTGTGATAATACTCACCATTAATGTGAATGGTTTTCCGTTCCTCACGATGGTTAAGCAAAGCTAGCGAAATTATAGTCACCTTGCCGGGTCCGTACGCGGATTTGCTGCTGGCTAGCTTGCACCCTGCTTAGTAGCTTGCGCGCGTCCTTTCTGCTGTCTCCCGCAGGGTATTTTGATGCGAATGTAGCATGGCGCGTGTCAAAGTGCCGCTTTACATTCGACCGTTTCATCGATGGTATTTTGTCATTGCAAATTAGACACACCGCAGAACCTGTTCTCTCTACGAAGGCGAATCCTTCGGTCCATTCATGGTGAAGTGTACCATACTCGTCAACTTTTTTTCTTTTCGCCATTTTATTCGTCGAAGGATTAGCTTGGAGCTAATGACCGAGCGGGCTGATTCAAAAGGAGGCGTTTACCTGCTTCCCCAGCAACGGCCAACGTAGGCCAGTATCATCCAATGAAAATTGCTCCTGCCACCAACTGCAGCCCTGAACAGGATTTGAGCAGTGAAACATCGATGGATGGATGAAACAAGCGAGAATATTTTGTTTTGTCTGCAAGTCAGATGCAATCATCAAAGAGCCACACCTGGCTGACGAGCCACAGGTTCCTGACCCCTGCTACACATCTACTTAAAAAAACATTTATCTGGATGATTTTATTTCGTGCAACTGCTTGAGGAAAGAATATGGAGTAAATTATCAATCACTCGAGCCGCTTATTCTCACGAAGGCATTGGGTAAAATCCTTTTTTTTTCAGTGCAGATTGCGAATGTGTAGCACAACATGCTTTGAAATCATGCTTCTTTTGGAAAACACCCTCAAGTGAGTCATTTCAAGAATGAGTGAAGCTTGGTAACTGTAACCGTAAACGATATTACTTTTTAATACTGACAATTTAAATTTGACAGTTCAACATTTGTTTCTTACAACTCCCCTGTGCCGATGGAATAACACTCAATACTGCAAAAACGGCATACCGGTGACCAAATATTAGTGCAGAGACATTTGTGCAAAACCATTTTTAAACTGAATAACACGATGTGCAATATTAAGATGTTTCAGAAATATTCATATGTCAAGTCAGAAACACACATCTCCATCTGTACAGTATCAGATCTAACTCGAGAACTGGAATAAATAGAAAAAAAAAAACATTTGAATCTTTCTTTTTTTCCCCTCTGGCACATCAGGTTATTCATAATAATAAAATATTACAGCAGTAATATATACTATATTAAATAATGTGGATTAAGGGTTAGGTTCGGCAACAGGTGGACTTTTTTTCCCTGAAACGTTATTGATATCAATGCACGAGGTTTTGTAGGTCAAAACTTAAAAACAAAAATCAATCAAAACCTCGCAAACCTGATGCGCTCAGTCAGGGAAAAAAAGTATACTTTTTTTTTCCATCTGCTTAAAATACTTTCAGGTGATATGGACACATAAGATAAGATAAGATAAGATAAGAAAACCTTTATTAGTCTCGCAATGGAGAAATTCCCAATTCACAGCAGCAAAGTTATGAAAGGAAGAATACGGATTAAAGTTTGCTGTTGACCAGTGTTACTATTTAAAAAAAAAAATTTATACAACCAGTGAGCATATGTACCAAAGCCCAAAACGATTTCTACCAGGGGCCAGATTCTGAAATAAAGTCCACTTTTGTCAAGGCGAATTGTATCATTTAGCTGGAAACGTGGCAAGTGAAAAATATTGATGATGCATACCCGACCCCACAAAAAAAAAAACATTGGACATTGTCTTTGGCAACGACTACCTGGACAAACTGTTGGTCTATCTGCGATAATGTTCTGTGGAGAGATAAAACCAAGATCTGTATTATTTTTTTTTGTGGGGCCCAACAGTTGATTCCCCTCTTATATATATAAATTCTAGAAGCTCTGAATGTCAAAAATAAGGACGCTGTGACGAAGAGGGGAAATTAGCTCAAGGGCAGACTTACATAACATGATGCAATAGTTGCAAACATTTTCTAAAATGTATTTTGAATATTAAATAACTCAGGCAAACTTTAAAAAACAAAATTAACATATTTTTCCCCCCAATTAGAAACCGCAAGGCTTCTTCATTTCAAAAGCAAAATACAAGATCTGCTTCGTTTTATTTCACGCAATTAGTTAAAACACCCAGACTTACTGGAAGCGCGCTTTAACCCTTTCATGCACCTTGTAACCGGATAACATGATAAGCTGTCCAATGTAGTAGCTGCTATCCCTGAAAGGGTTAAAACTATTTGGCACATGATAGGTCAGTCAGTGCACTCCTCTTTTCTCACAACTGCTAATTTAAATACTGCAAATAATGACAGCTCAGCAACTTAAGAGAAGATCCATTGATTGGGAATGTACAACATTCAGCTAAATAATCCGGGACTTTTTTTTCTTCCCTTACCGGTCCATAAGAGCATAAAAACCAGTTAGCAAATGAGTTATCATTTCAATCAAGGTTCAATCGAAGCCAGTGAAGATTTTTGTGCCGAACAACGAGAACCGTCCTTCCGATTAACACCGGAAATGAAACCGCCTTGCTATGTAGACGCGCCTTTCAATACAAACGCAAGAAACGCGCAAGACTTTTTGAATCCAAATGAAAGCAATGATATGAATGCTATTCCAGGATAAGAACAAATCATAACACGAATAAAAGAGAAAGGCAGAAAAAGGTTCAAAAAGTACAAAATAAAAATACTTGGTTCGGAGATGATCGACATGCGATTTCTCCGTTTTGTGTTTATAACAATCCATCAAACCATTTTTTAATGCGCTTATCCTCACGAAGGTCGCGGGTGTGCTGGAGCCCATCCCAGCCGTCACCAGGCCGTAGGCTGGGGACAACCTGAACTGGTTGCCAGCCAATCGCAGGGCACAACCATCCACATTCACACCTCGGGACAATTTAAAGTTATTCCGTTAACCTGTCATGCATGTTTTTGGAATAATGGAGGAAACCGGAGTACCCGGAGACAACCCACGCAGGCACGGGGGAGAACATGCAAACTCCACACAGGAAGGACGGAGCCCGGATACGAACCACGGAAACTAACTCCGGACCTCTGCACTGTGAAGCTGACGTGCAAACCAGTCAGCCACCATCAATGAATCAATAAACGACGAGTACGAGAGACGAATTAAATAAACATGTCCAAAATATTCAGCACCTTTGCTGGCTTTCTCCACACATTAGAGACTCGCGCTTCTGTGGTGCTGCTTGACAAAGCTGTCCTGCTTCTCTTGACGACCCGTTTCGTTCTGCTGCCGCGCTTTGGCCCGCTGGGGTCTGAGAGCAACTTCTGCCTCTTTGCTGGGCCTGAGCGTAGTCTTCCGATTCCAGTCCCACTCCTCATCCAGCACGCTCCTGCCATCGCTAAAGTCGCTCAAATGTTCTACCGAATCACATTTTTCCAGGTCAGAGGCGATGGTCTGGAGGCTGATGATGGACATGCGGTCCGAACCGGCGTGAAACGCTTCCGCCTCCTCCCTCTGACCCCAGCCGTTCCGCCGGTGTTTTTCCACCCACAGCCGCGTTCTCTCACCATCTCCCCAGGCACTTTCTGCCTTAGCCAT
Source organism: Hippocampus guttulatus (assembly GCF_054856545.1). NCBI lineage: Eukaryota > Metazoa > Chordata > Actinopteri > Syngnathiformes > Syngnathidae > Hippocampus > Hippocampus guttulatus. Next base: position 10,702,562 of record NC_141278.1, read on the forward strand.
TCCTACAAAGCTACCGATCGGAACCCTCACTGCAACTCCGGTCTCCGCCTCGGCACCAACTGGGGAGCTACGGCCACCACGCATAGCTCGTCGGCCCCCGCTAGCGCAGACGTAGCCTCGCTGTGCATGGATCTGCTCACTTATCTGCTCCAGGTTCCGCAGAGCCACCGAATAACGCGTTTTTACTTTTGCGACTTGCTCCTCCAGTTGTACTACTTTGCCCTTGTGTTCCTGAAAGACAAAAATCAGGGAAGATGAAGATGGGATACGGAAACCAAAGGAGAATTCACTCGCTCCTGTATTCAATTTTATTAAGACGTGGTACACAAACGTAACATTACAACACATATTTTGAACATTGACACACAGCATTTTAAGCAGGCTGCTCATGCCCAAGTTGAGAAAAACAAAGTGGGGGAAGCTATTTTTAAACTCCCAGACACCAAGGATTCTGGGGCACGCGGCAGGTCAATGAAAGGACAAATAGTGAACAAACAAACAAACAAACAAACAAAAACAGAATCACACACCAGACTTCACCAGATTAAAAATGTTATTTAAAGCCTAATGAACAAATGGGCGGGTGTGTATGTGACACTAGCATCCACTTGCTTGCTAATCACTGAAAATGAAACTAATCAGACTAATCAGCACATCAATCACTTCACATTCCAGCCCGACCCACGCGTTGACCTACAGTCCAACACTGAATCACTTTTCGATCACGTCCAAATGTAGACAGATGTGAGTGTGCGCACGCGCATCTGTTGTGCGTGAACAATGAGTGAGTTATTTGCATTTTTATCATGGCTAATCACCACCATTCCAAAGATTCTAAATTAGGCTGACATCACAACTGTGGGATTAGTCAACGCTCGTACAAAAAAAAATTATTTGCATTGGAAACACGGGCAATATCATTGTGTACCATGGCGAGTAGGAGTGACATGCACTTGGAAGAAACACGGCTCAAGCAGCTAAGCACGTCAAGGAAAAGTTCCAGTCTTTTTCTTCTCCAACTTAAAGTGAATCACTGTCGGTGGAATGCCTTGACTTCCACTTTTAATTGCTCTGGGCCACACAAGTCTACGAGTATAAGCAATGCGTGGATTGATGAGCATTATCATTTCAGACCGAATCAAAAAGCTTGAGGTTAAGAGCACAAGCAAGGACAAAAAAATATATATATAAAAAATGCAATATTGTGCAAAACTGTTCCCAGTCAAAGTCTCCACTAATATTGTTGAAAATGGAAAAACATGGGTTGTGTTTCTGCAGTCTTGATAGAAGAGAAACCCCCCCAAAAAACTAAAGCATTCAATTTTTTTCGATTTCTTGGATGTAGTATTTTAAATGTTCTGTAAAGTGCTTTGTTACAGCGGCAGCGGTTGTGAAAGTGATGAATAAATACAGCCGTATTATATTGTATTGTATTCCCTTTAGCATAGCTCCATCTAGTGCATGCAAAAAGCAATCCCAGCCACTATTGTAGCTTCTATTCTGTGCGCCTTATAATCTGGTGTGCTCTATATATAAAAACTGTTTTAAAATAGGCCATTCATTGACGGTTCGCCTTATACTCCGAAGCGCCTTATAATGCGGAAAATACAGTCATCATCGGAATTGTCCTCGAGTAATAATTATTACAGGGATACAATTCAACTTCCTACTTGGACACGCAGTGAGATTTATTTATTCATTCATTTATTTAGCCGTTGACTTACTCTACTTTTATTTTTACGGATGCCGAAGTCAAGCAAGTATGTCACCGTTCATATCTGTAACTTACAACTAGGGGCAAAATAGATAAAATGTTTCAATTTGCAGCTACAGAGACAGCCGTTAAATTTTCAGGACACTTAGAGTCTCCCAAGTGCTTCTTCACACGTTGCAATTTTGAGCATGCGGGTAATTAGATGCATGGTGACGTCAGCGCAACACGACAACTGGTTCAAAACGGTGTGGGCAGCGAGTCTTGGGAAACTTCATATTCTCTTGAACATTATCGACATTCTGCCTCTGTTATACCTCTGATAAGAATATTGGAAGCAGGCAAATTTGTGGGTCCATCAATGGTCCACAATCGGTCACTAACACAAATGGCAGCTAGCCAGGAAAAAGTCATGAATAGCTGGTTTGGACATGGATGTAAAAGCAGCTGTAGTGAGCAGAGTGGCATGGTTTGAGGTTTGAGGTGGTGGAGTGTGGAAGACCCAAGTGCAGTGTAACATACAAAAGAAGCACAAAGAAACAAAATTTTCACCAAAATGAGGAAACATGACACACAGTGCCTGAGGAATCTGATTGGTGGACACAAGGGACAACCGGAACAGGTGAACGGGTAAGGCAGGACATAAATACGGGACACAAGACATTATATGAAACGAAACTAAATATAACCTGAAAAAAATGTGTAAAAATTAAAAAAGAAAATCAGATCTGGAAATGCTTCAGGTACATACCTCGAGTATGTGGTTGAACTGAGCCTTCAGTTCAAAGTAAGGTTTGGACTTGAGTATGACCTTCTTCAGTGATTTTTGGAGTGTTTGGACTTTAGCCTCAGCGTCCTGGCATAGCTGGGTGACCCGCTGGTGCTCATGCTCACTGTGAAAGCGCTCCTCCTCAGCCTCATTCACCTGATAAGCAAAAGGTTCACGTTTCTGACTCATGATCACATCGAAAAAAAGTTTTGGTTGAATGTGCTTGATTTTGTCACATTATACATTACATACATTACATTATATTATTTTATACATTATATTATATTATATTCACTTTGAGACAGTAATTCATGCCTTTGTCACATCCCGGCTCGATTACTGCAATGCCCTTTACTTTGGAGTCAGCCAGTCCTCCATTAAGCGCCTTCAGCTGGTCCAGAATGCCGCCGCTCGCCTCTTGACTGGTACTCGTAAGAGGGAGCACATAACTCCTACTCTGGCATCCCTTCACTGGCTCCCCATTCATTTTAGAGTTATTTTCAAGATCCTCTTATTTGTTTTCAAATCTCTAAATGATCTCGCGCCACCTTACCTCTCTGAGCTCATCCACCCCTACACACCTGCGGACCAGACATTATAAGAAGTACCAAGAACTAAACTGAGGCTCAGAGGGGATCGAGCCTTTTCTGTTGCTGGTCCCTCTGGAATGACCTCCCACTGAACATTCGACAAGCCTCCTCGCAGCCCATCTTCAAAACCCTCCTCAAAACTCACTTGTATTCTTTGGCATTTGACACAGCATGACTTAGATTTGTTCTTGGTTTTACTGTTTGGTGCTTTCTACCGTCTTTATTACCGATTTGTTTTACTGTTTATTGTATATGTTAAATTGCTCCATGTACATCACTTTGTATGCAGCAATGGCTGTTTGAAAGTGCTCTATAAATACAGTTGACTTGACTTGACTTATATTTTATATTTCCCATGAGATGTTCATTTGATATTTCCGACAATTTATTGGAACAGACCTGGCTCTAATCTGGGCTAATTATACAACGTGATTTTCCAATGTCCAATTTAAGAAAAGGACATTTGGGTCCAAAGGTAGGAATTTGGGGTGGAACATACTTTAGGCCAAACAGGGTCAACATTGTACAAAATTACAGGCTAAAATACACGACTTTTGTTGTTGTTTTTTTTTGCAACGGCCTTCACCCTGGGCGGGTTGAACCGGCTTCTTCCTTGGCGCGCACGACATCCCTGATCATGGCGGCCCAAGCGCGGCGATCCTGTGCCAGGTCAACCGACAGCTTCAGCCAGTCCTGGTTCCACCGTCTCAGACCCACCACCTGGGGGCCGGAAAGGTACGCGAGGTCTTCTTTCATCGTGGTGGCCCAGGTCTTGACTTGTCCACCACGCCGCTTGCGCCAGGCTGGCAAAGGAGCAGGAAGGAGAACGTCCCTGATCAACTCGCCCTCCTGGTGGCGTGCCGCATGCCCGAACCAACGGAGTCGGCGCTGCAGGAGACACGCTGGTAAGGGGCGAAGGTACAGGCAGCGACGAAGGTCAGCAGTGGGGACCCGGTCCGATCGGCGGCGGCGGAGAATACGGCGGACGCAATCGTTATCAAAGACTTCCAGCTTGCGCTGGTCAGCCACTCTCATAGGCCAGGTCTCACAGCCATAAAGCAGGATGGTCCGCACGATTGCCTGGTAGACACGCCCCTTTGTCACCGCCGAGATCTCGCGCCGACCCCACAGATGGCGTTGTAGGCGCACAAAGGCGGATCTGGCGGCCCCGATGCGGTTCACGACTTCTGCTTCTCCTTGCCCCGACGGAACCACAGAGCAGCCGAGATATGTGAAGGAATCAACGTTTTCCAGTGTCACGCCCTCCAGTGACAGCGACCGTTGGTCAGCTGGGTTGGTGAGGGAGGACATGATCTTGGTCTTCGAGGCATTGATGCGCATTCCAACGGTCAGGGCCGTTCGATGGATTTTCATCAGGGCGTTTTCAACTTTCTCGAACGTGTTTCCAAGTAGAGCGATGTCATCTGCGTATGCCAGGTCCGACACTGCGACATCTCGGCCGACCCTCACACCCTCAAAGCCATGGAGAGCAGTGTTGAGGATGTGATCGATGGCATAGTTGAATAAGGTTGGCGAGAGCGCGCAGCCTTGTCGGACCCCCGACCGCACCTCGAAGGTTTCTGATTCGCTGCCGTAGGCCCGCACTCGGACTCGGGTTGACCGGTAGTATCCCTGGATGAGCCGAAGCAGTTTCACAGGGATCCCGTCAGCCTTCATGATCATCCACAACACACCCCGGTCAACTGAATCAAATGCCGCGGCAAAGTCGATGAAGCACACGACTGTTGGTTGTTGGTAGGCCCATCGTTGCTCCAGGGTGCGACGCAGGCTAAAGATCTGGTCTACACATCCCCTTCCAGGGCGAAAGCCACCCTGAGTTGGGCGAGTCCGGTGGTCACGGGCCATCTGGAAGCGTTTCAGCAGAAGGAAAACGAATGCTTTTGCAGCCACATCGAGAAGGCTAATGCCTCTATAGTTGGCGCACAGCTTCTTGTCTCCCTTCTTGAAAAGGGGTATTAACACTGCTTCGCTCCAGTCATCCGGGATGGTCTCGGACGTCCACACGGCGTTGTAGACGCAATGAAGCCACGCTGCGAAGACGTCAATGTCGCTTTTGTAAACTTCCGCCGGGATGCCGTCTTCACCTGGGGCTTTATTATTCCTGAGCTGACGCAGGACGCCTCGAATTTCGTCTACCGTAGGCGGGTCCGAGCTGCAGTCGTACTCCTCATCAACTGCAGGAAGCACAGGCGCCAACACTGGTGGTGGGTGATTGAGTAGGGCTTCGAAGTGTTCGCGCCAACGTTGCAGCCGTTCCTCTAGGGAGGTTATCACAGAACCGTTCACTGTGCAGATTGTTTCGCTGACTCCAGCGGATTTCCTGCTCACCTTCTTTACCAACTGATAAAGTTTGCGGGTATCTCCCACAGCGGCGGCCCTCTCAGTTTCTTCGGCAAAGTTGCACCAATAGACATTTCGATCTGCCCGAATCGCCCGAGTGGTAAGTCGTCGTAGTTCGCGGAAGTTGGCTGCTCCCGTTACTCGTGCAAGCCTGGATCGTTCTGCAAGGGCCAGAGTGTTTGCAGTGATCCAGTCGCGGTTCTGGCGTTTGGTGGAGCTGAGGTGTGCGTGTGCAGCTGCAACGATGGTAGATTTGAGTTCCCGCCACTCCTGCTCCGGCTTATTGGAAGCCGGTTGTAGTTGAGCGAAGCAGTTTTGGACCTCCACTTGAAAGTTCTTCCCTCCATCCAGCTTCAGTTTCGCGACATCAATCCGCATGGTGCGTTTTGGAGGGCGATTAACTTTAAGTCTGATGCGAAGGGTAGCACGCACAAGCACGTGGTCGGAGCCGCTCTTGCCTCCCGTGTCTGCTCCACGGTACGCCCGCGCGTCGAGGACTGAACTCGCCCAACGTGACCGAACCAGTATGTAGTCAATCTGGTTAGTCGTCCGCCCATCGTTCGAGTACCAGGTGACTAGCTGATGTTGGGGGTGGTGGAAGCGTGTATTCATCACGACTAGGCGATTTGAGGCGGCGAAGTTAACGAGCCGTTCGCCATTGTCGCAGCGTCTTCCCAGAGCAAAACGCCCCAGCACTTGCCGGTCCGGTGCGCGCATTCCAGTCTCCTGCGACCACCAGGATATCATTGGAGGGGATGCCATCGACAGTCGTCTGGAGCTTATGGTAGAACTGCTCCTTGTCCACGTCAGCAGCGTTCAATGTGGGCGCGTATACCGCCACGACAGAGATGTTGGCAATGGCACCCCTCAAGCGCACCTTGGCAAGGCGGGGGGAGATGGGTTCCCACCCCAGCAGTGCAGCCTGTGCCTCGGGAGCAAGGGCGATTGCAACACTGTGCTGGCCGCTGTTGTCCGTCACTCCACTATGGTAAAGGTTGTAGACCACATCGACACCAGGGACCTTCAGCTCTCGCTGCCCGGCATCAGGGAGGCGTACTTCGGAAAGGCATGCCGCGACATTCGCGACATATTTGATACTAACTGTACTGTATCCCAAAAGTGTTGAATTTGTCAAAATAAAGTACAGTATTTTCCATACTGAGAGAAAAAGGCGTATCTTCAATGAATGGCGTATTTTAAAACCGTTTTCAAATATAGGGCGCACCATATTATAAGGCACATAGAAGCGACAATAGTGGCTGCAGTTGCGTTATACATCCACTAGGTGGAGTTACACTAAAGGGAATACATGACAATACAGCTTTATTTATATAGAGCCTTCACAACCGCTGCAGCTGTAAAAAAGCGCTTTACAGAACATTTAAAATACTATGTCCAAGAAATCAGAATAGTGATCCACATATATAAGGTGCATCGGATTATAAGGTGCACTGTCGGCTTTTGAGAAAATGGAATGCTTTTAGGTGCACCTTATAGTGCAGAAAATACGGTAAATAACATGACAAAGGCTGGAGCGACAGCCAAACCTGTCAGCAAGGTCATAGATTAGCATTTTGCAAGCGCCAGGGCAGGCAAAATTCTTTTGGACTCAACGGACACGACCACATCACAGGTCCTTCCCTCTGGTTAGCGCAACCAAACAATACACGCTAAATTCAGCAGGCATTCCGATAGCATCTTTCTGATTTGTTTCAGACGTTAATGTTGCCATTAACGTCTGAAACAAGTCATTTTCTTGTGACAGTTTGCCAACGTTGCACATCTCCGTAGTGCCATCACGATTGTTTGTATTCATCATTGCAGCTCTGTCGCTCTGCATCATTTCAATGACTATTGTTGATAAATATTGCCGCACTAGTAGACATTTTAATGTAGTGTTTCTTAATGACCCTCTGCATCATTCGCTTAGATGTTGATTATCAGTATTACCGCAATTTATATTATCATTTCCACATTTGCTGTTGAATCGGTAATTATCACGCTTCTGGACGTTTTGCTTCGTGATGATCTGTACTTTTGCGTTTATGTCCTAAATGTTTCCGGATTGGGCTATTTTGGAAGATGTGACTTTTTGAATCAGTAACTAGTCCGTGCTTAGTCATAGTACGTCTAAGTCACGAAGACAACCAAACAGAAGGGCTGGACAGGCCAAACATGTTTGCAGATTTTTTTCGGGGAACCTCTCCTTGGTTATTAGGGATGGTCCGATCCAGGCCAAAATGACTGGATTGCTATTGAATTGTTATTCAAACCAGTCTGATCCAATCCATAAACTCAAACGATATCGTCTATCCTCAACTGAATGATCTTACGATCATTTATTTTATGATAATTCAGAAAATGAATTACTTCAGCGTTGCAACGTCACCGATGTATAATGTGATTTTTTTTAAAAAACATTGATACATTGAAATTAATTTTGCACTTAAGTTGCACTTTTGTTTTATTTCAAACATTTGAATGGTGCAGCTGGGTCAGCAATGTTCAACTCATTCAGTTCCAGGTAATTCTGGACCAAGTATGAAAAGACGTTTAAAAGCGTCTTTGGGAGTGAATGAGTTAAAGTGTTGTTATATCGTATGTGAGCTTTAAGAATTAACAACGCCACATTCACCACACATAACTTCATTGTATGTTCCTTCTTTCTTTAGCAGACCATAACAGTTGTTGTCTCGTGATTTTTTTTTTTTACGTCAATATCAAGCACATTCCATTGGTGTATTATTAACAACTTTTAGAATGACGAAAAGAATCCGATCGGTATAGGATCTGTGTCGGCCGATCCTCTAGGCTGCAGTCTTCGTATTGGAATTAAGGCATAGTATCGGATATGAAAAAGTGGTATCGAGCCATCCCAATCGGTTAACGGTAATTGTCGAAAAAAAGTTTTTGGGCTGAAGTCAACTTCTGGTATCTCTGTGCCAATGAATTCTGTCTAAGTGAGTTAAGGAGCTTCATTTAGACAAAGGTACTGCTTCATCTGCCATTTTGTGGCATTGTTAGTAAATGATAAACCTTTTTAGAGAGTCACAGTTGCAGTACTCATGGAAGTTTGCTAGCTCCCGATACCCGTGAATATCAGGTGAACCCTGTATTTTGTTTTGCTGTCAATCAACCGTGAATGTGTGATATGTACGACTAAGTTCTTTTTTTAAATATATTTATTGATTTAGCTTATACTGCAGCCAAAATAATCAATACGTACATCGGTAAAAGGAAAAGATGTATGGCCAATGATTGCGCAAAAGCTCTCATTGATTTTCCATCTGCTGCTCACTGCGGTTTTAATGTTGGTTACACCTCAACGGGAAAACGTCGTCTTTACAAGCAAACCTAAAATGACGAAACGGAGTGTACACACTGAGTGTGAACAGCACTGGATAAATGTTCAAGAATTCAGTGTACGATTATTTTATGATCCTAATAATGTGCCGTTTTGATTGCAGGAAATGGCTGGGACACTGACAGTCGCCCAGATTTTATTTGGCATCGCACGCATACTATTAAGCCTGGTCTTAATTTGGCTCATCTGACGTTAAATGACCATAACTTTCGATTTGCAATATGGTGTTCATGCTCTCTGCCGAAAAGCAGCCACACATGCAAAGTGTTCCTGCTGTCGGGCAGGTGTCAGCTGCAGCAGGGTGTCTGTATTTGTTCTGTCTCTTTGCTAAATGCCAGGGTGTGATGTGAATGCAATGCAGTTCAAATCCCTTTCTCTGACAAATCGAGACACATACATCAAAACTACAATTTACATGTACGTATTTCAGCTTGTTTGGGGTTTTTTTTTCTTTTGCTACTCGAGTCTGTGAAAAATAGAAAAGTAAATGAAAAAATGGGAAGATCTGGAAACTAAGGAGCGCCACTACAGTACAGGAGGAGAAATTGAGAGAATGCAAAGTGAGGAGTTCAGATTCAGCTCACACAATTTATACAGGTAATCCATACCGTGTGTACAGAAATGGCCAGCTCCACGATCACAACTGAAAACAAAGGTCAACCCTTGCAAATGACCCCCCCTCCCCCCAATGAAGAGATCACGCAATATTAAGCTCATTCAGTACCAGCCAATTCTAGACCAAGACTGAAAAGACGTTTAAAAACGTCTTTCGGAGTGAATGAGTTAAACGAGTCAACTTTATTCAGGAAGATTAAGAGCTCGGTTTGAAGAAAATTGATATTCCTCTTTAAAGGAGACAGTCGTACGCTCGAGAGACACAGCTATTGCGATATCAGGCAGCAGCTGAAGGCCGAGAACAATATGGTGTTGGTCTAATCCAGGGGTGGCCAACCAGTCAGAGACTAAGAGCCATTTTTTAAAAACTTTGTTACTGCAAAGAGTCACAGCATGCACATGTGCACAATTAAGCATCACCGCACACACACACACCCCACTGCTCAGCCACATTTATTGTAAATGTCACACACCAACATGATGATGACAGAAATGGACTCCTGCAGTACTAAGACCACAGGCCAGTCATTTTCAACAATGAATATTGTGTGCAGTGTCACACACACACAAACCCTCAGTTCACCCGAGTCCGCAAAAAATTTTATAAGAACGTTTTTGTCTTACTATGCTATTATCACTATCATATCACTATTTGTCAACATGCAGAGTAAGACAAAAGTCTTACTCTGCATGTTGCTTTGTGCCTTAGTGCAGGGACTTTTGGCATTCCTTCTCTTGAACGATGCTCTTCAAATTTGGCTTGCATTCCGTTGTTGCCACTCGAAGCAGGCACTGTCTGCATGCGAGCTGCAGCGGTTACTAACTGCTCGGGTCAGCCTGCCACATAGCGCAATCAGAGGTAGTTCGCTGACTAGCTTAGCGGCGTTGTTTGCGCATGAGCGGTGGTTCAGTTGTCATCTGACTGGTTGCCCTGTATGTCAATCAAGTAACGGGATTGATGATAGGCTGACGAAGTAAATGATGTGTATACGCCGTTGTTTGAATGGCAGCGCCACCGCCGAGGCGTTTTCGACGCCTGTCATGTGAAAGCCCGGGAGCCGCATTGAACCAGTCAAAGAGCCGCAAGTGCCTCGCGAGGTGCGGGTTAGTGGTCTAATCTTTGCAGCCAGAAACTATTCTTTACTATGGGCAAAAGAGCAACAGAACTTTGTAGTGTGTAATGCAAAAGCAAGGTGTCCATTTTTCTAGAACAGGGGTGTCAAACTCATTTTTGTCACGGGCCACATTTCTGTTACCGTTTCCCTTTGAGGGCCATTATGACTGGAAGCATATAAAGAAGAACGGTTTATTCAACTATTTTTTAAGTTACTCTCATGAGGGGTTTGGTAACAAGAAAATGCTGACACTACAGTATCTCTCTTATTTAGTACATCTAAGAATTTTACATTTTTGGAAGAGATTTTCATCATCATGGAAGTTGATTGGCTTTGGCGGGCCACAGAAAATTATGTGCCGGACCAGATCTGGCCCCTGGGCCTTGAGTTTGACACCTGTGATCTAGAACATAATTTGCAAGGTCAGATAGATTTTGGACTTGCATTCTGTACAAGTCTCATTCACCCCAAAGGTGAAGAAGAGGTTAACCCTTTCAGGGACAGCGGTTACTACAGTGGACAGTTTATCAGGTTACAGATTATCATTATTTGTGCATGAAAGGGTTAAAGACATACTGAACATGACAGGTGTCAAAATCAAGGCCTTGGCGCCAGATGTGAGTGAGAGTGATCTTTTTTTAATACCTTTTTTTCATTCATTTTCCCATCTGCACAGGGAGGCTGGGGCTGGAATTGAACCTCACACCTCTGCACTGTGAGGTTGATGCACTAACCCAGGGGTGGGCAAACTTTTTGGCTCGGGGGCCGCATTGACTTTTAAAATTTGACAGAAGGGCCAGGTCAGCACGAGCTATGGTACATTAAAAAAAAAACTGCATTTGTTGACAGTCCATATCAAACATCAACAGAACAAAAGCATGAAAGTACGGTATTAATATACTTTTTTTAAATGACAAAAGTGTTGTTGATGACCTATTTTAGCCTGTGCATCGCTGCAGATGGGTTGTGATCAGACCAGTAGAAGTAGAGCGATACAGAGGTACTAGGTGGTCGAAAAGATTGCCCCGCCCCCCCCCCCCGTGTTCTGCAACTTCAAGTCAATGCGCCACCTGGCGGTGAAATGCCTGTCATTACAAGTCCAACTGAAATGAATGCAATCATTCACATCGAACCTTAATTGTGGACCAACCTTCGGCGGGCCGGATTAAGAAGACCAACGGGCCGGATTCGGCCCGCGGGCCGTAGTTTGCCCACCTCCGCGCTAACCACTGGGCCACCGGGCCGCCCTTTTTTAATACCTAAAAGATCTCAATCGAAAGACGGGGGGAGAAAAAAAGCATTGTTTTTAACCTGAATATAAAAGCATTTAGAATTGGGTCTGGCTTCACTTCTGTTGGCAACTTATTTCATTTGCGTGTAGCAGAACAGCTAAAGGCTGCTTCATCATGTTCGCTTGGAAGCCTGGGCTCCACGAATGGATGGGAGTCTGCAAACCTCAGAGCCCTACTTGGTTTATATTCACTTAGCATTTTCTTAACTTATTCAGGAACCAAACCGTGCAGTGACTCATAAACCAGTAGCAGAATTTTAAAAATCAATTCCACCGTTGACTGGCAGCCATTGTAATGAGGCAGGAAATAAGAGAACTATCAACATGCAACATTTTATGTCTGCAGCTCTCTGCAAGTGCTTCCATTTTCAAATGATAAACTCGACAAAAGTCCTCAGAAATCATAATGTCCCATCAGTGGAGAGCTATTTATGCAGTAAGCTAACATGTTGCTGACTCCTGTTATGGAATGCATGTTGATAAAGGTCTGTAACATACCGTACAGTAGTTTTTTTAAATATATGACATAGAAACTTCAGCATCACGAATCAAAAGATTATCGCGAATGTATGTATAATTGGGATGTGAATTTGAAGATAAATAAATGAATGAATGAATGACTGTGTTTTTCACACAGTGCCAGGGTCGGCATACCTTCGCAGTAGCGTGGTTGAGCATCTCCTGCCAGGTTGGATCCATGGTGTTCCTGTCAGCCAACAGGCCTTGTTCCGCCACATACACCATCTCTCTGGCGGCAGTGTGCATGGACACAGCCCTCTCGTACCTTAGAGCAGCTTTCTGGGTTTCCTGTTGTGCCTGGAACAGAGAAAAAAAACGTTGAGTCATTTTTATGATCGGCATATTTCTTTAGCAAAGTGAGTGGTTGTGCATAACAAAAACAATGCGGGGGGGAAGGGGGACAAAAAAACGATTACAAGTCACACCTAATATTGCATCTGTTAACCCAGTGGTGTCAAACATATGGCCCGCGTGCTGGAACCGCCCCCCCCCCCCCCGAGAAGGATAAATCAGGCCCGCAGGATAATTTAAATGTGGGGGGAAAAAAATGCATAAAAGACACGGAATGAATATTTTGAATAAAATAAAATGCAATTCATGGATTATCCGCTAGGGGCAGACTGATTTCTCTTTAAATGTCGACATTTTCCTAATGTTCTTGTGCTTCACTATCTCAAAAACCAAGGAAAGAGATGATATTTTGGTTATTTATAGCAGAGTATGGTAGAATTTTAATGGTCTGGCCCACTTGACATCTACGGAGGCCGTGTGCGGCCCACAATGTCAAATGAGTTTGACACCCCTGTTTTAACCCTTTCAGGGACAGCGGGTATGACTGTGGACAGCTTATTATGTGATCAGGTTATGTGGTGCATGATAGGGTTAAATACACATGATGACCAAATTTAAGATTTAAGATGGGTGAGACATCACCCATTATGTATGTTTGGGATCCAGTCAGCATCACGTTGATTTTGTGCAACTAAGCATGTACTGTATTTCCCAAACACAAGACAACAAACAAAGAACAGTCCTCTCTCTCCAATTTAGTTGAAGAACAAATCTGACACTTTAAATGTGTGTGCAAATCTTTGAACTGGAGTGTTTCATTAGCAGAAGGAATAAGTACAATAATAAAATCTGATCTACAATATGGCATGTATGTTGAAACCGTCAGTTAGGTACGAGTTTTTCTCTTCACAAAAAAAAAAAAAAAAAGACCCTTGTCTGATAAAAAAGAAACCGTAAACCTACTTCATCTAAGTAGAACATATGAATGTCATAGCGTTACCCAACAAAATGTTTTTCTCCAATCTAAAAAACCTCAGCGACACCATCAGCGCCTCCAACATTGCGGTTTTTCATCTTTCTCGGGAGGTTTCGGTCCCCATTTAACCGCGAATACTGAGGGATTACTATACAGAGTGGTACCTCTACTTATGAAATTAATATGTTCTGGAAGAAGTTTCTTAACTCGAAAATGTTGTCAGTAGAGATGCGTTTTCCATGTAAATGCCCTAATCCGTTCCAAGCCCCCCCCCCCCCTGAAAATTCTGACATAAATTTTTTCTAAAGCATCAAAATGCATCAAAATACGTAACAAATACATTCCAATCAGTGTGACGACAATAGAGGTGCAGCGAGTCAAGTTCTATGTATTGTATAGGAAGCAACAATTGCCCAAGCGCACGTCACAACATAGGGTAGAATAGAATATCTATTCTCATTGTAATAATAAAACAAAACTGAGAGTGTTTCTTGCAGGGGATAATCAATGACAGAAAGTCGAACTACGGAGCCAAGAGTGCCTCTGTCTCAAAGAGAAAAAGTGCTTATCAGAGGACAAAAATGGACATAGTTTGAGAAAGTGAAGACAGTTCGATGAGAGAGACCATAAAGGTTGAAAAAAAAATCTCTAACAGACGAGGAGGCTTACAACACCCATCTATTGATCACATAAAGTGCTGTCCTTTCATCGCTTCCAAAGAGACTCAATAATTTAGGTTCTAACAAAAAAAAAAGGACAGACGAATTTTGGCTTTGCGGTACTTTGAGCAACCTTGTTCCAACTGAATGGAACATGAAAGGGGCAGTTTTCTGTTGTGTATTTTCACCCCTTCATAAGAAAACCTTTATTTGTCTCACAATGGAGAAATTCCCAATTCACAGCAGCAAAGTTATGAAAGGAAGAAGTAGAACAACAAAATATAGGAGCTGCTGGAAAGGCAGCCACTCTCGCGGCGCCATTTTGAAGTCAAAATAACACAACACAACACAACACATAGGACACAGACAGTCGTGCAATCTTCACCAATTTTCTGCATACTTTTTGTTGTCTGAAGCAGTTCTAGATGCAAGAGGAGAGGATCAAAGTGTCCTTTCACCAGTGGATCAGAGACGTCATGCTGAAAATGTGCACACGTCTGCTACAAGCTCAGTTTTGAAAGCAAACACGAAGCTGTAGCGTCCATTGACGAAAAGAGATTCGTTCACTTCTCCTGTCCCACGTAATCCGCTTCAAACTCCAAGCCGCGACTCCCAGTTCCAAATCCGCATCGGCGCTCCGCGCTAACGCTCCTTTCTTCTCATCGTCGGCTCTTCAAGACTTACATCCATCCAGATGCAGACCGTTCAACAGCACCGATCTCTCCGCTGAACAAAGCGGGGCTGTGAAAAATGCTGCCCATTACAGGCGCAAGACACAAGCGCCCCGGGACTGTCCAGCAACGAC
This sequence comes from Hippocampus guttulatus, assembly GCF_054856545.1. Classification (NCBI taxonomy): domain Eukaryota; kingdom Metazoa; phylum Chordata; class Actinopteri; order Syngnathiformes; family Syngnathidae; genus Hippocampus; species Hippocampus guttulatus. The sequence continues at coordinate 10,717,628 of NC_141278.1, forward strand.
AGTCAAATGGCGCCGACATTCCTCCCAGTCAAAAACAGTGCTGGTATACCCATGCTGCCGAGAAGGCGCAACCACCAAGCACAGAGTCTCCTCCTTTATGAATGTCGTGGCCAAAAAATGCTGAAAAAAGTCCACATCATTTCCACACGACGTAACAACAAACACAAAGTGACAAAACAAACACAAAAACAACAAAAAAAAGCAAGGCTCATGAGAGCAATTGCTGACAGCTGCCTACTCGGGCGCCATCTTGACTTCATGCACCAATAGTGATAACCTGTAACCTGATAACAAGATAAGCTGTCCACTCTAGTGACCGCTGTCCCTCAAAGGATTAATAAAAACCCGAGTCGATCTGTATTCCACCCCCCTCCCTCCTGAAATGGCTTTCATTTGTGACTGAACGTGAAGCTAGCTCCTCGAAGCGGGGTTAAGCACGTTCGTTTTACTTCGACAAAGTTGCTCTCAGTGAAACAGAGTCGCGACCATTTTTTACATATTGTTGTTATTGCAAGGGGAATTTCTGAGGTTCTATTTTTATATTTTAGCTTAAAAACAGTCTCGTTCAGTGTCATTTGTTATTTTGTGCCGCGCCACTGCTATGCTCTTAAAGATTTGTTTACTAGGTTTTCACCACTGCTGCGCTCGACTTACAGCCATATAAACGGATGCGTTTTCCAAACTAAACTACCGTATTTTCCGCACTAAAAGGCATACTGGATTATGAGGCACACCTTCAATGAATGGCCTATTTTGTCATTTTTTCATATATTGGACACACTGGATTATAAAGCGCAATCTACAATGCATCCACTAGATGGAGCTACGCTACTTCGGTTCGACTCGAGAGGCGTTCATGACCGCCTCCGTAGAACGGAAATTAACGATTACTTCAATGAAACTACGAAAATTGAAAATAATGCATCAAAACAGAACATCAAGTGAGGAAATCACAAAATAAATTCTATAGCGCCCCTACAGAATTTATTTCGGAACGATCAGCTGTCAGTAAAATGTGGGAGACTGGACTGTCTCTGAAGTGCTTGTTATTTATTCCTTTGTTGTGTACTGTATTCACAAACGAGGAAATCACAAAATAAATTCTGTAGAAGGGGCAATAGAATTTATTTTGTGACCTCTACAGAATTTATTTTGTGATTTCTTTGCTTGATTTTCTGTTTTGATGCATTATTTTCAATTTTCGTAGTTTCATCGAAGGAATAGTGAACTTAGGTTTTTCTGAGGCGGTCATGAACGCCTCTCGAGTCGAGCAAAACAAAGAACTCAAACACGTGTTCATTTCATATTGTCAACTAATATCCAAATTAATTTTAGGCAAATTTTGCTCAATTTTCATGAAAATTTGAAAATCCTGAATTCCGGGAAAATCCGGAGGACTTTCATTCCTGATTGTACATAAATTCCACACACCTCTTTGGCCAGTCTGCGGGCTTCATAGTAAGGCCTGGCTTTCTCAATACAGGAACCGAGTTGGGAGCCCTGAGCATTCAGCTTCCTGGCAGAATCGGTGAGAATTTTCCTGTAGCTGGACCTGGCATCCTGAAGAAAGTATACAGGTGAAGATACATCTCAAACAGCCTAAAAACAGGATATGACACTGTAAAACCTGAGCAACACTGTCAGTGGGACGGGAAAGCTGGTGGATGTACAGTACTGTATTTGCGGTGTTCGATAAACAAACTTTCTCACATCCAAACTAAGCTCCAGTTTGTTGATCTCCTCGCTGGCCTGGTTGAGCTGCTCGAGTTCCTCCTGGTAACCACAGGAAAAGCCACACGTATGAAAATCATCGATATATTTATCGACATCGTCAGTTGTACCCAAAATAGTAACAGTGCAGCCTCGACTAAATGGACCCGGGACCAAGGGACAGAAAACGTCTGTAAGTTTCAGAACTGGCCGCAATTCAAAACAATGTATGGACAGATGTGGCGGCCGCATTAGCAGAAGAAAGTCCCTTCAAATATAATGGAGCGTAGTTGTTAGCTTAGCATCTTTAGCATGTTTTTATAACTCTTTTGACTGTTGATTTTACTGAAGGGAATAGTATACACCTCTCTCGCGAACAGATTCATGCCATTCATCTCCTTCCGAGCAAGTACGAGCTAAGTTTGAATAAACTCTGAAACTTTTCAAACAGCAAGTAAATATCATCTTTTGTGATTTTTCTTTTTTTTTTCCCGTAGTGTCACCCACCGCTGTTTTCCTACTTCATAGTGTCACAATGAACAGTTAAACCGGTCTTATTTTTCACTTCAATTTAATTGAAGAAAGTCGAAAACTCATGGAGGTGAGTTTTATTTTGCACTTTGCTTCATTTATTACAAATGAATCCGAAATCAGAGTAACTTGTTTGTGTTGTGTTTTGAACTTGAATTCTCTATTGAAGAGTGACTCTTTCTGCCTTGTGTCAGAAATAAACGGAGGGTCTTTGCTATAGGTTTAATGGATTTTTTTTTTGTCTCAAAATACTAGTGTATCGGTTACTTGGTATCGGTATCAATGAGTATTCAAGAGTTGGGTACTCATAACAGGTAATACAAATGTATTAAATTCTGCGGTGAGAGACACAACAAACCTTCTGCAAATGGATTTGATATCCTGGAAGAGCTGCAGGACCGGATCAACTTCTCTGACTGCAGATACAGACTCATGCTAGCACGAACAATGCAAGCTTCTTTTTCGGTCATTTCTGTGTGACCGAATAAAGAACGGAAGGACACAAAAGGTGCCTTTTCTCAACAATGCTGGCCTTCTTGACACAACCAGCTACATGACGAGAAGAACGACCACATTGTTGTCCTCCATTGTTGCTTATTTTTGTCTTGTCGCCTCTCATCAAAGTACCTGAAATCCAGAACATGGTTCCTAATTATCCCATGGTGACCTACATTGGAGTATGTTGTGATTTAGGGAATGTCTGTTCTGTCATTATATCACAATCAGCACCGGTAATATCTATTTTGCACTCGTGGTATGGATGCGATTGTGAGTCCATACATTTAACGCCCTGTCTTAGAACCGGACGATATATATTGTGAAGACGATAGAAAGCATCGTTCCTCACAAGGGGAACCGAGGAGGCAATTCAATAAGTGTACAGAGAGAAGATTATACGAAATAATGCTACACACACTGCCCAACAGGAAAGGATTATGATTGTTATGGCATCCTGTATGTCAGCCAGGAGGACTGCCGAAGAGATTCAAAGTATATTATTGTGGATAAACAATTCAAAAAAATGGATGGATACAGCAGAGTACATTGAATACACACAATATCTTTATATTATATTATATATTATATATTATATTATATTATGTATGTATTAATATACATACAATCTTTCTGCCTACATTCTTGCTGCTGGAGGCTGTAAATTTCCCCAGTGTGGGACAAATAAAGGATATCTTATCTTATATGACTAATGTGATTTGTTTTCACAAGACACTTTTGAGTTTTGATTTTGATTTTTGAGATTTTGCACAATAAATCCAAATGAGAAGAGCTCATCTTTTTTATTTACTTATTTTTAATTTTGGATCCATTTATGTCAGAAACAATATGTTGTTTTTTTATTCCTCCAATTTGTGCAAAAACTCTGTAGGCTACTGTAGTTCTGTTTACATTTGATAGTTTTATGTAGCGGCACTACTGGTTTTCTCATTTGACACAGATTTGTTGTATCAAAATAAAGTGAAAAAAAAGGTAAGTAGTCATAGTATGTTGTATAATTGGTTTTCATAAAATAACTAAAAATATATCATGGCATATCGTTATCGTGAAATAAAATGGCCTAAAGCATGATAGAAATTCTTTTTTTCCATATCGCACAGCTCTACCCTCAATCACAGGGATCACCAACGTGGTGCCTGCGGGCACCAGGTAGCCTCCAATCACATTATCAGTAGACAGTTCTAAAAATAGCCCACCAGTGTGATTGAACAGTGTAATTTTCTATGAATGGCAGAATTATAAAAAATAACCCTTTCAGGGACAGCGGTTACGACAGTGGACAGTTTATCATGTTATCAGGTTACAGGGTGCATGAAAGGGTTAAAGAGATGCATCTTGATATTGTTTAAATATTGAGAGAAATCATGAACATGATGAGTGTCGTCATATAAATGAATATTCTTCATTATTCATGGTAGAATATAATAACATTAATACAGTTTATTAGAGAGCATTTATGATTTCAGAAGTGTGTATCAAACCGGGAGCCCTTTAATCAGCATCTCAAGTTCAAAATGGTTGGTGACCCTTGCTTTGTCCTCTCTTTCCTTAAATTTCCAAATATTCTTGCTTCTGCCCTTTGTAAAAATTCAGTTTCTCAATCAGAAGTCACCAAAAAAATACATGTTTTAATGTGAATAGGCGCAGTTGTATACCTTCCTTTCCAAATGTATTGGAACAGTGAAGCCACTTGATTTTTTTTTTTCTGAAATGAGCAGAATCATGTCAGTTGAACTGACATTTGGAATGTAAAAAATGTCAACATTAGCTTTTTGTAATAAATTAAGAACACGGGATAATATGAAAATACATTTGGGGGATTTGACAGGTTGTTTTAAGAACCGGCTTCGTTTAGCATCTTACCTGAATTCTTGGGTCCAGCTCCTCCTCATGTTTGCCAGCATTCTCTTCGTCTCCGCTTTTCAGCTGGTATTCAGTTTCTCCGCCACCTCCACGCTCAGATTTCACATCGTTACATTTGACTGCTTCGTCTCCCCCTTTTCGCCTCAACACCACTGTGCTCCCGTCTGCGCCTTTCGCTTCTTCCCCCGGCGTCTCCTCCCTCAAGTCGGGCCGTTTGGAGCACCCCGCGTCGGCCGGACTTTTACGCGAGGTTTCGGGCTCCATTTGCGGCCTGTCGCTCGCTTTCCGTTCGCACCGTGTTAAACTCGCCACGAAACGAGGCGTGTTGTGCGTATCCTACATGGGGTTTTTTTTGGAGGGTGGGGGTAAAAAACTTTGTATTCACCCATTACAACGTCGCGTTGAGGCTTCCATGCTAGACATCGCCGTCTAGCTAACGCTAGCTAAACGCGCTCCATCCAATAAAGCTGCGCGTGTGACGGTGTACCCAGGATGGTTTCGCACATTACACCCCACAAACTTCCTCGTTTTGGTATCACCTTGTCAACTAATTCAGTCATATTGCACATACGTGTAGCTCCTGGTGTTCACGATTACATGTATTCTGTTTGGGGGAGGGGGGGGGGGTGTGACTTAACGTATTTTATCAAATAAACAATGACAAAATATGAATCGAAATTAATCGACATGAATAGGTAGAGAGGAGATGGTCTAGTGCAGGGGTCTCCAACGTGGTGCCCGCGGGCACCAGGTAGCCCGTGAGGACCACACCAATAGCCCGCCAGTACTAGGATTGTGATTTGCTAGTAGAAATTATGATTTTAAAATGCAAACACTGGCAGTATTGTGAGACATGTTTAAGATGATCAGATCCTGAAACTTAAAATCCGTATGAAATATAACACATTCTAATATTAAATGTGTTATTTCAGACGTGTATCAATTTGGTAGCCCTTCACACAATCAGTACACATGAAGTAGCACTCACTCTCAAAAAGGCTAGTGACCCCTGGTCTAGTGTAAGGGATCATTTCTGGAAGAGTGGTAGCAATATTACAGATTCAGTATTCACTGAACCACTAATACTGTTTACATCTCACTTGGCAAGTTATAAATGCGGCAATGTTAAGTTCAGACCTGATGAAAACTTGAGTCTGCTCATCTGATTAAATATTTTCACAGTGGCACAAATGTTTGGTTAGAATGAGAGAATGAAATTGCTTGCAGGTTCCAGAAATCTGATCCCTTTTACCGTCAATGTGATTATAATATGTAACTGCAACGTGCCGCTGGCCTATTAAGTCAATTTGGTTTTTATTTTAAAAAAAAACATAAAACAGAAAGACAATCACATTAAGAATTAATTTGCAACATATGGGACAAGACCTCTTAAAAAAATACAAAATACTAGAAATGAATGCTCATATTTGACCAATACCCCCAACAGGCATGGTGTGTTGTTCAGTGTACATGAGGTGTGCCAGAAAAATTCCATCAAAGTACTCTTCCTGGATTCCAAAGCAATTTCCTGACTTCTCTGCCACACCTTCACACACTCCTGGAAAGATTCTTCCAGGACCCCCAAAGCTACATGAACATCTTCAAAACAGGTCACTTTTGAGCTTGAGGGGGGGGAAAAAAAAAAAGAAAATAAAATGACAGAGCCAGGTCAGGAGAGTTGTTCTTGAGGTTGTTCCAGCATGGTGACGTTCCTTTCTGCCAGGAACTGTCCGATGCATATTGCAAGAGTGTTATCATGGTGTCGCAGCGACGAGTTGTCCTGCCATTTTTTTCCATGATGTAACCCAACCTGAGCACGACACCAAATGCCACCTGCACCTCAAATGAAACTCAAATGAGAATATCATCAAAACTGAAGGTAACAGTAACAATTCTGGCTCCATGTTGAACTCTTAAGTACTGCTACCAGAGGCACAGACAAGTGTTTGGGGCCCTGTGATAAAAATTTCATTTTCGGTTCCTCCGCAGCAAAGATATAGAAAATGTTATTTTCTTGGACCAATCTGTCATGGGCCCTTAGACTCGTCATCACTTTTCCCACCATGGTTGCATCCCTGACTGCTGCTAACAAAATTTGAACATGGTCCAAATTCCCATAAAACTGACCTGTGATCTACGTACAAAAACGACTTATGTGGTCACGCAGCACTCGAGGGCATTCTCAGTGTTGTACTTACTGTTTCTCATTTGATTGTTTTATATTTATGGACGAGAGGTTTTTCGTACAAATACCTCATGCACGTTACTCCTCAGTTTATCAATCATGTGTTATGAGAGGCTTAGCATCATTAAACGTTGAAACGGTTTATTTATTTATTTTCAGAATACATTTTCATTAGTGTTAACTTATACAAAAGTGGGTCACGACTTTCGACGATGGGAAAATACCAACAGCTGAGAGCAACTGCTTCACAGTCCATCAGAAGTGCTGACTCGTGGGATAGCATCCTTTGGCTTTCCTCTTCCTGGTTATGTGTGAGACTTCTGTTGTTTCCAGAACCTCTTGACCTCACTGTGTCCGTGTGGCGTCACCACCATCACCCTGTGAGCTACATCTTGCCACACCAGACAATCCAGACCCTGCGACAAAACAACCCAATTAGACCATGGACACTATATTAGCACATCATTTACATTCAATTCAATAGAGAGATACAAAACTAGAAGTTCTCGAAGTGGATAAAAGAAGTTGTCATTTGTCTATAGAAAGCCATTTTTAATTTAAAGGGACAAAAGAAGAAAAAAAAAATCAGATCTAATTTGTTGGGTATGAATTGCAGGATTTATGGAACACCTTCCCACCAAATAAGCAACCAAGAGAATCTTTTGTGAGCTGCCTGTATCTGAAAAAGTGTCTGTCACTCAAAGTTAGCTGGAATAGCTCTCAAATATTTCAGCATTCGAGTATTCAAATAAATTAAACGGAACTCAATAACAAACAACCATTTGATTTCCATTTTTTCATACAATCAACGTTTTTAACTTAATTTATTTTCAAAAAACATTTTCAGTGGGTCAATTTCAAATAAAGATACAGTGAAAATTACACTTAGCATTTCTTGTATCAAAAATAAAAGGCATTTTAAAAAAGGCTTTAACAATTTTTGCACAACTTCACTTGAGCAGCGAGCATTTTAGCATGCAACATAATACGGTAAGCTAACAGCTGTGAGTTTCTGAGCTTAGACCAGTTAATAAGGAATAAGACAAATCTTTAAACCTTTACAGTGGTACTTTTACTTAAGAAATTAATTGGTTCTGGAATAAATTTCTTAACTAGGGAATTTTGTAAGTAGAGACGCTTTTCCTATGTAAATGCCTTAATCCGTTCCAAGCCCCCCCCCCCAAAAAAAATTTATAGATATTCGTAAAGCATCAAAATGCATCAAAATATCAAATACATGTTACAATTAGATCCTTGCATAATAAAGAATAAAAATGATGGTCATTTAACTTTTAACTGCGTCCTCATCGTTTTTTTGCCCTCAGTAGCGGCGAAATGTTACATGCATAAATTCGTGTTCGGGGATTTCTGTACATTTGGCACTCTACGTTTTCCCACATCAACACCCAATCATGATGTGGCAACAGATTCCCACAACAAGTACAAGCCTTTAAAACACAAATACAGTGATCCCTCGCTATTTCGCGGTTCGTTTATCGTGGATTCGGTGCATCGCGGATTTTTTCAAACATATTCAGTTTAAATATATATATATATATATATATATACACAGTATATTTGTTCAGCGGAGAGATCGGTGCTGTTGAACGGTCTGCGGCTGGATGGATGTAAGTCTTGAGGAGCCGACGGTGAGAAGAAAGGAGCGTTAGCGCCGATGCGGATTTGGAACTGGGAGTCGCGGCTTGGAATTTGAAGCGGATTACGTGGGACAGGAGAAGTGAACTCATCTCTTTTTGTCAATGGACGCTACAGCTTCGTGTTTGCTTTCAAAACTGAGCTTGTAGCAGACGTGTGCACATTTTCAGCATGACGTCTCTGATCCACTGGTGAAAGGACACTTTGATCCTCTCCTCTTTCATCTAGAACCGCTTCAGACAACAAAATGTATGCAGAAAATTGGTGAAGATTGCACGACTGTCTGTGTCCTATGTGTTGTGTTGTGTTATTTTGACTTCAAAATGGCGCCGCGAGAGTGGCTGCCTTTCCAGCAGCTCCTATATTTTGTTGTTCTACTTCTTCCTTTCATAACTTTGCTGCTGTGAACTAGGAATTTCTCCATTGCGAGACTAATAAAGGTTTTCTTATTTTCCATATACATGGAGTACAGTACTGTATATGTTGCTCTATGTGACCTGCTGTTGTTTTGCAGCTTTTCATGGACTGTTTGCGAACTTAAAAAAATATATATATATATACTGTATATATATATATATAAATTTTTTTACCTGTATATGTTAATCGGTCGCTACTTCGCGGATTTTCGTTTATCGTGGGTGGATTTGGTCCCCATTACCCGCGATAAATGAGGGATTACTGTAAGTACCCATATGTTTTGTATGTTAATAAATACATTGATGATAAAGAAATTTAAAATATTCATATTTGATAACTTTTCTTTTATACATCCTTTTTTTTTTTTTTTTTTGCAAATTAGAGGGTGAAATCATCTGGCTCTAATAACTGAGGTGTCGGGAGTCCTTTTGGACTTACTTTAAGGCACCATATGCAAGTTCCTTGCTCATTAAGGACTAACATAACCAGCATTCTAAATACTAAATGACATAATAATACAACATCAACCTTGGAAAAAAAATAAAATAAGAACCGATATCCAACCTGAGCTCTATCTCGAAGCACTTCAAAGTCCGCCTGGGAGAGAAACTGGTTGTAGAGCACACCTGAAAGGAAGGAGAGATCAAAAGTTCCAGCTCTATTTATCTCGAAGAGTGTAGAAAATCCAAGAGAATTTTTGCCAACCTGAAAAGCCAATGAAAAAGGACAGAACAGAGAAATCGTAATCCCAGAGTATCCGGAGTGGAACCTCAACTCACAGGGTACTACAACCTCATAGGACCTGCTTTTGCCAATGAAAACGTATTTCTTGTTCATCACCTTCAACCAAACAGACATCTGAACTGACATTTAACTTCAAGGAATGCGTGTTAACCCTTTCATGCACCCTGTGACTAGATAACATGGTCAGCTGTCCAGTGTAGTGACCACTGTCCCTGAAAGGGTTGATCAAAATCACAGGTGTTGTAATGTACATTTTGCAGCTGGCACAGGATAAGGATCTCTAAATTCTGTTTGAAGGTTTCACTAAAATGTAATCAACCTACCTTTTTTTTTTTTTTTTAGCCGGCATTGACACCGCCGACTGCAATACCATAAATTCTCCCGATGCAATCACAGTTGCGCACACATATACCGAGAACAGTAAATTCGCTCACCCTCGGTGAACTGTAGTCTATCTCTCTCCAGCTCCCAAAGTCGGATCTGATCTGTTATGGTTGGAGGAAGCACCGGTGTCTGCAGCGCAAGAGATGTCCGGTGAAGAAGATACTTGACGACATTGATGTGTATACAGGAAGTACTTTCTTACATTTGAACAATAAAAAAAATATAATAATTACCTGCATCAGCATGATAGGGTGTGCTCTGGTTCTCAGAAAGTGGATGATCTGCAAAATTAAAGTAATATAGAGGAAGGAGTTGAATCCAAACATTTTCTCCGGTTTTGGTTCCATCATACATATTCAATTCATCAAACTCTGATACCATGGTACCACTACTTAAGAAATTAGTTGGTTCTAGAAGAAATTTCTTAACTAGAACATTTTGGAAGTAGAGACGCTTTTTCTGTGTAAATGCCCTAATTCGTTCCATGGCCCCCCAAAATTCTGACATAAATGTTTCCTAAAGCATAAAAATGCATCAAAATATGGAACAAATACATGTTAAAATTTCATTCTTGCACAATAAATGAGAGTTCTGCATCATCTAACAAACAAAGAATAGGGTAAAGAATAAAAATGATGGTCATTTAACTTTTAACTGCGCTCTCGTCATTTTTTACCCTCTAAAGGTTTTCTTATCTTATCTTTAGTTCATGTTCTCTCTCAGGGGGGGGTTTTGCCTGATCCAAGGACGGTTGCTTTTGTCGGCTTTTAACAATGCTTTGAAAATATCCAAGGCAAATATCGGCATAGTGAGCGATCGCCCGACTGGTGAACACTTTTTCCGGGGGATTTGCATTTACGTAAAACTATCAGAACGGCTCATGGCCCGAGGGGCGAATGACGAGGACGCTGCATCGACACAGATCTATCTATTTAGGTAGGTCCCTCCTAGCCAATGGGATGCCAGGATGATGCTTGGGAGTAGCCAATGGCAGAGCAGCTATAAGTATGTTGCGTTCAGGAAACTCGGCGCTGCAAGAAGCAGTCGAGACCGTATTTTGCCTTTCGTATCTTGAAATTTATTTCGTGACAAGAGGCAATATTTTCCTGTTGTGGCGTTTCGTAACTTGAACATTTTTGCATGAAGAGACGTTCCTAAGTAGAAGGACCACTGTACTTCAATTGTTTTCAAAGCACATATTTTGATACTGCCTTTGTACAATAAGTGAGCATACCAAATTTGAGAGTATGCTGGCCATTACTGTGACATAATAGATCAACGGTAGTGTTGCGATTTTAAAAACGGGTCAATCTTGTCAGAAAGTTTTCAACGGGCAGTTTTGTCAGATCACCGTCATCCTTATTCCATTTGTTCCAGTAGAGTTTGGGTATACCTGTTGTGCAGTGATGCCATTCGCGATGGCCTGTTGCACCGACTCTCTTGTGACCTGAGCCACTGCCACGTTAGGAAAGCGATACAACATTTCACTGAAGAGCGCTACTAGAGAAATCTGGAGCTCAGAGTCTGAGTGGAGGGGGAGGAAACACACACACGCGCACCAACACACACAAGTTAATCATTTCATCTGCAGCAAAATGAGAAAAAAACATGAAAACAGAAATGACAACATCAAGTCAATACATTCCAAATGCCTGCAGTTGTATTTTGGATTAGCCGCAGAGCCAGGCAAGCTATGACCCATGATCAGATATGCACTCAAAAACAATACGGTAAATGTTTTCCAAAACGCTGCCTTGCCAGTATTCCCTAATCATGATATTCTCGAACATACTTGTGTAGGCGTAGATGCGATAATTTGTTTCAACCACAATGAAGCCTGCCTCCCCAGTACCAGGAGTGGAGCCCAAGTTAACAGAGGAGGACGTGGAAGAAGAGCTGCTCGTGATTCCTGCAGCTAGACTGATGGCCAGTCTGGTGGGGTAGTACCGCCTCGACTTCCTCTGGGAATAAGACAAAAAGAATCAGAACAAACATTATGCTTTAACCCAGGGGTGTCAAACTCATTTTTGTCTCAGGCCAAATTATAATTACCATTTCCCTTGGAGGGTCGTGATGACTGAAACTATATAAAGAAGTCAAGTATAACGTTTTATTTAACTATTGTTTCAGTAACTGTAATGAGAGGTTTGGCAACAATAATATACCTGCAATATGTCACTGATTTATTACATATGAAAATGTGAAATTCTGGTACAAATTTTAGTAAGCATCATAGAAATAGTCATCTTTAATTTGCTTTCGCGGGCCACTTAAAATGATCTGGTGAGCCTCATCTGGACCCCAGGCCTGGAGTTTGACACCTGTGCTTTACTACAGTAGACATCTTATGTTATCAGGTTACAGGCTGCCTGAAAGGGTTAAAATCAAGTTGGTACTTTTGGAGTCATGTCTGTACAAGCAGCGCACGTTAGCATCGATGCTAGCTAGGCACTAGCAAAACACAAGAGACGATTGCGCTTTCGGATGTGTACAGTGTGTTAGGTACAGCTGCACTTTGAGATCCAATAAAAAGTGTCGTGATGTTTGCTTGAAAGTGTTCAAAGATTGATTCATCCGTCGTTAGATCAACCCTAAATAACTTGGCAGTTGTGGTGAACAACGCGCTACCGGAGTCCGCTAATGTAGCCGAATAACATTAAAAAAAAAAGTAGGAACATTTCAATCAAAGCATACATCTCCAACTTAAATATATCAAATAAAAACACATTTATAGTACGGCTAGAAGGAGCAAATCAGTCAAAACTGTTGACCATATTAAAGGAACTGGTATATTTTTGTTTAAAAAAATACATTCACAGCATCTATTACAGGATGTTGTGTTCGATGTAAAAGGCTGATATTTTGGGCGGGGATATAGTTGTACCAAATTTAGAGGTACAGTGGTGCCTCTACTTACGAATGTCTCTTCATTCGAAATTTTCTGGTTACGAAACGTCTCAACAGGAAAATATTGCCTCTTGTTACGAAAGAAATTTCAAGATGCGAAAAGGTAAAAATACAGTATAGCCTGCTTCTTGCAGCTCAGAGTTTCTTGAACGCAACATACGGATAGCTGCTCTGCCATTGGCTATTCCCGAGTATCATCCTGGCATCCCATTGGCTCAGAGGGACCTCTACTGTATGTGTCGATAGAAAGGTGTGTTTATGCAGCGTCCTCGTCATTCGCCTCTCGGGCCATGAGGTTTTCCGATAGTTTTACGTAAATGCGAATCACCCAGTTGGCCGATCGCTCACTATGCCGATGTTTATCATCTAAATATAATATGTATTTCTTCCATATTTAACGCATTTTTATGTTTCATAAAACATGTATATCTGAATTTGGGGGGGAGCTTGGAACGAATTAGGGCATTTACAAGGAAAACGCATCTCTAATTTCTTCCGGACCCAATTAATTTCGTAAGTAGAGGTACCACTGTACTTCTTTCATTACGGTTCGATAAAGATACAAACATATTTTTGGGCTGTCGTGAATTCGAATTTGACATTCCAGAAGTGACGCAGGCAGACTTGGCGGAAGCCGGGTTGCCGTTTTACTGCAGCAATAAATCGGCGTCCCCATGTGGGTCATCGTGTCGCTTCTCATCAAAGGAAATAGTACTTGAAGGGAGTGTAGGAAAACCTTGCCTCTCCCTCTCAGTCTCTACCTTCCTCTGGAAGACCAGTCCAAACTCCCGAAGGTGCTGCAGAAATGTGAGTAATGACTCACTCATGCCCTCCACGGAGTAATCCTGAGGCCAAGAGAAAAACATTCTCAATAACATCGAAAAAAAAAAAAAAAAAGTCAAACCAAGCAAGAAACCAGCAACATCCATTTTAGCACACAAACGCGCACACGCATGCACTCACTCGCACACACAAGCACGCGGGTTAATTACTGTGCACTCACTCTGCCCAACGTTGAGAAACTGAGCTGGAACAAAAAAGACAAAATCTCCACCAGGCCCATCCCTCGTGACTACAAGAGAAAACAATTACAAGACATCCTCATATTCATTTCAATCATGAACAGACATTCTGTACAGCGGCGTGAAAATTTTGGGATATCTGCAACATCATTTGGCCTCGGGGAAATACTTTATTTCAGTTTTGTCAATTGTGTTTGCCATCTATATGATTATTAATCGCCCGATTAATCTGCCAGGCAATTTAATCGGACAATCGTGCTTATATTACACTTATATTGAACTGTGTACAGTTCTTTTCTGAAACATTTGTCAATGAAACACTTTATTCCCCCCAATCTTGCTGCTGTAGACTGCAAGTTTCCCCAGTGTGGGACAAATAAAGGTTATCTTATCTTAAATCGGCTGATTTCTGCAGATTTTTGCCTTTTTTTAACTCTTTTGAAAAAAACTGATAACAGTGAGGCATCATTCACCAAAAGGGGGGAAAAAGTGATTTTTCAAGATATTTTTCTCTAATGTGAGGTTAAACACCAAAGTACAAATTAATAAGGTAAATCGCACTTAAATCGACATATTAATCGAAATATCATTCTGCCAATTATCGAATTGGCATCAGTCACAAAAAAAAAACCCCCATCAATGATAGCAATGTCATACTGCAGTTACAGATATCTACAATGTGATTTTGACAGGTCACAATTGCAGTTTTCAAAATTTTAAATCACTTCAATTCATACATACATGTCATTTCTTCTTCTTAAATCGGGTTGTTAATACAGTGGAAAACGAATTGGGAGATTAACTTGAAATGATAAATCATCAAAATGATGTTGTCGGTGAGGGATAGTTGCAATTTGGCTGCAGCTATCCATAATTCCCTCACAGATATCCGCAACTGAATCTCATAGCCACGAATGGCAAAAGTGACAAGATTGCAGATAACTGAAATTCAGTTTGGACTCGGGCAAAACTCAATTCTCTCACAACTTAGTCACAAAATTTAAATTCTAACGATTAAGAATTGTCGCTGTGATGACTCAGAAAGTTGCTGTCGGTCGTCAAACAGTTGACAAATAAAGACGATGATGCAGGAGCTTCATGTTCCTGACATAATGAGATGAGTACTGACAGTCAAAAGCCAATTTCCATCTGAAGTTATGAAAAAAATTTTGGAGGGGGGGGGGGGGGGGGACACATTCGGTGTCATCTACATTGTTTCGACGAAAAGTGGAGAAAACGCCATTAAAAATGACTGTGGTCCTTATTCATATTTAGTTATTCACCATAGCTGCAGATAATCACGCAGAGGAGTTGTTTTAAAATCGTGTCGTGGGTAAGCAGGTATTCAGACTCTTCAAGAAGATGGTAATCACGCCCATTTTTTAAAATGACAGTTGGAATCAACTCCCCACAGCTTGCTTAAAAGGCTCCAAATATACCAGGCTGGAACAAGAAACGACTCAGTGGCAGCTTTGGACGCGGTTGTTAGGCAACTCACAGCCAAGCCGGCGAGTGAAAGAACAGCCTGAGACGCTTTCTGTACTTCTTGTGGCTTCTTACATCTACATTTACTCTGATTATAATGGCAGCCTTGCATTGCATTGTAAAAGCATTTTGTTGAAAGCTTGCTAGCTTGGTGCGTTGTTCCTCCCATTGTTGTTCCTCTCATCAGTGGAGCTCACACTTTTGAATAACGGCAGCTACTTATTCAGTTATCAAGTCAAAATGATCTACCTAATAAATACCGTATTTTCCGCACTATAAGGCGCACCTAAAAGCATTCGATTTTCTCAAAAGACGACATTGCGCTTTATAATCCGATGCGCCTTATATATGGATCTATATTCAGATTTATTGGACGTAGTACTTTAAATGTGCTGCAACGTGCTTTGTTACAGCTGCAGGGGTTGTGAAAGCGCTACATAAATAAAGCTGTATTGTATTGTATTCCTTTAGCATAGCTCATCTAGTGGATGCATAATGCAACCACTGCCACTATTGTAGCTTCTATGCGCCTTATGAAGCGGTGCGCCCTATATATGAAAGTTTTAAAACAGGCCCTTCATTGAAGGTGTGCCTTATGCTCCGCTGTATTGTATTGTATTCCCTTAGCATAGCTCCATCTAGTGGATGCATAACACAACCGCAGCCACACTTGTAGCTTCTATTCTACGCGCCTTATGAAGCGGTGCGCCCTCTATATGAAAACAGTTTTAAAACAGGCTATTCATTGAAGGTGCGCCTTATACTCCGGCGCGCCTTATCGTGTGGAAATTTACGGTACAATCGAAATTGCTAAATATGTTTACCGATGAATATATTGAGAATTCTTTATATGTACACTCGTGTCGCTGCCATAACTGCATGAATCCCCCCCCCCCCGATTGCATAATGAAACTGATGACTTTTCCACTGCCCAGGTACAGCGGAACGGTACCGAGACTTGACGTTTTTATCAACGGCCCGAAAATATCTCTCCTGTACGTCAATCGCGTGACAAAGTTCATAACAGATGATGATGAATCATGTCCTGCCTTTGCTCAAAAACGAAGCACAACTAAGCGATGTTACAGGATTTAAACGAGTGCTGTCAGCAATGGTCAATTGAGTCCGATTCGGCGTGCCCGAAATTCAACGTTTCACATTATTTTTGGACTTAGCCTGGAAATGACCGCTTATTCAGATTGAATTTCTTTTTCCCTGCTATTGTACAAGGTGACTGTCCTTAGGTAGCCCGTTTTACAACCGATGATTAGAACGCAAGTCATTTATATTACCCAGGTCTCGTAGGCCCTTGTATTACCGCGCCGCCCTCTCCACCCGAGTGCGTGCTAATCAGAGCAATGACGGGCTTTCAGGGACACAGTGGCACATAGCTCATCGAAATTCCAAAGTCGTAAAAGGTCAGGGCGGAACGTTCGATGGGTACCTGAGCAGTTTTGAGGTACTGCAGGGTGAAGTACCACAACTGAGAGGCAGTGTCCAGCAGAAGGAACTGGAAGCCAGCAGAGGTGATGGAGGGGGCCTCTCCTGCCTCACTGCGAAAACGTTGAAGGGAACATAGACTACGGTTTACGATTTACGCTTGTCAAGCAATCCATTAAGAACATTTTTCCAAGTAGTTTCATCTCTGCATTCTAACATAAATGAGTACACAACCTCTGAAAAGTACCGTATTTTCACGACCATTCGGCGCACCGTATGGTTGGGCGCAGTCTCATTAATGGGTGCTATTTCTGTATTTTACACATAGACAAAACGCACTGTATTATTGGGCGCAATTTTAAAGTGGTAAAACATACGCCAGCTTAAACATACGGCATGCATGCGCGCACGCTAAAAACACGTAGCATGCCAAGACATACAGATACAAGCTAAAAACACGTTTTTAAAAGGCAACGGAAGCAAAACCGAGTTCCGTTGTATTTTATTTAGCCATTGTACAATGTACTCACGTTTTTTGATCAATCATCACCCAGAAATCCATCAAAGTCCTCATCCTCTGTATCAGAATTGAACAATTGTGCAAGTACCGGTAATCCATCAAAAACGCCGTGTTCCCTCTCGTTGTCAGTCACTCTCATTGCCATGTGGCTCCACAGAAATGATGCCGGCTTTGCCAAAAACTCGAACAACAGTGCAAGCAGCCACAATCCATTCGCAAATTGTGGCGTAACTCGCCCGGCGCTGCCTCTCACTCTTTGTAAAGTTGTGTTTGCCATCGATCATTCATTGTTCCCATGCCGCTCGCAACTTTACTTTGAACGCCCGGTTGATGCCGATGTCCAGCGGTTGGAGTTCTTTAGTCAAGCCTCCGGGAATAACGGCAAGCTCAGAGTTCATTTGCTTGACTTGGTTTTTCACCGCTGCTGTGAGATGGGCACGCATGCCAAAAGCATAACCGATGGCTTGAGGTTTGAACTGAGCTTCGGAGGCGTGTCTCTTTGTATAATTTATTTTCGGGGGTTCTTAGAAACCAAAACCGAAGTTGTTTTGCAACAATGCACATAGCCACACTCTATACAGGTGTTGGTACCTGCTTGTAGCGTCCCTTTAGCGTCCACTTACACGCCCACCCTTCACTCATTGGCGGACTTCTTCGCCGCATGCCTGTCCTCACTCACGTCTGCCTTTTCTCTCTCTCTTTCTCTCCATATATGTATATATACACGCCCACCCTTCACTGATTGGCCGACTTCTTTGCCGCATGCCTGTCCACAGTCACTTCCGCCTTTTCTCTATATAAACAGCGTGTCGGCTGTCAGTCAGGTTTTGGAACTCAGCGCATACACAAGACGCTCTGCATCATAAGGCGTCCTGTCCATTTTGGAGAAAATCTAAGACTTTTAATGGCGCCTTATAGTCGTGAAAATACGGTAAGTTTTTATTAACTTCCCAGTGCACACAGGCCATGGCTGAACTCTTTGAAAATGTGATTATTTTACATCACAAGTGTCAAACCCAAGGCCCCGGGGTCAGATCTGGCCCACCATGTCATTTTATGTGGCCCGCGAAAGCAATACAAACATGTCAATTTATACGATGATTGCTGAAATCTGTGCCAAAATTTCAACTTCTCACATGTAATAAACAAGCGAGATATTGTCTGCATTTTCTTGTGACCAAATCCCTCATTACACTAATTTAAACAATCGTTAAATGAACCATTATTCTTGACTTCATTCTATGTTTTCACAGTCATACCGGCCCTCCAAGGGAAATGGTCACGCCAATGTGGCCCGCGACAAAAATGAGTTTGACACCCCCTGTTTTTCATGAAGGATTTAGCTTTGCGAGACTTTCACTGGTGTCACTCAGAGCTATGGTGCAATATTAAATGAATATTAGTAAAAAAAAAAAAAAAAAAAAGACATTGGGTGCCATTCCAGAGTAAAGTAGAGTGCGCCCTAGAAAATTTTGAAAAGAAACTCAGTGTTTTGTGAAAAATCTTTTGGGGCATACAGTAAATGTATATGGAATGACTGAGTACTCTGAACCCAATTTTTAGATGCTCTACCTGTTGGTTTATTAAGACCGTCTGATATGGATCTTGTTTTTAATTGTATTGAAAAGCGATACAAAAGGAGTTTTTGTGAGCTTGTCAGACTGATTTGTATAACAGTGTAATAATTGGGGGTCAGTAAAGAACCCCAAAAAGGTCAGAAAGTGAAAGGATTAAACCTCACCTCAGATTCGACGCTCGCCCACGAGCAAGGTAGTAAAACCTCCCAACTCCTCAAAGGTGCGAGACAGCAACACAGCACGACTAATTTTGCAAGCAGTGCAAATTTTCATATAGGCTATCGGATTAAAAAAAAAAAAATGCACACGCAGGCTTTTGTACTTCATAAATATTCACATCATCCACTCCAAAGACTCACTCCCGGGAAGGCAGTAATTTCCTGCATGAGTGGAAAAAAAAAATCAGTTCTTTTCTACATCAAAAGCCCTTAACCTACCTTTTCATGAGGCCTGCTTGAGTCAGCAGCTGGGCCAGGTCCTGACTGACCGCGGCGCTGGGAGAACCCACCATGAAGTGAAGGATCACCTCCCAGCGCTCCATGGCGTAACGGTCCAGACTCTCAATGTCGCGAGCGTGGCGGTCTGGGCCCAGGCTGCTGCCTTCGTCTGCCCATGCTTGGCCCCTGAGAAATGAGACGCACTTATGAAGCATTATTTGTCAACCCCACGAGACAAAATACCCTTAAACTGAAAAGAAGAAGAAAAAAAAAAAGAAAGAAAAACTAATTCACTGCAATTTAATGAAAATACTTCATGGTGCCCCTTATTGGGTTATGGGTTCTTATTCTCCGGGTTTCGCGGTAGGGACAGTGTTCTTTTCTGGGGTATGCTTCATTGTTGTGTCGGTGTCTGTGAACACGGAGCTGATGTGCCTTGCCCCCCCACCACCCCCAAAAAAAAAGTTTTGTCTTGGCTATCCAGAGGACATTCTCACAGAGGCTTTGTGGCTTGTCAACATGCAGTTTGGCAATCCTTCAAAATGATTTATTTTCAACAGCTGTGTCCTCCTCGGTGGGCTCCCATATAATCTACTTTGCCTCACATAGCAACGGATGGTGCGATCTGACACTGATGTATCTTCACCTTTGAGTTCACCTTCAATTTGTGTCGAGGTTGTCCAAGGCTCTTTTATTACCGTTTGTAAAATCAGTCTCTAATTTCTCATCCATGTTCCTCCTGCAGCCACATCGGAGGCTGTGCCATGGATCGCAAATGTCTGAGTGAGTTTAGTGTGGCAAACATAAGTTCGAAGACACTTGATGTTAATTAGGGGACACATCTTGGTTGAACATGTTTCTATGGTAAAATTATTTTCACTCTTTTGTACTGGTACCATCATTTTTGTCCAGCCTTGTTTCATCAGTTTTTAAAAAAAAATACATTCTGTTGAACCAAAATTTTAAAACATCTGATTTTCATTCGTTGATTTTCATCTTTTTTTTTTTTTTTTACTTATTACTTTTGTCAGATTTAATTTATTTCTGTGAGCGCCATGGGTTTGTCTTTCGTTGGCAATTTTTCCCGCTTTTTACTGTCTTCTTTCTGCATGAAGTGATTCAGTTAAATGTCCAGCAAAAACTGATCAAGACCCGCAAAAAAACAAAAAAAAAAAAGAATTTTAGATCAGACTGCCAATGCTATCCTGTATATTTATTCAAACGTAAATATGAACATATTGTGGTTGTTTTTGTCAATATTTGCGGGAATGGTCTGTTTAACCGAGAAAAACATAAGGAAACAGCCTTAGCAAGTGTTTCCTCCCAAATGATCAAACTCCTGAAGGCAACTCTCTTCAATGTGTGTTGACTGAAATTTGCTGTAACACAAAAAAATGATGCACAGGTGTTGTTCCACCTTTCATTTGCAACTCCAAAGAAAATAAACAGATGGAGGCTGGCCACGGCTTGGCGGAAAGCATGAAACAAAAATAGAACTTTTTACAACAAAATCTGGATGGCTTTTTTTTTTTTAAACAGGGTATCTGTATAATATTTATATTCAATACATTCAGATGTGAAATGAGCGGTGTACATGCGCAGTCCTGAGATGAAACGGAGAGCAGACGTACCCGCCGAGCAGCGCGATCCTCAAGTTGTCTTTGAAGACTGGATTCAGGATATATCCCTGAAGACCACCCTGCAGCTGCTGACTGTGCCAAAGGCGGAGTCCCGCCAGCACCGAGACGCATTCATCATGATTCCTGTGGAGTGCGGTGGTAGAAGAGGGTGATGAAGTAGCCGGAGACAATGGGGAAAGAAAAAGTGAGACAACAAATTAACTGGCACTGGTTTTTTTTTCCTCCTGAAAAGTTAATCTTAAAACGTAGAGCCACTTTGATTTTAATTTTTGTGCAATTTCTTTGCCTTTATTTAACGCTACCTTGCTTACATTTACTATCCAAACCATGCGGAGATTCCATTGGAAATCTTATTTTATAGAAGATAAGCACCGTAAAATGAATTTTAAAAAAATCTGCTCCAGTGCCTAAGGAGCATGTGACCAAGTCTAATGAATCTGAAGTGAATGATCATAAAACGTGTTCCTCGGTGAAGAAAACAAACAGGTCGCTCGGCATATCATTCCCAAAACCTACAATCAAAAGGTGCCTTTATGAATGTATACTATAAATGCAGAGCGTTAACAACAAAATGCAACACACTGCTAACACTTTGTTCAGGAGTGTTCTGGAATTAATGGCAATCCATATGTAAATTCAAAAGGAATGCCCCAGGATATTTACAAAAACTTAAAATTATTGTACTGTGACAGACTAAGGAGTGTACCGAACAGTGCTCAGTTTTACTGAATAGCATACCATCTGAAGAAAACAAGTAATTTCATCTGACGGTGATAGATAACAGACAGATGGCACACGCGGAGCCTTGTTAGGCTTGTCTGTACCTATCCAACTCTGGCTCATTATTTTGCTTCATAACAATGCTTCTTCAACATAATTCATCAGTAATGTGTCAGCATTGTCAACTACTTCCAAAAGTAGTGCGCTCCTGATCCACTTGAGGTTATACATCCCGAGAGACTGCCGGGGTAGCAACAAGACTATCATAGAGACATGCAAAGTGTATCTTTACAGATCAGGTCAAATGCCAAACACATTTAAACCACACATGAGGAATTTTGACACACATAAAAATGGACAACTTACAATTATGACTACAAATGCCCATGAAAATGAAGTAACTCACTTCTGGCTTTCTTTATTCACCCATAATGCCACTGCTGCCTGTGGAAGAGGCTGATCCAGAAACAGCATTCGCATCACATAGTTTTTGGCCAGAGAAGGAAGCTCCCTGCGGAGTTCAACAATATCATAACGTGAACAGCATCAATCACAAATGATGATGATGACGACAACGTTTCCAGTGGCATTTATTAGTCAGCCTACCTGTAGACAGCCAGACATGTTGCTGGATGATTGTATAGTCGGTCCAGAATCTCTGGGCTCAACTCTCTGAGATATTCATGCAAATTCTTGCACTGCAGCTGGACTCTGAGCTTCATTTTCAAAAAAAAAAATGTTTATCTTAAAAGGTACATGAAATATCTGCACGCTCCACGAAATAGTAATGAATCAAAAGCTACAATTAACAGCTGTAGCAGTTCGTCGGAACCGATGTGTCCAATCGGTGCGGTAACAAAATGACACTTTTGTTTTATTTACCAGGAAATCGTTCTGTTTTCAACTATCTCCTTCATTTAAAATGACAATATAGAGTGCAAAAGCAGCATTGCTGTCACCCGGCTTGTCGTTGGCTTTATCTGCATGCCGTTTAACAGAATCATATTGTACTGTTGTTTGCAAACTGCAGTACCGCTACCGGGTCATGTGACCTTCTTCGTGCGCTCTTATTGGTTATGCATCCTTCTTCTCTACAATAAAGCGGGCAGTGGCACTTTTAAGAACTCACTATTTCCCTCTAGAGGTGAATTTAGTGACTGCACTGGAACTGACAAACGTCATTGCCATTTTTTTAAAATGATTTTTATTTTGGAATTTTGTGAAAATGGTCTATTGTGTGTTTAATGCAGACCAATATTAACATGTTTTATGTAAATCACATTGGGGACATTCTCTTAAATATCTATTTTACAATCCTATCAACATCAAGGTGGTATAATAGCACTCAGTGCTTTTAAACATTTTCATAGATTATTTACCAAAAAATCACGGGTTGAAGTCAATGTCATAAATTGAGATTTAGGTGTGGTTAAAAGTAATTTAACCTGATTTGTACGCCAGTTAAGGTTTTCATTCCTTTTCTATATTGTAAAGAATAGTTTTCATAGTGTTTGGCTCAGTTGAGAGCAAATCTGAAGCAAGAAATCTGAGAAGTGTGAGGCATAAATGCGAACCACAATAGCACTCCACTGTTGATCGAAAAACATTCAGACATGATTCAGTAGGTGAAATCTTCCACCAGATAACACATCTCACGAATTTCATGTTCAATTGGATTTTATTTGTTTTTTTTTGTTTTGTTTTTTTTAAATAAAGATTTTACTACAACATCTACAAACTGTTATATTTTTGGTGAATATAAAATAATACAAAGAGAAAAGTTGCAGAAAGCTCTCAGGAGTCTTCCTTCTCTTGATACCTGAAACATGACAATCACAAGTATGTGCAAATAGCAGACAATAACTGAAGAGATTTGATCTTTTTACCTGCAGTGTATACAAGTGAAGAAGACGGTCTGGCCTTCATCCGCAGATCTCATCTGCCTTGTGTGATAAATCATGCCTTCTTTATTGCAGCGAGTGCAGCGTCTGTCGATCTGAGAAAACAAACCATCACGCATACCGTGATTAATAATGGTCAAGAGGATGCTAATTTAAGACTCAGGGCAACAGAGGATTCTATCTTACCACAGGACCCTTCATTTCAGAGTCATCACTCCCCTCCAGATCCGTAGAAGACTTGTCCAGTGGGTTGAAGACGACCGTCGAGCGTATTTCTCGGCCTGAAAACTCTAGACAGCAAAACAGAAATGCAAAGTACACAGTGGTTACAGTAGAGACTGTTTTTATTGTCAAATATGATCGGTACAGCAGTACCTGATACAGAGATGGAAAAGGAGCAGCGGGGACAGCTGACGGAGTTTTTCATCCCTGGTAACGGAAGAACATTTCCACACTCTGGACAGAAGTTGGGATCACCACGAAAACATGACATGTCTGTATGAAGAGAACATACGCAATTGACACCCTTTTAAGCAATCATACACCACCGGGTGAAAACGTCGGTTAACAATCGTATTCATTCAGAAAGCAATGAATTTTTCCTGCAAACAAAATGAGAAAGGTTCTGCACGATTGTGTGTGAAATTGACAACAGGAGAGCATGAGCTATGCACGTGGCGATACACTTCTACTGCAATTGAAAAATAGATGTTATTAATAAATATCACCAGAATAGGCAGTTTCGCATTCGTACCACAATCGCTGCTTACCTTTCCGTTGTCCGAAATAACGATATTAACAAATGTGAAGCGTTCTTTGGAGAGTCTCCGTCTTTCGGCAACGCGTCGCATAAATATGACGTCAGCGATTTTTTTCTCAACGTAGGTGTCAGGGTTTTTTTTGTAAATATGTATAGATTTAGTTCGCAATGAATCTTTACAACAATCACTTGCAGCATATTATATAATGTCTGCACCCTTTGTCCTCACTTTTTTTAATGTCACTTTCTTTTCTTGTTAATGCTGAGCTACTTGTTTAATTCTCAATTTTTTTTACTTTGGTTATTGTGATGCCTGTAAATGTTGATTAACTTGGCAATTTTGATTCACCAAAATTAAACTACTTTTCGCTCATTATTACCACGAATGAATGTCATATTTTCGTCATATTGCGCAATATCTTTGACGTCATTCCACACACCTATTCATTTTCTAATCCGTTTATCCTCACAGAATGACAGAAAAAAAATAAAACAAATGGGTGATCTGAATTAAAACTAATAATAGGAACAGGCAATTCTACGGTGTAAAGCCTCACACTTTTGTATACATTTTTATTTTGCAGTGCAATATAGGCTAGTACCTGCGAGTGTATACCTACTAACAGCAACATTAATATCATGGGGAAAAAAACCCAAATCAGATCTAGTACGAATGAACTATTAAACGAAATAATTTTGCTAAATTTCAACTGATCCTGTCAAAGACAGAAAATACATTTTTCCTTCAACAGAGTTGTACAGGTTGCATGGTGGATCACTGATGGTGGAAACCAGGGGTGTCAAACTCATTTCACATTGTGGGCCACATACGGCCTCGGTAGATGTCAAGTGGCCTGGACCATTCAAATTATACCATACTCTGCTATAAATAACCAAAATAATATGTATTTCCTTTGTTTTGGTCTAAAGAAGCACAAGAACATTAGGAAAATGTTGAAATTTAATGAACATATCTTTTACAAAATATTTCATGAAGCACCTTAGATTTTCGTAGACAAATGTGCAATTGACTTTTACCATTCACATACTGTGTATGCATTGCAACAGATACCACTGATTGTACAAAGGCACAAAACTTTAACAAGTAACTGGTATGATAAAGAAAGGACATTTTAAACCATTTACACATGTGCATATAAAATCTAAATTTAATCCTTGCCTACACTTTACAAACTAAAGAGAAAACTGTGTGCCCCTAGCGGATAATCCATGAATTGCATTTTATTAAAAATATTCATTCCTTGTCATTTATGCATTTTTTTCACTTTTAAATTACCCCGCGGGCCTGATCAAACCTCCTCGGGGGCCGGTTCTGGGCCGCGGGCCATAGATTTACACCGTAAACCGTTTTGAAATATTTTATCTGTCTCTTTTTAAATCATCAAAACTGTCATTGAACGTGTGTGCGCATTTTCTATTTTCTTTATATCCCCTCTGACTTACATCATGGAGAAAGGTGGCACTGTGGTCAAGTGCTTGAAGCACAATCATCTTTCGAAAACATTTTTTCAATACTGAATGATGAAAACAATACACTGCAAATCGATTTCATCAATGGCATTTTCTCCTCCTGCTATTTGACGTTACTCAATCGATTTTATAAATCGTAAACGCTCGTGACCTTGAGACACAACGCACTGTGTGGAATAACAATGAAAAATCTTTTCATGCAATAAATATAACCGTGAGTGAAACAGGAAGTTGAGCAAGCATCTCACAGGATGACTGACCGGAACCAGAGAGATAACTGCTGATCACGGCTTCTGGACTGTTCAGGGGATGTTTATCCCGGCAAGAGATTGCACTGCTTGCTGGTTGAGCATTGTTATTCTAAAAATGAAATACTGGAAACTCAGCAAGTTCTGGGCCAAAAATGTGTTCACTGTTTATCGGTCGCCCCATCTAAAACCTTCCTTCTAATTGAAGAAAAGTACCGTAACCAGAGTACAACTCCCAGGCAAACGGAATGGAATCGCCACTCTTGAAGGATGATCATTTACACATTTAATTTTGGAGTGAGAAAAAAAAAAAAAGGTAAATCATGGATGTCTTGCAATTTTGGCTTTGGTGAACACTGTTGTTGCCAATCATTACTATTATTGTTTTTTTTTTTTAGATCACATAGAAGGGGAAAATGAATTACATAATTCTGAAGACAAAATTATGGACTCATGAGAAACAGACCTAAAAAAAAACCATTACAATAATACACTGCTACTTTGTTGCACCACCTCTGCGTTTTGGATCAGTTTACAGTCAACCCAAGTATGGATTTAATCATTGACAAATGTTATTCCTCAACCTGGCTCCAACTCCCTGATTGACATCATTGTTGTCATTGACTATTTTATTTATTTTCCACCAAAGATTTTCCATTGCATAGAGATCTGGATTATTTGCCGGCCACACAAATGACATAACACATTTGAAACTGAGAGAAGGGGTCGGGTGTGTGTGTGTGTGTGTGTGGGGGGGGGGGGGGGTGATCAAATCTTTTGCACACACATTGGACGTAGCCAATGCAACAATTTGGAATGCCCTGAAAAACAAATAAATCACTGGCGGACTGAGCAACAGATATGGAACAGGTCAGTCAAGTGTATCAACTCCAGCTGACAGAAACATTGTGAGAGTTGTGAAGAAACCCCCAAAGACAACAGTCAATCACATCATCAGCAACATCCACAGGGTGAAAAGAATCAGAAGACCGAATAGGATTTTGCAAAGAAGTATAAGAAAAAGCTTGGGAACAAAGTTTTATGGACTGACGAGACCAAGATTAACCTGTACCTACCGTATTTTCCGGACTATAAAGTGTTGACTTACAGTATTGGCCCGAATATAAGACGATGTTTTTTTGCATTGAAATAAGACTGAAAAAGTGGGGGTCATCTTATATTCGGAGTCTAGACATTATACCCATTCACGACGCTAGATAGCGCCAGATATCATTGAAGCGAATGCTGAACTTGACTTCCCAGGCCAAAGTGAACCCCTGTCACGAAGAATAAAAATAAAAATAGCGG
The DNA here is from genome assembly GCF_054856545.1 of Hippocampus guttulatus. Classification (NCBI taxonomy): domain Eukaryota; kingdom Metazoa; phylum Chordata; class Actinopteri; order Syngnathiformes; family Syngnathidae; genus Hippocampus; species Hippocampus guttulatus. The sequence goes on from NC_141278.1 coordinate 10,745,090, forward strand.
TAGCATGAAGAAGAAAAATTAAAAATAGCAGTAAGAAAGCAAAGAGAAGAAAATAATAGAAGAGATAACAGAAAATGGAGAAACGTAGTGACAATCTGGAGAAAAGTGGGTCGAAGATCGGCCAGGTTAACCGGCAGTTGAGGAGAAGTTATGATGTAATTTACATTTCAAAAACCAGAAGCCATTCATTTACGAATGTGATTGCACTTTAGTTTACATATTTAAATGTTCAGCTATCAAGATTTGAATGAGGCAAAATAACATGCTTTTTCTCTCAAATATATTGTTAGAATCATTTGTTTCAGATGTACTGTAATTATTTTCTGTATAAAAATTAATTTGGTGTTCAAAAAGTATTTTTTCAAACTTGAGTCTTGAAAAAGGGGGTCGTCTTACAATCAAGGCCGTCTTATATTCGGGCCAATACGGTATGTGTGAAATTATTAACACGATTTTCATTTCACGTTATTTTAACATTAAACCACAAGAGGGCGCCCTCAGCCTGTGTTGATAAATCGACGATGAGTCTGACGTAAGCGACGTAGAAGAGGAAGCGGCGCATCGTCTCTCTCCCGAGTTTGGGGAGTTGTTTAAAAGTGACACCGATGATGAAGATTTCATTGGATTTAAGGATTTGGAGTGAAACTGATATTTTGGTAAACTTGTTAGCATGTTCTTTATGCTAGAGTTATCTGAATAACTCTTAATATGTTACGTCGTTACTGACATTACCAGGAATGTCAGTCATGTAACATTAGTATACTGTACACTTATTCAGCCTGTTGTTCTATTTTTTATTCATGTTTATAATCTATGTTTTGTTTTTATTTTAAATTGCCTTTCAAGATGATATGTGTGTTTTTGGTGTTGGATTTTATCAAATAAATTTCCCACAAAAATGCGACTTATATGTTTTTTCCTTCTTAATTATGCATTTTTTGGCTGGTACGATTTATAATCGGGAGCGACGTATAATCCGAAAAATACGGTCAGTGAAATACACTGGCGACGCAACATAGGACTTTATTGGGGGCGGGGGGAGGTCTTAGACTGGCCATGTCAATCACCATCAGTCCATAACCCAATTGAGAATGCATTTCAACCTACTGAAGAGAAGACTGAAGGGAGAACCCCCCAAGAAGCAAACAAGAACTGAAAGAGGCTACAGTAAAGCCCTGGAAAAGCATTTCAAAAGAAGAATGCAACAGCCTGATGAAAACATTTGCAGGAAACTGTCCATATTTCTTAACCCTTTCATGCATCCTGTAACCTGATAACATGATAAGCTGCCCACTGTCGTAACCACTGTCCCTGAAAGGGTTTAAAGGGAAGTTTTTAGGGTTCTTGCTTTCTGGCAAGATACATTATCTTCTTAAAAAATTAACATCCTTTCAATATGGAAACATGTTCAAAGTCTCAATGTGCATTTATTGAAGATGAAATGACTGCCATCTCTCCTGTGCCTTGACCTGACACGCAGCCCCATATCGCCAATGACTGCCTAACGTTTGATATTTTCTTTAGGCAGTCATCTTTGGAAATCTCCTTGGAACAGAACCAAACAAAAGTTCCAGCATCATCATCTTGCTGAACGAAGAGTGGTCATTCGTCACTGAATATCACTTTCATCCACTCATCCATTCCATGATTGCTTTTCTTTTAGCCCACTGTCAGCTTTTATTTCCCCCCTGTTGGAGCCATGATTCATGTCTTGGTCATCACTTGGTGCAACAGCTCTCCAAATGTGTCATGACTTTAACTGCTGACTAATAGCAGATTCAGTCTGATGCAAAAGTTTCTTTTAGTACTGAAAATTACACTTTGATTCCGTTTCCCCCCATGTCAATTTATTCATTGACATGGGGGGAAAAAAAATTTCACCCAAATGATGTACTTTCAAACCACAAATATTTTAGAGGTCACTTTGCCTCTCAAGACTACGTAAAAGCACATATGGAAGGATGTCTGAATTGTGATTCATCAGTCCTATGGGAGCTTTGTATTGGCTTAAAGCCGAGATAAGAAGGGTACTTCTTTTTTCCCCACAACATAAATTACTGGAAATTATTTTGCAGACCCCCAAGCTATGGCTGAGACTCATGGGTGTGCAGGAACCCCAATTATAGCGGTACATGATCAGAATATATTGTTTTAAAAATCCCAACAATATGAATATGAATGTGTGTCTCGTAGCATTGACGTGATCAGGAAAAAGCCCCAATTGAATTCATCTGAACATGCACACATACACATACACAACCGAATGAAAAGTAAGAAAGCTGCAAACAGTTGCACAAATATCAAAATAGCTGATTTTATTCATAATGTATTAAAGTTCTAAACACGGGCAGTGTTTCGTATCACCAAACAGAATGTCAATCAATCTTATGGATAGCACCCCCACCCCAAATCTTAATACAGTACAGTGATGATTTCTTGACACTCACCAGCCTTTTTTTTTTTTTAAGTTAGCTGAAACGAACAAACAAACATACACACACAAACCTAGCAGACAATCATTTCGGTTTTTCAACAAACCTAAGCTGACCAAACCATGGTTTGGATGAAAACTACAACCTGCCCTGTATCAGGGCATCCAGGTGAAACGTCACTCTGCTTGGCAAAAGTTTTAAACTTCAAGTTCAAGACAGTTTGGTTACCACGGACAAAATCCTCCCGCAATTATCTTAAAACGGATGAAATTCAGTCAACTGTCGCGAGTGGTTGGATGCAGTCTTTGAACACTTTGAAAACGGACAATCACGCTAACGGGAAATTAATTTTAAAAATATGCTACAGAGGGAAGAAAAAAAAAACAGTGGACATCTTTTCAAATGAAATGCATCAAAGAAAAAGATTATCAGCCCATCTAAAAGTATCATCAATACTTTTGACCATATTCAAGAATCAATCAAAGACACCAACTTAGAGCCGCGCCATATCACGAAATGCAATAGGTGGCACACTTTGGATATTTCTCCACTACGCTACTTATCAAATAAAATTTAAAAAATCCCTGGCGTGTCGGAACGTGTCATTCTGTTTATGAAAGAAAACTGGGGGTTTTTTTTCGATATGAAATGAACAACACACAGGAATGATTCTGTTTGAAGCAGAAGAAAACACTGGGAGATTGATCTCTAGCTTTTTGCTTCAAGAAGTACCCTCAGGACAACAGCGCTGGAATTTCAAGCGACAACCACAACAAAACAAACAAACAAAAAAATCCATCGCGCCTGCATCCTTGACTGCCATATAATTCTCATCGATAAGATACTTATTCTGCATTTACACAACTGCTATCATCATCACGTACTTTTCTGAGGCTTCGTTTCCACAAAGCAGTACAGCTCAGTTCTTTTTTTTTAGTCGAAATTGTCTTGCAAATTCAAAATACTGTTGCTATTTGTATCGGGTGACACGCCGATCGCCACCCCATGTTAGAAAATAGCCGTGGGGAAACTTCCTCGCGATACAATATTGAAATCCAACCGGGCAAAAGAACTGTCGACAGCAGGGGTGCCCAACATTTTCAAAGCATATGTTATATTATGAATGATCATTTTATGTTTGAGCATCGTATTCTTTCACGATAAGATGACCTGAATTGGATTATGTTGTTTAAGAATTGCTTAGAAATGTTTTTATGTTGATAGCTTCTGATTGGCTGTTGAAGGAAGGGAAAGCAGGAAGTGATTTGAGTTGCCGAAAGCGTGTTGTCGATCGCTCTGCGGTTCAAACGGAATCCATCTCTCCCTTTGCCGTTTCGTAAAGTAGAGCCATTCATTCAAAAACAACGAACCCCCAACTTACACTTTTTTAACATCTTTTTAACGTATTGGGGCACCCCTGGTCTACAGTATATGGCAGTCTGGAACAGAAGAAAGGAAATGTATTTTTTGTATATGAATACACATTTTTAAAAAATGTATTGAAGTGATTCCAAAAATAAACTCGGCTTCTGTACTTCCATAAAAATAGGATCCGCCGGAAAAATCTTTTCACAAGAATTTTGGAGAAGCGCGAAAACAACAATCGCCGCACAAAGTTGTTGGTGACGGCTTGTTTTAAAAATAGCTAAGCAACGGCAAATCGTACAAAAGGTCGACTGTGAGAAATCGTACGGGCAAATCAAAACTGAACTGGACCACTCGGTGGAATTTTGCGATTGTTCCACTGGTGAGATGTGAACCGGAGAAGGTAATAAAAGGAATCGTCATCTCTGTCTGATTATTTCACAGATTTAATGAATGATCGTTGCATTAATTCACCTTATCGCTCAGTTTCGTATGTGCATATTGACGGAGTTCCCGAGTCTGTTCCGATTTTTGGCTTCCACTTTCTTTTCCGCTGACATCGGAACATGAACCTTCCCGGCTGACTCAAATCCACAACGTCCTCTCTTGCCGACGATTATTTACAGTGGCTGTGAACATGTGGATTTGTCATTTCTAATCAAGTTAGAAATAACAAAAACAAAAAAAAACAAAGGGTCCCAATGGGTCCCAAAAAAAAAAAAAAAGAAAGGCACTTTGCCAAAAGCCATTTTCGCTGTGTTCAAGAGTGGAATTTTTCCTTTCGTGACATTTAACCCGGTGGATTCTTGTCTTGGTGGCCTCGATGCAAGCTGATCCTGAGCGAGCGCCTCATTTAGGAAGCTTCCTGGCAAACAGGCAAGCTCATAGTCCCGCCGGCGTGCTGTTGGAATTTATTCTTGGGTCCCAAGAGGTGCACCTCCGAGCATGACTCGTCTTGTCGACACTTTAGTTTTTTTTTGGTTTTTTTTGGATCTGTCTCAACTCCAGCTGACATCATATTGCGTCCAACCTTCTGGCGGAGCCAAAAACACTCTTCGACCGCGGTGCAGGAAACTGACGACACCCCTGTAGCCTGTCCGCGGGACTCCGGATTTCAAGTCATCCATCACCCCCAGATTCCGGGCAAGGACTTTAAAACTATCCCTGCTAGAGTATTTGACTCTGTAAGGACCAGGTCCTCTTAAACTTCCCCCCTGTTGCAGCTCCTCAATCTTCACCAGTGGGGCGTTGTAAACTTCTTTGATAAACTTCTCATCATACTTGTCTTTTAGCAAATGAGAGAAGTCTTGTTTGGTAAAAGGCACAAATTCCATATTAAGTCGAATATAGCGTAGATACTGGTCAAAGAATTGACCTAAACTGACACCTTTTCGGCCAAAGGTGATCGTCCGGGAGATTTCCGGGCGAATGCATGAGCGGTCCTTGCGCTGCTCTGGCAGACGCATCCAATCGTCCCAGAATGCAGAAGGCCATTTGGGTTCCAGCTCCTCCCACAATTCCTTAAGCAGCATCCAGCCCAGACCGGGGAAGAAGTCTGTCCGGTGAAGAAGAGCGGCTTTGGATGGATCGATCAAGGCGTCTCTGCCGTTATCATTCCAGGCGGACACACACCACAAGGTCGGGTCGGCTCGCAGGATTGGGTACATGGCACGGAAATACTCAAAGAAGTCCGGTGCCACCTGAAGAAGAACAAAAAGGTTGATTTGTGGAAATAATGTCTCACATGACATTACAGAGGTACCTCTACTTACAAACTTCTCTCCATACGAAATTTTCGGGTTCCGAAATGCCTCAACAGGAAAATATTCTCTTCTGACAAAAGAAATTTCAAGATATGAAATGGACAGCTACTCGCAGCGCCGAGTTTCCTGAACGCAACATACTTATAGCTGCTCTGCCATTGGCTACTACTGAGCATCATCCCATTGGCTAAGAGGGATCAGTCAACTAATTGGATCAGTTAGTTCTTTACAAAACGCCAGGCAAAAACCACTTCACTTGTGAGAGAGAACATGAACCAAGGAGGGCAAAAACCGATGAGGATGCAGTTGAGTTAAATTATCGTTCTTTATTCTATTCTTTGTTTTTAACACTATCCACAACTTTCATTTATTGTGCAAGAATCTACTTTTAACATGTATTTGTTACATATTTTGATGCCTTTTTATGCTTTAGGAAACATTTATGTCTGAATTTCGGGGGGCTTGGAACGGATTAGGGCATTTGCATGGAAAATGCGTCTCTACTTACGAAATTTCCTACTTCAGAAACTTCTTTCAGAACCAATTAATTTCGTAAGTGGAGGTACCACTGTACTATAAGACACAGTTTCCCCCACAGGCTTTGAACCCTGCGGCTGTAACCCTCTCAGGGACAGCGGTTACTACAGTGGACATCTTATCATGTTATCAGGTTACAGGTTATCATTATTGGTGCCTGAAAGGGTTAAATGCGACGTAGTTCATTTCTAGATTTTTACTAACGTGTCACCAACACATTTAGCGATAGCGTCATCGCATTTGATCAATGAAATTTCTGAACACGTCACAGGGAACCAATGAAACGGTTCGAGGGCGCCCTGATACTGCATCCTCATCAGTCATGATGGTTTACATGTAGGCTTGTATTCCGATTAGAATGAAACCAAATTCAGTACCCGAACTGAATGGAAAAATACTGTTTACATGTGACGTGATCTATTCTGTTTGACTAGCCGTATCCGGTAAAGGTAATGAAAAAAAAATTGACACCTTCCTTTGCAAATATCCGGTATCATAATGTGGAAACCCATATGATAATGCAAAGCGGCCAGTATACAGTGGTACCTCAACTTACGAAATTAATTGGTTCTGGAAGAAATTTCTTAACTAGAAAATGTTGTAAGTAGAGACGTGTTTGCCATGTAAATGCCCTAATCCGTCCCAAGCCCCCCGAAAATTCAGACATAAATGTTTTCTTAAGCATAAAAATGCATCAAACTATGGAACACTATGGAATACATGTTTCAATTAGATTCTTGCATAATAAATGAGAGTTGTGCATAATGTAAGAAACAAAGAATAAAAATGATGGTCCTCATCATTTTTTTGCCCTCTATTGTCAATGTCCTCCCTCGGAAGTGTTTTTTGCCTGGCATTTTGTAAAGAACTGATCCAAGGACGTTTGCTTTTGTCAACTTTCAACAATCCTTCGAAAATGTCCAAGGCCAACAGCATAGTGAGCGATCGCCCGACTGGTAAACACTTTTTCTGGGTGATTCACATTTACGTAAAACTATCGGAAGGCGCCCAAGGGGCGAATAACACTGCATAGACACATATCTATCTATCTATCTATCTACACCACTACGGCCCGCGGGCTGAATCTGGCCCGTTGGTCTTTTTAATCCGGCCCGCCGAAGGTTGGTCCACAATTAAGGTTCGATGTGAATGATTGCATTCATTTCAATTGGACTTGTAATGACAGGCATTTCACCGCCAGGTGGCGCATTGACTTGAAGTTGCAGAACACGGGGGGGGGTTGGGGGGGGGCAATCTTTTCGACCACCTCTGTATCGCTCTACTTCTACTGGTCTGATCACAACCCATCTGCAGCGATGCACAGGTTAAAATAGGTCATCAACAACACTTTTGTCATTTAAAAAAAGTATATTAATATCGTACTTTCATGCTTTTGTTCTGTTGATGTTTGATATGGACTGTCAACAAATGCAGTTTTTTTTTTTAATGTACCATAGCTCGTGCTGACCTGGCCCTTCTGTCAAATTTTAAAAGTCAATGCGGCCCCCGAGCCAAAAAGTTTGCCCACCCCTGATCTACACACACGGTAGGTCCCTCTTATCCAATGGGATGCCAGGATGATGCTCGGGAATAGCCAATGGCAGAGCAGCTATAAGTATGTTGCGTTCAGGAAACTCGGAGCTGCAAGAAGCAGTCGCTACTGTATTTGTTGTGTGTTGCGTTATTTTTGTTATTTTGGCTTCAAAATGGCGCCGCGAGAGTGGCTGCCTTTCCAGCAGCTCCTATATTTTGTTGTTCTACTTCTTCCTTTCATAACTTTGCTGCTGTGAATTGGTAATTTCTCCATTGCGAGACGAATAAACTTTTCTTATCTTATCTTATCTTATTTTTACCTTTCGGATCTTGAAATTTCTTTCGTTACAAGAGGCCATATTTTCCTGTTGAGGCGTTTCGTAACTTGAACATTTCATATGAAAAGACATTCATAAGTAGAGGTACCACTCTTCGTACAAAATTATGCTTGGGTATAAATTTAGCTGAGAACGATTAACCGCACCGTACCGTCTAGGTACGGGAAACGCTATCAGAGTAAGACAGAAGCAGTCGAGAACTCACCTCAAGGTCGTCCTCTACTATGACCACGGTGGACTGGGAGAAAGTGTTGAACACTTGGTTGAGCGCCCAGCGATAATGTCTGGCAATTTTGTAGTAGCCCTGGAACTTCCTGTGCTCCGGCCGTACTCGGATGTCTGAGAGGTCTGGCTGGCTAATGTGTGTCACTTGACTGCCGTATGAGCCAATGACATTGGCCGTTTCAGCATGGCCGCAGTCCTGGCTGACAATGATAGGATAGAGTTCTTGGGAAGGCCGGTACTGAATCAGTCTGTCAAGACTCCGTTTGACGGTCACTCGGTCGCAGGCGATAACTAGGATAGGAATGACAACGTCTGGGCTCGCGACAAAAGTTGCCAATTTGTCAGCGCTGACCGTCTCGATGACGTTGGACTGACGCTGAGCGTCTGGGGCGAGTGAAACAAAAGACTTGTGAGGGTGTTTTCGAGGTTGATCCTTGGTATCCATGTTGTCTTTCAAAGGAAGGGGAGGCCTCCGGGGCGGGTGAACCGCTTCGGATTTGACGGCCATTTCTCTTTTGCCAACATCTTTGCGCTTGGACCATGCTGCCCTGTAACTTTCGATCTGCTTTAAGAGCTTTTTCTGGGTCTCCAGCTGAATTTCAACTTCCTCTGCCAGCTGGATCACCTCCCCCGCCAGGTTGGTCCGGCTTCCTTTGCCTCTGATCAGACCCCACTCCTCATTTCCTCCTGGTTCGGTGCCATCACCCTCCCCGAGGCGGCCAATCGGTGGGCGTCCCCAAAGGTAAAGTAAAAGCAAAGCGTTCCACGTGACAAACAGAAAAGCACCGCATAATATAAGGGAACCTTTCTTTCGAACCATGGCCCAAGAACACTAAAAGGGAGTCGGTTGTGGAAAAGGATAAAAGTCAGGGAAACACGTTATTGGAGCCAGCAGAAAGAGTCCTACAGATCCTTTGTTGGACAGGAATTGAGGTCTGGTCACATCATTCCAAATTAAACCCTGTCTTCTTTTGACGAGGGTGCCCGGAGGAGAAGCGGGCGATCAAATTCACACAATCTTCCTGCGGAATACATCAGCTCCATTAAATGCCGAAGAAAAATGGGTGGGGGGGGGGGGGTGGGATTTGGGTCACTTTGGGTTGAGGGAAGGCGATTCCTTGTACATTATCCTTTAGCCATCATCCTGGAAACAGACCAGAAAAAAAAAAAACAATAATCAGCATAATGTACGCTAGTAAATAATTATATTAGGCGTAGAAAAAAAAGTAACGCGTTTCCGGTAACCCGACCGACCGAGAATTTCTACGTCGAAAAAAAAACTTTACGGTCTGCATTTTTTTTCAAACAACCCTCTACATTTTTGTGTAGAGGGTTTACATCGGTGCAAACTCTCGTGATATTCAAGTTGAGCGCGTACGTCGTTTGCCCTGTCGTCTGTCAATAACATTGAAACATGGCGGCGGCCGCGATCTGCGACGACAGTTTAAACCGCGTTTTCTGTGTTACAGTTGCATGCTCGCACCGCAATGTTAAGAAAATAGCATCCATTGATGTATCGAAAAAAGTCTGCGAACTATTTGATGAACACCACGGGCCGAGTAAACACCAAGGGCGGAGGAGGACGTCGGCAGAGGCGGCGGCGCGCCCCGGCCCCCCCCGAGTCCGGAGCGGGGAGAAAACTAAAAAGGTGGCGGCGGCGGCTGCGGAGCGGCGGGTTCAATGTCTTCTTGTTTTATGGTTATTTTGTTTAAATTTTTGATGGAAAAAAAAAAAACCAATGAAAAATAAATAAATAAAATTTGTCCGACCTCGCGACCCTATGCTGAAATTTCATGTTACCGGAAACACACTATCTTTTTTGTTTGGCCTTACCTGTCTGTATGTGTTACTGCAGTGACTGTGTTTGAATATTCGTTTTATGCACAAATATCACTCCTGGATCTCAATGCAAATTTTCTATTAGCTTGTCAAAAGGATTCACTGCGAGCATTTACATTGGCGGTGTTTCTAAAACGAAGCGTATGTTGTGTTTAAATCTAGAACATGTGTTATTATTTTTGTTGTGTGTTTACTTTGACAGTTATCTTCACCCCGTGCCTCGGTAAACAGCTTAAAGCACGCTCAGGGCAGAATAACTCACTTCACACACTTGTTGCAACATTCAGGGTGCGTTAGCAAAGCAGGAATTTGCACACCACACGTTCGTTGTTTATCTTTGCTGATAATGTTTTGTTTTGTTTTTTTTTGTGATCTTGAGATGCCAAATTTGAAATCACAATTAGATTTTGATTACTGTAATCTCTCATCCTTAGTGGACAATGCAAGACGATTACTGCGCTGACGTTGGCAAAGAAACCAGATGGGTGCACACTGAGTGCCCGTCATGCTACCTTTATGCCACATAAAAACGGAATAACATCAAGCATCCGTCGCCGTTATGCGTGAAAGAATATTACAATGCACATCACTGCTCAAATTAAATTACTTGGCTTTTCAGTCTTATTACAGTCTAGAAACTTCATTGCGAAAAGATGAAGATGATGTACTCTGATGACAGTAGTAGGTGAATAGTACATCACTGTGGTATACATTGAACCTCTCCATGTGAGATCCTCAGCATTAGCATTATAAACCAATTAGCATTGGTAAATATAGACACACACACACACACACACTCACACACACAGTAATCTTGTTAGGATGGATGTGAACTGCGGTCCACTGGTTTGAGACAAGATGAAATCTATTTTCCCGCAGGTGATTCAACTGATAAGACAAATCATGTGTGAGGTTGGGCAATGGTTCTATTGTTGGTCAGGCCTGGCTTGTTCATGGTTAGCAACCATCAAATTAATAGAAATGTAAGTTTAAAGAAATAGCGGCTCACTATGAGGGTGTTCTGAAAGGGTGTGAATAATCCACATATGTGAGTGTGAGGTCTTTAATATCACTACACTGTTTTCTGAAGCTGAGCCCTGAACAACTGTGTAATATCACTTTCCGTCGACAGCAAGTGGTAAAATGGCCACCCCTTGAGATGGACAAAAACTGATGGATTTTACTGCTTATCTCATATTCCGCAAACGTAATAGTCATCACAATGTCATGTTTGGACTCTTGGGGCTGCATGAACTGAAAAAAAAAAAAAAGTAATTGGGGTTGATTTCCCCTTTAATTTATCGACTTCAATCGGAGTTGATCGACTTCATTACTTTCAATTGCAGTCTTTTAAGCATTCACGACAACTACTTCACAAAATTCTACTCATCAATTGTGGCATAAACTTAAGTCAGTAAGTCAACCAGTACAGTACTTAATGTTTATGCCTTTTTGCAAGGCGTTGGCAGTTTTGTCTGTAGTCTAACTGAACTGCCTCCACCAGCAGTACAAATAAATCAGGATTGAGTTGCACGAGAAAGCTATAAATGTCAGGGAAGACAAAATATGAATCGAGATCTGACACAAAGCACAAAATATGAATCGACCTTCGACAGAACAAAACTTGTCCAAACCTTATCTGTACTTGACCTGGGAGCAGCTCACAGATGACATGTCCGACCCTTGCAAAGCTGTTGAAAGTTCAAATTTGCAGACAAGAGGCGGATGACTGCGAACAAGAGGGATGGGCAGCGGGAGGGAACTGTTGCTCCTATCCAAATTGTACCAGCTGAAACTCTATGCTCCTTCAAACACTCCCTTCAGCTTTCCACGGAGACGTGGAGCTGCCAAGAAGCAGCAGACAGCAGCCTTTCCCCACCAACCAGCTGTGAGGCACCAGAGAGAAATGCTTCACATGACTCCCACCGTGACAGAGCCAATTAGTACCCACCAGGCACCGCCTCTCGCTATATTGTCATAAGAACTGAAATGGAATTGTGATACATATCGCGCAACAATGCCAACATTAGGCCACCGGGACGTGATTGTGATGACTCCCAACTGTTTTGCATTCGGTATGCTATGCTAGCCACCGCTGAAGCAGCAAAACGGGACTCTTCAAATGCTGTCAGGGTGTCAGTCATCTCTCTTGTAATTTTCGACCGACGTCCAAGTAAGAGTCGAAACAACACACGAATGCGCCGTGCCGACGTGCCCCCAGCCTGTTGGCTAACACCCATCGGTGCCGCGACTCACGAGCCGCTCATCCCGAGGACACTTTGAATGCAAGCCGCGGGGGGAAGTCACTCACCTCGTACGCGCCGCTCCCAACAAAAAACGGTGTGCCTCTCATACTAGAGGGGGTGAACGGGTTCACACCGAGTCCGGTCCGGCTCGTTTGTAGCTAGCTGACGTTAGCCACCCTGTTTTCCCGTTTCGCTATCACGTTCGCAGCTCATCTCGATGCTGGCACACAGCGGCTCCGACACGGTCTCTTGTCTGTGCAATCCACCAACTGCTAAATATTAATGGGGAATATTCAGTTCTCGAGTCAGGAGTGTTAGTGTTAGTGGCCTGGCGCGCATCCACAATGTTACTTTACAGTGAGTGGTAGGGAGGTAGACTCTCGTGGTTTTAGTTTCGCACGCTCCGGGTGCTTGTGCCACGAGCTTCCTACCTTGTGACGACGGCAACGCATTCTCACTTGACTACACTTCCGGATTACCGACTCGTGTGTAATGATACCCGAGTCGAGCCGAAATTTCCGTCAATGGCCATCTTTACGTTACCCAACGTCTACTCTAGATAGTTTCTGACTAAAAGAGAAGTCTTCCACGACATACTAAATTAGGTACTAGTGTCTGAGGCTTTTCCTATCAACAGAATAAATAAAAAAACTCAGAGTATTACACGGACGAAGAATTTAACACAAATGTAGAACTGGAAAATACACTTTCAATAATACGCTTAAATTGTAGAAGTCTCAATAAAACACTTCACAAAAATTAAAGAATACTTGACTAAATTTAATAAATTTAAAATAATTGCCATATCAGAAACTTGGCTTGACAATGAAAAAACAAGTGACATGAGAATCGAAGGATATGAAATGATTGCAACAAATAGGGGGGAAAAAAAGGAGGACGGGTTGCAATATATGTAGACAACGCTCTACGGTGCAATAAAATCGTGAGTCTGACAAACACAATAGCAAACCTAATGGAATGCCTAACCACTGAAATACATGTTAACAAGGCATCTAATACTATCATAAATTGTATTTATAGGACACCAGGATCGTGTCTCTAGACATTCAACAAAAAACTGACAGATATGCTCAGTTATACCAATGATAAGAAAACACAAATAATATGTGGAGATTTTAACATCGACATATTAAACCTAAATGGACATACAATACAACAGACCTTGGAAATACTATGTATAGCAAGATAAGATAAAATAAGATATCCTTTATTTGTCCCACACTGGGGAAATTTACAGCCTCCAGCAGCAAGAATGTAGGCAGAAAGAAGAAAAAAAAACAAACACCGTTCAATTAAGTGCAATATAAATACAAAAATGGATAAATCGCAGTGCTATTTACAGTTGTTAGTAGCAACAGTCTTTTCCCAGTTATTCTGAAACCCAGTAGAATAACAGGTGATACGGCCACATTGATAATATATTTCTAAATAAGATTGACCATAAAATGGAGAGTGGACTTCTCTTCACCGCTATAAGTGACCATCTACCGGTCTTTGCAGTCTTTTATAATTATTTTGATAGAAAAAACTAAATCAACAACTCACATATCAGAAATAAGACTCAGAACCCAACATTCCATCGCAGCTTTCAAGCTAGACTTAGACAAACAAAATTGGTCCGAGGTCTACTCGAATGAAGATCCAAATACTGCGTTTGACGCATTTCAGACAACCATAACCTTCTTATATGACAAACATTTTCCAGTAACCAAAGTCTCCAGAAAGCACAACGACCTAAGTAAGCCATGGATAACAAAAGGCATAGAAAACGCATGTAAAAAGAAAAACAATTTATACAAATCGTTTATAAAATTGAGAACTAAAGATGCTGAAATAAAATATAAGACCTATAAAAATAAATTTGTAAATATTATAAGAACTAGTAAGAGAGATAATTATCATGCATTATTAGAGCAAAATAAAAGCAACACTCAAGAAATATGGAAAATACTTAATCATGTCATTAGAAATAGCTAAAAAAAAGCAGATTATCCAGAGTACTTTATTAAAGACAAAAATACAATTGAGAAAACCGAAGAAATAGCTAATGAATTCAATGAGTATTTTGTTAATATAGGCAGTAACCTAGCAAAACAAATTCCTGATTCAACAAACACGTTTGAAATAAATAAATACATTTAAAAAAAACTCTTCCACAATGTTCCTTACCGCTGTGAATCATAATGAAGTATTAAATATTGTAAAAACATTTAAAAATAAAAAGTCAACTGATTGCTTGAACATTGATATGACAATAGTAAAACAGACGATAGAACTTGTTGTGCGACCTTTCACATATACAGTATATGCAACCTGTCATTCAAAGCCAGTAGATTTCCAACAAAAATGAAGACTGCAAAAGTCATTCCAATTTATAAAAGTGGAGAAAGACATTTATTCACAAATTATAGACCAATATCACTGTTACCACAATTCTCAAAAATATTGGAAAAACTATTCTCACACAGACTTAATAACATTATAAATAAACATCTCCTATTAAGTGAAAATCAATACGGTTTTAGAGAAAAACGGACCACCTCAATGGCAGTTATGGAGCTTGTGGAAGAAATAGCTACTAATATAGATAACAAAGAATTTACTGTTGGGATTTTTCTAGATCTAAAAAAAGCTTTTGATCCAATAGACCATAGTATATTATTGAATAAATGAGAAAGATATGGCATGAGAGGTGTAGCATATAAATGGATTGAAAGTTATTTAGAAAACAGATATCAGTATGTGCAATTCAACAATGAAAAAAATCAAATCAACTGAAGATCACTCATGGAGTTCCCCAGGGATCTGTGCTTGGTCCAAAATTATTCATCTTATATATAAATGACATATGTAGTGTCTCAAATCAATTCAAATGTGTCCTATTTGCCAATGACACAACGTTCTACTGTTCTGGAGAAAATATGAAACAGCTCCTGGAAACTGGAAAATGAATTATACAAATTAAAAAATTGGTTGGACAGAAATAAAATATCACTTAACTTGAAAAAAACAAAGTTAATTGTTTTTGGCACGAGACCAATCAAATACCAAGTTAAAAAATAAGGTAAACTCAATTGAAATAGAAAAAGCTTATGAAAATAAATTTATTGGATTAGTAATAGATGCAAATTTATGCTGGAAGCCACATATAGATAACATTAAAAGAAAAATATCCAAAACCATCGGGATCCTCCATAAAAGTAAGGATGTGCTGAATAGGAGATCTATGCATACATTATATTCTTCATTATTACTTCCATATATGACCTATTAGGCCTAGACCTAGTAGGCACCTGGAATGTGCGCACAATGTTCCAGTCTGGTCGCATGGACCAGGTGCTGAAGAATATGAGGGACTATCGCCTGGACATCTTAGGCGTTAGTGAAATGAGGTGGACGGGGCAAGGGCGTCTCGTGGTTGATGGAGCAACTTTTCTGTACTCTGGGAAGCAAGACCACCATTCCCATGGAGTCGGCATCATCCTCTCCAATAGTGCAGCAAAAGCATTGATTGGATGGAAGCCGGTGAATGAACGGATTATTACAGCAAGGCTCTACACCAGATATGCCAAAGTAACCATCGTACAAGTCTATGCCCCAACCGAAGCTGCCTCAGCGGACGATAAAGACACCTTCTACAACCAGCTCCAGACCGTGCTTGAGGAAATCCCCAGACATGACATCAAAATGCTGATTGGAGACTTCAACGCAAAACTGGATAATGACAGAAGGGGCCTGAATGCCACAGTTGGACCACATGGGTCTGCAGGCTCCACGAGCGACAACGGGGAGAGACTGTTGATGCTAACCAGTACCAACGGCCTCAGCATTGGCAACACCTTTTTTGAGCACAAGCGGATCCACAAAGTAACCTGGGTTTCACCTGGTGGCGGGACCCAGAACGAACTGGACTACATCTGCATCAACACAAGGTGGCGCTCGTCATTGCTCGACGTTCGCTCCCACAGAGGTGCAGATGTGGGTTCAGACCACTTCCTTGTGGTGAGTAAAATCAAGCTGAAGCTGAAGAAGGTGAAAAAGGTGCAGCCCAAGAGACCTTACGCAGTGGACAAGCTAAAGGATAACAACATCTCAGAAAGCTTCTGTGAGGAGTTGAGTAGGAAGCTCAAGGTATCACAACACCCTGCAAACATTGAGGAGCAGTGGAGTATGTTCTCTTGTGCCATTGCTGAAACTGCAGAAGCAGTTATCAGCAGAAAGAGGGGTACCAACAAAGAGAGATGGATAACAGACAACACCTGGAAGTTGATTGATGAAAGGAAAATGGCCAAGATAAAAAGAGAACAAAAGAGGAGGCTCCGGAGCTGGAGGATGGAAGATGAGGAGTACAGGCGCTTGGACAGGGCAGTGAAGAAGAGTTGCAGGAAGGATAAAAGACAGTGGCTAGAAGAGAAAGCAAGAGAGGCACAGGAAGCAGCCGAGAACAACAACACGACGACCCTATACAAGATCGTGTGGGAGCTAACCAACTCCAGGAGCAGCTCTAGCGTGCCAATCAGGAGCAAGGATGGCAGGACACTTCTAAGCGACGAGGAGCAAGAAGCAAGATGGCTGGAACACTTCAGGGAGGTTCTCAACCAACCAATGCCTCCCGTGCTCTTCAATTTCGATCAAGAGACACCAGCTCCAGCTCTAAATATTACATCGAAAGAGATATCCGAGACTGAGGTTGCCAAAGCAATCAAGGGCCTTAAGAACAACAAGGCACCGGGACTCGATGAGGTCGCTGCCGAGATGTTGAAACACGGCCAAGACGCTGTTGTGGAGAGCCTTACCCACCTGTTCAACCTGATTTGGCATGCTGAAGAGGTTCCTGCCGACTGGAGACGTGGGGTCATTGTCACGCTTCCTAAGAAGGGAAACCTCGCAGACTGCAATAACTGGCGGGGCATTACACTGCTGTCAATCCCCAGCAAGGTATTCTGCAGTGTCCTGCTACATCGCCTTAAAGATGAAGTGGATAACATCTTGAGGGAAGAGCAAGCCGGTTTCAGGAAGGGAAGGTCTTGCGCCGAACAGATCTTTACCCTTCGAAACATCATAGAGCAGTGCCAAGAACTTCAGACACCACTCATGATCAACTATATCGATTTCAAGAAAGCCTTCGACAGCATCCACCGGGAGTCACTGTGGCAGATCGTCCAGCTGTATGGTGTACCCCTCAAGTACATCAACATCTTCAGGTCATTGTACCACAACTCAACCTGTTGTGTCAAAACCAACAGTGGCACAACTGATGATTTTGACATTGTCACTGGTGTAAGACAGGGTTGCATTCTGTCACCCCTACTCTTCATCATCATAATTGACTTTGTGATGAGGAAGTCCATCACAGGGGAAAAAGTTGGTATCAAGTGGGGAGGGAGCAGACTAGCTGACCTGGAATTTGCAGATGATTTGGCTCTGTTAAGTCACACCCAGCCCGCACTCCAGGAGTTGACCAACAATCTGCATGAGCACGGAGTTAAGGTCGGTTTACGAATTAGCCAGGAAAAGACCAAGGCCATGGCCGTCGGACAGCACCAACACCTTCAACCACTCACTCTACACCAACATGACATAGAGTACATTGACAGCTTCACATATCTTGGGAGTAACATCTCAAATACAGGTGGTGTGGAGAAAGACGTCAACAGTAGACTTGGTAAAGCTGCGGGAGTGTTCCAACGCCTCCGCAACATCTGGTCATCGAAAGCCATCACTACGACCACCAAGCTACGCCTCTATATGTCAGTGGTTATCCCAACAGCGATTTACGCCTGTGAGACATGGATGAAGACAGCCAACATTACCAACAAGTTAGATGTCTTTCATCGGCGTTGCCTGAGATCCATCCTGAGGATCTCATGGAGAGACCACATCACCAACGAGGAGTTGATGAAGAGGGCAGGAGTGGCTGAACTGTCAGACATTGTCTCTGAAAGGAGAAGGAAAATGATCGGCCACGTACTCCGGCTGCCAAGAGAGAGACCGGCAAGTGTGGCCATGGACTGGATGCCAGAGGGTGGAAAGAGGAAGAGAGGTAGGCCAAAGAAGACGTGGAGACGGACTGCCAAAGAAGACCTCAGTGAGATGGGTGTCAGCTGGCATGGAGCAAGAAGGGTCGCCAGTGACCGGAACAAATGGAGGAGGCTCGTCGCCCAATGTTCCAAATAGGAGCGGGCGGAACTAACTAACTAACTAACTATATGACCTATTGCGTAGAAATATGGGGAAACGCTAGTAAAACAAACACACTCCCTGTTCTAAAACTACCAAAAAAAAAGCAATCAGAATAATTACTAGATCCAAATATACGGAACCCACAAATCAACTATATCAAATTAAATACAGTTAAATTTTATGACCTGGTTGACTTCAAAATCGCCCAATTAATGTACAAACCACGCAATAATCTCCTTTGCCAAAACATCCAGAAACTCTTCGAAATTCGAGAAAGCTGTTATAATTTAAGGGGTACTGACCTATACAAAAAAATCCAAAACACGAACGAACATCAAGCAAAGGAGTGTATCTGTAACAGGTGTAAATATGTGAAACAATTTTGGAACGGACCTGAAAATGAGTAACTCGCTTGCCGAGTTCAAAAACAAATTCAAGTGAGTAGTACAAGAAAATTACATAAATCAGAATTAAGTTGATATATTTGATATATTTATAAAATATAGAAATACATCAGAATTACATTGATAAATGAATTGAAAAGTACTATCTGTTATGAATATGAGAAAATCGACATATAAAGGTGTTAGAATGAGTATGTATAAATAAATCCAAAGTTGTATAATCAGATAAGATTAGTACACATATGGGTAAAAGCACTTGAAATGTAGACTTTTTCCTTTTTTTCTGTATTGAAAAATGATTAACTCACATAATATATAACAAGGGGTAGGACTGGATAAGTTTTTTACTTCTTCCTACTCCTTTCAACATATCATTTGTGATGATGACTATTTTCTTTTCCTTTTTATATCTTGCTTGCTTTCACTTTTTGCCAACTTGTTGCAGCATTGTACTGCATATTTTATATGTTCAATAAACAATAAACAAACAGTACTTTTGACTTTTTTTGAGGGTTGGGGGGCGTAGAGGTAAAATCGGGCCGCCCGAGCCCGACCCGTTATCATCTGGCTCTTGGGAAACTTCCTCTTCCGCAAGTGGTTCATTGAATTCTTCAACCAATACGAACTCGATATCATCCGCCTTGTCTTCTGATGGTGGAGCTGGGATAGGTTCTTTAACAGGTGCTTGGCGAGGGCTTCTCTGTTCCGGCGCTGGTCCCACACATGGACGGAGGTTGGACCTATGCACCCTCTTTGTCAGTCCTCCATCTGGGGTCTCTACTGTGTAGGTGGTTCCTTGTACCTCCACAACTTTGTACATGGTCGAGGCCCATGCACCCTGTATCTTATTTCTTCCGAGAGGCCTGAAACGTAGGTACACAGTTCACCCACATCAACAGGTGGACAGTAGACTTTCTCCTGTTGCTGGGCCATTCTCTCAGCCGCTTTGCTCTCAGTCATCTCTCTTGCCCGGGCATGTGCATCTCTGAGTCGTTCCTGGTGTACTGCGAGCCAGTCGACTGTATCATCTTTGACTTGTTGCTCTTGGCCCAGCAAGGCATCCACTGGAAGGTGAGGATGGATGCCAAACAACAAGTAATGGGGTGAATGTCCCGTTGTTGAGTGTGGAGTCATATTATATGCATAGACCAATTCGGACAGGTGTTCCGGCCAACAGCGTTTCTTTTCAGGTGGAAGCGTACGTAGAAGATCATGTAGGGTTCGGTTGAACCTTTCACACTGTGGGTTGCCTTGGGGGCGATAGGGTGTGGTTCGGGTCTTGTTAACTCCATAGAGCTTGCACAACTCAGCCACGACAGCACTTTCAAAATTCCGGCCTTGGTCTGAGTGCAGGCGTTCTGGCACACCATACTTGAGAAACCACTCATTCAGGATGACTTTTGCAGTAGTATCTGCCTTTTGATCTCGAACAGCAATTGCCTGACTGAACTTCGTGAATACATCCGTTATCACGAGAACACTTTCACGCCCATCTGTTGCACGTTCCAGTGTCGTGAAATCCACAGCAACGACCTCAAGTGGCCGAGTCGCCAAAAATGGAGTTTGAGGGGCCCGAATCTTTGGTTGTGGCATTTTGGTCAAAACACATCTCTGGCACTTCTTTATCCACTGCTCAACTTCTTCATGCATGCCTCCCCAGAAACACCTTTGCCGCAGCAGACCTAATGTTCGCCCTATACCCTGATGTCCCATCTGGTCATGGACGCTTCTGAGAACTTTATCTTTGAGACAGGCAGGTAGTAACAACTGGTAGCATTCTCCCAGGTGAACATCGTTAATCACTCGGTACAAGAGTCCATCTCTCTCTCTGAGACGGGGCCACTGTTTTAGCAGAGCGCGCACTGGCTTTGAAAGGCCCCTTCTTTCTTGATAAGATGGTTTTCTCTGATGGCTCCAAAAGTCTCGCACCACTTTGAGAGTCGGGTCGGCAGCCTGAAATCCTTGAAGTACTTCCTTGGAATATCCCGGCAGTGTGGGGGTATTATCTTGAACAGTTTCATCATTTACTGTCTCATTGGCCTCTGACGCTTGCAGCTGTCTGATCATACGGGTCTCAACTCCTGCCAAAACCAACTCTGGTTCTAAAACCGTCCCTGTCCTCAGGGAGCTACAAATTGCTACACTACCATCAAACTCTGCATCTTCACTGGTCGGTTCTGGCTCATCCTTCACCGGTCGACGAGAAAGGGCATCAGCTACAGTATTACATCTGCCAGGACGATACTTTACATCAAAATCAAATATTGCTAACTGAGCCACCCAGCGCTGTTGAGTTGCTCCTAAGTCAGCAGTCTGAAGGTGACACAGAGGGTTATTATCTGTGAGGACTATAAACTTGGACCCAAGCAGATAACTCCTAAACTTTTCAGTCACTGCCCACTTCAGTGCTAGGAGTTCAAGCTTCATGCTGCTATAGTTCTGATCATTCTTCTCAGCACCCCTAAGTCTACGACTTGCAAAAGATATCACCTTCTTCTGACCCGCTTGTTTTTGATAAAGGACTGCACCCAAACCTAAATTGCTAGCATCTGTCTCGAGTATGAAAGGTGAAGTAAAGTCTGCATAACCTAGTGTGGGTGCACTTGTGAGACGGTTTTTTAACGCTTCAAAAGCCTGTTGACACTGAGGTGTCCAAGCGGACCTAAACAACTGGCTAGCCCTGGCCCGACTATTTTCTGCTGCACAGGTGCTAACAACGTCATGAAGCGGTCCAGCGATCTTAGAGAAGTCTTCAACAAATCTCCTATAATAGCTACAAAAGCCTAAGAAAGACCTGAGTTCCTTAACTGTAGGAGGGATATGCCACTGTTTCACTGCACCTATTTTATCCGGGTCTGTTTTTATGCCTTCCGCAGACACCTGGTGACCAAGAAACTTCACTTCCGTTTTTAGGAAGTGACATTTCTCAATCTTTACCTTAAGGCCTGTGTCCCTCAATCGCTTCAGAACTGTCTCTAGCCTCACTAGGTGGTCATGGAAGGTTGGTGAGAAGACCAGTAGGTCATCCAAATAGACCAGTACGATCTGAAATGCCAAGTCACTCATTGTAGTCTGCATTAGTCGCTGAAAAGTGGCGGGCGCATTACACAACCCAAAAGGCATTCTAAGGTACTCATAAAGACCAAAAGGTGTGGTAAATGCCGTTTTGTGTTTGTCCTTCTCATGTACTGCCACCTGATGGTACCCACTGGCGAGATTAAGTGTGGAAAAGAACTTGGCGCCACTTAGAGCATCCAGGCTTTCATCGATACGGTGGAGTGGAAGAGCATCCCGCCTCGTTTTCGAGTTGAGCCTCCTATAATCAACGCAAAGTCTCAAACAGCCATCTGACTTTCGGACCAAGACGACTGGTGAAGCATAGGAACTTGAACTCTCTTGAATAACACCTTTCCTCAACAACTCTGATATATGCTCTTTGACTTCCTGATACTGATTAGGTGGGATGCGACGGTATGCTTGGTTGACTGGGATTTCATCAACAACGGGGATTTCGTGTTTAACCCCATCAGTAAATCCCAAGTCCTCGTCTTGTAGAGCAAACACATCCGCATACTTTGTCAGGAGCCCCCTAAACTCTACCTGTTGGGTCGTTGTACCACCTATGTCCAACCAGTCTAGTAAGCCCTGTACGTCACAGTTTGACTTTTGAACACTTTTCCGACTAATTGTGACTTCCTCGTGGTTGGCCGAAATCTGTCGAAAATTCGCTTCTAAGGGATCGCCTTCCCTACACTGACACTGACTTAGAATACCTAGCCGTGTTCTTGGAGCTAACCAGATGTCCTCTGTAGACAAGTTGACGACTTGGACTGGGAAAACATTGCTGTGGGAAGAGACTACTGTTGGTACCACAATCAATCCTCCTGGTAATTGGCTATTTCCAGGTTCAAGCAGCATGCTTACAGCATCATTGAACGACCTCTTTAGGCCCCTTGCGTAGACTGTTGCGACAGAAAAAGACGGTCCTCTAACTTTGCTTGTTCCTATGACACGAGCAGCTGAAACCTTCTCTCCCAATTCTGTTTCTTGCACGCGCTGAAAGGCCTCTTTCCAGGCAAAATCCAATTCACCACCCAAAGTGGTGTCAAACAGTGCCAATGCCAACTGTTGACATCGCTTGGTAATGTTCATTCCAATAATTCCCTGAAAAGATTGGCCAGCCTCATCTGTGCTGTCTTGGATAACTAAGAATCCACACTCAGGGATCCTGACTCCCATTGCCTGCACATCCAACTCAAGATAACCTAAATAGGGTAGAGGCAAGTTATTTGCTGCGGTTAGTTTAAGCCATTTAGCAGTACAGTGCATATCTTCATCTCCTCCATTAAGACAGTTTCTGAAAAAACTTTCTGTGAGGGTGCTTACATTGCTTCCAGAGTCAAGTATGCATCGCAAGGGGACTCCACCAATCTGTATGTCTACTTCGGGGCACTCGCCTACAGCCCTCTCTATAAAACGTTCTCTCGTCAACAAATTACCTGAGCCTTCACTCCAACCCCTCACTGTCCGGCTCACAACAGTGGAGGATTCCCGTTTCCCTGGACTGGCGGGCTGGGCACAGTAGGACGTTGATATGAGGGTTTGCGTGTCACCGGGCATTGCCTAGCAATATGTCCAACACCTTCACATCGCAGACAAATTGGTTGGCCGTCACTCATGTACTTGGGTTGAACTTTAGGTCTGCTATTGGTCATGGTGAGTCCACGGATTGCATTTGTCAATTCACTAATAGCCTTTCCCTGTTGGGCAATTATTTTAACTACTTCCTGCAGGGTCACGGATAAATCAGTTTGGACTTCAGTGGTCGTGCCTCTCTTCTCTAAAGTCATATCCTTGTGGTCACTAACCAGGTTTCTGTGCTTTGCAACACTAGTGTGACGTGGTTGGTCTTCAGGGGCCCCATCATTGCCTCCTTTCTCACATCTAATAGACTACTTTCTGGTCTCTCTCGGAGCAGCCTACGCAGTTCACGCCTCAAGGTGGAGTCTCGCACTCCCTCAACGAACTGGTCTCTAAGAGCTATCTGAGCATCAGATACCACATTAGGCGACTGTTGGAGGGCTGAATTGAGCAGCCGTGAGAGAGCATGTGAAAATTCGCGCAATTCTTCTCCATTAAGTTGTCTGCGAGCATAAAAAGCGTGTAGGAGTTGCGGTACAGTACACGTTTTTCTCGAAAGGCTTCACGCAAACAAGAAAATACATCACTGGGCGTCTTAGGTTGCCCTCGCATGCACAGTTTAACCTCTTCTAGGGCTGAACCTTTTAACAGCGAAAGAATTAAGTCTACTTGGTCTTCCTCCTGTAGACCTCTTGTTCTTATTGCCCGTTCTACTTCCTCTATAAACTCATCAACAGTGTCAACATATTTCCCAATCTCACCAGAAAAAGGTACAATGTGTTTTTCCCTTGGGATGTAAACAATTGATCTGGGATGAACATTACCCAAATTTGCAAGGCTTGACATGACAGCCTCCTGTTTTCGACTGAGTTCTCTAATTTGCGACTGTAATGCGATCACGCAGTTACCTTCATCACCCAAATGTAAGGAACTTGGGTCATCCTCACTGTGGGTTCCTGCCAGGATGGCAGCTGCTTGCGCGTCGTCCTCTGACATTTTCAGGTCTCCGTTGCAATGTATTTAATGCCGCAAAGCGCAACAGTCACAAAAAGTCAATCTGTTTCTCTTCTGGCAGCTTTGAAAACTTCCTCGCGCCCAGTGATGCGTGTCGATGCGCAGCTGTTCCACATTTAGCCACACAAACCACAGGTTGTACATGAAGGCCTTACTCCATCGACACTCCACACTATGGCATCAGGACTGCTTCACTTCTCACCACTACTGTTGTCTATTATACTCAAACTCACACTATAATCTCAGAATTTAATAGGGAATCCCACTTCTGACACCAAAATTGTGTGAGTTATCATAAATTGTTATCATAAATCACCTCTCCTCCTCCCGAGTCCTCACAAATAAAATATGAAATGTCGGGTTTGCTTCGGGCTCGGACCTGCAAATCAAGTGAAGTGATCGAGCTCGGGCCGGTTCGGTCGGGCTCGATTTTTTAGGACCGATCTTAGCTCTAAGGATGGCGGGACAACCCCAGGCAAGGCGCCAGGATTTTTTTTCTTTCCAGGGGCAAAGAGGGGGTCTTACCAATGTGTGTGCGTGTTTGATGGTAAACTATTTTAGATTTAAACATTAACAAGGGTAAAATTTTCCTCGATCAACATTGATGAGCAGGTAGACACAGTGACTGTGTACACCTCCTTTTGTGTAGACAGTATAAGCCCCAAAACAATTACAATATTGCCGAACTAACTCTGGGTCACGAAAAAACTACCGGTAAAAGAAGGACTCAATTAAAAACAAAAACAGGATTTTCTTCACTGGCTCAGAAGAGGAAAAGAAGGCGGTCAGCCGAGAGGTCAAGTGTGCCATAATGAAGGCCAAGATGGCCTATAAAAACAAAGTGGAGGTCTCCTTTACCCAAGGGATTCTCTGCTCTGCCTGAAGAACATTGCACAACATCCCATTAAAAATGAAACCCAGGTTGATGGCTTCAGCACAGCATCTTTACCAACTGACCTCAATACAGTCTTTTCGAATTTTGAAAGGGACAATAACGCAGAATTAAGGAGCGTTCACCTCTTCACTCCATCTCAGTGACTCATCCATCACTTTCAGCAGGGAAGAGGTGGTGAGAGCACTCCAGAGAACATAATTTAAACATTGACACTTAACCTGACGATATCCGTGGGCGGACTATAAACTACTGTGCCGAGCAGCTGGGATGGGGGGCGGGGGTTCCAGCAGCTGCTCCAGACCTCCATGAATTGCGTCACAATGCCTCATATGTGGAAATATCCCCCAATTATTGTCATTTCCAAGAAGGGCCCAATCAAAGTTTTAAATAATCTTAGGCCTGTGGCCTTCACTTCTGGTCATGCAAGCAACGGAGAGGATTGCCAAAAACTGTCACCCAGTCTTGTTGAGCCTACTATCCCTAGAGCGTTTCCTGAGACACCCGACAAGCAGAACACCAAAACAATACATCGACCTCCAAAATGGCAATTATTTCACAATTTGGCAAGTGCTTTTTTTTTTCTCTTCTTTTTCACAAATCGATACCATTAGTCAATCCACACGTGTGGGTGTTATTTTGAAATCGCTGACCAATCTCAAGTGTTGAAATGGCTTGTGGTCTTTGGAGATGCAAAAAGACCGGCTGGAGTTTCCTGCCAAGTGATGATTTTACTCGTGATGTTTTCTGTGTACATTTTATCTTGGAAGTAGCTGAAAACATTCATCCAATGGTAAAAAACACACATGCTTTTTAAAAAGAATATAAATATATGCATTTTAATTTAATACACTATGTAGTTGCTCATTTAGCTTTGATAGGTGTACATGCAGTGGTTTTATAATCAGTGAAAATACATTTTATACCTCCTCTTTAAGTTGGGCCTGAGCAAGATTTTATGACTGGACTTTTAATGACTTGACTTGCTTTGATTTGTGCCAAAATTACACGGGAGGTTGCTTGACTTCATCGCACCTCTGCAAATATGCACCAGCCCCCCCCCCTATCAGTTATTTATCACAGTGTACTTGTTAAATTGAGAACTGGCTTCTGGTTGATTAGCCTCAACAATGCGGCATAATCAGTTTTATATTTCTGTAGCTTTGCGGCATGGAAAAGTCCTCTATAGACCCATCTGTTGAGATTAACACTTCTCGGTCAGTATCTACTTTGCCCTAATCGAAGCTACGAATATGCAAATGCAGGGGGGGGGGTAGTACACATGCGTACTAGACAACATGATGCATTAGGGTTTTCATGTTTATATTTTGAAATATGAGTAAATGATTTTCAATTTTATTTTCTATTTTAAATTGGGTGGGATGTTATCCCATAAATAAAAGATGATGTTGAAATCAATTTCCTTTATAAATCTATGTAAACAGCTGATGGAAGGGGGCAACGTTGAGTCAGTTTGTGTGTCTTTTTACATACAAACATAATGCAAACATTGGTCTGTCCAGTCCCATAGTGTACATAATCCAAATGGTTGAAGAGAGTACAGTGAGAGTACATAAATGACACCAGTGGTAAAAATGTCATTAAAAAAAAAAAAGACCATCACTTAACCGTTCTCTGCACTTTGTAATCTGATAACATGGTCAAATGTCCACTGTAGTAACCACTGTCCCTGAAAGGGTTCAACTACACTTCTTTCTATTATGCCATGATTGTTGTTCTTTTAAATGATATCCCCTCAAGAACTTTGTGTCTGACACTGATCAACACCATCTTTGGAATAGCTGCTGGTGACGGTCTGTCATTTGCAGCAATTTAAGCTGGTCCTCGATAGTCTTCAACTCCTGCTGAAGAGCGGACATCTAAAATTCAAGAAAAGGAAGCAACAGTAAGCCAAAAAGAAAATAATTATTTTGCATGTCCGAAAATAAAAGAGAAAATTCACATTTAATCAATTTAGGAAATGTTTAATGCATATATGAAAGCTAATGCCATTCCTATTTGATTTTTAGTTTAAAAAAAAGCCCTATTTATACAAAATATATTGTATTTTCCACACTATAAGGCGCACCTAAAAGCATTCAATTTTCTCAAAAGCCGACGGTGTGCCTTATAATCCGATGTGCCTTATACATGGATCCATTTTCTGATTTCTTGGACGAAGTATTTTAAAATGTTCTGTTAAGTGCTTTGTTACAACTGCAGTGACCGTGAAAGCGCGATCTAAATAAAACTGTATTGTATTATATTCCCTTTAGC
The DNA here is from genome assembly GCF_054856545.1 of Hippocampus guttulatus. NCBI lineage: Eukaryota > Metazoa > Chordata > Actinopteri > Syngnathiformes > Syngnathidae > Hippocampus > Hippocampus guttulatus. Next base: position 10,772,800 of record NC_141278.1, read on the forward strand.
GTAGCGCCATCTTGAGGATACATATATGCAACCTCAGCCACTACTGTAGCTTCTATTCTAAGTGCCTTATAATGTGGTGTGCCCTATATTTGAAAAACTGTTTCAAAATCGGCCATTCATTGAAGGTGCGCCTTATACTCTGAAGGACCTTATAGTGTGGAAAATATGCTAAGTCTAAAAATTATCGTTACTGGTGATTTTATAAGAACAGGATTTTATGAACTGGATGATACAGAATATGAACAAAAAAATGAATTGTACTTTGGCATTCAAGTCAAATGAAGTGGTTTCTGATTTTATTCATGCAGACGGCATCAAAACAAAACATACACTCCTTGTTATGCGATTTTTGGAGATAACCAAGTGCTAAGTGTCCAATCATGTTACTAGTCCTGACCTGTCCATGTCTTACCTTACTGTCCATCTGCTCCCGTACGTGCGCTGGGACCTTGATCAGGTAGTCTGGAGATTGGATTTTGCAAAGGATCTCATCCAGTTTGGGAACAAGCTTGCTTCTACGTTGGGTGAGCTTAGCCACTTGTTTGTTAATGTTCATGGCACTCTGGGGGAACATTTGAAAGGATAATGTCTTTGTGTATTCACTCTCATCAGATTCAGAAACTTTATTTATCCCCATGGGGCAACTAATCACCAAGTGCAAAACCAACCACACACCATAAAAATGGATGATGATATATTTTCTCTTTCCCCAAACAGTTCCCAAGAAGTTTGAATAAAACTGTATAAAACAGGGGTGTCACACTCGTTTTTGTTTCGGGCCACTTCAGAGTTACGTCTTCCCTTGGAGGGCCGTTCTATGACGGTTGAAACGACAAACACTTAATCGTCTCATTGCATTATTATTTGTGCACAACAAATTATTGGATTATTAGTTTTGGAATCATCCATACATCCATTTTGTGATCCGCTCATCGGGTGCTGGAGCCGATCGCAGCCGTCTTCCGGCAGTAGGCGGGGGACACCCTGAACCGGTTGCCAGCCAATCGCAGGGCACACAGAGACGAACAACCATCCGCGCTACACCAAGGGACAATTTAGAGTGTTCAATCAGCCTGCCATGCATGTTTTTGGAATGTGGGAGGAAACCGGAGGATCCGGAGAAAACCCACGCAGGCCCGGGGAGAACATGCAAACTACACACAGGAAGGCCGGAGCCGGGATTGAACCCAGGACCTCTACACTGTGAGGTCAACATGCTAATCACTGGACCACCGGGCCGCGTTTTGAAATCAGTCACCTCTAATAGTTCAATTATTGTTCAAATGAGTGTAAACAGGATAACAAAATGATTGCAAAATAACATTTCTTATTTAGTACACATGATAATTTGACATTTCAGTGCACATTTCAGCAAGGATCATGGAAGTTGAAGTGGCGGGCCGGATCTGGCCCCCGGGCCTTGAGTTTGACACCTGTGGTCTAAAATGTCTTGTTAAACAAAAAAAGTTTTTTTTCAACAAAGAATGGTGAGAATGAGTCAATATTTCTCTCCCTACTGCGAGACGAAGTACGGTTTTGAACGGACACGTCCACTTAAGTTTGAACTGATGTCATAAGAAATATGAAGTCTCAGACACCATCATTTCTATAAGTGGCCAGCTTCATTTGAGAGAGGAGGCTGATGACTACCTGAAGAGGAAGATGCAGCTGACACGTGTGATCCACAACACCGACAAGGCAGCCTTTGGGTGGGGGGGTGGAAGAGACGGTGGGTAGAGCTCCTTCGGGACAGTAGATATGGAAGCAGGAAACCCGGCTCAAAGTCCAAACAGCAGATCCAAAATGAAGGAGAATGTGGGCCTGACTGGGTGAACATACCACCCACACTGAAACATACAAACCATGAATTAAGTTTTTTTTTTCCCCGCCCTTCCAAAATCCAAACATAACTACAAATGATATTTTAGTACCGATTATCGCCAACTTGCTGTAAAGCGGTAAAGTGTTTACCCGTGATGACTTACTAGCGGGCTTTTCTTTGGTTAAACCACATTGAGCCCGAAGGGAGCGGGCCACTCGAGTCACTTCCTGGACCAGAAGGAAATCTCTTTCGTCTTCTGGGAAATGCCAGTGTTTCTGGCAGGATGGAGATGACAAAATAACCACATCATCTTCAACGCTGACAGCCTGCGGTGCAATTTCAAACAACGCATTACTCTGGCCTACAAAGCACTTTACTTTGGAGTCAGCCAATCCTCCATTAAGTGTCTCCAGTTGGTCCAGAATGCTGCTGCTCGCCTCTTGACTGGTACTTGTAAGAGGGAGCACATAACTCCAACACTGGCATCCCTTCACTGGCTCCCTATAGAGTTATTTTTAAGATTCTATTATTTGCTTTCAAATCTTTTAACGGCCTCGCCCCACCTTACCTCTCTGGGCTCCTCTGCCCCTACCCACCTGCCCGGTGCCTTAGGTCTGCGGACCAGACATTAGTAGAGGTACCAAGAACTTAACGGAGGAGCAGAGGGGATCAAGTCTTTTCCGTTGCTGGTCCCTCTCTTTGGAATGACCTCCCACTGAACATTCGGCGAGCCCCCTCACTGCCCATCTTTAAAACGCATCTCAAAACTCTTTTTTATTCTTTTGTTTTTGACTCGGCATGACTCAGACTTGATCTTAGTTTTCCTGTTTTGTGCTTTCTACTATCTTCGTTATTCATTTATTGTTTTATTGTTGTAGATATGATATTTGCTCCACGTACAGCACTTTGTATGCAGCGGTGGTTGTTTGAAAGTGCTCTATAAATACAGTTGAGTTGAGGTGAGTCGAGTACAACTCTGTTTGCAGATTATATGATGTGATGATTCGTTTCAATTCTTCTGCTACAAATGGATTATTATTTTTAATGGAGTCCAACAACATTAAATGAATCTTATGCAAAAATTATGATTGGAAAATCCAGAATATATTTTGCTTTGTATAGCGAAGAAGTAGTAGTGGTGGTACCATTTGGGACGAGCGGGGGTAAGGCTGGAGACACAAGCTCCCCTGGGCTGCAGCATCAGTTCTGAACGGCTGGAGTCTCTGCCACAGTTCCTCAGTAAGGAACGGCATGAGTGGTGAGAGGAGGACTAGAGATGTGGACACGCAGTGATAGAGGATGACACTTGCTGCTGGTCTCACTTTGCCGCCATCATGCTTCAAGCCTTCATTTTGCTTCAGTAGCACAGGCTTCACACTCTCCTACAAAGAGGCATATACAATGGGACAAAAAAAAAGTCATCTTGAGATTGGCTGGCAACCAGTTCAGGGTGTATATCAGTGCATGTGAAAACCAGTGTGGTGGTTGCTGTTGCCATTTCTGAACGAAGCAGTAGAGGTCGCTGTTGGATTAGACTTTGTTGTAGTGAATCTCGTTGCGAGGCAAGAGGAGAGAAAAAGATTTTGTATAACGCAGCAGGTTTTTTTTTCGTCGTATGGGGGGCAGGAAAGTGGGAATGGTGTTAATGCATGAAGATTTTTTCACACTAGGGGGTATTTTCGCCCATGTGCTGTAGGTTTCATTGTAGAGGAGTTTCACTGTAGTTTGCAATGAGTTATACAATACTGATAATTGTGTGTGTGTGTCTCACCATGTAGACGTCACACAGATTGTGGATCCAGAAGGAGTACAAAGCAGCAGTGACAGTGTGCAGCTCATATTCTTCAAAGGCCTTCTCGACTTGTGCTATGGTGCTGTAAAGTCGGGAGCAGATCCACCGGTCCATACTGCTCAAATGAGACACCTCATGTTCAGAAATGGAAAAGTAAAAACCTTATTTTAGTATGGTTTTTTTTTGTTTGTTTTGTTTTTTTGAATGAGGAGACATTTCTCAGCTCACCAGAGGCAAGATTTATGTACTTTGTTGAAATTTTCCTTGAACCAATGCACAGTATAACAGAGCCACTAGGGTAACCCTACTGTTGCAACATACGTGAATACTCACAATAATCTGCATCAGGAAAAATGATGCGATCATTTTTCCATCATGCTTTTACAACTACAACACAGCATGAACAGTTACATAAGAGGTATCCTGCTGGCCGATTCAAAAGTATGGGAGTGTAGGAAAGTAGGGAATGTGTTCCTCTGATTCTCGTTGCTCAACATTTGCAAAGGCAGCCTGCGTGGGTTTTCTCCGGGTAATCCGGCTTCCTCGCATATTCTAAAAATATGCATGGCAGGCTCAAGGAAAACTCTAAATTGTCCCTTGGCGCGAAAGTGAGCGTGGATGTTTGTTCTTCTATGTGTGCCCTGCGATTGGCTGGCAAACGGTTCAGGGTGTCCCCCCCGCCTACTGCCCGAAGACAGCTGGCATAGGCTCCAGCATGCCTCGCAACCCTTGTGATGATAAAGCGGATCAGGAAACGGATAGACGGTTGTACCTCTTCCAGGTTCCCCACTGGTGTAGTGTTGTCACCCAGCACACCGAGCGTGAATCTCAGCGTCTGCCACATTTTATTACAGAAATGTCTGCAGCTCAGAACCCGAGATACTGACAGACTCATGTCTTCTCCTAAAAGAAAAGCAAGAAATAAAAAAAGACATTGTTTTCGACAAATACGTCCTCGCTTGCGGCAGTATCTTTGAAATTTCACAAAGTCCGACATCCCCTGCAAAACTAAGGAGGCTCTAACAGTCTTTCTCTATGTCAGGTAGGATGGGCAGGAATGCAGAAAATATCTCTTCGGCTTTTCTTTTCATGCTTCAAAAATACTTTGATTAGCAATAGAAATGTGATGATTTACTACTTAACCCTTTCATGCACCCTGTAACCTAATAACATGATAAGCTGTCCACTATAGTGACTGCTGTCCCTGAAAGGGTTAAAGAAGCTGAAATCATGGGTGTTTTATATTCTACTTTCGTAAAAAAAAAAAAAAAGCAAAAAAAGAACATTTCTCCCCAAACATGCTTTCCAAGTTTCTCCAAACACCAGTTCAAAACCCGAGTCCCATTCCAGACAACAACAAAGTGTCACTCGTTGTTGGAGAACGCTTAGACTGCTTTTTCCTGACTCCTGTCAATGTGCCTTTGAAGAAGCCAATAAAACATCACCCCCTATCCTTGAAAACTCTCCCACAGTAGCGTTTTTTTTTTTGCACCCTGGCAGTGCCCCTCGTGTATGTGGTCTGGTTCTCTCTGCAGTGTGCAACATCATCAAAAAAAAAAAAAGCAAAAGCAACACTTTCCTTGGAGGAATGACTCGTGAAGCAGCACAACATTCACTCACCTATCATTCTGTGAGAGCAAAGGGCAAATCTGAGAGCATCGGTTCCACACTGAGGGATCCCCTTCGGGAAGTCTTTCCTCTGAGGGAAGCAGATGGAGGAGTTAGATATGGTCGATGAGGAGGCAAAGAGCGCACGCATTCTGTCAGAAAGGAAATATGAATCAGAAGGAGGGGATCTGACCTGAGCTTCCATGGCAACCTCTTGCTCCCTGGGGTCGAGGTTCCCCTCTTTAACTTTCTGCTGAAGCCTCTGAGAGGGGGAAAAACATTATTGAGGTGGACTTTTTTGTTAATACCTACTACTGCTAGATGACCTGTTTTCACACATCAACTTGGAAAATTTTGTTTTACCATTCCATTAACCCTTTCGGGGACAGTGGAGACTACTACTTCACTGTAGTTTGCAATGAGTTATACAATACTGATAATTGTGTGTGTGTGTCTCACCATGTAGACGTCACACAGATTGTGGATCCAGAAGGAGTACAAAGCAGCAGTGACAGTGTGCTTATCATGACAGCTTATCATGTTATCAGGTTACACTGTAACATTTTTGTCGTGGGCCACATTTTAGTTACCGTTTCCCTTGGAGGGCCATTATGTACCATATAAAAAGAAGAACCGTTTATTCAACGATTGTTGAAGTTACTGGAATGTGGGATTTGATAACAAGAAAACGCTTCCAATATCTGTCTTATTGATTACATATGAGATTTTTACATTTTGGTTGAGATTTTAGTAAGCATCGTGGAAGTTACATGTTTGATTTGTTTTTGCGGGCCACATAAAATGATGTGGTGGGCCACATCTGGCCCACGGGCCTTGAGTTTGATGCCTGTGGGTTACAGGGTGCATGAAAGGGGTAAAGAAAGACAGAAAAAAACAATACAAATAACATGACACTGACAAACGTAATAATACATTACCAAAAAAAAAAAAAAGAATAAATACAAATTCATTTGTGGTCCAGCACAATTAAAATTGAAACTCATGAAACTGCCCAGGACAAAAACGATGTTGATGTTTATTGACCAACCTTTTCACTACCTCAAATGATTTCAGTAATTCTCAATGAGACTTCAGCACCTGTTAGCGGCAATTTTCGACTACTCTCATTAGTTTCAGAACATTATCCTATTGGCGGACCCATGACTGAGATAAAGCTTTCTGACACTGTGTAGCACAATTAGTTCCTGAATGCCTTGATAGTCTTATGATTCCTTTGAACGCTGCACAGACTCAAGTCGGTGGTGGCAAAGCAGCCCCAGAACCCAACTGAGCCTTCTCCTCCATTTCTCGCTGTACTTTTTTTTTCTTCATACATTTCTTTTTTTTTTTTTTTTTTTTTGCTCTGTAAACATAGAGATGATGTGACTTGCCAAAAAGCTAGACTTTCATACCATCTGTGCGAAGCACATTCCTCCAGAGGCTTTGTGGCTTTGTCTATATGCGTTTCAGCAAAATTCCCCTCTTGTCAGTGATTTCAATTTCTGACCATGGTGGGGGTTTTCTTAAAGAAAAGGGCACCGGCAATTTTGTTCTTGTGTGTCAGTTTTCAAGTCAAAACATTCCTTTGAGCACCTTTTGGTATTAACTTTGGAATATGTAATTATAGATTGAAGTAACTAACAGACATTTCTTGTGATTATAACGCGCGAGTGCTTGTGTTGTGTGAATGCTCGTGTTTTCTAAGCGTCTCCCCCTCACTGCAGAATCCCACAAAAACGCATCCATGTCAGTCAGTCTTGTTCTCACAGAAGTGCTGACGTGCCATTTCTCAGTTTCTTGGTCAACTGAAACATTAAATAGAAATGAATCTTTAAACGGTCTTTGCGCAACATGTGGTACTTGTCTATTATGGAAGCTTGCCAAATGGACTTTGTTCCAGAAAAATATGTCACAATCAAAAGGAGTTCTTGGTCTTAGTTAAAAGATTGACACAGAATATATGTGGCAATAATCGGATGCTGCACGATCACATATTACATTGATTTTACTCACACTGGCTTTCGGTTTTGAAATCCAGAAGTTTACAAAGTGATTAGTTTTATTTAATTAAGAGGAATCAAGAAAGAGGTACCAAAGTGTTTTTCTAACCACTGAGCGTTCACCTTAGGACGGTCAAAGTAATCATCACAAAACAACAGCAACTAAATGCAGGAAAGCCATAAAGTCAATGCAGTATTGGTCTTTCGCATATAATTGGACTGTCTCAGCATTTGAACTGTTCTTATTTATAGCGAATAAAACACAACTGAAAGACTGTTATGTTACACACCTCCAAGGAAGCTCCGTGGATAACATCCAAGGGGTCGATGACATTTCCCAAGGATTTACTCATTTTCCGACCGTGTTTATCCCTTACCAGAGAGTGAAGTAGCACCTTAGAATCAAGAAGCAGAAACAACAGGTTAAAAAAAAAAACTGCACATACCATTTTGAATATGGAACATACAAAACAAATCCAAAGGAATATGGAACATACTAAGAAATTTGCAGAGAAAGACTATGGAGACAGTTACACGGACTCGCTGTCCTGTGAGAAAATGGAAATTATAGCTTTTGTAAACAAAGACATAAAACTTCCACTGATGGGAATGGAAAAAGAATATAACTGAGGAAATTGTTGAGCTATGAACATGTATTTGTCATTCACACTATGAACATTTCCTGACAAAATATGCTAGTTTTTCATTTTTTTTTAATAAAGCTGAAGATAAACATCTGTTTACCATTTGCAGGCCTTTCTCTTTGATATGCTCGAAGATATTGGGAAAATCTATGTTGAGAGATTGGACAATTTCATGGAAAAGATGACCAATGTGGTTTGAGATCAAACGGAAAGCAAAAAATATGCATTGGGAATTTTCATTTACAAAAAAACCTTTAAATCATGAGATTTTAAGTCACAAAGATGAAGACTTGTGGTTTTAGAGGGGTGGCACTTGACTGGCTAAAATTCTATACTAGTAAAAGAAAGAAATTTGTCCAGTTCAATAATAACAAGTCAGATTGCTTCAACATTAGCTGAGGTGTCCCACAGGAGTCAATCTTGGGACTCGCACTGTTTATATCATACATAAATGACAGACGTTTCTGATGTACTGAAATTTGTTGCTTAGGGAGACAATATAAACATTGTTCTGGGGAGAACTTGCAGCAGCTTCTTAGAGCTGGGCGTAAATGAAATGTGCAGATTAAACTTTTCCCAGGTTGACCATCAATCACACCACAATCTCCTTTTATCAATGATCACTGATGGCGGGCATGTCCAGAAAATATTTTGTCGATGCCCATGGGGGCTGTGACTTAACAAATATTTTTGTTTAGATGTTGAGGAGAGTGATTTATTTGTGATTTGTCTTTTTTATTTATTGTTGCTATCAATGGAAAGTTAGTGTTTTGTAGTTATACATATTTATTATTTTCAGGCTTCTGAGATCATTTCTTTATTGAGTTTTTATATGCTTTGATTGTACAAGATAAATGAAGATCAGATCAAATCAAATCAGATATGAGCAACTCATTGCACAAGTACCTGTTTAAAAGGCAACTGGCCTGTCAGCTCTGTACCCAACATTACCATCCTCGCCACCCAGAAGAAGATTAGGTCGCTGCCTGTCTCCAAGATGGAGTTTGGGTAGAAGCGCTGAAAATCTCTCGTCTGCAGAAGGAGGATGTGGTTAGTCTCTGACATCAGTGATGTCATTCATGATGACGTGCAGCTGGAGGAGATGCGGTACCTGTTGAGGCCAGCCCAACATAGCGAAAGGAAACAGCGCCGAGGAGAACCAGGTATCCAGAACATCAGAGTCTGACCCACCCAGCGTGCATACAAAAAAAGATTTATCCAAACAAATGATTGTCATATTTGATTCCATTTTCACACTTTCTCAATAAATCAAATGTTTGTCGCCTTCAAAGAGAATCTTTGCTGCTCCCTTTGTGAATGTGATCGTTTATGCGCTGTGAGCATCCAGATTGGGGTAGCAGCATTTCTGCAACTGCGAGTATGCAGTGCAGTTCAACTTGAAATGGTACTGTTCGGAAAGAAGTCTGCGCTGCCTTGCATTGCAATTTTAGGGTATTCAGTCTCCATGGTAACAGTCAGTGGCCTAAATATTGTGACATTGGGGCTGCTCGATTATGAAAAAAAAAAGAAAACGAAGCCTTTCAGGGACAGCCGTTAGTACAGTGGACATCTTATCATGTTATCAGATTACAGGGTGCATGAAAGGGTGACTCACAATTATTTCGGTAATAATCGAAATCACAATTCCTCAATCGATCATTTATTTTGGGTACAAAACAAGGAAATATTTAATCATAAAAAATATGAAGACAAATCAAATTCTTTGAAGCGCTATAATTTTGTAAGTATCTTTTAGACCAAACAAAATTTATAAAATTTACCATTTAAAAAAAAAAAAAGTGCACGTTTATAAATTCAAGTATGGTTTCATGCTTTAGAGTTTACTTGAGATATACTTTTATTTACAAATATATAGCAAGAACTGTTCTAACATTTAAGTAATTTCAATAGATCTCTCAAGTGCAAATTTTGAACTCAAACTATGCTCACTGTCGTATTTGACATTGTAAAATGAATACAATTTAACATTGTTTTATATATATATATATATATATTTATAAAAATAATAATTTTAATGATTACCGTATTTTCCACACTAAAAGGCACACTGGATTATGAGGCGCACCTTTAATGAATGGCCTATTTTGTAATGTTTTTCATATATTGGACGCACCGCATTATAAGACGCAATCTACAATGCATCCGCCAGATGGAGCAACGCTCAAGGAAATCCCAACAGAACACTACACCCCACTACACCCTGATTTATATTGCGACGATCAGATGTCCGTAAAACGTATTTAATAAAGCAGTGACACAGTTCACTTAACCAACAGCAAGTTATAACATTGACTCATTAACGTTGAACTCTCTTGCCTCTGCTCTATTTCCGTGTTCAACTGCGTAACCGATCGCCTTAAGTTTGAACTCTGCGTTGTAAGCATGTCTCTAGCAAGGAGCCATTTTGGGGTCGACATATTACCGTAATGACCACACACAAGGCGCATCGGATTTGAAGGCGCGCTGTGAGCTTTTAAGAAAATGGAAGGCTTTTAGGTGCGCATTTTAGTGCGGAAAATATTGTACGCCAATATTGTAATTGTTGAGTGTAATAATCGAAATTGAATTTCAATAAATTGCACAGTCCCATGCAGCATGATATGCTAATTAATTAATACAAGACTAATAGAATCAAGACAGATTAACCGGTGGGTTTTTTTTGTAGTTCGTGGTAAGATATGGTTATGATGAGATGATGACAAAGTAAACTTATTTTTTCTGTTTGTTGTTCAAGAAGTGTGTACATGATTCTGAATAAATGACTAAAACTGATGCAAAAAAAAGGCACACTTTGTTGGCAATGTTCTAATCACTTATCTTGGTAACCTAAGCAAGTTTTGACAATGAAAACACAAAATATTTCATTTTATACCATGTGGAAATGGGATTAAAGAGGCGAGGGTACCCTGAGTCAAACTGATGTCCTGTGGTTTCACTCCATATTTGACAGTTGCTCTCTGACGGGCCTCATCTTCATTACTTCCCCACACCCACTGGTCCTAACAAAAACAGAAACAATCATGTTTCCCCCTTTGGATGGGACAAAAACTGTTGCACCACCGCTACCGTTTTGCTCACCAACTTCTAAACCATTCTTCAGTTTTCTCTTCTACACTGTACTATATACAGTACACAAATCCACCAATCACATCTTAATGACCAGTTGCTCACACACACACACACACACACACACGCACACACAGACACACACACACACACACACCGTATTTTCCGCACTATAAGTATTCAATTTTCTCAAACAATGACAGCGCCCACTATAATCTGATGCGCCTGATGTATGGTGGTCCAGTTTCTTTATATTCCCCATTGAGTTGTTTCCATGTTAGTGTGTTCGTATGCCATCAAGTGGTGATTATTAGCAGGAATCAATTGGAACCTAAAAGGGTTCTGCCCGACATGAATTGACATGTGCAGTCGCCAACACACCCTCGAAAAGACAATTACTTTGTGAGCTCTGCGCAGCCATTCTGAAACGATGACCATACCAAAAGCAGACTTAACTACTGACTAAACAAAGGAATAAGGAGACAAGCAAGATTTCTAATAATATTTAGCCCCTCGTGGATGTGAGCCCACAAGGTTGGTGTGCCTTTTTTGTTGAATCAATTGTCTTCCTAACTTTTGTCTTTCATTTACTGTTTTGTAATGCAATTTGTATTTAGGCAAAGGAATAAACCCTGTTATCCTGTAGCTTTATGGACTTTGTTTGGAGCAAACCAGATTTGTACCGCATTGTCCGAAGAAAAATACCAAATATATTTCGAGTCTCTCATGCAGTACACTAAAGATACAGCGGTGCCTCGGGACATGACAGTGCAGTTCAGTGGCCATTGTGATAGCAAAGCCCAACCTCTTGTTTGTTCGCAGAATGCAGAAACTCCACTCTGTAAGCTGGGATCTGATGCCCCCACCACAGCTGCCTGGAAATGCACCAGTCACTGTAAAGCAAACAGAGCTGCATTGTTCACTCGCATACAATGAAACAAGGATGCATTCATCACAAGAATTGTGTTATTTCAGACTCATCGGCAAACAATAGATGACAAACAGCTGTTCACATTTTAACAAAAGTGACATTATGGGAAGTTTGTCAATGGGGGTCAAAGGTCGGGGTCAGCCTACCTGATGTTGGACAGCCAGTTTTTCCATGTTTTAGTATAAAAGTGAGGGGTGATTTCAAGATGACCATCCTCAACAGCCTGACAATAAAAAGAGTGAGTGACACTGAGCGTTTTGGCTGTCAGCCAGCACCACTTCTACCAGGCTAGGGGGAAAAAAAAAAGAAATAATAATCACATCACCAACATTAGCTTACCTGTATAGCTTTTTGAGCCATTCCATGACAACGGACGAACCATTGTTTCTTCAGAAGAGGCTCGATCACATCCCCTGAGCGGCTTAGAAATGCGGAAAAGAATTTGAAAAACATGATTAAAAACCCAACTTTACTTCCCAAAGTGTACAGTTTGTTAATTCCCACTCCAGATCCATTCACCGAGCCCAGTAAACTGGCTTCACTCAAAGTGGGTGCTGAATCGGTATTTGTGGCCACAACATGACGGGATCTGGAGACTTCTTGACACAAAATACTTGCTGCCATTGTTTATGCCCTGTCCCTGTCTAATCTTCTGTGTTTCAGGTCAGTGTTTTACACCCAGTTTAACATAACGTGATGACTCCCTCTTTTGACAGGACGTAGATTTTAGCGACAGTTTTTCCAGCGAACCGTGGCGGATCTTCATCTGACGTGCAGAGAAATAAAACTCAACTGCTGCAAGATAAAACCAAGTTTTAAAATAAATATATACAAAAGGTACAGAGAATGGATAGGTGGGTACACTTTTTTCTTTGTCAGCTAGAAGATAATATATATGCCTGTAAATATAACAGACCAATGTTTAGCTAGTAATGGCTGAGATTATGATCAATGTTGTTACATAAAAAAAAAAAAAGTATTTATATGCGTGCTGTGCTGCACAGAGGGCTACAAATGTTGTTGTGCCATTTTGTCTATTGCCGGCGAAAACTGTCAAAACTGTCTTCTGATGATTTCCCATTTGCCCACAATACTAAAATCCATGTGGAGACATTCAATCTTGATGGTCAGTAACTTGTGTCATCACAAAACATGTTTCATTTGTTTGGTATATAGCAGCATCTGTCAAAAGCGCAATGAAGCGAAAGAGATATTACAAGTCGTGAGTAAAAACTGAGCAGTGTCATACTTCTGGCATGTTTTTTTTTTTTGCCGTTTTAAATCTTAAAGACTGTGCGGGTGAAGTTAATGATATGGCCGGACAGTTTACGGTGTTGGTTTACCTGCAAATAGGTAAGGTCATGGCGTGCTCCTTCTTTCCTCTGAACAGCTTTTTCTCAACCAGAGCGTTAACTACCAGCTGCCTGGCGTCAAAACGCTTCACTCCCTTAAAACACCCAAGGGGGCATGAAATGAAGAATTGTTAATTGATGTTTTGGTTTCATATTTTGAAGTATGATAGAATAAATCATCACTGGCGTCTCCAAATACATTCCTCTAAAGCTACAGCAGTAATGACAGCAAAGTTTATGCACCTCCAGCCATTGTCCACAGAGTGGAGTCATCTTCCCATCTCCTCCAATCACGCTGAGGCGTGGCAGAGCATGTCTCTGTGACAAAAGGAAGTCTGTGTGGTCATGAGCAGGCGTCACCTTAACCGCACCTAAAGTCAGAAAAATAGCAAAAAAATCCTGAGAAATTGAGAGTCTTGCCCTGCACTTGAAATTGTGAACAGTATTATGGAAACTGCTTTGAAGTTCTGATGAATGATGGGCTGTTTTATTTTCGACAATAGTCAGCGGACCTGTGCCGAGCTCCATGGCCACGATTGTATCAGTGACGATGGGCAACAATCTGTCATTGAAGGGATGGCGGCATTGCTTCCCATGAAAGTCCTGGAACAAAGAAAAGTAAAAGTAAATGCACTGTAAATGTTTTGGTATTTTCTCCCATTTGATTATCCGTCCAAATTCTGATCCGCTTTATCCTGACAAGGGTCGCAGGGTGTGCTGGAGCCTAACCCAGCTTTCTTCGGGTAGTAGGCGGGGGACACCCTGAACCGATGGCCAGCCAATCGCAGGGCACACAGAGACGAACAACCATCCGCGCTCACATTTATACCTACGGACAATTTAGAGTGTTCAATCAGCCTGCCGTGCATGTTTTTTGGAATGTGGGAGGAAACACGAGTACCCGGAGAAAAGCCACACAGGCACGGGGAGCACATGCAAACTCCACACGGGAAGGGCGCAGCTGGAATCGAACCCGGTACCTCTGCACTGTGAAGTCGACGTGCTAACCACCGTCCCGTTTGATTAGCCTTTTACATTTATTTTGACGGGAAAACGTATTTACGAAAAAGTAATGTACATGTCAATAACCAACATACTTTCAGCGTTTTGACAGAATGCTGTGCGGGTCATTGAGTTGATACTCCCCCCTATTCAGATGTGCCAACTTTCATACAACGAGTGGCTTTAAGTACATCCTTCAAATATAACAGCTTGTGTGTACGCATCTTTGAGTTATCCACAATTCCAATGCATTGAAATTTCAATCCAAAATTTCTAGCCTGGTATCGAGGGTCGTCAGGATGAACAGCTACGGCCACATCTCCCAGCATAGTCTCCGGACGAGTTGTTGAGACCATTATTTCTCCACCTGAATGGTTTGAAAAAAAAAAACGACAGAACACAAAGAGTGACAGCTGACCTTTCAAACAATGCTCAGAGTGAGAACTAAAACACATAATTAGGTAGCTTTCTGTCACTACGGGCCACGGTCATGCAAACGGCCTTCCTGTGGATCACCGCCTGCTCGGAACAATAATATTTTATAAAAGTAAATTCAACTGCTTTTGTTTTATTTTATGATCATTTAATTGCATTTATTTCTACAGAAGACGATTAGGGCCAATGAAAGAAAAAAAAGTTGGCAAGCTTCTTACTTTTATCTCAAAATGTTGACTTCTTGCCAATTTTGTTTTTGTCCGGTGTTCGGAAGGAGTCCGGATTCCACATGCGTAGACAGAGCTAAAAATATATTTATTTATAATTAAAAAAAAAGGCAAGACCGGCAAAGTATAACTAGTGACTGAGGAGGAGGAAAAGACGAGCAGAAACCAAAAACGCTTGCAAAAAGTAAGAAGCCAGAAAAACGTAAATTGCTCGTCAACTCAAAGGACGAGAGAATCCAATAGAGAAAGAACCGAGAATACATAACAAGGAAAATACAAGAACAAAAATATTATGACGTCACGGGGCAAGGCGATGATTGGATTGGATCGGATAAACTTTATTGTCAAATGTACTGTATGGGTAAGATACAGCACAGATGAAATTTCTTCCCTCTCAACATAAAACAGGAGGAGCTGCTGAGGGTGTCCGCGCCGCTATCAAAAGAAAAGTTAACCAAAAAAATGACAAAATAATACAAAACAACACATGAGACAGACAATCGTGCACTCTTTACCACTTTCCTGCATAGACTTTGTTGTCTGAAGCAGTTATAGATGAAAGAGGCAATGAGGCAAAAATGTCAAGAACGTCTCAAAAATTCAGCACTTGGAGACAGCGTCATGAGGAAGGCTAATAATCCGACAATCAGTCGGCATCTTGGCAGTCCTGAAAGACATGGCAAGGCTGGATTAGAAAACGCGGCACAAGTGCGCCTACTGGAGGGAAAACGCCCTTCACAGACAACCAAGACAGTTTTTTTTCCTTCATTGGCCCAAATCCTCTTCCGTATTATTTCTAACTTTGCTTTGTCTCATTTTAATTATTTATGTATTTGTTGTACGATCAGGCTGTTTTTATTACCCGAAGCGGGAATCTCTCTAAATGAGTATTTTCAAACTGCTAAGTCATCAATTATTTAACTTCATGAATTTTCTGTCCCGATTTATCATCCTCATTCCTGATTTTATTATTTTTTTTCAGTGCAAGTCTTTCCTTGTTGCCAATGGCGTTTCCTGACAACATGAATCTCTTGGCGGCCATAACTGGCCCTTGTTTCGTTCTTGGAACAACTCAATAATGATTTAGCTTTATGTGTAATTTGGAAAGCAGCTTGTGCTCCAAGATCTTTGGTTTGAAAAGTGCTGTAAAAATAAACTTTGATTGACTGTGGGGTTGATCACTTTCTGCCACACCAGACTCATCCAAATATGCACTCATATTTTGCAACACGCTGCAGTCATGGTGACGACAAAATGATTGCCATCAAACACTGAAAAGTCCAAACTATCTTGGTAATAAGATGGATAACTGAACGTATTTCCTGTCTGCCATCGACACTCATACTCACTGTGACCATCTATCGGGTACGCAAAGGTGAGCATGGTTCCAAATTCCACTTTGTGCTCATAGTTAGGCACGGACAGCATCGTTTTCCCGGAAAGTTCCTTCGAATCAACCTGCCAAAAAAATAAATTTAAAACATACATATAGCAAGAAATTTGAGCAGTTTTTCTATTGTTGAAGATGAAAACAGTACCATATTGGCCCGAATATAAGACGGTGTTTTTTGCATTGAAATAAGACTGAAAAAGTGGGGGTCGTCTTATATTCGGGGTCTAGACATTATACCAATTCACGACGCTAGATGGCGCCAGATATCATTGAAGCGAATGCTGAACTTGACTCCCCAGGCCAAAGTGACCCCTGTCACGAAGAATGAAAATAAAAATAGCGGTAGCACGAAGAAGAAAAATAAAAGATAGCGCTAAGAAAGAAAAGAGAAAAATAATAGAAGAGATAACAGAAAATGGAGGAGCATAGCAACAATCTGGAGAAAAGTGGGTCGAAGATCGGCCAGGTTAACTGGCAGCTGAGGAGAAGTTATGATGTAATTCATTCATTCATTCATTCATCTTCCGAACCACTTCATCCTCACGAGGGTCGCGGGGGGGGGGGGGGGGGGGTGCTGGAGCCTATCCCAGCTGTCTTCGGGCAGTAGGCGGGGGACACCCTGAATTGGTTGCCAGCCAATCGCAGGGCTATGATGTAATTTACATTTCAAAAACCAGAAGCCATTCATTTACGAATGTGATTGCACTTTAGTTTACATATTTAAATGTTCAGATATTAAGATTTGAATGAGGCAAAATAACATGCTTTTTCTCACAAATATATTGTTAGAATCCTTTGTTTCAGATATACTGAAATTATTTTCTTTATCAAAATGTATTTGGTGTTCAAAAAGTATTTTTTCAAACTTGAGTCTTGAAAAAGAGGGGGTCGTCTTATAATCAGGGCCGTCTTATATTCGGGCCAATATGGTAATTTGACTGGAGGCGGGGAAAAAAAAAACTTGGTCGACAACCATCACATAATTCCGGAGCTTTTTAAGGCTACCTTGTTGTCTTCAAACGGATTGATTTGCATGCCATCGTACAGCAAGAGGAAGCATCATGTATTCATGGGCGACCATGAGGTACCAAAAAGATAGCTACCATTTACATATGTAGCCTGTTTTCAAGTTTGACTGCACAAGAGCAGAGAAGTTGTGAGCAATATTCGAAATGTTTTCTTCTTTAACACCACTGAGTATCCATTGTACACAGAAGGTATGTACAGTAATGAATCACCTCTATGTCCGAGATTGCGGACTCCAGCGCACAGCTCCAATTGACGAGACCCTCTGAGCGATAGATCAAACCGGCATCGCACAGGCGCACAAAGGCCTCAGTTACAGCCTTGCTGAAACCCTGAAACATACGAGACGGGAACAAAGAATATTGACCGGTTTCACATTCGTGATCGTGGACAAATATGGAACGTCACATTGGTACAAAAAAAAAAAAAAAAGGTTGGAAATAGTGGAGAGAGGTGAGAAGAATGATAGGAAACAATCATTACCTCATAATTTTCCTTTAAAAATAACATCAAGATCATTTAGTGGTTAATTTGTTTATTGCCTTGTCTTATTCAACGGGAGCCTTTGGACTTAAGTTAGTGTGCAGAGTTGGGAGAAATACTTTGTTGCACATTAAAATCATCAACTCGATTTTGTTCAGTGCAGTTCAAATGTACCTTATCCATGGTGAAACAGGCTCTACTCCAGTCCAAGGAAGCCCCGAGTTTCCTCAGCTGTTGATAGATCTCATCTCCTTTCCTGACACAAAAAACAGCGCAAACATGTATTCCGAGATGACCGCACGGCAAACATAGTGATGTATCGTGCCGGTAAAGAGGAAGACGCACTCATTTTTCCATTTCCAAACCTCCTGTAAAAATTCTTCTCGCGTGAAGTCTTTCCTGTGCTTCCCTTCTTCCCGAAGCAGCATTCTCTCCACCACGCTCTGATGAAAAAAATATACATGTACATAGCATGAAGATGCAGTGTTTCAGTATCCGATATACTGTACCGTATTGGCCCGAATATAAGACGACCCCCTCTTTTTCAAGACTCAAGTTTGAAAAAAGACTTTTTGAACACCAAATTAATTTTTATACAGAAAATAATTACATCTGAAAAAAATGATTATAACAATATGAGAGAAAAAGCATATTATTTTGCCTCATTCAAATCTAAAGTGCAATCACATTCATAAATGAATGGCTTCTGGTTTTTGAAATGTAAATTACATCATAACTTCTCCTCAGCTGCCGGTTAACCTGGCCGATCTTCGACCCACTTTTCTCCAGATTGTCACTACGTTTCTCCATTTTCTGTTATCTCTTCTATTATTTTCTTCTCTTTTCCTTCTTTCCGCTATTTTTTATTTTTCTTCTTCGTGCTACCGCTATTTTTATCTTTATTCTTCGTGGCAGGGGTTCACTTTGGCCTGGGAGTCAAGTTCAGCATTCGCTTCATTGATATCTGGTGCCATCTAGCGTCGTGAATGGGTATAATGTCTAGACCCCGAATGTAAGACGACCCCCACTTTTTCAGTCTTAGTTCAATGCCAAAAACACCGTCTTATATTCGGGCCAATACGGTACAAGAGAAGCTCTTATTTGTGCTTCTGACAGCTGGCTTTCATCATGAGCATCCTATTCTAGCTACAGCTACATTATGACCACTGAGATACTTGAGCAAAAAAAAAAAACACTCCAAAAATCACATTTAGTTTTGATTGAGTGTTTGAGCAACGATAATAGTATGTTCATTCTTGTCATCTGAACCGGCGCAAACCACCTCCTCATTTCAGGAGGCGGAATGTTTGGGTGAGTTTTTTTTTTAACTGGTAAATGGCACATTGAAAGGTAATCTCCTCAAGTCTTATTTTTCAATCAGCACACTTTTTCCAAATGTATTCATATTTTACAGGTTTGATGTTATGGGGCTAGAATTTAAAAATCTTGCCTGGGGCATTCCCAGGCCAGCTGGGGGACATACAGTATGCTGTGTCCAAATGTATACTTCGCGTCCTCCAAAGACCGAATTTGATGACCGCAACTTTAGGCGCACCTCGACAGCACGCCGGTGTCCAAATTTACGCGGCTTTTGAGTCTCGCCTTCAAATCTGGCCTTTGTTTCCACAGAGACGGACGGCGCACTGAGTGAAGGGTGCGCCGGAGCACATTTTTGTAGGCTATCTTGCTCCGCACTCGAGGATACAGCCTAAGAATTTGGACAGAGTCTTTCCGGGCGGCCCGGTAGTTGAGTGGTTAGCGCGTCGACTTCACAGGTACCAGGTTCGATTCCTGCTCCGGCCTTCTTGTGTGGAGTTTGCATGTTCTCCCCGTGCCTGCGTGGGTTCTCTCCAGGTCCTCCGGTTTACTCCCAGATTCCAAAAAAAACATGCACGGCAGGCTGATCGAACACTCCAAACTGTCCTTAGGTGCGAGTGTGAGCGTGGATGGTTGTTTGTCTCTGTGTGCCCTGCAATTGGTTGGCAACTGGTTCAGGGTGTACCCCGTCTATTACTCAAAGACAGCTGGGATAGGCTCCAGCATGCCCGCCACCCTTGTGAGGATAAAGTGGATCGGAAAAAGGATGTATGGATGGATGGATAGAGTCTTTCCTGCGTGTCCTGGGACCTGTCCGGAGCCCCACACCGGGGAGGAGTCCAGGAGGTATCCTAACTAGATGTCTGAGCCACCTCATCTCGCAAAATTGTAAATTATGAACAGATTTGTCAACATTGACTTACCAACTTTACACTACTGTGAGTAAAATCCCCTCTTAAATATTCAGTTATGACAAAACAGAAGTGAGTTTACCTGTGTTGCTATACCAGCATGGTCACAACCAGGGACCCATAGTACTCTTTGGCCCTGCATCCTTCTCCTAAACGGATTGAACAAAGCATAGTATGGAGTATGCCTGATCCATCGTTCATAGCAGCATTACAATTAGAGCCAAAAAGCATACATTTAATAAAAAGGCAACATTCAGAATCTGTTTTTGGCATTTACCATCGAACCAAAGCATCTTCTATTGCTACAGTCAGAGCATGGCCCAGATGCAGAGTCCCTGTCACGTTTGGTGGTGGTATACACAAGGAGAAGTTCTGATCCACAGCATGGGAAAACTCCTGAACGTCCTAAAGAGAAGGATACTTTATATAGTACATACCACCACTTAAATTGACAACCCCTCCAAAAAATGTATATTAGCATCTACTCCAGGGGTCACCAACATGGTGCATGATATTTAAAATATCTCACATGATGCTCAGGCCTGAAGAACCCCTCCTTCTCCCACCACTGATACCAGCTGGATTCCACATAATCTGGACTGTATGAGGATGGAAATGGCAGGCTTGTGTCTGCCAAAACATATTCGCAAGTAGGAAAGAATGTTTTCAGTTCTGCAGTATGACAACAACAAAGTTGAGAGACTATTGGGTGTGTGGGCTGGGGTAACAGGGCAAACTCGCCTTTCTTTGCCCCAGGTGGTGTATCAGCAGGATAGAGGATTCGCTCCTTTTCGCTCCATTTTATAGCATCTTCTTCAGCAGTCTGGAAACACAACATCACCGCTGGAATTAAAAACTGCAGATTGCATTAATAAATATGTCATATGTATGTATAGGTTACAATCACACAAATACTCGGAAGTCATATGATAATTGTGAATGATTTTGGAAGGGGGAGTCAAGAGACAAATCCTTTGCTGGCTTCCAGAGACTACTTAGAAGGAGTCTAACATGCAGAACTCGTTGTATTTTCAGTGTCCTGTACATATTAAAATATATACTTTGCTGTCGTTCCTACTCACAAGGTGTTGAGTGGATAGTATGGCGAGCTCCCTCTGTTTTTTCCTCTTCTGTTTTTCAACTTGGAGACGAGAGCGTGAGCTTGACTTGGAGGCGGATAATGTTGAAGGCTTGGGCGAGTTACTGGAACAGAGCCTGACCGCTTCTCTCCTTGCGTGCATTAGAACAGGACCTATTGGCCACATCCTCAAGGACAAGCTATACAGATTACAGTACTTGGGCTTTTCAAGTACGGAAAACCGCCTTCAGCGATCTTAAAATTCCTCTTCCCTTTGTAAAGCCTACATTTGTGTCATGTTACCAGGAATGCGTTTAAACATTAATATAACATGGTCCAGTGATAAACATGTCATTTGAAAATATTTAGCAAGATAAATAATACAAATGAAACCTATGTCAGTATGTGATTGTTGTTTCGTGTCGGTCTATTTTGAATGACGGATGACAGGAAATCCGGAAAGAAGTCTCTGCTGTCCGTCTACAAATATCTTCCTCCCTCGGCACAATAACGTCAAACACACAAAACGGAAATAGATGATCCTGTTGGTTTTCAAAACAATATTTCGAACGTACAGCTTTAATAGCACGGCTACCGTAAGACGTTTGTTGTATTAGAAAAACAAACAAACCTTCTATTATGCGTTTTCTTACCTGCCGGGTATATCGTGATTTATATTTAGAATTTATCAATAAAACTATGTAGCATTCAAAATCACAGTGTAACACATTTCCGTTCCTAGTCCCGCTAACTATTGGTCATTTTTGACGTTTGACTATTTTGGTTGGCCACATCCCATTCCATCAGTGTGCTTGACAGCTCATATCTGACTTTCATCAACGTTTCTTCCTGTCTTTGAATTGATTTTTAATTGTTGGTTTGGTTATCATTGATGATTTAGAATACGCTGTTAATCAGCGATTTTTAGACGTCCATCTTAAAAGTTAGTTGACGTTGGCGTTAGCAGACGAGCTCCAGGGATGGCGGAGGTTCCTGGGACGTCAAGTGAGACGATCACGGAGACTGTTCAAATCAGCACACCGCCACCCCCTCAGCAGGTAAACAATTAAATGACCACTGGTGAAAACATTTGGGCGAATATGCGTTACAGAGGCTAATAAATATCCCAGTTGCTAAAAAAAAGGAAAAGGCCGTTCTTGAAAACAACCCTGACGCTTATACGTTGAATGTTCGGTATAACCAAGCCATATATTTTGGATATTAAAATGGGCACGTTAAGTACATAGAAAAGAGCACATTGTCTTTAATCCGAGCATCAACATTCTGACCTCAGCATCATTTATATTGTTAGAATATACTGGGGCAGATTAGATCACAATCCGATCTATACGGCATTTTTATTTCGTGGCAATCCGCACCTCTGGTGGCGAATTGTGCTGCATTTCATTTAGCTGCCATTCGGCCTAAAGAGGGTAATAGCACAACCTGTAGAAAACACACACGCACAGTCTGGACGGAGGAGGGTGTGTATTCCCAATGTGAAAAATGTGACAGAATGCTGAGAAATGACATTTACAAAAGGGATGTTGTCAAGCATTTTTGATCAAAGGTTTTTCCTGTTGTCCGCACGTTGTATTTCGTGGCGCATGTTTCCAGGAGGGACGTAGTCTGACAATTAAGCTAAGGAAGAGGAAAACCGAGAAAAAAGTGGAATGGTCCAGCGACACGGTCGACAATGAGCACCTCGGGAGGAGATCTTCAAAATGTAAGTGCCTCTTCCTTGTGCTCGCATCTCAGCGATATCGTTGTTAGTTCTTGTTTTTGCAACACTTATAAATACAGTTGCACTCAATGAACGCGTTCCTTACTGGGCTTTTGAGACACATTCACTTCATTGAAAATGTTGCTGACTTGAGGTGATGAACTGGACTTTCTTTCATTTTTCCCCCAGTGACATTGCTCTGGTAAAAAATGTACATAATTCAATCATGAAAACTTTCGTTCATCTTATGATTCTATAGTGTTTGAATTGAAATAAAGGGTCACTACTGTTAATATGACAAAAATAATCAACTGGATACTCATTCTTGTTTTAAATGTGCATTTAAAAAGAAATTGCATCGAATCAAAACGAAGCTCATTTGGAAAACTAAGGTAGGTGCCCAGTTCTCATCAAATGGGGCCGCCTTTTTATTTTTTTAAATTGCCAGGAGCGTGAGACTTATACCATATTCCATGCTGTGCCACTGCTTTGTCCCAATAAATTTGTAACCGGTTTCTTAGGTTAATTGAAGTGTTTCCTCCTGGTATGAATCCAACGGTTCTGTGAAGGCCTCTGTGGTTTATTAGCGAACACAAGTGAACAACCGCGTCATCAAGACCAAGGAACTCACCAAACTGGTCAGGGATAACGTTGTGGAGAAATTTAAAGCAGGGGTTGATTGTAGTCAACCCAATAATGCATGTTGAATCCATCATTCAAAAATGGAAAACTTTTTTTCTTCTTCTTCTCAATGCTGGTAGGTGGCTGTACAAAACATTGTCGCTTGGTGGGGCTGAATACAAATGCACACCGCACTTTTCCGATTTTTATTTGCTTCAAATTTTGAAAACTATTTTTGAATTCGTTTTCACTACACAATTACATGCTACTTTGTGTTCGTTGGTCCAATTAAATCTCTATTAAAAAAATACATTTTAAGTTTGAGGCTGTGAAGTGGCGAAATGTGAAATATTTCAAGTGGTCTAAAACTTTCTCAAGGCACGCCATGCTCCAGCCCACCCGCAATCTTGTTGAGGATAAGCAGTACAGAAAATGGATGGAATCGATGAATTTAAGATGCTGCACGGCATTTTTTTAATGTCACAGGCTCCCTCTGTTTGCTATTGACAACGTTTGCACTTTGCAGGTCTTATTTCAGACTTTTTGAGTTAAAGCATTATTTTGGAGGCTCGGCGCTAATCCAGAGTGCTTTGTTTCAGGCTGCTGTATTTATGAGAAGCCTCGACAGTTTGGCGAGTCATCCTCCGAAAGCGAGGGAGATGATGACGAAGAAGGGTGTGGCAGCGCGCACTGTATCCTGGGCCACGGACGGAGGGATCACGGACAGAGGGGGGGCGGGGGACCCACGGCGCCCCCAAAGTCTGGAAGGTCTCATGCTCACTAGATAGCCCTGTAAAATGGGTATGTCGCAGGGTATTTGGATGGAGGGAAGGGTTCTTCATCACAGCATGGCCACAGGCCTACAGTCTTAACCTGAAAGGGGAAGTCAACCTCCAAATTTTCTTGACAGTAATCAGTTCTATGACGCCCTACTAGTCTAAATACGGCATTCCGATTAATATTGCCTTTGTGGAATCTGAATGAGTATGAGTAAAATCCACCTGTTTTTGCCCGTCTCGGCCATTTTGCTAATAGCCGTAGACGGAAAATGACATCACAGTTGCTCACGGCCCGGACAACACCCAATTATGGTTCAGCTTCGGAAAACAGGTGAACCGTGATTGGTCGTTACTTGAGCTCTGAGCAACTGTGACGTCATTTTCAGCTGACGGAAAAGTGGCAAAATGGCCGCCCCCCTGAGATGGCTAAAAACAAGTGGATTTTGCCGCTTAACTGAAATTCAACGAATGTAATATTACTCAGAATGCCGTGTTTAGACAAGTGGCGCTGTGTAGAACACATTTCTGTTGACTTCCCCTTTAAGCTCCATCATAGAGAAAGACAGCCAAACTTCATGCTACCTTCCAAAGAGCACGACTTGAACCATCAAGCACACAGAGCCCCAGATGAAAAATTTCCAACCATCTCTTAATTATAAAAATGCTCCCCATCTTGACAAAAGGTGTCATCGAGATGACGATTCTTTTTCCGTCACTCAACTAACATTTACTGCATACACATTTAGTCCATCAAGATGCACCGTATTTATTCTCTTTTTTTGTGATAAAACTGAAGATATGCGCCAATTAGGGGAATATTATTACATAACAAAACAAAAAAACTAACCCTTTCGTGCCCAAATAATAACTTACATCAGGATTTTTTTTTCTCAAGTGTTTTTTTATCGGTCTTTAGGCATGGAAAAAAAACACATAATGGCACTAGATGACAACACACATTAGGGTCCATTGTTGTGGTTGATGCACAACTGTGACATTCATTAATATATATATATATATATATATATACCTGTATATATATATATATATAGAAGGCAGCATGGAGTTTTGTGTGTTAAGATGCACGAAGTTGGAAAATACAGTAAAAACCTGTGGTGTATTTTGCGCTTGATCATTCAGACATACATACTTAAGCAATGGGTTATTTTGTGGCTCTATATTCTAAAGCAAGGTGACTGCGGTCTCAAGTAGTGATATTATCTATCTAAAAAAAAATGTCAAAGGAAAATAAAAACAGCAAAAATCCGATGTGAAATTATTAAGACGGATGGTTGGATTTCGACGGCGTTTTTCAGGAACACAACGGTGCTTTACATGGCAAGTGGAAAATTGACAATACAAACGAAGGATTGTCTTAAATGATCAAATCTTTGACCATTTCGGTATGCAACATCGTAAGGGTTAGGAACGTTTATTTGATCATGACGTCGTCTTAACGGTTGCGTGAAATTGACTGTTGATACGTGTGCGACGACGCATTGTGGAGCAGAAGCACCGTTGAATCATTCGCAACATGTTGGCTGTCTAAAGAACAACACGAAACTCATCCGGACATAATTTTGTACAATACAACATTGGCATCAAAATAACTTTCAGAGGGGATAACCAGTCCCATTTTATTCAAACCATTTCAGACAATCAAATCGATTGTGAATTACGCTAGTGGTCAGTCAAGTGCAATTTGTCAACTTCCCATCTTTAAATATAATACAGATGATCAAATTCAACTCAATACACAACATTAGGCCTTGGGTTTTATTTATGAATTGATATTTGGTACGCGATATGCTTTTAGCTTTTCAGCGGACGGATATCATTTTAGGCGCCATTTTGAAAGAATCGTGACCACCCTCACTTCAAACTACTCAAGTTCAAAACTAAACACGAAAAAAGACAATAAAACAAGATCCATTTGATTGTATTGTCGTTGTCCAATGAGATAAATAAATACATGTACTACTGTATACGTTTTGGGGTCTTGGATGATAAAGTACTACAAGATACACGATGAGACATGCTTTCATTGGACAGCAATTTATATTTGTATCCAACTCATCACTTCATATTTTTTTTTCTCTTGACTGTGTGAGGTTTTAATGAACTGAAGTGTTGATACTATTCAGTGTTCATTTGCATGTGAGTTTTCTTTCTTTGGACAGATAGTCCAATAAATTATGATATTTTGCATCTGAATTATAATTTTTTTTGGGGTTTACTTTGCAGACTATGACGAGAGAAGTGTGATATATTGGAGTGAATAACTACTCATTTATTGAACCAATTTCCTAATAATCACCTAAACATTAAATTCCGCAGCATGTTGTTTCAAAAAAATACAGACATTCCACATCCAAGGGGCGATTAGTGCTTTTTTTCTGCTGTGCTGTGTTGAGATTGTGTCATTTGGGAGTCTTCTCAAAGGTTTCCATGATGAGACGTCTAATCCTGTATGTCAAAACAGGAGAAAACGTTAAGGTGAAGGTGCAATAACCGTCGGCCCAACCTTTGTGCTCTCATGTCTCGGCTCAGAGAGATTTCACTTCACAACACGTTCTGTGGATCACACACACATATACGCACACTGATTTGATTTCAACATTTATATTGGACGTACCTGCCCACATGCACAGCGATACACCATGTACAGTTCATTGGTCTTGTCCTGGCAATGCACATTTCTGTAAATACAATTAAGCGTCATGGAATCAAACTGAATGTGAATTAAAGGTTTTGAACTGTGATGTATGTGTGTTACTGAACACCACATTTGGAAGTGCAAAAAAAAGTATCAGGACATATTTGGAGCAGAATAATAGACAAGAAGAAATACGTCACGTTTTTAATGAAAACTGGTATGTGAACAGGGGACGTTTACTTTCTACAGTTGCCGTTTTTAAAAAAAAATTAAAATTAACATTATCAGCTCAACGAATACTGAAGGTATCTGCACATTCCGAAAAGAAATTCGATCCATTTTATTCACTAGGATATAGTTGTAAAGAGGATAAATAGCATCAGCATCATAACTACATGTGTCCATATCCAAGTACAAAGATCTGTTGGGCGAAAAAAAATGCATTTACGAAAAGCGGTTTTATTGAACCAATGGGCATTCTGTTATTTAGCATATGCTGTTTTCCTCGACTGTCTTAAATAATCAGCCTCCTTCACTAAAATTCTCTAGGTTCAAGCTTGTCAGAAATAGATTGACACAAAGTGGAAAAGTGTGCTGTGGGTCTGACAAGTCCCTCATTTTGGAAGTCATGTATGTCATGCATATGGATTGTTACAAGCGCAATGTTCAAAATCCAGCATCTGTAAAAGCATGGTGGTGTGTTAGTGCCCAAGGCAGAAGTGTGATGGCACCATTAACGCCGAAAGGTTGCAGGAGGCCCTGTCACGTGACCTGAAAACGCAAAAAATGTGTTTACATTATTTTTGCGACATACGTCTTTATCCACACGTCTCAAAATCCACCTCTTGGTAGATTTTTATTTATCTTGCGACATTTGATAGTTTAAAAAAAATGTACAGTCCGTTTTTCAATTACCAATTAGCACTTGCGGAATTTGCATCCCGCCGTTTACCCGCACTTCACTGAAGTTCTTCAATTTGACATTCAAGCCCTGGGCAGAAATCACATACCGTCATGACCACATTGGATATTTGCAATACTTTGTTCAAATTCAACATTCAGATTCCCCAGGTCCAAGTCAGCTGCTCGGCATCAAGAAGGAATGGTGCGAGGGTGGCGAGCGGAGGGAGCAACCGCCCCTGCCGCCCACCCGCTTGACTGTCCGTGACAAAACAACCCGGCAGGGAGCGGTCGGCAAAACTGAAACCCAAATGTCGTCAGCATACAACCAAAAACAAAGGAATTGATCTTACTGGTCCAACACTTTTGGACGGGACTGCCTAATTAGGATAATATTCAGCCAATTGGTTCTGCAACATCGTTGTTATGCCACACATCAATTTAGCTGACTCTTTTTCATACAAGCCGGGGGAAAAAAACATGCATCTTGTGAACTTGTTTTTACTTAATTTAGCAAACAAATTACATCCGAAAGATGGATGGATTTTGACAGTCATTCCAAACGACAGTGATGGCTTCAGAGTGTTGGCACACCCGTGAATTATCATCTGTGCCTTATGAATGGCGCATTAGTCTCTTGTCTCTGATTGAACTGAATTGAGTGGTTTAGGTCTTATTTCGCTAACAGAACCTTTTGTGTACCATACTGCCCCACTGTCATGTGGTGTTCCACAAGGTTCAATTTTGGGGCCTCTGCTGTTCTCACTGTTGAGAACAACGCATGATGAACTGATCAAGGCAACTACTGACACAAAGTAGTCAAACTAGACTCTAATTTATTCATACCAAAATCCTCTTTTCACAGCTACTTCACTCTTGTTTGATAAGGTGTGAATGAACAAACAATCGAGAAATGTTACTTGAACAGACATTAAGTGGAGATCTGTAACCATAGTTACAGACATTAAACACACTGTAAAGGTGGTGACAAATCTGCCAAGTGATGATATAGTCAACGTTATAACATATTCAACAACAGATTAGTGTCAGAATGCACCCTATGGGGGTGGGGGACAACAGCGGAACCTCTAAAGTTGATTGCAGAAAAGGTGGGATAATTTGAAGCCTGCTTTTTTTGTGGTTTGCTTTTTGCATCACTTTTGAAAAAAATATTTAACTCCAGCAATGCCAACAAAACACCACTGTGACATAACAGCACTGAAGTAAATTTGCCCGTGGCGAACAGTGAAAAAAAACAAAAAAACAATTGAAGCGTAGATCCTATGGGAAATTTTGCTTTGAAATGACAACCTGTAAGTCAACACGTGTGACTGAACTGTACAAATATTCGACTTTTGGGGTTCCATTTGAGGCTTTGAAAGGAAAACAAAAGCTGCTCCATGTGATCTGTTGTCTGATATGATACGATGTTAAACCGAGATTTGATTTCCTTGTTGAGTTTGCAGGTCATGACTCAGAACAACAACAAAAAAAGTGTCTCTGCCGCTTTCCACCATAGATTGTTGGGATTTGCCTTAATATAGTGGCTCTTACTTTGGTGTCCTTTGTACATTTGAACTCTGTGGCTCTTAATCCCACCAAATTACTCACACACAAATGGTCATTGAACTCCATGAAAAAGTATACACAAACAAAACAACTGCAAAAAAAAAAAAAAAAAAAAGGGAGTCCTCAAATCTTTGGCTGAAGGAGCACATCGAGAACATTCAACAGTCCCCTTAAGTGGTATCTGGTTCACCTTTCAGTGTCAACATTCAGATGACGACACCGAGTTTCAGAAGTGTTGAAAGTGACTTGAATAAGACATGTGCAAGTCTGTAAAAAATGTGCAATACAGTTGTAAAGCCTGACGGCTTCAGAAAGTGGTGCAAGAAAATTGGCTGTTGTTGCTGCTGTGATGTCCAACACCTCATCACGATGTCTGCTATCAGCTCCATGTCATCACCTGTGGAGGACAGAACAATTGTTAAAATAGTGTGGATTTGGAGACAACCAAGATTTAAGAACATTGAACCAGTGCACTAAAATGAATTACAGATAGCATATTTTTTTCTGAATAGTGGCCTCATTAACCCTTTCAGGGACAGCGGTGACTAGAGTGGACAGTTTATCATGTGATCAGGTTACAGGTTATCATTATTGGTGCACAAAAGTGTTAAAGTGGAAGTCAAATCAAGAATTTTTTATCTTGGTTTGGTCAACAAGTTTTTATCTTGGTGTCGATTGAAAATGACATGATTGTGCCCAAGGGCTCCGGTTACAACCAATCCCTGCTCACCTTTTTTCTGGGTTTGCTCATGTTACGCTGGCAAGCGTGTGGTCGTTCCCTAATCCCCGAGCAACTCATTTCGACTTGTCATTTAGACGCAATATGAATCCGACCACCATGTTTCCACTAGATAGCAGAACGACAATAGGTGGTGTCACGAAGAAGCTGTTATTGAATTAATTGAAATTAAATAAATGTCCCCATTGCGGGACAAATAAAGGATATCTTAATTACCATCATTCGTTAAAATACACGCAAGCTGGAAAAAATAATCTTGATTACTCATTGATTTAAAAATTTTGCGTGTATTCATCTACCAAAACTCAACTATGGATAAAGTTTAAAACAACAAGAAAATAAATTACCGGTAGTACCAAGTAAAATAATACAGTGGTACCTCTACTTACGAACGTCTCTTCATACGAAATTTTCAAGTTTCGAAACGCCTCAACAGGAAAATGTTGCCTCTTGTTACGAAAGAAATTACAAGATACGAAAGGTAAAAATACAGTCCGGGTTGCTACTCGCAGCTCCGAGTTTCCTGAAAGCAACATACTGATAGCTGATCCGCCATTGGCTACTACCAAGCATCATCCTGGCGTCCCATTGGCTAAGAGGGTTTATGTCCTTGTCCTTGTCATACGCCCCTTGGGCGATGAGCCATTCCCATAGTTTTGCGTAAATGTGACTCCCCAGAAAAAGTGTTCACCGTTAGGGCAATTGCTCACTATGCTGATGTTTGCCTTTTTGAAGGATTGTTAAAAGCCGACAAAAGCAAACATCCTTTTTACATTATGCACAAGTCTCATTTATTGTGCAATAATCTAATTTGTAACATGTATTTCTTACATATTTTGATGCATTAGAAAACATTTACGTCTGAATTTTGGGGGGCTTGGAACGGATTAGGGCATTTACATGGAAAACGCGTCTCTGCTTCAAAAGTTTCTAGTTCAGAAATTTCTTACAGAACCAATTAATTTCATAAGTAGAGGTTCCACTGTATATTAAAATACTGGCAAGAGAACTATAAAAGTAAATGTCTGCTGTGTCTGCCTTGGCCTATTGGGGGCAGTGTGGTGCAGTGCATGT
The DNA here is from genome assembly GCF_054856545.1 of Hippocampus guttulatus. Classification (NCBI taxonomy): domain Eukaryota; kingdom Metazoa; phylum Chordata; class Actinopteri; order Syngnathiformes; family Syngnathidae; genus Hippocampus; species Hippocampus guttulatus. Next base: position 10,803,969 of record NC_141278.1, read on the forward strand.
ATGGAGATACATATTTACACAGATTTTTTGTTGTTGTTGTGTGTTTAGTTTTGCAGTAGAATCCAACTTGACATGTCAATAACGGTTTCAAGCACACTCAGGGCAGAATAACATTCACCTGACACGCTTGCCAGGCCGTCCCCTTTCGAAGCATAACTCAGCAAAACTGAACATAGTTAATTTCATCTTGGCAGACAGTCGCTCTTTCTGGCTAATTGATTAGGAAGGTATGACGAGCAAACGCGACAGAGCAGAAAGGTGCGAAAGGTGCAATAAGTTTGAAATCCAATCGCACTCCATTATGGACAGGAGGGAACTTTTTGCACTGTGTATGAGTACCCGGAGACAGTCCTGCCTCGGATTCAAGAATCAAAAGTCACAAAATGTGGCAAATTCCATTACCCACTGAACACCAAATTATCCACAATTATTGATCGACCACTCAACGGACAGGAGCACGTCTATCTTTACCCGCACACAACATTTGAATGAAAAATGGCTTCCCCCTCAAATAAACACGACACTTTCCGTCCTCTCATTTTACAACCTATATAGTGTATTTCCAATTATTAAATGTAAAAACAGTTGGCAAATGTCTTTGTATCCTTGGCATTTTCAACAGCGCTTTCCTTCACAACAAACATTCCAGAGATTTTTTTTTCAGTGTGCTTTGGTGTGTTGCCATGCCCGCAGTTATGCATGACAAGACTTGCTTGATTAAAAAAAAAAAAAAATAAATAAAAATAAAAACCCCACACACAAGACTACCTTGTACACAAAAATGTCAGTCCCTATTTTTATCAATTACTGTAATCAGTTTGTCGCTGACGTAGGAAATACAAGTTATTCCATCTGCAACATTCCCTGTCTCCTGTGTTCTTATTAGTTTCTGTTCATAATGCAGCAAAAATAAATAAATAAATAAAAACATGATGGTGGCCCGGTAGTCCAGTGGTTAGCACGTCGGCTTCACAGTGCAGAGGTTCCGGGTTCGATTCCAGCTCCGGCCTCCCTGTGTGGAGTTTGCATGTTCTCCCCGGGCCTGCGTGGGTTTTCTCCGGGTGCTCCGGTTTCCTCCCACATTCCAAAAACATGCATGTCAGGCTGATTGGACGCTCTAAATTGTCCCTAGGTGTGAGTGTGAGCGTGGATGGTTGTTCGTCTCTGTGTGCCCTGCGATTGGCTGGCAACTGATTCAGGGTGTCCCCCGCCTACTGCCCGGAGATGGCTGGGATAGGCTCCAGCACCCCCCGCGACCCTAGTGAGGATCAAGCGGTTCGGAAATTGGATGGATGGATGGATAAAAACATGATATACTGGAGTCCATCCATCCATTTTCTACCACTTATCCGGGCTTGGGTTGCGGGCGCAGCAGCTTTAGCAGGGAAGCCCAGACTTCCCTCTCCCCAGCCACTTCTTCCAGCTCTTCCTGGAGCATCCCGACATAGTTTTTCCAGCGTATCTATCCTTGGGGTCGTCCCGAGAGCCTTCTGCCGGTGGGACAAGCCCATAACACCTCACCAGGGAGGCGTCCAGGAGGCATCCTGATCAGATTTCACTCTCCGTTGCTTTTCAAGAAAATTATCTGTGACCCTGTCATACCAACAAGGCGTCTTTTCCAGGGTCTTAACTAGTGTCCTACAACTACAGCAACTACAATAAAACCCACCAGAAATAAAAGATTAATTCGTCGCTAGTCGTTTTCAACAAAGAGATGATTAGAAGAAGTCTCCAGTTCAATTTAGAACAGAATGAGAATTGAAAGATGCTCCCATGGAGACCTACATTAAAGGATCGGTGATTGGCTCATTTCGCTGGCAATCAAAATGAGATTCAGCCTCAGACAGATCATCCAATCATCATGCAGAAAAGTTCAGCGTCCGGGTCAGCCGATACACGCCCACTGTCCATAGACTCTTAATACACGCCCACTATCCATAGACTCCCAGAGACGCTGAGCGTCCAGTGGCCGGGACAAAACCAGCATTTATCCAATGACTCGTCTCGCTTCAATGCATTGGGGCAACCTACACAGAACTCTCTAGACGCCCAGCGCCCGCGCTGTAGACGCTCAGCGTCCACACAGTTTAAAGCACAGTGAAGCCGCGGGAATGAATGAGAAGAGAGTAACCTCAGCTCTTTACACTGGAGGGTGGTCACAGGATGTTGGTAGTTTTTCATTGCTCAAATTCTTTGTTGTTGAAGAATGGATCTTTTGTTCACGCATTGAACATGAAATATATTAAGATACCATGATGTACATTGGTTCCATTAAAAAAAAAAAGTGGGTTTAGGGTCAATCAGCAATTTTGAAAAAAATATATATTTCATTGATTTCGATCAGATTTGTTATATCTAAACAACTTGGATATTTACTCTACAGTCGACCACCGCCATAATAACAATGAATAGTCAAAAATAACTTCAAATTCTTCAAATTAAAACTGACGATCCACACAAAACCTAATATGTAATGTTTAAATCTCGTTCTCTGGCATTGATGAAAAAAAAAATAGCACCAACGTCGGCAGTCATTCAGGCTTTTGCTAAAACAATTGCTTATCTTGGTTCAACAGCTGTAAAGTACATAAACTCACTTAGCAGCTACGTCAAGTCGCGCACGCCTGCTCATTTTTGGCTTCGTAATAGAAGCTGGCTGCGTTTCTACAAGTCACAATGCCCACAGACCGCAATGATTATTATGTCCTACATACTATTGTTTGCCCAATTTTACCTGTCATGTATGCCACAATAAGCACATTCCGGACGCCATTCGGCTTCATTGGAGTTGTCTAGATTGGGCCCTATGTACGCTAACTGACTTGATGTTCAATGTAATTACGTTGCGAGAAAAACATTCAGGAGGACCGCAGTAAATCTCATATCCTCGTATAGCAAGTTTTGTACGTCTGTCAACAACAGAGCTATTTCCGTGTCTCCCCCCCCCCCCCCCCAACAAAACGCCTGCCTGCCGGTTGCATCTGTGATTGGCTAAGTGTAAGTAGACGGAAGTTCACATAAGTTATGATGAGTGATGAACGCTATTGAGAATTCAAGAGATGTTTAAATTAACCCTTTCATGCACCCTGTAATCTGATAACATGATAAGCTGTCCACTGTTGTAACCGCTGTCCCTGAAAGGGTAGTTCTTTTTTGGGCAGAAATAAATTGGTTTTCAGACTTTTTACCAGTGCCCCCCCCCCCAAAAAGGACAAAAACGCCATTACTTTGTGAGTGGATGGCCGATGGCAGCAAGGCGAAACCTGCGCCTACAGCGCAAGGGCTTTCTGCTCACAAGATTATCCAACAAGGCTAAAATATTTATGAGGCTAGCAATGAGCTCACATATGGAGTGAACCAGACTGTTTTGCTGTAACGTCTAACTTTGCTGAGCCAATCAATGACGCGATTGATAGATTCCGCAAACCAATTTTACATAAAATGCTAAATATTGACCGGTTTTGGTCCAGTCGATCAGATTGGTGTAAAATCTAGTGCCAAGAACACTTCATTTTTGTGGCACGTCACTTGTACCACTGCTACCATCTGTGGTATCGGAGAAACATCATTCTAATTTCTTCAGCAAACATATCACAAAGCGTTTGGATATGTGGAGTATAATGTTTTTATGTCAGTGGTTTAAGTTAGTTTCACACTTGATTTTCAATGGTAAACCAACATACACAGCACAGAGATGGCCTTTCTGGGATGTCCAATTCATTTTCTTAGTTATAGATGGTGAAGGAGTTAATGTCATAATTGCATTCAACACATGAATTTTTCATCAGCACGCCACGCCTCAAATCAAGATTTGGAATGCCTTTTTTTTTCACTTCTACAGCAGCCAGGAGCATTTTTTAATGCAACCACAGAGATAATGAAGCATGAAGTAAACATAATTCCAGCCAACTAGTGTGACGCTTCCATTTGATGTCATGAGTGAAAACATAGCGCCTGAAGGTGATATTATCAGCTTTGTCATCAATTCATTCCAGATATCAAGAAAATGTTTAATACTTTTGTTGCTTCACTTGAGCTAAATAGAAAAGCCTTTCAATCGATTTTCTTAAACTATCAGACTTACCAAGAAGCTTCGCTTGTTTTCATTTTGTCACTTGCAAAAAGCCTTTCTTTGTCTTCATCAGTCACCTGAGTTTCCCTGCTCTCCTCCTCCACTTGTGGGTTTTCTTCTTCCAATCCAAGGAGCACGCTCTTTTTCAGGCTGACAGAGATCACTAACGCTTGCACAACACCGTAGATTAAAGCAAACTCCGGGAGATGCTCCTGAATCAGCCACAGGAGTCCGGCCATTCCAACTGTAGACACAAAAAACATGGCCATGCCATGGAGCCAAAGCCTCAGTGGTCCCTGGATCCCCAAAATTTCCAAGATAAACTTGACGGGAGGCGACACAATCCACAGGAACCCCACCACGAACAGGTCAAACAGATGGCGGAGGAAGTTGAAGCAGATCTCATAGTGCTCAGGAAACAATTCCACGTTCCAGCTGTGTACAAAAAGACGGAAGGGGGATGCTAGCTGGAAATGTGGAGTTGGGGACGGAGGAGGTGTTCCATAGTCTGAAAAGTCCGCGTCAATATCCCGATCACCACTCTTGATGTGGCGTTTTTTTTGCTTGAGCTCACTCGGCTTTGTTTTCCTTCCCCAGGGAATAAAATATGTTGGAAGATATTTATTCCACCATCTTGGAACACGTTCAACAGTCATCTCTATCTCTTGTTTCCCTGCACATAGGTCTTCAATTTCCATAGGTTGCAGCTTCTCGTGGGCTTCCCAGAACTCATCCTCTCCGGGACTATTTTGGTCTTTTTGTCGATCAAACCCTCTCGGCTCTCTGGACGCAGTCTGCATTTTGATCTCAACTTTATCCAAGATAGTTTTTTCTGACGCTGCATTCCCACCCCACGAGCGCACCCACCCCCATGCTCTTCCTATTACAGCTGTCATGGTTCCTCGAGGAACTTTTTGTAGCCCAATCAAACGGGGGGAAAAATCCCAGCTTCTTTTGTCTGAAATTGCTTGGGCACTTCTGTAAGCCAAACGGAAAAACCGAATTTACTAACAACAAAACGATGGTGCGGCTCTGTACAATTATGCTACATCCAAATATGGCTTGATAGTCGACAAAATCCAGGATTCATCACGATTATTGTCTTCGTACATTGGTTCCACAGCACTTGCTATTTGGTTCGTCAAATACGGAAGTAAAGAAGAGACCAGTTTCAATACACCGCTTTGACGTCCTCAGCGTCATGTGGTAAACGTTATTGTTCGGCAAGCTTGTCAGACTTCTCCCCAGTTTCAAGCCCTGCTTCACTTCAAGTACCTGGAAATGGAAAGGAAGAAATGTTCGGTCTCGAAAGACATTTTCCTTCCACGTAGACAGTTCAAGTGTAGCTAATGCTGCAGTCACATCTCGGTAACAATTGGTAATTTCTGACAACAATTATAAAACACCTTACGTAAATGTCGGCTACAGAGTATCGTAACACAAATATCCCCGAAAAGTGTTAACATCGATAATTACATCAAAATTAAACATCACCTTCATCGACGTTGGCTGGGTGTCACTGCTAGCTCTTACGGTAGTTAGCTTGAATTCTCCGAATGTCGACCCCGAGACAAGTCACCAATTGGTGTTTGAGGGGTGTCGTGGCATTGGCTTGCCGCGATATAATTTGGGAGAAATTTCAAATTCGTTCCTAAACGGCCTGTTGCGGGTAGCCAACTGCCAGTGAATTGAAGGTAACGTGCATCACAAAACAAGAACAAAAGAAGGCGGACTGTCGTGACTTCCTTCAAAATAAAACTCGTGCGACTTGTAATGCTTTGCTCCATAAAAAAAAAACTCCCGTTAGTTTCCAGGATTGAACGCACTTAAAAGTCACAATTAGCTGTTAAATTCATATTAAGGCTCATATCCTAAACTGAATGGTCCAGTTATCAACATATTACACCTGAATTTTAAGGACATACTATATTGTACAAAATACCATATTTAAATAAAAAAACACATACGAGGTGATTGGTGCATACTAATTATGTATTCATGATACAAAAACATTATGCAAAGTTTAAGCATTTAACTTAAAATCAACACAAAATACACTCGAGTCAGATTCATCCATTTTATTTGATTACAAGATCCATTCAACAGTAGACAAAATGGCAGCTTCAACAAAACCTTCCAAAATTTGCTTCAGCACCTGTAAAACAGAATTTAACATTTCAGATGCTTATCTTAGAATTACTGAATCAACAGCAAAATGCCAACCTTTTCAAATCAACTGCAGTATGCATGAAAGCCATCAAGTTGAGCACCTCACAATCAGCTGTTTAAAAAACAAAACTTAAATAATGGATCAGTTTTATTCAGCATAAAATTCCTGAGTTAAAGAAAAACGTATAATGGTCTGAGTGTCTCAGTGCGCTGCGAGTGAACTTCAGCTTTACATCAGAAGAACCGAATATGAATCATCATCGACAAAACAGACCATTTAATACTTCTTTGGGGTTTGCCCATCGTTCAAAAATTTTTTTATACGACAGGCATGTCCTCGCACATTATGCAAGCACAAAATGTAAATTGGAGCTGCAAGACAAAAATGGCATCAGCACAATCATGTGACAAAATCCCACAACAAAATGTCATGTCACTATTTTAAAAGTTAGTAGCTCATTATGTGATCTCTTCACTGTGGGGACTTAATAGGATTATCAGCGATTTGAGGAGAAACCTTCCCCCTACTCCCAACATACCCCGTAGAGGCACCTGCCACATTGCAGCCACTTGGACACCTGAACAACAAAAAGGAGCATTAGCGATGCATTTCATTGATAATCCTGGCACAGAGTAAAAATACAGGCATGCTCAGTGCACTGTGAAAGAGCTTCATTTTGAAAATCAGAGACTCTAGTCTCGTAAATCATCATTGCAGCAAATGGCTAATTCAAAACCCGGCGAAAGGCCATGGCATTTTCCAATACTCACCGTAAACATGACTGCACCCAATATGAATTCGCCAATCTGTGCAATCAAATGCAAAGCAATGTGGGTACACTGGGCATAAGGACAAGGGTACGCAACCTTTTTAAATAGACTCCGTTGGCATTACTCAAGTAAATTGTGAGGTGTTGAGTTACTTCACTCTCACTACCAAGCAAGGGCTTCTCTTTTCCCAGCAAAAAAGTGCAGCTATCCCCAAATTTCGCACAAGAGCAGCACAACGGCTACATGGCGAAACTGTTTTAAAAAGTCGTAAGCTAAACTGCAGCCACCTTGAATTTATTGCTTTTGCGAGTAACCTGACAAAATATTTAATTGAACTTTGTGAGGTTCAAATAGGTCCATTTGTCAACCAAAGGCGATTAATTGAAAAAAGAAAAGTGAGTTTGGTGGGGTGATATGCAAAACTTTGTTTTTGCCAGTGACCATTTCTTAAGTCTTAAAGTAAATGCAGTTGCAGATGTTTGCATTTATTTTATGGAATTTCAATGTTATTTATAGTGTATGCATTTGGGGATTTTATTTATATTTTGTACATAAACTGCTAACTTTTAAGATCTTTTATCAGACTGAGATGTGTCCCACAACACGAGTAATTTGAATGTTCATTTTTGTAGACTAATGAGAGCATCTACTCAATAGTAAGGGAACACATTTTTGTTGCCCTGCTGCCCAATGTACCCATAATGCTGAGTTTTGATCACGTGGCTTGGCAACATTTACCGCAGGCCTTGACACCTGCAGAAGAAAAAAATATGTTAAATAAAAATGTGCTCCATTTACACAAATCCTGCAAAGTAAAATACATGCATTATCAGTGCACTGTGAAAGAGCATCACTGTATAGTCAGAGACTCTAGTCTAGTGAATCATCATTGCAGCAATATACTGTAATTGACGTAAATCACAAAATATCAGACAACACTCACCATTAACACACAGCTGCATTACTCGATGAATACAGGAGTTCCAACATTATGGTTGAGTATTACATCCAGCGGCCAAAGACTGAAAAAAATAAGAAGGCAGATATTGCATTTCTGAATTTAGCTTTATAAACAGAGAAACAAGAAACGTCATCTTGAACACATCAAGAAACAATGGAATCAACAGATACAGTCGACACCAACGCACGTATTACGCAATATCTTCACTCACTTTGGTCACCCATCTCCGAGCTGGGATTCTTTATCTTCAATAGACAAACTGAAAGCAGTCATGAAATCTTGGTGAATCATTCCTGAAATAGAATAAATGACAAAAAAAATGATCAGCGCCATTGGCTTCGTCTTTACGCCACGTGCTTCGCACAAGTACAGTCAGAGCAACACTGGTAGCGCTTACTTAGCAATTTTTCTAATGTGGGATTAAATAAAATATAATTACCGGTCATTGTAGCTCTCTTGAGAGTACACTGCGTCCGTGACAAATGTGGAAATCTGGGTGGCCGTTGTTTGCGGTCACTCGTTCGTTTTCGGGAAGAGAAGAAAGGCAGAACGCCCTGCTTTCGAAGTTTTATAAAGCGGGGTCCTTTCCGTTTCAAGATGGGTGGTGACAGCAGTGCCTGATAAAAAATAACCCCCCAAAAAACGCTGAAAATGTGGGCAAATGTAGGCACATTAAAAGCAAAAAACATTCATTAATTACAGAGATTGATTTACGCAATTCTTAATTCATAATAAATTAGGTGTTCTTGAGTTGGTCGCTTTTTTATTGAAGAAATGAAATGAGAAAATATTCCTTCTCCCAATTTTTATTAGTGCTTTAAATTCAATGGAAAAACTGTGAAGATCCTCACGGCTACCATTCAATACACATTCAAAAAGCATGGGGACACATACAGGCACTTCGTTTGCTCATTTGCGGCGGGCAGATATGCGAATGCACATGCCTTTCGTGGTTGCCAGATTTCCTGTAAAAGCAGCGATTTAAACACTAAGGTTTGTTACGCTTGAATATCTCGGGGCTGGCAACACGAGCTCAGACGTTGTCACTCGTGGGTCGCTTTGGTTAGGTCGACGCAGCGAAGATGGCGACAGCCTACGAACGATACAATTTGTAAGTACATTTACCACAGTTTCATTTTTAATTACATGATCTCGACATCAATCAAACAGCAGCCGGGAAGCCAGCCGAAAGACGGTGGTGGCTACAACCTGGGCGGAAATGAATGATGCTTTTGTTAATGAAGTGACAGAACAGCTAAAGTTAACCGAGTGACTCTTGTTACATCCGGAAGTACCGAAGTTAAAACCCCCTCAAGAATAATGCACGACGCCAGAGAGGCAGTTAATTTCACTGTAGCTTTCTGACAAATGTATAGTTAATTTGATAATGTTCTCAGTCGCGCTGCTTTTTATTTTCCCTGTGGCTGCGGGACATTCGTCGTCTTGGAGAATGTCTCGTGTCATATTTGAGGCACAAATATGTATTCCATGTTTCGAATCCCAAACCTATTTGTTGACCTACGAAAGTATAATTTGCAACTCCCGAAACATTCCAGGAAACTGTTGATATATTTCTTTTTTTAAACTACACTATTTCAAGGTATTGACAAACCTCGGTTTAGGTAGATAATTTATTTATCTTGTTGAGAATTCTGGTGGGAAGCCTCATTGTCACACACAGTTTTGTCCTTATTCCATGATTTAATCAATCAAGAATTGTTGAAACGTTGTAAAAATGTCTTATTTTCCTTTCATGGATTACCAAACTCCCCTTGTCGAACATGTTATTAAAGGTCAGAAACGGGTGTTTCTTGAAACATGGAACCCTGGAAAGACTAAACCCCAATACTGCTTTTTGAGCAAACATTGGTGCGGCCTATGAACATGTAGTGTGAATCTAGTTTGGATTAAGAAAGGGCAACAATACAATAGGTTGTTTGTACAACTCTCACTGGAGCACTGTTTCACTACATATCTTCAGTTCCATTTGTTGCCGTGGTGAAACAACAGATCACACTTTCCCACTGCAAGTATCTTGATTTCTGTGAATACTGTTTTGTGTTTCAGGGAAGCTATCATTATTGTGATTATTTTAAACCATTTTACAATTTCTTTTCTGCCGTCTCGTTTCTTGCTCATTTCACCCTTAGATTTCAGGACATATGGGCTAATAGGTAAATACAGTATAGTGTAACCTTTGGTGGACGCCAGGAACCTTTTTATACGGACCCACATTTCTCTTCTTTTCTAATTATTTTAGATGAAATTAACAAGCGCAACATTTTGAATAATTTAATGGAGTCTTATTTTCACTTGTGCAGCTTTCTTAATCCCATCTGGGCATTGCAATATTAAATATTTGCACACAAGAAGGATACAGCCCAACTGTGTGAAGTGTGTTTGTTTCATGAATTGTACTTTTTGCGTTGTTGGTTTTTATTCAAGGCCTTCAAGTGACTCCGGCTAAAAGCATATAAATCTGTATTTCTGTATTGTGCTGTTTTATGAACGGTTAAATTGAAAGTAAACAGACATGAGATTTTATTCAAAGATCCAACCTTACCTCCTTTATCCACGACCCTAATGAGGATAAAGCAATGTAAAAAAATTGACAGATGGAAATGACAATTTATATTTCATTATTGTAGAACAGTGGGCAGCAGCTGCCAACTCCTGTATTTTTAACATATACCGGTGCGTGAAAAAAATGGTTTCCCAATCTCTCTTCAGACACACCACCCCTGAAAAGTTTATCATCGAAGCCTGCGATGACGGGGCCGATGCTGTCCTGGCTATTGACAGGGTGTCAAATGAGATGACCCTCGCAAGTAAGAAGGCTCTTACAGAAACTACATGAAACAAATGTGTGTTTCAAAGCAAAACATCTTGAGTAACTAACGATAAATATATTTGACTGTGCACATATTTATTTAGATTATGGAAAGGTTACTACAACTACTACTAAAATCTGCTGTGCTTCAGTTGCCTTTACCCATGTCCATCCTAGTCACACCGTGCCATTTTTTTTTTAAAACAAAAGCTATCAAGGATGCTGTTTTATAGTGGCTAGTGCTGTATAATTGGGTCTATCGGTGCTCTTCTGATGCCGGGTTTGCATAGAGTGGTTTCACAGCCATTTTTTTTCTGTAGTCAAAGCAGCTCTCGCAGTGAAATGAATTGGAGACCCCTTTTTAAAGTATCTAATCTGGAAGTGTTTTCACAGGTAAAAAGGACATCCCTGCCTCAGCGGTGACCCGGCCAATTTGTGGCATCATGGGGACCATTCGCCTGGTTGCCGGTAGGTACTATGGAGATGTCTTTAACCCTTTCAGAGACGGCTTCTCATTTTATCAGGTTACAGGGTGCATGAAAGGGTTAATGGGGCATACTCAGTATGTCGGTCAGTATACTGTAATAGATATTTGCACCGCCTGACTTCCTGTAGGGATGTACCTGATCGTCATCACAAGGAAGAGAAACGTGGGCAGCCTTCTGGGTCATGCAGTTTGGAAAGCCGTGGATTTTGATATCATCTCTTACAAGAAGACAATTTTGCATCTGTCAGAGATCCAGGTAGAAGAACTCATGCAAAGACAGGGAAAAACATGCAAGCCTAATGCAAAACGGGGAGGATTCTAATCAGGAACAGTGATATTGTCAGACGCAGCGGTTGAAAAACGATTACAGGTCATTATTGAAATGCAGATACGGTGGTCGTTTCGTTTGTGAAAATATGTGTGCGTTTCCAAAAAAAAAAAAGGGACTGTCTATCAAACATGATTCAAATACAATAAAAAAGAAGGTAAAGTACTGAATTTAAGAGCACATCAAGTGATAACAATGCCCAGAGAGTATGTAGTTGGTCACGGGAGAAACATCAGGTTCCACTGCTGTGCAAATTGGCTTAGCAGTCTTATCCTATTATCCCAACAAAGCCCAGAAAGCATGCATCTCATTCTAATACACTATACACTGCTGTTGCTTAAACCACTGCAATTACACCAAAGGCCACTTACCAAAGCTTTGTGCGTTCAAAAACGGGCGCAAATTTGATTACTCACTTTGGAGAAAAAAAAAAAATCCAATTCATGAACACACATCAATATCGTTTGAAAATCGTCCAACATGTAGCTTTGAAAGGTTGAGTTGCGATGGTGAGATGGAGGACGAGGGTCGGAAGCCGGGATAGTGCAATTGGGGCAGGGATGAAAAAATAAAGCTGAAAAAAAAAAAGAAGAAATGTTTCGGTTTGGAGAAGCAGGAAGTTCCCAATTATCAGTATTGGCGGGAAGGGAAAAAAATTGTTGTCTTGCATCCCTAGTTGTGTAGTTGTGCTCCTTTTAGTTTGAAAAAAATATACATACAGTATATCACAAAAACGTGAGGTGCGCACATTATGAAGCAACAATGGCACAATACACAGGACTTCATTCAGTGTGTCTCTGTCACATTTCAATGCTCGTACAAAGGAGAAAATCATTTGGCCAACCCCTGTCAAATCTACGATTCTGTCCTTTTCTAGTCTCAGGAGAATAAGACCTTCCTGTCCATGTTAAATAATGTGCTGACGACAGACGGTTTCTACTTCTGCACCGATTATGACCTGACGCACACCCTTCAGCGGCTGGCCAATACCAGCCCCGACTTCCAGGAGATGAGCCTGCTAGAGAGGGTGAGTGAGCCAACAAATAATGGTGCCGACGATCAAAATTATTATTATTTTTAAAAATATATTCTGGAGTCATTACACTAAAGTGACGTCTTTATTCAGTTGATCTTTTTTTTCCCTCATAATATTACGGCTCACAAACTGAAGTTGAGAAAAACAAAGATAAAGTGTTTGGCTGATGTTTTTCAGGCAGATCAGAGGTTTGTATGGAATGCAAATCTCCTCCGAGAGCTGGCAGCAGAGCCAGAGGTAATATGACTTGTCATCTAAGGACAAATAGCTACCATATTTTCACTATCCTTCTTAACCTTTCAATGTAACTTCCCATAGCTCCACCGGTTTGCTCTACCTATTGTACACGGCTGTATCCTTTTTATTCCCTGTTTCGTTGAGGATCGCGAGATAGGAAATGTTCAATTTTGGGGGGGTTTAAAAGAACACTTGACAGACTAGCTTCCTTGATCCGATGGTCCAGTCATTGTCATGAAACCATGTCGTATCAACGGGAAGATCTTTGAGTGGATCCTCATATCGCGGAGGAGCTGCTTCCGGGCTGGTGTCAGATACTATGTCAGAGGTAACAAAACTGTCCAATGTTTCAAACGCACGGAAGTTCTCTTGCTATGATTTAGGCTTTACGCAATCAGGATTTTGGGCCGATCTCTGAGATTTAAAAAAATAAAAAAATAAATAATGATAGTAACAAATAAATAACCAATCACAGATCTGATCAGAACATGGAGCAATATATCCATCTAATTTAAACAACTTCATTGACTGTATACGCTGCGGAACCTCGGATTATTAAATGATCGTATTTTCAGGCGCACCTAAAAGCATTCAATTTTCTGAAAAGCCGACAATTTCTCCATTGTGAGACTAATAAAGGTTTTCTTATCTTATCTTATATTCCAATGCGCCTAATATCAAGTGACTGCAACTCTCTTTATATTGCCCATTTAGTTGTTTCCCTGTTGGTGTTCCTACGCCATCTAATGGTGATTATTAACAGGAACCAATTGTAACGTAAAATGTTTTTTCCCGCCACTAATTGACATGTGTGTTCGCCAACACACACTCAGACAGACAATTACTTTATGAGCTCTGCGGAGCCATTCTGAAACAATAGATCATACCAAAAGCATAGTTAACTACTGACTAAAAGCATAGTTAACTACTAGTGGATGTGAGTCCATGAGGTTTGTGTGCCTTTTTGTTGAATCAGTTGTCTTCCTAACGTTTGTCTTTGATTTCTTGTTTTGTAATGCCATTCATATTTCTGATTCATGTCCGTTTTTGTCACCATGGCTTTGTTACAGCTGCAGCTACAGTCTAGTGAAGGCTCGCTATATAAAATAAAGCTGTATTTTATTGTATTCCCTTGAGCATAGCACCATCTCATGGATGCATTGCGCAACCGCAGCCACTATTGTAGCTTCTACTCTACGCGCCATGTCATGCAGTGCGCCCTATCGATGAAAAGGCTTTTAAAATAGGCCATTTATTGACGGTGCGCCTTATAATGCAGAAAATAGGGTGATTGGTTCCCATAATAACATGATAAATTCAGGTGTTTTCTTTTTGTTGCCAACGCAAAGGCTTTCCCCTCACATGACACGCGACAAACCTAAAAATAAATGACCTATCGGGCTCAAACGTACACGTTGTCGGCACGTAAACGCGAAAAAGCTTTTGTTTGCTGTCGTGTCTTATTTCATGGATCCGATCAATTATGTCATTGAACGATCGGCACATTAGAGCATCACCGCCAATCATGGATTTTGCACAAAAGCAAAATATCGGCAGATCGGTACGAAGTCTACGAAAGACTCTAAAATGCAGCCTACATATTCAATTTTTGGATGGTCATATTGGTTTTGATTAGCGAAGCTAAACGTTGCTTAAATATTTTTACAGTGAAAATTATATCATGTGCATTTTGCATTTCTCTACTCTCCAGGCATTGACTCAGAAGGCCATGCTGCTAACTTTGTCGAAACTGAGCAGATTGTTTTATACGAGGGAGCCAAGGCTTCCTTTGTGCAGGCAAGTATGCAAAAACTGTGGCTCGTCGGCTTTGACCGGCTTGATGATGTCACTCATCATGCGCGTTTCAAAGTTGCCGAATAATTTCACAATGCTATTTTTGTCCCACAGACAAGAGGTTCGATGCCTTTTTACTGGAGTCAAAGGCCCAACCTTAAATACAAACCTAAACCTATTATCAGCAAGACAACCAGTCACGTAAGGACAGGCCTTCACTTTCCGTCTTGTTCTTTAAATGGAAGGAAGTTGAAACTTAACTAACCACTCGGAAACACGTTTCAGTTGGATGGTTTCCAGAGGCATTTCGACTCCCAGCTCCTGATCTATGGGAAACAAACGCTTCTTAACCTGGTAAGGCAAACTCTCAAATGAAACTGTGCCAAAAGCCAACCGTGATGTCATTCATGTGAATTTCTTACCCTTCATGCCTTGAAAGAAATGCTTTTCTTGAGAAGGGGCAGCACCCTCTCCATGACAGAAGTCGGAAAATCACTGAAACCTTTCGGCTGCTTTTGCCCGCTGAACAAAACAAAACCAAAAAAAAAAAACATAATTTATGGTATCAACCGAAATTTTGAGGTTCTCTACAGCCCCGGATTTAATTTAAGTCTCCGTCATTCCGCTTATTACCCACCAAGAAAACCAACCCCCCCATTGTGTCAACAAAACATCCTTGTTGCTAGGCTAACTTTGAAAGGCTCCTTCTGGTTGGTCAGAATTACTTCCCGCATGCCCAGTTTGAAAATCGTGTGACATATTCTGTTTTCAAAACAACAAAAAATGATTTGAATGAATGAATTTTATACCTCCTGTTGGCATATCTGGATGAAAATGTCATTCTTTTCTGGATCGTGCTAATAAATGTTGCTCAGAAATACACTTCAACAACTTGGTTTGCCATTTTGTCCATCCTCACCTACTTAATTCTTGATCTTTAAATTGACCCGTCTTGACCAAATTTAAATGTACATGTTTGGAAAGCACTTTTAATGCCTTTACACAATAGGTACAGTACATAATCTTAATTTCATAAATTTGACCCAAATGGATTTTTCTGTTTGTTGTTTTTTTTGGACTGGATGGTCACATATTTATGGACAAGCACTGTTATAGCTTAAAACACATATTCATTTTATTCCAGGTGAATCAGAAAGGCTCCGAAAAGCCACTTGAACAAGCATTTTCCAAGATGGTGGCCGGTGTGAACAACGGTATGCTCAAGTAAGTGTTAACATTTTTATTCTTTTTAATTTTTTTGTCACATTTCAAATACAACAGAGTCATAGAAACAACGCCGCATACTATAAATTCATGATTTACATGTGTTAAGTAGTACGGTGAAATGGGTATGACGGCTCTTTTAGGATTCAGGCAATGATGGGACATTGACACTGACAGTGACTGAGGTTTCGGCGGACGTGTGGTTTAAAATTGGAACCGGAACGGGGAAGCCGAATGAGACGATGGTTTGATTGACTGTGCACCTTCACTGTCGGAATTTACTTTTCCGACGGCATCGGTGATAGTGTTGCGTACGGAAGTCCTTTTAACTGGACTGAATTAGGTTCCTATTCAGCTGTGTAAATGAAAATATATGTACAGTATATTATTGTTGTTGTGGCGACCCAGTGGTCAAGTGATTAGCGCGTCGACCTCACAGTGCAGAGGTCGTGGGTTCCATCCCAGCTCCGCCCTTCCTGTGTGGAGTTTGCATGTTCTCCCCGTGCCTGCGTGTGTTTTCTCCGGTTTCCTCCCATATTCCAAAAACATGCACGGCAGGCTGATTAAACACTCCAAATTGCGATTGGCTGGCGACCGGTTCAGGGTGTCCCCCGCCGACTGCCCGAAGACGGCCGGGATAGGCTCCAGCACCCACCGAGACCCTTGTGAGGATAAAGCGAATCAGAAAATGGATGGATGGATTATTGTTGTTATTGTATTACATTTAGGAGGTTTAGAAAGCCTAACAAATTTGTAGCCTGCCATAGAAATTCACATTTACTCAGTAGCCACAGGAGAAGGAAATACAGCGCGGATTCGTTCTCAGGAGTGATGCATTTCGTGGATCTCCTGAAGAATTTTCTGACGAAAAAGTTTCTTTTGGTAATCTGCAATGTATTGACTCGTAAGTCACTATCACCTACATATGTGTCACTTATCAACATACTCACCTGAAAATCTGAACAATTTTGACATCGAGAAGTGTGACATTTTTGTTTTTTTTCTCCATCCTCAGTTATATCGCCTTTGACTTCCACAAAGAGTGTAGCCAGATGAGATGGGATCGTCTCCAGATCTTGGTGGATGTTGTAGCTGAAACACAGGATGAATACAGGTATTTCCCACAGCAGCTCTATGAAAGCGTTTAAGGCAATGTGCCAGTGTTATCCCACAAAGAAGGGCACGATTCTCTTTTTTTTAATTTATTATTATTATTTTTTTATGGGTTTTTTTTTTTTCCGTCTGTGCAGTTACTTCATGGTGAACCTGGATGGAAGGGTACTAGCCCAGCAGAAAGGTGTCTTCCGTAGTAACTGTATGGACTGCTTGGACAGAACCAATGTCATCCAGAGCCTTTTGGCACGACGCTCCTTGCAGTCTCAGCTCCAGGTAAACACCAACTTAAAAAAAAAAAAAAGCTATCAAATGAGGTTTCATGTATCAGATTGTGTCTTCAGAGGATGGGTGTCCTAAACGTAGGACAGCGTCTTGAAGAACAGGCCGACTTTGAGAAGATCTACAAAAACGGTAACGTGGAACTGATCTAGGCGGGTTAGCATGTCACATGTGGCGTGAGCATTACCCTCACATCTGTGTGCTTTCTAATCAGCATGGGCTGACAATGCCAATGCATGTGCTGTACAGTACGCAGGAACCGGTGCGTTAAAAACAGACTTCACAAGGTACGGTAACACTCATGTTTCACACATTCCGTGACTAACATGTTGTTTTTCTCTGTTGCTGATTCTGAAATTATTGTTGGAGCTCCTCTTTGATGGAAGTTTTTCTTTCCTTCCTCCCACCCCACTCAGGACAGGGAAAAGAACCCACTGGGGATTGTTGATGGATGGTTGGAACTCCATGATCCGCTATTACAAAAACAACTTCTCTGACGGCTTTCGACAAGTAGGTTCCATACCGTATGTCGCCATAAACCGACTTGCTAAAAATGAATGAAAATATTTGTCACGGCGGTGACAACAGCCATGACGACATTTTAAGAAAATTATCAATATTTGATCAGAAGTCGCAAAACCGTCACTAAGTTTTTGGTGACCAAACTACTTGAGGTGGATTTCACAATTTGTTCATTCTGACAGATGTACTCACCAAAATCCAAAATGTTAACTTTACCCAGATATTTTCTCACTAAATTCGTCAGTGTCAGCCATTTTCAGACCCTTTTTTAAACCCTAAGTCTTGAAGAAGATTTATGGTTAAAAAAAAGGTAAAATAAGTACCTGGGATTGAATGTGAGGGGTCTCAAAAGACATAAATGTGTTTAGGAGTAAATGGGTTAAAGCAGGGGTCCCCAACCGCCGGTCCGTGGACCGGTACCGGTCCACAGGGCATTTGGTACCGGGCCGCACAAAAAGAACTTTCCTTAATTCTGTTTTATTTATTTCGGAATACGAAAGATTAAATGAATATGAAAGATGAAAACAAAACGCCGGAGCTCGCAAAATGAGTAAAAAAACTGCTGGAGATCGCAAATGACGGCGGCCTTAAAAGTACGTTAGAGACAACTGGATTAAAGTTATGGCTGAATACTCTGAGATCGCCACAATTGCACTGTTGCTATTTCCGACATCCTACCTGTGTGAGGCGGGGGTTTTCTGCAGCAACGGCGACTAAAACAAAATTACGAAGTCGACTGGACATAAACCACACACTTGAGGTGTCATTGTCTCCTATTACCCTGAGATGGGACCATCTGGTTGCAGAAAATCAAGCTCGGGGCTGTGGTGAGTCGTTATTTTCATGCACTTTGAATTTGCGTTGTATCGTATTTTGAAGGCATTAAACATTACCATTGCGATCAGAGTGTTGCGGCCAGATTAGA
Organism: Hippocampus guttulatus; assembly: GCF_054856545.1. Taxonomy (NCBI): domain Eukaryota; kingdom Metazoa; phylum Chordata; class Actinopteri; order Syngnathiformes; family Syngnathidae; genus Hippocampus; species Hippocampus guttulatus. Next base: position 10,822,720 of record NC_141278.1, read on the forward strand.
CGCTCCTTGTGTTTATTATTATATTTCGAAAACACCACAGTTTTCATGCAGCTCATACCATATTATTTTGTTGTATTATTTCCACCACACCTTAAATGCCGGTCCCTGAAAATATAGACATAAACCGGTCCGTGGTGCAAAAAAGGTTGGGGACCCCTGGGTTAAACTTCATTTTCTCTCTATTTATCTATCGATATGAAAATGTGTTTATTTGGTTTCAGGATTCAATTGACTTGTTTCTGGGCAATTTTGTCATCGATGAATCAGACGGCCCCGGTCCTCTGAGGGTGCAGAAAGACTGGAAGTTCCTCACGGTCTGTTGATCGCTATTTCAGTCGGTGTGCAGCAGAAACGAGTTCACGCCAATGTAATCCTTCAATCCTCTTTTTACAGCTACCGATCATCATGTTGGTGGCATTCTCGATGTGCATTGTATGTCTTCTGATGGCTGGTAAGTTCTTTACTTCGAGTCAATCTGTACTACCGGGATTTTTAACTTGTTGCCAAACCCTTTGCGCACTTCTTACTGATTATCTTGTTAACATGCCATAAAAATAAAAAATTGAATTATTTTATTTTTATGTACCGGTATATGCATTTGTAAGTGAATCCCCAACCAAAAAAAATCTGCAATTATTGTTTTTTTTTTTTGTTGTTTGTTTTTTACCCAAGGGCTCCTCCCTACACAATTGAAAACCCCGAAATATGGCGTGGGGGAGATAAACCTTGAACATCACATATGTAAAGTGTAAAAAGACACTTTAATAACGTCACGAAGAAATAGCAGTGTAAAAAATATATATTGATGATGTAACAATGATCATAATATTTAAACTGGGTGAGATCCAGTGGCAGATAACAGTACAGTACTAAGTGATTAGAGGTGAAAGTTTATTTTGGATATATGATAGTCAGTCATATGATAGTCAGTCAGTCAGTGCTACAGTGAAACTCCTCTACAACAAAATCATGTTTGCAGCAAGAAATTTTTCACAATAAGGGTTTTCACTGTAGCAAATTTGTTCTCAGATATAATACACACACACACACACACACAAACGTATGTGTATACGCACGCACAAACGTATGTGTACTCTTTATTTTTATTTCAATAGTGTATGAGCATGCACTTATTTGACACTTCATATAGTCAGTGTAGAAAGAAAAAAGGGAAAGAAATTGCCTAATTTACGATCAACATTCACTTTCACTTACATCAATTTCTTGGATAATGTTTTTTATTTTGTTTCCTCTGTCTTTCATTTTGATCACTTTTACCCTCTCTTCCAGCATCAGAGCTCTTCTTGTTTTAGCTGCTTGACATCCAAAGGTCCGTTTTGTAGCCATTTTAGCAATGCAATGTTCTTGCTGCGTCTGAAACTAACAATAACAAATACTTCATGGACTACTGCGCATGTGTAAACCAGTGTGGTGGTTGCTTTTGCTGTTTCCGAACGAAGCAGTAGAAACAACAGCAAGGTTGGATTAGACTTCGTTGTGGTGAATCTCGTCGCAAGGCAAGAGCAGAGAAAAAGATTTCGTATAATGCAACAGGGTTTTTTTTTCGTTGTATGGGGGCAGGAAAGTGGGAATGGTGTTCATGCACGAAGATTTTTTCACACTAGGGAGTATTTTCGCCCATGTAGGTCTCGTTGTAGAGGAGTTTCACTGTATTCATGAATCAACTCCACTCATTTGGGAAGGAGAGGTTTTCTATGAAGAAGGCCTTGGTGTGACATTCCATTAACATGAGCACTTATGACCAAACACCGTTGTCAGTTGCAGATTGTTGCATTTCCTGTTTGACAATGAGCAAACGTGCTGGAATCATTTGAAAAAACAAAAAGGTACAGGTCAAGCATATGTGTGACAGTACCGTATTTTCTGCACTATAAGGCGCACCTAAAAACATTCAATTTTCTCAAAAGCGGACAGTGCGCCTTGTAATCCGATGTGCCTTATATATGGATCAATATTCTGATTTCTTGGACGTAATACTTTAAATGTTCTGTAAGGCGCTTTGTTACAGCTGCAGCTGTTATGAAAGCTCATAATCAGGGGTGTCAAACTCATTTTTGTGGCGGGCCTGATTTTAGTTACAGTTTCCCTTGGTTTCCCGTTATGACATATAAAGAAGTCAAGAATAACTGTTTCTTCACCTATTATTTTAGTTACTGTAATGAGGTTTTTGGTAACAAGAACATACCTAGAATATATCTATTATTTATTACGTATGAGAATTTTACATTTTGGTAGACATTTTAGAAAGGATCATGGAAGTTGACATGTTTCAGCTGTTTTCGCGGGCTGTATAAAATGATGTGTCGGGCCAGATCTGGCCTCCGGGCCTTGAGTTTGACACCTGTGCTCTCAAAGCTGCAGCAATTGCGCTCTATAAATACAGCTGTATTGTACTGCCATTAGCATAGCTCCATCTAGTGGATGCATAACGCAACCGCAGCCTATTGTGGCTTTCATTCTATATGGGCCTTGTAATGTGGTGCACCCTATGTATGAAAACAGTTTTCAAATAGGCCATTCATTGACGCTGCGCCTTACAGTGCGGAAAATACGGTACTCATCAAAATATTTGTAAAATTTAAAAGATAACCTTCGGATGTGGCTCCAAATATGAATTTTCTTCAGCAATTAGCTAGGAGACATCACACCGTTCCCTTTCCTTTAAAAACGAGAATAGCAACGTTGCTGTGGTAACTTTGGTACATTGAAACCTCCTCTAAAATGCCCATGAAACTGACAAATGTGGAATTTGGAGGTTGATGCACGCAAACATCTGTGCTGTGCATACTAAATCATGCGCAGGTGCCTCCCAAAGCACGTAATGATATTTCCGCTTTGTTGTCTTTCAGGTGACACATGGACAGAGACTTTCGCTTATGTGATGTTTTGGGGCGCTTGCAGTGCCATTACAGCCACCATCATCCTCTTTAATGGGCAAGACTTTGTGGATGCTCCGAAACTTGTTCACAAGGAGAAGATGGACTGAGTGAGTTACATGTGCGCATGTTAGGGCACACGATAATCGGCTCCAGTACCAGATCAAGATACCATGCCGACGTTATCCTTCTCCATCCACATATGAAGACTATACTATCTAATGTGGCCATACTTCCCTGAAAATGTTTCTTTGTGCGTTTACAGAGACGAAAATGTTGATTATGGCTAATCTGTTCCCAAACGGATGTGGTCAAAATGGTTATATTTTGGGTCTCATAGTTACTAACTTAAACCAGATTTTCGTCATGACAACACACTTTTGGCTGTTTGGAAACTGTCTACTGTCAACTTAAACTGTTCCTGAATTCTTCTATCGCCTTCTTCTTTTGTTTGTGTGTGTGTGTGTGTGTGTGTGTGTGAAATTATTTAGTCTCTATTGTCATTTTCTGTATGCAGTGATCCTTCACTCTTCACAGGGGATAGAGACCGACCCTTGCCGCAAATTGTGAAACACTACAATCGCCACTACTCCCTAAAAGGGTTTGAAATTGCACACAGATGCCACACGATGACGTCAATTCACTCCTTTTGTGCAATTCACACTCCTCATCCCCGTGTCAAATTCTTCCGTTGCCACCCAGATGCCACCAGATGACGCTAGACCAATAGCAGTATTGCTTTGGGTTCATCTGGTGGCATCTGGGACCGGAGTATAAAACCGCAACATAGGATCTGTTTCCCGCAAAAATAATAATAATAATAATAATTAATTATAAAAATATATATCCTGGGTGTAGGTGAAACTGCGAATTCCAAACCGCAAATATATACAGGTTTTACCTACTGAGTTACGAAAAAATGTCTTACTGAGTACAGTTCCATCTATAAAGCTTGTCATGTTGAGTAAAATAAATACATACCGGTACATAAATAAATAGCATTGAAAGTTGACATTACTGAAACAAGATCTATATATGTATAGTAATGGCTTTTAGAACACTAACTGTAACATTTGTATGAAACGGTTGCATATTTTACAAAATATACTATCGATAAATATTCATTAAGCCATTAGAAGCACCGAACCTTTTTTTTCCTCCTCATCTTGACTTGCTAACCTGCCTTGTCTATCCCAAAGCCATTCATCACAATTTTAATATTTCTAAGTGTCATACGGGGATACTGTGCAATCTTCTAAATATTGGCATCGGTTTATTAACAGTTATAATATAACACGATTTTTTTTTTTGCACAACTATGTTTGCACAGAAATGTTTTGTCCACAATCCATTGTCATTTTTGAAAGAAATCTACTCCTTTGCATTTTTCCTTCACCTGGTAGCTTATATAAATACGGAATCTGTTTTGAACACCAAAAGAATAGAAGGAGACTTATTTATCCCTTATCATTTGCACAAGACAACTTCATGTCGTTGAAACCTGAAATAAAGTTTGTTTATAATATCTTGTTGACACATGTTGCATATATGATTGAATGTCTCTCTGTGAGGGTTTGTATTTGTAGTCCTAATGTGTGTTTTGTTTTGTAATTATATTTGAAATCTCATATATACTTTATACACATAACTAATAATAAATGATAAATATTTTCATATGCAGCATTAATATAGCTAAATGGTTGTATGATCCAACAGTGTTTGGTTCTGCTGCGATTCGATGTCTCAACTATTCGGTGGAGCTCGTGACTTCAAAATGTCAACTTGATCATTCATGGGATATTTATGGTATCACAAATGTATCTCGCCGTGCATTTATTAATCTACAATATTTTGAATCCCGCCGGACCGATTTGTGATTTTCCTCAGCAGCCGTCTCTATTTTTAACCGTTCAGCTTCATCAATTTGTTTGTATGACATTATTTAACAATAAACTACTGTGAACTTACTTCCTGCGTGGCGCACGCTTCTATTTTAAAAGGCAACTTAAGATCATACATAATACATCAGATCTACACTATCTCAAACCCACTATTCAGCGCCCATCCACCTTCTTTGTCGAAGCGCAATCCACAGGTTTTGAATGGAGGTTGAGGTCTGGGGATTGAGATTTCCATGGCAGGAGCTCAATTCAGAGACTGGTGAATCATTTCTAAAATTTACAGTATGAGTTTGAATCACATTTCAGACAACCCTAATATAATATTAAATACGAAGCTCTTGAAGTGAGGTGATTTTTGTGGAAAAAATACACAAAATGAGTTTTTCTTGTGTTTGCTGTTTAGGAGCTTCGTGCCATCTTTTGATGCAAATTTTTATGCACCCTTTGCACAGGTGAAAAAACAAATCACAGTACCGGGATGCGGGTGTTTTTGAATGCTTTCCAAACCCTTTGTTGCTGAAGAGCCGATCTTCTATATTTGCGTTTGCGCAGTAAAATATGTTAAGACATCGCTTTGTACATTGGTTCAATAAAACCAGAAATGAACATATTTCTATCTGCTGTGATCTTTCTGCACGATTTGTTTTTTTTCGTGTCTAGTTTAGCATCTTTATGCCTTGTTTGGTCCTGATGGCAGGAAACACTTTATTGTACGTGTTACAATGGCAATGAGTAAATTAGATTCATTGTTTATGTGCGACCATACACGATACGCTGATGGCTCTTTGCGGTTCCTGTCCAGGACGTGGCGGTACGCATCAAACAGCTGTAATCCGCCAGTAAATTAAAAGACGAAGAAGAAATGACCCGCGGAGGCATGACGTACTTCCTCTCGGTGACGTCAAAGGGCACAGTTAGCCTAGCACGTCCGCTCCTTTTTGTTAGCATGTGGACGCTAACACGTTTATTTAGAACTTACCTTGCCTTGTAAACTCCAGTTTGAAAATCCACATTGTCGACCGCACCATGAGTACATTATGGATGGGAAATGTAAGTTCATAGCTGTTTTTCTTAAATTGTGAGAAATGTTGAAATGCCGCGTGGTGGCCCTGTATTTTGGGCGAACGATACTTGTGGCAGTTAACTACACCATTTTAAACCGTTTATTTTCCAACTTGACCCCACTCTGTCGTGAATACCCGACAGTCGGCATTTCTAAAATTGCGATGTGAGTTGTTCGTTTGGTTCCGTCAAGTATCGCTATTTGCAGTATTCCACGTGCTGTTTTCACGTTATCGTCACGAACATGAACGGTATGCTCCAATTAAAACGGCTTCGACAATGGTTTCACTGTACAGTATTTAGCATTGAGCTGAACCTGCGCAATGAAATGGAACTGGGAATGTTGCCCCTTGCTTCATAGTGATTCGGACGTTTTAGAAATGTGTGCACCACGACCACCACCATTTCGATTATAAACTGCAACCGCATTCAGGGATTGCAGCAATTTGGAAATACGTACTATTTTATCGAAAGCCCGTGTCAGTAACCATTCTGTAGAATTGCCATTGATCCCACCCAACCCCCTTATGGTTGCCCTGATCCAAGTAGGAAACCTTATTGATAAATCCAAAGTTAAAATGGTTTTAGATAGAGTCGATGTATTGGAGCTCATCAGCCAAAGCGTGATGATGAACAAATATGTCTCGATTGCTAAATACTGTTTCTTGACTAATCTGTAGCTGGATTCTTATATGGACGAGAAGTTCATCACCAGAGCCTTTTCTACCATGGGTGAGCAGGCAGTCAGTGTTCGGATCATACGCAGCAAGGTTCCAGGGTGAGAGTCGAAACTCTGTGTAGTTTTTTGTTGTTGTTGTTGCTAGACCCGTGATTCTAATTTAACTTTTGACAGTGCGCCGCCGTCCAGCAGTGCCTTGGGTTATTGTTTTGTGGAAATGGCGGATGAGGCCACGGCTGAGAGGTGTCTTCGTAAAATCAATGGGAAATCCCTCCCCGGAGCCAGTCCAGTATGAAGAATTGTTGGGGAGTATGGCGCTATTATTTCTGGTCTGTTGACATATTTCATTTTCTCTTACAGCCTACAAGATTCAAGTTAAACCGAGCTACCTTTGGGAAACAAGAAACAGGGTGAGACGTAATGAAGAAGCAGGAGCTTGAATGTGAAGGATGACTGCATGAGGACGACTATGAATTTTATTTTAATGTTACCACATTATGTGTTTTCATAATTGGTCCCATTTCATCTTTTGCAGTCAGATGTACTCCTTGTTTGTGGGAGATCTCACTCCAGAGGTAGACGATGGGATGCTGTACGAGTTCTTCTACAATCGATTCCCTTCATGCCGGGGAGGAAAAGTAGTGCTGGACGGCATGGGAAACTCCAAGTAAGTTTTCATCATGTCGCTGCTTAGTATGGGAATACTCACAATCACACCTAGGGATAATTTCGAGTTTTCCATTAACCTGCAACACATGCTTTTGGAATGTGCGAGGAAATCGGAGTACCCAAAGAAAACCTGCCGTCGGCACGGGGAGAACATGCAAACTCCACACATGAACCTAACTTGTTAAATGTTCTGCCATTAGAAATATTCAACAGTGTTATCAACTCGCTCAATTATGTTTCTGCATTCTTCTTATGAATCCTTGAGGATAGATTGATTGATTGACCGACCGTTGGATACTCTTCATGAGGACAGAATGTCAATGCCGAAATAATACCATCGCAAAAACATCACTACCGTGGAATCATAGAAGAAGAAAAAAAAACATAACTTCAACTTCTTTGCATTATTGTGCATTCAAAATAATGTTAGGTCGTTGAGAATTGTGGCCCGGTGAGTGAGTGCAGAGGTACCAGGTACTTCTATTCCAGCTCCAACCTTCCCGTGTGGCATTTGCATGTTCTCCCCGTGCCTGCGGGGGTTTTCTCCGGGTACTCCGGTTTCGTCTCACATTCCAAAAACATGTGTGACAGTCTAATTCAGGGGTCCCCAACCTTTTTTGCCCCACGGACCGGTTTATGTCAGACAATATTTTCAGGGACCGGCATTTAAGGTGTGGCGGAAATAATACAACAAAATAATATGGTATGAGCTGCAGGAAAACTGTGGTGTTTTCGAAATATAACAATAAACACAAGGAGCGTCTAATCTGGCTGCAACACTCAGATTGCTATGGTCATGTTTAATGCCTTCAAAATACGATCCAACGCAAATTCAAAGTGCATGAAAATGACGACTCACCACAGCGCCGAGCTTGATTTTCTGCAACCAGATGGTCCCATCTCAGGGTAATAGGAGACAATGACACCTCAAGTGTGTGGTTAATGTCCAGTCGACTTCGTAATTTTGTTTTAGTCGCCGTTGCTGCAGAAAACCCACGCATCACACAGGTAGGATGTCGGAAATAGCAACAGTGCTATTGTGGCGACCTCAGAGTATTCAGCCATAACTTTAATCCAGTTGTCTCGAACGTACTTTTAAGGCCACCGTCATTTGCGATCTCCAGGAGTTTTTTTTACTCATTTTGCAAGCTCCGGCGTTTTGTTTTTCGCCTAATCGGTCATGTGACGGAGGAGCGTGGCTTGACGTGTGTCAAGCGTGACACGGACAGATGTAACGGAGAATCCGGTAATTTTTCAAAATAAAGCATCTTTCGTATTCCGAAATAAATTAAACGGAATTAAGGCAAGTTCTTTCTGTGCGGCCCGGTACCAAATGCCCTGCGGACCATACCGGTCCGCGGCCCGGCGGTTGGGGACCCCTGGTCTAATTGAACACTCGAAATTGTCCCGAGGTGTGAGTGTGACCGCGGATGGTTGTTAGTCTCTGTGTGGCCTGCGATTGGCTGGCAACTGTTCAGGGTGTATGTACCTCGCCTTCTGCCCGAAGGCGGCTGGGACTCCCCGCTACCCTTATGAGGATAAAGTGGATCCGAAAATGGATGGATGGATAGTCAAGAATTATAATAATATACATGCCATTATGTTCCGTCTTTGAAAATAAACCAAAAAAAATGGGCAGAACAGATTTCACAATTTTTAACTAAAATGAGGTCGTCGCTACTAAGATTTGTGTCGTATAAATATTCACAGAGGGTTGTGGTCACAAAATATTGATATAAAAAGCAGCACAGATTGGAGGTAAGTAATTTAAATGTCGCAGCCAAAATCTTTCCTTATCTCACTCAGTAGAAGGGAACAGTCCACGTCACGGAAAAGTCAGAGATTACTGGACTCACCTCTGTGAGCCGTCACCTTACCGTGGTGGAGGGGTTTGCGTGTCCCAATGATCCTAGGAGCTAAGTTGTCTCGGGCTTTATGCCCCTGGCAGCGTCACCCATGGCAAACAGGTCCTAGGTGAGGGACCAGACAAAGCACGGCTCAAAAGACCCCTTATGAAGAATAAAACAAATGGACTTCAGTTTCCCTTGCCCGGACACGGGTCACCGGGGCCTCCCTCTGGAGCCAGGCCTGGAGGTGGGGCTCTTTGGCGAGCGCCTGGTGGCCGGGCCGACACCCATGGGGCCCGGCCGGGCTTAGCCCGAAGAGACAACGTGGGTCCTCCTTCTCATGGGCTCACCACTCATGGGAGGGGCCAAAGGGGTCGGGTGCAGTGTGAGCTGGGTGACAGCCAAAGGCAGGGACCCTGGCGGTCCGATCCTCGGCTTCAGAAGCTAGCTCTAGGGACATGGAATGTCACCTCTCTTGCAGGGAAGGAGCCCGAGCTGGTGTGCGAGGTAGAGAAGTTCCGACTGGATATCGTCGGACTTACCTCCACACACAGCCCGGATTCTGGTACCAGTTCTCTCGAGAGGGGTTGGACTCTCTTCCACTCTGGATTTGCCCACGGTGAGAGGCGCAGAGCAGGTGTGGGCATATTCATTGCCCCCCGGCTCAGTGCCTGTACATTGGGGTTCACACCGGTAGACGAGAGGGTTGGCTCCCTCCGCCTCCGGGTGGGGGGACGGGTACTGACTGTTGTTTGTGCGTACGCACCCAACAGCAGCTCAGCATACCCACCCTTTTTGGAGTCCTTGGAGGGTGTGCTGGAGAGTACTCCTGCTGGGGACTCCCTTGTTCTACTGGGGGACTTCAATGCTCACGTGGGCAACGACAGTGAGACCTGGAGGGACGTGATTGGGAGGAACAGCCCCGCCGATCAGAACTTGAGTGGTGTTTCGTCATTGGACTTCTGTGCTCGTCACGGATTGTCCATAACGAACACCTTGTTCAAACATAAGGGTGTCCATATGTGCACTTCGCACCAGGACACCCTTGGCCACAGTTCGATGATTGACTTTATGGTTGTATCATCGGATTTGCGGCCGCATGTTTTCAACACTCGGGTGAAAAGAGGGGTGGAGCTGTCAACTGATCACCAACTGGTGGTGAGTAGGCTCCGATGGTGGGGCAAGATGCCGGTCCGACCTGGCAGACCCAAACGTATTGTGAGGGTTTGTTTGGAGTGTCTGGCGTAATCCCATGTCAGAATGAGTTTCAACTCCCACCTCCGACAGAGCTCTTCTCATGTCCCAGGGGAGGCGGGGGACATTGAGTCCGAGTGGACCATCTTCCGTGCCTCTATTGTTGAGGCGGCCAATCTGAGTTGTGGCTGTAAGGTGGTTGGTGCCTGTCATGGCGGCAACCCCCGTACTCGCTGGTAGACACCAGCAATAAGGGATACCGTCAAGCTGAAGGAGGAGTCCTATCGGGCCTTTATGGCCTATGGGACCCCAGAGGCAGCTGACGGGTATCGACTGGCCAAGTGGAATGCAGCTTTGGTGGTCGCCGAGGCAAAAACTTGGGCGTGGGAACAGTTCGGTGAGGCCATGGAAGCCGACCTCCGGACGGCTTCGAGGAAATTCTGGTCCACCATCCGACGTCTCAGGAGGGGGAAACAGTGCACCACTACCATTGTGTACATTGGGGATGGGGCGCTGTTGACCTCGACTCGGGACATTGTGAGCCGGTGGGCGGAGTACTTCGAAGACCTCCTCAACTCCACCAGCACGCCTTCCTTGGAGGAAGCAGAGTCTGGGGACTCTGAGGTGGACTCTCCTATCTCTGTGGTCGAAGTCACAGATGTGGTTAAAAAGCTCCTCGGTGGCAAGGCCCCAGGGGTGGATGAGATCTGCCCGGAGTTCCTCAAGGCTCTGGATGCTGTGTGGCTGTCCTGGTTGACATGCCTCTGCAACATCGCGTGGTCAGCGGGGAGAGTGCCTCTGGATTGGCAGACCGGAGTGGTGGTCCCTCTTTTTAAAAAGGGGGACCGGAGGGTGTGTTCCAACTCCAGAGGGATCACACTCCTGGTAAGGTCTATTCAGGGGTGCTGGAGAGGAGGGTCCGTTAGGAAGTCGAGCCTCAGATTGAGGAGGAGCAGTGTGGTTTTCCCCCCCGCCGTGGAACAATGGACCAGCTCTACACCCTTAGCAGGGTCCTCGAGGGTATGTGGGAATTCGCCCAACCAGTCTACATGTGTTTTGTGGACTTGGAGAAGGCGTTTGACCTTATCCCTCGGGGAGTTCTTGCCCCAAATGGAGGAGTTTAAGTATCTTGGGGTCTTGTTCACGAGTGAAGGCAGGAGGGAGCGAGAGATCGACAGGCAGATCGGTGCAATGCCTCGGGATCCCCCGGGGAGAGCTGGAAGAAGTAGCTAGGGAGAGGGAAGTCTGGGCTTCCCTGCTGGAGCTGCTGCCCCCTCGACCCGGCCCCAGATAAGCGGTAGAAGATGGATGGATGGATGAAAACGTGTGTGATGTCGTTTTCGACAGTGCTGAATTGTGGCACTTTTCTCGTGCGGGTGTATCGTGCAACCCGACTCCATGTTGACTATTCCAGATCTGTGATGATCAGGAAAGCCGTTGGTGTTTCCTTGCGCCGAGTTATTTAATTTTTCTGAATCTAAATGTCAACTCATGTACAAGTGAGATGAAGGCAATGCGTGTTTCGCTGTAGGGGTTGCGGCTTTGTTCAGTTTCCCGACGAGCGCTTGCAGAAGCGAGCGCTGGACGAGTGTCAAGGAGCTGTGGGACTGGGGAGTAAACCCCTGCGACTAAGCATAGCAGCTAGCAAGTAAGTTTGTCTTAGGGGACTTTTTGCATGACGTCGTGATGGAACTTAAAACTCCTATCCATTTGATTTAATTTGTAGCCAACCGCTACATTGAGCAAATACCGTGTTTAAAAATATAACCCCCTCCGGTTATTAATACAGTGGTTTTTTTCAAGACGGCAACATTTAATTACTGTACTTTCCGCACTATAAGGCGCTTCGGAGTATAAGGTGCACCTTCAATGAATGGTCTATTTTGAAATTGTTTTCATATAGGGGCACACCGCATTATAAGGCGCACAGAATAGAAGCTACAATAGTATCTGCAGTTGCGCTGTGCAGCCACTAGATGGAGCTTCAGTTAAGGGAATACAATACGGCTCAATTTATATTGAGCTTTCACAACCACTGTCGCTGTAACAAAGGGCTTTAGAGATAATTTAAAATACTACGTCCAAGAAATCAGAATATTGATCCATGTTTCGCTCCCTCAGGGTGTAGCACGACGCACGACACAAAGGCCATAAAAGTTCAGGGTTCATTCCTTGGCATGAATACAAATAAATATCCTTAGAAGTCTTGTCTCCTCCTTCCTTCGTTTAGTCAGTAGTTAAATATGCTTTTGATTTTAATTTCATTGTGGTTGCACAGAGCTCACAAAGTAGTTGTCTTTTTGAGTTTGTGTTGGGGAATGCACGTGTCAATTAGTGTCGGGCAGAACCCCTTTTAGGTTAAAATTGGCTCCTGCTGGCAATCACCACTAGATGGCGTAGGAACACTAACAGGGAAAAAACACAATGGGGAATATGAAGAGACTGTAACTCTATATATATAAGGTGCATCAGATTATAAAGGGCGCTGTCTGCTTTTGAGAGAATTGAATGCTTTTAGGAGCGCCTTATAGCGCGGAAAATGCAGTAATTGTAGCACCACTGCATCAAACAACTGACCTGGCAAGAATGTACCTCTTTAGTAGTTTCGGGAGGTCTCTGTGAATTTTGAAAGCTGTGTTGGTGTCTTGATGTGATATTTTCAACACGTACCTGTACTCCAGTATTGACTACCTGAAACGACTGAGAGAGACCTGATGCCAAAATGTCCTTTTGATGTCGTTTCTCTCCGTGCACAGTTTAAGGCACAGACCGCTGCAGCCTGAACCCAAAACCTGGCCGACAAGCACTGCCTACACGCCCCCCTACGACCAGTACAGCCAATACCACCAGCAGCAGGCGTATCCTAACTATTACTCCTCCTGGGGATACGATCAAACTGCAGCCACGTACGGCTACACGTATCCACAGTACGATTACTCACAGTATGCCCAATCACAGGTAAGCTCTCGTTTCCGGTTTTGAATCCATATTTTGTAAATAGAAATTATGACATTGTGGTTTTTGTTTTTTTAGGAAGTCGATGTTCAGGATGATGGACTCGAAGGTTTGTATTTGGAGATTGATGCTTGCACATCATGAACATATTTGGACTATTGAGTTACGGTGAGGGTATGTTTCCGTAAGCAACTGTGTCTGTGCGGCAGATCCATCGGCAGAGTTGGATGTGGTGGAAACAAACAAGAGGTTCATCCAGAACAGCGAAGAACTGTACGATGCTCTAATTGACTCTCGGTGGAAATCGCCAGAGTTCTCATCAGAGCAGGACCAAGTGATGTTAACCATACCAGATCCACTTTGCTACTAAGCCTGGATGCAGTTGCTTCGCTTTATTTGCAGCCGTCTGCTGTGGCTTTGACAGTACAGTAAATATCCTCTAGTACAGACTCGCTTTCCAATCTGTCCTTATAACAAAATTTCCTTATTTGGGAAATGAGCATGGTACATCAGGGTTCGTACGGGTCCATAAAGCTCATAAAAATTCATTTAAAAAGTTGTAAAATTATGTTCTTAATTGTCATAAAATTTCAGGGAAAGCTTCTAAAATCCATAAAAATGAACCTGTGGTGTTCATTTGTGTGTCATTTTCCCTACCATTTCAATTCATAGTTTTATCTGAAAATGCAGGACCTGGTACCCGCTCCGCTTTTCCCGCCGTAACCGATTAGTTCAGACGATGATCACGTGATCACTTCGGATCATTTCGGGTAACAACAATAGATCAACGCCATGTCGGGGCAGTGAATGGATGGTTTGTTTGCTGGCTCTGCAAACAATTACCGTATTTTCTGAAAAAATCTATTTATCGAAGTTATTGATCTCAACAAGTGACAGACAAATATGTAGCGACGCCACTCGAACGAGCACGCCTCAGCAGTCGATAGTCCGCTGCTCTCTGCTGTGTGTGTGACAGCTAAGCTTAGCTGTTGGCTAGGCTATCTTATCTGTTGTCGTAGATCAAAGCGTCTTTGAGCTGTGACGTCAGTTGCGTCGGCGCTGATTGGTTGAAACCAAAAGACGTGCGCGAGAGTACATGTTAGCGCGGACGCACACAGCAGAGAGCAGCGGACTGTTGAGGCGCGCTTCGCTCGGGTGGCGTCGCTACAAATATTCCGGGACAATGCTATTTTCAAGGGGCGTGGCTGAACAAGCCGCAGTTCCGTGATTGGGTCGGAAAAATTGCTGGCGATAATACGTCGCCGTACTGCCGAGTGTGCGAGAAGGGCATCCCCGAGAGAGGTAAAACTTGTCATAGCCTCCTGGGCAAATCAAATGCATTGAGGCACACAGCAAAACAGAAGAAAATTGATCTCTACGAACTTGCAAAAGAGATTGAGGAGAAAACTAAGTCACTGTCTGCGATTCCCTAATTGTCATATCAGTTTCATATTTGTCATTCTAAAACATGTCTGATCATTGAAGGTGGTATGAGAGAAAATAATAGGGTTGTACCATTTGGGATTTAGACTTCTGACATGCAGAACACATGCCAATCAAAAGTCGCTTAGACGTCGTCGTTTCGCATCCGATGATAGAAAACTGCGAAGTGAACACGTGTCTTACGTCGTGTCTTCCGTTGCATCTGGTGAGCGCTGCGTGTAATTAAGCTCCCGCGGCCTTCCGTCTCCATCCGGGTTACGGATAGTGGAACTTCCGCATAAGTACGTTCCGGTAAAATACAATACATGCTGATTTATATAGCGCTTTCACAACAGCGGCTGCTGTAACAAAGCGCTTAACAAAACAGTTAACATAAAGTAAAATGTAATATCGTAGTCAAAATGTTAATGCATAGGTTTTTATTCCGGGTGAAGGAAATTCCTTTCCATAGAATTCTGGAGATGGGAATATTTACTGTATGGACTTCTCAAAAAAAAAAAAAAGGAAAGTATTTTGTGGTACTTGTGTGTTCAAGTGAAACTAGGCGGGCAGGCCATTTTTTTAAAGGACAAATGAAATACTTTCTAATTCTTTGTTAGTGTTAAATTTGCATTCTGATTTTTTTTGCCACTAAATAGAGGCTTGATGTTAAAATAGAAAATTGAAAAATGTACAGTATTTGTGTTGCATGATTTTTTTAAATGCGGGTTTTATTTCCTTTGTGGTCATTAAATCTCAAATCAGGATTCTGTTTCTATGGTTTTATCTAATGTGCAATACAAAGAATTCAAGAATGCTGATTTCAGCTAAGGAAGGGTTTCTGTGTTTTGCTCAAGGCTGCAGTGCTCAACAAAGGATCCACCCCAACAGTTTAGTTTGCTGTTTGCTTTCAGAATCTCTTTTTAATGGCACACTACAGCCATCCATCCATTTTCTGGACCGCTTTATCCTCACAAGGGTCACGGGGGGTGCTGGAGCTGGACCAAGCTGTCTTCGGGCAGTAGGCGAGGGACACCCTGAACCGCATGCCAGCCAATCGCAGGGTGCACTACAGACATCCTAAAAAAATGAATAAACAGGACAGATTGACATTTTTAGTATGACTATCCCCCCCAAAAAGACTCCCATGAATTGACGTTGTTGATTGCAAATAAAATGGCATTCTGAACACGAACACGCACACACACGCACCATGCTTTTTTAAAATAAAATAAAAACTTCCAACGAAAGTGTTGACTGCGTGTGTATACAGATTGTCTTATGGTGTCAAGCGATCTGGAGCTTAACCGATCTGACTCGACACTGGCAGGAGTGAAAACAGCTTTGCTGACCCAGGAAAGGTACAATATCTGTCTTTTTATTGACTCATGTCCAGTTTTCTCACCCCAATTCCAAATTGGTCCCGGTAGGAAGTGAAATGAGACTCCAATATTGTACAGCTGACCGCTGCAATGTGTTCAGTTTTTTTTAAATGGCTATCATATGTATTCAAACCCCGCTCCAGACCTGAACATATACATTTAAAAAAGCAAATACTTGAAAAACAAAATGAAAGAATAAATCACCAAAAGCAAGAAACTAAAAACATGTTAGGGATCACGAGCCTGTTTTATAAATATATAAATGGAAGCACAATTTCTAGGCTCCGATAGCTTTCTTATGCTTAGCATCGTTTCTAGACACAAAACACAGTTCCAATTTTTTCATAAATATACCAAAAAAATACATGTAACCTTCCTAAATTTAATTTAGAATATAAACCTTTGCAAAAAATGTAATGCAAATTAACATGTGCCGTCACGGGAAACTGCGAAGAAAACATCCGGGTTAAGGTTTGGTGCACAACCACCGGGCCCTTTACATCTGGGGAGGTGTTTAGGTGAAAAGAGAAATGTTTCAACACCCACTGAGGAGCACTTAATTTAATGACAGCCACAATCTTAATCATAATTTTCTTTTTTTTTTCCTTGATAAATGCTCTGCCCAAATCCGCAGTGAAATGGGGGAAATGAGTCTTTGCCGCCCCCGCCTGTTTCTTGCAGTCCTCAACAAGAAACCATGAACACTCGAACAGGAAGGGATAAACTTTGGCTTTGCTATCGAAAGCCCGGACACAGCAAGTCTCAGATAAAGTTACATGAAGAGCTATGATATATATGATGATAGGTGAAAGGACACTTTGATCCTCTCCTCTTTCATCTATAACTGCTTCAAACAACAAAGTGTATGCAGGAAAAGTGATTAAGATTGCACGACCGTCGTGTCTTATGTGATGTGTTATTTTCACTTCAAGATGACGCAGCGAGAGTAGCTGCGTTTCGAGCAGCTCCTACATTTTGTTCTTCTACTTCTTCCTTTCATAACTATGCTGTAGCAAATTAAAAATATCTCCATCGTGAAACTAAAAGTGGTTTTCTTATTTTATGATTTGGCGAGACATATTAATCTTGAACATAGTTTGCGGGATACTGGAACGAATGGTTACCAGTTTTCCCTGTTATAAAAATTGTGCTTCCGAAATCTCTTGATTTAGATTCCGCGAACGACGCCCATTTAAGGTTGTCATCCGAAACACTGACGTTGTTGAAGCCCTTTTGCCGATTGGACGCGAACAGTTCGTATATATCTAGTGAGGAAACGTTTCTCTAAGAAGGTGAAAATAAACAAAAGTTTGATTTAAAATTGCATAGAAGTGGTGATAATATAACCATTTATGAGATGGATAACACTATCCACAAGTAGTGGCGGTATCGTTTATGTGTGACTTTATTTGTGGGATGTAATGCATTGTGGGTAAACATTCAAACCGACCTTGGTTTTGATTGGTTAATTTTACGGTTTGACGCTATCAGGAAGCCGGTGATTGGTTGGTGATACGTTAAGCGTACCCTGGACAATTCAGAAAATGGTTGTATATAAAATAAATATTTTGAAGGCATTTAGGACAGCCCAATTTAGTCTTTTGTTGTTTTAAAAAAAAAAAAAACGTGATCTTTGCAACGTTTCTGTAAAATTGTGCGTTGTCTGGAAGAAAACCCCACATATTTTTATTCAATGTTATGTCAGTACTATCCTTCCATCAAGTTCTGTAACTCACGAGGTGCTTTGTAACAAAAATTGGAACAATGTCTCATTTTGTTCTGTCGTCATTACGATAAAATATTCAATCCGACGTCATGCTAGTGTTCAAATTGCCAGGAGAGGGTACTATAGTCTTGTTTTAAAGACGTCCCTGAAGACTTATTCATTACACACGTCTTCCTAGAAAACCAATCGATATATAAATACGTTCCCCCTGTAAATTCAACCATTAAAGCTCTTCCACCCCATTTGTGTCCCTCCATGTAAACCTGGCTATTTTGTCAGTTCCATCTCATATACTACTCGTTAGATAACTGCCAATCAGAGCGATCAATTGTCACCGATGGCTTACGCTATTTTACATACTGCGATCAACAGCTCATTCATTCCAATTATATCTAAGATGCTCAATGACACCTACAAACTTTTTATTCTTCAACAAGAAGGTGTGGCCAGTGGGGTTGGCTGTCATCCACTTTGCCCCCGATAGGTGCCAGCAGAGTTTAACATGCATACGGTTGCCTTTTAAGATCTTTCATATCTATAGAAATGCAGTGGTGAAAATCCTTGTGTGTGCGCGCATGCGCCATACATATATGGCAAAATATTCTAACGAGCTCAAAATCAAATCAAGTACATGTTTACCATAAATTACATCTCCCCCGTCTCTTTGCATCATGGCAGTAAATCAACCATCAATACTACAGTAATGCATGCACATAGACAAAGAGGATAACAAGTTAACTCTTCGGTAAAGTAGCCAACGTTGCTCATCAACGCAGCAAGAATTGGCCAGGACAGATATATATACGTGTATTTATGTGTGCGGGATTCTTCATCACACCACTCACAGTCAAAGTTTCATGAAATATTCACACCATGCCCATCACACTCATAATCAAGGAGGAACAAGTCAAAACAAAGGTTTTGCTGAGCTTGATTTGCTAGATGGTCCTCAAGGAATCAGCATGTAAGATTTTTTTTAAAGAACTTATTTGCAAAACCAAAACAACATTGTGGTTAGAAAATAATCAACATCAGTATTCTCGCTTTTCAGGTTTATTTAACAATAAGAGAAAAGAAAGACATTTTACAGGCGGCTGTGTGGAGTTTACATGTTCTCCTCATGCCTGTGTGGGTTTTCTCCGGGTACTCCGGTTTCCTCCCACATTCCAAAAAAACATGCATGGCAGATTAATGGAACACTCTAAACTGTGTGAGTTGGAGAGCGAATGATTGTTCGCCAATGTGTGCCCTGCAATTGGCTGGTAACCAATTCAGGGTGTCCCCCGCCTACTGCCTGGAGACAGCTGGGATAGGCTCCAGTAAACATACTGCATGCAGTATGAAAATAAATGTAATTCATTATTCAACCACACACACACACAAACATGCACACAGTTCATTTATTACACACGGAAATAAGGTGATGTCATCGATTGTGACGTCTCCATTATGCATACCTGTCAACTTTTCGGAGCGCCAACCTGTATTAACTACCAAAAAAATCCTTATAAAGAGCAAAAAATCCTTATAACATACCAAAGCATTTTACATGTCAAAATAACGGCAGAAAAAAACCCACGAAATTTTCAATGATATTTATTGTAGATATATAGTATTGTAGAATACTCTGCTCTTTTCAACTAGGAACCACGTGATTTACTGGAAAGTTATCGGAAATGAAAGCATTCGAGTAGACTAGCACCATTCTGGGCAAAAGCAAACGGAACTACCTGTTAGGGGGAAAACCCCCCGGAAATTCTCAGAATCCGTATGATTTGTGCGATACGGCCATATAGGTAAGATTCACCACAAAATCCGTATGAACTATGGCTAAACCGTATGCGACATCATCTTTACTGAACGTCTCCATTCAGTTAAGAGAGTGAAAAGCGCTTGAATGAATTTTATTTCATGAAAGCATAACTGTGGATGGTATGACAAACAATGACTTCTCAGCCATGTTCTTTACTTTTTATGGTGCGAAAATAGGGATTTTGATTAACAGTGACTGTAAGAGTCAAATATTTTTCGACTTAAGAAAGATTCTTTTAAAATTTGCATTAAGATCAATTAGATACAAATTATTTGAATATACAGTTAACATTTGTAATTTGTGGCAAAGTATCAGCGGGTGGTGGTTGCCAAAGAGTGACAAGGGGTGTCCAGGGGCCACCCCTGGCCACCACATAGCTTCGGCCCGGAAGAGACAATTTGAAACTTCAGGAAGGCAATCGAACGGAAGTTTTTTTTCCAGTGTCTTCCAATGGAATCTAACGATTGGATTATAAATGTTCCGCCACTTTAGTCATTCGATTTGATACCCCAACTTTTTGGCATCAAACTGAGGTAAGGGATATTTGACATTGCAAATGATGAAGTCAGTGGACGGGACATTTAATCATGAACACCGTTACAATCTAAACCAGAGGTGGGCAAACTACGGCCCGCGGGCCGAATCCGGCCCGTTGGTCTTTTTAATCTGGCCCGCCGAAGGTTGGTCCACAATTAAGGTTCGATGTGAATGATTGCATTCATTTCAATTGGACTTGTAATGGCCGTCATTTCACCCCCAGGTGGCGCATTGACTTGAAGTTGCAGAACACGGGGAGGGGGGAGGAGGGGATCTTTTCGACCACCTAGTACCTCTGTATCGCTCTACTTCTAATGGTCTGATCACAACCCATCTGCAGCAATGCACAGGCTAAAATAGGTCATCAACAACACTGTTGTCATTTAAAAAAAGTATATTAATACAGTACTTTCATGCTTTTGTTCTGTTGATGTTTGATATGGACTGTCAACAAATGCAGTTTTTTTTAATGTACCATAGCTCGTGCTGACCTGGCCCTTCTGTCAAATTTTAAAAGTCAATGCGGCCCCTGAGCCAAAAAGTTTGCCCACCCCTGATCTAAACAAATGACATTTATGGCAACAAATGTGAGTTAGCAAGTTGTTTGCCCCGAATTAATTTGCAGAGTTGCGGTGACTTGTCCTGCATCGATAGTGTCATGATTCGGTTTGGGACCAACAGGTGGCACTGTAGGGCTCCCCTACAGCTGCACACCTGTTGGCCGTTAAGTAATTAGTTCTATAAAAGGATTCCCGCCCGAACACTCATTGTCTGGTCATTGTTGCTCTTTGCTGCTGTCATGTTTGGGTCATGTTTTTGTTATTGATAGTTTTGAGCTTCAGTCATGGTTTTTGTTTGATACTTTGGACTTTGTTTGTTTAGGATTTAATTTTCTGTGTTTTATCAATACACTTCTTCAAATACACCCTGCTCCTCCCTCTTGCCTGCTTTTTGGGGTCCACCACCACCACGCATCGTGACAGATACATTGGGGTTCAATACAAGGTTCTGTAAATTCACATTTCTTTGTTGTGAAAAGCAGAAAAGCTCCATTTCACAAAAACAAAACTTTCAAGCTTGAGTTATAACTGCCCAACTTAAAGTGTGCTTGCAAATTGTGCATCACTTCCAATATATTATTTCCACGTGAGCTCTTAAATGGCAAACTGCACTTACACTGTGAGCGAGCGTGGTTCGGATTTATCGTCCGTTGTTGAATAAACGTGGTCAGTCGGAGTGAAGCAATGAACCAGCCTCCATCTCAGGTTACAACTTGGATGTAATATTCTCCCACTACCTCCTCCTTTCTTCATCTCCCCCGCTCTCCTTCGACTTTCCAACGCAACTTCTGCTGAAATGGTATTGACCTTCCTTGCTGTCATCAGTGTGCCTCTTTTTTTTACAGGCTTGGCTTTAGTTTTTCAAACTAAATCCTTTTTTTGTTGGATTTTTGGGTGAATCTGAAGATCGGGGGGGGGGGGGGGGATCCTGATTTCATATTTCTTACTTCTGTGGAGAGTGGCTGGTTTCCTCCGACAGGCTGGAGTGAGGGTTTGGTGGCGTCCCCCCCACCACCATGGATCACTCCCTCTTTGGTTGTTTACGCAGCCCTCACACATCAGCTCAGGATTTACTTCCTGCCATGACCCCGTTGCCTCTACACAGTCACAGTAACCTCTCGGCTCGCTGCGGCTTCCAAGAAGTAGGAGACGATGACGTGCTTCATGATGTAGCTCATCAGGTCCACATTCCCCAGCAGTCCTCCTCGTGGCTCATCTCTCAGCAGATTCCCGCCCCTAGCGCTCGCAACGGCATCAGTTTGCCGCCACTTGAGAATATCGCTTCAGAACAGTGCTCCGGGGATCAAAATATGTGCGGTGCCGAACCCGGCGGGGAACTTTCCGGAACATTCTGTGAGGAGTACAGTCAGAAGAGTCTGTCATCGGATGAAACTGATGCTATGACTCCCAAAGGTAAGAAGGAATGTTTTTCCACTTTGGATTGTTGATTTTACAATATATATATTTTTTCCATTCGAAAAGCCTCCCTGTGTGGAGTTTGTATATTCTACCCGGGCCTGCGTGGGTTTTCTCCGGGTACTCGTGTTTCCTCCCACACTCCAGAAACATGCATGGCAGGTTAACGGAACGCTCTAAATTGTCTCTGGTGTGATTGTGAGCGCGAATGGTTGTTTGTTTGTGTGCCTTGCGATTGGCTGACGACCAGTTCAGGGTGTCTGCTCGAAGACAGCTGGGATATGCTCCAGCATGCCCGCGACCCTCGTGAGGATGAAGAGGATCAGAAGATGGATGGATGGATGGTCCAGTGGTTAGAGCGTTGACCTCACAGTGCAGAGGTCGTGGGTTCGATCCCGGCTCCGGCCTTCCTGTGTGGCTTTTGCATGTTCTCCCCGTGCCTGTGTGGGTTTTCTCCGGGTATTCCGGTTTCCTCCCACATTCCAATAACATGCGTGGCAGGCTGATTGAACACTCTAAATTGTCCCTAGGTGTGATTGTGAGCGCGAATGGTTGTTCGTCTCAGTGTGTGCCCCGCGACTGGCTGGAAACCGGTTCAGGGTGTCCCCCGCCTATTGCCTGAACCTCCAGCACCCCCGGCGACCCTTGTGAGGATAAAGCGGAAAATGGAAGGATGGATAGATGGATATTTGTTACCATCCCGTTAAAACGGGATTTAAAGCCTGTGTTTATTTATGACAAACAAAGGTGGAATAGCGTTGAAAGTCGTCCATGTAGTTTGATCAAAACAGTTAAATTTATGATTTGAGTTGATTTGGCTTATGTCAAAGTTCACAAATTTTTTAATTCTCAGCCACTCGTTAAAATTTGCAAAGCTTTTTGTGCAATCAAGTTTGGTCATTTTTATCCTTTCAGGGACAGCGGTTGCTCCATTGGACAACTTATCATCAGGTTACAGGGTGCACGAAAGGGTGAAAAAGAAAGAAAATGCGTTTTTTTTTTTTTTATCGTGCCCTCAGAACCATCCGGATTTAGAAACACTCAATTTCCATAGAATGAATCGAAAAAGCCACAGGCTGTTTTCCTCAAACCTGGAACTTGACTCTTTAAAAAAAGAAAATGGAAGGGTCATGACCTACTGTATGTCGCCTTCGTCCATCGATGTATCCCGACAGAATAGTTGGTTGAATTTTAAACAGTCAGTCGGTTTTTAAAACAAGTGCTGTTAGGTCATGAGGTGGCAGAAAACCTCATTCTGGCAGTTTAAAAAAATCGTTTTTTTGTTTTTTTTTGGAAGACTTGGAAGTGAACACGTGCAGTATAAATCATTGAATGGTAAAAGAGACTAAATAGGACAAATCCAGCGAGATTTCAAAACGTAATGTTTAAATCATTGAGCAACACTGACAAGCGGTTTTGGAGATGGCGCCAGGTGGAAGATTTTCGGATTCCCTTGGAGAGACATTGTGTTGACTGAGAGAGTAAAGATCTGAAAAATTTCAGAGGAAGCTGCCAATAGCCAAAAACCACATTTGATTTTTCACCGTTGCAAGTATTCGGGTATGATTTATTAATGATTTTTTTTTCTGATTTCATAGCTGTATAAACAGATGGTGTCATTTTGAAATTTGCATGTATCAAGTGCGGAGGCAATCACAAAATGTAAACCCGAGAAAGTAGAGTCTAAAATCTTAGACTAGAGTCTAAAAAGTTATTTCATGCTAACACTGAAGGAGCCTTTTTATACAAATACTCATCATGATAAAAATCGAGATTTTTTTGTTGTTGTTGTTTTGTTTTGAAGTAACTTGAAAAAAGAAAAACATGAATTTGTTTCATGTTTTTTTTTAACCTCATCACTTTTTATAGTAGAATATAAATGTTGTTTAGAAGTGTTGCAATTGAGGTGATTTGCAAAACTTCTCGTCCGCAACCCACAATCAAAATCATATTACTGGAAATTTGCATATTTGTAATAAGATACTCGGCAACGAAAAGAAATGTCAAATTTTACTTCCATCTGAAACTGTGCAATCTGTATGCTTCCTAAACCAAAACAGTGAGTCTTATTTCATTCGACCCCCTTTTTACTCTCCAGCCGCCCCCTCCCTTTGCTAGACCGACTGGAAAATGTTCTGCTTTTCATTTCAGAGTCCCAAGACGGGGGCTATAAGTCAGACATGATCAACAAGCCCAGAAAGGAACGCACGGCCTTCACAAAAGAACAGATTCGGGAACTGGAGTCCGAGTTTGCACACCACAACTATTTGACCAGACTGAGACGCTACGAAATAGCGGTCAACCTGGACCTGACTGAACGACAAGTAAGGGCACGTGTTTCTTGATATCAATTGTATAGACAATCAAATCGATGAAAATAACTTTTGCGGCAAGCCAGTGAATGTAATTACATAACAGACCACTAGGTTTGCTCTCTGAGGTTACCACCCCCCGCCCCTCCTCCATGTTGTTGACTATTAGTACTAAAAAGTATTATACAGGAGGTTGATTTTAACTGTATGTGGACTGGGTGCGACACCCTACAAAAAACGGACAAGTAGCAAATAGCATAGGGCGGGGGTCAGCAACACGCGGCTCCAGAGCCGCATGCGGCTCTTTAGCGACATCTAGTGGCTCCCTGGAGCTTTATAAAAATGTTTGAAAATGGAAAAAGATTTTGATAGTAGGCTAATATAGCTCAAATAGATATAGATACATGTTGCAGCTCCGAAAAACGAGAGCGGTGTTGTTTTTTTTTTTTAAACGTACACTTTAACAGTCTCGACAAACACAGACACGTCTGTCCTACTCCGTGCCTTCTCTCTTCTCGTTCGACCTGAGAGGCGTTCAAAGAGAGCCTCAGAAAAACTGAAATTCATGATCACTTCACTGACACTAAGAAAAGCGAAAATAATGCACCAAAACAAAAAATCAAGCGAGGAAATGACAAAATAAATTCCACGGGGGCGTTTGTGAACACACAACAAAGGAATTAATAACAAACAATTCTGAGACAGTCCAGTCTCCTACATACATACAGCATGTGTTTCCTTCATTGTAAGTGTTATAGAAGGCTTTTATTTTTTTGCGGCTCCACACATATTTGTTTCTTGTTTTTTTTGTCCTATATGGCTCTTTCAACATTTTGGGTTGCCGACCCCTGGCATAGGGGGACAGGATTAGGACAGAAGAAGAGAAGTGAGCCAGGCGGTGTTACCAATATGTAGTGGGAGGGGCTAAGCAGCGCCCCTCACCCGCACAAAGAATCGAGTGCCAGAGCGGCATCCCACTGCAAGTCTCTGCTGGGTCTTTCCTAAATCAGCCAATAGTCTGACCCTGAAAGGTTTTAACCCTTTCGGGGACAGCGGTTACTGCAGTGGACAGCTTCTGTTATCAGGCTACAGGGTGCGTGGAAGGGGTGAATCGTAAAGAACATGGGCGTATGACCTCCGAAAGCAAAACTAGTCGTCTGTGACCTGCGATGCCATCACAGCCATCTGATATTGAGACCAAGCAAGCATTTGATGACCTGTGTGAAATGTGACAGACTGTAGCTAGCATAATTGAAGCGGGCCGATGCCATGTAGCCATCGGCTCGGACCATGTAACGTCCTTGAGAGATGGTCAAATGTTATCCACGTTGAATCGAGAGGACCTGAATGGTGGTCCTACTTTCTGTCTGTTATGACTGATCCTCTCTCTTTTCATTAAACATGACAATTGGACCCTTTCAGGGACAGTGGTTACTACAGTGGGCAGCTTACCACGTTATCGGGTGACAGGGTGCACGAAAGGGTGAACGTCAATACGCGGCTCGACAAGGCTTTAAAAATCATGGCTTTCATGAGCAAAAACTTTGCTTACAAATCGTTACCCCCTCCTCTGTTTTTTTTGTGTATCTGTTAATGAAATGCTGGGCCAGTAGTCACGTAATGTTTTTCAACAGCATTGTGTTGTGAAGTATGGTGATGAATTTGGCACCAAACCTGATCAGGGAAGGCACAAACATTCCTACTTGTCTGGTTTGAGTGGCCCAACAAAATAAGAGCCAATAGGAGGAGGGGAAAGAGAAGGTTTGGGAGCAAGGGAGCATATCACGCAATCTTTCGACCTCCATAATCATCACTTTTAAGAAGACCCCCGTAACAACGTTTGTTCAACCGTTAACATTGTACCGTCAATATGCATGTTCTCAGGAAAAATTACCCCCGCCCCCCAAAAACCAAAAGCCCCCCCAAAAGTGAAAATAATATCTTAAAAATATTAACCCTTTCATGCACAAAAAATGATAACATGTAACCTGACAACCTGATAAGCTGTCCACTGTAGTACCGTTATCCCCCGAAAGGGTTAAAAACAGGCAGCACGGTGGACGACTCGTGAGCATTTTTCGCCTCGCAGTGCAGAGCTCGTGGCATTGAAATCGAAGCTGCGGCATTCCTGTGTGGAATTTGTGTGTTTTCCCCGTGGCTGCGTGGGTTTCCTCCGGGTACTCCGGTTTCCTCCCACATTCCGAATAACATGCATGGCAGGTTAATGGAACACGCTAAATTGTCCCCGGGTGTGAATGATTGTGTGTCTATCTCTGCCCCTACGATTGGCTGGCCTGAAGTCAGCTGGGATAGGCTCCACCTATGCCCGTGACTCTTGCGGTTCCCAAAATGGGTAGACGGATATTGAAAAAAAACCCCTATTAGGTGACAATTGTGTCCGGGATTTCTTCCAAAGAGTTTTCCTTGCTGTCGTCATTAAATCAGTTTTATTTCCAGCACTGTTCTAAACCCGCTCCATATGTAAAGCCCTTTGCCATAACCTCTGTTGTGATTTGTCCCCGATATAAATCAGACTGTCTTGACTCTACCTGATTTCATTTGTGATTCCCCTCAGGTGAAGGTCTGGTTCCAGAACAGGAGGATGAAATGGAAGCGCGTTAAGTGTGGCCAACAGGGGGCAGAAGCACTCGAGCGAGAACTGAAAAACGTCAAAAAGGGGACATTGTTGCCGTCAGAGATTTTGGGTATTGAGGGACTACAACGTTCGGCGAGCTCACCCGGAACAGTGACTGATGATGAGAGCCCAGACAGCGACCTGAGTTCAGAACATCCTTACCTATGACGTTTGATTTCATCCTAAAAAAAAAAATGTTGGATGGTGTCGAATATAGAATGGACTGTGCACAGGATTGCTTTTCTTTTTACAATTCAAGGTGTCACATTTAAATTGACTGATTGCATAATTTTGAGCTATTTGGGGACATGCTGACAAAGTTTCATGAAATGTGTACCCTAATTACTGGAGGATGACTATATAAATGTGATGGTTCGGTTTGGGACCAACAGGTGGCACTGTTGGGCTCCCCCTGCAGCTGCACACCTGTTGGTCGTTAGGTAATTAGTTATATAAAAGGACTCCCAGCCTGCCCACTCACTGTCAGGTCATTGTTGCTTGTTTGTTTGCCTGTCCTGTCCTGTCCTGTCCTGTTTGTTTGTGTCATGGTTCTGTTCTAGTTTTTTGAGCTTCAGTCATGGTTTTGTTTGATACTTTGGACTCGTTTTGTTGTTAGGACTTTGTTTAGGATTTAGTTTTCTCTGTGTTTTAATACAATTCTTCAAGTTCACCCTGCTCCTCCCTCCTGCCTGCTTTTTTGGGGTCCACCACCACCACGCAATCGTGACTATATATATATATATATATATATATATATATATATATAGCTCCACACTCTACTTAAAGACAAGTACAGTGGTACCTCAACTTACGAAATTAATTGGTTCTGGAAGAAATTTCTTAACTAGAAAATTTTGTAAGTAGAGATGTGTCGTCCCCCCCCCCCATATTTCAGACATAAATGTTTTCTAAAGCATAAAAATGCATCAAAGTATGTAACAAATGGAGGACACTGCACAGATACTTTTCTATCTATCTACAGTCACACAAAGACACATTCGGTATTTTTAGCCAATGGGATACCAGGATGATGCTCGGTAGTAGCCAATGGCAGAACAGCTATAAATATGTTGCGCTAAGGAAACTCTGAGCTGCGACTAGCAATCAATACTGTATTTTTACCTTTCGTATCTTGAAATTTCTTTCGTAACTAGAGGCAAAATTTTTCTGTTCAGGCGTTTCGTAACTTAAAAATTTTCAGATGAAGAGACAGTCGGAAGTAGAGGTACCACTGTATATGTTTCAGTACATCACTGTGCCAAGTACTGTACTGTAATAATGTTTTGGAGGATTAGTCCAACTGTTTTCAGGCCTGTTATTTGTCTATTCGAAAGATATGTTTGTTCTGGTTTTTTTTTGTTTTTTTTTTTTACATTGGCCTACTGCATCTAAGTGCGAAATACAAAAGACTTTGAAGAGTTTTTTTTTAACCCTCGACAAGGGTTACATGAAAATGCACAAGATTTGTTTTTGTACTGTGCACGGTTTGCTTTTTTTTTGGTACTTTTTTTCTTTTTTGCTACGTGCTCATGCTAAATGTATTTAGCTTTTCAACATGCATTTAGCCTGCAGTGAAGAATAAATATTTCTTTCTACAGCTGAGCATTGTGTTTTCTATTTTTGTCGATGTCGTGTGTACTGGCCTCTCAGAAGTGTTTTTAATTTTGATCGACCCGGGGCACGATTTGACCACATTGTTCTGTTTTTGAGCACAGATTGAATTGTTTTATGGTGAGCGTTCAGGTTTGGGCACAGATTGAACTGTTTTGAAGTGAGGCTTGGGTTTTGCAGGAAGCATCTGGGATTTTGTGAAAGTTGGGCTTTGTGTTCACAGGTTAGCGAAAGGGAGAGGTTCAATTCCAGCTCTGGCTTTCCTGTGTGGAGTTTGCATGTTCTCCCCGGGCCTGTGTGGGTTTTCTCCGGGTACTCCGGATTCCCCCCACATTCCAAAAACATGCATGGCAGGCTGATTAAACACTCCAAATTGCGATTGGCTGGCGACTAGGTGTCGCCCGCCTACTGCCGAAGACGGCTGGGATAGGCTCCAGCACCCCCCATGACCCTTGTGAGGATAATCAGATCGGAAAATGGATGGATGGATTATGGAGTTGGCCCGGTGATCCAGTGGTTAGCGCATTGGCCTCACAGTGCAGAGGTACCGGGTTCATGGAGGTTCTCTCATTAATTTTCCATTATGATCCATTATAAATGACTGTCCTCTGTTCCAGCCATGAAGCTCACAAGGCCACGTTTTATAACAACAGTGTAATTGTTTGGACTTAATTTGAGACTGGATGAATTGTAGCTTGTGACCCAAAGCTGGATCTCACTCGGTGAGCATTGTGCGATCCAGCTGGAGATTTATTATTTGTTTTTTTTTCAAACTATTTTCCCAAGAAATGGTTTCACCACCTGTGATTGGCCGACTCCCACTTAAGACTTAAGAAAAGAAAACCTTTATTAGTCTCGCAATGGAGAAATGGGAACACTTCACATTCATCTTGCCCAAAGTCAGCAGGGATTGGCTCCCACACACCCACGACCATAATAACTGTAAGTGGAAAGTAGATGGATGACTTCACCGCTGCACGAACTTATCTTGTTGTCTTATGAAAATGCATTACCTTTTCAAAATAATTCACACTATTTCCATTTAACGTGACAATCATGTCCACTGACTTTCAATCCGCCTTACTTTACCTTGAATTAGTCATAGGACCAGAAGACTTTACAAGGGTCACATGGGGGAAGGCAGGTGGACCTAATAATAATAATATCGCAAGCCACTGTAACAATGATCACAAAGGATAATATCATGCGAAAAGCAACATCTGAAAGCACGGTGGTCAGCTTTACCCCACACGATGGGCGCCCTGAAGCAATAAAGGACAACGAGGCACACCTGGATGAGACATGTGAGGCTGTAGGAAGCCGATTAGCTTACACAAGGCGCAGGGCTGATGAGACCGGGTGGAAACATGTGCTTGATGAGCTGATAAAAACAGCATGAAACAGGACGGGACAGATCAAAACACAATGCAAAATCAAATACATCACGACAGCAGGAGTGAACGCAAAGGAACTCAGCTGAAAGGAACGAGTGCCCATCACTGCCTAATCATTTACAGCGCACAAGTAAAGTTCTGAAACACCAATGTACTGAAACAAAATTAAGCCAGTGATGTCATTGTGTTGTGTTTCTGGCAGCCTTTCTAAAAGAATTCAAAAACAGAAACAGCATGTTATTCCCACAAGGGGGAGGATTGCGCAGCTGCAGTGTGGCTCTTGGCCATATGAAGCCTAATGGAAAACCGCAAGGTAAATCCATTAACCAAGAAGAAAGTCATTTGGTCAGACAAAATGTCATAGACACAAAGTATTTCTTTTGATGGTAAAATAACGTCGTAAAAGAGCAATAAGGTGTCCAATGAGGGAAGAGATGAGAATATACATGGATATGGACTGTTGGCTATTCCAGATGGCCTCTCAAGTTCAAGATTCAAAAAACAAACCCAAAGAAAAAGCCTTGGAATAGTTTTGGGGCAGTGTGGTATTTTACTCTCACCAAACAATTCTGTGCTTCCAACTTTATGGAAACAGTTTTCAGTTCTCTGTGTTCCAGCATAAATACGCAAGATCACAAACACAATCTAAAGTCGATTTGAAATTCTTCCCCAAAGTGTGGGAGCTGTAGTACTGTAGTTGCAAAATAAGGGA